>NC_057864.1:239295021-240741688 GCF_019393635.1 Dromiciops gliroides | reverse complement strand
AAAAATTGTTTCCCAGCTTTCTGCATCCCTTCTCATTTTGGATGCATTGCTTCTGTTTGTACAAAACCTTTTTAATTTAATGTAATCAAAATAAAACATTTTGCATTTTATATTATTCTCTATCTCTTTTTTGGTCATAAACTGTTCTCCTTTCCAAAGATCTGAAAGGTAGACTATTCCTTTTTCTCCTGATTGACCTATGGTATCCCCTCTTATGTCTAAATCCTGTATCCATTTTGACCTTATTTTAGTATACGGTGTAAGTTGTTGGTCTATGCCTAATTTCTACCATACTATCTTCCAGTTTTCCCAGCAGTTTTCATCAAATACTGAATCCCTATCCCAGAAGCTGGAGTCTTTGGGTTTATCAAACACTATATTACTAATGTCATTCCAATCATTACAAGATCAATTTTATAGGAGATATTCAACTGAGGAAGAGGATCTAAAGAAGATAGTCAGCTGTGAATAACTGCTTGGAGATCATACCTGGAATAGAGAGCTTCATCAAGATGACGTCCCAAGAATCAGACATCTATATAAGATTAGACTTTGGGAGATTTTAATGGACATATTTTTCATTGTTTACTTTTTCCCTTTGTGTACAAAATATGAATGGTCTACTCACTAAAGGGTACTGCTCCATTTAGTTTTGTCAATTTCTCCCCTTTCCTCCATTCATATTGTTAACCATCATTAACCCCATAATTAAGACTCCTTGGGAAAGTTATGGATCTCATTTGCTAACTTCCCTTACCTACCTTATGTGACTTTCCAGAAGCTGCTCACCTTGGAGACCAACTGTGAGATTTTTACTCTTTCCCCTGTATTCTCTAGGGCCAACAAGAGCTTACTGAAGCTGGCAGAGCTCTGATGCTTTGTAAGTCATGAACCAAGCTTCTAAATGGGAGCCACTGAACCAGATGATGTCTGACTTTCTAGCTTTCAATTCTATGAATTTAACGATATGAAAGTTTCTAAAGGCAAATATTAGCTTTGTTCCACTTTATGGTTGGGACTATGGCCTTAGCTCTATTCCTTTCCCTTTGTCCATCTGTCTTCCACCATATCTTTGTTTGCAAAGAGGACTAGATGAGAGTATATGGATGGATGCTCAGAACCCTGCTGTTGGAAACAGCAACATGAAATCTTGAACTACTGAAAAAAATATGTGGTTCACTGAAGCCATTGTGGGTAAGAAACATGGCTTCCCCTTAAATGCAGGTTGGCTGTCCTTCTGCACAGTTCCTCTCCTTAGCGGATCTGGGTTTATAACCCAGCTGTCGGGTCAGAGCAGCCAAGTAGCTCATGGGTAGGCTGAGCAAACATAATAAAATGATAATTCTACCTAAATTAATTTGTTTATTTAGTATCATATTCAACTACCAAAATTTATTTTATAAAGCTAGAAAAAATAGTAGCAAAATGATCTGGAAGATGAGTGTAATTGGAAAAATATTATTTTAAAAAATAGAGGAAGTCAAAAAACTGACAGCAAGTCTTGTTTGCTTACCTGCTAAATGAGCATTATTATATGTGTACATATATACCATACAGAAATATGCATGTGCATGTGTGCATTTGCATATACACATATATGGCTAATGTCAGCATATATGTATATGCATGTGTATGTGTGTATGTTGTGGTTAAGGCCTGGATCTGTGATTTCTTTGATATGAACAATGAGATGAAGAGCTTCATCTTTTAATGCAGGTCTGTTTTTACTCTGCAAGTTATAGTCTTAGAGAGTTCCCTAGAGATCTGAAGAATTTAAATGATTTGCCCAGGTTCACACAGACAGTATGCATCAGAAGCAGGATTTGAACCCATGTCCTTCTGGATTTTAGGTTAGCTTTCTACCCACTATAAGGCTAAATCAGAAAAAACAAAAAACAAAAATAAAAGTAAGAACAGGACCTTTGGACTGAACCATTAATTTTTTTATGATAGTCATATAAAATTATCATTAAATCAATAACAAAGACCTTTGAAATAATTATCTGCTGAGATCTTTCTTGCTGGGCCTTGTGATATGGTGGTTATACATATAAGGATTCAGGGTGTGGTAGCTCAGAATGTCATTGGGTTTCATTGAGAAATAATAAAGTTCAAAGGCAACAGGGTCACATTATAAACCTCATACCACTTTATTCATTTCTGTGTTGGATAAAATTAACTTAAAATATAAATCCACATGTATTCTTCAGTCTCCCTTTCTGCACTTGCAGTAGCATAGAATTCTAAGAATCTCTTTAAGCAGAAGACTATTTTAGAGAGTAATGAGCAAATGGAAAGAGAAATCTGGCTGTCTTTAAAAGTATCTGTGACAAAATTCCCTATTGGGACATGCCTGTCAAATACATTGTAGAGTCCACTGGTCACAGTCCCTTCTCCCCTGTGCAGCATGTGACATGCTCACTCTTCAACTCTCCTTTTATATAGCTTTGCTTTAGGCAGAGAAGAAGATGGAAAAAATTCAACATGACTAAATTCATTACCATTAATGTGTTGCCACATATACTGCTCTGAGCTAAGTGCTAGAGATGCATATGAGAAATTGAAACAGTCCTTGTCTTGAGTGAATGTTTACATAACTCTATAGATAAGAGAAGTATTGAGAAACAGAGTCCACTAGAGACAAAAGCACTTATCTGAGGAGATAGTAAAGAGAGGGAGAAACCTGAAAGGATAAGCTTATGAGCCTTTTCCTGAGCAAATCTAACATTAACCACAAAGAACAAGCTAAAGGTGAATCTGATTCCCACCTTCTGTATTTAGGGAATGTCCCTCTAAAGCTTCCATTCACCATGGGATGAATTATTCTGTGGGGCTCCTAGGAGGCTTGCAGGGATGTCTCACCCACCCCCCAGTGATCTACCTGTCCCTACCTGTCAGTGGGAAGTTCTTTTTTTCTATTTGTCTTTGAATTTAAACACTGGTGTGAACAGAAGTTTGATTGGGAATGCTATCATACCTCAGAGATATTTCAGGATTGGTTCCAGCCTGCTGCAATGAAGCAAATATTAAAATAAAGTGAGTCAAACAAATTTTTTGGTTTCCCAGTGCATATACAAGTTAGGGGCAACTAGGTAGTGCATTGAATAGTGTGCTGCACCTGAAGTCAGGAAAACACATCTTCCTGCTGAGTGACCCTATGTGATTCTGGGCAAGTCACTTAACCCTCTTTTCCTCCATTTCCTCCTCTTTAAAATGAGCTAGAGAAGGAAATGGAAAATCACTCCAGTACCTTTGCCAATAGAACTCCAAATTGGACCACAAAGAATCAGACATAACTAACTGAAAATCAACTGAATAACAACAACAAAAGTTATATTTTCAAAAATCTGTAGGCTTTTAGGTATGCAATGTTTTTAACTTAATTAAAAAGTATTTTATTACTAAAATAATGCTAACCATTATCTGAGCCTTCAATAAGATGTAATCTTCTTGCTGGCGGAGAATCTTGCCTCAGTGATGATGACTGCGGACTGATGAGGGTGGTAGCTCCTGAAGGTTGGGGTGGCTCTGGCAATTTCTTAAAATAAAACAACAATGAAGTTCACCATATTGATTGACTCTTCCATCCAGGAAAGATTCCTCTATAGCATCCATTGTTATTTGATAGCATTTTACCAATAGTAGAACATCTTTCAAAACTGGAGTCAATCCTCTCAAACACTGCCACTATTTTATCAATTAAGTTTATGTAACAGTCTTCAGTACTGTTGTCTCAGAGAATAGGTAGGCCCTAAGAGAATGTCCAGTAGGTGGAGTAGTCAGAACACACCCAACATTTATCAATTAAGTTCCATGTCTTATATGGATATGATTCATGACTCTCCAAAAGAGTAATATTAAAGATCACTGCTCACAGATCACTCTGACAGATATGATAATAATGCACCAGTGTGAAATATTGTCAGACTTACCAAAATGTGACACAGAAACATGATGTGATCATATGCTGTAGGAAAAATGGCATAAATAGACTAGCTCAAGACAGGCTTGTCACAAACTTTCAATTCATAAAATAAACACACACATTTATACATATGTGTATATGTATGCATATGTGTATACACACATACAGGTATATGTGTTTATGTGTCAGTATATGTGTATATACATATACACCTGTGAAGCACAATAAAATGAGGTACACCTATATAGAAAGAGAAGCAGCTTCATTTTGTCCAAATAGAAGAATATATAGAGATTGGATCAATGGCTATTGACTGCAAACTCCAGTAGATGTTTATCAAAGATATTTTTGGTATGAGAATTTTTTTTCCTAATTAACAGCTTCTAATCATAGCTAAAATGATTTATATTGTGCAAAACAATTTGTTTTAAATGAAATTGTTATTTTATCCTTTATAATTACCTCTATCCCATCTTTAACTGATAATACTCCTCTAGCCTGATCTCCATATCAAAAAAGTCTGATATTACATGCAATGTTCCACAACTTTGGGAAACCTACTACCACTTCTTCAAAGGAGTGAGCCATGATTTATTTTCAAATCTCTTCCTTAAGACAAACTTTATTCTTTATAATTTTGCAACATTGAGTTTCAGTTGTTTTGTGATTGTAGTTCTTTCCATTTACATTGATGTGATTATTGTTTGTATGTACATATGTGTGTATGTGTATATATAGTTATATATATACACATACACACATATGTGTATATATTCTTTCCTTAGATCTGCTTACTCACCATTCAAAGTTTTTCCTTCATTTTCATCATATTCATTTTTTCTTTTGACACAGTAATATTCTGTTATATCCAGATTCCACAATACATTTAGACTCAATAGACAGACATCTACTTTATTTCCAGTTCTTTACTCCAACAAGAGGTCCTACAATAAATAATTTCATGTGTATGGAGACTTTCTTTTTGTAACGGCTTCCTTGGGTTAACTATAGACCAGTATCTTTATTTTTTCTATGTTTATTTATTTTGTATTCAATTTTTTATAATAATTTCCTATCAAACTGACTACAGGAAATTATCCAAGAAATTGTTCATTATGAACAAGTTTATAAGAGGGATGCAAGAATGGTTCAATATTAAAAACAATCAACATAATCATATTAAAAACAAAAAGATCCAAAAATTACACAATTACTTCAATAGATGCAGAAAAGGCCTTTGACTAAAAACAATAGTCCTTTATGTTAAAAAGTCTATAAAATATAGGCATATATTATATAGGCACCTCTTATAATATCACAAAAAAAGTATCTGGGAGTGAGAATAATATACAATGAAAATATATTAGGACCTTTTCCAGTAAAGACAGGAATAAAGCAAGCATGCCAACTATCCGTTATTGTTTCATATGGTTCTAGAAATACTAATTATAGTGACTAGACAAGGTAATAAAATAAAGGAATGAAGATAGGTAAAGAAGAAATAAAATTCTCTGTATTTGCTAAAATATGATATATATTTGGAAAATCCTAAGGAATCAGCAGAGATATTAGTTGGAAAAATTAACAGCTTCAGAAATATTGCATTGCAAAATAAACCCCCCAAAATCAATGTTTTTAAACAATAATAAAATCCCAGAGGCAATAATAGAATGAGAAGTTCCCTGCCAAGTAACTACAAAATGCATAAGTATCTGGAGAACCAATCTACCCAAGCCCACAAATAACAAGTATAGATTCAATTACAAAGTACTCCTTAAAGAAACAAAGGACAACAAATAGCAGGAGGAATATTCAGTGTCCATGGCTTGGCTGTGTCAATAGAATAAAAATGGCAATACTACCAAAGATAATGTATATTTTTAGTATAATACCAATCAAATTAGCAAAATATTACTTTATTGAACTTGATAAAATAAAAACATTTATTTGGATAAAAAAAGCTATAGAATATTAAGGGAAATTATGAATAAAGGAAAGAATAAAATGGAAATAGCACTTCCAGAACTTAAAACATATTATAAAGCCTTGTCATAAAAATGTTATTTATTAAATTGTAAAAAGATAGAATAGACTAAACAAGGGAGAATCAGAAACACTGGAGCTCAATAACTCACTGTGCAGTAAAGAAGAAAAATAAATTATTTAGGAAAGGGCCCTCTATTTGATAATGCTTCTGGGAAAACTGGAAAGCAGACTAGCAGAAATTAGGTTTAGTCAAATATCTTACATCTTACATTTAGTCAAATATCTTCCACTATATATTCTAAATGGACATAGGATCTTAATACTACAGAAGAAGAAAAGATCATATATCTCTCATGCCTATAAGTAGGAGATTTATTCTTAACCAAAAAAAAAAGGAATAGAGAAAATTACAAAAGATAACACATAATTTTGATTATATGAAACCGAAAACTTCTTTACAAACAAAAATAATGCATCTAGAATAAGAAGGGAAGGGGTCAAAAAAGGAAAGCAATCTTAGTATCATTATTCTCTGGTAAGGGTTTGGTAGCCAACATATATAAAACATTAGCATATATGTGTATCTGTGTCTCTGTGTGTCAGGGGTAGGGAGAATAGTCATTCCTCAATATGTAAGTAGTCAAAAGGATATGAAGTAATAGTTCTCAAAAGAACTGCAAAGTATTGACAGAAAATTAATATGAAATTTGATAACTACTACTATGTCTTTTTATGATTATTATATATTTTATCTTCAATTTAAGAAAAACAAGCATTTCCATAATATAGAAAAACTAAAAAGATGATTGTTTATGAAACTACAAACCTACTATACACAACTCACTATTCCTTTCAAATATAAAAAAAAATATATCACATACATTTTCTTGTTTTTTCTTCCCTGCCCACCCCCTTGCCCTAGAGATCTCTACCATTAGACACACATAGGTGTATGTGTGTAAAATTATTCCATTTATAATTGTATTTATCAGTTCTTTCTCTGGATGCATAGCATCTTTTTTTCTATGTCCTTTATAGTAATTTGATTATTTATAATTGACAAAATAACTTATTCATTCCAAGTCATTCTTAAAGCAATATTGCTATGTACAAAGTTTACTTGGTTCTGCTTATTTTGCCCTTCATTATTTTGTGCAAGTCTTTCCATATTTTTTTCTAAAATCATTGAGTTCATCATTTCCTATATCACAGTAATATTCCATCACAATCATATACCATGACTTATTCTGTCAATCCCCAATTGATGAGCATCCCTCTAATTTCCAGTTCTTTGTCACCACAAATAGAGCTGATAGAAATATTCTAAAACAGATTCTTTTCCTTTTTACACAATCATCTTTGGAAATAGATTGAGTAGGGGCGTTTCTGGGTTAAGGAGTAGAAGTAGTTTAATAACTCTTTGGGTGTAATTCCAAATTTGCTCCAAAATGGTTGGATCATTTCACAATTCAACCAACAATGAAATAGTGTCCCAATTTTTCCATATCCTCTCCAACGATTGTTGTTTTCCCTTCTATAAATTTAGTCAGTCTGGTAGGTACAAAATCATATCTCAAGGGTTTTTAATATGCATTTCTCTAATCAGTAATGATTTAGAATGTTTTTGTATGACTATAAATTGTTTTGATTTCTTCATTAGAAAACTGCCTATTGATATCTTTTGACCATTTATCATTTGGGCAGGCCTTCCAGTAAGATCAGTTGTGAAACAAGGATGCTCATCATCAACAATATCATTCAATATTGTATTTGCAATCTTAGCAATAACAATAAGAGAAGAAAAAGAAATGGAAAGAATCATACAATGTGATGATATTCTTCGAAAATTTCAAAGACTCTACTAAAAAGTTATTTGAAACAATTAATAATTTTAGCAAAGGGGGGCAGAGCCAAGATGGCAGAGGAAAGGTAGTGAGCTCCCGAATTCATAACACAATTGCTCCAAAAAACATCCAAATAACACCATAGAAAAATGCCCAGAGCAGCAAAACTCACAGAAGAATGTGCTGAAATCATCTTCTAACCAAGAACGGCTTGGCAGGTCAGAAGGAGGGAGCTGCTGTGCTGATACAGGAGTTGGGCCCAACCCCATAGTCACCCTGACATAGATCCAGTCTCAGGAAGTCCTCACCAGAGAAGGAGACCCCCAGAGCCTCTGAATCAGCTGAAGCACCAGTGTTGCCTAGAACTAAGATCACAGTCTGGTGAGTGGGCTGAGCCCTGGGCAGGGGAGAGACTACAGGGGTCTATGCTGGTGCTGAGGCAGAACTTGGGTTTTTCACCCCTGCTGAGAACCAGGTGGTAGGCTCAAGTAGAAGTGGCCCAGGTGGGGGAGGGGCACAGGCTTGTCGGAGTTAACAACCACAATACACAAAGCTGGTTGATTGGCAAGTTGGTCTGGAGTAATTTAAGACCAGGAAACAGGCCGGGCAAGGGAAGAACCTGATTCTCCTTAAATCATACCACCTGGGACTTCTGAAGCTTGGGATACTGCAGCCTGGAAACAGTGCCCCACTTTAAGGAGCTAAAAGTCAAGTAAAAGAAAGGCAAGATGAGCAGACAGAGAAAGGTGAGGACCATAGAAAGTTTCTTCAGTAACAAGGAAGACCAAGGGGCACCCTCAGAGGAAGATGCCAACATCAGGGCTCCTATATCTAAAGCTTCCAAGAAAAATACAAATTGGTCTCAGGCCATAGAGGTGCTCAAAAAGGACTTTGAAGATAAAATTAGAGAGGTAGAGGAAAAAATGGAAAGAGAAATGAGGGTGATGCAGGAAAGACATGAGAAAAAAGTCAACAGCTTGAAAAGTCAAATGGAAAAGGAGGTACAAAAGCTCTCTGATGAAAATAATTGCCTAAGAATTAGGATTGAACAAATGGAAGCCAATGACTTTATAAGAAACCAAGACACAATAAAGCAAATCCAAATGAATAAAAAAATAGAGGGCAATGTGAAATATCTTCTGGGAAAAACTGCTGACCTGGAAAATAGGTCCAGGAGAGATAATTTGAAAATTATTGGACTACCTGAAAACCATGATCAAGGAAAGAGCTTAGACATCATCTTCCAAGATATTCTCAGGGAAAATTGCCCTGAAATTCTAGAAGAAGAAGCTAAAATAGAAATTGAAAGAATCCACCGATCACCTCCAGAAAGAGATCCCAAAAAGAAAACTCCTAGGATTATAGCCAAATTCCAGAGCTCTCAGGTCAAAGAGAAAATATTGCAAGCTACCAAAAAGAAAGAATTCAAGTACTGTGGAGCCCCAGTCAGGATAGCACAAGATCTAGCAGCTTCTACATTAAAGGACCAGAGGGCATGGAGTATGATATTCCAAAGGGCAAAGAAAATGGGATTACAATCAAGAATCACCTACCCAGCAAAACTCAGCATTATCTTTCAGTGGAAAAAATGGAACCTTAATGAAAAAGAAGGCTTTCAGATATTTGTGATGAAAAGACCTGAACTGAATGGCAAATTTGACTTTCAAATACAAGACCCTAGAGAACCATAAAAAAAAAATAATTGGAGCTGGGGGACATACCTGGAGTCGTACAGTGGGCAACTGTCTTGTGTCTGAGGCCGGGTTTTGGCTGGGATCCCCCTGGGTCCAGGGGTGATTTGTCCACTGTGTCACTTAGCTAGATGATAACATCTTTAGGGTTAAATTGAGGGGTGAAGGGAATTCATTGGGGAAGGGGGAAGGACAGACATGAAATCCTACATGAAAGTAACAGGAAAAGGCTTATGGAGTGGGGGAAGAGATGGGAGAGGAGCAGGGCAGTAAATGAATTTTACACTCATCAGAAAAGGCTCAAAGATCTTAAATTCATCAGAGCTGCCTCTAGGAGAGACTAATAGACACACCCAACTGGGTGGAGTAATCTATTTAATCTGGGCAGCAAATGAGCCTAACACTCAATCTCATTAGAATTGGCTCAAGGAGGGAATAATGTACACACTCAATTGGATGGAGTAATCTCTATAACCCTGCAGGAAAACAGGAGGGAAAGAGGATAAAGAGAGAGGGGCAAAAGAAGGAAGGGCAGAGTGGGGGAGGGGACAGACAGAAGCAAATCCCTTTTGAAGAGTGATAGTATGAATGAAGATGGATAATAGAATAAATATCATGGGGAAGGGAATAGGATGGAAGGGAAACAGTTAACAATAGTAATCATGAAAAAGAGAAAAGGGGGGGAAATTGTAAAAAAAATATTTATAGCAACTCTTGGTGGAGGCTAAGAATTGAGAATCAAGGGACTGTCCATCAATTGAGGAATGATGAAAAAAGCTGTGTTATATGATTGTAGTGGAATGGACTTGTGCTACAGGAAATGACAAACAGGATGATCCCTGAAAAACCTTGAAAGACTAATGAACATTGATGTACGGTGAAGTGAGCAGAGCTGAGAGGACATTGTGCGTAGTGACAGCAGCATTGTTCAATGAGTAATTGTGAATGACTTAACTATTCTCAGCAGTGCAAAGATCCAAGACAATCCCAAGGAACTAATGAGGAAGCTTACTATGCACCCCTATGGAAAGAACTGATAAAAAAAACACTTGTGAATTGTACATATATAACCTGATTGTGGATCTTGTGGAGGGGGGAGGAAAGGGAGGGAGAAAAATTTAGAACTCTAAATCTTATGAAAATGAATGTTGAAAACTACCCTTACATGTAAATGGAAAATAAAATAAATGTTTGTTGAAAAAGAAAAAGGGGGCAGCTAGGTGGTGCAGTGGATAGAGCACCGGCCCTGGAGTCAGGAGTACCTGAGTTCAAATCCGGCCTCAGAAACTTAACACACACTTACTAGCTGTGTGACCCTGGGCAAGTCACTTAACCCCAATTGCCTCACAAAAAAAAAAAAGAAAAAGAAGGAATGAGCAGGGGCAGCTAGGTGGCACAGTGGATAGAGCACCAGCCCTGGATTCAGGAGGACCTGAGTTCAAATCTGGCCTCAGACACTTAACACTTACTACCTGTGTGACCCTGGGCAAGTCACTTAACCCCAACTGCCTCACAAAAAAAAAAAAAAGAAAGAAAGAATGAGCAGATGGATTTCAGAAAAACCTGAAAAGACTTTTATGAATTGATGCTGAGTGAGATGACCAGAACCAGGAGAACTATCAACAATATTGATATTGATAGGAGTATCAACAATATTGTGTGATGATCAACTGTGATGGACTTGGCTCTTCTCAGCAATACAATGATCCAAGACAATGCTGAAAGACTCATGGAGGAAAATGCTCTCAACATCCAGAAAAAGAACTATGGAGTCTGAATGCAAACTGAAGCAGGCTATTTTTCACTTTTGTTGTTGCTGTTGCTGTTGATTTTTTCTTGCATTTTTTCCCCTTTTTTCTGATTCTTCTTTTACAACATGAGTAATGTGGAAATATGTTTAACAGGATTGTGATGTATAACCTACATCAGATTGCTTGCTGGCTGCAGGAGGAGAGAGAGAAAGGAGGGTGTGGAAAAATTTGGAACTCAAAAAAATATCTTTACATGTAATCGGGAAAAAAATTAAAATAAAATAAAAATATATGTGTGTAAAAAAATAATAATAATTTTAGCAAAGTAGTAGGATATAAACTATATCCATATAAATAATCAGCATTCCTAAATGTCATAAACAAAACTCTGTAAGATAACATAGTAAAAAAAATTTGAAATAACTCTAGACATTATAAAATAACTGAGAGTGAAACAAACCCAGGAACTATGTAAATAAAATTATATTTTAAAAAACTTTTTGTACAAATAAAAATAACTGAAGAAATATTAATTGTTCCTGGGTAGGCAGGGCCGATGTGAAAAAATGACAATTTTACCTGAACTAATTTACATATTCAACACAATACCAATTAAATTATTCCAAAATTATTTTACTGGAAAAAATAATAACAATATTCATTTGGAAAAAAAGTCAAGAATATCAAAGAAATTAATGGGGGAGGGAACTATAAAGAAAGGAGGTTTATCAGTACCTGATATTAAACTGTAGTATAAGGTAGTAATTATCAAAACTATCTGGTCCTGCATACTCAAAAACCGATCATGTATTAGGGCACAAAAACCTTATAGTCAAACACAGAAAGGCAGAAATAGTAACTGAATCCTTCTCAGAAGATGATTCAATAAAAATAGATAGACTGAAGACTAATTGGAAACTAAATAATCTCATCCCAAAGAATGAGTGGTTCAAACAACAAATCATAAAAACAATCAATAACTTCATTCAAGAGAATGACAATAATGAGGCAACATACCATAACCTATGCATCCTATGGGATGCACCCAAAGTAGTTGTTAGGATAAATTTTATGTCTCTAAATGTTTACACGAATAAAATGGAGAAAGGCAAGATCAATGAATTGGGTATGCAACTAAAAAAGCTAGGGAAAAAAAACAAATTAAAAATCCCCAATTAAATACTAAATTAGAAATCCCAAAAATCATGGGAGAGATTAATATAATCGAAAGTAAGAAAACTAAGGAATTAATCAATAAAACTAAGAGCTCATTTTATGAAAAAATCATAAAATAGATAAACCTTTGATTAAGTTGATTTAAAAGAGAAGAAAACCAAATTAACAGTATCAAAAATGAAAGGGTGAAATCACCACCAATGAAGTGGAAATTGAAGCAATAATTAGGAGCTATTTTGCCCAAGTGTATGCCAATAAATTTGACAATCTAAAGGAAATGGATGAATATTTATTTTTAAAAAAATACAAATTGGGGGCACCTAGGTGGCACTGTGGATAGAGCAGCAGCCCTGGATTCAGGAGGACCTGAGTTCAAATCTGGCCTCAGACACTTAACACTTACTAGCTGTGTGACCCTGGGCAAGTCACTTAACCCCAATTGCCTCAAAAAAACATACAAATTGCCCAGATTAACATAAGAGGAAATAAAGTCCTTAAATAAGCCCATTTTAGAAAAAAGAAATTTAAAAAGCCCAATGTACTCCATTAGAAAAAATATCCAGAGACAGATTGGTTTACAAGTGAATTCTACCAAACATTTAAAGAACAATTAATTCCAATACTTTACAAATTATTTGGAAAAATAGGAGGAGTTCTACCAAATTCCTTTCATGACACAAATATGGTGTTGATACCTAAACTAGGCAGAGTCAAAACAGAGAAAGAAAATTACAGACCAATTTCTCTGCCTGCTCATTTTTCCCTCCTATTTCTTGGCTTTTAACTCCTTCTTAAAGTGGGGCAGTGCTTCCAGGATGTACTGTCCCAAGCTTCAGGGGGTCTAAGGTGGTACAATTTAAGGAGGGGCAGGTTCTTCACTCACTTTGCCTGTTCTCTAGTCTGTAGATAACCCCAGGTCAACATGCTAATTAACTAGGCAGCAAAATTTTGTGTGCTATGGTTGTTAGTTCTGATGAGCCTGAGCCCCTCCCCCACCTGGGCTACTTCCACTTAAACCTACTTCTCGTTACCAGCAGGGGTGAAACACCCAAGTTCCACCTCAGAGCAAGGAGTGACCCCTGTAATCTCCCCCCAGCCAACTGCTCTGCCCTCTCACCAGATTGTTTGCTTAGTTCCAGAAGATGCTGGCACTGCAGCAGATTCAGAGGCACTGGGGGTCTCTTTCTCTGCCTGGGACTGGATCTTTGTCAGTGTGACTGTGGGATTGGGCTCCACTTCCACTCCAACACAGCAGCTCCCTCCTGATGACCTTCTAAGCTGTCTTTGGCTGGGAAATTATCTCAGCCCATTTTTTTGTGAGTTCTACTGCTCCAGGAAATGTCCTATGGCACTATTTGGAGGTTTTTTTGAGCAATCCTATCATAAGTTATGACAGCTTACTGCCTTTCTTCTGCCATCTTGGCTCCACCACAGAAATCTATCCATATCATTGTGAAGATGGGTACCTTGATTTGCTTGAGCCCCCCAGTTATCCAGGTGACCAAAACAACTGTATAAGGACTGGCTTCATTGGCTAACACACCAACAATCCTTTGTGTGACTGAGAATAAGCCCAGCTGGACATGGAGGGAATAAGTAATCCTAAAACTAATCAAAGATTTATCTGACTACAGAATATGCAACTATGTCTTCATCTTTTCTCTAACTTTGGAACAATCTTTTTCTTTTTGAAGAAATCTTCAAGATCAAGCCTTGACTTGATCTGCCTATTACCAAGAACAGTCTTCTGATTGTGTATCAAAGGCCACATCCTCTACCTCTGAAATTACAAACATACACATACACACACACACACCACCCTCCCTTTGGGGGTGGGCCTTTCTAAGCCCACCTATCTCCAAATTTCTTATCTGTCTTTGTTTAAACTGTATATAAACCCTTGCAATCTATTACATGGTGTCCTATGCATTAAAAGTCTGAATAACACCCATGATCATGTTAGACTTTCTTCCCTGCTTAATAAAACCTTTCTTTTAATTTTTTGTAGTTATTTTCTTTCTCTGGTTTCCTTCCCTTTTTGGGAACAAGGGGATCTAAATCTCAAGAACTGGCTTTTGCATTCTCTAGAGAGCCAGCCTTTGTGTTTTCCAGTATTTCCCTTAAGAGAGAAATCTAAATTTCATTTAAGAGAGTATTAGCCTTGGTGTAAAGTAATAGACCTCATATGGTGCCAATCCTATAACTATGCAATAGTCAAGTTGTCTTGTGAACTAGGAAGCTATTATTTAAAATAAGCATAGTAAGAGATCCCAGGAATTGAAGCATTTATGTGCTTACCTGCCAAGTAATGTGCAAATAAAATAGCATGCAAATGACTAGAAATGCTAGAAACCATGCAAAGGCTCCATGGTTTGACCATGTATTTTACGGTCAAATCAAATTCATCTGAAAGGTAGTTTATGACTCCTTTTCCTCCCTTAGAGATAATTCATTTGAAGGACTTCCACAGTTTTAGTTTTGAAAAACTTGAGCATATCTAAGTTAGACAAGCAAATATGAAACTACAGAAGAGGATACTTATCTCATATGACAATGGCATTTAAAGGTTTGATAGGAAGGACTATGACAATATAGCTCAGTAAGTGTCCTAGATAGATGAATTTCTAGCACGGGATGTCTTGCAGGTGACACCAAATGTTTGAGTCCCTCAGTAAACCATAAGATGAAGTTGAAGAGCATGTGTTTCCTATGAAATTGCCCTAGATATTAAAAATCATGTGGGAATGTCCTCTATTACCAACATATACTAGGATGTTAAGAGATGAAATAAGGAAAGAAAACAGTGAGAGGTATTATGGTATAATGGAAAGGTTCCTAAATTTATAAGTAAAAGAATCCAGCTTCTGGGTAGCCCACTCATACTCTCAATTTCTTCATCTTAAGCCCTACATAACAGGGCTATTTTGAGTATTAAATAAGATGATGTATGTAAAGGGATTTGTAGGCCTTAAAGTGATTTATAAATGCTATTATTACTAATACATTATAATTCATATGATGCAGACATAAGTAATCAGAAGAAAAACCACAATTGAAAATGGCATTTGCCCAATATACAATCTTGGAAGAACAAAAAAAAGACATTTGGAGACTTGACTTGAGGTTGTTTGACCTACATCTTGATCAAGGCTGAGAGCATGTGAAAGGCAACCAATTAATTTGGTGGATTGCCATTACTGAAAATTAGAAAGCAGACTTGAAATTCCTCCAAAAACCATGCAATTGTCCTCGAGATCTAATTTTGCCCCACATATGTATAACCCTGCATGAGCTGTCCCTCCACACTCACTCTATGATCTGGTTCACTTAAGCAAATCTGTGTTTATACTGGCAGGTCTAGATTTCCAGACCACTATTCCCATCCTATGGGTAACCCTATTCTGAGGAAATATATTAATCCCATTTATTAGTATAACCCAACACTTCCCACCCCCAGCTACTCACAATGACAATATACTTAGAACATTAAGAAAAACATTTACTTATCAAAAAAGCACAATAATAATTGATATTCATATATTAAAGCAAAAGCAACTCCTGCTAGCATTGTGGCACCATGCTGTCACTTATTTTTCCAGATTTTTTTTCTTTATTTCCTTTTCTGTACAATGAAGATGAGGGACAATACAGTGTATCAAGCCTTGAAACCAGTAAGAAATGAGTTCATTTTCCATCTTTGACACATCCTGACTGTGTGACACTGGACAAAAATCAGCCTCTGTTAATGCCTGTAGCATCTAAGACCATGCATTAAAGACGAGATGCACACTTGCATCAATGGACAGAGTTTCCACACCAGAAACTCACCCCATTGCTGAAATGGCATGTGGAAATCCACAGAAAGACAATCTCTGACCTATTTTTATCTTAGTGTTGTTGGGAAGATCACTGCCATAGGTTGTGCTGAAAACAGAAAGGCAATCTGTCATTAATTAGAGATTACTGTGAAAATTATAATTTTGCTTAAGATTTTGAAGTACAAATTTTTGAAATCTGATCAGCAGGTTGAGTTTCTTTTCAATTTTTTCTTTTGCCATGTGCTTTATGTAACTGTTCTTTTAAGTGAGTGTAATATTTTTATAACTACCTTAAAATGAATTTTTAAAAATTATTCACAAAGCAAAATATAGTTTTCTTGGGGGTATTAGTTCAGCTTTTCCTATGATCTCCCTGTTCAACAGCTTACCTCTAGAAGGTAAAAATATACACTGAAATATGCACACTTCCTTTCTAAAGCATTTGTCTGAAGCTACTATCTCTGTTGGTTTTATATGTTAATCTTTATTAAGTAAAAGACTGCTTGGTACATTTTTGCATACATAAAAGATACTTGTCTTTTTATCATCATTGTTCATTCTTTAAAATATTAAATGGGATAATTTTTTTATTCTGTTAAAAAATTCACAATACACATGTATATCTAGGCCAAATACTATGCCTTAATAAGCTCAGAATATGTGGCAGAGAGTAAGTACATACTTATAGAATTCTGCCATGGAAGCACATGAGGAAGAAGCACATGTGTTCAAAGTAACTCAGAACATTAGAAGAGCAAACTTGAGGATTGTCTTTCTGTTTTAGGAACAGTTTGTAAAAGTCCCTTGGTGAATTTAGTTTCTATGTTGAACAAGTATTTACACATCTAAGTTGACTTGATTCATGTTATACTTATCTTATACCTCATTGGGCACACTATCACAGTGAAACTATTTAATCCACTGGTTAATTTACCTGATCTCTGCTTCTAAGATGTGTAAGAAATAAATCATTTGGACCCCTGTTCTATTTCAATAATTATTAATCAATTTGATATGATACCATAGGGGTGGTGAATATAAATTCTGTATATTAGGCCCCAGAGCTATGAGCTGCAGATTGTAAATTCATTTACTAAATCATGGGAAGCTAAGTAGAGGGCTTACACCCTTGTTTTTCCTTGTTATGGTGACCAAGTCCAATGTGGCAGAGGTGACTCAATTACATGGAACGTCCTCCAATTTATTTTTGTACCTCCAGACCACTCTCCCTTGTCTAACATGAGTAAGTGACCATCTTATGACTACTTAGTCAGTGGAGAGGCCCCATGCTTTGTCCAACCTGTGACACCCTCCCACACCCACACCCTGCTGATATGTCATTTTTGGCCCTCAAGAGCAAGGTTTATCAACCAATGACATCATGTATTTTACCATGCCTCTTTTGTATATTTGAGCATCAAACTCTGTAAGGTCCTGGAAGAAAGAGGTATCTCAGATTATGAGGAAGATCAGAGGTCCACTTCATTAGAGGAGACCATAGACCCTTTAATAAATTGCCATTTGCTCAGAGTTCTTCCTTAGTCTATTTTATTGTAGATTGGACAACTTTAATCCCCACATTAATGGCATTAATGGGGGAAATAGATGGTGGAGGTCCTTTGGTATTCCTTGCTAAAGAATTACAATTCTCCCACAGTCCAATTAGAATAAAATTTTTTTTTATTTGGGCACTGGAGAAAGTGACCAAGAAGTCAAAGACATCTCAAGAGGAGGAGATGGCTTGGAGCCATCTTTTTCTCACTCCACTTGAAGGGAGGCCAAAGCTTTTAGGGAGTATGGATGGGGTGACCACCTGACAACGGAAAGTTTCCTTTAGGGGTAGGGAAAGCTTGAATAAGGAGTGGGATGTTTCTTTTGGAATGACAGTCTGAACCTCTGGAGTTATCTCTGTTTCCTAGATCAGGTAGTAGCCACACCTAACTGACTTTCCTTCTATAGAATTCCATCTCCCTCTACTTCTTAGGTGTGTCCCTCCTGATATCTAGTAGGCTACTTTAAACTTTATTAGTGCCTTAGTTCCTTGATATGTCTCAAGCCCCATGTCAATGGGACTGTTTTGTTGTTGTTGTTGTTGTTGTTGTTTTTGTTTGATTGGGTTTTTTTTTGTTTTTTGCAGAACAATGAGGGTTAAGTGACTTTCCCAGGGTCACACAGCTACTAAATGCCAAGTGTCTGAGGCCAGATTTGAAATCAGGGCCTTCTGAATCCAGGGCTAGTGCTTTATCTACTGAGCCATGTAGCTGCCCCAGTCAATGGGATTGTGATGCATGAACCTCAACCTCCTTAGGATAGCCCCTGCAAGGAACCCAAAAAGGAAGTGAACACCAAGTTGAATTTTTTCACCAATGGTTCCTTCATAGCCACCTGCCCTGGAAGGTTGGACTCCCCTGGCTTTTGGTACTCAAATTCTCTAAGCCTGAGGTAAGTTTCTTCAATATTGGTGAGATTTTCTTTAATAAGGGACTGTGGGGGGTGGGGGGAGGGTCTCTGATTGTGATAGGAGAGATTATTTGAATTTATAATTAATTTGTCTCAATTTATGTACCAGGCACTCAAATTATATTTTTCAAAAAGTTATCTGGCCATAATTTTAATTTTTAATACACAGGCTACTGTTTTCTTTTTTCTCACTTTCATTTTGTTATGACCGGGGAGATTCAGCAATGGGATTGCTAGTTCCTCCTTTTCTGGCAGCTAGTCATATAGCTAATTTTAAAACTTAATGATGACAGGGTTAAATTCAATTTCTTTTTTTGCTTTTAAATTATTTTAACATGGCATAATTAAATAATTATTTTCATTAGTAGAGAAATCTTTTAAATTGGTTGAGGGGGAATATATGGTGGTTCACAGTAGGTTGAGGCAGGGCAGATAGGAAGTCCTTGATAAGGTCTCCATTAGCAATAGCTTTGCCAGAGGATGTTAGAAAGCCCCTCTGTAGCCAAAACATGCCTACAGCATGGCATACACCAATCACATATCTAGAGTCAGTATAAATGGTAGTGCTCTTCCCTTTGACTATGTAGAGCCCAATTGCTAGACATAGTCCAGTTTTTTCCTCTCTCACTCCAAAAATGGTCTGGTATCATGTTAGCCCTAACACATGCACCTGGTTTAACTTAACTTGGCTTTTTCACTCAGTCTGGTGGCATGGTCAGAATCCATCCACCTGAGGCCTAGCAAAATTACTGGATTCTACATAACCACGAGATGTGGTATGGTAACCTTCCCATAACATTTTCAGGTGTCATCATGGACACATTACCAAATTTGGCCTTGATCCAGATATATGGTGGTAAAAAGTGTTATTGATGTCATAAATGCCTCAACTCTGTATTGCATATGGGCATAAGTATCCTCCAAAGGGGGGAATGTAATATGTTGTATATATCAAGTTTAAATTTGTTCTATATAAGTTTTGTTTTTGTTTTTGTTTTTGATTTTTTTGCGGGGCAATGGGGGTTAAGTGACTTGCCCAGGGTCACACAGCTGGTAAGTGTCAAGTGTCTGAGGCTGGATTTGAACTCAGGTACTCCTGAATCCAGGGCCAGTGCTTTATCCACTGCGCCACCTAGCCGCCCCCTATATAAGTTTTATTTTCAAGAACTCTTGATGTTTTATTTGATCATTGACAATACTATACTAAAGATTCCTGGAAATCCAGCAGTTCAACAGCTAAAGAAGTAAAAAGTATCCAGAGACAGCCAGAATCCAGAATCTGGATGAGAATCCAGTCTCCCGATGACATCTTGACACTCAACGAAGACAAGATTTCAAGGACCCTAAATGAACATTTTACGGTTTTTTTGTTTTTTCTTCTGTTACTATATACATCATCTGTAATATGTATTTTCCCTTTCCTATATTATTAGTATATTGTTTGTTAGTATAGGTTATGATATTCTGTAATTTTTTTTATTTATTGTTTGTTGTTTATTATTTATTGTTCCATCAAGGAAACACCCCATGTTTCTTGATGAAACAAAGGGGGGAATGTAAAGAATTAATTGTTATTTGAGGTTTTTATGACCCCATATTTTGGCTAGAATTTTAAAAACGCTAGCATGTGCACTGGCCTGGGGCTCAGGTGCCGTACCGCCGCAACCCCACGGTGCTACACCCACTGTAACCATTATCATGGCACTGGCATCTCATGTCATCACCACTTGCCAACGCCTATGTGGGCCTGGCAAAATTATAATGACTGGAAGCCCAGTGAGGGAAGTCATGTGACTGTCAGTCAGGGCTGCCAGCCAATTGGCTTGGGGCTGTTTTTGGTCAGCCTGGGGTCTTCTGGGAAGGAGGAGGGAGGGGTTTCACCATTCTAGCTTGAAGCTGGGAAAGCAACAGTATGCAGCCATGTGTTCTCAGCTGATCCCTGGGTGGTGGTGTTATTCAGGTTGTATCATTTCCCTTCCCCCATTTTTTCCTTTCACTTAATTCTACCGATCTTGCTTGATTTTAGGTTTGTTCTTGTTAATAAACCCTGTTCTGTTTCTGAGGGAGGCTGTTGGTCTCCTTCCTTGCCCCAATATTGCAGCAAGCCACCTAGCTAACATTCCCCAATTAAAATTTGGCCCCTACAGTATGCAACCAAAGAAGTACTTAGGGGGAAGTATTTATCTCTAATTGCTTACATCAATAAAATAGAGGAAAAGCAGATCAATGAACTGGGCATGCAACTAAAAATAAAATTTAAAAAGGACAAATTTAAAATGCCCAATTAAATACCATATCAGAAAACCTGAAAATCAAAGGAAATATTAATAAAATTGGAAGTAAGAAAACTATTGAACTAGCAAATAAAACTAAAATATGGTTTTATGGGGGAAAACAATAAAATAGGTACAACATTGGTTAATTTGATTTTAAAAAGGAAAGAAGAGGGGCAGCTAGGTGGCACAGTGGATAGAGCACCGGCCCTGGAGTCAGGAGTACCTGGGTTCAAATCCGGCCTCAGACACTTAACACTTACTAGCTGTGTGACCCTGTGTAACCCCAATTGCCTCACTAAAAAAAAAAAAAGGAAAAAAGAAATCAAAATTACTAGTACAAAAAAAGAAAGGATTGAATTCACCTCCAATGAATAGGAAATTAAGACAACTGTTAGGAGCTTTGACAAGCTGAATAAAATGGATAAATAACTATAAAACATATAAATTACACAGAATAATGGAGGAAAAAATAAAATCCATAAATAACACAATCTTAGAAAAAGGAATTGAACAAGCCATCAATTAACTTCCTAAGGAATAATCTCCAGAGGCAAATGAATTGACTATTGAATTCTACCAACTATTTAAAGAACACTTAATCCCAATACTATATAAACTATTTGGGAAAATAGGCAGAGTTTTGCCAAATTTCTTTTATAACTCAAATATGGTGCTAATGCCTAAACCAGGAAGAGCCAAAATAGAGGAAGAAAATATAAACCAATTTCCATAATGAATATTGATGCAAAAAAGTAAAATAAAATATTAGGTAAAAGATTACAGCAACATATCACAAGGATCATACACTGTGACCAGGTAGGATTTATACCAGGAATGCAGGGCTGGTTGAATATAAGGAAACCTATAAGCATGTCAATAACAAAACCAACAGAAATCATATTATTATCTCAATAGATGCAGAAAAAGCCTTTGACAAAATACAGCACCCATTACTATTAAAAACACTAGAGTATAGGAATAAATGGAGTTTACCTTAAAATTAAAGGTAATATTTATCTAAAATTATCAGTAAACATGCAATGGGGACAAGCTAAAAGTCTTTCCAATACAATCAGGTATGAAGCAAGGATGCCCATTATCACTTCTATTATTTATTATACTAGAAATGTTAGCTATAGCAATAAGAGAAGAGAAAGAAATCAAAGGAATTAACAATAAGGGAAGAAAACTATCTTTGCAAAGGGTATGATGTTATACTTAGGAAATCCTAGAGAATCAATTTAAAAAATACTTGAAATCATTAAAATAATTAGTGAAGTTTCAGGATGAAAATAAGTTATCACTATTTCTACATATTACCAACAAGAACCAGTGGCAAGGGATGGAAAAAGAAATTGTAATTAAAACAACTGTAGACAATACAAAATATTTGGGATTCTACCTGCCAAGTCAAACCCAGGAATTATATGAACAAAAATATAAAAACACTTTTCAACAAAATGAGATCAGGTTGCACAATTGGAAAAATATTAATTATTTATAGGTAGGACAAGCCACTATAAGCAAAACGACAGTTCTAACTAAATTAATTCATTTATTCAGCACCATGCCAATCAAACTATTTTTTTTTGGAATAGTATTTTTTTTTTCAATATATATGTAGAAACAAAATTTTAACATCAATTTTTAAAAACCTTTATGTTCCAACTTCTCTTTCCCCCTCCATTCACACCCCCACCCACAAGAACTCAAGCAACTCAAAATAAGCTATACATGAGTAGTCATGGAAAAATTCCCATATTACCTAGTTGTGAGAGAAAACAGTCAAAAAAACAAAACTACAGATTAAGAAATTGTCAAAGAGGAAAAGAAAAAAATTTAAAATGTGTTTCCATCTGTTTTCAGATACTATCAGTTCTTTCTCTACAAATGGGCTGCAATCTTCATAAGTCTTTCAGGGTTATACTGGATCATTGCCTTGCTGAAAATAACCACATGCTCCCAGCAGATCATCCCCCACTATTGCTGTTATTTTGCATATAGTACATTTAACTCTGCTTCAGTTCATGTTGGTCTTTCCATGTTTTTCTGATAGTATCCTGTTCATCATAACCTGTATATAATACCTTAAACTTGACAAAGAATTTTCTTCATAAAAGCCCAGCAAAGTAGGTACCATACGTTTTGAAATTATAATCAATCATCATAACTATTTCCCTACATCCCACTCCCTTCCCATGACATTTACTCTATCTTCTTTTTACCTATTCCTCCTCAAAAGTGTTTTACTTCTGACTATCCTCTCCCTCACTCTGCACTCCCTTTTTTCACCCTCCCTTATCCTCTTCCCCTCCTATTTTCCTCCAGGGTTAAATAGATTGCTCCTCCCAATTGGGTATGAAAGCTATTCCCTCCATGAGCCCACTCTAATGAGATCAGGCTCCCTGAGCTAATTCTGTGTTCTAAATTTCTTTTCCTCCCTCCCTCCTCCACCCTCCCTATGAGATCAAGCAATTCAATATGTCATACTGGTGCAGTAATGCAGAACATCTTCATCTTCCTTGAAAGTGTTTTGCTTTTTACTGTTCTCTCCCCCAATCTGCCCTTTCCTCCTTCCCTTCTCCCCCTCCCTTTTACTACCCCCTCTCCCCTCAGTGCAAAAATATATTACTATACCTACTTGAGTATGTATGTTAGTCCTTCTTTGAGCCAATTCTGATGATATTAAGGTTCACTCACTCCCCAACTCCTTCCCCCTCTTCTACTCTCCTCCATAAGCTTTTTTCTTGTTTCCTTCATGTGAACCACCTCTCCCCAGACCATCTCTCCCCTTCTCCCTCACCCAGTTTATTCCTCCTATACACCTCAACCTTATTTTAATGATGTCATCATGGATAAGTTAGGTGGCACAGTGGACAAAGCACCAGCCCTAGAAACAGGAGGCCCCAAGCCCAAATCCAGTCCCAGACATAGGACACCCCACCCTGTCTGCCCTACAAAGAACAAAATATAAATTCTTTACAGATAGCATCCCTTCATATTCAGTTCAGCCCTGTCTTCTGTGAATTTCTTACTGAGATAGTTCTTATGATTTCAAAGTATTGTCTTCCTATGTAGGAATGTAAATGGTTTGATCTTTTCATATCCTTCATGAAGTCTTTTTCCTGTTTACCTTTTTATACTTCTCCAGGGTCTTGTATTTGAAAGTCAAATTTTCTATTCAGTTCAGGGCTTTTCATCATAAATGCTTGAAAGACCTCTTTCTCATTGAAATCACATTTTTGCCTCTGAAAGATTATACTCAGTTTTGCTGGGTACATGATTTTTGGCTGAAGTCCCAGTTCCTTTGCCCCCTGGAATATCATATTCCATGCCCTTTGCTCCTTTAATGTAGAAGCTGCTAGATATTGTTTTATCCTTTTTGGAGCACCACAGTATTTGAATTCCTTTTTTCTAGCTGCTTGCAGTATTTTCTCCTTAACCTGGGAGTTCTGGAATTTGGCTATAATATTCTTGGAGGTTTTCCTTTTGGGATCTCTTTCAGGAGGTGATTGGTGGATTCTTTCCATTTCTATTTTAGCTTCTGCTTCTAGAATATCAGGACAATTTTCCCTCACAATCTCTTGGAGGATGGTGTCTAAGCTTTTGTTTTGGTCATGGTTTTCAGGGAGTCCAATGATTTTCAAATTATCTCTCCTAGATTTATTTTCTAGGTCAGCTGTTTTTCCAAGGAGATATTTCACAGTGCCCTCTATTTTTTCATTCAATTGGATTTGCTTTACTGTGTCTTGGTTTCTCATAAGGTCACTAGCTTCCATTTGTTCAATCCTAATTCTTTTTTTTTAATAAAGTATTTTATTTATTTATTCTTTCCCATTACATGTAAAGATAGTTCTCAACTTTTGTTTATACAAGCTTTCCAATTTCAGATTTTTTTCCCACCCTCCCCTCCCTCCCCCCCTCCCCAGACAGCAGGTAATCTGATATAGGATATATTATATATATATATATATATGTGTGTGTATATATATATATATGTATGTATGCATGTATATGTGTATCTATGTAAACACATATATATGTATGTATATATATATGTGTGTATATATATATATAATAACATTAAACATATTTCTACATTAGTCATGTTATAAGAGAAAAATCAGAGCAATGAGGAAAAACCTCAAAATAGAAATACAACAGCACCACAAATATATGTTATGGTTCATTCATCATCTATACTCCCCAGTTCTTTTTTTTTCTTGGATTTGGAGATCCTCCTCCATCATGAGTTCCCTGGAACCCTTCTGTATCATTGCATTGGTGAGAAGAATATAGTCCATCACAGTAGGTCAACACACAATGTTGATGATACTGTGTACAATGGTCTTCTGGTTCTGCTCATCTCACTCATCATCAGTCCGTGCAAGACCCTCCAGGTTTCTCTGAACTCCTCCTGTTCATCTATTCTTAGAGCACAATAGTATTCCATTACATTCATATACCACAACTTGTTCAGCCATTCCCCAATTGTTGGGCATCCCCTCAACTTCCAATCCCTTGCCACAACATAAAGAGAAGCTATAAATATCTTTGTACATGTGGGTCCTTCTTCCCTTTCCATGATATCTTTGGGGAAAAGATACAAAAGTGGTATTGCTGGGTCAAATGGTATGCACAACTTCACAGCACTTTGGGCATAATTCCAAATTGTTCTCCAGAATGGTTGGATCAGTTCACAGCTCCACCAACAATGCATTAGTGTTCCAATTTTTCCACAGCTTCTCAAACATTTATTATTTTTCCTTTTTGTCATATTAGCCAATATGATAGGTGTCAGGTGGTACCTCAGAGTTGTTTTAATTTGCATCTCTCTAATTATGTAAGGATTAAGAGCTATAAATTTTAACCTAAGCACTGTTTTGGCTGCATCCCATAGATTTTGGTATGTTGTCTCATTATTGTCATTGTCTTGGATATAGTTATTGATTGTTTCTATGATTTGTTGTTTGACCCATTCATTCTTTAGAATGAAATTATTTAGTTTCCAATTGATTTTTATTCTTCTTTTCCATGGCTCTTTCTTACATGTAATTTTTATTGCATCATGATCTGAGAAGGATGCATTTACTATTTCTGCCTTTCTACATTTGACTATGATGTTTTTCTACCCTGATACATGGTCAGTTTCTGAAAATGTGCCATGTACTGCTGAGAAAAAGGTATATTCCTTTCTATCCCCATTCAATTTTCTCCAGACATCTATCATGTCTAACTTTTCTAGTAATCTATTCACCTCTTTCACTTCTTTCTTATTTATTTTTTGGCTAGATTTATCTAATTCTGAGAGGGGCAGATGCAGATGTCCCACTAGTATAGTATTACTGTCTAATTCCTCTTGTAACTCATTTAACTTCTCCTCTAAGAATTTGGATGCTATACCACTTGGCGCATACATATTTAATATTGATATTACTTCATTATCTATAGTAACTTTTAGCAAGATGTAGTTTCCTTCCTTATCTCTTTTAATGAGATCCATTTTTGCCTGTGCTTTGTCTGAGATAAGAATTGCTACCCCTGCTTTTTTTTACTTTAGCTGAATCATAACATATTCTGCTCCAGCCTTTTACCTTTACTCTGTGTGTATCTCTCTGCTTCCAATGTGTTTCTTGTAAACAGCATATTGTAGGATTCTGGTTTTGAATCCACTCTGTAATTCACTTCCATTTTATAGCAGAGTTTATCCCATTCACATTCACAGTTATTATTACTGTCTATTCCCCTCCATTCTATTTACCCCCTTAGTACTTTTCCCCCCTTCTTTCACCCTATTCCTCCTCACCGATGTTTTGCTTCTTACCCCTGCCTCCCTCAATCTGCCCTCCCGTTTTATCACCCCCCTCCCTTTTCTTTACCCTTTTCTGCCTTGCTTTTTTCCTCCCTTCTATCAATCCCCCCTTTCCCTCCCCCTTTTACTTCCCTAAAGAATGAGCTAAGTTTCTTTATCCCAATGAAGTATATGTTATTCCCTCTTTGAATCATATCTAATGAGAGTAGGGTTGAAACAATGTTCACCCCTCCTTTCTTTCCCTCTATCGTAATAGGTTGTTTTTCACCTCTTCATATGATGTAATTAACCCCATTCCACCTCCCCTTTCCTCTTCTCCCTACAAGTTCCCTTTTTAACCCCTTTATTTTCTTTAGGTCATCATATCAAAGACAATTTATATTTATACCCTCTATGAAAAGTCCTTCTCTCTGCCCAAATACATTTACCATTATTAAGAGTTATGAGTATGAGGCAGCTAGGTGGCACAGTGGATAGAGCACCAGCCCTAGAGTCAGGAGTACCTGAGTTCAAATCTGACCTCAGACACTTAACACTTACTAGCTGTGTGACCCTGGGCAAGTCACTTAACCCAATTGCCTCACTAAAAAAAAGAAAAATAAAGAGTTATGAGTATTATCTTCCCATGTAAGGATGTAAACAGTTTAACCTAATTGAGTAATGTTTTTTTCCCCTCTGTTCACCTTTTTAAACTTCTCTGGAGTCTTGTATGTTAAGACTGAATTTTCTATTCAGTTCTGGTCTTTTCGTCAGGAAACATTGAAAGTCCCCAATGTTATTGAACGTCCACCTTTTCCCCTGAAAGAGAATGATCAGTTTTGCTGGGTAATAGATTCTTGGCTGCAATCCAAGCTCCTTTGCCTTCCGGCAAAGCAATCCAAGCTCCTTTGCCTTTTCCAAGCCTTGTGGTCCTTTAATGTTGAAGCTGCCAGGTCCTGAGCACTCCTGACTGTGCCTCCATGATATTTAAATTGCTTCTTTCTGGCTGCTGGGAGTATTTTTTCCTTCACCTGATAATTCTGAAATTTGGCTACAATATTCCTTGGGGTTTTCCTTTTGGGGTCTCTTTCAGGAGGTGATTGGTCGATTCTTTCAATGATGATTTTATCCTCATTGATTACTTTTGTAATAATCATGGCAGTTCTCCTTAATAACTTCCTGGAATATGGTTTCTAGATTCTTTTTCTGGTCATGGGTTTCAGGCAGTCCAGTGATTCTCACATTGTCTCTCCTGGATCTGTTTTCCAGATCAGTTGTCTTTCCAGTGAGGTATTTCACATTTTCTTCTATTTTTTCATTCTTTTGATTCTGTTTAACTGATTCCTGTTGTCTCATGGATTCCTTATCTTCCAACTGTCCAATTCTAATTTTTAAGGCATTGTTTTCTTCAATGAGATTGTGCACCTTTTTTTTTTCCATTTGGCCAAATGAATTTTTTAAGGCATTGTTTTCTTCAGTAAAAGTAATCACCTTTTTTTCCATTTGACCAAATGAATTTTTTAAGGAATTGTTTTCTGCAGTCAGTCTTTGTGCTTCCTTTTCCAAGCTGCTGATTCTTTTTTCATAGTTTTCTTGTTTTGCTTTCATTTCTTTCCCCATTTTTTCTTCTACCTCTCTCAATTGATTTTTAAAATCCTTTTTGAGCTCTTCCCAGAAGGCTTTTTGTTCTTGAGTCGAATTCACCTTCCCTCTTGAAGCTTCACCTATAGGCAATTTGAGAGTATTGTCCTCATCTGAGTTTGTTTTTGCCTCTTTCCTGTTGATACAGAAGCTCTCAATGGAGAGGCCTCTTTTTTGCTTCTTACTCATTATTGCAGCTTATTTATTTATTTTTTAAGTTGAGGTCTGCTCTGGGGGCACCAGGGTCCCTGTTTTGGCTTCTTTTGCAGGGGTATAGGTGCTGTGTCACCTGGCTTTTTACACTGAGGCCTTTATGGCATATGCAGTTCGGCCACCCTGCACTTCCTCTCTGAGCATGCTAGGATCAGTGGGCCTAGTCGTGCCTATCCTTTTCATGGCCCTCCAGCTGGCAACTTTCCCTCTTGGCTGGTGCTGGTTGGTTTTTCCACTGTCCTGCTGGGCCACCAGATTTTTGAGCCAGGATCCAGGGGCCTCAGTCGTTTGGCTGTGGCCCACAGCTTCCTGCTGACTTGATCCGACCCCCTCAGCGCTGAACTGCCACCGTGTGCTGTACCTCTCTTTTGCCTGAGTCAGACCTAACTTTCCTGAAGTCTTCTAAATTATCTCTGGTTGGAAGACTGTGTCTCTCTGTCTCTTTGCAGGTTCTGTAGTTTCAGAATCCATCCAGAGGCTTGATTTAATGTTCTTTTTCAGGGAACAGAAGGAGAGCTCAGGCAGCTTGCTGAATCCTCTCCGCCATCTTGTCAATCCTAATTCTTAAGCAGTTATTATTTTTTTTTAATTAATAAAGTATTTTATTTTTTTTTCTGTTACATGTAAAGATAGTTCTCAACTTTTGTTTCTACAGGCTTTACAATTTCAGATTTTTCTCCCTCCCTCCCCTCCCTCCCCCTTCCCCTAGACAGCAGGTAATCTGATATAGGATATATATACACATAATAACATTAATACTATTTCTGCATTAGTCATGTTATAAGAGAAAAATCAGAGCAATGATGAAGAACCTCAAAAGAGAAAAAAAAAACCAGCACCAAAAACAAAAGAAATAGCGTGGGTCATTCAGCACAGTTCTTTTTTGTTTTTTTTCCCTTGGATTTGGAGATCCTCTTCTATCCTTCTTCTAGTTCCCTGGAACTCTTCTGTACCATTGCATTGGTGAGAAGAATATAGTCCATCACAGTAGATCAACACTCAATGTTGATCATACTTTGTACAATGTTCTTCTGGTTCTGCTCATCTCACTCATCATCAGCCCCCTTTTGTTTGTATAAAATTTTTTTAATTTAATGTAATCAAAATCATCTATTTTGCATTTTATAATATACTCTATCTCTTGTTTGGTCATAAACTGTTTTCCTTTCCAAAGATCTGATAGGTAGACTATTCCTTTCTCTCCTAATTTACCTATGGTATCACCTCTTATGTCTAAATCGTGTACCCATTTTGATCTTATTTTAGCATAAGGTGTAAGATGTTGGTCTATACCTAATTTCTGCCATACTATCTTCCAGTTTTCCCAGCAGTTTTTGTCAAATACTGAGTTCCTATCGCAGAAGCTGGAGTCTTTGGGTTTATCAAACACTACATTACTAGTGTCATTTACTACCACATTTCCTGTGCCTAGCCAATTCCATTGATCTACCACTCTATTTTTTAGTCAGTACCGGATAGTTTTGATGACTGCCGCTTTATAGTAAAGCTCCAGGTTTGGTACCACTAACCCACCTTCCTATGAATTTTTTTCATTATTTCCCTGGATATTCTTGATTTTTTGTATTTCCAGATGAATTTTGTTATTATTTTTTCTAGCTCGATAAAATAATTTTTAGGTAGTCTGATTGGTATGGCACTGAATAAGTAAATTAATTTAGGCAGTTATTTTCATCAGACTGTTTTTTAATCTCCTTTTCCATTTGGCTTTTCAAACTGTCCACTTTTTTCTCATGACTCTCCTGCATTGTTCTCATTTCCCTTTCCATTCTTTCCTCCTTTTCTCTACATCTTCTTTCTATTTCTCCTACTTTCTCTTCAAAGTCCCTTTTGAGAGCTTCCATGGCCTGAGACCAGTTCATATTTTTCTTGGAAGCTTTGGATGTTGGAGTTTTGACCCTGTTATTCTCTTCTTCTTCTGAGGTTTTAGGTGGTCTACCTTACCCCCAAAGAAGTTTTTGATGGTCTTCTGCTTTCTCTGCCTACTCATCCTGGCTTACTAGCTTAGTATTTCTTGGCTTTTAACTCCTTCTTAAATTGTGGCGCTGCTTCCAGGACACTCTGTTCAAGCTACATTGTGGCCTGGGGGATAGTTGGGCTTCTTCTCAGGCTGCCTGGCCTTGCTTTCATTTGATTTTAAACTCTCCACTGGGTGGGGGGAGGGACTGCTTCTTGGCTCTGCTCCTGTTCTCAGCTTCAGAGGGTCCCAGGTGTTTTGGGTTGAGGGGAGGCAGGTTTTAATCTCACCTGGCCTGTTCTCAGGTCTGGAGATAATCTCAGGCCTACTTATTAAGCAACCAACCAGCAAAGCTTTCTGTGTTGTGGTTCTCAGCTTCCGATGAGACTGCTCCCCTGCTCCCCTCCCCCACCTGGGTCTAGTGCTGCTCAGGATTTCTTCCTGGTTGCCCACTGTGGTGGGACAGTCGAATCCTTCCCCCCAGTCCACTGGTACCCCTGTACTTACCCCCCTAGGCCAGCCATTCAGTCTGACTGCACACTCAGTTCCAGAAGACACCAGTGCTGCAGCCAATTCAGAGGCACTGAGGCAAATTCCTGTGGTGGGTGTCTGGTATGTCAGCCCAATTGCTGGGTTAGGCTTTATTCATGGCCCAGCATGGGTCCCTGAAATCTATCTATAGCTGGAGAAAACTCTCAGCCCATATTTGTTGTGTGTTTTCCTGCCCCAAGGGTTCTTTTATTGCTATTTTGGGGGTGATTGGATCAGGAGCCCTGTGGGTTTAATGTATTTCCTCCACCATCTTGGCTCCCCCCCACCCCCCCTCAATCAAACTATTAAAAAAAAATTATTACAGGAGCAGCTAGGTAGTGCAGTGGATAGAGCACCAGCCCTGGATTAAGGAGGACCTGAGTTCAAATCTAGCCTCAAACACTTAACGCTTACTAGTTGTGTGACCCTGGGCAAGTCACTTAACCCCAATTGTCTCACAAATAAACCCCCAAAACAAAAAGCAAACAAAAAATTATATAGAGCTAGAAAAAGCAATAACAAAATTCATCTGGAAGGACAAAAGCTCAAGGATATCAAGGGAATCAAACACAAAAGAAGGTGGTCTAGCCATACCAGATCTCAAATTGTATTATAAAGTGGTAATTAATGAAATAATCTGGTACTGTCTTAGAAATAGGTTACAAAATAGAAAATAGTCATAGTAACCTAGTATATAATAAACCCAAATATCAAAACTTTTGGAACAAAAACTTATAATTTGACAAAAAAAAAACTGCTGGGAAAACAGTATGGCAGAAATTAGGTATAGATTACAATCTCATACCATATACCAAGATAAGGTCAAAATGGGTACATGATTTACAAATCAAAGGTGATACCATAAGCAAATTAAGAGAGTATGGAATAGTTTATCTGTCAGATATATGGATAAGGGAAGAAATTAGGACCAAAGTAGATATAGAGAGCAGTACAAAATATAAAATAGATGATTTTAATTATATAAAATTTAAAAGCTTTTGCACAAAGCCAATGCAATCAAAATTATAAGGAAAGCAGAAAATGGTGGGAAATTTTACATCAAGTATCTCTGATAAAGGCCTTTTTTCTCAAATATAGAGAGAACTGAGTCAAATTTATAAAAATACAAGTCATTATTCAGTTAATAAATCATCAAAGGATATGAAAAGGCAGTTTTCAGAGAAAGAAATCAAAGCCATCTATAATCACATGAAAAATTATCTAAATTACTATTGATCAGAAAAAAGCAAATTAAAAGAACTCTGAGGTACCACTTCAAACCTATTAGATTGGTTAATATGACAAAAAAGGAAAATGATAACTGTTGGAGGGAAAGTAAGAAAACTGGGATACTGATGCACTGTTGTTGAAGGTGTGAATTAATCCAACCATTCTGGAGAGCAATTTGAAATTATGCCCAAAGGGCTATAAAATTGTGCATACCCTTCAATCCTACAATACCATTGCTAGGTCTTTATCCCAAAGACATCCAAAAAAAGGGGGAGAGAACCTATTTGTATGATAATATTTATAGCAGCTCTGGTTTGGTCACAAAGTATTGGATATTGAAGGAATGCCTGTAAATTGATAAGTAGCTAAATAAGCTATTGTATATGATTGTAATGGAATATTATTGTGCTATAAAAATGACAAGCAAGATGATTTCATAAAAACCTGGAAAGACTTGCATGAATAGAATTAGAAAGACTTATTACACAATAACAGCAATATTATTCAATGAAGAGTTGTTCATGACTTAGCTATTCTCAGCAATACACTGATCCAAGACAGTCCAAGAGGACTAATGAAACAAACTATCTGCCTCCAAATAAAGAACTGGTATTGTCTGAATACAGAGTGAACTATGCCATTTTTTTAACTTTCATTTTTTTTTCTTTTATTTGAGTCTTCCTGTATAAAATAACCAATATGGAAGTGTTATACATAATTGCATATATATAATAAAACTTATATCTGATTGTTTATCATGTCAGATAAGGGAGAGTGGAAGGGTTCAATTGATTTTGGAACTCAAAAATTTAAATAAAAATGTTTTCAAAATAGAGTAGATGAATAGGGTGGAGCTAAGGTTGGCAGGAAAGGTCTGTCACACATAGGTGGGAGTGGAGTGCAGTTCAGCACAGGCCACACCAGTGCAGACACAGTCCCAGCAAACCAGGAGCAGGCCTTGGGAGCCACTGAATCAGAAGAGGCAAAAGCTGCTACCAGAAATCTTAGCCCACAGATGGTAAGGGGGGGGGGGAGGTTAAACAGTTGGCAAGAAACAGATTATAGAGTCTCTTTTCCAGCACTGAGGCAAGGTTCTGTGACTTTGTCCATACTTGGATCCAGGTCCTAGTCCTGGGTCACCCTCCCAGGGTGGATAGGGCTTTAGGCCACAGTTAAGCAGGACCCTCTTTACACTAAGATCAGAAAAACAGGCTTGTGATCATTCACAGACCAGAGTACAGGACAGGAGAGTAGTAAATACCTCTTCTTAGATCATACCACCTAGGAAGAACTAAAAACTTACAGGTCCCTAGAAGTTTCTCTGCAAATGGCTGCCCCACCTTCTGAATCTTGGAACAGTGCATCCTCCACCCTGGAAACAGACCCCTACTTTAACAAATCAAAAAAATTAATAAATCAAAAAATAGGCTGGGGAAATGAACAAACAACAAAAAAGAATTCTGAACATAGAAACATACTATGATGACAAGGAAAATCAAAACAAACCCTCAGAAGAAGATAACAAATTCAAATCCTCCAAGAAAAATGTGAATTGGTCTAAGGCCATGGAAGGACTCAAAAAAGACTTTGAAAATAAAGTAAGAAGAGTATAGAGAAATAGGAAAAGAAATGAGAATGATGAAAGAAAATCAGGAACAAAATTGATAGCCTAGTAAAGGAGACACAAAATAATACTGAAAAAAATACCTTAAAAAGAGACTAGGTCAAGTGCTAAAAGAGGTACAAAAAGCCAATGAAAAAAGAATGCCTTGGAAATCTGAATTTGCCAAATGGAAAAGGAGATAGAAAAGCTCACTGAAGAAAATAACTCCCTAGCATTAGAATTGAGCAAGTAGAAGCTAATGACTTTATGAGAAATCAAGAAGCAATAAAACAAAACCAAAAATATGAAAAAGAAAATGTGAAATATCATAATTGAAAAACAACTGACCTGTAAAATAGATTCAGGAGAGATACATTGAAAATTATTAGACTACCTGAAAACCATGATCAAAGAAAGAGATTAGACATCATCTTCCAGGAAATTGTCAGGGAAAATTGCCCTGATATTCTAGAAGCAGAAGGCAAAATAGAAATTGAAAGAATCCACTGATCACCTCCTAATAGAGATCCAAAAATGAAAACTCTCAGGAATATTATAGCCAAATTTGAGAACACCCGTCTCAAGGAGAAAATATTATGAGCAGCCAGAAAGAAACAATTCTAGTATTGTGGAACCACAGTCAGGATAAGACAAGATTTAGCAGCTTCTCAATTAAAAGATCAGAGGGCTTGGAAATGATATTCCATAGGACAAAGGAACTAGGATTACAATGAAGAATCACCTACCCAGCAAAACTGAGTATAATCCTTCAGGGGGAAATCGGCATTCAATGAAAAAGAGGACTTTCAAGCATTCTTGATGAAAAGATCTGAGCTGAAAGGAAAATTTGACTTTCAAATACAAGATTCAAGAGAATCATAAAAAGGTAAACAGGAAAAAGAAATCATGAGGGATTTTAAAAATGTTAAACTGTTTATATTCCTACATGGGAAGCTGAAACTTGTAACTCATCAGAACTTTCTCATTATTAGGGAAGTTGTATGGAGATATATAGACAGAGGGCAGAGGTATGAATTGAATATGAATGGATGATATCTTTAAAAAATACAATTAAGGGGCAGCTAGGTGGCACAGTGGATAGAGCAGCGGCCCTGGATTCAGTAGGACCTGAGTTCAAATCCAGCCTCAGACCCTTGACACTTACTAGCTGTGTGACCCTGGGCAAGTCACTTAACTCCAATTGCCTCACCAAAAAAAAAAATACAATTAAGAGGTGAGAGAAGAATGCACTGGGAGAAAGAGAAAGGGAGAAGTGGAATGGGCTGAATTATCTCATATAAAAGAAGCAAGAAAAAGCTTATACAGTGAGGAGAAATTGGGAGTGGTAAAGGGAAGTGAGTGAACCTCACTCTAATCATAATTGGCTCAAAGAGTGAATAACAAACACACTCAAGTGGGTATAGAAATATATCATACACTGCAGAAAAGTAAGAGAGGAAGGGGATAAAAAGGGTGTGAGAGAAGGGAGGGCAGATTAGGGGAGGTATAGTCAGAAGAAAAACACTTGAGGAAGGACAGGGTGAAAGGAGATAGAGAATAGAATAAATTGTGTGGGGAAGGAATAGGTTGGAGAAAAATATAGTAATAATAACTGTGAAAAAAAATTTTGAAGCCCTCATTTCTCAAACATATAGAGAACTGAGTCAAATTTATTAGAATGGGAACCATTTCCCAATTAATAAGTAATCAAAAGATATGAACAGTTTTCAGATATCAAAGCTATCTATCATCATAGGCGGGAAAATGCTTTAACTCACTATTGATTTGATTGATGCAAGTCAAAACAATTCTGGAGGAGTAACTTATACCTATTGGATTGGAAAGTAGGACAGCAGAAGAAAATGACAAATGCTGTGGGGAATATGAGGAAATTGAGGCATTAATGCACTGTTGGTGGAGTTGTAAATTAATAGAGCAATTTAGAACTATGGCCAAAGGGCTGTAAAACCATGCATACTCTTTGACCTAGGAATACCACTACTAGGTCTGTATCCAAAAAGAGATACAAAAACAAAAAAGAAAAGGATTTTGCGTGTGTGTGTGTGTGTGTGTGCGTGTGTGTGTTTGTGTGTGTAATATCTATATGTATATATACCACCACCATTTTTTGCTCAGCAGAGAATCTCAGGTTACTCCATACTTCACTGAACAAACTGAGGGCATTCATTGTCAGCTCCCTCTCCTCCCCAATTTAACACTTCCAATAGCTCTATTCTCTCTTCCTTTCCTCCATTCTCAGAACAAGAGGTAGCCTGTCTCCTTGCCAATTCTACTTCTTTTATTTGTAGAAAGTTTGCCAAGTTAATCACTCCTGTGCCTTCTCTAATTGTCATACATACACACACATACACACACACATATATATATATATATATATATATATATATATATATATATATATATACACATATACATATACATATATATGTGTCTTTAAAAATCATCACTTGAACCTGGGACTTACATGAACTGATGCTGAATGAGATGAGCAGAACCATGAGAACATTGTGAACAGTATCAACAACATTGTGTGTTGATCAACTGTGATAGACTTAACTCTTCTCAGGAATACAATGATCCAAGATAATTCCAAAGGATTAATAATGGAAGATGCTTTCCACATCCAAAAAAGGGTACTGTGAAATCTAGATGCAGATAGAGCCATACTTTTTCTACTTTTTTTTTTGTTTTTCTTTTTTGAGATTTTTCCCTTTTGTTCTGATTCTTCTTTCACAAAATGGCTAATGCAGAAATATGTTTAATGTGATTGTACATATAAAACCTATATCACATTGCTTGCTGTCTTAGGGACAGGAGGGAGGGAGAAAAATATGGAACTAGAAATCTTATTTAAAAATGTTGAAAATTATCTCTACATGCAACTAGAAAATAATAAAATACCTTTATGATTTGAATGTCAAAAAATAAAATAAAATAAAAATTTTCACTTGACCTCAAACTACAGTCTTGCTTCTCCCCCTACCCTACCCTTTCACATTTAAATTATTTGTAAAAGTGGTCTACAATTGACTGTCTCCATTTTCTTTCCTCTTTCATTTCTCATCCCTCTGTAATATTGTGCAGTATTACTCCACAGAAAGTATAATCTCTTTAAGGCCACATATGATCACTTTATTGCTAAATACAATTATGTTTTATCAGTCATCATCCTTCTTGACCTTTCTGTATCATTTAACACTACAGACCATCCCTCCTCTGGGATGGTCCTGAGTTTTCACTACACTTTTTAAAAAAAACTCTTGGTCATAATTCTTCTCCATTCTGTGAAATTGTCCTTCCTTTGCAAGTTCATCACCCATATCCCAGATGGTTTGCATAGTCATTTCCTAAGGGCTTGATCCTTGGCCCTCTCCTCTTTTCACTACATTCTTCCTTGATCTCAACAGCTTTAATGAAATCATTTATTATTTTTGTCCATATGACCCTCAAATTGATATATCCAGCTCTCCTGAGCCCATCATGCTCCTCCAGTTACCTACTTTATATCTCTATTTGGTTGCCCTATTGGTTCTCAAACTCAACATAACCAAAAGAAAACCCATTATCTTTCCTTCTGAACCAATCCCCCTCTTCTTCCTCCTCCTAACCCCCTGGTTTCTGTTGAAGTTAGAACCATTTTTCAAATCACTCAGGCTTATTAACTAGATGTAATCTTTTTCTCTTCTCACACATCATTTCTCTCTCCTCACACCATAGCCATCCTAGTCCAATCCCTCATTCTCTCATATCTGAACTATGTCAATAGCCTTCTAATTAATTAGTCTACCTGCATTCAGTCTGTCCCCTGTCCAAGTTAACTGTCACATAGCTGTCAAAATGCCATTACTAAAGTGCAACCTGACCATTGCACTCCTCTATTCAAGAAAGTTCAGGGGGCAGCTAGGTGGTGCAGTGGATAAAGCACCAGCCCTGGATTCAGGAGTATCTGAGTTCAAATCCAGCCTCAGACACTTGACACTTACTAGCTGTGTGACCCTGGGCAAGTCACTTAACCCCAATTGCCCCGCAAAATAAATAAAGAAATAAAGAAATAATTCCTTTTAAAAAAAAAAAAAGGCAGCTAGATGGCACAGTGGATAGAGCACCAGCCCTGGAGTCAGGAGTACTTGAGTTCAAATCCGGCCTCAGACACTTAACACTTACTAGCTGTGTGACCCTGGGCAAGTCACAACCCCAATTGCCTCACTAAAAAAAAAAAAAATTGAGGAGATGACAATCGATTAGGGAATGGCTGAACAATTTCTTGTACATAATTGTCAGGGAATACTATTGTGCTATAGAAATGAGGAGCAGGATGCTCCCGGAAAAACCTGGAAAGACTTACATGAGCAAAATAAAATGCTGAGTATACATGAGTACACATACACATCCATGTTACTCAGCAAAGTAAAATGAACAGAGGAGAAAACTGTGTACAGTAACATCAATTTGCGTATAATGATCAACTGTGAATAACTTAGCTATTCTCAGCAATACAGTGATCAAGGCAATTCTGAAGAACTTATGATAAAAATGTCATCCATTTCCAGAGAAAGAACTGATAGAATCTGAAAGCAGACCAATGCATACTTTTACTTTACTTTCTGCATTTTTCTTTGGTGTTTTTTGGTCTGTGTTTTCTTTCACAATATGATTAATATGCAAATATGTTTTGCATGACTGCATAAGTATAACCTCTTATAATTATAATTGCTTACCTTCTCAATGGGGGTGGGTGGAAGGGAGGGAGAGAATTTGTAACTCAATTTTTTTAAATTAATGTTTAAAATTGTTTTTACATTGGCGAAAAATAACTTACTAAATTTAAAAAATAACTGTTTCTCAGCACTCTGAGAAGCCCTATGCCCCAGAAAAATAAACTGTAAGGTCATATTTAATGTGGCAACTCCTTTTCTCAGTGCAGACTTTTATGTCAGACAAGAAAACTATTAGGGGAGCATTCCCTTATACAAAGAAGGAGTGATCTATGGGTTTTCTCCAAGATTCATCAAGATTTGACTGACTCTTTAAATATCTGTTTGTAGTATATGTGCAACAAGAGCTGGCACAGTGGATAGAGTGCCATACCTGGAGTCAAGAAGACCCATCTTTCAAATATGGCCTGACACTTACTAGCTGTGAAGCCTGGGCACAGTTACTTAACCCTGTTTGTCTCCGTTTGCTCATCTGTAAAATGGGCTGGAGAAGGAAATGGCAAACCATGCCAATATCTTTACCAAGAATACCCCAAATAAGGTCATGAAGAATAGGACACAACTGAAAGAACTGAACAGCAACAATATATGTAGTATATATCTCTGCTCCCTGAACTGTGCTTCCATCTCTCTCTCAACCTGACTCTCCAACATTGGATAAAATATGTCCTTCTAGGGGAGTGGTTCCACTACAAGACAGCATGCCTTTTGTTCCTCTTATTCTTGTTGTTTGGCTTTCATTTTCATAGAGGACCACTGTGATGGGGACAAAAAGAGAAGAGAGAATTCCCTTCTTCCCCAACCCCTGAGGGTCTCCTCCACAGGTTACTCTAGGGCTATACCACCAATACCTCCAATTTCTGAAATATATTCAGGGTATAACAACTTAAAACACCTGTAGGACATGTTCTCTTTTTCCCCTTTTCAATGATACTGGTCCCTTCTGACTCAATCAAAGGAGTGTTCAGACTTTGTAAAGGGATCAGTACATATTAACATTTTTGTTATCACCATGAAATTCTTACCTTTTTCATCTTTTATTTGCTTTCTGTGACTTTATCAACCTTTTTTGGAGGTGGGCTATCAAATACTCCCCCTTAGCTATGATTGCTAATCTAGTGTCATGTGAATTTGGATGCTAATCTCAAACCTAATTCAAATTTATTTGGAAACTAGTCTCAAAATGAATTCAGATATAAATGATGCAGGAACAGAATTTCTGAGGCCTATAGAACTTAAAGAGAAAAATAGGTGTCTATAGATAGCCCAACAAAGTGCAGCTCCTTCACAGGCCCAGCATGAGAGTTAGCCAAGTTTACTAGTCAATTACTTCACAAATGATACAATTATTTAGAGATAATTTTTATGACATCTACAATCCTGTCCAAAGTTCCTATTGTGGATTTTGTCCTCCTTTGATATTCTTAATGAGCATGAGTAATCTCCCAGTGGAGAACCACACCTTGTTGAGCTCCTACCAGCCTGGTATGCCAGACACCCGGATTCTTACTCATTCCCCTCTGGGTAGGGAATCCAATGGCACCCCGGGTGATTTAGTGTTTACCTTTCTAGAGAAAAGTACCAGACGATCAATAACAAAAGTGGACCACAACTTTCCCAGAGTGTGGAAACTGGAAAACAGAGTCACCCATTTTACCAAGTCTTTCCTACTCACACCAAAAATCCATGTGACGAGATCCAGAATATCATTCACACCGGTGACAGAAAAAAGGTGAGTGAGGTATGGTGACACTGAAGTCTAGTGGAAAAAAAGGAAGGAGCTGGGAAGCAGGAGGCAGTTGTGGCGATAAATGTTCTGAAAATACAGGTTAGATCTGATATAGCCTGGTTCCCCCCTAACCTGGATACATTTGGAGAAGTTTAATAAAGGTATGGGTAGAGTAGAGGTGCTGATGCCATTCCTCTGGCCCCGTGTCCATTGCCTTCTCTCAGTTTCTTACTCCCTTGATGAAAAGATTCTCTTCTTATGTAAGAAAGTGGGAGTCTGGAGATTTTCTTCTGCAGAAATTGACATTGGAAGGGTGCCTGAAATTCTGAGGAAAGAGAGAAGATGCACCAATTGCCATATGTCCTGACAACTGCCAGCTTCTCATCTGTACCCTGGAGGAGGAGCTAACATTGTGATTGAAAGTTAAGGGACTCGGGGGCAGCTAGGTGGCACAGTGGATAAAGCACTGGTCCTGGATTTGGGAGGACCTGAGTTCAAATCCAACCACAGACACTTGATACTAGCTGTGTGGCTCTAGGCAAGTCATTTAACTTGCATTACCCTGCAAAAAAAAAAAAGAAAGAAGAAAGAAAGAAAGAAAGAAAGAAGAAAGAAAGAAAGAAAGAAAGAAAGAAAGAAAGAAGGAAAGAAAGAAAGAAGAAAGAAAGAAAGAAAGAAAGAAAGAAAGAAAGAAAAAGAAAGAAAGAAAGAAAATTTAATAAAAGAAAGTTAAGGGTCTCATCTCTCTTCAAGCACAATATGGGAATCATGAGTAGTCCCAATCCTTTCCTGTAGGGGTCTTATAATTGATCATTTTGTCACTTTTGTAACTCAGTCAACTGGAGATAGCAGACTTCTTATTGTTTAGTCATTTTAATTTTGTGTCTGACTCCCCATGACCCCTTATGATATTTTCTTGTAAAAGTTATTGGAGTGGTTTGCCATTTCCTTCTCCAGCTCATTTTATATATGAGGAAACTGTGCAGCTTAAATGACTTGCCTAGGGTCACACAGCTGGTAGATGTCTGAGACCAGATTTGAACTCAGGAAGAGGAGTCTTAATAATTCCAGGACTGGTACACTCTCCACTGAGACAACTAGCTTTTCAGACATTAGATACTTCATTATTTGTTGAATATTTGGCCACCTTTCCTAGGTTTGATGTCTGAAGCTTAAAGGACATTGGTGAGTTTCCTGAACTCTGGTCCACTCCAATGCATCAACATGCTCTTCCTCCTGCTGCTGCCTGGTGGGACTTAGGTAGGAATATTTGCTTTTTTCTTTCTCCTATTCCTTTCGCTTATGGGTGAAACACCTTAGTCTCCTTTGGTGCAATGAATAATAAAATCAGGCAACAAAGAATCATTCCTCCATTGCGGGGGAGAGAATTATTAAGGTGAAGGAACGAGAATTGATAGTTTCCTCCCTTTCAAGAAGCCCTAACATGCAAGATTATTAAAACAAATTGAACTAGTCCTCCATTCTAAACCCTTCTAGAATGTAAATGGCATTTAAGACATAACAATCCATGATTGTAGAGAAATAGTCTCAGCCTACTGAGCAAACATTTGAAATTAGATTAGTTTCAGGGTCTATTACTTTTCCCATAGGGAAGCCCAGTTGAAAAGATAACTGTCTTCTCCCAATAAAGGATGTCCATGGGTACTATGGAGGAGGGAGAAGAGCTGTGTCCTTTCATGAATTTATAGCACATATATCTCCTCTTACTCTTTTCTAGTCTTTCTCTCTCTCTCTCTCTCTCTCTCTCTCTCTCTCTCTCTCTCTCTCTCTCACTGTCATCTGTCTATCTCCCTCTTTTCCCATCTTCCAACCATCCCTGTCAAAAATCTAAAAAGTATAAGAGACAAGGTCAAGAGGGCAGAGTGAGATGCAGAAACTTTGCTTCAGCTCCCCCTTAAAACTCTTCAAAAAAGACCTAGAAATGCATGAAATTAAATTATGAGTGGGAAAGCTAAGAAAAAGTCACAGTGTGTTATTTTCCAAGCTCTGGGCAGATTAGGAAGATAGAGAGGTCTGCAAATACTGTGGTAGGAACTGGTCAGGAGCACAGTGTAGCACCAGAAAGGACATTGGGCTAGAGTAGCATCAGTGGGGCATGAAGCAGCCCAGTGCCAGAAGAAAGTAAGGAGAATGAACACCTGGATGGAAAGAGATCCCAGGAGATCCCTGTACTAGCAATGGAAGCAGGAATCAGCGCCATCTAGCAGTTCTGTCATCCATTACCCTACCTACAAAAGGAGCAGAGTATTGACCAGGAGGGCAGAAAAAATACCTCTTCCCAGATCACACCACATCAGAAGCACCACAACTTACAGAACCCCAGGTAGAGGTGAAAGACTTAGTAACTGAACAATCCAGTGATTCACCAGAACTCCAAAGACCCATGATAAAAAATTCTGTCCACCTCCAGATGCAAAATTCAGATTGAAGCCTATTCTTTCCTATCTTAATTTTTCTTGTTTTTTTTTCTTTTTCTTCTTTCCTTCTTTTTTTGAACATGACTAACATGGAAATATATTTTGTATGACATCATATGTTTAATGAGTATTGTATTTTTTGTCCTCTCAATGGGGTAAGGAGGAGCTTGAAGAAATTTGGTAATTTGGAACTGAAATTATTTTTTATAAATGAGAGATAGTATATTGAATCAAAACAGTTATCTGTTTATTCCTTTGATCGCATGCTTTGAGTGGAGAGTTCTCTGATGTTAAGGAATATGGAAATGAAGACTCATTAAGGTGGGAAGGGACTCATTGTGATCATTTCTCTTATCAGCTGTGTTTTGGAGCCTTAATACCCTCTCCCCTGAATATGATGTATTCAACATTGCCATCAACCTGACAAGATTTTTTGGAAAAAAACTACAGGACCAAAGGCAATGTGACATAGAAGGACAGATTCAAGTAGAAAATGAAAAGCCAGGTAAATTAGAAAAGAGGGCAAAAGTAGATTTTTCAGCCATTGATTCTATGAAACCAGGGATTGGAGGGGAGGGAAACAGACTCAAGTAAGAAAGAGTAAGAGTTCCTTGTTCCCCAAGAAGATAGATTTACAATGCCCAGAATATAGTCTCAATTCTAAATTAAGGAGAATTTGTTAGAGGTGGGTGGAGTAAAGGACACGTCTTCATTTGGATAATTAAGGATCTCTGTGCCTAGGATTTAGTTGATTTCTTTGTCTTTCAGATATATACAAAGCAGAGCTGGGTAAGTTCCAATTTTCCTCTCTATATCCAAAGACTGGGTGCTCCTGAAGCTATCTTTAGAGGATTTCACCTACTGCTCTTTCCTTTCAGAGAGAAGGAAGGCTCTCTACCATGCAAGTGAGTAATGCTCAGGTCTCTTCCCTCATTAAAACATAAGCTCCCTGGGGGTAAGAACTGCATTTTCCCCTCTTGTTCTCTTATTCCTCATCACTTACCACAGTGCCTGGCATATCATAAAGCACTTAAGGAACTCTCTCCCCCACCCTCACAGGTGTCTTGGCAGCAGGTCTGTTCTGAAAGAGGAAAGTCATAGTGAGAAAACTCTTCTGTACACCACCCACCACACACACACACACACACACACACACACACACACACACACAGAGCGATAATTGAACCTTTGGTCTTCCAGCACCAAGCCTTTTCAATATGAAGCAAAAAGCTGAGAAAGGGAAGGGAGGTTTCTAGATTCTGTCTTCATAGCTCTGTTCTCTTTCAGACTGGATGACAGTCAATATCTATCCTGGTGAGTAATTCTCTTATTCCCTGGAGATCCTAGACTTCCCTACCCCTAAGGATTTCAGGCTTTTCCCCCCAAGAGGACTCCATATATGACATGCAAACCCTTTCCCCATAGACAGCCTGGGAGAAGTAAAGGATGGAATGATGGGAGCATGATGTCCTCATGCATCTTTCATCATACATTTTAGTGCTTTTCCCCCTTCCCAATAAAAAGGAGAAAATTTTCCTGCCTTTTCAGCACATTCTGAACCTTGTCTCATATGTGGATATTGATGTTCTCCTTTTCAGACTGGAGAAAAGAACATTTTCAACCATGTGAGTAATATTGATTGTGCCTTCAGGACTTCCATTCCACCTGCTCCAATTAAGCCATCCCACACAGAAAATATTGCATTTGATCTTTATAAACTTTTCTAGAGAATAGTAAATGTTTTACTGTTCAAGTATTTCAAAGCCTATCACCCTCCTTCTGAAGATCTTTTTACTGAAACCCAGACTTAATCTTTCCTGTTATAAATGTAAGTCAGTTTCCTCTAGTTCAATGTTCAATCTGGATCTGAAAACCCTGGCTGTTATTTCTCTCTGTGTCTGAGGCCTCTAAACTTTAAGACCATGAACTTCTCTGGCCTGCATAATCCCATTTTTTTGCAACTTTTCTTCATAGATCTTGCCCTCTAATATTTCAGTTATATGGCGTTTCTCCTCTTTTTTAACAGTTCAAAATTTTTTTTCTTTCCTTTTCCCACATAATCTTCTCATACCGAAAATGGACAAAAATCTCTAGCTCCCACCTTTCCTCCTATCCCCAGCTTCCTATGAGAATGTCATGATGGAAATGAGATTATTGAATCTCCAGAAGAAAAAATAAAGAATGCCACTGAGTAAGGAGGCAAATTATGCTGCCCTATTTATGCCAATTGTAGGGTAGATACCGTCTGAGAGAATACTGAAATAACAAAGAAAGGGGCTCATGTTAGCATGGTTATTAATAGGTTTTGTTGTTGTTGTTGTTGTTGTTGTTTTAGTGAGGCAATTGGGGTTAAGTGCCTTGCCCAAGGTCACACAGCTAGTAAGTGTTAAGTGTCTGAGGCTGGATTTGAACTCAGGTACTCCTGACTCCAGGGCCAGTGCTCTATCCACTGTGCCAGCTACCTGCCCCCATTAGTAGTTTTTAATAGGATTGATTAGATTAATTGGATTGTTTTAGGGAGTTTACTCAGAAGAGGCCAGTCATGCTGGGCAGCAGCACCAACACCACCCCACATCAACCCCAAGCCAGTTTAGGTATTATAAAGAAACAGAACAAAGAAGGCAAAGTGCCAGGATGGCCCAGGGTCAGATTCAAGTTTTCCCGTGGATACCTGGAGCTTCTTTTCCTGTTTTCAATTACTCAAGATAGTTTATATTTTTCTGTGGAGTCATAGACTAACCCCATGCACACTGTCTTAAAATATGATGAGCCTGAAGGAGTGACAAGTGGAAGATTAAAATATATATTCATAGAGAGAGGGACATGAGTAAATAGGGTTATGTTAATTAAAAGAAACTGATATTGGACAGGAGGAAAAACTTCTTGTCAGAAAAGGAGGAAAATACTAGAGGGACTGATAGACACTTATGAAGATTTCATGCCTGGAGTTTCTTTGATTTAAAAGAATAGACAAGTGTTGGTGCTGTATAATCCAACTACATTCCTATCTAAGGGTTAGGAATTAGACTAGGAATTCTCCCTAGGAATCTGCTGTTGTACATATCTTCCCTGACTATGAATTCCAGAAGTTGTCACAGTATGAATATAACCCTCCTGGTCCTTACATGCTTGCTATGTGCCTATTTCTCCTGATCCCCAACCCCGGGACTTGGGCTAATAAATAATTCCTATACATACATAAATGCATGCATACATACATACATTTGTTATTCTGCCCTTATAGAACAAAATATTATTTCTCTGGGAATTTCCCAATTTAATGTCCTATTTATGACACTTTCTTCCTATAAATGTGCAGATTTATGACAGGAAAGGTTTTCAAGAAAGGAATTGCTCTGTTTATTTTTTTAATTTATTGTTATTTTTTGCAGATTTTTTCTTTTCTTTTCTTTTTTCTTTCTCTCTCTCTCTTTCTTTCTTTTTTTTTTTTTGTGAGGTAATTGGGGTTACTTGCCCAGGATCACATAGCTAGTAAGTGTCAAGTATCTGAGGCCAGATTTGAACTCAGATCCTCTTGGCTCCAGGGCCAGTGCTCTATCCACTGTGCCTCCTAGATGCCCCTGCTCTGCTTATTTTTAACCCAAATGATACCCTTGCTCTGTGAGAGATTAGAGCATGTGGGGAGGGAGGATGACATTGCTTTGTGGCATTTTCCAGAAATGCAAGAGAATAGCGTGAGTAGTGTTTAGGTAGAAGGGAAGGAGATGAAACAGTTTTCCCAACTTCCAAATGAACAACAATGAAGGGGGAAGAACCAGAGTTCTATTAGTCTCCCTGGGAATGTTGTTTGTCCTATGCTGATGACCATAAGCTTGATGCGCCTGAGGCAAAACTTAGAATGTAATGGCTGGCCAAATGTAGACAATTAAACCTGAATATTTCCAGAGGCTCAATAAGGAATAATGTGGGGATGAAGACCCTTACATTGAGTTGTCATTCCAGGCTACTTTGTGTCATCATCTATCCTTGATCTCTCCCACAGCTCCTTCACCTCTCTTCCTCTAAGTGTTCCCTGATTCCAGCTCAAAACTCACTCTATATCTCTCTCTACAGTGGAAGTAACTTTGGATCCAGACACAGCCCATCCTGACCTCATTTTATTTGAGCACAGAAGATATGTTACCAGGGCAAAAGAACGCCAGGTTGTCTCTGACTCTGAGAAGAGATTTGATTCCATGCATTGTGTTCTGGGCTTGGAGAATATCACTTCAGGAAGATACTATTGGGAGGTAGAAGTTGGGAACAGGCCTGACTGGGACCTGGGGGTCTGTACTGATGATGTGAGGAGGAAGGGAAACCTGATAGTGTCCCCTGAGAATTGTTTCTGGGGAATCAGGCTATATACCAAAGAATACTGGGCCCTCACAAACCCCCCAACTTTGCTCAATTTAATACAAAAACCCAGCAAGGTTTGTGTTTTCCTAGATTATGATACTGGAGAGGTGTCATTCTATAATATGACAGATCTTTCCCATATCTACACTTTTACTTCCATCTCATTCTATGGAGTTCTGCACCCTTTTCTCAGGCTATGGTCTTCTGCTCCAGAACCCCTGACCATATCTCCAAAACCTCAGTGAAGTTTCCTATGTCTGTCCTCTTTTGAGTCAAACCTAACTCCTTTGTGACCACTAATGAGGGAAACTGCTGGGTGGGTCTCTTGGCCCTCACTACCCTCCTAATTTGGAGGAGGGGATCTGGATGACTCTAGCAGCCTTATTACCTTTTGGTTGAAACTGCAATCCCCCTCTTCAACCTTTCCTCATGTCTGGGTTCCTGTGAGCAGCTCACCTCTCTCCCCTTAAATGCCTCTTGTTGGGACACCCTTGTCATTCCAGTTTCTGCTACAATCCAGAGATCTTCCTTTGGTGAAACCACTCTATTCAAGGGCTGTAATGGAGTGTCCTTGACTGGAACTGGGGAGACATGAAGAAGGGCAGTTCTTCATAAGGCTCTTAATACCTCATACTTTAGATCTATCTAGACTGCAGACCCTAAATATTTCCTTTAACCAGGCCCCTTTGGAGAGACCCTTGTATGACAGCAAGAAAACTTTCCACAAGTCCCATTTTGCTACTATGTTAATGAATCCATTGGCTTTGATGTTGGAAAGGTGTCCCATGAGAAATGCAACCTATCTGACACCACTGAACCACACCTGTACTGGTGAAGGGGGGTGGCCACATTCTCATACTACTTTCTGGATATTGGGCACTAATACTACCCTGACCCCTAATAGTAGAGGTTGGAGGTTCTGCATAGGATGTCCCCCCAGGTAGAAAAGCAGACAAATTCCATCTGGTTAATACTCCTGCCTTCACCCAGCACTGTCTAAAACTCTGGCCCAAGCAGACTGGCTTGACCTAAATGGCCTGCGATCACTACAGGGGCTACCTTTGTGGAGGGAGCTCTTCCAGTAACCCTACCCACAATCTCTACTTGGCCTTTTAGCTCTCCCAGAGCCAAATTCTGATTAATATCACAAAAGCTAAACTTATACCTGAAGAATGAGGATCAGATCTAGGCTGGAGGCCAGGATCTCTTTTACCCTATACTTTCCAATTATTTCACAGATCTTTTTCTTGTTTGGGTCCCACCTCTATGGTCACCTCCCTCCTTTCCTATGTGTACTCTTCCCAGGACCTATCCAGTCCCTCTTCCTATCAGAGAACCCATTATCCTGACTCCCAGCGCAGGTATGAGGCTCTCCCTTTTGTCCCACTTCTTGTTACAAGTGGAATAACTGCAAGGACCAGGACCAATGGCCTAGTGACCACCACTGAGGCCTATGCCTCTCTCTCTTGTGAGTTGGTAGCAGTCAACTACCACCTTTTCCTAGGCCTCAAAACTCTAGGGGAAGAGACTGACTCCCTTACATCCCTAGTCCTCCAGAACTGACTTCCTTCTTAGCAGCTCAAGGTGGTATATGTGCCTTCCTGAGTGAAGAGTGCTGTTTTTACATCAACAGTACCAGAAGATCCAGAAATTCTTGACATCAATACTCCATTAGACTCCATGAGTTCAACCCCCTCAGGACCAAGACCCCTTGGTGCTCTTGACTCATTCACCTCACTGACCCCCTTGATTGTTCCCCTCCAATGTGTTCTTGGCCTTCAACTATTCGGCCCCCTGCCTCTAAAGTGTTTCTCTCAATTTTTGTTTGATACAATACAAAACTTTCACCTCTATATGAGTTCTCTAACCATGGCTGCCTGCCCAAGAGCTCTCAATGAAGCCTCAACCCTCTTCTATTCCTAAGGTCCCCAAAACTTTGCCCCTACTCAGCAGGAAGTAGTTAACAAAAGAATGTCAATGCTCCTTTTCATTGGGAATATTAAGAAGGGGGAGTGATAAGGGTGGGTTCTGCACATGCCCAGGAGATAGCATTCCTAAGTGAAACATAGTTTGGGAAATAGCATCCCCCTAAGGGAACCCTGTTTAGGAAAGTCCTCCAGTCCCTGGAGGCTTCACAGTTAATGGAAATCCCTGAGCCCTGAGAATGTACATTACTTAGCAAGAGCTGTCCACTAATGACCTTTTCTCCTTAGCATGAAATTAACATCTAATATGCATTGAAGTTTGGTTAATCACTTGTATTTTTGTGTATCATCCCTGAACCTTTTGTTACAACTAAAGTTAATCTGGAAACTGTTATATGAATTGATTTTGTATTGAAGTCCATCTTATAAAAAGGATTCTAAGATTCCTTAGTGGAATTTCATTCTCCTAATGAGGTACTGAATAATGCCAAGTAAAAATAAAATGGGTTTTAATGTTCTATTTGTATCTGAGTTTCATATGTAACAATTGGCTAACATAAAATTGTAAAAGCTTCTAGTCTAAAAGGTTCCAAATTTCAATCTCTAATAATAGAAACACAAAGTGTGAGCTAACTTTTATTATCTGACCTGGTAATTGGTAAAGTTGTATAAGATGAATTTTGTATATTTTCAACTGAGGAAAAGGATCTAAATAAGATTGTCAGCTGGGAGGAACTGCTTGAAGATCACACCTGGAATAGAGAGTTGCATCAAGAGTTGCATCCTGAGAATCAGCCATCTATATGAGATAAAACTTTGGGAGACTTAAATGGACATTTATTTCATTGCTTCCTTTTTCTTTTTGTGTACATTATCTGTAAGGTCAACTTAATAAAGGAGATTATCCCCTTTACTTTTGTCAATGCTCAATTTCTCCCCTTTTTTCCCTTCACATTGTTAACTATCATAAAGCCCCATTGTTAAGAACCGTTGGTCAAGTATTTTTAATATCAGTTAGTGATTCATTGGGGAAACTTTGTTTATCAATTAGAATCAGATAGGGAGGGGCAGCTAGCAGTGGATAAAGCACCAGCCCTGGATTCAGGAGTACCTGAGTTCAAATCTGGCCTCAGACACTTGACACTTATTAGCTGTATGATTTTGGGCAAGTCACTTAACCCCCATTGCCTGGCAAAAAAAAAAAAATCAATATCTTGTGGGATCCAGAGATTTCCCCTTCTTTCCTGTCCTCTCTTTCTTCCATTCATAGGCAAGATCTCCTTGAGATAGTTAATCAAATCTCTCCATCTGAGTCAGTTTTTCTGAAATCTTCCTGCTCATTATTTCTTATAGAACAATAGTATTCTATTACATTCATGTAGCACAACTTGTTCAGCCATTTCCCAATTGATGGGCATACCCTTAGTTTCCAATTCTTTGCCACCACAAAGAGAGGTGATATAAATATTTTTGTATGTGTGGGTCATTTTCCCTTTTTTATCTTCTCTTTAGGATAGAGACCGAGTAGTGTTATTTCTGAGTCAATGGGTATGGACACCCCTATACCCCATTGAGCATAGTTCTAAATTGCTCTCCAGAATGGTTGGATCAGTTCACAAGTCCACCAACAATACATTAGTGTTCCAATTTTTCCACATCTTCTTCATTTATTATTTTCCCTTTTTTATAATATTAGCTAATCTGAAAGTTGTGGTGGTACCTCAAAGTTGTTTTATTTTCATTTCTCTGATCAATAGTGGTTTAGAGGGCAGCTAGGTGGCGCAGTGGATAGAGCACCAGCCCTAGATTCAGGAGGACCTGAGTTCAAATTTGGCCTCAGACACTTGACACTTACTAGCTGTGTGACCCTCGGCAAGTCACTTAACCCCAACTGCCCTGAAAAAAAAATAGTGATTTAGAGGGGGCAGCTAGATAGTACAGTGGATAAAGCACCAGCCCTGGATTCAGGAGGACCTGAGTTCAAATCCGGTCTCAGACATTTGACACTTACTAGCTGTGTGACCTTGGTCAAGTCACTTAACACTCATTGCCCCACAAAAAAATAGTTATTTAGAGCTTTTTTTTTTTCATATGGCAATAGAAAGCTTTGATTTCTTCATTTGAAAACTGCCTATTCATATTCTTAGACCATTTCTCAATTGAGGAATGATGTATATTCTAATAAGTTTTCATTTAGTTCTCTATATATTTTTTAAAATGAAGACTTTATCATGTGTTTTTTTAATTATTGGGGCTTAACTATGCTTTTTTTTTTTTTTTGCAGATTGAACCATACTATTTTTACTTTTTTTAGGTTTTTCCCTATTGCTCTGATTCTTCTTTCACAACATGACCAATGTGGAAATATGTTTAATGTCATTGTACATATATAACCCATATCAGATGGGCACTGTGGGGAGGGGGGAAGGGAGAGGGAGAAAAATTTGGGACTCAAAAAAACTATCTTTACATGGAACTGGAAAAAAATACTAATAAGTTGAAAAAAAATAGAAAAAAGAAAGAAAAAATCCACTAGAAAGTTCAGGGCAGGAGGGCTAGACAATTCTTATGGGGAAGATCTGGACATCTTACTAACCCATAAACTCAATATAAACCAATTATACTAAAGCAGGAGGGGGGGGGGGGGACGCTGTCACACAATCCTAGTAGCTAACATTAACAGTGTTAGGCGCTATGCTAAGCACTTTACAAATATGATCTCACTTGATCCTCACAACAACTGTGGAAGGCAGTGCTATTAGTTCACACAGGCCACCTAAGACCAGATTTTTTTTTTTTTGGCATGAGGGTTAAGTGACTTGGCCAGGGTCACACAGCTAGTAAGTGTGAAGTGTCTGAGCCTGGATTTGAACTCAAGTCCTCCTAAATCCAGGGCCAGTACTTTGTCCACTGCACTACCTAAGACCAGATTTGATCAAGTCTTCTTAAATTCAGACCTCATACTACAGTTTCAAGGAAGAGAACTAAGTATTCTTTGTCCTTGTTCAATCATGTTCAACTGCTGAAACCCCATTTGGGGTTTTCTTGGAAGATATTTTACAGCTGAAGAAATTGAGGCAAACAGTGTTAAGTGACTTGCCCAGAGTCACACAGCTAACGTTTGAGGCCAAATTTGAATTGAGGTCTTCCTGACTCCAGGCCCAGCACTCTATCCACTGTGCCATCTAACTGCTTTGTCCTAGTCACACCAAATCGATGTTTGTGTACCACAAAAGTCCACTGTATAAGGACCAAGAGGATGAAGTATATGAAGAGCATGTTATATGACACAGGTAGCTTAATGTGTATATAGATAGAAATATAGACTCGAGTCAGGATGACCTGAGGTACTTTGACATCCACAGCAAGTAATTGAACTTCTCTCGCCTTAGTTCCTTCTTTGTAATATGGAATAACAGCAGCAACTACCTTACAGCGTTGTTGTGAGGCTCAAATAAGGTAACAAATCAAAAAGCTCTTTGCAGACCTTAAAGTGCTACACACAAATGCTAGTTATTATATAATGAATGGTTTGAAGCAACTAGGGATGTTTAATTTGGAGAAGACATGGGGGAAACACAAGACAGGTCTTTAAATATTTTCAGGGCTTTGATTCGATTAGACTTGCTTTAGATTGCTTTATTTAAGAGTTGGGAGATGAAAGAGATGTGGAACTAACAAGCAACAAACTTCCTAATTTCCCTCCCACCTATTTCCCTCAAAAATCTGTTTATGAATATCTGAAATCTTGGTTCCATCCTTCCCTGTTCCTTAATACTCCCTGGATATAGAGAGCTCAGTCAACCAACTCCTAGACCTGAAAACAATTTGTTGGGTTCCTCCTCTCTCTATTCTCTCACCTCCTCTGCCCAAGGATGGGCTTGCCCTTCAGCTTGAATGTATGGTGGAGCCCAGAGAGGAAACAGGGAGAGGGGAGAATGCATCCCCCTCTGTGAAGGGAGCTGGGGAATAAAGAGTAGTGAAATGAGGGCCCCCATAGCTCGGATGACTGAAAGGAGGGCCGGGAGCTAGGGGGAAAGGCATAGGTCCCCCAGGGAAGGACCCAGCTGCCTCAAAATCCTCTCGGGGTGAGTTGCTGTTGCTGCGCTTGCCCTTCTGACGCCGGTTACAGAACCAAACCCGGACATCTTTCTCAAGTCCCAGCTCCTCGGCAATATTGCTGATCTGTTGAAGTGTGGGCTTGGGGCACTGGAGAAACATGCTCTCCAAGTTTCCCCGAACTCCGTTCTCAATGCTTGTATGCTTCCTCTTTCTGGCTTGCTGAAGGACTGTCTCAGCCTTGCAAAGCTCCTGAAGGTGGTCATTGTCATTAGCTGCTTCTAGCCACTTCTGTAGCAGAGGTCTGAGCTTACACATGTTCTTGAAGCTGAGTTGTAGTGCCTCAAAGCGACAGATGGTAGTCTGGCTAAAAACCTTGCCAAAGAGAGCCCCCAAGGTTATCCCCACATCAGCCTGGGTATAACCCAGAGTGATCCTCTTCCGCTTTAGCTCCTTGGCAAACTGCTCCAGTTCCTCTGGGGAAGGGGTCTCCTGTGGCTGCTCGTCTCCACTCTCCACCGGCTCAATCTTGGTGACTCGAACTGTAGCGCCGGGCTCTGGGGAACTGGCTCTCTACCCCGGGACCTGTATCGCCGTCGGGGACCGCGATCTCCTGAGCAGGCTGAGCCATCACTCCCACATTGGGCTGAGGTTCACAGTAGACACCTCCTCCCCACATATCGTACAAGGGGTGGTACGGGGCCATTCCCCATCCGTCGGGTCCTGGTCCTGTCCCGGCCCCACCGGGTGGGCCTTGAAAGCCGGGCCAATTCCAAGTAGGTTCGGACCCTCCAGCCCCGCCACCGCCCGGCGGGGGCGAATAGTATTCAAGAGCCAGGTGTCCGGCCATGAGAAAGCAGGGCACCCCGACCAGGGGTTTTAAGGACTCTTAACTATGCTTTTAAACTTATTATTACTTATATATTAATGGCTATTTATATGATAATGGCTATTGTACCCATCTTGGCACTAAGCACTTATTATTAATTAATATTGTATATTGGTAAAGAATTGACCATGTGGCAGTTAAAACAAGCAGAAAAGCACAAATGCCATGTTGTCTCTCAGAGAGCATATGCCCTACAAACCTATTCTCTCCTAAGAGTTTGCACCAATTGACAGCAGGTCCAGGGAATCAAAAATTCAAAAAGATCAGGACAAGATTGAGATGACAATCCTCATGTGGTCTCAGTTTTTATCCTCATTTGATAGAGGCAAGTCACTATATACATTGATCAAAGCTAATTGGTTAGCATCATTCAATTCCATTGGTTGACATGGCTTGAAGTGGTACAAATTAAAATGATTTCTACCTATGACACAGGGAGGAAGTGTGCAAAAAGACTCTCATCAAAATTGTTCAAGGTAAAGTCCAGCATCCAGGTGTGGCCTAATCTCATCAGTCTCTCAATGAGCTGGACAAAAGAATTTATCTCCATTTCTATTGTACACATGGGGCTGTTCTCCAAAGCAGCTAAAATTCCTAAGAACTGGACTTTCTGGGGCAAGGGGGAGAAAGGGATAAAACTGGGTTTCTGGTTTCCCAAGAAATTCAATATTAATAATTATTTTCTTACAATCAGAAACACTGGCTGTAAAAAATGTTTCCCAGCTTTCTGATTTCATTATAATCTTTCTTCATTGCTTCTGTTTGTATAAAAACTTTTAATGTAATCCAAATTATCCATTTTGCATTTCATAATATTCTCTATCTCTTGTTTGTTCATAAATTCTTCTCCTCTCCATAGATCTGAGGTAAACTATTCTTTCCTCTCCTAATTTACATATGGTATTACCTTTATGTCTAAATCCTGTACACATTTTGACCTTATTTTGGCATACGGTGTAAGATGTTGGTCTATGCTTATTTTCTGCCTTACTATCTTCCAGTTTTCCCAACAGTTTTTGTCAAAGCATCAGTTCCTACCCCAGAAGCTAGAGTCTTCAGGTTTATCAAACAGTAGATTACTATAGTCATTTACTACTGTGTCTTGTGTTGCTAACTTATTCCACTGATCTACCATTCTTATTTCTTAACCAGTACCAAATAGTTTTCATGACTTACACTTTATAATATGACTTTAGATTTAGAACGGCTAGCCTACCTTCATGTGCATTTTTATTTTATTACTTCTATTGATATTCTTGGCCTTTTGTTCTTCCAGTTGAATTTTGTTATTATATTTCTAGCTCTGTAAAATAATTTTACATAGTCTTATTGGTATGACACTGAATAAGTAAATTAATTTAGATAAAATTATGATTTTTACTATATTAGGGCAGCCCATCCATGAGCAATTGATATTTTTCCAATTATTTAGATCTGATTTTATTTGTATGAAAAGGGTTTTGTAATTATATTCATAGAGTTCCTGGGTTTCTCTTGGCAGGTGGACTCAAAAATATTTTTTATTGTCTACTGTTATTTTAAATGGAATTTCTCTTTCTATCTCTTACTTCTAAGCCTTGTTGTTCATGTATAGAAATTTTGATGATTTATGTGGATTTACTTTATGTGCTGCAACTTTACTAAAGTTGTTCATTGTTTCAAGTAGTTTTTTAGTTGATTCTCTAGTATTCTCTAAGTATACCATGATATCATCTGCAAAGAGTAATAGCTTTATTTTCTCCTTGCCTATTTTAATTCCTTCAATTCCTTTTTCTTCTCTTATTGCTAAAGCTAACATTTCTAGTACAATATTGAATAAAAAAGTTGCTAATGGACATCCTTGTTTCACCTCTGATCTTATTGGAAATGCCTCTAACTTATCCCCATTACATAAAATGCTTGCTGATGGTTTTAGGTAGATAATGCTTATCATTTTAAGGAAAGCTCCATTTGTTCTTATGCTGTCTGGTGTTTTTTAATAGGAATGAGTGCTGTATTTTGTCAAAAGCTTGTGACTTTTTTTTTTTTTTTTGGTGAGGCAATTGGGGTTAAGTGACTTGCCCAGGATCACACAGCTAGTAAGTGTTGTATCTGACACTGGATTTGAACTCAGGTCCTCCTGACTCCAGGGCCGGTGCTCTATCCACTGTGCCACCTAGCTATCCTTGTGCCACCTAGCTGCCCTACCTTGTGACTTTTAAAGTTGAGTTCTGCTTGTAGGTTGCAGGGTCACCTGCTGCAAGCTTCTTATGCTACAGGCCAGGGGCCTGATCACTAGCTTTCTGCTCTGAGGCCTCTGTGGCTTGCAGAGTCCTCTCAGCCCTTGGCTTGCTCTCTGCCCTGGGATGGCTTGGCCTAGTTGTGCCTGTCCTGGCCTAGTTGTTCCTGTCCTCTGGGTGGTTCTGTAGCTGTCAGTTTGCCCTCTCACCTGGGGCTGATCGGTCTCACAACTGACCTGCTGTGCCAGCAGTCTGCTGAGCCAGGACCAAGTGGCCTCAGCTGTTGATCTGTGCTGTGGCCAAGAGCCTCCTGTTTACTTGCGCAGACACCCTCCTTGCTGAGCTATGCTGCACTGTGCTTCCCTTTCACTCAAGTGAGACAGACCTTTCCTGAAGTCTTCTAAATTATCTCAATGTGGAAGTTTGCGTTTCCCTGTATTTTTGTAGGTTCTGTAGATCCAGAATTTGTTTAGAGTCTTGATTTAATGTTGTTAATGAGGGAATCTTGGTAGAACTCAGGCAATTTCCTGGCTTCTCTCCACCATCTTGGGTCTGAACCTCTTTTGAGAGAACCTTGAGTATGCTTCTTGAAACAGAGAGTTGACAATCAAACCATTGACGGCTTTCCATAGGGAGTGCTAGTAAAACTATACACGGAAATTCAGCACCATAGTACCAGTGGCCCTTTAGACCTACCTAGGCCTGAGTTCTCTTATAAAGCCCAGGGCTTCAGGTATCCCCATCTGGATCATTCAGTGGAAGCTATAGAGGTAGACTATAAAGAGAAGGACTCTTGAAGATCAATATCTACTTGGGATATTTCAGCCATCTCTATGTATGTAAAGACCATTGAAGTCACCCAAACCATCCCATGCAGACAACACTAAACAGTATTCGGTCTATGGGAGTGGTGTGAAATCTATCTCTTTCTTATAGATAGAAGTGAAGGAAAATGGAGCAATTCATTACACTTAGTTATGTTACAAAAGCCTTTATATTTTCTGTGAAGGCCAATGGCACCAGATAATTTACAGTGATAAATTAATAGACAAATTTATCTCCATCTTAACAAATCACCAATTAATAAATAAATTCAAAACCAAAAATTATCATGTGCCATTGGCTTACTGGCAACTAAATATCATCATCATTATCATCAAAACAACAAAAAGCATTTATATTATCCCTCTTGTTGTAGCTTATTTTATTACTACTCCCCATAGGCTGATTTCTTTCACCAAGAGAAAAGAGGCTGAGTGAGCTAAATACTCACGAAGTCTGCAAAAAAAGGAAGGAAAGAAGCAAGGAAGCAAGGAAGGGAATAAGGAAGAAAAGTAGAAAGGAAGAAAACAAGTATTATTGCCTCCTCTTTGATGGGCACTGTGCTAAGTGTTTTAAAAATATTATCTCATTTGATTATCACAACAACTATACAAGGCAGTTGATATTATTTCTATTTTACAGATGAGGAAAATGAGGAAATTAGAGGGTTAAGTGGCTTGCTTAATCACACATAGCTAGTGTCTAATGCCAGATTTTGACTCAGGTCTTCTTGACTCTAGGCCTGGTGCTCTTATCATCGAACAATCTAGATATCATTAGGCCCATATCTATAACTAGTCCTGACCTTATCAGTTTTGCAGATCAGGTATCACAGGTTAAGGATTATTGACTTCAGCAATGCCTGTTGGCCTATTCCTGTAGCTGATGTTACTCAGAAGTAGTTTGCCTTGACCTTGAAAGAAGTCTAGTATATATTCACCATCCTTCACAGGACTACTTGAATTTCCTGATCCTGTCACGTTATCATTGATAGACTTGAAACAGGCCTCTTTTAAGGATGGCATAGATGTGCTGAACCACATTTATGAAATAATGTTGACTTGGCCAGATAAAGTCATGATGGCAGAGGCCCTATTTCAGAAGAAAGCTCATACAAGTGGCAAAAGATGGGAAATCATTCCTCAAAGTATTTGTATTCCAGTTGGCCCAGTTATGTTTGTGAGAATACAGTGGTTTGGCCTGGCACAGATCAGAATTGACGTTAATACTCACTACCCAAGTGGCTCAAGAGTAAGAGGACTTTGGTTCAAATCCTGTCTTTGCTGCTTCTTACTAGTGTTGTCATGGGAAAATCACTCAATCTCATTTATCCAGAATTTCTTCATTTCTCAAATGAAGTGGTTTGACTTAAATAGCTTTGAGATAGCTTCCATTTTTACTTCTTTGTTTCCTATGACAGAGGAAATATGTTCAGCAGAGAGAAAAAAAACTAGAGCTGTAGATTTATTGAGTCATTCCAATTAGAAATATAATTTTCATTTTTGTTTCCAGTTGATACAGATGAATTTGATTGTCTTTTCTCTCTTAAGAGTAACAAATATGACCTATAGTTGGCTGTGTTCCCTACTTTCTATGAATTCCATTTTCCCTAGTTAAAATCAAACTCCTCTGTTATAGTAATTAAGCTTTGAAACACTTATCTCCAAGAGAGCAATTTTTCATTTGCAATGAACCATTTCAATTAGTTTGATGGGGTAGATGATTTGCACATGATGCTTATTATTGGGAACAGGCTGGAGACTTCCGCTGCAGATGGTGTCAGAGCCCTTGAAGGTAACATGATAATCATAGCCTTGTTGAGAGATGAGCTCATATAGTGTGCTTCTCTATAATTTGACTCCAGTCATTGTTTTTGAGACCCAGGCTGTCAGGTACATCACTATGGCAGTGCTAAGGTTCTTATAACTTGAATGCTAGGAGTTCCTTCAAGCTCCATTGGATGTCAGTCCTCACAACTACAGCAAGGAGACCACAAGGATTCAGTGAGTGGCACTTTGTTCCTCAGGTTTTGAGATAGGGAATGGTTAGGGAAGAAATATTTAAGAATCTCCTTTTTTCTCCTAATATTTTTTGCTGTACATACATGTCTGCATATAATATGTGTGCTCTTTTCATTTTTCTATGCTTTTTTGTCTTTTCCTATTTTTCCACATAGTATACTTATAGGGGAATATGTGTTATATATGTGGGAGTGATTATTAACAATGAAAGTATATTATATAATCTCCATTTTTTTCCTCATATATTTTATCCATATATTATATATATAATCCATTTCTATATAATATGTACACAAATATGTATGTATATATGTATGTGTATGTGTATATACATACACATACATATATATATATATGTTTCTCTGAATTTTCTGTCACAGTATACATTTTCCATTTCTTTTTTCTTCTGATTTGCTATATTGTTTTTCTTTTTTTTATTCTTTATATATTTGGCGACATCTTACTTTTTTCTGTTTTCCTACATACTAAGTACTATTTTTTCAGTATCTATTTCTCTGCCAGGAAAAACAAGAGGCATTTTTTTACTTTTTTCCCTCTTTTAACTGTCTCTACCCATTTCGTTATTTATCATGGAATATTTTCTTTCTTTTCCTTTATTTTTTTAATTTTCCATTCAGCTTCTTTGATTCTTCTCTTTATTTTCCCTCACTTCTGATGATCACATTCCTCCAATTTATAAAGGCACCCAATATTACCACCACCATGCCCACTTTTTCAAATAATGTTTTTTTTCTTTCTTATTTGTGTTTCTTATTTAATATTTTTTTCTTATCCTTAGCTTCAGGGATTGATTATTTGATAATCTCCCCTTCCTCCCCCTCTGCCTCCACAAAAAACCAATGCCTTCAGTGCATGGCGTATTATAGTCTTTTCTATTTGCAATTTTTTTTTTCCTAAACTCAGTACGTATGAACTGTGTTCTGTAACGATTGGAATAACGCCACCTGCTGGAGACTTACTGTAGAAGAGTTCTGCCCATGAAGCGAAGGTCTTTGAGGGCAAGACCAGGAGTCTTTTCTTTGGCGTCAGGAAGTGACGCGGCTAGTGGGAGGAGGAAGGAAGAGACTGGCACTGACTCTGGCTCTCTTTCCTCTGGACTCCAGTGAAGAGCGGAGCTAGAAATGTGCTCTCCCTTTAATAGATAGGAATCTAGGCCTTTCTCTCTCTTTACCAAATTCTTATTCTCCTTAATAAATGCTTAAAAGTCTAACTCTTGCTAAAGCTTATGATTTATTGGCGACCACTCATGAGATATTTTAGACAGTTTAGCTAGAATTTTAGCCCTTAACAGTTCCATTTGGCATATGTTTTAAGACCCTTCCTAGAGCAAAAAGAGGTTTTTATTTACAATTATTAAAACAGTGAGTTTTCTTTTTTTAGTGCAGATCAAACTTTGCTTCTCTCCATATCTTCATGCTTCACACAAAGAGAATTGGATATAAACAAGAAATACAGCATGTTCTGAGTTTCTATTATGTTTCTTTCCCAATTTACCCCAACACTTTTCAGGCTGCATTAATGATTACTCAAAAAAAAAATTTCAGAATCTCACATTAACTTGTTCAACATCTCTTTGGGAGTATTATCTGTCAAATATGTCTCTTCTGATGGAATTCTGCCCCCCTCCTCTAATTTGGCTCTTTTCTTCCCTCCATCTCTTAAAAGTATAAAGAGAATAGTCCATATAATTGTTCCTTACTCTAGAAACCCAATATAGGCTCTACTTAATGTGTAGTATTATCATTTTCAAGCAATCAGGTTATATCTTTCTTCTTCTGCAGCCTTTTTTTCTTTTTCCTTTTTTTATTCCTTTCCATTCATTTTTCCATTGTAAATACTACATGTCACTTAATTTATTTTTTCTCAGGTTCTGCTTTTTCTTTCACTTTTATTACTTTTAAATAATCTCTTCTGTTACCTTTTCCATTAAAAAAACTTCTCTTTAGGTTTTAGAACATTTTCTCCTGTTTCATTTTCTTTTCTCCTTTTCTATTTTCCTTGTATCTTCTTTTTAAATAATTTAATTTTTCTTTTTTTCTCCTCATCTTTATCCTAAACATCTTTCCCCCATATTTTATGCATTATATTATTTTCCTTTTCTATATCCTCCATTAGTTTCTTTCAATTTTCCTTTTTACAGCATTATTTTATTACTCCATCTAGTCTATTTCTTATTTTCACTGCCCTTTTTTTATTTTCCTTTTCCTTTTTCCTGTCATTATTTTTCCTTCCCCTAACAGTTCTTTGAACATAGCAACTACTTTAATTAAATTTATGAATAGATTTGTATAAAGTTCCTAATTTTTTTTTAATTTTAAATAGTTAATTTGTTTTATTTTAGATATAAAATTGTCAAGTAGTAATTGTAACTTGTTCAACATCTCTTTGGGAGTATTATCTGCCACTGCAAATGCTTCTACACTGTATTCCTCTATCATTGTCTTCCCTCCTTTCATTCATGTAATCATATAAGTTATGATCCTCTCTTTTTTTTCTCCTTCTTCCCTATTCTCTTTCTTCTATCCATTCCATTCACAGGGGATGCTTTATCCATCAGCTTGTTTTTAGAATAACAACTTATTTTGTATCAAATATGTCTAATCCTTCTTTCTTATCTTGAAATATTTTTTGTTGTTGTTTTTAGCTTTTCTAAGTCATTGTTTTTCTGGGCTGCTCTGAGCCATCTTAATACTTTTTTACACAAGAACAAAAGTGGCACCTTTTTATCTCTTTAGCTGATATTTGTATAGCCACATTTTTTCTCTATTATCATTTCATTCTTCCATATCCCAGGTGATATGGAAAGGAGACTAAGGCTAAAAAGATAAGCCTACTCAACTTATAGTCTTACATATTCCCTGACCTAAAACCCAACCACATAGTTCATTTAATTCATATGCATTTTTTTCATTGCTAAATACAATATTTCAATTAATTTCTTCACATTTAAAGGTCAACTTCTTTTCACATTTCTAGCTTTTAAAAAAATCAATTCTCCATTTTTTAAAATTTCTCTTTAGCTTTTGGCAAATTTTCTTCTAACTAATTTCTCCTTCCTTTCCTCCTTTTTCCATTTTCTTTCTATCTTCTTTTCAACCAATTCTGTGTCTTTACCAACTCTTTCATCCATTTCTTTAAAACTGAAGACCACATAGGTGGTGCAGTGGATAAAGCACCGGCCCTGGATTCAGGAGTACCTGAGTTCAAATCCGGCCTCAGACACTTGACACTTACTAGCTATGTGATCCTGGGCAAGTCACTTAAACCTCCATTGCCCCGCAAAAAAAAAAACCAAAAACAAAAACAAAAACTGAAGACCACAACTCACAGTGACTGCCACCCTTCACTTACACATTAAAACATAAAAAAAGAGGCAGTGTAGCTTAAAGGATAGGGAGTTTGCTTTGCAGACATAAAGATTTGGGAACAAGTCTTGTTACTGCTACAGATGGGTTGTTACCTTAGGCAAATCACTCAACCTCCAAATGCTCTAAGCAACTTCTTATGATGTAGTAGATGTTCTGTTTTTCAAATGTAGAAGTTGTTACCCTATTAATGAAATTGTAGGTTTACACCCATCCTTAATATACTGTACTTTGTAGGAAGGATATATTTCATCAACCACATCATGATGTCCAGGCCCTTGACTCTTCGATTCTTTCCAAGAGAATCACACCTGCATTAGCTACACTATCCTGCTTTTACCTTCTTAGCCCCTTGAAGAACCAACTTAATTCTATCCTGTTCTTTTCTCTTGAGTTCCTTGCTCTTTATCTTCTCTCTGATATTGTTCTCCCCGACCTCTGTCACAGATTTCTCCCACTGTCTGCTGTCTTCCTTCCTACACACATGCTGCTGAAGAAAGCTAGGAAAAACAAAATAAAACAAAACATGTTAAAACTATTTATTGGGCCCATTATAATTTTAGTCAAAACCTCAATTAGTCAATAACCTCAACTGGGCCCTCATGCTGCAAGCCAATCCTTTTAAATCTCTTCAATTCACTTACCACAGCAGCTCTTCTAAACTTTTTTTTAATCCTTTTTCAAGTTTCTTGTGGTTTCTCATTCTCCTCCCCTCTCAGCTGAGAAATTTCTTTCACATTTTACTGAAAAATTTGAAGCTATTTCCTCATAGATCCTTCTCTCCTCCTAATTTCATATCACTCATATGCTTTCTGCCACTTCTTCACCTTCATCTCATTTAATAAGTTGGCCCTTTCCCCTCTTACCTTCTCCAGAAGATTTTCCCCAATCACTTATACTTTCTCACTTGTGTCTCTCCCTATCCATTGGCTATTTCTCTATTGCCTATAAACTTACTTATGTCTACCAAATGCTCAAAAATCCCTTACTCAGTGTATTCAAAGAGTGTATCTATCATTCCCTTCTGTGGCTAAATATGCCTTTATGTGTTTCTTTCCCTTTAAACCTCTTTTTAACTCACTACAATCTGACTTCTGACTTCGTCATCCAATGAAATGTGCTCTCATCAAAGTTATTAACAATCTCTTAATTGCCAAAATTAATGGTCTTTTATCAATCCTTATCTTTCGTGACCTCTCTGTAGCTTTTCACACTGTTGACCACTTTCTTGATTCATTATTCTAAGTTTTCATAATATTGTTGTCTTTGGTTCTCTTCTGAGCTATCTAATCAATGCTTCCTGGTCTTTTTTGCTAGATCTTTATCCAAGATCTTCACCAACTACTTTTGGGCAGACCATAGGACACTGTCCTTGAACTGTATTATTTGCTCCCTCTATATTGTTTCACTTGGTTATCTCATCACTTACAATGATTCAATTAGTATCTGCATGCTAATGATTCTCAAAACTACTTATCCAACCCTATCCTCTGTCCTGACCTGCAGTCTTCCATTGCCAACTGCCTATTAATGATTTCAAATTAGTTGTTCCATAGACATGTTAAACTCATATCCAACGATGAAATTATTAATTTTTACACAAAACCTACCCCTCTTCATAACTTTTCTATTACTTTTGAAGCTAATACCATTTTTCTAGGCTGGCCACCTAAGTGTCACCCTCAACTTCTTATGCTCTGTGACAAAATCCATTTTATTTTACCTTTGTAACATCAATAAATCCTCTTTTTTCTCTTTCTGCTAACATTTTGGCTTGGCTTTCATCACTTCATGCCTAGACAATAGCCTACCTCAAATATCTCCTAACTTCAGTCCATGCTCTACTTAATTGTCAAAATAATCTTCTAAGGTAGAAGTCTGACCATGTTGCTCCCTCTACTCCAAAAAACACAGTGGTTTTCTCTCACAAGGGCATTCAATGCTCTTTACAACCAATCACATCTCACCTTTCTAATCTTCTCAAAACTTATGCTTAACTCTTCCAGGCACTCTGTGGTCCAGTGACACTAGCCTTCTTGCTGTTTCCTGAATAAAACATTGCATCTTCCAACTCTGGGCATTATCTGGTACATAGCTTGCTTGTACATTATTTTTTACATGTTGTTTTCCATTAGATTATTAAGTTCTTGAGAGCAAGGACTATCTTTTGACTTTTTTTAATCTCCAAAATGTATCACAGTGCCAGACACACTATAGGCATTTATAAGGCTTTATTGACACACTAACAAAAGTTAAAAAGGTGATTTCACATGTTCTGTTATTCTAATAACCACTCAACATAAATAAGAATTTGAAAAATTTGCAGGGAAATAATACCGTTACAGGACTATTTCAAGTGTTTAGTAGTATCTTAAAAATCTGACATGATCATTTAAATGGAATGTGAGATATATGCAAAGTACCAATCTATGGAGAAATTTTTGTAGATCAATTAGATAATGATACATGTCAAAACAATAGTTTGGTCCTGAACTTTTGCAAAACACAGTTGGGAAATGGTTTAGAATAGGATAGCCACTCTACACATATAACTTATGTGAAATAAAATGTATCAAAATAAATAAAATCAAACTTTTCCTGTGGAGTTTATTAAAACCTCCTATTTGATTGTGTGCCACCATAACCACCTTCCTCAACTTCCCCAAGAGAAAATGTAAATGATACAGATATAACTGATACCACTTCAAACACATTACTTACATTGTATGATTTGGGGTCAGTTTGGTGAAAGCAAAAATCCAGATGAAAGCATACCAAAAAGCAAATAATTATGTGATAATTGTGGTGATCACTGCAAGGATGGACTGGCCTAAGTCAGGAGGGCCTTAAGTAGGGAAATGAAGTCCTGTAAAAGGAAAATCCAATAACTTTTTTTCTGTGGTGAGCCCTATGTGTTGTCAAACTCAGAAACTATTACAACCTTTGATATTTTTTGTCAAGAAAATATTTGATCTATTTTCAACTCTAAAATAAGTATATAACTCTTAACTGATGAATCCAGTGAAGTCCAATGGGCATTGAACATATTTTCCTAGAAAGAAAAGAGAAGTAGGATAGTGTATTGTAAAAACTATTTTACTACTCTTCTTTTCTGGTGACAGTTATAAAGTTACTTACCTACCCCACACCTCAGATTCCTCATCTACAAAGTGATGGTATTGGAGTACACTGTCACTGTGGTAATGCCCAGTTCTAGATCTATGATCCTATAAACTTTTCACATGGGACACCATTGATTTTCAACATTTCACCTGCTGGAAGAAATTGGACATTAGTGAAATGTTTGTGCACATCATGCAATTCCATCATTTTAGTGTTACCCTCTTCCTTTTCTTAGGCTCTTCTACTAATTTTGGCATCACATCCACTGAAATTCTGAAGACAAATGGTATCTAGTGAGCTGTTCTTTGGTGTGGTATTCTTATTTCGATGTGCCTTTTGTGTTATAGGGAATTCACTGTTGTTCGTGCTCTATGTTTGTATCTCCTTCAAAAAGCCTCAACAGAAGAAGCCAATGGACTTGATTCTTGCTCATTTGACTTTGGCCAATATGGTAACACTTTTTACCAGAGGCATCCCAGAAATCATGTTTGGTTTTGGGATGAGATGTATTTTAGATGATGTAGGGTGTAAGGCAGTCATGTATATTTACAGAGTTGCCTGGGGACTTTCTGTCTGAACAACAAGTCTTCTGAGTATGTTCCAGGTCCCAACAACTCTGTGTGGGTGTGCATCAAAATCAGAGCCCCCAAATACATTTTACATTACTTCTTTTTTTCTGGGTCACCAATGCACTGATCTACATCAGGATCATTGAAGTCACTGAAACAACAAAAAATGTCACAATTTCTAGCTACCGTTATTCTTCACAAATTTTCATGGTACGATCAATAAATGTTGTTGAAGCTACAGCTGCATTTATGGTTGGTATGACTCTTCATGACCTTATCTTCCACTTCCTTATGGGCTTGTCCAGTACCCACATGGTGATTCTCCTCTATAGACATAACAAGCAAGTGCAGCACATTTACAGCAGTAGTTATTCCCCTAGATCCTTCCCTGAGGTCAAAACCACACAAACCATCCTCTTGCTTGTGAGCTGTTTTGTTTTATTCTACTGGCTCAACAACTGTATCACTTTATATGTAAGTTTTAAACTTGAAAAGGAAGTTCAGTTGAAAACCATCGCAGCCTTTTTTGCTGGATGTTACCCTGCCCTCTCTCCTTTATTACTGATTGGCAGTGAGAGATGGATCCCAAAGCTTCATTGTATACCTGGAAAGGCACAAAGGCCTCACAAGGATTTTATGAATGGATTAGTCAACCCATGAGTCTAATATTCCCCTATTAATTTCAGTGTTCCATTCCTGGAAAGAATACATAGCTCAAGAACCAGGAATTTTTAAAAATACCATGTGAATAAAATAGCATTCCATAACCAAATTTGAAAAGAATTTTTTTTTTCTCTTTCAACCCTCAGTATGAGAATGATCAACAGGAAGACTCAGGCTCTTTTCCATATTGCATTTCCATATATAAGATATCTGTTTTATCTTGGGTAAGTCATGTCCCCATTTTTGGCCACTTTATCCTTCTTTGTGAAATTAAAGGCTTGGACTAAATGTATAATGTCACTTCTATGGAGGCTACATGAATGTTGTGTTAAGTACATTGGAATTAGTGTTATCAGTCCTTGATTTGTTTCCTTGATTTAATGTATATCATGAATAATAAATCTTAGAATTGCTTTGTAAATGCCAGGCACTGTGGTAAGTGCTAGAGACATAAACTAAGGCAAAATTGTCATTGATGGCCTTAAGCAGCTAACATTTTAATGGCAGAGAAAAACATTTAAATAACCGTCAAATTATATAAAAAATTTTGCTGTAAAATAGGATGTAGTCCCAGAAGGAAGACATTAGTGGTATGGTAGACTTGGAATGGTCTCTTGCAGACAGGGTGGGATTACAGCTGAGTCTTGAGGAAAGACAGAATAGCCAGGAGGTAAAGCTAAAAATGGAGAGATTTCAAAGATAAAGGAAGATCAAAGGGAAGGAAACACCACCTGAAAATATAGTGTTTTGAGGGAGGAACAGAAAGATATTCAGTGTTACTTGTAATTGAGTACAAGTAAAGGTTTTATTTTGTTTTGTTTTTTTTGGTTTGGGGTTTGGGGTTTGTTTTTTGTTTTTGTTTTTGTTTTTGTTTTTTAATCTGGAATAATAGGAAGCATCTATGCTTTGAAGACCTTTGAATATCAGAGGATTTTGTATCTGATCCTGAAGGCGATAGGGAGGCAATGGAGTTTATTGAATAGAGGGATAACATGATCAGACCTGTACTTTAGAAAGACAAATTTGATAGCTGACTGGTGGATGGACTGATGTAGGGACAGACTTGGGGCAGGGAGACTGACTATTGGGCTACTGCAATAGTACAGGCATGAGATGATCTATACCTAGATCAGGGTGATGGCTTTTCAGAAGAGAGAAGAGAAATATTCAAGAAATATTAAGATAAAACCTAAAGTATTTGGCCACATATTGTATATGGGAGGTGAGAGGGAGTGAGGAATCATGATATTTAAAGCTGGCTTATAAGGCTTCCTAACTGGGAGGATGGTGCTGTCTTCAATAGTAATAGAGATTAAAAGAAGCAAGTTTGGGAAGAGAGTAAGTTGAGTTTTGGACATGTCGGGTTTAAGATATCTACTTGATACCTAGTTCAAGATATCTAATAAACAGTTGGACATATGAGTCTGGATATTAGGAAAAAGGTTATGTCTGGATAAGTCAAGCTGGAAATAACCAGCATTAGACATGATAATTGAATCACTGGGAGCTGATGAGTCCATCTGTGAAAGCAAATACAGAGTGAAGAGAAGAGGGCCCAGGACAGATTCCTGTTATATGGCCAAGGTAATTTGAGATGACCTGGATGAATATTCAAGAAAAGAGGTTAAGAAGAAGTGATCAGGGGCGGAGCCAAGATGGCGGAGAGGAAGCAGCAAGCTGCCTGAGCTCTCCTTCTGTTCCCTCAAAACGAACATTAAATCAAGCCTCTGGACGGATTCTGAAACTACAGAACCTGCAAAGAGACAGAGAGACACAGTCCTCCAACCAGAGATAATTTAGAAGACTTCAGGAAAAGGTCGGTCTGACTCGGGCAAAAGGGAGGCCCAGCACAGGGCAGCAACCCAGCGCTGAGGGGGTCGGGGCAAGTCAGCAGGAGCTGCGGGCCACAGCCGAACAACTGAGGCTCCCGGAACCTGGTTCAAAAATCTGGTGGCCAAGAAGGACAGTGGAAAAACTTACCTGCACCGGACGAGAGGGCCAGGAACGGCGGGATCAGACGCCGGGGTCTGGCGCCTGGCTGGCCGAGCACAATCATACAGGAAGTGCAGGGCGGGGCATCTCCACACACCATAAAGGCCTCAGAGTAAAAGCCCGGTCACACAGCACCTATACACCTGCACAAGAAGCCCAAAACAGGGACCCTGGTGCCCCCAGAGCAGACCTCAACTTAAAGAATAAATAAATAAGCTGCAATAATGAGTAAGAAGCAAAAAAGAGCCCTCTCCATTGAGAGCTTCTGTATCAATAGGGAAGAAGCCAACACAAACTCAGATGAGGACAATAGCCTCAAATTGTCTACATCTGAAGCCTCACAAGGGAAGGTGAATTGGTCGCAAGAACAAAAAGCCTTCCTGGAAGAGCTCAAAAAGGATTTTAAAAATCAATTGCAAGAGGTAGAAGAAAAAATGGGGAGAGAAATGAAAGCAAAACAAAAAAACTATGAAAAAAGAATCAGCAGCTTAGAAAAGGAAGCTGAAGAAAACAAAGCCTTAAAAAATTCATTTGGCCAAATGGAAAAAAAGCTGCATAATCTCACTGAAGAAAACAATACCTTAAAAAATTCACTTAGCCAAATGGAAAAAAAGGTGCATAATCTCACTGAAGAAAACAGTACCTTAAAAAATTCACTTAGCCAAATGGAAAAAAAGGTGCATAATCTCACTGAAGAAAACAATGCCTTAAAAATTAAAGTGGGACAGTTGGAAGATAAGGAATCCATGAGACACCAAGAATCAGTCAAGCAGAATAAAAAAAATGAAAAAATAGAAGAAAATGTGAAATACCTCATTGGAAAGACAACTGATCTGGAAAACAGATCGAGGAGAGACAATTTGAGAATCATTGGACTGCCTGAAAGCCATGACCAGAAAAAGAATCTAGATACCATATTCCAGGAAATTATTAAGGAGAACTGCCCTGATATCATAGAATCAGAGGATAAAATCATCATTGAAAGAATCCATCGATCACCTCCTGAAAGAGACCCCAAAAGGAAAACTCCAAGGAATATTGTAGCCAAATTCCAGAATTATCAGGTGAAGGAGAAAATACTCCAAGCAGCCAGAAAGAAGCAATTTAAATATCATGGAGCCACAGTCAGGATTGCTCAGGACCTGGCAGCTTCAACATTAAAGGACCGCAAGGCTTGGAATATGATATTCCGGAAGGCAAAGGAGCTTGGATTGCAGCCGAGAATCTATTACCCAGCAAAAATGTGCATTTTCTTTCAGGGGAAAAGATGGACATTTAATGACATTGGGGACTTTCAATCTTTCCTGGTGAAAAGACCAGAACTGAATAGAAAATTTGATCTCAACATACAAGACTCAAGAGAAGTTTAAAAAGGTAAACAGAGGGGAAAAAAAAAAAAAGTTACCCTATTAGGTTAAACTGTTTATATCCCTACACAGGAAGATAATACTCATAACTCTTAAGAACTGTAAATGTATTTGGGCAGAGAGAAGGACTTTATGTAGAGGGTATAAATATAAATTGTCTTTGATGTGATGATACAAAAGAATTAAGGGGATAAAAAGGGAGTCTATGGGGAGGAGAGGAAAGGGGAGGTGTAATGGGATGATTTATATCATATGAAGAGGTGGAAAAAAACCTATTATAATAGAGGGAAAGAAAGGAGGGGGGAACATGGTTTCAACCCTATTCTCATTAGATTTGACTCAAAGAGGGAATAACATATACGTTCATTGGGATAAAGAAACTTAACTCATTCTTTAGGGAAACAAAAGGGGAAGGGAAAGGGGGGGACTGATAGAAGGGAGGACAAAAGCAAGGGAGAAAAGGGTAAAGAAAAGAGAGGGGGGTGATAAAAAGGGAGGACAGATCGGGGGAGGCAGGGGTAAGAAGTAAAACGTTGGTGAGGAGGAATAGGGTGAAAGAAGGGGGGAAAAGTACAAAGGGGGTAAATAGAATGGAGGGGAATAGACAGTCAGTAATAATAACTGTGAATGTGAATGGGATGAACTCTGCTATAAAACGGAAGCGAATTGCAGAGTGGATTAAAAACCAGAACCCTACAATATGCTGTTTACAAGAAACACATTTGAAGCAGAGAGATACACACAGAGTAAAGGTAAAAGGCTGGAGCAGAATATATTATGCCTCAGCTAAAGTAAAAAAGGCAGGGGTAGCAATCCTTATCTCAGACAAAGTGCAGGCAAAAATAGATCTCATTAAAAGAGATAAGGAAGGAAATTACATCTTACTTAAAGGTACTATAGATAATGAAGTAATATCAATATTGAATATGTATGCGCCAAGTGGTATAGCATCCAAGTTCTTAGAGGAGAAGTTAAATGAGTTACAAGAGGAATTAGATAGTAATACTATACTAGTGGGGGATCTGAATCTCCCCCTCTCAGAATTAGATAAATCTAGCCAAAAAATAAATAAGAAAGAAGTGAAAGAGGTGAATAGATTACTAGAAAAGTTAGACATGATAGATGTCTGGAGAAAATTGAATGGGGACAGAAAGGAATATACCTTTTTCTCAGCAGTACATGGCACATTTTCAAAAATTGACCATGTATTAGGGCACAAAAACATCATAGTCAAATGTAGAAAGGCAGAAATAGTAAATGCATCCTTCTCAGATCATGATGCAATAAAAATTACATGTAAGAAAGAGCTAGGGAAAAGTAGAATGAAAATCAATTGGAAACTAAATAATTTCATTCTAAAGAATGAATGGGCCAAACAAGAAATCATAGAAACAATCAATAACTTTATCCAAGAAAATGACAATAATGAGACAACATACCAAAATCTATGGGATGCAGCCAAAGCAGTGCTTAGGGGAAAATTTATAGCTCTAAATGCTTACATGAATAAGAAAGAGAAAGAGGAGATTAATGAATTGGGCATGCAACTTAAAAAGCTAGAAAAAGAACAAATTAGAAATCCCCAATTAGACACTAAATTAGAGATCCTGAAAATTAAAGGAGAAATCAATAAGATTGAAAGCAAAAAAACTATAGAATTAATCAATAAAACTAAGAGCTGGTTTTATGAAAAAACCAATAAAATAGATAAAATATTGGTTAATTTGATTAAAAAAAAGAAAGAAGAAAACCAAATTACCAGTATCAAAAATGAAAAGGGTGATGTTACCACCAATGAAGTGGAAATTAAAGCAATAATTAGGAAATATTTTGCCCAACTGTATGCCAATAAATTTGACAATCTAAATGAAATGGATGAATATTTACAAAAATACAAACTGCCCAGGTTAACTGAAGAGGAAATAAAATCCTTAAATAAACCCATATTAGAAAAAGAAATTGAACAAGCTATTAATGAACTCCCTAAGAAAAAATCCCCAGGGCCAGATGGGTTTACGGGTGAATTTTACCAAACATTTAAAGAACAATTAATTCCAATATTATACAAATTATTTGGAAAAATAGGTGAAGAAGGAGTTCTACCAAATTCATTTTATGACACAAATATGGTGGTGATACCAAAACCAGGCAAAGCAAAAACAGAGAAAGAAAATTATAGACCAATTTCCCTAATGAATATTGATGCTAAAATCTTAAATAAGATATTAGCAAGGAGATTACAGCAAGTGATCACCAGGATAATACACTATGACCAGGTGGGATTTATACCAGGAATGCAGGGCTGGTTCAACATTAGGAAAACTATTAACATAATCAACCACATCAATAAGAATACCAACCAAAATCATATGATTATCTCAATAGATGCAGAGAAAGCTTTTGACAAAGTACAGCACCCATTCCTAATAAAAACACTAGAGAGTTTAGGAATAGGGGGAGTTTTCCTTAGAATAATAAACAGTATCTACCTAAAGCCATCAGCAAGTATTATATGCAATGGAGATAAATTAGAGGCCTTCCCAATAAGATCAGGGGTGAAACAGGGATGTCCATTATCACCCCTACTATTTAATATTGTTCTAGAAATGTTAGCTTTAGCAATCAGAGAAGAGAAAGGAATTAAAGGAATTAGAATAGGCAAGGAGGAAACAAAACTATCACTCTTTGCAGATGATATGATGGTATACTTAAGGAATCCTCGAGAATCAAGTCAAAAATTACTTGAAACAATTAACAACTTTAGCCAAGTAGCAGGATATAAAATAAATCCACATAAATCATCAGCATTTCTATACATGACCAACAAAGTCCAGCAGCAAGAGACAGAAAGAGAAATTCCATTTAAAGTAACGGTAGGTAATATAAAATACTTGGGAGTCTACTTGCCAAGACAAACCCAGGAACTCTATGAACACAACTACCAAACACTCTTCACACAAATCAAATCAGATCTAAATAATTGGAAAGGTATCAATTGCTCATGGATAGGCAGAGCTAATATAGTAAAAATGACAATACTGCCTAAATTAATTTACTTATTCAGTGCCATACCAATCAGGCTACCTAAAAATTATTTTATACAACTAGAAAAAATAATAACAAAATTCATCTGGAAAAACAAAAAATCAAGAATATCCAGGGAAATAATGAAAAAAAATTCACAGGAAGGTGGGTTAGCGGTACCAAACCTGGAGCTTTACTATAAAGCGGCAGTCATCAAAACTATCTGGTACTGGTTAAAAAATAGAGTGGTAGATCAATGGAATAGGCTAGGCTCAGGAAATGCAGTAGTAAATGACACTAGTAATGTAGTGTTTGATAAACCCAAAGACTCCAGCTTCTGGGATAGGAACTCAGTATTTGACAAAAACTGCTGGGAAAACTGGAAGATAGTATGGCATAAATTAGGCTTAGACCAACATCTTACACCTTATACTAAAATAAGGTCAAAATGGATACATGATTTAGACATAAGAGGTGATACCATAGGTAAATTAGGAGAGAAAGGAATAGTGTACCTATCAGATCTTTGGAAAGGAGAACAGTTTTTGACCAAACATGAGATAGAGTATATTATAAAATGCAAAGTGGATGATTTTGATTATATTAAATTAAAAAATTTTTGTACAAACAGAAGCAATGCATCCAAAATTAGAAGGGAGGCAGAAAGCTGGGAAACAATTTTTGAGACCAGTGCTTCTGATAAAGGCCTCATCTCTAAAATATATAGGGAATTAAATCAAATTTATAAGAATCCAAGTCATTCCCCAATTGAGAAATGGTCAAAGGATATGAACAGGCAGTTTTCTGATGAAGAAACCAAAGCTATCTATTCCCATATGAAAAAATGCTCTAAATCTCTAATGATTAGAGAGATGCAAATTAAAACAACTCTGAGGTACCATCTGACACCTATCAGATTGTCTAAAATGACAAAAAAGGAAGATAATAAATGTTGGAGAGGGTGTGGGAAAATTGGAACACTAATGCATTGTTGGTGGAGCTGTGAGCTGATCCAACCATTCTGGAGAGCAATTTGGAATTATGCCCAAAGGGCGATAAAGCTGTGCATACCCTTTGACCCAGCAATCCCACTTTTAGGTCTTTTGCCCAAAGAAATCATGGAAGGGGGAAAGGGACCCACATGTACAAAAATATTTATAGCTGCTCTTTACGTGGTAGCAAGGAATTGGAAGTTAAGGGGGTGCCCATCAATTGGGGAATGGCTGGACAAGTTGTGGTATATGAATACAATGGAATACTATTGTGCTGTAAGAAATGATGAGCAGGAAGAGTTCAGAGAAACCTGGAGGGTCTTACGTGAGCTGATGATGAGTGAGATGAGCAGAACCAGAAGAACATTGTACACAGTATCATCAACATTGAGTGTTGACCTACTGTGATGGACTATATTCTTCTCACCAATGCAATGGCACAGAAGAGTTCCAGGGAACTCATGATAGAAGAGGATCTCCAAATCCAAGAAAAAAAAAAAAGAAAGAAAGAACTGTGGAGTATAGAAGCTGATTGAACCATATTATTTCTTTTGTTTTGGGCGCTGTTGGTTTTTTTTTTTTTTTCTATTTTGAGGTTTTGCATCACTGCTCTGATTCTTTCTCTTGTAACAGGATTAATGCAGAAATAGGATTAATGTTATTATGTGTATATATATATGTGTGTGTGTATTTATATATATCTATATGTATATGTATAGAGATATATAGATATAACCTATATCAGATTACCTGCTGTATTGGGGAGGGTGGGAGGGAGGGGAGGGAGGGAGAAAAATCTGAAATTGTAAAGCATGTATAAACAAAAGTTGAGAACTATCTTTACATGTAACGGAAAAAATAAAATATCTCATTAAATTGGGGTTAAAAAAAAAAAAAAAAAAAAAAAAGAAGAAGTGATCAGAAAGGTAAGGTGATTACCAGGAGAAACCATGAAACCCTGGAGAGCAGAGAGGGTCAAGGAAGAGAGAGTTATGGACCATGACAGAAGTTGGGGGGGAAGAGGAGGTGTCCAGAAGAATGAGTATTGAAAAAAAGGCGAGTAGATTTGGCAATTGAAAGATTAATAAAGGACACTTTTGGTTGAATGATGAGGTCAGGAACCATAATTACAGATATAGAAAGACAGAGAGAGAGGAAAGGAAGGGGAGAAAGACTTCTCTAATGTAGAATGACTTCTCAAGGAGTTTAGCCACAAAAGAGAGGGGAAATGTGGGAAAATAGGTAGAAGGAATTGATGGACCAAGAGAATGTCTTTTGTGGGGCGGGGGGGTGTGGGGGGTGAGGCAATTGGGGTTAAGTGACTTTCCCAGGGTCACACAGCTAGTATGTGTCAAATGTCTGAGGTCAGATTTGAACTCAGGTCCTCCTGACTCCAGGGCTGGTGCTCTATGCACTGTGCCACCTAGCTGCCCCAAGAGAATGTTTGACCATGAAGAAAACGTGTAGAGAGTCATAGCCATAGCTAAACATCTCGGAGACAGTGTGAAATTGAATAAATTAGAGTGCATGATAGAGGGCACAATATAGTAGAGAAGCAAGATAGATTGGTATCACTTGTGCATGTAGAGGGGTTTGCCTTGACAAGGAGAAGGATCACATCATTATCTGAGTATAGCTTGAAGGAAGAGATGTTGGCAAAAGGCATTTGAGTGATATGAGATAAAGAGCAGGGAAAAGCTTGAAAGAGCTTTCTGTGAATGGCCTTTATTTTCTCAGTGAAATAGCAGGTAAGGTTCTCACCAGTGAATGTAGGGTGTAGTCTCTAAGCAGTAAGAGAGCCGATAGGAGAAAGGGTGAAGTGACAAAGACAAGGACTAAAACAGAATGAAGAAAAGGTGAAATCTCTATTTAGTTGCGGAACAGTGTCCCTACAAAGAATGTTCACATGGGGAGATATTCCATAAGAGAATTTCCAGTTGCCACCTGTTCCTTTTGCAAGGCCATAGCATGAGTCTGAACGTGCTCTGTTATGGGTCTAGGACCTCCTCTTGATGGTGCACACCTTCTCCCTGGGCCCTGAAATGCTTAGCTGGCAGCTGTTCCATGGCAGACCCCATTCTCAGTGTCTGCAGAGCCCTCTGTCTTCTGATAACAATCTGAGATGGAATTTTGACTCACTGTGACTTTTTCTTGGATTTTTCCCCTCAGGATTCAATCTGATGTATTTTCTAGTTTTGAGAAGCTGGGAGAAAGTAGAGATCAACATAATGCTTCCTGTTCTTCATACTCTACCATCTTTCCTATTTACCTTTTTATGCTTTTCTTGTTTCTCCACTCTCCCAGCCAGGACAAGTGTTGCCATCAAGCACCAATTGGAGACAGATAAGGAGTCCAGCATAAGGTCCCCATCGCTCTTCACAGAATATCTCTTTTCAACCATGTCATGGGGTGCAGGGCACCACAGAAGTTCTCTGGGACACACCAAGGAATGTTCTCCTTGAGAAACTAAACCAGAGAACAGATAACGCCTAGAGAGATAAGCTGAACCAAATCGGACTGAGCTAGCTTGGGATTCCTACCCTTCATTCTGGTCTCCCTTACCCTGGGGAGATAAATTTGGGTGTGGCTGCAGCCTTTGTGTTCTGAAGAGGGATCCATAGCCACCCCTCACCCAATTCCTCTATTCACTACCAGTGGGGGATGGTCTTCCACTCCTCACCCAATTTCCCCAGCTACCACCAGTGGGGAATGGTCCTCTCTCACTAAAGGAACTTTTCACGGGCAGATGGTCCACCCCCATCAGTCCTCTATAAAAGTACCTTCCAGTCTCCTGTTCGAGGAGATTTGGTACCTCTGAGCCATGTGCTTTAATGCCAAATCTCCCCATGAAAAGTCCAAGGATTTCTTTCATGGTTTCCCTCCCCCCACCCTTCCCTTCCCTTGCTCCTAAATAAACTACCACCTTATTCTAACTAAGTTTTGTGTGCAAGAGGGTGTAATTCTTTAAAGAGGAATTCCCAAGAACCCCAACCCGTACCCCATTTCCCACCATATCAACCACATCAGTATTCCTCAATAGCATGCCCTTCCCATTACCAAAACAAGGCCACCCCTTTCCCTAACCCCTTAGCAATTCCTTCTCCTACCTCCTCACCTATTCCTGTACAGGTTACTTTCTTCCTGAGAAAACAGAGCAGACATCTTACCCTCTTTATTATCCCTTTACTTGACCAGGACACATCACATATCCCCCTCTATTTTCCTCCTTCTCTACTGGCTTCCACATGCCCTTCCATTTTACAATTTAGTCCCACAAAAACTGATTCACCAATATGAGGAATGCTATCAGGTTCTTTCTACCATGTCCCAGGTCTGTCTATCCATCATTGTAGAACCTTGACTTCCACTTTCACCCCTGTCTTCTTGTGTAAATTTAAAAAGTAGTCTCTTAATTCTTCTCTGCTTTCACTCTTTTGCAGTTGCTAATTTTGGCTGCTACATTTTATTCACTCTTCCTGAATTTCTGTTTTCTGTGTTATGTGGTATTTGAGAGGCAAATAATCTCTTCAGGTGTGTCTTTTGTTTTTCATTAGAATACTTTTATTGCATTTTTATTATTGAACATCCATTTTTTGTTTTCCATTTATACGGAAGTTTAGATCTGCAGAGTAGGTTACTCTGGGTTCCATCCTGAGCTCCATGGGTCTTTGGAATGTAGTATTCTATTGCCTCCTTTAGTCCATTCATTTTTTTTTTTTTTTGCAGGGCAATGAGGGTTAAGTAACTTGCCCAGGGTCACAAAGCTAGTAAGTGTCAAGTGTCTGAAGCCAAATTTGAATTCAGGTCCTCCTAAATCCAGGGCCAGTGCTTTATCCACTGTGCCACCTAGCTGCCCCCAGTCCCTTCATTTGCCATCCTTATTTCTTTTTCTGGAAGATGCAGAATAGACTTTTGTTACTCAAATTTCCTTTCTTTTGTATTTGAAAGTCTGCTAGTTGCTGACAGACCTTGTTTCCCAATTGAATTGTTAAATTTAGCTACTCTTTGTCTTGGAGTTTGCAGGACCCCACCTTTTTTTTCTTCTTTTCTTGGAGATGGTCTATGGATTCTTTCAAATGGCACTTTGTTTCCTTTGTTGTGAAGTTCCAAGCCACTTTCTTGAATTATTTCTTGCATTATGGTGTTTTTTGGTTTTTTGACTAGTCATTTCCTGCTGGGATACCTAGAATCCTTAGGATGACTTGACTCATCCAGTCTTCAAAATCAATGTTTTGATAAAATACAGATACAGTTTTATTTTGATGTCATGGTTTTTAATTCTCTTCTTACAGATTCTTTCACTTATGAGTATTTGCATTAGCAATTAGTTGTCTTCTCTTTTCTAATTTTGAAACAAACTTTCTATTACAGAATGAAGTTTTTCTATTCTACCAGTCATTTCTGCTCTGCACTGCATAGACTCTGCTCTGACAGTTCTTATTTCTCTTTTAAACCTCTCAGAAACAATGTTTTGTGATTCTACCTCATCAAATGTTAAATCATTTCTCTTTGTTTTGTAATGTTTGTATTCCAGCTGCATTAATTTATTAGATATGTAGGCCATACTTCCTTTTTCTATTAATGTTTTCCCTGTTGGTTTATTCTTTAAATGATCAGGAGAAAGACCTCCAAATATATAGGAAGGCTTTTATAGAACAAACATACAGGAAGGAAATTCAAATGGCAAAACAATATTACAGACCCCACCCTTAACTGCAAAGAAAGGAATGGAATGAAACATTCTGATAATAAGGATGCAAAGGATAGAACACCAACTGCCACACATAGAAACCTAAGACTTAATAATAATGAAAAAAGACCTATGTCAAAGCAAAGAAAAGTAATTAGAATTGCAGAACAAAGGCAAACATATCACTAAGAAAAGAAAGATGATGAAATAAATACTCCATCTATATAAATTATTTTTAAGACAGAGAAAATATTGACTGATGGGAAAATAATGATTATAATAATAATAATAATCCAGAGGGAACAGCAATAATTTCTATTTCCTGTACATGAAGAGAAAAAGATGAAAGCAGAACTTACAAAAATAAGAGAATTAACAATGAGGATGCAGTACTAAAATGCAACAGATTTCACACCACAACCCCCAGTCCCATAAGTATATCAATCTATTCTGTTGGACAAAATTTTAAAATTGGAAGGTGTATAAATGGAAAGAGGGGAGGCAGAGGACAAAGAGAAGTGGGGTATGTACCTGTTATGGGTTAAATTTGTTGGGGTTTGGGGGTAGGGGTTCTTAGGAATTCTTCTTTAAAGAAGTGTACCCTCTTGCATACAAATCCAATTAAAATAAAATAATATTTTATTTAGGTGCTAGGGAAAGGAAACCAAGAGAAAAGTCCTTGGACTTCTTCTCTTGGGGAGAAGGCATGTCACAGAGCCATGGTTCTCTGAGACACCTAACTATCTCCTCAATCAGGAGACAGGCATATACTTTTATAGAGGAAGACCATTGGTGGTCTGATGGGGTGGTCATCTGACCGTGGAAAGTTCCCTTACTGGGGGAGGACCATCCCCAACTGGTGGTGGTGAGAGGCAGCTCCAATCTCTCAAGCTATGTCCATGCCCCTCACACCACAAAGGCAACATCCACACCCAATGGGCATATCTCTTTAGGTGTGTCTGTCTTTTGGTTTAGCTTTTCAAGGAGAAGGTTTCTTGATTTCCCCCAGAAAACTTCTGAGGTACCCAAAGCTCATAAAAGTACCCTAGTCAAGCCCTGAGTAAAACAACAAAGGAAATATAACATACACACGCACAAACACACACACACACACACATGCACACACACTATCTCCTATAGAAGAAAACAGATCAGTGGGCACCTACGTGGTGCAGTGGATAAAGCAGCAGCCCTAGATTCAGGAGGACCTGAGTTCAAATCTGACCTCAGACACTTGACACTTACTAGCTATGTGACCCTGGGCAAGTCACTTAACTTCCACTGCACCCCCCCCCCAAAAAAAAGAAGAAAAAGAATAAAAAAGAAAAAATAAATCAGAGAAATTGTTTTCATAATGTCTCCTACAGGAAAAATCAAATCAGAGATAAACAGGAAAAACATAGTACAAGTTTATTTGTCCCAAGAATAAGCTGGCATGAATCATGTGAAGACCCCTTCCAAAGCTCAAAGACTCCCTCTTTCTGAGGGTATATAAGGTTTCTTTGCTCAATGGTTACAGGGTGTTAGCAGTTTCATTAACATGATACAAATCAACCTAAAAGCAAATACTATGACAAGAATGGATGTTTTTTTAATAGAATTTTATTTTCCAAAATATATGTAAAAACAAAATTTTAACATCAATTTTTTTTAAACTTTGTGTTCCAACTTCTCTTCATTCCTCCATTCCTACCCTGTCCCACAAGAACTCAAGCAATTCAAAATAAGTTATACATGAGTAATCATGGAAAAATTCCCATATTAGCTAGTTGTGAGAGAAAACAATCAAGAAGAATGGATGTTTTAACAATTTCAGTTATAGTTCAACTTAACGGAAACACTATGATAAGATTATGATTCCCAAAAAGAATTTGGCAAGGAGGAGAATGCCCAAATATTTTTTACAAGATAGGGACTTACTATCCTGAGGAAAGAAGTCAGCAGATAGGGACTTAAATACTAGCCATCTAGGTTCAGTTTGAAGTTTGATCAAAGGGCATTTTGCTCCTATTAATCCAGGATTTCATAAAATCCTTTTGGATAATAAGGCAGCTCCAACATGATTTTTATACACACACACACACACACACACACACAGTCTTGGGAAGAAGAGGAATGATGACATAAGGGAGAGAAATAGATGACTACATTGAAAGTATGAAATATCAGTCTAATAAAAGAAAGGGAGGCTAAGTGAGCAGCAGTCTTCAAGGGAATAAAAATATGTTTCTAATGGAAGAAAGAGTGTCCATACAATAGGTCTAATATAGGGAGAGTTAAGTGCATAGGGAATTTTGAATTTGAATTATAACTGCTGCTGGGGAAGACATTTGAGAGTCCCTTGAACAGTAAGGGGATCAGCCCAGTCAACATTTAAGAAATTAATTCTGGCTCTTCATTGGAAGGACAAATACTGAAGCTGAAGCTTAAATACTTTGGTCATATAATGAGAACACAGAAGTCATTGGGAAAAAGCAAAAACAAAAACAAATTTTGATTCTGGGAAAAATTGAAGATAAAAAGAGAAGGAGATGGCAGATAGTGTAAGAGAAGTATTGACTATGGGCTTGGCAGACTTCAGGATATAGTGGAAGACAGAAGGTCCTGGCATACTATGGTCCATGTGGTCACAAAGAGTTGGACATGAATGACTGAACAACACCAACAACACTGCAGTAACAGGGAGGATACTTGTTCTGAGAGAGCATTATTCTTCTATACACATGTTGCCTAAAGATAAAGGAAATCAAACTCCAAGGCCAACTTGAAAAATTGTGGTTGGGAGGAACTGTACTCAGATGAGATTGTAAGATAAATTGGGAAGGAAAATAACAATAGGGAGGAAAGGTGAGTTGGAATACATGGTAATTTCTAGAATGGTACAATGCTCATATTATTCTTTCTCTTGTGAATTTATATTTCTAAGATTGAAGCACATCAGGAATAAAGCATAAAAGGGCAAGATGTACCAAGGCAGTAACATGAATTGGTTAGATGATGAAGCTCAAACTTGAGACTTCACACATTTTAATTACATGAGTAACAGAAAGAGATTATAGGAACAATAAATATGCATAATCAATGAATACAAGTTTTGAATATGTAGAAAGAAAAGTAATGAAGAAAACAAGACAAAGAAATAGCTCTTAAAAATAAAAAAAATAGGGGCAGCTAGGTGGTGCAGTGGATACAGCACCGGCCCTGGAGTCAGGAGTACCTGGGTTCAAATCCGGCCTCAGACACTTAACACTTACTAGCTGTGTGACCCTGGGCAAGTCACTTAACCCCAATTGCCTCAGTAAAAAAAAAAAAAATTTTAAATAAATAAAAGGGGAAAAGAGAAGAGAAGGAAAGAAAAAAAGAGAGAAAGAAAAATATAAAATAAATTGAAATTCCAGAGCAAAGGGGGAGAGTGGAAGATGACAAATGAGATGTGAGGAGTGGAGTGGGGAAGAGAAGACTATAAGAATAGAGTGATCACAGAGGGTAAAGTCAAAGTTTAAAGGAACTTTTAGTGACATAAAAGAGAAAAAAGTCCAAGGAAATGTGGTAAAAGGGAAATAGCCTTGTATTTTCACTCTGGGTACTTGGGTTCTAATCAGGAGTGTGTTAGTGAAAGTTAAATGTTCTTTAGGGGAAAAAAAAAGTACATGACATCCTTTTAAGTTTAATGTGCATTATTAACATTTTTCTATCACTTTCTTATACAATAGATAAGACAATGAACCAAACACTGATTTTTACTGATTTTTGAAGTGTAGACACCCACTAAAAATTTAACAAATGACTCTTATTTTTTTCTCAATCTTTGGCAAAAAAGCATTTTTATTTTTTCTAGTTACATGCAAGGGTAGTTTTCAACATTCATTGTCATAAGATGTAGAGTTCCAAATTTTTCTCCCTCCCTCCCTTTCCTCCCCCCTCCACAAGATCGCAACCAGGTTATATATGTACAATCCACAAGCGTTCTTTTTATCAGTTCTTCCTATGGGGGTGGATAGTAAGCTTCCTCATTAGTCCCTTGGGATCATTGCATTGCTGAGAGTAGTTAAGTCATTCACAATTGCTCACTGAACAATACTGCTGTCACTATGCACAATGTCCTCCCAGCTCTGCTCACTTCACTATACATCAGTTCATGAGTCTTTCCAGGTATTTCTGGGATCATCCTGTTTGTCATTTCCTATAACACAATACCATTACACCACAATCATATACCACAGCTTCTTCACTTATTCTTCAATTGATGGACATTTCCTTGATTCTCAATTCTTAGCCACCACAAAGAGTTGCTATAAATGTTTTTTGTACAATTCCCCCCCCTTTTCTCTTTTTCATGATTACTATTGTTAACTGTTTCCCTTCCATCCTCTTCCCTTCCCCATGATATCCATTTTATTATCCATCTTTTTTCATCCTATCCCTCTTGAAAAAGTATTTGCTTCTGTCTGTCCCCTTCCCCAATCTGCCCTTCCGTCCTTTGCCCCTCTCTCTTTATCCCCTCCCTTCCTATTTTCCTGCAGGGTTAGATAGATTACTCCACCCAATTGAGTGTGTATGTCTTTCTCTCCTTGAGCCAATTCTGATGAGATTGAGGTCTTTGAGCCAATTCAGATGAGTGTAAAATTCATTTACTACCCTGCTCCTCCCCCATCTCTTCCCCCACTCCATAAGCCTTTTCCTGTTTCTTTCATGTGGGATTCCACCTCTGCCCTTCCCCCTCCCCCAGTACATTCTCCTCACCCCTCAATTTAACCCTAAAGATGTCATCATGGTGCAGCTAGGTGACACAGTGGACAAAGCATCACCCCTGGACCCACGGGGATCCCAGCCAAAACCTGGCCTCAGACAAAAGACCCACTGTACGACCCCAGGTATGTCCCCCAACTCCAATTTTTTATGGATCTCTAGGGTCTTGTATTTGAAAGTCAAATTGGCCATTCAACTCGGGTCTTTTCATCATGAATACCTGAAAGTCCTCTTTTTCATTAAAGTCCCATTTTTTCCTCTAAAAATTATGTTGAGTGTTGCTGGGTCAGTTATTCTTGGTTGTAATCCCAATTCCTTTGCCCCCTGGAATATCATATTCCATGCCCTCTCGTCCTTTAATGTAGAAGCTGCTAGATCTTCTGTTATCCTGACTGTGGCTCCACAGTACTTGAATTCTTTCTTTTTGGCAGTTTGCAACATTTTCTCCTTGACCTGAGAGCTCTGGAATTTGGCTACAATATTCCTAGGACTTTTCCTTTGGGGATCTCTTTCTGGAGGTGATCAGTGGATTCTTTCAATTTCTATTTTAGCTCCTGCTTCTAGAATTTCAGGGAAATTTTCCCTGAGAATATCTTGGAAGATGATGTTTGAGCTCTTGCCTTGATCATGGTTTTCAGGTAGACCAATAATTTTCAAATGATCTCTCCTGGATCTATTTTCCAGCTCAGCAGTTTTTCCCAAAAGATATTTCACATTGCCCTCTATTTTTATTCATTTGCATTTACTTTATTGTGTCTTGGTTTCTCATAAAGTCGCTGACTTCCATTTTTTCAATCCTAATTCTTAGGCAATTATTTTCATCAGAGAGCTTTTCCATTTGGCTTTTCAAGCTGTTAATTTTTTTCTCATGTCTATCTGCATCACCCTCATTTCTATTTCCATTTTTTCCTCTACCTCTCTAACTTTATCTTCAAAGTCCTTTTTGAGCACCTCTATGGTCTGAGACCAATTCATATTTTTCTTGGAAGCTTTAGATATAGGGGCCCTGATGTTGACATTTTCCTCTGAGGGTGCCCCTTGGTCTTCCTTGTTACTGAAGAAACTTTCTATGGTCCTTACCTTTCTCTGTCTGCTCATCTTGCCTTTCTTTTACTTGGTTTTTAACTCCTAAAAGTGGGGGCACTGTTTCCAGGCTGCAGCATCCCAAGCTTAAGAAGTCCCAGGTGGTAAGATTTAAGGAGGATCAGGTTCTTGACTCACCTGGCCTGTTCTCTGGTCTGTAGATGACCCCAGACCAACTTGCTAATCAACCAGCTTTCTGTGTTGTGATTGTCAGCTCCAATGAGCTTGTGCCCCTCCCCCACCTGCACCACTGCTACCCAAGCCTATCTCCTGGTTCTCAGCAAGGGTGAAAAATCCAAGTTCTGCCTCAGCACCAGCATAGACCCCTGTAGTCTCCCCCCTTCCCAGGGCTCAGCTCTCTCACCAGACTGTGAGTTTAGTTCCAGACAACACTGGTGCTTTGTTTCAGCTGATTCATTGGCTCTGGGGGTCTCTTTCTCTGGTGAGGCCTTCTTGGGACTGGATCTGTGTCAGGGTGACTGTGGGGTTGGGCTCCACTCCTGTATCAGCACAGCAGTTTCCTCCTTCTGACCTTCCAGGTCGTTCTTGGTTAGAAGATGATTTCAGAACATTCTTCTGTGAGTTTTGCTGCTCCAGGCATTTTCCTATGGCGTTATTTGTATGTTTTTTGGAACAATCATTTCATGAGTTCAAGAGCTCACTCCCTTTCCTCCACCATCTTGGCTCCTCCCTGGAAGTCAATTACATTGTATTTAAAGGAAATATAGACAACAAATGAATATCAACATTATATTGATAGGCTTCAAATAGCATAGTATCTGAGTTCAGAAAGGAATGATCTGAGTTGCAAAAGGATAAACACCAGTTTAGTAGAATACTTTGTGGCACCTTTGTGAGAGTTGGACATCCTTATTAATAGAAAAATAAGAATATATATACTTTAGTATATTGGGAGAATTTGGAGCTTTCTCAATGAGGCAATTACATTTTTTATCACCACATGGAACCATATAACTTATTTATATATCAGGGAACAGAGAAATTAGAAATAAAGGTAAAAATGTAGAAATATGCCAAGACTACAATACAATTAAAGTGATAATACAAACAAAAGACACTGTCCAAAAGTGAGAATTAATGGACCCTAAATAACAAGAGCATAAAAGCACAAATCACAGAAATAATAAATACTTATTTTAAAGAAAATAATAAAGCAGAAAGCTGGGAAACAATTTTTATATCCAGTGATTCTAATAAAGGCCTCATTTCCAAAATACATAGAGAGCTGAATCAAATTTATAAGAATACAAGTAATTTCTCATATGAATGGGCAGTTTTCAGAGGAAGAAATCAAAGTTATCTATTGCCATATGAGAAAATGTTCTAAATCACTATGGATTAGAAAAATGCAAATTAAAATAACTCTGAGGTACCCCCTCACACCTATCAGATTGGCTAATATGAACAAAAAGGAAAATAATAAATATTGGAGAAGATGGGGAAAAATTGGAACAATAATGCATTGTTGATGGAGTTGTGAAGTGATCCAATGATTCTGGAATGTAACTTGGAACTATGCCCAAAGAGCTATAAAACTGTACATACTCTTTGACCCAGTAATACCACTACTATGTCTGTATCCCAAAGAGATAATAAAAAAGGGAAAAGGACCCACATGTACAAAAATATTTATAGTGGCCCTCTTTGTGGTGACAAAGAATTGGAAATTGAGGGGATGACTTTCAATTGGGGAATGACTGAACAAGCTGTGATATATGAATGTAAAATATTATTGTACTATAAGAAATGATGAGCCTGCAGATTTCAGATAAACCTGGAAAGACTTAATTGGACTGATCCTGAGTGAAGTGAACAGAACCAGGAGAACATTTTCCACAGTAACAGCAACATTGTGTGATGATCCACTGTGATAGACTTGGGTCTTCTCAGAAATCCAATTATCCAAGATAATTCCAAGGGACTCATGATGGCAAATGCTCTCCACATCCAGAGAAAGAACTGTGGAGTCTGAATGCAGATTCAGATTGAACGATACTGTTTTCACTGTTGTTATTTTTTCTTTCTTGAGTGTTTTTCCCTTTTGTTCTGATTATTCTTTCACAACATGACTAATGTGGAAATATATTTAATGTGATTGTACTTTTATAACCTATATCAGATTCCTTGCTGAATTTGTGGGCTAGAATTTGGGGTCAAATTGGTAGGGAGTCATCCCAAAAGAATTACAATACTTAGTGACTCAGTTTCCCAAGTTTTATTGCAATATTGCGGGTGATCACAGGTAGAGAACCAGAAAAGTGGAAAGGTATCTCTAGAATAGTGAAAGGAAAGGGGAGAGGGCTTCTCCTAATTTGGAGTTCCTGGAGTCCTAAGCCAACCCCCGAGTCAGGTACCTTTTTCAGTGGAGGTATGTTTTGGGGGTTTACACATCATAAGGTGAATTTGGGGACAAATTTGGCCTTTTCTGTTACTGTCTCTTTGTGATTCCCATGGCTAGTTTCAAAATATGTCCATTTTTCATTAGAATTTCTATAGGTTGTTATTTAGTCTAAGGTCATCATGGCCTCTCTCCCTCTGTTTCCATTTTGGGTACTGATTACTGTGGGTTAGAGAATCTAGTATCCTGACTTGTAAGTTATTCATTAACTGGGGTCTGACTCCCTTTTAAAGCTAATATCTGAATTAAAGCTTGGATCTTAGGTTTTTCTGTTAATGCTTTTTTTCACTTCCTACATCAATATGGGGAATGAAAGGAGGGAGAGAGAAAAATTTGGAACTCAAAATCTTATAAAAACAAATGTTGAAAACTATCTTTACATACAACTAGAAAAAATGTCATTAAGATTTTTAAAAATAGAAAACAGAACAAAATTTTGATATAGTTACTATAGCTACATCAAATAACTATTTCAAATACACCAAATATGTGTAAGATATATATTTATGTCAACTATATCAAATATATGATTTAGCTATAGCTGAAAAATTAGTTATACCTGAAATAGTACTCAGAGGAAAATAATTTCTTTAAAAATATAAATTAACTGGAAAGACTTAAGTGGACTGATGCTTAGTGAAGTGAGCAGAACCAGGAGAACATTTTACACAGTAATAGCAACATGGTATGATGACCAACTGTGATAGTCTTGGCTCTTTTCAGCAGTGCAATGATCCAAAACAATTCCAAAGAATTAATGATCGAAAATGTTCTCCACATCCAGAAAAAAGAAATTTGGATCCTCAACGCTGATTGAACAATACTGTTTCTACTTTATGGTTGTTGTGTGTTTTTTTTCTTTTCTAAGGTTTCACAACATGATAATGCATAAATATTTTTAATGTGATTGTACAAGACAACCTGTTTCAGAGTGTTTTCTATCTTGGGGAGGGGAGAAGGGAGTAAGGGGAAAAAATTTGGAACTAAAAATCTTGTGAAAACAAATGTTGAAAACTATCTTTACATGTAACTCAAAAATAACAAAATACTTTTATTATAAAAAATATAAAATAACAAAATAGGAAAAGAAAGGGTTAATGAATTAAAAATTCATTTAAAAATAGAACTTCATTGTGTGTTTTTAAATTTTAATTTCTATTAGTATTTACACAAGTTTTGGGTAAGCATTTATTATTATTTTTTTTTCAGTGAGGCAATTGGGGTTAAGTGACTTGCCCAGGGTCACACAGCTAGTAAGTGTTAAGTGTCTGAGGCCGGATTTGAACTCAGGTACTCCTGACTCCAGGGCTGGTGCTCTATCCACTGCACCATCTAGCTGCCCCAAGCATTTATTATTAATATTATACCCCTAAAGGATTGACCATGTATCTCCCTAACTTCTCATGTTCTCAGGCCACATGATAGAGAAAGCAGGAAGAGAGCTTCAGCATGGCTGTTAGTGCAAGTAGGAAAAATGCTCCAAAAGATCCACACTGTCTTCAAAGCTCATTTTATGATGTCTTCCAAGGGTTTTTAATCCTCTTTTGATAGAGTCATGTCATTATAAATTGATCAAAGTTAATTGGTTAGCATCATTTAATTCCATTTGTTGACATGATTGGAAGGTGGTCTAAATTGAAATAAACTCTAGAGATATCAGGGAAAATAATGAAAAAGACTTTCAATGAAGTTGCCCAAGGCAAAGTCCATTATGTAGGTGTGGTTTGATCTCATCAGTCTTTCTATGAGCTAGACAAAAGAGTCTATCTCCTTTTCTTTTGTTCCCTTCGGTTTGTCCTAGGTGGAGGAGAACTGGACCTTCTAGAGTGGGGGTTGGGGGGTGGAGAGAAAGAACAGAAAATTGATCTATGAATCCCCCTAGGAAATTCATTATTAATTATTATTTTCTCATACCATCAAATGAATAAACTGTAAGAATAAAAAAAAATTTAAAAATCAAGCAAGAATTAAATAAATAGAAAGAAAAAGTATTAGAGAAATAAAACTCCAAAATTTAGACTGCTTCTTTCAAGAAAAATCTAACAAAATTGATAAGGCTTTATTTAGCTAACCTGATTAAAAAGAGGGCAGAAAATCAAATAAACCAAATTTTAAAAATAAACAAGGAGAAATTACATCTAAAACAGAAGAAATATATATACACACATACATACATACATACACACAAACACACACACACATGCACACATATATATCTCAGATCCTACTTATATGACAACTGAGAGGAAAGGGACCACTGTTCAATAATTCTGGAACTCAGCAGTGATGTGTCAAAGGCTCATTTATTTTCATTCTCTCAAGAATGAACACTTCCAAATAAATACTACAGCCAGCAAGTGTAAGGCATAGGGCTCCCAGGCCCTGTTTTCATCCCCAGTCCCTAACGTGAAATGGACCCTCCCCTTGTTCATCTTTGGCTGATTACTTAAGGGTTACAATCTAAACTCAAAAGTTAGCTGACCAACGGGCAGCTAGGTGGCACAGTGAATAGAGCACCAGCCCTGGATTCAGGAGAACCTGAAATCAAATCTGGCCTCAGACATTTAACACTAGCTGTGTGACCCTGAGTAAGTCATTTAACCCCAATTGCCTCACTATGAAAATAAATAAATAAATAAATAAGTAAACTCATGAAAATCATCAATTATATAATTTGATAATAATAATATAAAATAATAAAATAAGGGAGGCAATAATAGAAAGGCAGGTCTCATTCAAAAGAACTATAAAATGCATTAAACATTTGGAAGTCAATCAATCAAAAACCACTACATACCAGTGTAGTTAAATAGGTGCAGAACTTAAAGTTATGCTGTGTCAACATTAAAAAAAAAAATGGAACCAAAGTTAATTGACAAAATTACTGATATGCCAATGAAATGAGCAAAAGAATATTTTAAAGAGCTAAGAAAATTATAAAACAATTCATTTGAGATACAGAAGGTCTATAATATCAAGAGAATAAATAAAAAAAGATGTATGAGGAATGATAGCAGTTCTAGGTCTCAAACTACATTATAATGTAAAAATTGTCAAAATCGTTTGGTGATGTTTACAAAATATAACAGTAGTTCATTGGAGTAGACAAGACAAGAAAGATTCAGTACCAATTTAACCAACTAACCTAGAGTTCAATAAATCTAAAGACATAATAAATTACTTAGGGAAGATCTCTCTATTTGATAAAGACTGCTTAGAAAGCTGGAAATCAATCTAGTATAAATTAGGCCATCATAAGCTCTGTTCCCTAGATATTCTTAAACCTTGGTGACCCAGAGAAGAGCATTAGCTACACAGTTGGTGTGATCCAATTTCCCAGGTTTCTAGCATTAGTTACCACTGAATTGGTTAACATGGCCTATGACCACTTTATGCCCATTTCAGCTTCTTCCATCTGGAAATGTGATGAGCATACCACCTGTGTGCCTTTTTTGAAGTCATTAATAAAAATGTCAAGCAGTACCTGCTCAACCTGGAATCAGGAAGACCTGAGTTCAAATCCAGTGTTAGACACTGTGGTAAAAAGTGAAAGCTTTTAATAGTCGGTTAGGATAACTGAAGGACGCCAGTTTTTAAAGGACCACCCTTTCGGGGAGGAGACCTGTGATGAACCACCCGTGTGTCTGCTAAGCACTCCACTTCTGTCTGCTAAGCACTCCACTTCCGGGGTGTGAACTTAAAGGCAAGGAGAGAACGGAAGTGGGGTCTTTTTGCTCGCTCAGCGCACACACACGCTGACTCAGGTTCAACAGCGTGGTCCTTGGTGATCGGCCTGGTCCTCCGTAATAGCATGTGCTTGACGTGGTTCTCAGCCTCAGAGGTGGCTTTGGGTTTTTGGTGAGTTCTATACAGAATAGACTAAGCTTAGATCTAAGACTATTTATTTGTATTTCTACTTTCCTATCTCTCTAATCAACATCACCTTGTTTTGTTGGCTAATTAATTCCCAAACAATAAAAGCTAAGTAATCCATCTCTAACTAAAGCTCAGAGGCTTCTTTCACTTACTGGTCTGGGAGTTATGTAAGGGAAAGGTTAAAGGGGACTTTAATGCTCTTGTATCCAATTTTAAATCTCGCAACACTATTATTAGTTGTATGACCCAGGGCAAATCACTTAAAACTTCTGCCTGCTTCAATTTCTTCAATTCTAAAATGGAGGTCTTAATAACACCCATGTCCCAGGTTCGTTGTGAGGATCAAATGACTTTCAATTATTTCTGCTTCTCAAAATTCACTTTGAGGTGTCATTTTAAATTATTTGTGGGGGAATTTGGATAGCCTGGTAATTTCCTGCTACATTCCACTATCTTCCCAGAATTCTGCCTCCCTAAATTATTAATAAAATAAAATTGGATTTATTTAAAATAACTGTAATACCTGATTTTCTGTATCCAACTAATAAACATTCCTTTTTTACCCTCTTGATATCAGAGAAGGAGCAGAATAAGAGAGAGGTACATGTGTTGGATAAGAAGAAGGAAACAGAACAGGGACAAATAGCAATTTGGGCTAATGAAGTGGGCTATGGGGTGAATTTCAGAAGAAATTTTCAAAAATTGGGTAGAAGTTATACTTAATTTGAAAAACTAGTTCTACACCTAGATACTGGTCATTATTCCATTTCTGGGTTGTATGAGAAGCAAGATATAAACTCAAGAAGCATTAGGGAAAAAGAAGACAGAAATACGTCTTTGCATAACACTTGATTACAAAAAGTCAACTTCACAAGTATAAGAAGATTGTAGGAACAGTAGTTTTCCTGAAAAACAATCTAGGCTTAGTGAATTACAAGCTTAATATATGAGTCATCATTGTGATGTGGTAGGCAAAACCAAAAAAACAAAAACTAATGAGATCTTGGGCTGAATTTAGAAGGATACAGCTGTTGTGAATAGGAAGATGACATTTCCACTGCACTCTGCTCTCATCATAGTTTGTCTAAACTACTTTGCTCAGTTCTTAGCAACATGATAAAAGCATACTGATAAGCTGCAGACAATGGTATTCAGGATAGAGAAGAGCAATAAATCCATGAAAAGAATTTCTTTCTTTTTTTATCTTAATAGTATTATTATTTTTTTCCAGTTACAAGTAAAGATAGTTTTCAACATTCATTTTGTAAGATTTTGAGTTCCGGGGCAGCTAGGTGGCACAGTGGATAGAGCACTGGCTTTGGACTCAGGAGGACCTGAGTTCAAATCTGGCCTGAGACACTTAACACTTACTAGCTGTGTGACCCTGGGCAAGTCACTTAACCCCAATTGCCTCACCAAAAAAAAAAAAAAAAGATTTTGAGTTCCAAATTTTTCTCCCTCCCTTTCTTCCTTCCTTCTTCCCCAAGATGGCGAGCAATCTGATATAGTTTATATATGTGCAATCATGTTAAACATATTTCCACATTAGTCATGTTGTAAAAGAATAATTAGGAAAAAAGGGGAAAACCTCAAGAAAGAAAAAACAGCAACAAAAGTGAAAATAATATGCTTCAATACCCATTTCATCTGGGTACAGGGGCATTACACACCTGAGCCCCAGCAGTACCCCACATGAATCATGATCTGAAAAGGATGCATTTCAGCCTTTCAGCATTTGACTATGAAGTTTTTGTACCCTAATACATAGTCGATTTTTGTGTAGGTGTCATGCATCACTGAGAAAAAGATATATTCTGTTCTAACTGCACTCAATTTTTTTCAGAGGTCAATCATATTTAAATTTTCTAAAACACTATTCACCTCCTTAACTTCTTTCTTGTTTATTTTGTAGTTAGATATATCTAGTTCTGAGTGAGAGAGGTTGAGGTCCCCCACTAGTATAGTTTTGCTGTCTATTTCATCTTTTAACTTACTTAAATTCTCTAAGAAGTTAGATGCCACATGGTACATGTATGTTTAGTATTGATATTACTTCTGTTAAAACTTTTTACCATATTCCCCCCTTTTGTTCCTCAAGAAACAGAAGCTTCTTTCATTTACTAGTCTGGGAGATAAATTAAGGGAAAGGTTAAAGAAGGGAGATTTGTGATCTAATATCCAATTTTAAATCTCACACTTCATTGTCTATGGGAACTTTTAGCAACATGCAGTTTCATTACTTATGTCTTTTAATTAGATCTATTTTTGCTTTTGCTTTGTCTGAGATGAGGATTGCTACCCCTGCTTTTTTTTATTTTTATTTTTTTACTTTAGCTGAAGCATAACATATGTGCTTCAGGCTTTTACCTTTACTCTGTGTGTATCTCTGCTTCACATGTGTTTGTTGTAAACCACATATTGTAGGATTTTGGTTTTTAATCCATCCTATGACCACTTCCATTTTATGGGAGAGTTCATCCCATTCACCTTCACAGTTATGATTACTATTTATTTCCCCAATACTATTTTTATTCTTGTTTATACTTTCCTCTCTCCTGTAACCCAGTTCCTCTTCACCAGTGTTTTGCTTCTGACCACTGCCTCCCTCAATTTTCCCTCCCTTTTATCAGCCCCTTCCATTTCTTTCCCCTTTCCCCTCCTAGTTTTGCCCTCCCTTCTATCAGTGCACCCCCTCCCCTTACCCTTCTACTTCCCTGTAGGGTAAGATAAATTTCTCTATCCAAATGAGTGTGTATGTTATTGCCTCTTTGAGTCAAATCAGAAGAGAGTAAGGTTCAAATAATGCTCACCCCCCCCCTTCTTTACTGTAAAAGGTCTTTTGTGTCTCTTCATGTGATGTAATTTACCCCATTCTGCTTCCTATTTCCTCTTTTCCCAGTATAATCCTTCTTTCACCCTTTATTTTTTTTAATATCATCACATCAAAGGCCACTTATAGCCATACCCTCTGTCTATGTATACTCTTTCTATCTGTCCTAATAGAGATACAGTTCTCAAGAGTTACAAGTATTATCTTCCAGTGTAGGGATGTAAACAGTTGAACTTTATTGAATAATGTGTTTTTTTCTCTGTTTACCTTTTTATTTTTTCTCTTTAATCTCATATTTGAAGATCAAATTTTCTGTTCAGTTCTGGTCTTTTTATCAGCAAAGTTTGAAAGTCCTCTATTTCATCAAATATACATCTTTTTTCCCTTGAAATTATGATTATGTTTTTATGCTTAATTTTACCAAGTAGATGATTCTTGCTTGTAGTCCTAGCTCCCTAGCCTTCCAGAATTTCATATTCTCTGCCCTTCATTCCTTTAATGTTGCAACTGCTAAGTCCTATGTAATCCTGATAGTGTCTCCTTGATATTTTAATTGTTTCTTTCTGGCTGTACTCCCCTTTTACCCAAATGAAAGAGACCTTTCCTGAAGTCCTTCCAAGTTATCTTAAGCTGGAAGATTGCTTCTCTCCATCTTTTTGTAGGTTCTGTAGCTCCAGAATCCATTTAGAATCTTGATTTAATGTTGTTTCTGAGGGAAGCTAGGGAGAACTCAAGCAACTTCCTGTCTTCTCTCTGTTATGCTGAATTTGCCCCTAATATCCTTTGAATGAACTAGTCATGTCTAGCCTGAGGAAAGAACATTTATGGAATAAATGATAACTATCTTCAAGTATCTGAAAGTTTATTATTTGGAAAAGGGATTAAATTTACTCTGGCTCTAGAGAGCATAAATATAAATAACAAGTGGAAATTGCAAAGAAAGAAAGTTATGCTTGCTATCAGAAAAAAATAAAACTCCCTTGCAATTAGAACTGTCAAAAAGTATAACAGGTGAGGCAGGTGATTTGTTCTTTCTCCTTGGATGTCTTCAAACCAAGGCTAAATGACAATTTGTCAATTATGTTAAATAGATTTTGTATATGATACATAGTATCTGAGTTCCTTCCAATTTCAAATTCTCTGATTCTCTGATCATTTATTAAATAGTAAATTAGAGTTAGTAAATTTTTAGCTCATTACATTCATGATCTTGCTTAAGCCTCACTACAACCTTAAGAGATAAAGAATAAAAGTACTATTTTATAGATGAGAAAACTGAGATGTTCACTGGGATTTTGAACCTAGGTCTTCATGAGTCCCAGCCCAAAAAGCTATCTGCTATATTATCCCTTTGATGGTATCACACTTTGGGAAGGTTGTTGACAAACTGATTGATCAATCTCTAGAAAGGAATGACTAGGAAGTTGGAACACCAACCTATATATCAGATGGGATTTTTCAAGGAATTTGAGATGCCTAATCTGAGTATAGCCAGTTTTTAAGGCAGTGGAAAATGATCATCATTTTCAATTATTAGAAAGGCTGTCATTTCAAAATGAAAGGTGACATTTTTATAAAGGAGAGGAATAGGAAGAATTAAGAAAACTTTCTGCTGAAGGAACGAAAGAAGTTATAACACTTACAGCTATGCAAATGTTGAACTATACATCTTCAGGAATTAGTGAATTCCCCAACACAAGAATCATTCAAGGAGGGTGAAAGGGGCTTGGATTAGGTGACCTTTAAGGTAATTTCCAAATGCAATATTGGTTTCTATGAAGCATTATTTTTCATCCATGTATTCATCCATGTATTCTATGAAGTATTGTTTTTCATTTGTGTGAGAGGGAAAAGGAAAAGACTATGGTGTTTTTATAAAATCAAAGGGAGAAATACCCTTTGATACCATTTTGACAAAATCAAAGAAGGCAATCCCCTTTGATAAGTAGCCTTTACAGATAAAAGGCACAAAGAGAAACCATAAACAGCAAAAATAAAATTGGCTATTTAAGTCTCAGAAGTTTCATGCAACTGTCTGGTTCTCATGACAATCTGATCTTGTGGCTTGGGTGTAGTGTCAGACCAGTTTTCTGGTCTGGGTCACTTGTAGAAATACTCTTCTCTGCTAAAAATTTCCTAGACAATTGTCAGTAACAGATAATGAAAGCTCAAATATGTCTATTGCTAGAAAATCAAATTTGGAACCTTTTAGACCAGGGAATTTACATTTTTAGGTAGGCTTTCTTAATTGAGGGGAAAGCTTTTCTGGGACTCTGAATACTATCTTTGAGTTTCATTCTTAGGTTTGCTATGTCCTGCTTATAATTTTCATGGAATATTTCAATTATCAGGGTGGGCAAAGTGGAGATTTGTTATTGCAATATTGAATCAATTGGTTATTACATTAATACTAAATCATATAAAATTACTGTAATAAGCTATGGGAAAGATCTTGCAGAGACAGATGAGGACCTAATCTTTGCATACAACAGATTCCAGAATACTTTTCATAAAAAGATGCCCTATGGTATGCAAATAAGTTTACATAAAAATTACCAAGGTAACGTCAATTGTAGCAAAGGACTTAGGATAACACTTAAATAATTTCAAAACAATGCATGTCAGATAAATTCTATACAACAAAACATTTATACTACAAGACATGTTTTTCATACAGGTGTTATTTTTACATTATACTTAAACTCAAATAAAATTGACTTTTCCTTAGGTGTAACAAAATATTCTATAAGCTACCCTCCTCAAGGAAAAGTGGTTGCATCAAAATTCTGAAAAACCTGGGCAGAATTCCATGACACACAGTGAAAGCAAAGTGAGTAGAAGCAGGAGAACACTGTGTACAGCCATGGTGAGAGTGTGCCAAGGTCACCTGTGAGTGCCTTTGCTCTTCTCAGCAACTCAATGATTCAAGACAATTCTGAAGGACACCTGATGGAAAATGTCCCTTAACCCCAAAGAGAGACCTCATGGAGGCTAAATGCAGATGGAAACATAATATTTTTTTAAATGACCTTTCTTTTCTCTATTCCCCTTTTCTGTGTTTTTTGTTTGTTTTGCCTTTTTTTTTTGGTCTGTATTGCACATCTGTAACTTGTATCACATTGGTTATGGCCTTTAGGTAGAAGAGAGAGGGAGAAGAAAGGGAGTTTGGGTTGAATGGGATGGAAGGAAAGAATTTGGAACCTTAAAAATGAATGTTGAAATTGTTTCTATACGTAACTGGGAAAATAAAATATGACAGGAATAATATATCTGGTTGAGTAGGCCTCTGCCATAGCCAACATCACCTTCTGGAAGAAAAACTAAGTGCCTCTTTCTATTTTTATTTTCAGTTCTAAATCCTCTCCCTACTTCTATTCCTTTTCCCTCCCCCACTACCTTTTGAGAAGGAAAGAAAGAAATAAGATACCCATTATACATAGGAAACAGTGCAAAAAAATGTTTCCATGTTATACAGGTTGTAAGGGGGAAGGCCAGGGGAAGGGGACTGAGCAAGAAGGATAAAACACAAGGTTTCTTGCTTCTCTTCTCATTTTGGCTACACTGCATGTGCCATGTGCAAAATCTTTTAAACTTCATGGAATCAAAATGATCTATTTTGTCTCCTGTGATCCTCTCATTCTCTTATTTGGTCATCAGCTCTTCCTTATTCATAGATTTGACAGGTATATTTTTGAAAATCCCTTTCATTGCCTTATGCCTTTATGCCTAACTGACTGGGACAGCAACAGTGGTTATCCTGAATTGTCTTGTTTCAGATCAGGTTTTGGTTTTGTTTCTTTTATTTTGTTTCTGTTTTGTCAGAGGGAGCTCACCTATGGCTTGTTCAACTTCTCTTTTCTAAATTAGGGTTTTTTAAGTATTCTGTTTTCTGTTCATCTGGGCAATTTATATTTTTTGCTAATATTCATCCATTTCCTGGAGCTCTTTCATTTTATTGACATCAAGTTAAACCCCAAAAGGTCCTAACACTTTCTTTACTTTCATCTTTATCATTTGTGCATTATTTTTGATATTAGTAATTCAGTTTTCTTTGTTTTCTTTGAATCCAGTTAGGCAATGATTTTTCTCTTTCATTCGCTTTCTTTCCCCCTCCCCAAACTATAACCAGCTGATACACCTATGATTTCTTAGCTCCTCACTGGTGTTATTTTTTCCCTTACATTTTTATTTATATGTCCTTTGATTTTTAGGATTTTTATTTTTAGTGTTTCATTGACGATTTTTGTTTTTCGAGGTGGCCTTCCCAATTCATTGATTTACATTCTCAGTCTCTTATAGTTCCACCTATGTAATGTTCTGGGAGAGCCACTAGGTGGAAGCAGTGGATAGAGAATGCCTGGCTTTTAGTCAAGAAGACTCCATTCTCTCTGACATCAGACACTACCTCTGTGACCATGGCAAGTTTCCTAACCCTGTTGGTCTCATTTTCCTTATCTGGAGAAGGAAATGGCACATCACTCCAGTATCTTGGCCAAGAAAACCCCAAATGGGATCATGAAGAGATGACTGACAAATGACTGAACAGCAGCAAGAGCAGCAACAGCAACAAATGTTTAGCCTGCATACCTCAGATTTTGGTCACTTTCCAGGCCTCAGTGGGCTTTCTTCCTGAATTTCTATGATTTTACAGGATGTTTTGGACTTCTGGATGTTCCTACTGAAGTTTTTTTCCCCCAGTCCTGGGACAGCCAATTTACTTTCACCAGTCTCTGCTTTCCTTTCTCTAGAACCCTATTCCACAGTCCACCCACCTAATACCAAACTCCTGGAATTGAAAGATAAATTTTGTTCAAACACCATCCTTTAGGGAGATGTAACAAAGTTTCCAACCTACCCATGGGCAATTCCCATTCTTCTGCCTCATGTCTCATGGGCACACATAACATCTGCCCAATTCCCTTTCCATTAGTGACCAATAGATACCAAATCCCATGGGGATAGATGCTTCCCTAGAGATTTATGGGAGAATCCTCTAGTCCCCCCCAAAAAAACACAAATCACTTGACCAAGGGAGCTCAGTGTCTGGAATTCACTAGATACTTTATTCTTAACAGGATTCCTTTTGAGCCCCTTTTTTTCCTCTCTTTCCCCCATTTCCCACCTTTCTGCTTAAAAATATCCCTTCCTTATGGGATCTGTCTTTCTGTTTCTCTCTGAACTAAAGCCCAAGGTGAATCCAAGAGTCAGTTCATTTCATTTTTATGTTTATACAAAGGGAGTTAGTTCTTCTTGATGTTTGGTCTATCTTCATGGTCATTGTTTTTATTCATTGCTGTATCCCTTATGTTGGTCTCCTGTGCCAAGCTCTCCCTGCCACCAAAGAATATTAGCTTGCAGCTATGGTCTGCTGATTATCCATCCCTTCATTGAATTGTTTTGGGAAATGTCTATTGTCAAGTTGTAACACTCCAATCAAGCCCCTCTCTTCCACACCAAGGAAATTATTGTTTTCAATTATTGATTATTTGAGTGTCCATTTTCCTAATATGATCCCCAAAACCCTAGTCTGATGTCTGTGCATTTTCTGGTGTCTGTCTGCCTGTCTGCCTTTCTCCCTCCCCCTTTCCCTCCCTCTCTCTTTCTTTCCCTCTCCCTTGGCACAATTAGGAATGCAGACGTGAGAATGCTCTTTCCCTCCTGTGGTTCTGCCCCACACCCAGGGAAGAGATGTGGGGTAGAGATTGAGGGGGCAAAGGTATGAAAGAAAGGACAGGAACAAGAGTCCAGAAGGTCAGAGGGAAGGTACCTAATAACGCAAGGGAGTGGGATGGCAATACTGGGACTCTGATTTTCACCCAGCCTTTCCATCATGTCTTGAGTCCATAAGAGATCCTCTAACAATCCACTCCTTTGCTTTGGGGCATTGGTATCCAAATTGGAACCATTTCAGTCCAGGGTCTAGTGAAAGACAGACCCCCTGAGGACAAAGGTGCTTTCAAATAGGTGTGGTTTCTATCTCCATATTCCACTGAGCTAGTCACTAAGAGCCCTATCTCTAATGAACCTTAGGGATAGCTCTGAAAGAGACCAGTGAGAGAGTTCTTGAGCTAAACCTTTGAGTGGGGATGAAGAGAGCGCTAAGACTGGGTCCCAGTGTCTCCCCAAGAAATCCATTATCAATAATTATTTTCTCACAATGGTCACCATTTATATCCAGTTTACTCAGTAGGAATTCCACAACACAGCAAGCTTTTGCAAAGGATTGAGAGGAATTTATGACTAGGTGGTTCTAAAAGTACTTAAAGGTCTACAAAGGAGATTTTACAAGGTTTTTTCTTTTTACAATTATCAATTTTCCTTTTAAAATACCTATGCAAATACTAGACAAGTTTTAACATTATGACAATAACTCCAAATAACCTAGTTAACAATCTCATAATTTTATAAGTGGTAGCCAAATATTTTTTTCATAAAAATATTTTATAACTTTCCAGTTACATGTAGAGATAGTTTGCAACATTTTTAATAAGATTTCTAGTTTCAATTTTTTCTCCCTCCCTCCCATTCTTTCCCTCTCCCCAAGACAGCAAGCAATCCAATATAGGTTATATATGTACAATCACATTAAACACATTTCTGCATCAGTCATGCTGTGAAAGAAGAATTAGAGCATAAAGGAAAAACCTCAAAAAAAAAAAAAAAGAAACAGCATGGTTCAATCTGCATCCAGATTCCACAGTTCCTTTTCTCTGGATTTGGAGAGTATTTTCCTCCATGAGTCTTTTGGAACTATCTTGGACCATTGTACTGCTGAGAAGAGTCAAGTCTATCACAATTAATCAACACACAATGTTGTTGATACTGTGTACAATGTTCTCCTGGTTCTGCTCATCTCACTCATCATCAGTTCATGCAAGTCCTTCCAAGTTTCTCTGAACTCCTACTCATTGTTTCTTATAGCACAATAGTATTCCTTTACATTCACATACCACAACTTGTTCAGCCATTCCCCAATTAATAGGCATCCCCTCAATTTCCAATTCCTTGCCACCACAAAAAGAGCAGCTATAAACATTTTTGTACATGGGGGTCCTTTTCCTTTTTTATGATCTTTGTGGGGGAAAGACCTAATAGTGGTATTGCTGGGTCAAAGGGCATGCACAGCTTTATAGCCCTTTGGGCATAGTTCCAAATTGCTCTATAGAATGGTTGGACCAGTTCACAGCTCCACCAATTAGTGTTCCAATCTTTCCACAGTTTCTCCAACATTTATTATTTTCCTTTTTTGTCATATTGGCCAATCTGATAGTTGTCAGGTGGAACCTCAAAATTTTTTAATTTACATTTTTCTAACCAATAGTGATTTAGAGCATTTTTTCATATGGCAATAGATAGCTTTGATTACTTCATGAGAAAACTGCCTGCTCATACATATCCTTTGTCCATTTTTCAATTGGGGAATGAATTGGATTCCTATAAATTTGATTTAATTCTCAATATATTTTAGAAATGAGACCTTTATCAGAAATACTGGCTACAAAAATTGTTTTCTAGCTTTCTGCTTCCCTTCTAATTTTGGCTGCATTGCTTCTGTTTGTACAAAACCTTTTTAATTTAATGTAATCAAAATCATCCATTTTGCATTTTATAATATTCTCTATATCTTGCTTGGTCATAAACTGTTCTCCTTTCCATAAATCTGAGAGGTAAACTATTCCTTCCTCTCCTAATATACCTATGGTATCACCTTTTATGTCTAAATCATGTACTCATTTTGAGCTTATTTTAGTATAAGGTGTAAGATGTTGGTCTATGCCAAGTTTCTGGATACCATCTTCCAGTTTTCCCAGCAGTTTCTGTTAAATACTGAGTTCCCATCCCAGTAGCTGGAGTCTTTGGGTTTTGTCAAACAGTACATTACTAGTCATTTACTACTATGTCTCCTGTGCCTAACCTATTCCATTGATCCACCACTCTATTTCTTAGCCAGAACCAAATAATTTTTATAACTGCCACTTTATAGTATAGCTTCAAATTTGGTATAGCTAGCTCTCCTTCCTGTGAGTTTTTTTTCGTCAGTTCCCTTGATATTCTTGAACTTATCTTTTTCCAGATGAATTTTGTTATTTTTTCTAGCTCTATAAAATAATTTTAGGTGGTATGATTGGCATGGCATTGAATATGGAAATTAATTTAGGTAGAATTGTAATTTTTATTGCATTAGATGGGCCTATCCATGAGCAGTTGATATTTTTCCAATTATTTAGATCTGCTTTATTTGTGTGAAAAGAGTTTTGTATTCATGTTCGTAGACTTCCTGGGCTTCTCTTAGCAGCTAGACTCCCAGGTATTTTGTATTGTCTAGTTATTTTAAATGAAATTTCTCTTTCTATCTGTTGCTGATGAGCTTTGTTAGTCATGTATAGAAATGCTGATGATTTACTTGGGTTTATTTTATATCCTGGAATTTTGCTAAAGTTTCAAGTAGTCTTTTAGTTGATTCTCTAGGATTCTCTAAGTATACCATCATTTCATCTGCAAAGAGTGATAGTTTTGTTTCCTCCTTGCCTATTCTAATTCCTTTAATTCCTTTTTCTTCTCTGATTTCTAAAGCTTATATTTCTAGTACAATATTAAATAATAGAGGTGGTAATGGACAACTATGTTTCACTGCTGATCTTATTGGGAAGGCCTCTAACTTATCTCCATTACACATAATGCTTGCTGATGGTTTTAGGTAGATACTGGTTATTATTTTCAGGAAAGTTCCACCTACTCCTGTGCTCTCTAGTGTTTTTATTAGGAATGGTTGCTGTATTTTTCAAAAGCTTTCTCTAAATTTATTGAGATAATCATATGATTTTGATTAGTTTTCTTCTTGATGTGCTTGATTATGTTGATAGTTTTCCTAATGTTGAACCAACCCCGCATTCCTGGCATAAATTCCACCTGGTCATAATGTATAATCCTAGTGATCACTTGCTGTAATCTCTTTGCTAATATCTTATTTAAGATTTTAGCATCAATATTCATTAGGGAAATTGGTCTATAACGTTCTTTCTCTGTTTTGGCTCTACCTGGTTTTGGTATCACCACCATATTTGTGTCATAAAAGGAATTTGGTAGAACTCCTTCTTCACCAATTTTTCCAAATAATTTGTATAATATTGGAATTAATTGTTCTTTAAATGTTTGGTAGAATTCACTTGTAAACCCATATCACCCTGGAGATTTTTTTCTTAAGGAATTCCTTAATGGCTTGTTCAAATACTTTTTCTAATATGGGCTTATTTAAGGATTTTTATTTCCTCTTCAGTTAACCTGGGCAGTTTGAAATTTTGTAAATATTTATCCATTTCATTTAGATTGTTAAATTTATTGGCATACAGTTGGGCAAAATAGTTCCTAATTATTGCTTTAATTTCCACTTCATTGGTGGTAAGATCACCCTTTTCATTTTTGATACTGGTAATTTGGTTTTCTCCTTTTTTTTTAAATCACATTAACCAGTGCTTTATCTATTTTATTGTTTTTTTCATAAAACCAGCTCTTAGCTTTATTGATTAATTCTATAGTTTTCTTGCTTTCAATTTTATTAATTTCTCCTTTAATTTTCAGGATTTCTAATTTATTATTTAATTGGGGATTTCTAACTTGTTTTTTTTCTAGCTTTTTTCTAGCCCAATTCATTGATCTCCTCTTTCTCTTTTTTATTCATGTAAGCAGTTAGAGCTATAAAAATTCCCCTAAACACTGCTTTGGCTGTATCCCATAGATTTTGGTATGTTGTCTCATTATTGCCATTCTCTTGGATATAGTTATTGATTGTTTCTGTGATTTGTTGTTTGACCCACTCAGTTTTTATAATGAAATTATTTCATTTCCAATTGATTTTCAGTCTACCTTTCCATGGGTCCTTATTACATGTAATTTTTATTGCATCATGATCTGAGAAGGATGCATTTTAAGAAATTGTTTTCTGCATTCAATTTTTATACGTCCTTTTCCAAGATGCTGATTCTTTTTTCATTATTTTCTTGTCTTGTATTCATGTCTCTCCCCATTTTTTCTTTTACCTCTCTCAATTGATTTTTTTTCAATATACTTTCTTATTCTTTTCTTTTTTTTTTCCAGCAACAAATATTTATTTTATTTTCCAGTTACATGTAAGGGTACTTTTCAACATTCATTTTCATAAGATTTAGAGTTCCAAATTTTTTTCCCTCCCTCCCTCGCTTTCCTCCCCCCTCCACAAGATTGCAACAACGTTATATATGTATAATCCACAAGTGTTCTTTTTATCAGTTCTTTCTATAGGGGTGTTTAGTAAGTTTCTTCATTAGTTCCTTGGGATTGCCTTGGATCATTGCATTGCTGAGAGTAGCCAAGTCATTCATAACTGCTCATTGAACAATACTGCTGTCACTATGCACAATGTCCTCCCTGGTCTGCTCCACTATACATCAATGTTCATTAGTCTTTCCAGGTTTTTCAGGGATCATCCTGTTTATCATTTCCTGTAGCACAAGACCATTCCATCACAATCATATAGCACAGCTTCTTCCATCATTCCTCAATTGATGGACATTCCCTTGATTCTCAATTCTTAGCCTGCACGAAGAGTTGCTGTAAATAGTTTTTGCACAATTTTCCCCCTTTTCTCTTTTTCATGATTATTATTGTTAACTGTCTCCCTTCCATCCTATTCCCTTCCCAATGATATTTATTCTATTATCCACCTTCTTTCATCCTATCACTCTTCAAAAGGGATTTGCTTCTGTCTGTCCCCTCCCCCACTCTGCCCTTTCTTCTTTTGCCCCTCTCTCTTTATCCCCTTTCCCTCCTATTTTCCTGCTGGGTTAGAGAGATTACTCCGCCCTATTAAGTGTGTACATTATTCCCTCCTTGAGCCAATTCTAATGAGATTGAGGTCTTTGAGCCAATTCTGATGAGTGTTAGGCTCATTTACTGCCCAGATTAAATAGATTACTCCACCCAGCTGGGTGTGTCTGTTAGTCCCTCCTTGAGGCAGCTCTGATGAGTTTAAGGTCTTTGAGCCTTTTCTGATTAATATTTATAACTTTATTCACATGACTATACATAGCTTTGATTTCTTCATTTGAAAACTACCTATTCATATCAGTTTATCAAATTGTATTTTTATAAATTTGACTCAGATTTTATACTTGAGAAATTAGGCCTTCATTAGAGACATTGATCTAACCCTCCTCCCCCACCCCCACCACCTTTAAACTTTCCTTGGTTGCATTGGTTTTGTTTGTTTCTGCATTTCTTGGTTTCATTGGATTTGCTTGTATAACACCTTTTTAATTTAATATAATCAAAATGATCCATTTTATATTTCACTATGCTCTTTATATCTTATTTGGTCATAATTTCTTCTCTTATCCATAGACCTGATAGGTAAACAATTCCATGCTCTCCTAATTATAGTATCATCTTTTATGTCTAAATCATGTAGCCATTTTGACTTTTTCTTGGTATATGGTATGAAATCAGTGGGAAAAACCCATATTCAATAACAGAAAAGTATTTAGAATTGCAGGAAAAAATGTCTGAAAGATAACATTTAACTTATTAGTTATAAAAACCACAGAAACAAAAGAAAGGTAAATAAATACAAATAAATTTTTTTAATAAAATAAAGTATTTTTTTCTGTTACATGTAAAGATAGTTCTCATCTTTTGTTTATACAAGCTTTACAATTTCAGATTTTTCTCCCTCCCTCCCCTCCCTTCCCCCTCCCCTAGACAGCAGGTAATCTGATATAGGTTTTATATATATATAAATATACATATATATATATATATATATATATAGGTTTTATATATATACATATATATATACACACATACATAGACACATATATACATACAGACACATATATACATATACGCATACATGTATACATGCATATACACATATATATACATGCATATACACATATATACATATATACACATAATAACATTAATCCTATTTCATTAGTCATGTTATAAGAGAAAAAATCAGAACAAGGATGAAAAACCTCAAAATAGACAAAAAAAACAACAGCACCAAAAACAAAAGAAATAGTATGGTTCATTCAGCATCTATACTGCACAGTTCTTTTTATTTTTTCCTTGGATTCAGAGATCCTCTTCCATCATGAGTTCCCTGGAACTCTTCTGTACCATTGCATTGGTGAGAAGAATATAGTCCATCACAGTAGATCAGCACTCAATGCTGATGATACTGTGTACAATGTTCTTCTGGTTCTGCTCATCTCACTCATCATCAGCTCACACAAGATCCTCCAGGTTTCTCTGAATTCCTCCTGCTCATCGTTTCTTACACCACAATAGTTTTCCATTGTATTCATATATCACAATTTGTCCAGTCATTCCCCAATTGATGGACACCCCCTCAACTTCCAATTCCTTGCCACCACGTAAAAAGCAGCTATAAATATTTTTGTACATGTGGGTCCCTTTTCCCTTTCCATGATTTCTTTGGGAAAAAGACCTAAAAGTGGTATTGCTGGGTCAAAGGGTATGCACAGCTTTATAGCCCTTTGGGCATAATTCCAAATTGCTCTCCAGAATGGTTGGATCAGTTCACAACTCAACCAACAATGAATTAGTGTTCCAATTTTCCCACAGCTTCTCCAACATTTATTATTTTCCTTTTTTGTCATTTTAGCCAATCTGATAGGTATAACTAAAAATTTTTAAAAAACTAAATAAGGAAATTGATTTCTCTATTGCTGTAGATTTTTTTAGAGGAGATATACCAGGAAGTGAATAACAATTATCATCATACACAAAGAAGAGTAATAGATTTTTTTAAAAAAATTAAATACATAAGGAGAGAAAGATGACAACAGAGTTTATCAACATAAAAGAAGTGACAATAAAGGAGCAGTATTGCAACACCACATCCCTACCACTCCCCATAAATGTGTCAACACATGTGGGACAGTGTTTTAGAATAAAAGGGTATAAAAACGAGAACAGGGAAGGCAGAAGACAATGGGAAATAGAAAAAAAACAAAGGAAATGTAAGGTGTATGTTCATAAATACATATACATATATCATCTTGGGAAGAAGAAGAATGATGATATAAGAGTGGGAACTAGATAATTTGATTAAAAGTATGAAATATAAAACCAAAGAGGGAAAGGCAATTAGGTAAACAGCACTGTTCTGCGGGGGTGGAATAAAAATAAATTTTGAATAAGAAACAGAGACCATACTATAGTTCTAATATAGAAGGAGTTAATGCATAGGAAGGATACTTGCCCTGAGAGAGCATTGTGCTTCCATGGACATGTTGTCTCAAGAAAAAGGAAATCAGAGCTCCAGGATAAGATAAAGGCATTATGGTGGGGAAGGCATTTCTCAGAGATTAAATTGTATGACAAATGGGAAAGAAAATAATGATAATGGGGAGGGGAGGAAATAAAATTGGACCACATGATTTATGACACACGATAATTTCTAGCATGGTGAAATGCTCATATTTTTATTCCTTCTCTTGTGAATTTATATTTCTAATATTGAAGCCCAATAGCAAAAATGAAAAAGGTAAAAAGTACAAGATATGCCAAAGGCAGTAATACAAATTGGTTAGTAGATAGAGCTCAAACTTTGTACTTAAAAAGTTTTAATTACATGAGGAACACAAAGAGAAGTAATAAATGAGTGTAATTAATGAATACAAGTTTATACGAGTTAGAAGAAAGCTGAAAAAAGAAGTAATGAAGAAAACAAAGGAAAGAAATATTTCTTAGGAAAATGTGCAGAAAAAGAAATAAATACATAAAATGGCAAGAGAGGAGAAGAGATTTTGAAGGGAAGGGAAAATAGAAAGAACCAAAGAAAATTAGATTAAATTGCAAAACAAGGGGGGAAATGGTTAGCAAATAAGAAGTAGGGAAAAGGAACATGTGAAAATAGAAACACATCACAGTTGATTAAAACAAAACTTTAAAGGCATAAAGTACTGACATAAAAGTGAAAGAGAAACAAAGTATTCCAATTAAAACAATAATATATGCATAAATTAAAGTATAACTTAATTTTCTTATCTTTAAATGGATGTGGATTAAACTATTCAACAAAATGAAATATAGTAATGTATTGGGTTAATAAAAACATATACCAAAATAAGGTCAAAACGGTACATAATTTAGAAATAAATGGTGTTACCATAGGCCAATTAGGAAAGGAAGGAATAGTTTACCTCTCAGATTTATGGAGAGAGGAATAATTTATGACCAAAGAGAATCAATGCAGCCAAAATTAGAAGGAAAGCAGAAAGCTGGGAAGCAATTTTTATAATCAGCATTTCTATTAAAGGCCTCATTTCTAAAATATATTAGGAACTAAATCAAATTCATAAGAATGCAAGTCATTCCCCAATTGGGAAATGATCAAGGGATATGAACAGGCAGTTTTCAGATGAAGAAATCAAAGCTATCTATTGCCATATGAAAAAAATACTCTAAATCACTATTTGTTTTTTTTGTTTGTTTGTTTTTTAATTGAGGCAATTGGGGTTAAGTGACTTGCCCAGGGTCACACAGCTAGTAAGTGTTAAGTGTCTGAGGCTAGATTTGAACTCAGGCACTCCTGACTCCAGGGCCAGTGCTCTATCCACTGCACCACCTAGCTGCCCCCCAACTCCGAGGTACCACTTTGTCAGATTGGTTAATATGACAAAAACAGAAAATAAGAAATGATGGAGAAGCTGTGGAAAAATTGGAACACTAATGCATTGTTGGTGGAGTTGTGAACTGATCCAACCATTCTGGAGAGCAATTTGGAACTATACCCAAAGGGTTATGGGGCTGTGCATACCCTTTGACCCACTAATACCACTACTAGGTCTGTATCCCAAAGAGATCATAAAAAGGGAAAAAGACCCACATGTACAAATATATTTATAGCAACTCTCTTTGTGATGGCAAAGAATTGGAAATTGAGGGGATGCCCACCAATTGGGGAATTTCTGAATAAGTTGTGTTATATGAATGTAATGGAATACTATTTTGTTATAAAAATGATGAGCAGGCAAATTTCATAAAAACCTGGAAAGACTTAAGTGGACTGATGCCTGATGCTGAGTGAAGTGAGCAGAACCAAGAGAACATGGTACACAATAACAGCAACATTGTATGATGATCAACTGTGATAAGCTTAGCTATTCTCAGCAATATGATGATCCAAAACAATCCCAAAGGACTCATGATGGAAAATGTTCTCCATATCCAGAAAAAAAGAACTGTGGAATCTGAATGCAGATTGAACCATACTGTTTCTAATTTTTTTTGTTTTTGTTTTTGTTTTTTGAGGTTTTTCCCTTTTGTTCAGATTCTTCTTTTACAACATGACTAATGCAGGAAAAAATAATTCTGCTTAACCCAACCCTAGTTTGGTTACCATGGCAGGTGGGGATACCAACGTATGATGAAAACAAACCAAAAAAAAAAATTTATAAAAACTTTTGGAAAGATATTCATTTGGGTGAAATAACATATACACAGATATTTACATCTGAAATATATTATAATCAATAATAGGTAATTTCAGGAAGGAGGCACAAGGAGCATGAAAAGCCTCATGCTTAGACTGAGCTTGAATTGAACTTTGAAAAAAAGCTTATGATTTGAGGAGGAAGAGATGAGTAGGTAGTGCATTTCAGGCCTGAGGGACATACTGTGCAAAGGTACAGAGATAGGGGGTAGAATTCTGCATGTGAGGGATAGAATAAAGACCAGTTTGGTTACATTGTAAAGTGAATGAAAATGATTTGATGATTCAGTAAAGTTCCTTTGGCTCTCAGAAAGTTGTAGAAATCAAGTTCACTTTGCACTGTTTAGAACTGTTGCAAACTGTAAAGAATTTCAGAAATGTGAATCATAATTATCCAAGTAGAAATTATTATAAGATTTTATCTTTAAAAAACTAGAACGTGAAAAAACTTCAGTGTTTTGTCTATATGATAGATATTTGAAGATGAGTTGATAATTGACAGAATTTTTCACTTTTTAACTTCTTGCTTTGATAGCATATACACAAAAAGTCTTTCTGTGGTCTTCTTACTTGTCAGGGGAACCATTAACATTAGAACTGCTAATACTGTGGGAATGTTCAGGAAATTCCCTAATCATTTAGATCAATCTGAACTACAGTACCTCTTCCCCACAACTTGATGATATTTTAAGTCATGAAACTTTGTTGGAAGGGTATTTTTAATGAAAGTAGATATGCATCCTAGCCCCTTGCAGTGAGGATGTAGGTAACTTCACTGATAGTTTCCCAGTGACTGAGCTGCCTCTAAGATTATTGGGAACTGGATGTCTGGTGAGATAGGATCTTATCACTCCTTCATAAAAGTGAGCTGTGAAACAATGTATAGTATTTCCCTTTTTATTCTCCCACATTTTCCCTCTACCACTTAGACTTCCAAGCTGTGGAAAAAGGGAATTTCTCCCTTTCTCTCACCATTCTGAGCCAAAAATCGTTACTTTCAGGGGAAATATATATTGAGTAATCTGTATTCATGCAGGAGAGTCTGAGAAAGGAACTTGTTGTCCTCTAATTCCTCATTGTCTTCTTGCCTTCTGTTTCTTTATCTGAGCACAGGTCAGAAACTAGAATTCCTGAAAATAGACTTGGAAGTTAAATCATGGGTAATCTTATTTAGTGTGCCCATGTTTGAGTCAGTGATCAGGCTCTCAGAAGGAGATTTCATTATTATTATGCTTCATGGAATAGTCTTCAATAGAAGATTGACTCTACAGCTAAAAGGCTAAATCCAAATAATGTGGGGCCAGCTTTCATGTTATTGCTAAGAATTGTTTAGATAATACTACTATAAGGGCAATATTGGTTGAACAGTCCCACAAATTATCTTTATCTTAAAGAGTATTGTGTTCTTTTTTAATATTTCACACTTCTGAAATGTTCAAGAATGCCTACAAGTCTTTTATTTCTTATACATATGTGTGTGTTTGTATGGGAGAGAGAGAGACAGAGAGACAGAAATAGAAAGACAGAGACAGAGACAGAGAGAAAGAGAGATCCATACCCAGTACCGAAATTTTGTATTAAATACTTATTCACATATACTACATTCACCCTGAAGGAATCCCACACAAAAACATGCAAGCCAAATAAGTAATCCAACTTGGGATAGGGAACAATGAGCCAAAGAGAAAAACTGAACTCTTATCCAAAAATATTAACATATTTCCTGCGAGAAGTGTAAAGGGGAAGAAATAAACAAGGACTAGGTTATACAAATAGCTATTTTTCCATGAAGATAGTTGCATTTGTTTGATGAGTTTGAATAATTCATTCTAAGTGATATCAAAGAAATCAGGTTGGTTTTGGTTATTTCTTGTTTATTTGTTTTTTAGGGGGTTTTGCAGGGCATTTGGTGTTAAGTGACTTGCCCAGGGTCACACAGCTAGTAAGTGTTAAGTGTCTGAGGTCGGATTTGAACTCAGGTCCTCCTGAATCCAGGGCTGGTGCTCTGTCTACTATACCACCTAGCTGCCCCAGTTTGGGTTATTTCTATCCAAATATCCACTATATCGATCAGAATTGTCAAGTCAGAATAAAAATGTCCAAGATAGGGTTTCCTTCCAGCTAACTACAACTACACACAGCTTTTAATTTTTTAAAAACTGAGCCTGTGATTTTACTGATATGGGAAATTCTCCATGAGAAAACTCCCTCTACCATTCCATTTCAGAACCTGTTCTATAACATAATTCAAAAACTGCCAGGGACAATAAGTGATTTGCCAGTCACACAACTAGTATGTGTCAGAGGAGAGATTGAAGCACAGGTCTTCCTGACACCCAGACCAGCTCTCTTTCCACTTCACCATGATTCTTCTTAACATAATATCTATTAGATGTTCTTTGTTTAGAATCTAAGAGGAAGTTTTTGAGAAAATATTTTATCAAAGATGGACTTAATATCATTTTATGTAATTCCCTTCTGATTCCTGCTCCTGATGTTGCTCGAATTCAAGTGCAGGAGGGATTTCCTTAAATGTTTAACCTCAAATATCCACATGTACACATGTGTTGAAAAATATACACAATATGAAGTTACATATTAATTTATTATTTTCTCATTTGCCCTTCCTCTCCCCAAACATAACAAATCTATAAAGTAAATATTATGGGGCTTCACTGACTATTTCTCATACTAGCTGTCTAACAGGTTTAATTTCTGACCCCTGTCATTTCCAGAGCAACAAGTTTCAATCACTTCTAATGGTTGAAATAGCAACAAAGAAGTTTGGGCAGAAACTTAGGAAGTCTGGGCTTTAATCTCAGTTTCCTCACTGGTCATATAACCTTAAGTCCTATCATTTGATTGAGACTATGCTGTTTTTTGACTGATGAATCTGATTACCTTTTTCAATTACCTTCTTCCTTTAACTCTCTACAACTTTTTTTTTTTTATTGCGGGGCAAAAGTGTCTGAGGCCGGATTTGAATTCAGGTCCTCCTGAATCCAAGGCCGGTGTTCTATCCAATGATCCACCTAGTTGCCCCTCTCTCTACAACTTTTGAAACTATCACCTTCTCCTCATAGATACACTATCATCCATGAATTTGTATAACACTATTTTTTCTTGGTTCCTTTTTTTAGCAGATTATTACTTCTTAGTCTTTTTTCCTTAATCATCATCTGTAACCTAGGTAACTGGGTAGATCAGTGGATACAGCCTGAGCCTGGAGTCAGGAAGATATGAATTCAAATCTGGCCTCCAGGGGGTCACAAAGTGTTAGCTACAACTGAATGACTGAACAAGAAGAAAAAATTCATAACCTGACTCTTAATTGTGACTTTTCCCAAGCTCAGATGCCACCTTCTCTCCTGATCCTTTTAGTTGTTAGTACACTACCCCCTCCATAATGTGAATCTGTGTTATATACATTTGCTGTTCTACGTACATGTGTTATTTCTCCCTGATAGAATGTAAGATCCTTGAAGGCAAGAATCTTTTCTTTTGGTTGTTTTTGTCCCTTTTATTGTTTTTGTATATCTAGTATCTAGCTATTAGCACAATGCTTGGTACTTAATAAGCCCTTATTAGATGCCTATCTCTTCACCTCACTTGTCACCTGAGCTTGCTTTTTTCCAAAATAATTTCTTTAATGCAGATTTCACTTCCTTGTTCCTAAGAGTATAAATAAGAGGGTTCAACATAGGAGTCACCAAGTTGTAGAAGAGGGTAAGGAACTTTCCCTGGTCCTGAGAAGAGTTGTTCCCTGGTTGCATATAAATGTAGATGATATTGCCATAAAAAAGTGAGACCACAGTGAGGTGAGACCCACAGGTATTGAAAGCCCTTTTTCGTCCTGCAGCTGACTTGATCCTCATAACTGTCTGGGTAATGTATCCATAAGAAATAAGAATAAGTGAGAGTGGCACCAAGACAATTATTACTGATAAAATGAAGACTGTACTTTCCATAATCACTGTATCCACACAGGACATTTTGATTAATGCTGGCATCTCACACAGGAAATGTTTCACTTGGTGTCTCCCACATCGGGGTAATTTCATTGTTATAGGAGACATAACCATGGAGTTAAGGAGTCCAATTCCCCAAGACAAAGCCACCAGCTGCACACAGAGCTGGGGGTTCATGATGACAGTGTAATGCAGGGGTTTACAAATGGCAGTGAAGCGATCATAAGCCATGACAGCCAGGAGGATACATTCTATACCACCTAATGCAAGAAACATGAAGAGTTGGATGGCACAACCTAAGAAGCTAATGGTCTTATTAGGTCCTCCCAGGTTGAAGAGAAGCTGAGGTATGGAACTGGTAGTAAAGCAAAGATCCAAGAAAGAGAGGTTGGTTAGGAAGAAGTACATAGGAGTGTGTAGTCTGGGGTCTAGTTGGGAGACCACTATAATGGTGATGTTGCCAACCAAAGTAATCAAGTAAAAGATTAAAACTATAACAAAAAGGATATGCTCTAGCTTAGGCCGATCCGAGAAACCCAACAAGATGAATTGTTCCAGGGAACTTATGTTGCTCATGATAATAATCCCTTATCATGTGCCTGTAGGGAGAGGAATAATAATATATTTAAGTTTTGATAAGAAGGAATAATGTATGTGAATAAAATAGAGTAAAAGAGAATCTGAAACATTTATATATGACTATGACACATAGTTGGAAATTTGAGCTAAATCTTAAATTTTTGGTTGCTTATCTTACAGCATTACCTAGCATATTCTGTCATAGTAGAATACAGTCTTTAGTACTGGTATAAAAAATGGATCCAAAAGAAATGTGGAATATTTTTAGCTACTTCACTTTTGGTCAAAGTGAAAATCACATGTGAGTTATGGGTATGATATGGTAAAAAAAAATAATAACAGCTTGGCAAAAAGTGAAAATGTCAAGAGAGCTACATGCAAAGCCTCAGGAAAAAATTTGAATTAGTATAAAAATTATTTAAGAGATCAAAATGAATTTTAAAAATCAAATAAGAGATGTAGAGGAAAAACCAGGAAATGAAATGAGAATGATGCTAAAAGAAAATGACATCTTAAAAAAAAGAATAAGCCAAGTAGTAAAAAAGGCACAATTTAAAAAGCAGAATTGTCCAAATGGGAAAAAAGATATATAGAAATCACAAAAATTCACTTAAGAAGGTAACTTTTTTTTTAAGAGAGGCAATTGGGGTTAAGTGACTTGCCCAGGGTCACACAGCTAGTAAGTGTTAAGTGTCTGAGGCCGGATTTGAACTCAGGTACTCCTGACTCCAGAGCCGGTGTTCTATCCACTGCGCCACCTAGCTGTCCCTTAAGAAGATAACTTTTTAACAAATAGAATTGACCAAATGGAAAAGGAAGTACAAAAGTCCATTGTAGAAATTAATTTCTTAAAATTAGAATTGGACAAGTGGAAGCTAATAACACCATAAGACATCAAGAAATAAGAAAATAAAATCAAAAGAAGGAAAATAAAGGAGAAAATGTGAAGTATCTCATTTGAAAAAAGAACTAACCTGGAAAATGCATCCAGAAGAGATAATTTAAGACTTACTAGACTACCTGAGAGTCATGATTTTTGTTTTTGTTTTTTTTTTAAAAAGAGCCTAGACATCATATTTCAAAAAATGAATAAGGAAAACTTTCCTGATATCTTAGAACCATAATATAAAATAGAAACCACCTCCTGAAAGAAATCCCAAAATGAAAACTCCCAGGAATATTATAGTCAAATTCCAGAGCTCTCAGGACAAAGAAAAATAGTACTATAAACATCCAGAAAGAAACAATTTAAATATTGTGGAGCCACACTCAGGATAAAACAAGATTTAGGAACTTTGTTATTTTCAAAGACAAAGAAAGTATGATTACAACCAACCAAGCAAAATCCTTCAGGGAATTTTTTTTTTTAACTAAATAAAAGATTTTTAAGTATTCTTGAATAAAAGACCTGAGCTGAATAGAAAATTTGACTTCCATATACAAGACTCGAGAAGCATAAAAAGGCAAGCAGAAAAGAGAAATCATGAGGGATCCAATAAAGTTAAAATGTTTACATCCTTTTAACCATGAAGGTGAAGATGTTGGGTTGCCAGGTTATGGTTGAACCTTGTTCTAATTGAAATTGGTTGAAAGAGGGAATATCATACTCAGTTGGGTATAAAAATCTTTCTTATCTTACAGGGAAGTAGGAGAGGAGGGGGATAAGTAATTAGGGCTATTAAAAAGAAAGCAGGCTATGGGTGCTTGCAATTAAAAATAAAACACTTTTGAGGAGGAACAGGGTGACAGGTAAGATACAGACACACAGAGAAAGTGAGAGAGAGAGAGAGAGCGAGAGAGAAGACAGAGGAAGAGACAGACAGAGAGACATGTCATGGGAAAAATGGGGTGGGGGGATTGGGGTCCTTAGGAATTCCTCTTTAAAGAATAACACCCCAGGGCAGCTAGGTGGCCCAGTGGATAAAGCACCAGCCCTGGATTCAGGAGGACTTGAGCTCAAATCCGACCTCAGACACTTGACACTTACTAGCTGTGTGACCCTGGGAAAGTCACTTAACCCTCATTGCCCCACCAAAAAAAAAAAAACAAAAAAGAATTACACCCTCTTGCACACACTAAAAAAAAGAAGAAAAAAAAGAAACATACCTGAAGCAGAGAGATACACATAGAGTAAAAGTAAGGAGATGGAACAAAATCTATTAAGCTTCACCTAAAGTTAAATAAAAAGCAGGGGATATTAATCATGATCTTAAACAAAGGAAAAGCAAAAATGTATCTAATTAAGAGAAATAAGTGAGGAAATTACATATTGCTAAGAGATACTACAAATGATGAAGTAATATCAATATGAAATGTGCTAAATGGTAGATCATTCAAATTCTTAAAGGAAAACAAGTCACAAGAGGAAATAGACAATGAGGCTGTACTATTGGGGGGCCTCAACTTTTACCTCTCAGAACTAGATAAATATAACCATAAAATAAACAAGAAAGAAATTGAAGAAAGGAAGATGAATAAAATTTGAGAAAAATTAGATATGATAGACCTCTGGAGAAAATTGAATGAGAATAGAAAGGAAAATATCTTTTTATCAGGGGCACATGGCACCTACAAAAAATTTGATCATGCACTAGTGCATAAAAAACTCATAGCCAAATATAAAAAAGCCTATATATGAAAGACATCTTTTTCAGATCACTGCAATAGAAATGACCTTTAATGAAGGGTCATGGAAACATAGATTAAAAATTAATTGGAAATTAAATTTCCCTTCCTAAAGAATGAGTGTCAAAGAACAAATCATAGAAACAATCAATAATTTCATTAAAAAGAGTGACAACAATGAGAAAGCATACCAAAATTTATGGGATGCAGCCATAGCAGTACTTAGTGGAAATTTTGCATATCTAAATGCTTATATCAATTAAATAGAGAAAGAGCAAATCAATTTATTGAGCATGCAATTTAAAAAAAACTAGAAAGAGAACAAATTTAAAATACCCAATTAAAACCAAATTGGAAAACTTGAAAATCAATGGAGAGATTTATGCAATTGAGAGTAAGAAAACCACTGAACCTAATAAAGAAAACTAGGAAGTGGTTTTATGAACAAAGAAAATAATAAAATAGATAAAACATCAGTTAATTTGATTTTAAAAAAGAAAGGAAAAATCCAAATTATCAGTATAAAAAAATTAAGTGTGAGAATTCACCGACAATGAAGAGAAAATTAAAGTAATTCTTAGGAGTTATTTTGCCAATTATATGCTAGTAAAACTGACAATGTAATCGAACTGTTCCAATTAACAGAAGAGGAAATAAAATACTTAAACAACCCTATCTAAGAAAAGGAATTTGAATGAGCCATCAATGAGTTCCCAAAGTAAAAATCCTCAAGAGTAGATGGATATACAAATGAGCTTTACCAAACATTTAAATAACAATTACTTTGGGACTCAAAATTGAAAAAGAAAGAAAGAAAGAAAAAAAGAGGTAAAAAAGACAAGGAAAATGGAAAAAAGAAAGGAAAAAAGAAAAAAGTCAAAAATTGTTTTTGCATGTAATTGTGAAAAATAAAATTCCAAAATGTTAAAAAAAATTTAAAAATAAATTAAATAATGAAATAACTGATGACTTTTTTATAACACTCTAAGGTTTGTAAAATGTGTTACATGTATTACCTTATTTAACTCTAATAACAACTATGAATGTTCCAACTGGTCATCATTCTTTGCAATTGAGAAAACTGAGAATCAGATAACTTTCTCATAGTGATAGATCTAGTAAGTGTCAGAGGTGGTATTCAAACTCAGGTTATCAGGACTCCAATCCCAGGGTCATACAATCCCATTGTACAACACAGTTTCTCTGTGTTACAACTTGTTGGCTGCAGATTTATCTTTCTGGATGCTATTAGAAACGTCCAGTTGCCATTAGTTGGTGCAGTGGATAGAATTCTGGTACTGAAGTCAGGAATATCTGAGTTCAAATTCTGCCTCAGATAATTACTAGCTTTATGACCCTAGACATATCATTTAACCTCCATCAGCCCCAGTTTCCTGATCCCAGTTTCTGATCCCACTATTACTACATTCGTTCATTCATTCATTCATTTATTCCTTTATTCAGTATTTGCCAAATGCCTGTTGTGGACATGACACTATCACATAGTACCCTAACTAATTTGTTAGTCTCCTGTTATTTTTCTTGTATCCAATTTCTCTTTTCTCCAGCATGAAATAGTAGAAAGCACAGAGAACTTTTAATTGAGTTGTAAATCAGAATTATGGCTCTACTATCCTCTGTATGACTGTCACTTAAACTCTCAGTTCTCCAGGCAAAATATCTGAGACTTTAAGTTGCAGAACATTTGTTTGGTATTGGTAAAAGGAGTTTCCCATGAGCAGTTATTTACACAGGTCTGGATCCAAAAAATAAAAATGCTTTCACTCCCAAAACTCATGGACTCTAGATCCTAGACACATAGTTAATAAGTGCTTGTTGACTGACAGATGAGTATTTTATGTGTCACAAACCAGTGTTTCTCTATACTCCCAATCATCTTTTCACCAGTCACCTTTATACCATAATTCAAGCAACACCATCTCTCCTACTTGAAGGCATGTATCAATCTACTTCTGTAATCTTTTATTTAGCCTCATAGGCATAGATTAAAGCCCATACTTGGATTTGTGATTTCTAGAAAATTGGTACTGAGGAAATGACACAATCTCAAGCTTTATTGCTATGTAACATAAGAAACAGGCAAACAAAGCATCTACACATTTTGGCAAGAAAAACAGAGATTTGTCCTATATGCAGGAAATCCACCCTAGCCTAAGGGTGAGGTAAATGTATTAGGGAGGAAAGACACTCAAAGTTAGGGTTCAGGTGGCAAGATTATTTGCCCTAAAAATGAGCTTGGTTGAAAATAGTTATGGGTGCTAGATGTAGAAGAGGGCACTCCTAATCAGATGCAGATATTATAGAAAAGTTTTCTGGGTCTTTTATTGATAACAGGGTTGGGTGAAATTTCATTAGGGGGACAACATAGTCAGTTCTTTTTCAATTAATTAATCAGTTTATTAATAGATTGAATTCTACTTGTTTTATCTAGATATTTGACATTGGTGTATATATTCATATTTAAATAAAAGAGCTTAATTTAAGACACAGAATCTAATTATAAAATATTATATAAAAAATCAAATGTCACTACATTGAGGTGCCATTGTGGTGAGGGGTATTTATCTACTTTAAGGGTAAATCTGCAGAGGTATCATGTAGTTCCAAAACTTCACAGACCTCACTCATAACAGAATGAAAAATATTCAAATAAGTGGCCTTAGAATCAGAGGACCTAGACTTAAAATTTAGCTCTGTACAATGAGGAAAACATTGTACACAGTAACAGCAATATTGTACAGTGATCAACTGTTAATGATTTAGTTATTCTTAGAAATACAATGATCCAAGACAATTCTGAAGGACCTATGGTGAAAAATTCTATTCACTTCCAGAAAAAGAACACATGGATTCTAAGCACATCTAAGTATACTTAAAAAATAAAAAAAACACTTTATTTTTCTTGGGTTTTTAGGTCTGTTTTATTTCACAACATGACTAATATGAAAAGATTTTTCATGACTGTCCATATATAATCTTTATCAAATTCATCACCTTCTCAATGAGGGTGGAGGGGAGAAAGAATGGAAGATAGCTTGAAACTCAAAATTGTAAAAAGTAGAGGTTAAAATTTATTTTTACATGTAATTGGAAAAGAAACTTAGCTCTGGAACTTACCATTTGTGTGACCAGAGGAAACCTACCTTTTTTGAAATTCATTCCAGAATTGGTAAAGTGGTAAAAAGCATTCTCCTTATTTACTTTTTAGGCTATTGCGAGAATTAAATGAGATAATGTGCATAAGGCACTTTGTAAATCATAAAGCACAGTATGAAATGTCTAGCACAATAATAACAGTAACAACAATAAGTAGTAGTAGAACTAGTATGAACAGTAGCAGCAGCAGCAGCAGCAGCAGCAGTAGTAGTAGCAGTAGTGGTAATTTTTGCTCCTCAGTTTGTGGCACTAGAAATGTTCCTAGGGATTTGAGGAAAGTGACTCAGGTCACACAACCAATACATATTAGAAGGAGGACTTGAACTAAAGTATTAGTTTCTGAAGCTACCACTCTGTACACTATGGGAAACTCCCTCTTTGTAATCCAATAGCTCCTAATATTCCAAGTAGTTTGAAGTAGAGGTATGGTGGTATAGTGAAAAGAAAATTGATTTTTTTTTCTTTTGCAGGGCAATGAGGGTTAAGTGACTTGCCAAGGGTCACACAGCTAGTAAGTGATGAGTATCTGAGGCTGGATTTGAACTCAGGTCCTCATGAATCCAGGGCCATTACTTTATCCACTGTGCCACCTAACTGCCTCCAAGAACTGAATTTTGAATCAGAAAATTTGGTTTCAAGTTTCTGCTGTATAACCTTGAGCAAGGTATTCTACCTAAGTCTCAGTTAGTTAACCTCTGACATCCCTTCTAGCTCTAAATTCATGCTCTTGTGGTTTCTCATACTGGAACTTCCTAGGCCCAACCCTGTTTAGGAATGTATTAGGAAATGCATAGTAATAGCCATTATTGTTGCTAAAAGATTTGACTTTGTAGTTCCAAAACTCCATAGACTTCACTCATAACTGATTGAAAAGCTATTTCCTTGCTCCCAAACTGTCTGCCCCTACTGTTTCCTCATCCAAGATAGATAGATATGATGGTCTGCTGTTTAATCAGAAATATGAAATATCAGCCAGATTTTTGTATAAACAGAGAGATGTGAATAATAAAAAGTGGGGGAGGGAACTAAAGAAAATGGTATTAAGAAGCTATAGAACTATTATTGTAAAGTGATTCAAATATAACTTGCCTCTTTTCATCTCACCATGGGAATTGCCTTTAAAAGTCTTCTTTACCACTTCTGTTAATCACAGCTCTTATACCTTTCTGTATGCTACAACTCTGTAGAGCTGGTAAGAGAAATCTGAGTTAGATGATAGATATTAGGGAGAGACCCCTGTGTACAAGAGTCTTCTAATGGTGATTACATCCACATGTCCCAAAATTTTCTATCTTGTTTCTATTTTTGAGACTTAGAGGAACTTTGAAAGGAGAAGGAATCCCAAGATAGTAATCATTTTGATTCACTGGACCTGTAATTGGAATTTGCAAGTCACTTTTAACTTTATACACTGCTATCAGGTCCTTTTCATGATTTAAGTGTAGATAGCTAAGACATATCCTGCCCTATAACATCCCCTCCTTCTAAAAACCAAGGAAACAAGCTACAAACTACTCCTAGTCAGGAGTCTCTAATAAGTCCAGTACATTTCAAAAGGCCAATATTGGAAGAAAATGATTACTTATACCCTCCTACAATTCCCCTAGTTGTGCAAATATGGAGGATGGAAATTATTGTTAGCTTTATTTACTCCTTTGGGACATGTCCCCTATAAGCAATTAGCTGAAGTTACTGATCTGTCCAGAACCAGGACTCCTGGGACAGCTATAGAAGAACTTCCAACAACAATGCTTTATCTAAAGTTTTAATCCTCCTCAGAGAACCAAATATACTTTCATGTTGAGAATCTATTCTTGCTCAGCTCCCTCAGTTTTTGAGCCTGATGCCTTTTGTTAAAGGTAAGTTCATTCTCAAAAGGCAGTGATAATATCAAACTCCTTTTGTAAAGATGAAGCAAAAAAAGAGAATTATACATCAATGTAATTTAATAAATAGCCACTTAATAATCAAAATGAAATTCTGGCATGTGAATTTAAAAAAAAAATTTAACATTTTCAAATAGGAATTTGGAGATGGTTCAATGTTAGGAAAGCAAATGATCATTTTAAAAGAAAAAAAAACCCAAGCCATTTGATTATATTAATAGATAAGGGAAAATAATTTGGCAAAGCACAGCAATTCTTTATGCTTTGTAGCATAAATTAGTATAATATTTTTAAGATTTCAAAATAATTTTGTACAATAAAAAGTAAATTAATATCTGGTTAGGCAGAAGACCATGTGGAATCCCAAGAGAGAAGAGAACCACAGCAAAGTGTTCCTGAATGTTTTAAAAGAGAAATAAAGGCTCTCAGTTGCTCTTCCAAGCTCAATGCTTCAATAGCAACCAATATGGCCAAATCCATTGCCTGGTAAACAGAGCTGCATTCAACACCTGCAGAGTTGACACTGTGGCTATCAATGACCCCTTCATTGACCTCAACTACATGGTTTCCATGTTTCAATATGATTCCACCCATGGCAAGTTCAAAGGCATTGTCAATGATGAGAATGGAAGCTGATAATCAATGGAAAAACCATTACTGTCTTCCAGGAGCCAGACCCCACCATTTTTAAAGGGGGAGATGCTGGAGTTGAGTATGTTGTAGAGTCCACTTGCATCTTTACCACCATGGAAAAGGTTGGGGCTCACTTGAAGGCGTAACCATTCAGGTCATTATTTCTGCTTCTTCTGTTGATGCCCCGATGTTCATGATGGGAGTGAACCATGAGAAATATGATAATTCCCTTAAGATTATCGGTAATGCTTCCTGAACTACCAACTGCTTGGCTCCCTTGGCCAAGGTCATTCATGACAACTTTGTCATTGTGGAAGGACTCATGACTACAGTCCATGTCATTACTGCTAACCAGGATACAGTAGATGATTCCTCTGGCAATCTGTCTCATGATGGATGTGATGCTGTCCAGAACATCATCCCTGCTTTCACTGGTCATGATAAGGCTGTAGCCATGGCTTTCTACTTCACTCCTTGGAGGCCATGCAGACCATGAGGTCTACTACATAGTTGTTATAATTATACTCATTGTTATATCAGGAAATAACCTTTCCAAAATGGTCACTGAGGGAAATGCCAGTGCCAGCATCAAAGATAGAAGAGTGGGTGCTGCTGTTCAAATCACAGGATACACTCTGGCCCTCTGTGTAACCCATGATGCCCTTCAAGGATCTTTCTGTTACTGCTTCACCACTTTCTTGATATCATCATATTTGGCAGGTTTCTCCAGGAAGCAGGTAAGATCCACAACAGAAACAATGGGGGTAGGATCACGGAAGGCCATGCCTGTGAGATTCCCATTCAGTTCAGATATGATCTTGCCTACAGCCTTATCATGACCAGTGGAAGCAAGGATGATGTTCTGGATAGCATCACATCCATCATGACACAGATTGCCAGAGGAATCATCTACTGTCTTCTGGTTAGCAGTAATGACATGGACTGTAGTCATGAGTCCTTCCACAATGACAAAGTTGTCATGAATCACCTTGGCCAAGGGAGCCAAGCAGTTGGTAGTTCAGGAAGCATTACTGATAATCTTAAGGGAATTATCATATTTCTCATGGTTCACTCCCATCATGAACATCGGGGCATCAACAGAAGAAGCAGAAATAATGGCCTGCATGGTTACGCCTTCAAGTGAGCCCCCAACCTTTTCCATGGTGGTAAAGATGCAAGTGGACTCTACAACATACTCAGCTCCAGCATCTCCCCCTTTAAAAATGGTGGGGTCTGGCTCCTGCATCTTTATCCCCAAATAAAGAGGAGTTCCACCACCAGGGGGTCCATATCCCTGATCTATGCTACTATAATAGGGATCCCATGCCCCACTCACATTGTTGTCCCCAAAGCACCCCTGCTATGGGAGGGGGGGAATCAATAAAGTCACCATATTCAGTGCAAAAGATAGAGAAACAAGAAAAAAAGTAAAAGAAAAATAAGAATTTTGAAATCAGAATTTAGAACCAGCACAACAGAACTATAGAAAGAATAGAAAAACTTGAATCCACAAATGGAACTGTAACAAACAAAAATCCAAATAGAAAATAACTGATTCGTAATGCACAAAAAAAGTGAAAGACAATCTAGAAGGGTAGAGAAAAGCAAAAATGACAAAAGAAAATATGATCTTCATTTAATAAAACAAATTAATCTTGAAGACATGATATATAGAGAAAATTTAGGAAGCAGAGGTATTCTAGTACGCAGGTCAAACAATTAGAACATGATAATGCAAGAAATAATGTTCAGGGGCAGCTGGGTGGCACAGTGGATAGAGCACCAGCCCTGGATTCAGGAGTACCTGAGTTCAAATTTGGGCTCAGACATTTAACACTTACTAGCTATGTGACCCTGGGCAAGTCACTTAACACCAATTGCCTCACTAAAAAAAAAAAAGAAAGAAAGAAAAAAGAAATAATATTCAAATTTCTTTTGAACACAGAAAAAAAGTGTGAATCAAAAGAGAATCCACTGATCGCCTCAGAAAGTCCTTTGCTATGAATTCAAAGACATAGAGCACTTAAATTTGACAACTCAAAACTTAAGCAACAAATTCTGCAAGTGACCAGAACAGCAACCTGGTCAAATATAGAGGGAAAACAATTGAAAGAACACAAGACTACTATGCACCTACAAGAAACCATAGGAGGAAATGCAATAATGCATTGCAAAGAGCAAAGGAATTCAAAATGCAACCCAAGGTGAAGAATCCTGCAAATCTGAGCCTGACAGTTAATTTAAGAAGATGGAATTAAACTAAAAGAGAAATTTGAAGCAGTCCTATATAGAGCACCTGACTTCAAGAAGTGGTTTGCTTTCCAAACTACTTGGATATTTGATAGATAAGAATGGTAAACAAATGCAGAAATCAACAACAGAGAGACCACTAAGATATTTAATTTTTTCTTTTTTCTTTTATTTTAATTTATGGAATAAAATCAGAATTTCCATAGCATAGTATAATAAAAAAGACTATTGCACATGAAACGGGAAATCCACTCTTCCTTTTAAATATATAATAAAGTTGTTGTAGAAATTTCTTTGTTCTTCTCTACCCCACACCAACCTAGAAATGACTACCATTAGACACACACACACACATACATACACGCATATATGTGTATATGTGTGTATATGTAAATGTATGAGTATGTGTGCGTATGTGTATATATACACATACACATACATATATACATATACATACACATATACCTATACCTATACATATACACACAATCCTATCTCTCTTCCCCTCCCTACCCTCCCCCTTCCCTGAGGCAGTAAGCAATCCGATATAGGTTTTACATGTGCAATTGTGTAGAACATTACCACATTAGTATCTTTGTATAAGAAAACAAAAACAAAAAAAAAAAAGAAATAAAGCAAAAAACAGCATACTTCAATCTGTGTTCAATCAATATCAGTTCTTTGTCTGGAGGTGGATAATATACTTCATCATTATTCCTTTGGGATTGTCTTGAATCATTGTAATGTTGAGAACAGTTAAGATAACTGTATTTCCTTCTATTTCCAGTTTTTTTTTTTTTTTTGCTTTCTTATTCCTTTTTTTAACTCCCACCCTTTCTCTCCTCATAAGTGTTTTACTTCTGGTCATTGCCTTCACCAGTATCTCCTCCCTTCTATCAGTCCCCCCTCCCCTTCTATTATCCCCATCCATGTTTTACTTTCTTATAGGATAAGGTAGATTTCTATATCCAATTGAGTGTGCATGTTCTTCCCTCTTTGAGCCAATTTTAATGAGAGTAATATTTAAGCTTTGCCTACCACCATTCCCCATCATCCCTTCCACTATAATAACTTTTTTGTGCGTCTCTTTTATGTAGGATAATTTATCCCAATCGATCTCCTCCCTTCTTTATCTTCTAGTGCAATTTCTTTTGCACTTCTTTATTTTGTTTTTTGGGGATACTATCCTATCAATGTCACCTTATATCTACCGCCTCTATCTACATAAACTCCTTATAATTGCTCCTATAAATAATAAAGTTGTTAAGAATTACAAATATTATCTTGTCATATAGACATATCAACAGTTTAATCTTATTGAATTTATTTTTTCTTTTGTTTCTTTTTTAATTTTTTATGTTTCCCAGAGTCTTTTAATCAGAAATGCTTAAAAGTTCTCTATTTTGTTAGCTGTCCATGTTTTTCCCTGAATTATTATATTCAATTTTGCCGGGTAGGCAATTTCTTGCTTGTAAACCTAATTCCTTTGCCTTTTTGTATATCATATTTCAAGCCCTCCAGTTCTTTAGTGTGGTAGTTGCCCAAAACTGTGTAATCCTGAATGTAGCTCCATGACAATTGATTTATTTTATTTTTAAATTTCTTTTTGCTATGTGTAATACTTTCTCCTTAATCTGTGAGCTGTGGGGTCTTCCTATGATGTTCCTGGGAACTTTCATTTGGGGATATTTTTCAGGCAGTGATTAGTGGATTCTTTCCATTTCTATTTTGGCCTCTGTTTCTAACATATCAGGGCAATTTTCTTTGATAATTTCTTGCAAGGTACTTCCCAAGCTTTTTTTTTTTTTTTAATCATGGCTTTCAGATAGTCCAGTAATTCTTATATTATCTCTATCTTTTTCTACATCTGTTGTTTTTCAATGACAAATTTAACATTGTTTTCTTTTTTTGTTACTTCTTTGATTTTGTTTGATCATATCTTGATGTCTCACAGAGTCATTAGTTTCCACTTGTCCTATTCTAGTTTTTAAGACCCTTTATAATTCCTTGTCCATTTGGCTAGTTCTATTTTTTTAGGGAGTTATTTTCCTCGGTTATTATTTTATATTTCTTTTCCTATGCTATTGACTCTTTTTTCATGATTCTCTTACTTTCTTTTCTTTTCCAATTTTTTCTTCTACTTCTCTAATTTACTTTTTCAAATCATTTTAAAGCTCTTCAAAGAATTCGTTTCAGGCCTGAAACCAAATTTTTTTTTTCCCAAAGTTTCAAATGTAGCCATTTTGGCACTGTTATCTTCTTCTTAGTTTATGCTGTTCTCCTGATCACCACAGAAACTTTCTATAGCCAATGTTTTACTAGTTTTTCTAATTATTATGCCTTCCTTTTTTGTCACTTGTTTTTATGTAAAAGTTGGGCTCTAGTCCTGCACTATCCCAAATTTCTGTTCTGGGGCTCTGGACAGGCCTTCATTACTGGTCAGCAATGGTATCAAAGTCTTCCTGGAGGCTCATGCTGAGGGGGCAGTAGCTGGGATGGGTTGTGGTAAGGACTTGCTATGTTGGCCCAGACTGCTAACTTTCCTAAGGTGCCTGATGGTTTGTAGGAAGGTGTGGCCTCACTGGTGGATTGCCCTAGGCTTAAAGCTCTGCTGTATCCTGCTGCCTTGTTGCCTCCACCACAACTGCTGCTGCTGCTACTGCTGCTGCAGTCTTAGACTTCGATCCTCTCCCACCCTGGTAAGATGAACCTTTTCTGCCAGCCTGGTAAGCTGCTTCCCTGCTCCAGAAACAATTTGGGGGTGGTTATCTAGTTGTTTGGAGGGAAAATTTGGGAGTTCTTCAGAGGGTTCTTGCCTCCTCACTCCATCATTTTGGCACCAGAAGCCCAATAATTATTATCTCAATGGAAACTTTGATATAAAAGATCCAGAAGAAATATAAAGAAAACATTTTTAAAAACCAATTATATGGAAGGGGGCGGAGCCAAGATGGCGGAGAGGAAGCAGCAAGCTGCCTGAGCTCTCCTTCTGTTCCCTCAAAATGAACATTAAATCAAGCCTCTGGACGGATTCTGAAACTACAGAACCTGCAAAGAGACAGAGAGACACAGTCCTCCAACCAGAGATAATTTAGAAGACTTCAGGAAAAGGTTGGTCTGACTCGGGCAAAAGGGAGGCCCAGCGCAGGGCAGCAACCCAGCGCCGAGGGGGTCAGGGCAAGTCAGCAGGAGCTGTGGGCCACAGCCGAACAACTGAGGCTCCCGGAACCTGGTTCAAAAATCTGGTGGCCAAGAAGGACAGTGGAAAAACCTACCTGCACCGGCCGAGAGGGCCACGAACGGCGGGATCAGACGCCGGGGTCTGGCGCCTGGCTGGCCAAACACAATCAGACAGGAAGTGCAGGGCGGGGGATCTCCACACACCATTAAGGCCTCAGAGTAAAAGCCCGGTCACACAGCACCTATACACCTGCACAAGAAGCCCAAAACAGGGACCCTGGTGCCCCCAGAGCAGACCTCAACTTAAAAAATAAATAAATAGGCTGCAATAATGAGTAAGAAGCAAAAAAGAGCCCTCTCCATTGAGAGCTTCTGTATCAATAGGGAAGAAGCCAACACAAACTCAGATGAGGACAATAGCCTCAAATTGCCTACATCTGAAGCCTCACAAGGGAAGGTGAATTGGTCGCAAGAACAAAAGGCCTTCCTGGAAGAGCTCAAAAAGGATTTTAAAAATCAATTGCAAGAGGTAGAAGAAAAAATGGGGAGAGAAATGAAAGCAAAACAAAAAAACTATGAAAAAAAGGAAGCTGAAGAAAACAAAGCCTTAAAAAATTCATTTGGCCATATGGAAAAAAAGCTGCATAATCTCACTGAAGAAAACAATACCTTAAAAAATTCACTTGGCCAAATGGAAAAAAAGGTTCATAATCTCACTGAAGAAAACAATACCTTAAAAAATTCACTTAGCCAAATGGAAAAAAAGGTGCATAATCTCACTGAAGAAAACAATGCCTTAAAAATTAAAGTGGGACAGTTGGAAGATAAGGAATCCATGAGACACCAAGAATCAGTCAAGCAGAATAAAAAAAATGAAAAAATAGAAGAAAATGTGAAATACCTCATTGGAAAGACAACTGATCTGGAAAACAGATCGAGGAGAGACAATTTGAGAATCATTGGACTGCCTGAAAGCCATGATCAGAAAAAGAATCTAGACACCATATTCCAGGAAATTATTAAGGAGAACTGCCCTGATATCATAGAATCAGAGGATAAAATCATCATTGAAAGAATCCACCGATCACCTCCTGAAAGAGACCCCAAAAGGAAAACTCCAAGGAATATTGTAGCCAAATTCCAGAATTATCAGATGAAGGAGAAAATACTCCAAGCAGCCAGAAAGAAGCAATTTAAATATCATGGAGCCACAGTCAGGATTGCTCAGGACCTGGCAGCTTCAACATTAAAGGACCGCAAGGCTTGGAATATGATATTCTGGAAAGCAAAGGAGCTTGGATTGCAGCCGAGAATCTATTACCCAGCAAAAATGCGCATTTTCTTTCAGGAGAAAAGATGGACATTTAATGACATTGGGGACTTTCAATCTTTCCTGGTGAAAAGACCAGAACTGAATAGAAAATTTGATCTCAACATACAAGACTCAAGAGAAGTTTAAAAAGGTAAACGGAGGGGGAAAAAAAGTTACCCTATTAGGTTAAACTGTTTATGTCTCTACACAGGAAGATAATACTCATAACTCTTAAAAACTGTAAATGTATTTGGGCAGAGAGAAGGACTTTATATAGAGGGTATAAATATAAATTGTCTTTGATATGATGATACAAAAGAATTAAGGGGATAAAAAGCGAGTCTATGGGGAGGAGAGGAAAGGGGAGGTGGAATGGCATGAATTATATCATATGAAGAGGTGGAAAAAAACCTATTACAATAGAGGGAAAGAAAGGAGGGGGGAACATGGTTTCAACCCTATTCTCATTAGATTTGACTCAAAGAGGGAATAACATATACGTTCATTGGGATAAAGAAACTTAACTCATTCTTTAGGGAAACAAAAGGGGAAGGGAAAGGGGGGGGACTGATAGAAAGGAGGACAAAAGCAAGGGAGAAAAGGGTAAAGAAAAGAGAGGGGGGTGATAAAAAGGGAGGGCAGATCGGGGGAGGCAGGGGTAAGAAGTAAAATGTCGGTGAGGAGGAATAAGGTGAAAGAAGGGGGGAAAAGTACAAAGGGGGTAAATAGAATGGAGGGGAATAGACAGTCAGTAATAATAACTTTGAATGTGAATGGGATGAACTCTGCTATAAAACGGAAGCGAATTGCAGAGTGGATTAAAAACCAGAACCCTACAATATGCTGTTTACAAGAAACACATTTGAAGCAGAGAGATACACACAGAGTAAAGGTAAAAGGCTGGAGCAGAATATATTATGCCTCAGCTAAAGTAAAAAAGGCAGGGGTAGCAATCCTTATCTCAGACAAAGTGCAGGCAAAAATAGATCTCATTAAAAGAGATAAGGAAGGAAATTACATCTTACTTAAGGGTACTATAGATAATGAAGTAATATAAATATTAAATATGTATGCGCCGAGTGGTATAGCATCCAAGTTCTTAGAGGAGAAGTTAAATGAGTTACAAGAGGAATTAGATAGTAATACTATACTAGTGGGGGATCTGAATCTCCCCCTCTCAAAATTAGATAAATCTAGCCAAAAAAAAAAAAAGAAAGAAGTGAAAGAGGTGAATAGATTACTAGAAAAGTTAGACATGATAGATGTCTGGAGAAAATTGAATGGGGATAGAAAGGAATATACCTTTTTCTCAGCAGTACATGGCACATTTTCAAAAATTGACCATGTATTAGGGCACAAAAACATCATAGTCAAATGTAGAAAGGCAGAAATAGTAAATGCATCCTTCTCAGATCATGGTGCAATAAAAATTACATGTAAGAAAGAGCCAGGGAAAAGTAGAATGAAAATCAATTGGAAACTAAATAATTTCATTCTAAAGAATGAATGGGCCAAACAAGAAATCATAGAAACAATCAATACCTTTATCCAAGAGAATGACAATAATGAGACAACATACCAAAATCTATGGGATGCAGCCAAAGCAGTGCTTAGGGGAAAATTTATAGCTCTAAATGCTTACATGAATAAAAAAGAGAAAGAGGAGATTAATAAATTAGGCATGCAACTTAAAAAGTTAGAAAAAGAACAAATTAGAAATCCCCAATTAGACACTAAATTAGAGATCCTGAAAATTAAAGGAGAAATTAATAAGATTGAAAGCAAAAAAACTATAGAATTAATCAATAAAACTAAGAGCTGGTTTTATGAAAAAACCAATAAAATAGATAAAATATTGGTTAATTTGATTAAAAAAAAGAAAGAAGAAAACCAAATTACCAGTATTAAAAATGAAAAGGGTGATGTTACCACCAATGAAGTGGAAATTAAAGCAATAATTAGGAAATATTTTGCCCAACTGTATGCCAATAAATTTGACAATCTAAATGAAATGGATGAATATTTACAAAGATACAAACTGCCCAGGTTAACTGAAGAGGAAATAAAATCCTTAAATAAACCCATATTAGAAAAAGAAATTGAACAAGCTATTAATGAACTCCCTAAGAAAAAATCCCCAGGGCCAGATGGGTTTACGGGTGAATTTTACCAAACATTTAAAGAACAATTAATTCCAATATTATAGAAATTATTTGGAAAAATAGGTGAAGAAGGAGTTCTACCAAATTCGTTTTATGACACAAATATGGTGGTGATACCAAAACCAGGCAAAGCAAAAACAGAGAAAGAAAATTATAGACCAATCTCCCTAATGAATATTGATGCTAAAATCTTAAATAAGATATTAGCAAGGAGATTACAGCAAGTGATCACCAGGATAATACACTATGACCAGGTGGGATTTATACCAGGAATGCAGGGCTGGTTCAACATTAGGAAAACTATTAACATAATCAACCACATCAATAAGAAAACCAACCAAAATCATATGATTATCTCAATAGATGCAGAGAAAGCTTTTGACAAAGTACAGCACCCATTCCTAATAAAAACACTAGAGAGTTTAGGAATAGGGGGAGCTTTCCTTAGAATAATAAACAGTATCTACCTAAAGCCATCAGCAAGTATTATATGCAATGGAGATAAATTAGAGGCCTTCCCATTAAGATCAGGGGTGAAACAGGGATGTCCATTATCACCCCTATTATTTAATATTGTTCTAGAAATGTTAGCTTTAGGAATCAGAGAAGAGAAGGGAATTAAAGGAATTAGAATAGGCAAGGAGGAAACAAAACTATCACTCTTTGCAGATGATATGATGGTATACTTAAGGAATCCTCGAGAATCAAGTCAAAAATTACTTGAAACAATTAACAACTTTAGCCAAGTAGCAGGATATGAAATAAATCCACATAAATCATCAGCATTTCTATACATGACCAACAAAGTCCAGCAGCAAGAGATAGAAAGAGAAATTCCATTCAAAGTAACGGTAGATAATATAAAATACTTGGGAGTCTACTTGCCAAGACAAACCCAGGAACTCTGTGAACACAACTACCAAACACTCTTCACACAAATCAAATCAGATCTAAATAACTGGAAAGATATCAATTGCTCATGGATAGGCAGAGCTAATATAGTAAAAATGACAATACTGCCTAAATTAATTTACTTATTCAGTGTCATACCAATCAGACTACCTAAAAATTATTTTATACAGCTAGAAAAAATAATAACAAAATTCATCTCGAAAAACAAAAAATCAAGAATATCCAGGGAAATAATGAAAAAAAATTCACAGGAAGGTGGGTTAGCGGTACCAAACCTGGAGCTTTACTATAAAGCAGCAGTCATCAAAACTCTCTGGTACTGGCTAAAAAATAGAGTGGTAGATCAATGGAATAGGCTAAGCTCAGGAAATGCAGTAGTAAATGACACTAGTAATGTAGTGTTTGATAAACCCAAAGACTCCAGCTTCTGGAATAGGAACTCAGTATTTGACAAAAACTGCTGGGAAAACTGGAAGATAGTATGGCAGAAATTAGGCATAGACCAACATCTTACACCTTATACTAAAATAAGGTCAAAATGGATACATGATTTAGACATAAGAGATGATACCATAGGTAAATTAGGAGAGAAAGGAATAGTGTACCTATCAGATCTTTGGAAAGGAAAACAGTTTTTGACCAAACAAGAGATAGAGTATATTATAAAATGCAAAATGGATGATTTTGATTATATTAAATTAAAAAATTTTTGTACAAACAGAAGCAATGCTTCCAAAATTGGAAGGGAGGCAGAAAGCTGGGAAACAATTTTTGAGGCCAGTGCTTCTGATAAAGGCCTCATCTCTAAAATATATAGGGAATTAAATCAAATTTATAAGAATCCAAGTCATTCCCCAATTGAGAAATGGTCAAAGGATATGAACAGGCAGTTTTCTGATGAAGAAACCAAAGCTATCTATTCCCATATGAAAAAATGCTCTAAATCTCTAATGATTAGAGAGATGCAAATTAAAACAACTCTGAGGTACCACCTGACACCTATCAGATTGGCTAAAATGACAAAAAAGGAAGATAATAAATGTTGGAGAGGCTGTGGGAAAATTGGAACACTAATGCATTGTTGGTGGAGCTGTGAGCTGATCCAACCATTCTGGAGAGCAATTTGGAATTATGCCCAAAGGGCGATAAAGCTGTGCATACCCTTTGACCCAGCAATCCCACTTTTAGGTCTTTTGCCCAAAGAAATCATGGAAGGGGGAAAGGGACCCACATGTACAAAAATATTTATAGCTGCTCTTTATGTGGTAGCAAGGAATTGGAAGTTGAGGGGGTGCCCATCAATTGGGGAATGGCTGGACAAGTTGTGGTATATGAATACAATGGAATACTATTGTGCTGTAAGAAATGATGAGCAGGAAGAGTTCAGAGAAACCTGGAAGGTCTTACGTGAGCTGATGATGAGTGAGATGAGCAGAACCAGAAGAACATTGTACACAGTATCATCAACATTGAGTGTTGACCTACTATGATGGACTATATTCTTCTCACCAATGCAATGGTACAGAAGAGTTCCAGGGAACTCATGATAGAAGAGGATCTCCAAATCCAAGAAAAAAAAAAGAAAGAAAGAACTGTGGAGTATAGATGCTGATTGAACCATATTATTTCTTTTGTTTTCAATGCTGTTGGTTTTTTTTTTCTTTCTATTTTGAGGTTTTGCATCACTGCTCTGATTCTTTCTCTTGTAACAGGATTAATGCAGAAATAGGATTAATGTTATTATGTGTATATATATGTGTGTGTGTGTATATATATATATATATGTATATATATATATATATGTATATGTATATGTATAGAGATATATAGATATAACCTATATCAGATTACCTGCTGTCTAGGGGAGGGGGGAGGGAGGGGTGGGAGGGAGAAAAATCTGAAATTGTAAAGCATGTATAAACAAAAGTTGAGAACTATCTTTAGATGTAATGGAAAAAATAAAATACCTCATACATTAAAAAAAAAAACCAATTATATGCACTCATTAAGGTCAGTCTGTTAACTTATTATATATAAAATATTGTTAGTATTACTAAGTGTCATTAATTAGGTAGTTTGAAAGAAAGTTTGGTGCTGAGTTGAGTACAATGAGGTGTTTCTAAAAACAAATTGGGTAGAAAAACATGAAAAAGAGAAATTAGATCATAAAACTAGTATGTGAAAGTCTTCACCCCCACTTGCCCTTTTGGAACCAGCCCAGGTCTGTAGGTAGATCAATAGAAATGTATATTAAAACCACACCTATCTGAAAGTTCCTTTGCCCTCAGGGCATCTGTCTTTGCACTAGGCCCTGATGTCAGCATTGTACAGCTCATTTTAATATGGACCACCCTCAGGTCATGTCAACCAATGGAACTGAATGATGCTAGCCAATTAGCTTTGACCAGTGTATAAGAGTCACCTCTACCAGAAGAGGAAAAGAGACAGATCATGAAGTAAAGGCCATTCTGGGACACATGCATGGTGAGGAAGGCTGCCCAGGTAGCTCTCTTTCTAGGTAATGTAGAACTTCTGAACTCTGCTTAAAGTCATGTCTCTCTTAGAGACAATATTGTACTGGGGGGGGGGGGGCGCGCGTGCGGGGAGGTTGACTTGTGTTAAATGCAGTCAATGCTCTCCTAACATTTAATATGATTTAATAAATGCTTACTACCAAAATGGGTGCAATAGCCATTAATGTAAAAGTAGCGATATTTTAGAAGACCCCAGTCTAGGTCCCCATAATTTAGAAATAGGCTACTCCCACAATATTTTAAATGATACAAAAGGAAGAACTAATACAGAAGGAGCAAGTGGGTATGGAGGGCTTAGTATTGATATGACTTCATTGTCTATGGTACCTTTCATCTGGGTTGAAGAAAAAAGAAACTATACATCTAGAAGGGGGTAGAAGTCTTTTGCACTTGTAGAGATGTGAGAAAAATTATTTAAAGTATCCTTTTCAGATCACAATACAATAAAAATTCTATTTAAAAAGGGACCAATGACACAAATTAAAAGCTAATTGTAGATTAAATAACCTAATCATAAAGAATGAGTAGGTTAAGGAACAAATCAGAGAAACAATCAATAAGTTCATTAAAAAGAATGTTAAGAATGGGGCCGCTAGGTGGCGCAGTGGATAAAGCACCAGCCCTGGATTCAGGAGTACCTGAGTTCAAATCCGGCCTCAGACACTTGACACTTACTAGCTGTGTGACCCTGGGCAAATCACTTAACCCCAATTCCCTCACATAAAAACAAAAAATAAAACAAACAAACAAAAGAATGATACAAGCTATCAAAACCTATGGGATACAGTGAAAGCAAAAGATATATATATATATATATATATATATATACGTATATGTATATATGTATATATATATATATAAATGCTTACATCACTAAAATGGAGAAGGAGCAAACTAATGAATTGGGTATGCAATTAAAAAAAACAAAACTAGAAAAAGACCAAACCCAACATCCACAATTAAACACTAAATTGGAAGTCCTAAAAAGTAATAAGGGTGAGATTAATGAAATTGAGCATAATTGACTTAGTAAAAACAAAACAAAACAAACAAATAAAAAACCTAGGAGTTGATTTTATGAAAAAACATAAAGTTTGTTAATTTGATGTAAAAAAAGAAAAGAAAATGAAATCACCAGCAAAAAAATGAAAAGCATGATTATACTAACAAAGATGAAATTAAAGCAATTATAAGAAGTTATTTTGCCCAATTATATGCCAATAACAATTTAAGTCAAGTGAATATTTGCAGAAATATAAGTTGCCTAGATTAGAAGAGGGAATAGAATATTTAAATAGACCTATTTTAGAAAAATAAATTGAACAGGACATAAATGATCTTCCTAAGAGAAAAGCATCAGGACAAGGTGGATTTACAAGTGAATTTTATCAAACATTTCAAGATCAACTAATTCAAATATTAAATAAATTATTTGGAATAATAGGCAAAGAAGGGATCCTACCAAACTCCTTTTATGAAATAAGTATACCACTGATACCTAAACCAAGGAGAATAAAAACAGAAAGAAAATTAGACCAATTTTATTAATGAATATGGATGCAAATATCCTCAGTAAGATACTAGCTAAAATATGACAACAATATATTATAAATGTTATACATTATGACCAAATGGGATTCATACCATTCATATTATTAATAAAAGTTTTTTAAAATGATTTTATCAATAGATGTAGAGAAAGCTTTTGATAAAGTTCAACACTCATTTCTGTTTTTAAAAGTATTGGTATAAATAGATTCTTTATTAAATTGATTTTTTTTAAAAGCATTTATCTAAAACTATCAGAGACCTTTATCTGTAATGGGGATAAGCCTTCTGAGTAAGATCAGTTGTGAAAAAAGGATGCCCATTGTCACCAATATTATTCAATATTATATTGAAATCCTTGCAGTAGCAATAAGAGAAGAAAAATAAAGAGAAGTAATGTCAAAGAGGTAATAAAACTACCTCTTTTGCATATGAAATGATATTTTTGAATAATTCAAAAAACAACTCTAAAGTTTAGTTGAAAAAATTTATTATTTTAGCAAAATAACACATAAAGTCCACATAAATCATCAACATTCCTATATATAACCAAGAAAACATTGCAAGAAGAGGTAGTAAAAGATACCCCAGTTGAAATAACTCTAGACAATATAAAAGACCTGGAAGTGCACCTTCCAAATCAGTGGAACTATAAAAAAAAATTTCTACAAATAAAATCAGATTTAAATAGTTGGGGAAAAATAGGAGGTTCAATCAAGGATATTCTTCATCATTAAAACAATTAACATGGTGATAGAATTGTTAATTAAAGCAACAAGAAAATAAAGAGAAATGAAAAGAATAAGCAGAAATGAAACAAAATTACTGCTTTTTGTAGATGACAGGATGATTTACTTACAAAACCTGAATAAATCCAAAACTAACTAAAATAATAAAGATAAAACTTCAATTATTTAGCAGGATATAAAATAAATCCCCGTAAATCTTCATCATTCCTGTATGTTACCAACATCTAATAGAAAGAGTATTATTAAAAAAGAGAAAGTCCATAGAAATTAACTGTAGAAGCTATAATCAACCAATATATCTACTAAGATTCATTCAGAAACTATATAACTCCAACTATTAAAACATTTTCAGATTTTCAGATTTTCAGATTTTGGATCTCTGATCAATGCAATACCAAACTCCAAGTGAATTCCTCCTGGGGCCTTCCATCTTTCATTCTCTACCTGGCTTTCTGGACTTTAACACCATGGCTTCATGAGAGTGTCTACAGCCCTCTTATTAACTCTCCTTTTTTTAATATTCTCCTAAGATCCAATAAGCTTATTGCAGGAAGGAGCTGCCTTTCTGCTTGCATCTGTATTCCCAGTGCTTAGCACAGTGCCTGGCACATAGCAAGTGCCTAATAATTACTAATGGGCAGACTTTATTTATTTATTACTCCTGAAATTGCCTGAGACCTAGAACACAAGAGCCTTGGGAATAGCAGTATCTCCCAGCCATGGACCTGTTTTCAACTTAGCCTCACAGTCATCTTTGAGGGGAGAAATAATTATAGATGAGTCTCCTCACCTTTCTCACCACCAGCAGCAAGAATATTGAGTAGCTATCATCAACAGACAAATGATCACTATATTCATAGCATGGTAGCACATGCCACCTACCTATGCTGCTCCCAGTCCAGTTCTCATAGCCTTCATGCCAAGGCAGCTCCTGTGAAGGATGTGCCAGTCATCTCTCTCAATTGTCAAGTGACTGCCACCCACAGAGCCTAGAGCAAGCAGTGAGGCACCTGAGGCAGAGACAGGAAACAGCATGTGGCAGGCAAGTCCAACTATCACAACCACCATGATCATTATTTTTCTGCAGATCTTGAGGGAGATTCTACAGGACCCTGAAACCAAGAGCCTAGGTAGTACCAATTGTTCTGTAGATCATTAAACCTGCATCCTTCTGTGGAAATTTATTTTGATTTGGGGACCCTACCTTTAGGCTGAGATTAGAAAGCCTTAGGCCCTCAGGGTCTCTCCCCCTCCTCATCAGCTTCAGCTGAGCGAAAAAGCCCCATGGTCTATACAAGACTCCAGGTCAGACAGCTGGGGGAAAAAAAAAAAACCCAGCTCCCTCCAACCTGAGTGGAGCTAAGCCTGTGCTGAAGCACGTGAAAGCTGGGGAGTGCACCCCCCTCCAAACCAGCCGCAGCTCTAGCTGGCGGATTAGCTTGGTCTGTGGAGGCAAAGGAAGCCCCGACATTTGAGTGGAGAGAAGAAAAGGTATATATAGACCTGGGAGTTAGACTAGAGGGGGGGACGGACTAAGGAAAGAAGAGGACAGACTGGAAGAAGGAGCGAGACGGACTAGATAAAGGAGACTTGAGGACGGACTAAAGGAGCGAGGAGAGGCTGACTACAGGAGACGGACTAGAAAGAAGGGGGGCTGATTAGAAGAGGACAGACTAGAGGAGACTTGAGGACGAACTAGGAGAGAGGCTGACTAGAGGGGAGCCCGGACAAGGACGGAGGAGAGTTCGGTTCGGAAAAGGTCTGACAAGGTTACAGGCCTTAATACAAACCAGGGAAAGTGTAAGGTGCCCTGAGGCCGGAGGCGGTGGCTAAGGCCCTTATTGTATTCAAGAAGTTTGAGAAAGAGAGGCAGTGGAAAGAAACCCCAGGAAAGCAGTCAGGTTGTACACTTTATTTCCCTGTATTCCTAATTTTAAATAGCATCTCATAAATAAACTCTGCTTTGATTATTTAGTTAAGAGCCTTCTTAATCTTTAGTCTATCAGTTTGGGAGCAGTGTGGTGGAACTTTATAAATGGCCCATATTAAATTAAATGAAGTCAGATAGCCAAATAGTCAAAAGTCCCCGGATTAGTCCTCCAGTCAGTTTAGCTCCCCAAATTAGCCCTAGTTAATAAAATATTTTTACACTTCCCAGCCTTCAGAAAGATCATTGAAAGAAAAAGAAATTTTAGAGAAAGTGCTCCATCTTCTTATTTTATTTTATTTTTTAAAATTTTAAAATTTTATTTATGTATGTATGTATGTATGTGTGGGGCAAGGAGGGTTAAGTGATTTGTCCAGGGTCTCACAGCTAGTGTCAAGTGTCTGAAGCCGGATTTAAACTCAGGTCCTCCTGAATCCAGGACCGATGCTTTATCCACTGTGCCATCTAGCTGCCCTCTCCTTCTTCTTTATCAACACAAGTAACAACATGCTAACCAACTACTCTCAATAGGCAGATGAAAACAAGAACCTTGGGAGTGGCAGGATCCCCTTTCCCTTACCCCTTCCAGGACACTGTTCCTATTTCCAGATAACATCTTTACAGTCATCTTCTGGAGAAAGAACTCCCATAGAGAAGAGGTTTGCCATCTGCACCAATTGCCACCCACAAGGTAAATAAACCATCTCAGCTAAATAAGTAAAGTACTATAAAGTAGAAACAGGAGGCAATATATGCCAAACAGGTCAAATGACTGACTACTACCATCTTCCCTCAGACCCCAAATGGAGAAAGCCCAGCACCTTGAACCAAGAGTCTCAGCAATAGCAAAGTTTCCAGAATATTGTCTGCAGCAATTGTTCTCAGAAACTAACTTTTTGGAGATGTAGTCTGACAATTGTAGGTAATATAGATATATCTGTTGAATGCTCAGAAAGGAAAGTTTTTGTAACTAAAGTCGTTGACCTTGTAAATGTTTCAAAATCAGAAGAAAATATGATTTTATTGGTGAAAATAACATGAAAGAAGAGACATTAACATATACTTTATTGGCAAATTCTAAGGATCCTGCGACCTTTACATCTGACTTAATACTGAAACCTGTTGTTTTCAGGAAATGTCTTGACTTTCTTTTTGTCTCTTCACAACTTAGCACAATAATCACCTGAATGCCTCATTCGTTCATTTTAGCATTAAGAAAAAAGGAAAACTTATTCTTAGATAATATTTTTAAATTGTATAGTTTTAACAATTTGGGGGTTTCAGATAAATCTCTTTTCATCGTGAAAGTTGAGAACAGAATTTTGGTCCTCTAAATTTTCTTCTTTGCTTATCTTTATTTCTCTATTCATGACAGTCTCTCTACTGACCCATGTCCAAACTTCTCTTCCTGTACCTGGTGGTCATTCTCATGTGATAATTTCCCATTTGCAATGCTTTCACCCAGCTTTTTAAATGTTATTTAGAAAGAATAACCAAAACGATACTAAAATAATAATGATTTTTTTAGGGGGGCAATAAGGAAATGTACCTGGTTTTAAAAAAATAAACAACAGGAATATTCCAAAATGAGAATTTTTTGTCTATAAATCTTGAATATAAGAGAACTGAAAAAAATTATTGAATGATTTCAATGTATTCTGAGAACATCAAAGTTATCTAGAGAAAATGGAGCTGGTGAGTGGAGAATAAACTAGTTAATCATCTTACTTCTTTGATGTCAAAATAGAGATTTGATTGAATTTGTTGTGTGTTTACTTTTTTAAAAAATATTTTCATTACAGAGGCACTGTTCTATTTTATATTTTGCTTTGATAATGTTTTGTGGAAGTTCAGGATAACAAATTATTCCCTATTTATTGTTTATTGATCTATAATTACCCCTTTCAGCTCACATCACCTTCCATTTAAATGATCCAGGATGATATAATGGAGTACTGTTAGAAATAGTCCTGAATGAGGGTGCTTCTCATGGCATTCAAATATTGAACTACATTTAGGTAGTTATAGAAAAACTAATTGGAAGGATATTTGTATCTGCAATAGGATTTATTTACATTACATAACATTTTTCAGGCAAATATCTAGGGTCACTAACAGAGAAGTTTGTCTGTCATCTTCCTCAAGATTTCAAGGGATGGAACATACAGATTTTCTACATACCCCACTGTTGTTTATCCTTTGTTCTTGAAGTTGACCAATGGCATCATGAACATAAATTGAATTTGAGTAAGTCAAATCTGTTTAAAATTTTTAGCCTAGCTCTCTCCTCTAGAGTCATCTGAATACAGTGGAAAGAAAAAGGTCAAGAGGATGAATTTTTGTCCTCATGAACCGACGCTTTGACATTAGTCTTGCAGAGGGAGAGCCTCTGCAGAGAGTACATGTTACCAATGGTGTATATTATAACAGAAAGGAGATAGTAAAAACTAACAAAACAAAACAGTTCATATAAAGTCTCTGAGTTCTCTTGTCTTCTTGAAGTGGTGAGATGTCATCAGGAGGAAATTGGATTCTGGTCTGGAAAACTGGATTCTGGACTCTGGTCTGGATTCTGGTCTGGAAAGCTGGATTCTGGACTCTGGTCTGGAAAGCTGGATTCTCTTCTTTAACTGTTTGAATTGCTGCATTTTTACTAAACCTTAGCATAGCATTGTCAATGATCAAATTAATAAATTCCATTACATTCCCTCCTTTATATCCTTAGACTTCTAATAGAGGGTTGAGGTAGTTTTGCAATCAGTAACACTTTTTACCACCATGTGTCTGGATCAAAGCCAAATTTAGTATGTATTCATGACACCTGAAAATGTTATGGAAAGGTTATCATACCATATATTATGGTTCCGAGATAGCCAGTGATTGTGCTAGGCCACAGGTGAGTTCAACTGAGTGAGATAAAAGATAAATAAGTTCAGGTAAATTAGGTTAAATTAGGAGGAAGAGAGGATGAATACTGGACTGTGCCTAGTAATTGTGCTCTACATAGTCACCATCATAAGCAAACCATGGACTTACGTATACCTGTCTCTCCTTTTGTTGCACATATATTCTCTCCAGGGCCTGCATCAAAGTTCACAGATACTTCCAAAATCTCATATTAATTTCACCAAAGACAGTATGATGGTAAAAATGCGTGTTATGCTGCATAACTGAGAATATATTGGTGATATATACAATAATTCCAAACCATACCCAGAGTATAATGACATATAAATAATAAACAAATGTAAATAGCTGATCATATTAGACATTATTACATAATCTTCTTTTAGACATTATTACATAATCTTCTTTTAGCAAGTAAACCACATCATCTTATACATGAATTCTCTAGTATAACAGTAGCAGATACTTAAAGTGGTGATCAATTTATCAAAAAGAAACAAAACTTCAATTAGCAAGATTCAATATTCAATGTTTTCAGTGAGGTATCAAGCAATAGGGTTCAATAACCCTCTTTTTTAGTTAAACAGAATACCATAAAAGAGAAAAGAGAAGAAAAAATAAAAACTCATTAGAACTCATGGTTCTCTCAAAAAGAAAGTAAAAAAAAAAAAAGAATTCTGGTAGCTTCTGAGGCTCGATGGCCTCACCCACAACATATACTTAAAATGTCTTTGAAAAGTCACTAGTTTACAAAATCGGGTTTTAAAGAAACAAAAGTCAAAAAAACAAAGCAAAACCAAAAACCAAAAATAAAAAGCAAAAGATTCGCTAAGCACCCTTTTGTGCTCTTAAAGAACTTAAAGGTGTGGTGAATTCCAGGTCTTCAGTGCCTTTCAAAAGTCAAAACAAAACAAAAACAAAAAAGATTAAAAAAAAATAGGTATAGGGTAGGGAAAGGGTGGGGGAAAATTGAGGTGGGCCAGAAAACTAGGCCATGTGCTTCAGTGCTTTGCCTGTAGAAGGAAATGCTTGTTAAATTTTAAGGTATTTAAGCTGCTAGAATTTGGGGTATGCCACATTGTTTTAACTGGTTCCCCAATTCTCTGCATGCCAAAGTGGCAGGGGTTTCTGAATTGTCATTGATCTTTCTAATGCTGTCATAATGTTCTTTATGGTAGAAAATGTGGAGTTCTCTAGCATCAGTTTTGTCTGTACCACTGATTTTCAATAAGGGCTGATTTAACTGATGAACTACCACATTCAGCTGATGCTGCTTAGCAAATGCTACAATTGTATCATTTCCTCCCCACTTTCCAAATTTCTTTAATTCGTCAACATATTCCTCAAAAGGGGAGTCATTTATTCTAAAAGACTCAAACTCTTGTCTATGGTTAATCATGTAAGAAGCAGCTTCTTGTCTGTCTGAGATGATTTCTACAGTGACCTTCTAGCTGGTCTGCTAAAGCCCTAAAAAGGCAATTTCCATCTCCTGATACTTTATGAAGACTGAGTCCCAAAGCATTTAAGTGATCAGTGGGATTATCAAATGGGAACTGCCTATTTCCCCTGAACTCTCTTTGCTCTTTAACAGTTGCTATCCTTAGGGGGTTTTGCTCTTTAGCATCTACCTCAGGTCTATCTGAAATCTCTTCACCTATGAATGGTGCAGGCTTTACATGAGAGCAATGAATCCATGAGTCTTTTTCACCAATTTTAATGGCAGTAGGAGTTGTCAATAATACCTGAAAAGGTCCTTCCCAGGCAGGTTGGGTTCCACTGGTTCTCTGAAAATTCTTTACATATATTTTATCTCCTGGGTTGAGGCTGTAAAATGAAAAGTCTAATGGGCCTGCCTGGACCACAGTTCCTGTCTCATGGAGTTCAGGTAGCCTGGTCTGTAATTCCTGTATATAGGAGGCAACAGAAGTATCACCTCCCACCAGTGATGTATAAACTGGGGAAAAAGTTTTAGCTTGGATAGGAGGGTGACCAAAAAGCATTTCATAAGGAGATATATGAAGTTGTTCCTCTTGGTCTACTGCGTAGATAGAATAATGCCAGTGTTAGAACATCAGGCCATTTCAAATGGGTTTCAGTACATAATTTGCCAATCATACTCTTAAGCTCTTTATTCATACATTCAACTTGGCCTGAAATTTGTGGATGGTAGGGCATGTGGAATTTTGGAGTCATTCCCAAGAAAGAATAGATTTGGGATAAAATCGAATCAGTGAAATGTGTGCCTTTGTCAGAATTGATGCGGGCTGGTGGGCCAAAACAAGGTACTATCTCTTTAAGAAGAATTTTGGCAACAAAGGTAGCTGTGGCTCGGGGGCTGGGAAATGCCTCTACCTACCAAGTGAGTTGATCAACTATAACAAGGCAAAATTTATAATGTCCTGCTTTTGGCATCATAATATAATCAATTTGTAAGTGCTCAAAAGGTGTATATGCTAGAGGACGCCTCCATAAGCTTTGGCCTTAAAAGCATACTGATTATAAGACTGACATGTGGAACAGCCCGAGCAGATTCGAGATGCTGTATTAGTCACACCTGGTGCTATCCAGGTTCTTTTAATAGAGTCTACAATGCCTTGTGTACTAAAATGGACTTTTCTGTGAACAGAGAGGCATACCTGGTGGCAGAATTTCCAGGGAAGAAATGGCTTACCTTCTGGAGACACCCAGATGCTGTTGATCTGTTTCGCCTTCAATTTCTTTTTCCACTTTTCTACTTCAGAATCATCATAGGTTAGGTTGGAAGGAATATCCTCAGAAGGTGAAAGGTTAAATACATGTTCAGGAGCTTCTAATGCAGCAAGCTTGGCTGCAGAATCAGCTCATGCATTCCCCTTTGAAACAGGATCACTATTCCCTGTGTGGGCAGGGCAATGTACAATGGCTAGGGAAGAAGGCAGTTTCAGGGCATCTAAGAGGTCTTTGATAAGGTCCCCATTGGCAATAGCCTTGCCCAAGGATGTTAGGAAGCCTCGTTGAAGCCAAATCATACCAATAAAGTGGCATATGCCAAAGCCATATTTCGAGTCAGTAAAAATAGCGGCACTCTTACCTTTGGCTATATTACAGGCCTGTGTAAGAGCCACAAGTTCAGCAGCCTGTGCACTAAAATGGGAAGGCAGAGAAGCTGCCCAGAGGGTGTCATAATCAGAAACTACAGCAGCTCCAGTAAAACAGGTTCCCTCTCTCATAAATGAGGAACCATCTGTATAGAGGACAAGATCAGGGTTTTCTAAAGGTGTATCAAAAAGATCATCACGGGGTTTTTCAGCCATATCAACTAAAGAAGCACAGTCGCACAATGGTTCCCCCAAGAATGGTAAGTTAGGGAGTAGTGTTGCTGGATTGAGAACTGTGCAGCGTTTTAAAGTGATATTCTCATTACCTAACAGGGTTATTTCATACTTAGCCAGCCTTTGATGTGAAAAGGCTTGTGTCTTGTGACATAGTAAGGGAGCCTCCACTTTGTGAGGGCATTGCACAGTTAGAGGGTTACCTAGGACCAAATCAGAGGCTTTTTCTACCAAAAGGGCTGTGGCCGCCAATGCCCTAAGGCAAGGTAGTGCTACAGCCACTACAGGGTCCAGCTGAGTTGAATAGTAGGCTATGGGGCATTGGTTAGACCCCAGTGATTGAGTCAGAACTCCAGAAGCCACCCCACTTTGTTCATGCACAAAGAGAGTGAAAGGCTTACTATAATCTGGTAGTCCTAGGGCAGGTGCTGATAACAAAGCCTGTTTTAACCCCAGAGATGCTGGGGATCCAATTGTAAAATGTCTGGGACAGAACTTTTTGTTAGAGCTATGAGAGGTTTAGTAATTTCACCAAAAGAGGGTATCCATTGTCTACAGTACCCAGCTGCTCCCAGAATGGCTCTCAACTGCCTCTTAGTAGTGGGGGCAGAGAGTTGTTGAATGGCCTGGACTTGCTTAGAAGAGACAGAGCGAGTTCCAGCAGCCAAAATAAATCCTAAGTATTCTACCTGGGGCAAGCACCATTGTACCTTTGACTTGAAAACCTTGTGTCCTCTCTTGTGCAGCTCCAGCAGTAAGTGACGGCTATCTTCCTGACAAATTTCAGCATTAGGAGAGGCCAAAAGTAAGTCATCTACATATTGTACTAGTGTGTAGCCTTTAAAGGTAATGGAGGCCAGATCCTGCTGTAAAATTTGGGAAAATAATGTGGGACTGTCTACAAATCCCTGTGGGAGTCTAGTCCAGGTCCACTGTTAAGGACCCCATAGATACCATGCGAGGATTCAATTTTGCCACTCTCTGGCTCTTTCCTGAGACTCCTACTACATTCAAAAATCCTACAGGTCTACATCCAGGGTCTGGTTTGCTTACTAGTACTGATTTAGAGGCTCCTGTGTCTAGCAGACAATCATAATAAGTCTCCCCCACTTTTAGGGTAACATGTGGTTCTTTACTCTGGGGAGGTGAATGGACTAGTACAAGGGCATTCAAAGAATCTGGATCTGGGAATATATGGCTTTCATTATCTATGTTCCATTCCTCTCCAAGACCCCATCATTCCTGTGCCCTCCTCTGAGAGGGACCTTGGTTACCATTATTCTGGTACTGCCTTTCTGTATTCCTCTGAAAAGATCTATTTCTATTTTGATTTCACCTATAATAATAATTAGAATTTCTTCTCCAAGTCCTACATTCCCTCAATTCATGCCCCTCTTTACGACAGTAACAACACACCTTAGTGTCCTTGTTCCGGTGTTCACATGGCTGACAGGAACAACACACCTTAGTGCCCTTGTTCTGGTATTCACATGGCTGACTAGGAATTGCAGGCACCAGAATGCTCTGTTTAGGGCGATCTGGACCTTCCTCATGTGAGCCAAAGACATAATTTGCAAGGTCCTTAAATCTATCAGCTGTTAAGCTCCTCCAATCTGGACATTGAGGCAGAAAATATTTGTGTACTTCTGGCAGTGAATTACAAATAAACATGTTGAGAATAATATAAGAATCTTTTAAATCAATTGGATCTAATCTGGTATATTGCCTGGCGGTCTCACAAAGCCTATCGTAAAATCTGCTTGGTCTTTCATTAGCCTCCTGAAATGTGCTCGCAAATTTCATCCAGTTTTCGGGTTTTCTAGAGTATAATTCCATTCCCTTCAGAAGTGTTTCCCTAGCGTCTTTTAATCTTTGGAATTCCCTGTCGTTATTATAATTCCACTCTGGATCCTTTAGAGGCCATTCCACATCAGCCTTACCCTTCGCAACAAGGGCATTTCCTGCTGAGATAATATCTGTAATCTCAGTTGGGGACAGTAAAGTTTCCATAAGGCAAGTAACATCAGCCCAAGTGGGTTGATATATATTAAATATAGTCCTTAACTGTGAAACTACAACGTTTGGATGTTTCTCAAATCTAGGGAAGATTGCTTTCCATGAGCTCAAGTCAATTGGTGTAAAAGGGTTATATTTTCTAACCTGAATTGGCACTCCCTTTTTATTAAGTTCTATAGCTTCCTGCAAGGGAAGTAGTTTCTGCTGATTTGATTCTAAAGACTGGCCAATATCTGTTTCTGTATCTGGGTTACCTCCAGTAGGGGGAGCTATCTTAGCATCTCCCTCGCCACGTGGTGAGGCTGGGTTACCTTCAGCAGAGGGAGCCATCTTGGCATCTCTTTCGCCATGTGGTTCCTTCCACTTCACAATCATGATAATACCCAAAATAAGAGTTATAGTTATGTTAACTATCGTGAGTATTGTATTACAATTTATTTCAACTGTAGGCATAAAATTCCTACTAATATTAAACACATTTTCAGTGGAGACAGTTACACTCATACCATTATACCAAAAAGATTTTGCTATGTGAGTGAGGAGGAGACCGATAACACAATGAAGGAATACCGAGTAAACTAGATGTCTAAGTTTGGACAGTATGGTACCCCAACACGCTCCAATGCAAAAAAATGAAAAAACCAAAGGGAAAACAATATATTCAATCATATTTTAAACTGGACTGGCTTTTTCCTTTAAAATAAGGCTTTTAGAGGCTTAAAGTCTTTAAGGGAGATTAGGCAAAGGGAAAGTCCGTGGCGGGGAGGGGGGGGGGGTATTTGGAAAATCCACCGAAACAGCTGGCTTGTGGCCAAACTAGGGAGGGTGGGAGGGTCCTTAAGGTCCCTTCAGGGGTCGCCAAACTGTAAGATTTAAAATTGGATATTAGATAATAAATCTCCCCTCTTTAACCTTTCCCTTAATTTATCTCCCAGACTAGTAAATGGAAGAAACTTCTGGTCTCTAGTTAGAGCTTTTATTGTGTGGTAGTTACCAGGTGATATTGATTAGAGGGATAGGAAAGTAGAAATACAAAACAAATAGTCTTACGTCTAAGCTTAGTCTATATTCCATATAAAACTCACCAAAAGCCCAAGGCCACTTTTGGGGGGAGAGAGCCAAGCCGAGTCAAACATGTGCTGCTAACGGCGAGCTGGGCCGCGTCCAACTCCAGTCAGCGTCTGTCTAAGCAGCGCAGTCATCGGACCAGGAGAGCAGGCAAGAGAGATTCCACTTCCGTTATCTCCTGGCCTTTTAAGCTCGCACCCTGGAAGTGGAGTGCTTAGCAGGTGGACTGACATGCGTAGCCCATGCCGTTGGTCTCCTCCCTGAAAGGTTGATCCTTTAAATAAAACTGGTGTCTTTCTGTATTCACTAACCGACTGATAGGAAACTTTTTACCACATTATCATGACACCTGAGATAATTATGGGGGTTACCATAAAAGAACAAAGAAATAATGGGATATGAGCATTCCCACACTTGAGCAAAATATACTGCCCATGCACTATGCCAGGCTTAAAATAGGTGGATGGAATATACATCCATGCCACTGAACATATTGGAGGAAACTGAGTCAGACTTAATCAGATGCATGGGATTAAAACGTCCATGGCATCAGGCATATAGGAGGGGGCATAGAAGCCAGGTGTAAAATGAAATGGGTGGGATCAAAACCTCCAGCCATCTGTACAATATTGTGGGGAAAAAAATTAAACCAAGAGAAACCAACCTTAACATTTGTCAAAAGCCATTCCCTCGGCCATACCTTGACTTCATGCATGTCTTCCCTCATGTGACAGTTCAATGTCTGCTCTTGCATGTATTCCTCTTGTGTTTGGATGGCATCTTGGCCAACTGGCATCTGATAACTCAGAATGAAGGCAATTAATGTCTTAAATGATAAGTTCCCATAATCCAAGTCTCATGGATTTAAAAATTGAGGATAATAAATGATCGCAAAAAATGTGAATGTACCTTGACTTAGAATATAATATACAATTATGCAATAATTTCAAATAATGCCCCCCTTTTTTTACTAAGTATACAATTACTTTTGTGAAAAAACAGAACATATTTAAATACAAATTAAAACATAACACAATCTTAAAGAAAACTTTTTTTGAAAAAGAAAACTTTTACAAATGTTCCCCTCTTTTTTTTTAATATGCTTGTCAAAAATAATACTTCTAGAATCAATTTACATGGCAACCAATTTGCCAGGGAAATGCTTTATGGACTTCAATCAATTAATCAGTTGAGAGAAAAAATAACAAAAACAAACAACTCAGAATATGGGAACACAATACTCCTAGAATTAACATTGTATTATGAAATCAAAACCATCTTGCATTGTTTCAAAATATAGATAAATGAATGAATAGAAGAAAATACACATGAAAGAATAAAAGACAATGAAATTCAAACTAGGAAAATCTAATTGAATATGAACTTAACATTAATAAGAGTATTACAGGGGAAGCTAGATGGTGCAGTGGATAAAGCACCGGCCCTGAATTCAGGAGTGCCTGAGTTCAAATCCGGCCTCACACACTTGACACTTGACACTTACTAGCTGTGTGACCCTGGGCAAGTCACTTAACCCCAATTGCCTCACTAAAAAAAAAAAAAGAGTATTACAAAATATAAAATTGATCACATGACTATAAAAAGTTTTTATAAATATTCTCCTTTTTTAAAAAACTAAGTATAAAACACAATCTCAAAAGCATGATAATATCTATGAAAATAAACCCATACCATTAATTTCAAAATGTAGATGTAATAATATAGAAATCCTATGTAACCTCTGAACTAACATTATTTCTCTTAGTGAATTTAGAACACTTTTGATTCTGGTATCTAAAATCCCCAATACTCATATCAATACCTTGCTGCTTACATTTCTGCAAAATATGTACCCTTCTATGGCAACAGAAGTGGAGTCTTGAACTATGATGATGAGGTTTGTCTTGTACATCTGTATGCACCTTTAGTGTCTCTTGATTTTTTACCCCTTTATATTGTCTGTTGGTCTTGATGAAACAAAGGGGGGAATGTAAAGAATTAATTGTTATTTGAGGTTTTTATGCCTTGGTGCGCACTGGCCTGTGGCTCCGCAAACCGCACAGTGCTCCACCCACTGGTTGTAGCCATTGCCAGGGCTCTGGCACTTCACGTCATAACCACTTGCCGACACCTACATGGGCCTGGCAAAATTATAATGATTGGAAGCCTAGTGAGGGCAGTCATGTGACTGTCAGAGTGGCCATCCCATTGGTTGGGGCTGTGTGGGGTGTTTCTAGATTTGGGGGAGGAAAATTGGGAATTCGAGGTGGAAGCTGGAAAGCGACAGGAGTTCTGCTGCATATTTTTAGCTGACTCCTGGGCGGTGGTATTTTTTCAGGTATTATAATTTCCCTTTCCCCATTTTATTTCCTCTCCCTTGATCCTACTGATCCTGTTTGTGTTTTTTTAAGTTCGTTCTTGTGAAAATAAATCTTGTTCTGTTTTGAGGGAGGCTGCCAGTCTTCTTCCTTGCCCCAGTATTGCAGCGAGCCACTTAGCTAGCACTCCCCAATTAAAATTGGTCCCCACATCAGGAATGAAAAAGAGCCAGCACCCTTCACCCACGTCTGCTTCCTACTTCGCGTCCTCCTCCCAGAAATGGGAGGCTCCTCAAGGTGATTGGCTGGTAGCCTTGATAGACAGTAGCCATGAGCAAACGTCACTTCTTGATGCTAAGGACCTTGACCACATGGCTTGCCCTCAGAGGCCTCCTCCTCATGTCGGAGCTTTGCTACAGTACGTCTCCAGCAGGTGGCATCATTCCAATCATTACAGGCCTTTTCATCCTCTCCAAACCCCAATAAGTCTTCCCTTCAGTGATTAATTTCCCTCTATTCTGGGTACTTTTTCATATACTCAGTTACTTATATATTCTTTCTCACAAAAATGTGAGCTTGATGGGGGGAAGAGATTTTTTTTTTTATCTTTCTTTAGAGCTACTGCAGGCTATGGTGCTAAGGTAAGCTCTTAATAAATGCTTGTTGATATATTTATATATGTATGTATGTATGTGTGTGTATATATGTGTGCATATACACATACCACTTCTATATGCTTTTTGAAAATCATGGTTTTTTTAAGCACATAGAAAATTGCTGAGCTAGAATCAAGGGTTCTCAGCTGCTCATCTGTGCTGTGACTAAGAGCTTTCTACTGGCTTGCACAGACACCCTCTGAACTGAGCTGCACTCCCCTTTTACCCAGGTGATACAGACATTATCTGAAGACCTTCTAGGTTAAATTAAGCCAGAATATTATTTCACTCCATCTTTTGGTGGGTTCTGTCTCTCAAGAATCTGTTTAGAGACTTGTTTCCAAGGGAAATTTGGGAGAGCTCAGGCAACTTCCTGGCTTCTCTCCACCAACTTCTTGACTTTGGATTTTATGTTAGAGATGGGCCCTACTCACCTATGGGTAAAAGTAATGATTTGTCTTGATCTTCTATGTCTTATGGTTTGTTTTTTGTTTTTTGTTTTTTGATGCTTTTATATTTCAGTCTGGGAAAATGTGTTTTCAGTGCTTTCAACATGGCATAATTCAGTTAGATGTCTGTTCATTACTCTCCTGGTATGTGCTCTGCTCTTTGTCGAGGTACGGCCCCTGCTCCCTTACAACCACTCCTCTCTTCCCTGGAACTGTGACCTGGAGCTAATTAATGTGTAGCAGAGCTCCTAGATGGTACCTATTCTTGCTTTTAGTGCTAGTTACAGGTGCCTCTTGGGATCTCTTTCTGCTCAGAATTTCAGTCCCTTTTTTTCTGTAGATACTAAGCTGCCCCTGCCCCTGCAATATCATACTAGAAATGTTAGCAATAGCAATAAGAGAAGGAAAAGAAATTGAAGGAGTTAAAATAGGCAAAGAGGAAAGAAAACTATTACTCTTTGCAGATGATATAATAGTATACTTAGAGAGTACTAAAAAACCACAACTAAAAAAACCTACTTGAGACAACTTTAGCAAAGTTGCAGGATATAAAATAAACCCACATAAATTATCAGCATCCCTATATATGGACAAAAAAGGCCAGCATCAAGAAATAGAAAGAGAAATTTCATTTAAAATAACTGCAGATAATATAAAATACTTAGGAGGCTACCTGCCAAGGCAAATCCAGGAACTATATAAACAGAATTACAAAACACTTTTCACGCAAATAAAATCAAATCTAAACAAATAAAAAATATATCAATTGCTCATGAGTAGGCCGAGCTAAGGTAATAAAAATTATATTCTATGTAAATTAACATACTTATTCAGTACCATGCCAATCAAACTACCCAAAATTATTTTATGGAACTAGAAAGAATAATAACAAAATTCATGTGGAAGAACAAAACATCAAGAATATCAAGGGAAGTAATGAAAAAATGGAAAGGAAGGTGGGCTAGCTGTACCAAATCTAATCCTATATTATAAAGCAGCAATCATCAAAATTATTTGGTACTGGCTAAGAAATAGAGTGAGGAATCAATAGAATAGGCTACATACATAAGACACAGTAGTAAATGTCTTTAGTAATCTAGTATTTGATAAACCCAACGACTACAGTTTCTGGGATAAGAACTCACTATTTGACAAAAACTGCTGGGAAAACTAGGAAATAGCATGGCAGAAAGTGAGCATAGACCAAGACCTTACAGCATATACCAAAATAAGCTCAAAATGCTTACCTAATTTAGATGTAAAGGGTGATATCATAGGCAAATTAGGAGAAGAGGGAACAGTTTACCTGTTAGATCTATGGAGAAGGGAAGAATTTATGACCAAACAAGAGTTAGAGAACATTATGAAATGCAAAATGTAACAATTTGATTACATTAAATTTAAAAAGTTTTGCACAAATAGATCCAATGCAACCAAGATTAGAAGGAAAGCAAAAAGCTAAGAAACAATTTTTATAGCTAGTATCTCTGATAAAGACCTTATTTCTCAAATATATAGAGAAATTAATTATATGTATAAGAATACAAGTCATTTCCCAATTGAGAAATGGTCAAAGGATGTGAATAATTTTCAGATGAAGAAATTAAAGCTATACATACTCATATGAAATAATGCTGTAAATCACTATTGATTAGAGAGATGCAAATTAAAACATCTCTCAGGTTATATCTCACACCTTTCAGATTGGCTAAAAATGACAAAAAATGAAAATGATAGATGTTGGAAAAGATGTGATAAAAATTGGAACACTAATATATTGTTGGTGGAGCTGTGAACTGATCTAACCTTTCTCGGGAACAATTTGAAAATATGGCCAAAAGGCTATCAAACCGTGCATACCATTTGACCCACTATTAGGTCTGTGCCCGAAAGAGGTCATAAAAAAGGGAAAAGGACCCACATGTACAAAAATATTTATAGCAGCTCTTTTTGTGGTGGTAAATAATTGGAAATTGAGGGGATTTCCATCAATTGGGAAATGGCTGCCACAAGCAGTGGCATATGAATGTGATGGGATACTATTATGCTATAGCACAATAAAATAAGAAATGATGAGCAGGCAGATTTCAGAAAAACCTGGAAAGACTTATATGAACTTATGCTTAGTAAAGTGAGCAGAACCAGGAGAACACTGTAACAGCAATATTGTATGATGATAACCTGTGAAAGACAGTTCTTCTCAGCAATACAATGATCTATGGCAATTCCAAAAGATTTATGTTGGAAAATGCTTTCCACATTCAGAAAAAGAATTATGGAATCTGAAAGCAAATCAAGGTATACTATTTTCACTTTATTTATTGTTGTTATATTTTTTCTTTCTTGTGGTTTTTCTCTTTTCTTATTCTTCTTTTACAACATGACATGAAAATTCATGTAACATGATTTTATATATACATATATACTTTATATTATTTATCTATCTATCTGTCTGTCTGTCTATCTATCTATCAAACATAACTGAATACTTGCCATTTTGGGGAGGGGAAAGGGATGAGAAGGAGGGAGAAAAATCTAGAACTCAAAATCTCACAAAAATGAATGTTCAAAACAATATTTACATGTAATTGGAAAATAAAATACTACCAAGACAAAAATTAAAACCTTCTTTCTATTCCCAGGCTTAGCTATGTTTTTGGCACATAGTAAACACTTTAAATGCTTATTGACTGACCAACTGATCATCATTTAAATTTAAATTCCTTTAAGATGTTTTCTTTGCTCCTTTCCTCTAGTTGGCCATTTGTACCCATAACATTTTGGTTGTCATTTCCTTCTATACTTATTATATAGTAATTCACATAATAGTTATTTGATTATAAGCTGTTGTATTTAAAGCCTATCAAGGTTTGAGGCAAGACATATAAATACAATAATAACAAGTATTTTTTTAAAGAGTTGGGTTAATTGGGGTGGATATATGGGCCGGAAGTACTTAAGGCATTGTATTATTCCCTTTTCTCCCCTTCTTATTGTTTTGCATGAGAGACCAAGGGAATCTTGGACTTGGTTAAAATAGTTTCTAATTATTGCTTTAGTTTCCTCTTTATTGAAGGCGAATTTGTCCTTTTCATTTCTGATACTGGTAGTTTGATTTTCTTCTTTCTTTTTTTAATCAAAGTAACCCAAGGATTATCTATTTTATTAATTTTTTTCATAAAACCAATTCCTAGCTTTATTTACTAATTCCTTAATTTTCTCACTTTCAATTTTATTAATCTCTCCTTTGATTTTCAGAATTTCTAATTTGGTATTTAAATGGGGATTTTTAATTTGTTCTTTTTCTAGTTTTGTTTTAGTTGCTTACCAAATTCATCAATCTCCTCTTTCTCTATTTTATTCATGTAGACATTTAGATATATAAAATGTCCCCTAAGAACTGCTTTGGCTGCATCCTATAAGTTTTGATATTTTGTCTCATTATTGTCACTCTTTGATTAAATTACTGATTGTGTGTATGATTTGTTTTTTGACCCATTCATTCTTTAGAATGAGATTATTTAGTTTCTAATTAATTCTTAGTCTATCTTTCCCTGGCTATGTATTATCCGTAATTTTTATTGCATCATGGTCTGAAAAGGGTGCATTTACTATTTCTGCCTTTCTGTATTTGACTGTCAAGATTTTATGCCTTAATACATGCTCAATGTTTCTGTAGGTACCATGTACCACTGAGAAAAAGCTATATTCCTTTCTATCCCTATTCACTTTTCTCTGGAGTTCTATTATACATAACTTTTCTAAAATTTTCTTTACCTCCTTAACTTCTTTCTCATTTATTTTGTGGTTGGCTGCGATCCCCACTAGTATAGTTTTACTGTCTATTTCTTCCTGTAACTCACTTAACTTCTCCTCTAAGGATTTGGATGTTATACTACTTGGTGAATTTATGTTTAGTATTGCTATTACTTCATTGTCTATGGTACTTCTTAGCAAGATGTAGTTTCCTCCCTTTTCTCTTTTAATTAAAAATATTTTTGATTTTGTTTTGTATGAGATAAGGATTGTTACCTATGCATTTTCTTTTTACTTCAGCTAAAGCATAATATATTCTGCTTAAGCCTTTTACCTTCACTTTGTGTGTATCTCTCTATTTTGGAGGTATTTCTTAGAAGAAACATATTGTTTTATGGGAGAATTCATCCCTATTACATTCACACTTATGATTACTGTGAATTATGGGAAGCTTTGGCAAAGTTGTAACCTCCCCTGCTTGACTCTTCCTTCTTATGATCTTTATTGTGCTCCCCTTTTACCAAAGTGAGATAGATCTTTCCTGTATTTTCCTCCATCCTATTTTTCCCTTTCTTTATACTTTTTCCTCTTCTTTCACCCTGTCCCTAATCACCAGTGTTTTACTTCTGACCAACACTTCCCTCAATCTGACCTCCCTTCTATCAGACTACCCTCCCTTTTCTTTCCCCTTTCTCCTCCTACTTCTACCATCCCTTCTATCAGCACCCACCTGTTTTCTTTCCCCTTTTCCCTCCTCCTTCCCTATAGGGTAAGATAAATTTCTATACCCAATTGGGTGTGTATATTATTCTCTCTTTGAGCCAAATCCAATGAAAATAAGGTTAAAACAAACCCCCTGTCTCCTCGCACTGTACTATAACAGGTCTTTTATACCTCTTCATGTGATATATCTTACCCCATTCTTCCTCCCCTTTCCTCTTCTCCAAGTACAATCCTATTTTTCACCTCTTAAGTTTTTTTTAATATCATCACATCAAAATCAACTTATACTCATATCTTCTGTCTATGTATACTCTTTCTATTTGCCCTAATAGAGATATAGTTCTCAAGGGTTACAAGAACCATCTTTCTCTGAAGGATGTAAACATTAAAAATTTATTGAATGACATATTTTTCCTGTTTAAATTTTGTATGCTTCTCTTCAGTCTTGTGTTTGAAGATTGAATTTTCTTTTCAGATCTGGTCTTTTCATCAGGAAAGTGAGTCCTCTATTTCATTGAATGTCCATCTTTCCCCCTGAAAGATTTTATTCAGTTTTGTTTGGTAGTTGATTCTTGGTTGCCAGCCAAGCTCCTTTACTTTCCAGAATGTCATATTCTAAGTCCACTGACTCTTTAATGTTGAAGCTGCCAGGTCCTGTGTAATCCTGACTGTGGCTCCTTGATGTTTAAATTGTTTTTTTTCTCCCTCTGGATGCTTGCAGTATTTTCTCCTTCACTTGATAATTATGGAATTTGGAAACAATATTCCTTGGAGCTTTCATTTTGAGGTCTCTTTCAGTACATAATCAGTGGATTCTTTCAATGACTATTTTACCCTCTGATTCTAGGATATGGTAACAGTTCTCCTTGATAATTCCCTGAAAAAAGCTGTCCAGACTCTTATTCTGATCATGGCTTTAAGATAGTCCAATAATTCTTGAACTGTCCCTTTTGGATCTATTTTCCAGGTCTGTTGTTTTTCTAAGGAAGTATTTTACATGTTCTTCTATTTTTACATTATTTTGATTCTGTTTGACAGATTCCTAAGATTTCATGGAGTCATTAGCTTCCATTCACCCAATTCTGATTTTTAAGGAATTATTTTCTTCACCTTTTGTACCTCCTTTTCCATTTGGCCAATTGTATTTTTTAAGGAATTGTTGTCCTCAGTCATTTTTTCCTTCTTTTCCCAAGCTATTGACTCTCTCTTTCATAATTCTCATTTCTTTTCCCAGATATTTTTCTTTTCTTCCACCTCTCTTATTTGATTTATAAAATCCTTTTTTGAGTTCTTCCAAGAAGAAATTTTTGTCTTGAGACAAATTCCTCTTCCCCTTTGAGGCTTCATACATAAGCATTTTGATGGTGTTATCCTCATCATGGAAGCTTTCTATGGTGATGGTTCTTCCCTGTTTCTTACTCATATTTTATCCTATTTTATGACTTTTTAAAGTTGAGCTCCCCTTCTGTGCCACAGGGAGCACTCTCCCAAGCTTCTTGTGCTGGAAGATGGGCTTGATCATTGCCTTTCTGCTGTAGAGACCTCAGCAACTTGGAGCTTGCTCACTGCACTGAAGTGGCCCAGCCTAGTTGAACCTTTTGTGTAGTGGATAACCCCACTGGCAGAATCCTTTCTGCATTGGGGCTGGAGGCCTCACAATTGACCTGATGTGTCACTAGCTTTTTGAGCAAGGACCAAGGGTCCTCAGCTTACTGATCTATGCTGTGGTTAAGAGCCTTTCCCTTGGCTTTACCAGACACCCTCTGCACTGAGCTATACTCCCCTTTTACCCAAGTGAAACAAACATTCCCTGAAGTCCTTCTAAGTTTTCTTAAGCCAGAAGAATGTTTCACTCCACCTTTTTGTAGATTCTGTAGCTCCAGGATCTATTTAAAGGCTTGATTTTATGTTGTTTCCAAGGGAAATTTGGGAGAGATCAAGCAAATTCCTGGCTTCTCTTTTCTGTCTTGGTGCCACCTCTCCTGCTTATTCTTTATATTTTTCTATTCCACAATGCATTGCACATAAGAGGTTATTCATTTGTGTTGATTGAATGAATCACTGAATGACTTTTATTTTACTTCTTTCCTAAGCCTACTATAGTCAGCTGATATCATCAGATATTACATTACAAGATTACATATACAAGTTGAAAACCTCAGAAATGAAAACATGATATTGATTTAATTGAGATATTCTGTACAATGCCTGTCTATAATTAGGCATTCAGTAAACATTTATTACTGGATTACAAGTGGAAGGCATCTTAGTATACCTAGATTTTAAATTCCACAGTGAATGCTCTTACATTTTCTGTATCTTTTACTGCTTTATATAATCCTTTCCCTGGTGCCCTAGCTCTACACACTGGGAAAGGCACTAAAAACACATTATTCATTTTATGATTGAATAAAAAGAAAGCCTGAACAATCTGTAGGGAATTATAAGAAAAATCATTTTGGCAAATAAACTTAATAAGAAGAAACTCCACAATCTCTAGTAAGAATAATTCTTAAAACTATGACTATGATACCAAATTATGTTAAATTTAGGGGGAAGCAACTAACAAACTCATTATCTTAAGTCATTTATTCCATTGTGCTGAAATGTGGTTTTCTTCCATTTTCAGTGGATCATTTTATTATCATAGGGGTGTGTGTGTGTGTTTGTATAATTTTTGACACTGAATAATTATGTTTCTTTATTTTCTATCTGACAACTTTCCTAAAAACCCCCATTATGGTTTGCTTTCTGGTAGAAGATACTTTTGGCCATAATTTTTCTTTTTCAGGGAACTAAATGGGAATGGGAAGCAGGTTGACAACAAGGTGATTGTAATAGGCAAAGTTATAAGAGACAATAGCAGACAGATAAGTGGCAACATAGGAAGAAAGATGAAAACTGCCCAATGTCCTAGGAGGTTGTGGTAATTTAAACTGCTGTCATCAAGAGACAATGAAAACTCAATAACTATAGAATCTTGATTCCCCCAAAACTTTTCATAAATTTCCTGACAGATTGTGACTTCATTTAAGCAAAATTACTGTTGTTCTAGATAACTGATATTGTTTTTTCTTAAAGATTCACACAAAGGAAGATTACAAAGTGATTTGGGGTAATATCTTCACTTACCATGTGACCTGTGACCACTTAGCATGAATCCCTATTCATCATGTGAATCAAGTGAAGTATCAAGTGAAAAAAAATTTATAAGCTGGACAAATAAGAATTTTGGATAAACCATGATAATTCCCCTTTGCTTTAAGCCCCACCAGTAATGAAAACACTAGGCAACAGTAAAGATAAAGATTAATAGAAACAGATTGAGAAGTGAAAGAATGAAAATCAACTAGTTCTGATTGCTGCAAAAAAAGAGGGAAACAAGGAATTGACTCCAAGAGAATCCTAATTAATTAATACTATTATTTGTTCCATTTAATCATTCCAAAATTCTTACCTCTCTCTTCCTTCCTGCTGCCTACCAAAAACCTTCTTCAGTGCTCCCTTCACTTCCTTATTTCTTAGAGTGTAGATAAGAGGATTCAACATGGGGGTCACCAAGTTGTAGAAAAGAGTCAGGAACTTGCCCTTGTCCTGGGAGGAGCTGTTACCTGGCTGCATATACATATAGATGATGCTCCCATAGAAGAGGGAAACTACTGTGAGGTGGGAGCTGCAAGTGTTAAAGGCCTTCCTCCTCCCAGCTGATGACTTAATCCTCATCACTGCTGCAGCAATGTAGCCATAGGAGACAAGGATGAGAAAGAGGGGCAATAGGACAATGAGGATGGCAAAGGCAAAGGCTAGCATTTCCACTGCACGAACATCTACACATGCCATCTTGATCAGAGCAGGCATCTCACAGAGGAAGTGATTGACATGCCGCTTGCCACATCTTGAAAGGGTCATAGTCAGTGGAGACATGACAATGGCATTGACTAAGCCACTACCCCAGGCCACAGCCACCAGCTGTAGACAAAGCTGGGGGTGCATGATAGCCATGTAATGCAATGGTTTGCAGACAGCAACATATCGATCATATGCCATGACAGCTAAGAGGATGCATTCAATCCCTCCTACTGAGAGAAAGGAGAATAACTGGACAGCACAACCTGCATAGCTAATGGTCTTATCTGGCCCCCAGAGATTTACCAGCATCTGTGGGATGCAACTAGTACTGAAACAGAGATCCAAGAAGGAGAGGTTGGCCAAAAAAAAGTACATGGGGGTATGAAGTCGAGGGTCCAATATGGACACCAGAATGATGGTTGTATTGCCCAGTACAGCCACAGAATACAAAGTCAAATTGACATTGAAGAGAATCAATTCCAACTTAGGACGATCAGAAAAGCCCACCAAGATAAAGTTATATTCTGAACTATCATTGGCCTTTTCCATTGCTTTCATCTTGTATCACCTGTATGGGTAAGAAGAACAGAATGATTAATGCTTTAGTCTTCTTCATCTTAGAAAAACAGAAAAATGTACATACTTATCATTTATCTCATATCTCATACTTATATCAAATGTGCATACATATCTCAAGAGCTTTCATTGTATGGAGCATTAAAATCTGACAAAAGAAGAGATTTTCAGAGGAAATTTAAAGTGGGAGCATGGACAATATAATGAAGGAAAGCAAAGAAAATTATAAGAGAACATTATAGGGAATTTTAGTTCTTATAATCTATATAATTCATCTCAGTCTCATCAGAGAGATATCTTCCTTGAACACATCAGACAGAATGCACAGTGGAGTAGTACTTAATACCAGAGAATAAAATGAACAATAGTGAAAGAGTTAAATCTATTATAGTCAAAAAGAGATTGTAAGATATTATGTATAATTACTCCACACTATTTAAAAAATGATGGCAGATGCCTCCAATGTTTCCCTTGAATTTGAATATTTAAAAACTGGTGATTCATTTGGTCCAAATAAACTTATAAATGAATTCTATAAAACAACAACAATTAATTAAGCACCTGATATGTACCAGACACTGTACTAAGTCCTATGGATACAAAAAGGTACAAAAGAGTTCTGACCCTCAAGAAGCTCACAATCTAATGGGAAGTAAAAAATACAATCAAATATGTAAAAACAATATCATGAACCTCAAAGAGAAGTTAATGAGTGATGGAGATAGGAATAGGGACTATAGAGTATTCAATTTTCTGGTGGCACAGTGGATAAAGCACTGGACCTGGAATCAGAAGGACATGCATTCAAATAGCACCTCAGAAACTTACTAGATGTTTGATTTTAGGCAAGTCACAACTCCAATTGGCTTAAATATCTGGAGCCATCTCCAGTCATCCTCAGGTATATATTGCCACTGGACCCAGATGGCCCTGGAGGAGAGTGAGGTTGGTGACCTTGCACAGCCCTCTCTCACTTAAATCCAATTCAATGTAAGTCATGCATCAACCCAATGTTGTGGTCATCTTCAGGAATGAAGGACAAACAACAACCACCTCAATTCAACCAGTGAGCTGACAGGAATGAGGTGAATTTGCAGCCAGTATTGGAAAAGTTAGACAGAGATGCTGTGTCATCAGAGAGGAGCAAGTTTTCAATAATAGCAGATGAAAAGAAAGAGGAAAAGATTTAGTCTGAAAGAAAAAATGTTGCCTATGGAACAGGTATTCCACATAGCAGTGGAAATTTGGGGTGGTATTTGCTTGGCACCTTGGGATAGGAGGGTTGAAGAGGATGGGAATTAGTAATTAGTCAGTGGAAGGTAAGGAATGAGGTTTGGATGATAACCTATAAGGGTCCAGAATCATTGGGGTGTGTAAGTATAACCAAAATAAAGTGTTCACAAAAATAAAGAAGAAATCTTACAAAGAAGGATAGCACAGAAAGAATAATATAGAGCAATATCATTAATGAATATTGATATAAAAACAAGTCATTAGGAATGACACTAAGAATACATATTTGCATGAATATGACTAGATTGGATTTATACTAGAACTATAAGCATAGTTATCTTGTTAAAAATCACATCTTATTCTGGTCCCCCTGACAACTCCCTCTTCTTTTAGTTACAAAAGTAACTAAAAGCATCCAATATAAACTAACAAGAAGTAAAGCTGCAAATGGGAACCTAGAAGTCTATCAGACTATCTTGAAAATTGAAGGAGCATAATTTGAAAACTATATTGCTTATTTATTTGTTTGTTTGTTTATTTATTTATTTTTGTGGGGCAATAAGGGTTAAGTGATTTGCCCAGGGTCACACAGGTAGTATTTGATTTGAGCTTAGGTCCTCTTGAATCCAAAGCCTGTGCCTTTTCCACTGTGCCACCTAGCTGCCCCCTGAAAACTATATTGCTTATTAACCAGAAATCATATCCTGAGAATATACCAAATCAGAGGAAGTCTTCTAAGCCTTGCTATCAGGGTCTTTTGGCCACATGATATAGAAACCTCAGATGAGCTCCAGATATCCATACTAAGACCAGTAAAATACCAAATAATGCTGAGAACTCTGAGATGTTGTAGATAAGGTAATGAACTATCCTCAAGGTGGCACAGAGAAGAATTGGTTGGCCCCTCACCAAAATCCTTTAAGAATGAAACTCCAAATTTCCTTCTCCATCTGGAGCCATGCTGCCCGGTGCTCCTAACTCCAATCCAACATTATATGAGCTACTCTCTGTGTCTCTCCCCTCCCCATTCTGTACTCCATCGTTCCTGACTTCCTCCACCACTTTATCTCTGCCCAGATACTGTCTGCTTCTCTACCTACACCCTTTCACTGCTTGTCTCTGTACTTACTATGCCATTTGCCCTTCTACCCTCTGTGTCTGATTGAAGTGTAATTGAAATCTTATTCCTCACTGCTACCCTAGTCTTTTCTGCTGAGTACCAAAGAACTGAGTGTGCCTGATCCATTTCACAATTCCATAAATTAGTTAGCAATTCTGTTGAATACGTTATCATAACTGAGCATAGCAGAGGGAATTTTTTTAAAAATCATGTATTTTAATAAATGAAGAAAAAGCTTCAACAAAAAAACACTCAATTATGTTAAAACACTAAAAAGTATAGAAACAAAATATTTTCCCTAATATGACCATATATATGTATATGTATATATGTGTGTGTATACATAGATAGATATAGATATGGATATAGATATAGACATATATACCTAAAAGCAAGAACTGGCATGAATTAACAAAGAAACACTGCATGATTTGCCAATAATATCAAAGGTAAGGTAAAGATGCCCACTATCTCCACTATTGTTATATTTAGGGCTAGAAATGCTAGTTTTACCAATCTGACAAGAAGAAGAAATTTGGGAAATAAGCACAAAGAGGAACAAAATTATATCTATTTCTATAGAAAACTCTGCAAATCAACAAAAATAATTTTATAAATTAATATCTTCAGAAATATAGCAGGATACAAATGTTCATGGGCTAGATTTCAATATTGTAAAAAAATGATGATACTACCCAAATTATTCTACAGATTTAGTACTAGGATAATCACATTACTTAAGTGATAATTTGTAAAAATTAGCCAAAATAAATTCATTTGCAATAGGTCAAGAATACCAAGATATACAAAAATAGAAACCAAAAGTTGGGTTATATGGTGCTACTAGGTTTCAAATTATAGCGAGAACTGTATCAGAATTATATAGTAGTAGATAAAAAAACAAAGAAAAGAAAAGTAGTACAGTAGAGTAGATGATCAAGTTGTTGTTGTTTTTGAGTTATGTTCAACCCTTCATGACCCCATGGGGTTTTCTTGGCAAGGATGCTATTTCCTTTTCTAAGTGGAGATTAAATGTCTTGCTTAGGTTCATACAGCTAGTTAGTGTCTGAGGCCACATTTGAACTCAGGTCTTTTCGACTCCAGGTCCAGTGCTCTAACCACTGAGCCACCTTGCTGCCATCTAGGTAAATGGATATTAAGTGACTTGCCCAAGGTCACACACTTAGTAAATGTCCAAGACTGGATTTTAATTCAGGCCTTCCTGACCCCAGGTCATCTAGTTGCCCCTACCAAGAGTTACAAATAAATGTACATAGAAGTATGATATTTACTATTAATACTAGAACACAAACTCCTGGAGACAGAGCTCTTTATTTGATGACAAATGCTAGTAACATGACTACTAAGAAAAAGACTGGTTTTTACACCACATATCAAAAGAGATTCCAAGTGAATAAAAAATATAAATGTAAAAAGTCATACCATAAAAACTAAATGAAAATGGATGGTAATGTTTTTACAGTAATTAATGGGAAATTTTGTAACTAGATATGCGATATTACAAAATCAATGATTTATGTAAAATTTAAATGCTGTTGAACAAAAAAATTCCAATATAGTATACAATCAGAAGAAAAATGCATATAGGAAGAAAATCTTTCCACTAAATATTTCCAAGAAAAGTCTGAATTTCCAAAATCTATAAGAAACTCACATAAATTTGTTTATGAAAAGTCATCAAAGGAAACAAATCAATGTATTTCAAAAAGAAGCAGAAAATATAATTGCCTAAAACATGCAAAATCAGGGGGTGGCTAGGTGGCGCAGTGGATAAAGCACCGTCCCTGGATTCAGGAGTACCTGAGTTCAAATCCGGCCTCAGACACTTGACACTTACTAGCTGTGTGACCCTGGGCAAGTCACTTAACCCCCATTGCCCTGCAAAAACAAAAACAAAAACAAAACATGCAAAATCCCTAGTCATCAGAGAAACTAAAAATATTATTTATCTAATGATCAAATGATCATTAAGCACATTTTTGAAAGGTTGTGGAATGAGGCAAACTAATTCACAGGTGGTCGAGCCATGAATTAGTTCAACTACTCTATAAATGAATTTTGAATTATGCAAGACAAGTAACTAAATTGTTCTGATCCTTTCCTACATAGATCCTACTATTGGTACCACATTTTAAGGAAATTGTTGATGAGACCTTTAATTAAAAACAAACAAACAAAAACCAATGATAGCAGCATTACCTGTGATATTAAAAGGGTAAAAATATGCTCTTGAAGCACTAAACCATGAACCAACTTTCAAGTTGATTATTAAACCTCTTTCTATCCCCCATCTTCCCCAAGAGGATTACAAGAGCTTTGCCTATGCTGTGATAAATCTAGATAAATCATATCTAAAGAATTCCATTAATCTTACAGTCTAGTAGCCCTATCCAAAATGAGGTCAGTCAGGCATGAAATGTTCTTGAAGAAACTAGGTTGACTCTTTGCATTTGCTGTTTCTAGTTATTCATTAAATGTCACTTAAAGCATTCCAGCATTTTGAAAAGAATCAAAGTTAAGTTTAGTAAATAATCATTTGTTCCTTCAAGTATGGTAAATAAAAGAAATAAGTTGCATAACAGTTCTTCTCTGAACCTGCTCTTTCAAAGATCACTCATGGTTTCACTGTCTTATGTGCAAGTTCTGTCAGTACCAGAGGATTTATTTTATCTAATTTTGATGACTTGAATGCATTAAGAATAGTAATAGTGGGGGCAACTAGGTGTCATAGTGGATATAGCACCATCCCTGGATTCAGGAGGACCTAAGTTCAAAATCGGCCTCAGACACTTGACACTTACTAGTTGTGTGACTCTGGGCAAGTCACTTAATCCTCACTTCCCTGAAAAAAAAAAGAATAGTGATAGTGATAGTGGTGGTGGTAGTAGTAGTAGTACCCACCATTGTCATAGTAGTAGTAGCAGCAGCAATATTTATGTAGTGATTTAAGTCTCATGAAGCATTTTACATGAATTATCTCATATGCACTTCACAACAACCTTATGGAGTAGATGGTATTACTATCCTTATGAGATGAGGAAAGATTGGCTGATGTGAAGTGACTTGCCCAGAACCACATCCTGGTAAGTGTACAAATTAGATACTGACTCCAAGACCAATGCTTTATAAACTGCATCACCTAACTATCCCACTAGTTTCCCTCTTAACATTTCCTTCCCATCTCTAATTTCCACACCATAGTAGACATTTTTTCCCTATACTTCTAAAGCTAAATATCATTCTCTTTGGAAAAAAAGCAAAAGCAAAATATGACTTCAGTGATTCTACCTTTTATTCATCATCCATTATCATTGTCCCATCTACCTTGAGCAGTAGTCTTATATATTTAAAAATAATACTCTTTTCCATAATATAGCTTACAAGATAAAACAACTTTTTATACTTAGTATTCCTTGCTAGCCTCAATTGATTTTTAGCCTTAATAATTTTGAAGCTTCTTAAAATGTATCATGGTTTTGTACTCATTTTCTTGTGTGTTTGATTTTTGACCAGTTTATTAAAGAGGAACATAGGTATCTTAAAATCATAGACAAATTTGGAAGGTTTTTATTGGTCATAGTTGTCTAGTCTCACCTTCAAACCACTGGAAATTCTTTTATATAAGTCTATATTTTATACCTCTGTTTTAAATGCCTCTGTCCTTCATGAGATAGCCTATGGACAGCAATTATTGTCAAAAAGTTTTTCTTATAATAAGACATTATCAACATCCCTTTAGGTACTGCCTATTGGAAATACTTCTGCCCTTCAAGTATTTTATATAGCTCTCAAACTCACTTAATTCCTTCTTCTTCATGTTAAGCATACCTAGATACTTCAATTGTCCTTTATTCAAAGGGAGGAAACAACTAATTATTATGTGCCTACTATATGCCAGCAACTATGCTAAGCACTTCATAAATATTTCATTTGATCATCACGACAACCCTTTAAGTTAGGTGAGCTGAGGCAGATGGAGATTGTGTTTTGTTTAGGTTCATACAAACAGTAAGTGCTAAAGCTGATCTCCCTGATTCCAGGCCTAGAGCTCTAGCCATTTGGCCCCCTAGCTGTCTCTAACTATTTTATATAGTTTTCAGCTCCCTTAGTACTCTAACATCCTCCTTTTTCACTCCCCAGTTAGCCATGGTATGTTTGAAAGTATTAATCATCATAAAATGTAATGAAGACATAGAATTATTCAAATAATGGATTAATAAGGAAAATAATACAAATCTCTGCCACATGTAACATACACACCATTCCATCATGCTTATAATCCTAATTAAGCACTAAAAATGATCATTGCAAATCAATGTTAAAAAAGCAACATGATCCCTGAAATTCCAGGTCACCTGTAGAATCCATGCCTATACCCCTTGATATACTCTTCACCTTGAACACACATATATATATATACACACATACTGCTCTAGACTTATTAAAATCTAAATTAGTTGATTCTCAATAAGCCACCCAAAATGAGGTGAACAAAGGCTTAGATAATTCAAAAGAGCTACTATCTCTTACTCACCTTTATTAAAAAGGAGATTCACACACATAATTCTTATTTGTCTCAGATTAATATTAAAATGAGTTTGCATCCCCTGGGCTTATACCACCTCACAATGGAGACTAGCAAGAAGAAGCTGGTATGGAATTAAACATTAGCCACAATTGATCCAAGACAATCCCAAAGGACTAATGATGAAGCATACTATCCACTTCCAAAGAAAGAACTGATATTGATTGAACACAGACTGAAGCATGTAATTTTTCACTTTCATTTCTTTCTTTTATTCAAGTTTTCTTATACAAAATGAATAATATGGTAATGTTTTACATAATTGCACATGTATAACCAACATCTGATTGCTTACCACTTCAGGGAGGGAAAAGGGAAGGGAGGGAAGAAAGGATAAAATTTGGAACTGAAAAATACACATAAAAATGTTTATTATTTTAAAAAATAAATAAAAGTAATAATATGCTTAAAAGTTTAAAAAATATTAGCCACAGCTAAGATGGAAAATATTATTGAGAGGCAATGTTGGGTAGTTAATAAAGTTCTGTTATTAGAGTCAGGAAAATTATCTGTAAGTTTCTTAGCCTCTCTGATCCTCAAACAGTGCCCTGAAACTTATGTATTAAGTCATGGAGAGGTCACAGTCTGCAGTGGTGAAGGATTCTTCCACATTGGGAAAATTGTAGACCATTCCCCCATTTACCTATTATGGAAGTATAACTCTTGCTCTTCCAATCAACCACACTTGGATAGGAATCTTCTCTACTACCACATTTCCAAATTGCCTTATTTTCTACCTCTTTTGGAGATTCCTAGATCTGAAAGATCACTTGTCAAAAAGTAAGGCTATCATAACACACCACCTTTTGCAATTTCATACCACTTCCCCAGAGACAGCAAGAGAAGCTGTCCATATGTACCATTCAGACCTACTTGCCTTTTTAAAAATACTTAACAAAAATGAAGTTTATTCAAAAATAGCATGGGAAGGATATCTAGTAAGGATACTATTTCGGTTTTGTTAGACACAGCTATCCTTGTCTTTACATTTGATTCAATGGAACACCCTCTCCGAAGGATGTCCACTCCAAGAATAGAAAGAAATGCATCAATTGTGAGGAGCACTGACTGCTACTGAGTTTGTTATGCCTTTGACCAAGAAGCCATATCAAAGATTCAAGCCTTAGACTCCTGGAAAAATTGTTTCAAGGATGGTTTCTTGGACTTTTTCAGGAAAAAAAATAGAACCAAGATGTTTTCTTTTTATTAAAAAAAAAGTAAATTGTTAGGTACAAACCTTCTATTTGGTCCTGAACTTGTTTACTTCAGCTAAAAGAAAATAATCTCTAAGGAAAGAATCTTTCCTTTCTCCCAGAAGCACATGCAGGTGGAAGTAAGGCGCATTAATCCAAGTTGATTTCAATGATCATTGATTTCCATATCAAATAAACCCAATGGAAGTATAATTCAAAAAATGACCAGGAATAAAAAAATGTGGCCTGTTTAGGCTAAAGTTTGGGGAGGCATAAATCTTCCCCCACCCCAACCCTCATTATTACTCTTGTTCTCTCTCTTCTTTACCTCAATAGGCAGAAAAGAAATTGGCAATAATTATTCCAAAAAAGCTAAAGCTGGTGATTAGATAATTCAAACTAAAACCTTTCAATTGAGAAGGAAAAGAATCAAATGTTCCAGACTTTTGTGACAAGTCTACTCAATGGTAGTGGTTGGTTTTTTGTTGTGGTTGCTATTGTTCTTGCTCTTTTCTTTTTAAAAAAAAAATCTGCCTTTACTTTTAAAAATATAGTTAATCAGATGTAATACTGAAATTCTCGTTCTGGATTTTACCTCTTCCTGTGATGTGAATCCACAAACGAGAGTTCTGCAAGTGTTGTAATGGATTAAATTGGCAGAACGAAAAAATAGATATAGTGAGAATAAAGGGCTAAAAATCTATATATTTGAAAGACTGAATGTGTAGAAAGACAGGGATAAAGGTCCTGAATAATTTTCTAGATACAACAACCAAAGCCTTGAGAAATAGGCATTTTCAATTCATCTATTCTTGCTTATTAGGTTTAAATCATGAAGAAAATGAAATTAAGACATATAATTTTCTCAAAGAAAGAGAAAAAATAAACTTTACTGCAAGGGAAGAATTGAGAGATACAGAAAACAATTGTATGACAAAAGCAAAATAATATAAGCATCATACCCCATTTGTTTTTGTGCTTAGTTCCAGATTCCTAGCTCTCAGGGGAAGTTTAGGAGCTGACAATGCAGACAACGTGCTTAGAAATCCAAAAGGCCATTGCTAAAGATTAGAAAACTCTTATATCCCTGAAAAGACAAAGATCTGGACTGTATTATCCAAAGTTTAAAAAAAAACAGTAATGAGGAGAATGTTTTCTTTGCTAAGGCCCTTGGGACCCACATTTCCTTTGGGGAAAAAAAAACAGGAATGGGGAGAATTTGTTTTCTTTTATGATGCCCTGGAGACCCATCTCTCCTTTAGGCAATTTCTTGAAACTGCTAAGAGAAAAGTTAAAGCCTTGAGAGGTAAGGGAAGAAACATTGCATCAGGGTTGTGTTTTGAGATGCAAGATGCATACATTATTAAGCTTCTTAAGTCTAACAGATTCTTTCTTAGTTCATGTCATTTTTTTCCTTCTTGCAACAAGTTAATATTGACCATTTTTTCCTGGGTACCCTCTTCTGGGAATTTAATAATACTACTTTTAATTTGTTCTCTTCCTACCTCTCTGGAATTTCCTTAGTCTCCTTTATATGATCACCCCTTATGCACCATTCCCTAATTTGAGGGACCCCCAAGGCTCTATCCTAGGGCTTCTCTTCTTCTCTTTCTATACTTTCTCCTTGATCTTATCAGCTCCCACAGGTTCAATTATTTATACAATGATAACTCCCAGATCTAGATATCCAACCTTACTCTTTCTCCTGATCTCCTATCCCATATCACCAAGAATTATGAGCTTTTGTATGTCCCATAGAAAGTTCAAATGCAATATGTATAAAACAGAATTTATTAACTCATCCCCTCAAGTCTTTGATTTCCTATTATTCCCTATTTTTGTTGAAAGTTCTGTATTCTTTTCAATCACCAAGATTTACAACAGTGCAATCATCCACAGTTTTTCACTCTGCCCCACCAACACTTTATTCCTATATCTATTTAATGCCAAATCTTAGTAATGGAATTCTATCTTACCCTATAGGGAATAATGAGAGGAAGGAGGAATGATGAGAGAGAGGGCAGATAAAAGAAAGCAGTAGACAGAAGCAAAACAGACTTTAGAGAAGACACAGGATAAAAAGAGAGAAGGATAAAAAAGAAAATAGGACAGAGGGAAATGTTATTTGATTCAGAAATGCAGTTAGTAGTCATAATTGTGAATGTGAATGCAATGAACTCATCAATAAAAAGGAAATGGATAGCAGAATGGAATAGAAATCAGAATTTAATTATAAGTTGTTTACAAGAAAAACACTTGAAACAGAGAGAAACACGGTGAAATAAAATAAGGAGCCAGAGCAGAGTCTTTTATGCTTCAGCTGAAGTAAAAAAAAAAAAAAAGAGGGATAGAGTGTAGCATTAATGATTTCAGACAAAGCAAAAGTGAAAAATAGACCTAATTAAAAGGGATAAACAGGGAAACTACATTTTTCTAAAAGGAACCATAGGCAATAAAGTAACAACAACACTAAACAAATACACACCAAGTGACATACCATTGAAATTCTTAAAGGAAAAGTTAAATGAATTACAGGAGTAAAGAGTCAGTAAAATAATACTAGTAGAGGATATCCACTTTCTCCTCTCAGAAGTAGATAAATCTAATAATGAATTAAACAAGAAAGATGTCAAGAAGATAAAATCATGTTGTTGTTTTTTTCAGGGGAATGGGGGTTAAGTGACTTGCCCAGGGTCACACAGCTAGTTAAGTGTCAAGTGTCTGCGGCAGGATTTGAACTCAGGTCCTCCTGAATCCAGGGTCAGTGCTTTATCCACTGCACCACCTAGCTGCCCCACTAAATAGAATCTTAGAAAAGTTAGTTATGATAGACCCCTGAAGTAAACTGAATGAGAATAGAAAAGAATATACCTGTTTTTCAGTTGTACATGGCACCTATACAAAATTGATCATGTATTAGTGCATAAAAACCTCACAGCAAATTGCAAAGAAAAAGGAGAAATATTAAATACTCTTTTTTAAAACCATAATGCAATAAAATACATTTAATAAATAACTATGTATGGAAGCATAGATTAAAAACTAATTACAAACTATATTTTCTAAACCTAAAGAATGAGTGGGTCAAAGAACAAATCATGGAAGTGTAATGGTGGGAAATGGGGTATGGGTTGGGTTAGGGTTTGAGGTTCTTGGGAATTCCTCTTTAAAGAATTACACCCTCTTGCACACAAAAGTAGTTAGAATAAGGTGGTAGTTTATTTAGGAGCAAGGGAAGGGAAGGGTGGGGGGAGGGAAACCATGTAGACTTTTCATGGGGAGATAATGCCCAAAGCCCATGGCTCAGAGGTACCAAATCTCCTCAAACAGGAGACTGGCAGGTACTTTTATAGAGGACTGATGAGGGTGAACCATCTGCCTGTGAAAAGTTCCTTTAGTGAAGGTAGACCATCCCCCACTGGTAGTGACTAGAGGAATTGGGTGAGGGGTGGCTATGGATCCCTCTTCAGAACACAAAGGCCGAAGCCACATCCAAATTTATCTCCCCAGGGTAAGGGAGACCAGAATGAAGGATAGGAATCTGAAGCTAACTCAGTCCGATTTGGTTCAGCTTATCTCTCTAGGTGTCATCTGTCCTCTGGTTTAGTTTCTCAAGGAGAAGGTTCCTTGATGTGCCCCAGAGAACTTCTGGGGTGCTCTGCACCCCATGACAGAAGCAATAATTTCATTAAAAAGAATGAGAAAAATGAGACAACATTCCAAAAATTATGGGTTTGCAGCCTATGCAGTACTTAGGGGGAAAGTTATGTCTCTAAATGTATACATAAATAAAACAGAGAAGGACCATATCAATGATTTGGGCATGTAACCAAATGAAATAGAAAAAGAACAACTTAAAAATCCTCAATTAAACACCAAAATGGAAATCTCCAAAATGAAAGGAGATTAAAAATGGAAAGTAAAAAAAAGAATTAATAAAACTAGAAATTGGTTTTATTTAAAAAAACAATAAAGTAGATATTCATTAATTTGATTTAAAAAAGAAACAATAAAACCAAATTACTGCTATCTAAAATGAAAAGGGTCACTGCACCACCCATGAAGAGGAAATTAAAGCAATTATTAAATGCTATTTCACCTAATTATAGGTCAAGAAAACTGACAATCTAAATGAAATGGATGAATATCCATAAAAATATAAACTGCTCAGTTTAACAGAAGAGGAAATCAAATATTTAATCCTATATTATAAAAAGGAATTGAGAGAATTCCATGAGGCAGAGGAGAGTTCCATGAGGCAGAGGTGGGGAGGGAGAGCATTCCAGGAAAAGTGGACATCCAGAGAAAGGCAAAGACTAGAAGGGTAGGAATGGGCAAAATTCTGAAGAACATTAAGTACCAAACAACTTCATATTCGATCTTGGAGTTCATGAAACTAGCACTGAGAAGTTACCTCAAAAGCTGGAACTTTCTACAGAAAGGAAATTGCATGGAGTGATATCTGAAAGAATTTGGGGGGATATTTTCTAGGGATCTGACTTTGGAGAAGCCCAGGACTATGAAAGAGAGTTAAAGAAACATCAAGAAAATCTTGCAGGGGCAGCTAGGTGGCGCAGTGGATAGAGCACCGGCCCTGGAGTCAGGAGTGCCTGAGTTCAAATCCGGCCTCAGACACTTAACACTTACTAACTGTGTGACCCTGGGCAAGTCACTTAACCCTAATTGCCTCACTAAAAAAAAAAAAGAAAAAGAAAATCTTGCAGCTGGGATACTGAAGAAATCTTTTTGCCAAGAGAGGGGTTTCAGATCAAACAAGAGTTGAAAAAAAAAAACTTCTATGGGTCAGAGAAACCAAAAGTATAATGAATTTCAGGGAAGCTTCAGTCTGAGTTCAAACAGCCTTTAATACCCGCTCATCTTTTATACAATACAATTCATACTGGAGAGAAACCCTATAAGAGTAATGAATGTGAAAAAACTTTCAACCAGAACTCTAACCTTTCTAAGCATCAGAGAATTCATACTGGGGAGAAACTGTACAAATGTGATAAATGTGGGAAAGCTTTCAGAACTTGCTCATCTTTTATGCAACATCATGAAATTCACATTGGTGAGAAACCCTACAATGAAAGCTGAAAAACCTTCAGCCAGCACTTTTTAACCTTAATAAACGTTAGAGAATCCATAATGGAAAGAAACCTTAATAATGTGATGAGTGTGAGAAAATCTTCAGGATAGGCTCATTCTTTATTCCACAGTTTAGAAAGCATAGTGAATAACACTTACTAGCTATGTGACCCTGGGCAAGTCACTTAACCCCAATTGCCTCACAAAAAAAAAAAAAAAAAAAAAAAAAAAGCTATGGCTTTGGTAAATTTAAGAAGCCCTAGATTGACTGATGTCTAGCAAAGAGGAGGCATTCAGGCAGAAAGATTTTTCTATGCTATGCTATATAAAATTTTCTTTTTAAGTATCTTATTGACTTTTTCTTTTACATCACAATTACTTCCCAAAGACTCCCTTCCCACCCAATTTCTCTCTGTTATTAAAGATTTGGAGCATTTAAAAAAAAAAAAAGAAAGCATAGTGAAAACAATGACCAATAAAAGTAACAGATGTAAGAAGACCTTTAAGTATAATGATTCTGGGAAAGCTTTTAGCCAGAATGGAAACTTTATTTGGCATCAGAGATGTTATATTGGTGACAAACCCCGTGTATGTGATGATTTTTTAAACACTCACAATTCACAATGAATGCAATTCATAATGGAAAGAAAACCAGTGGCTATAATGAATAGTGCAAAAGATATAAGGAAAAGCTCTGATCTTAGTAAATATAAAAAACTTTATACTGGGGGAAAATTGACTCCAGGTAAAACCTTTAGTAACCCCTTGGGTTTCATTTAAAATTGTAAATGTCATGCTGGAAAAAAAAAGCAAATTCTTTGAATGTAGGAAAATCTTCAGTAAGAGTTCTAGGTGCAGCTAGGTGGTGCAGTGGATAAAGCACCAGCCCTGGATTCAGGAGGACCTGAGTTTAAATCTAGCCTCAGACACTTGACACATACTAGCCATGTTACCCTGGGCAAGTCACTTAACCCTCATTGCCCTGAAAAAAACAACAACACTAAAAAGGAGTTCTAGAGGATTCATTGAGAGAAATCGGATAATGAAGATATTTGCATACATAGGAAGGACCTATGATTTCATCTAAGTGAAATCCATCTATATACGACATAGTAGCTAATTTCTATGAAATACCATTGGAACCTAGGTTTTCCTAACTTCAAACCTGGTACTCTATCCACTAAACCACACTGCCCCTAACTTGAAATGGACATAATAATTTGTAGATATAGCACTTAAAGTTTGTAAAGTGCTTTTGAAGCTCATAGTAACCTTGTGATGTACTATGAGTATTACTATTCTCATTTTACAAATGAAGAAATAAACTCAGAAATAAACAACTTGCCTGTGGTCACACAACTGTAAGAGTTAGGATCTTATTAAGTCCAGCATTTTATCCCTTTCCTAATAAACATGAACTATACACACACCATATGGCAGAACATCTAAAGGCTTTAAAGGAAAAGTGTAATCAAAAGCCAGAATGCCCAGTAGTAAGAAAATACAAGTCCCTGACATTCCCCAGAAAGATAAAGAAGATTGTAGATCTAACAATGCTGACAAAAGTAGATTTGATAAATCTATACTCATGGAATTAGAGTATTAAGGGATATACTTTTTTCTTTTTAAAAATTATTTTATTTCCAATTACATGTAAAAACAATTTTTAACATTTGAAAAAATTGAGTCCTAAGTTCTCTCCCTTTTTTCCCTCTCCGCTCTCTTTGAGAAAGCAATTTGACATAGATTATACATATGCAGTCATGAAAACATTTCCATGTTAACCAAATTGCTAAAGAAAAGAGTCCAAAAAACCTCCAAGAAATATAGTTATACTTTTATCTATAAAAAAGTAATTGAAGAAGCCATTGATGAGATCCTTAATAAAAATCTCTATGACCAGACAGATTTACAAAGTGGTGCTTTATCCACTGCATGAATCATACCAAACATTTAAGAATCAATTAATCCCTATACTATATAAATATTTGAAAAAATATTTAAAAGGGTAGTCCTACTAAATTTATTTTATAACAAAAAATATGGTTTTCATATCTAAACCAGAAAGAGCAAAAACAGGAAAGGAAACTATAGACCACTTTACATAATGAACATCTAGGTAACAAGTTTAAATGAAATACTAGCAAAGAGACTACAGCAATATATCACAAAATAATACACTGTGACTGGGTGTTACATTTATCAAGAATGCAAAGATAGTTCAGGTTTAGAAAAACTATAAGCATAATTGACAGTATCAATAACAAGAACAAGAAAAAGTCATGATTATCTCAATAGATGCAGAAAAAGCATCTGACAAAAATACAAGAACCAATTCTATTAAAATATTAGAAAGGGGGGCAGCTAAGTGGAGTAGTGTATAAAGCACTGGCCTTGGATTCAGGAGGACCTGAGTTCAAATCCAGAATCAGACACTTGATACTTTAACTAGCTGTGTCACCCTGGGCAAGTCACTTAACTCTCATTGCCCTGCAAAAAAAAAAAGAAAGAAAGAAAGAAAGAAAGAAAGAAAAGAAAAGAAAAAAGAAAAGAAAAGAAATATTAGAAAGAATAGGAATCAATGAACCTTTCGTAAAATGATGAGTAACATCTATCTAAACCAAAAGCAAACATTATTTGTAATGAAAATAAAGCCTTCTTAATAAGATCAAGAAAAAAAAAATCTAGAAAATCTATTATCATGACTATTATTCAATATTCTTATAGAAATGCTAGGTTTAGTGATAGAAGAAAAAGAAACTGAAGGAATAAAATAGGCAATGAGGAAACCAAACTATTACTCTTTGCCAATGATATGATGGTATACTTAGGGACCCATAGATAATTAACTAAAAACACCTAGTTGAAACAATTAACAACTTAAACAAAGTTGCAGAATAAAAAATAAACTCACTAAAATCATAGGCATTTCAATATACTGCCAAGAAAACTCAGCAAGAAGAGATAGAAGAGAAATTCAATTGAAAACATGAGCAGACAATATAAAGTACTCGTAAGTCTTTGTGCCAAGACAACCTCCGGAATTGTTACAAACCACTTTTCACACAAATAAAGCTAGATCTAAACAATGGGAGAAATATTGTTTGTGTGTAAGCTAAGCCAATGTAATGAAAATGACAATTCTCCCTGTTAATTCATTTATTCAGTGTCATACAAATCAAACTACCAGAGAATTATTTTATAAAGATATAAAAATAGTAACAAAATTTATCTGGAAGAACAAAATGTCAAGAATATTAAGAGAATAAATGTAAAATAAATATTAAGGAAGGAAACCCAGTAGTTCCACATTTCAAAGTATATTACAAAGTGGCAATCATCAGAACAATTTGGTACTGGTTAAGAAATAGAGTGGTGGGTCAATGGTGGAATAGATTGGGTAAATAATACATAGTAGTAAATAACCTTATGAATCACATGTTTGATAAACCCAAGGATACAAGTTTTTTGTGATCAAAACTCAACAATTCACAAAAATTGCTGGAAAAACTGGAAAGCAATTTGGCAGAAACTTGGCATAGACCAAAATTCAAACTGTATGACAATATAAGGTAAAAATGGATAAATGATTTAGATACAAGGGGTTGTGTTAAGATAACGAATTTAGCAGATAAACTGATTGAATTGACTGGATTAATGGCTGACTTCTAGTTAACTAGATTCTAAGCACATCTGGCTGGTACTTGAGAGTACTTAAGAAAGCATGGTTCTCAGAAGCTAACAATTTTGACCTTTGACTACCTTCTGGCCTAGTCAACCAATCAGCTTGAAGAGCCTCCCATTTCTGGCAGGGGACATGAAGGAGGAAGCTGAGCCTGAGCAGGGAGCTCACTCTCTTTTGGCTTCAAGACATCATGGTGGTGGCAGAGGACTTGAGAAGTGGAAGCTAGGGATGGTCAGGTTGTAGGAATTCTGTTCTCAATCTTTCTCTTTCTTTTACTATCTTTCAATAAACCCTTAAAAAACCTAAACTCGGTTATCAGTGATTTTAGTCAGTTTTCCCCCAAAAACTGGAGGGACAGATTAGAACCTACATTTAGAAATTTAAATTACGCAGGGTGATATGATAAATAAATTAGGGGAGCATGGGAAAATGAACCTGTATATGGATCTATGGATCTATGGATAAGGGAAGAGTTTATTACCAAACAAAAGACAAACATAATTACAAGAAGTGAAAATTTAGAATTTTTATTCAATTCGGTTATTTTCAGTCATGTCTTACTCTTTGTTTCCCAGCTTTCTGCCTCCCTTCTAATTTTGGATGAATTGCTTCTGGTTATACAAAAACTTTTAAATTTAATGTAATCAAAGTTATCCATTTTGCATTTGATAACATTCTTTCTCTCTTTTGGTCATAAATTGTTTGATAGATTTGGCTCTTTTTAGCAATGCAAAGGTCCAAAACAATTTCAAAGTACTTGATGATAGAAAATGTTCTCAACATCCAGAAAAAAAGAACTGTGGTTTATGAATTCAGATTGAACTATACTGTTTCTACTTTTGGTCTGTTTTTATTTCCTTCTTTGTTGAGGTTTTTCCCTTGGGCTCTGGCTCTTCTTTCAAAATATGACTAATGCAGAAATATGTTTAATGTGATTGCACATATATAACCTATATTAGATTGCTTTCTGTCTTGGGGAGGACAGAGGGAAGGGAGGGTGGGAAAAAATTTGGAACTAAAAATCCCATGAAAACAAATGTTGAAAACTATCCTTATATATAACTGGAAAATATTAAAATACTGAACTAAAAATGAAAATAATAATTAAAATTTAAAAATTTTAAATTAAAAAAATTAAAATTTCAAAAAAAAGATAAACCATCCCTTCATATTCAACTCACACCTGTGCCACCTGTCTAAATATACTCCATTCAGTTTCCCTAATAATGAGAAAGTTCTTATGAGTTAGAAGTATCATCCTCTCATGTAGGAATGTAAACAGTTTAACCTTTAATTTTCCTCATGATTTCTTTTTCCTCTTTACCTTTTTGTGTTTCTCTAGTGTCTTGCATTTGAAAGTCAAATTTTCTATTCAGTTCAGGTCTTTTCATCACAAATGCCTGAAAGTCCTCTTTTTCATTGAAGTCCCATTTTTTCCCCTGAAAGATTATCATCAGTTTTGCTGGGTAGATGATTCTTGGTTATAATCCCTGTTCCTTTGCCCTCTGGAATATCATATTCCATGCCCTCTGACCCTTTAATGTATATGCTGTAAGATCTTCTGTTATCGTGACTGTGGCTCCACAATACTTTAATTGTTTCTGTCTGGCTGCTTGTAATATTTTCTCCTTGACCTGGGAGCTCTAGAATTTGGCTATTATATTCTTGAAAGTTTTCATTGTGGGATCTCTTTAAGGAATTGATTGGTGGATTCTTTAGATTTCTATTTTATCTTCTGCTTCTAGAATATCAGGGGAATTTTCCCTGACAATCATTTGAAAGATGATGCTTAAGCTTTTGGTTTTTGATCATGGCTTATAGGTAGTCCAATAAATTTCAAATTATCTCTCCTGGATCTATTTTCTAGGCCAGTTGTTTTTCCAAGGAGATATTTCACATTGCCTTCCATTTTTTCATTCTTTTGGTTTTGCTTTATTGTGTCTTTATTTCTCGTAAAGTTATTAGCTTCCATTTGCTTGATCATAATTTTTAAATAAATAAAAGTATTTTATTACTTTCCAGTTACATATAAGGAGAGTTTTCAATGTTTTCAAAGGACTTTTAGTTCCAAATTTTTCTCCCACCCTCCCTTCCCTCCCTACTCCCCAAGATGGAAAGCAGGCTGATATAGGTTATATATGTACAATCACATTAAACATATTTCTACATTAGTCATCTTGTGAAAGAAGAACCAGAGTACAATGGAAAAAACTCAAAAAAGAAAAATCAGTCCAAAAGTAGAAACAGTATGGTTCAATCTGCATTTATAATCCACAGATCTTTTTTCTGGATGTTGAGAACATTTTCTATCATGAGTTCTTTGAAACTGTTTTGGGTCATTGCACTGCTGAGAGGAGCCAAGTCTATCACCATTGTTCATTACACAATGTTACTGTTACTATGTAGAATGTTCTCCTGCTTTTGCTCTTCTCAGTAAGCATCAGTTCATATAAGTCCTTCGAGGTTTTTCTGAAGTCCTCTTGCTCATTGTTTCTTAGAGCAAATAGTATTCCATTACATTCATATACCACAACTTGTTCAGCTATTCCCCAATTGATGGGCATTCTGTCGATTTCCAATTCTTTGCCGCCACAAAGAAAGCTGTTATAAATAATTTTGTACATGTGGGTCCTTTTCCCTTTTCTATGATTTCTTTGGGATACAGACCTAGCAGTGGTACCACTGGGTCAAAGAGATTAGAATAGGCAAAGAGGAAACAAAACTTTCACTCTTTGTAGATGATATGATGGTATACTTAGAGAATCCTAAAGAATCAACTAAAAAATTGCTTGAAACAATTAACAACTTTGGCAAAGTTGGAGGATATAAAATAAACCCACATATATCATCAGCATTTCTATACATGACCAACAAATCTCAGCAGCAAGAAATAGAAAGAAAAATACTATTTAAAGTAATGGTATGCAATATAAAATACTTGGGATTCTACCTTCCAAGACAAACCCAGGATCTCTGTGAATACAATAACAAAATACTTTTCACACAAATAAAATCAGTTCTATGTAATTGGAAAAATATCAATTGTTCATGGATAGGCTGAGCTAATATAATAAAAATGACAATTCCATCTAAATTAATTGATTTATTCAGTGCCATGCCAATCAGATTGCCTAAAAATTATTTTATAGAGTTAGAAGAAATAATAACAAAATTCATCAACACAAAAAATCAAGAGTATCAAGTGAATTAATGAAAAAAAATGCACAGGAAGGTGGGCTAGCTGTACCAAATTTGAAGCTATACTATAAAGTGGCAGTCATCAAAACTATGTGGTACTGGCTAAGAAATAGAGTGGTGGATCAATGGAATAGGTTAGGCACAGGAGACACAGTAGTAATCTACTGTTTGATAAACCCAAAGACTCCAGCTTCTGGGATAGGAACTCAGTATTTGACAGAAACTATTGGGAAAACTGGAAGATAGTATGACAGAAACTAGGCAAAGATCAACATCTTATACCTTGTACAAAAATAAGTTCAAAATGGGTTCAAGATTTAGACATAAAGGATGATACCATAGATAAATTAGGAGAGGAAAGAATAGTTTACCTCTCAGATCTATGGAGAGGAAAACAATTTATGTCCAAAGAAGAGAGAGAGAGAATATTAGGAAATGCAAGATGGAAGACTTTGATTATATTGAATTAAAAAGGTTTTGTATAAACAGAAGCAATGCATCCAAAATTAAAAGTGAGACAGAAAACTGGGAAACAATTTTTACAGCCAGTATTTCTGATAAAGGCTTCATTTCTAAAATATATTGGGAACTAAATCAAATTTATAAGAATCCAAGTCATTCCCCAATTGAGAAATGGTCAAAGGATATGAACAGGTAGTTTTCTGATGAAGAAATCAAAGCTATCTATTCCCATATGAAAAAATGCTCTAAAATCACTAGTGATCTGGGAAAATGTAAATCAAAACAACTCTGAGGTACCATCTCACACCTATCAGATTGGATAATATGACAAAAAAGGAAAATAATCATTTCCTTTTTTGTCATATTAGCCAATCTGATAGGTGTGAGAAGCTGTGGAAAAATCGGAACACTAATGCATTGTTGGTGGAGCTGTGGACTGATACAACCATTCTGGAGAGTGTAAAGAAGTAATTATTATTTGAGGTTTTTATGCCTCAGCACGCACTGGCCTGGGGCTCTGCAAACTGCATGGTGCTCCACCCACTGGTAGCAGCTGTTGCCAGGGCTCTGGCACCTCACATCATCACCACTTGCCGATGCCTACATGGGCCTGACAAAATTATAATGATTGGAAGCCTAGTGAGGGCAGTCATGTGACTGTCAGAGCAGCCATCCCATTGGCTGTGACTGTGTGGGGTGTTTCTAGGTTTGGGGGAGGAAAATTGGGCATTCTAGGTGGAAGTTGGAAAGCGACAGGCATTCTGCTGCAAATTTTCAGCTGATTCCTGGGCGGTGGTATTTTTTCATGTATTATAATTTCCCTTTCCCCATTTTATTTCCTTTCCCTTGATCCTACTGATCTTGTTTGTGTTTGTTTTTTTTTTTAAGTTCGTTTTTGTTAAAATAAATCTTGTTCTGTTTTGAGGGAGGCTGCCAGTCTCCTTCCTTGCCCCAGTATTGTGGCGAGCCACTTAGCTAGCACTCCCCAATTAAAAATTGGTCCCCACAGTTTTCATAAAAACCTCATATAACAATTAATTCTTTACAAGAGCAATCTGGAACTATGCCCAAAGGGCTATGGAACTGTTCATACCCTTTGACCCAGTGGTACCACTGCTAGGTCTGTAACCGAAAGAGATCATAGAAGAGGGAAAATGACCCACATGTACAAAAATATTCAATCCAATTTTTAAGCAATGATTTTCTTCAGAGAGCTTTTGTACTTCCTTTTCCATTTGACCAATTTGGTTTTTCAAGCTGTTGATTGTTTTCATGACTTTCCTGCATCTCTTTCATTTCTCTTTCCATTTTTCCTCTACCTCTCTTACTTTACTTTCAAAGTCCTTTTTGCATGCTTCTATGGGCTAAGACCAATTTATATTTTTCTTGGAAGCTTCAGATGTAGGAGCCCTGACCTTCCTATCCTCTTCTGAGGATGTACTTTGATCTTCCTTGTCACCATAGAGACTTTCTAGGGTTAGCATTTTTTTCTGTCTGCTCATTTTTCTAGCCTATTTCTTTACTTTTAATTCCTTCTTAAAGTGGGGTAGTGCTTCCAGGATGCACTGTCTTAAACTTCAAGGGGTCCAAGGTGATATAATTTAAGGAGAGGCATGTTCAGCACTCCCCTGGCCTGTGCTCTGGTCTGCAAGCAACCACAGGTTTTCTTGCCCTTTAACCTGGAACAGAATCCTTTTTCACTATGGCTTCAAGCTCTGGTGTACCTGCATCCCTCCTCCACCTGGGTTTCCCTGGTCCAAGCACAGGCGAAACAAGAGAGTCCCACCTCAGTGCCAGCAGAGACCCCTATGATCTCCCCCTGACCAACCACTTGACCCCCTCACCATCTGTGAGTTGAGTTCAAGCTGATTCTGAAGCTCCTGAGACCTGTTTCTCTGCGGTGACCTGCCTATGGCTGGATCTGTGCTGGCGCAGTGTCTACAGGTCTTCACTCCACTCTCACCCTGGTACAACAGACCTTTCCTCCTTACCTTCTAAGCCATCTTTGGCTAGAAAATGATCTCACCCCATCCTTTTGTGGTTGTTGCCCGAGGAACATTATTTGAAGGTATTTGGAGAAGTCCTGGGGAGAGTTCAGGATTGTAACTTCCTTTCCTCTTGCCTCTGCCTTTTTCATCAAATTTTAATATTTTTGCCAAATTTTAGGATTTAATTCGCAAATTAGTCTACTTTCTACTAGTATACAGAAAAGAGAGTATTGATTTAAACTGTCTGAAGCCATGTGATCAAATACATTTGTAATAAAAATCAATACATCAAAAAAAATAGTGTTCTGTACATTAAAGGCACCTTGTAAAAGTCTGTTCAATTATGAAATCATTCTTTTTGAGCAAGGGTAATCCATAGGTTAATAGTTGTGTGAGATTTTAGGTTTATAAGGTTAGGGGTAAAGATTTCATGACCTCCACAATGGTACTGTTCACATGTTTTCAAACTTGTAGAATCACAAAGAATTAAAGTAACATTATATAATGTAACATACTAGATATTAAAACACAACATATTAGATTCTTATTTAATCATGTTTTCATTTGACAGGATGGGATGTGGTTTGTGTCTCTGTTTGTGTGCGTGCACATGAGAGAGTATGTTCTATTTCACTAACATGACTAATCTCTTCGATCATTCTCCTATTAATGAATAACCATTTTCTTGATTTTTTTTTTTTTGCTATCACAGACATGTTATCAGTACTTTAGTATCTAAATTGAATTTGAAATTCTTGGGGTAAAAATGCATTAATGTGAACACTGAGTCAGAGGTATTGATAGTTCAGTATGAAATTTTCTTGCATAATTTCAAAACCTTTTCCAGAATGGTTGAGCCAATTTATAGCTTTGTCAGTGGTATATTAATACCACTTACTTATCACAGCAGTAACTCTTGTTACTCTGCATCACTGACCTGTTACAACCCTTGATGCTCCAATAACCATGTCAAGGGCATCCACGATTGGCATTGATCTTGGCACCACTTATTTCTATGTAGGAGTCTTCCAACATCATTGCTAATGACCAAGGTAATAGGACCACCCCAAGCTATGTTTTCTTCAGTGACTCAGAATGTTTAATTGGTGATGCTGCAAAAAACAACTTGCAATGAATGCCACCAGCACAATCTTTGATGTAAGACATCTGATTGCAAATAACATGCAAAATATACCATCTCTTACAGTATTCAGCTCAATATTGAGATTGATTCCCCCTATGAAAATATTGACTTACATACCTCTATCACCTACGCCTATTTTGAAGAGCTGTATTATGACTTCCATGGCACAATGGACCCCATAGAAAAGGTCCTAAAAGATGCCAACCTAGATAACACACAGAAACATAACATGGGTGGTTCCACTCAGCTTCCCCTAATCCAGAAACTTCTATAGGACTTCTTTTTTTATTTAAAATTTTATTTTTGTCCAAATTACATGTAAAAACAAATTTTAACATCAATTTTTAAAACTTTGTGTACCAAATTCTTTCCTCCCTCCCCCCACCCCCTCAAGACCTTAAGCAATTCAATATAAGTTATACATGTGTACTCATGCAAAACATTTCCACATTGGTCAGGTTATAAAAGAAAACAGACAAAAAATTTGGGAAAAGGAACTAACAAAAAAATATGTTTCAATCTGTATTCAGACACCATTAGTTCTTTCTCTGGAGATGGATTGAATTTTTCATAAGTCCTTCAGAGTTGTCTTGGATCATTGTATTGTTGAAAATAACTAAGTCATTCACAGCAAATCATCTTACAATGTTGCTGTTATTTTGTATACAGTACATTTCACTTTGCATCAGCTCATGTACGTCTTTCAAAATTTTTCTGATAGCATCCTGCTCATCATTTCTTATAGCACAATACTGTTCCATTATAATCTCATCCCACAATTTGTTTAGCCATTCCACAATTGATGGGCATCTCCTCATTATCAAATTCAATATTTTGTTTTTATCTCTTTTTGGATACCAAACTAGTAGTTGTATTACTAGGTTAAAGAGCATGCATGGTGTAACGATTGGAATGAATTTACTGAAAGCTCCAACATGAGGAAAGGGCCTCTGAGGGCAGGACCATGTGGCTTTTCTTTGGCATCAGGAAGTGACATTTGCTTTTGTGTGGCGCTCTGACTGTCTCTCTTTCATGTGGACTCTGGTGAAGAGCAGAGCTAGGAATGTTCTCTTCGTTTAATAGATAGATGAATCTAGGCCTTTCTCTTTCTCTTCACCAAATTCTTATTCTCCTTAACAAATGCTTAAAAGTCTAACTCTTGCTAAAACTTATAATTTTTTGGTGAACATGTATTAGATATTTTAGACAGTATAGCTAGAATTTTAGCCCCATACAGATGGCTGACCTGAAACCTCCATCTTCTGTTCTTCCAGCTGGGTAAGAAATTTCCCCTACCCTGTCCCTTTAAATCTGAAGTACTGCTGAAGTACTGGCTGTTTTATATTTAAATTTTCAAATGGACCTTTTAAACTACCTAAATACCCTATTTCTGATTTTATTCTGTTTAACCAGACAAATGGGGGATAAGATCATGTTAATGCTTTGTTTTGGTGGATTTTCTCTTTTAATTTTTGTTAGAAGAGCCAGCAAGGTGCTCACACAATGGAATAAAAATATCTCCACCTTTCCCAGCCATGCTTTTTCAGAGAAACCTCTGATTCCTGCAGCTTTTCCAAGTTCTAATGCTAATTGTTGCTCTAATTTTGCATGCCTGGAGGCTTCTCTAGAAGCCTTTAATCCCCTAGAAGCAGGGGAAGGGGAAACCAGGCCTAAGTTTGATTCCTGGCCATGCACCATGTGGGAGAGGTGGTCTCCTCCCCTCCTCTTGGGACCCCACCTCCTCTGGCACCACCTACCTTGGCCAAGCCCTTTGATTCTCCTGCCTAGGAGGGTCACAAGATCTAATCCACCCTCCTCAGAATCTGATCATGCCCATGTGCAGCTTTCTGTATCTACATTTGCAGCTTCTTCTCAGTCAGGCTCAGCCCTTCCCCAGCCTGACTGTGATTCTTTTTTTTTTTTTTTTAAATAAGGTATTTTATTTTTTCCGTTACATGTAAAGATAGTTCTCAACTCTTGTTTATACAAGCTTTGCAATTTCAGATTTTTCTCCCTCCCTCCCCTCCCTCTCCCCTCCCCTAGACAGCAGGCAATCTGATATAGGATATATCTATATAACTATATAGATATAGATGTAGATATAGATATAGATATCTATACACACACATATATATATATACACATAATAACATTAATCCTATTTCTGCATTAGTCCTGCTATAAGAGAAAAAATCAGAGCAATGATGAAAAACCTCAAAATAGAAAAAAAAAACAACAGCACCAAAAACAAAAGAAATAGTATGGTTCATTCAGCATCTATACTCCACAATTCTTTTTTTTTTTTTTTTTTTACTGGATTTGGAGTACCTCTTCCATCATGAGTTCCCTGGAACTCTTCTGTACCATTGCATTAGTGAGAAGAATATAGTCCATCACAGTAGATCAACACTCAATGTTGATGATACTGTGTACAATGTTCTTCTGGTTCTGCTCATCTCACTCATCATCAGCTCACGCAAGACCCTCCAGGTTTCCCTGAACTCCTCCTGCTCATCATTTCTTACAGCACAATAGTATTCCATTGTATTCATATACCACAACTTGTCCAGCCATTCCCCAATTGATGGGCACCCCCTCAACTTCCAATTCCTTGCCACCATGTAAAGAGCAGCTATAAATATTTTTGTACATGTGGGTCCCTTTCCCCTTTCCATGATTTCTTTGGGGAAAAGACCTAAAAGTGGAATTGCTGGGTCAAAGGGTATGCACAGCTTTATCACCCTTTGGGCATAATTCCAAATTGCTCTCCAGAATGGTTGGATCAGTTCACAACTCAACCAACAATGAATTAGTGTTCCAATTTTCCCACAGCTTCTCCAACATTTATTATTTTCCTTTTTTGTCATTTTAGCCAATCTGATAGGTGTCCGGTGGTATCTCAGAGTTGTTTTAATTTGCATCTCTCTAATCATTAGAGATTTAGAGCATTTTTTCATATGGGAATAGATAGCTTTGGTTTCTTCATCAGAAAACTGCCTGTTCATATCCTTTGACCATTTCTCAATTGGGGAATGACTTGGATTCTTATAAATTTGATTTAGTTCCCTATATATTTTAGAGATGAGGCCTTTATAAGAAGTACTGGCCACAAAAATTGTTTCCCAGCTTTCTGTCTCCCTTCTAATTTTGGATGCATTGCTTCTGTTTGTACAAAAATTTTTTAATTTAATATAATCAAAATCATCCATTTTGCATTTTATAATATACTCTATCTCTTGTTTGGTCATAAACTTTTTTCCTTTCCAAAGATCTGATAGGTAGACTATGCCTTTCTCTCCTAATTTACCTATGGTACCACCTCTTATGTCTAAATCGTGTATTCATTTTGACCTTATTTTAGTATAAGGTGTAAGATGTTGGTCTATGCCTAATTTCTGCCATACTGTCTTCTAGTTTTCCCAGCAGTTTTTGTCAAATACTGAGTTCCTATCCCAGAAGCTGGATTCTTTTGGTTTATCAAACACTACATTACTAGTGTCATTTACTACTGCATTTCCTGAGCTTAGCCTATTCCATTGATCTACCACTCTATTTTTTAGCCAGTACCAGATAGTTTTGATGACTGCCGCTTTATAGTAGAGCTCCAGGTTTGGTACCGCTAACCTACCTTCCTGTGAATTTTTTTTCATTATTTCCCTGGATATTCTTGATTTTTTGTTTTTCCAGAAGAATTTTGTTATTATTTTTTCTATCTCTATAAAATAATTTTTAGGTAGTCTGATTGGTATGGCACTGAATAAGTAAATTAATTTAGGCAGTATTGTCATTTTTGCTACATTAGCTCTGCCTATCCATGAGCAATTGATATCTTTCCAGTTATTTAGATCTGATTTGATTTGTGAGAAGAGTGTTTGGTAGTTGTGTTCATAGAGTTCCTGGGTTTGTCTTGGCAAGACTCCCAAGTATTTTATATTATCTACCATTACTTTAAATGGAATTTCTCTTTCTATCTCTTGCTGCTGGACTTTGTTGGTCATGTATAGAAATGCTGATAATTTATGTGGATTTATATTCATATCCTGCTACTTTGCTAAAGTTGTTAATTGTTTCAAGTAATTTTTGAGTTGATTCTCTAGGATTCTTTAAGTATACCATCATATCATCTGCAAAGGGTGATAGTTTTGTATCCTCCTTGCCTATTCTAATTCCTTTAATTCCTTTCTCTTCTTTGATTGCTAAAGCTAACATTTTTAGGACAATATTAAATAATAGGGGTGATAATGGACATCCCTGTTTCACCCCTGATCTTATTGGGAAGGCCTCTAGTTTATCTCCATTGCATATAATACTTGCTGATGGCTTTAGGTAGATACTGTTTATTATTTTAAGGAAAGCTCCACCTATTCCTAAACTCTCTAGTGTTTTTATTAGGAATGGGTGCTGTACTTTGTCAAAAGCTTTTCCCTTCCCCTTTTGCTTCCCTAAAGAATGATTTGTTTCTTTATCCCAATGAATGTATATGTTATTCCCTCTTTGAATCAAATCTAATGAGAATACGGTTGAAACAATGTTCCCCCCTCCTTTCTTTCCCTCTATTGTAATAGGTTTTTTTTCCGCCTCTTCATATGAAATAATTCATCCCATTCCACCTCCCCTTTCCTCTCCTCCCCATAGACTCCCTTTTTAACCCCTTAATTCTTTTTTGTATCATCACATCAAAGACAATTTATATTTATACCCTCTGTGTAAAGTCCTTCTCTCTGCCCAAATACATTTACAGTTCTTAAGAGTTATGAGTATTATCTTCCTGTGTAGGGATATAAACAGTTTAACCTAATAGGGTAACCTTTTTTTTCCACCTCTGTTTACCTTTTTAAACTTCTCTTGAGTCTTGTATGTTGAGATCAAATTTTCTATTCAGTTCTGGTCTTTTTACCAGGAAAGATTGAAAGTCCCCAATGTCATTAAATGTCCATCTTTTCCTCTGAAAGAAAATGCACGTTTTTTCTGGGTAATAGATTCTTGGCTGCAATCCAAGCTCCTTTGCCTTCAAGAATATCATATTCCAAGCCTTGCAGTCCTTTAATGTTCAAGCTGCCAGGTCCTGGGCAATCCTGGCTGTGGCTCCATGATATTTAAATTGCTTCTTTCTGTCTGCTTGGAGTATTTTCTCCTTCACCTGATAGTTCTGGAATTTGGCTACAATATTCCTTGGAGTTTTCCTTTTAGGGTCTCTTTCAGGACGTGATCGGTGGATTCTTTCAATGATGATTTTATCCTCTGATTCTATGATATCAGGGCAGTTCTCCTTAATAATTTCCTGGAATATGGTGTCTAGATTCTTTTTCTGGTCATGGCTTTCAGGCAGTTCAATGATTCTCAAATTCTCTCCTCGATCTTTTTTCCAGATCAGTTGTCTTTCTGATGAGGTATTTCACATTTTCTTCTATTTTTTCATTCTTTTGATTCTGCTTGACTGATTCCTGGTGTCTCATGGATTCCTTATCTTCCAACTGTCCCATTTTAATTTTTAAGGCATTGTTTTCTTCAGTAAGATTATGCACCTTTTTTTCCATTTTGCCAAGTGAATTTTTTAAGGCAGTGTTTTCTTCAATGAGATTATGCACCTTTTTTTCCATTTGGCCAGATGAATGTTTTAAGGTATTGTTTTCTTCAGTGAGATTATGCACCTTTTTTTCCATTTGGTCAAATGAATTTTTTAAGGCATTGTTTTCTTCAGTGAAATTATGTGCTTCCTTTTCCAAGCTGCTGATTCTTTTTTCATAGTTTTCTTGTTTTGCTTTCATTTCTCTCTCCATTTTTTCTTCTACCTCTCTCAATTGATTTTTAAAATTCTTTTTGAGCTCTTCCAGAAAGGCTTTTTGTTCTTCAAACCAATTCACCTTCCCTCATGAGGCTTCAGATGTAGGCAATTTGAGGCTATTGTCCTCATCTGAGTTTGCATTGGCTTCTTCCCTATTGATACAGAAGCTCTCAATGGAGAGGGCTCTTTTTTGCTTCTTACTCATTATTGCAGCTTATTTTTTTATTTTTTAAGTTGAGGTCTTCTCTGGGGGCACCAGGGTTCCTGTTTTGGGCTTCTTGTGCAGGAGTATAGGTGCTGTGTGACCGGGCTTTTACTCTGAGGCCTTTATGGTGTGTGCAGATCCCCCACCCTGCCCTTCCTGTCTGAGTGCGCTCGGCCAGCCAGGCCCCTGATCCTGGCGTCCGTTCCCGCCTGACCCATTTGTGGCCAGTGCAGGTAGGTTTTTCCACTGTCCTTCTTGGCCACCAGATTTTTGAACCAGTGCCACAGTTTAAGAAGGAGTTAAAAGCCAATTAATAGTAAGCCAGGATGAGTAGGCAGAGAAAGCAGAAGACCATCAAAAACTTCTTTGGGGGTAAGGTAGACCACCTACAACCTCAGAAGAAGAAGATAATAACAGGGTCAAAGCTCCAACATCCAAAGATTCCAAGAAAAATATGAACTGGTCTCAGGCCATGGAAGTTCTCAAAAGGGACTTTGAAGAGATAGTAGGAGAAATAGAAAGAAGATGTAGAGAAAAGGAAGAAAGGATGGAAAGGGAAATGAGAGCAATGCAGGAGATTCATGAGAAAATAGTCAACAGTTTGAAAAGCCAAATGGAAAAGGAGATTAAAAAACTGTGTGATGAAAATAACTGCCTAAGAATTAGGATTGAACAAATGGAAGCTAGTGACTTTATGAGAAACCAAGACACAATAAAGCAAATCCAATTGAATGAAAAAATAGAGGGCAGTGTGAAATATCTCCTTGGAAAAACAGCTGACCTAGAAAATAAATCTAGGAGAGATAATTTGAAAATCATTGGACTACCTGAAAACCATAACCAAAACAAAAGCTTAGACACCATCCTCCAGGAGATTGTGAGGGAAAATTGCCCTGATATTCTAGAAGCAGAAGCTAAAATAGAAATTTTAAGAATCCACCGATCACCTCCTGAAAGAGATCCCAAAAGGAAAACCTCCAGGAATATTATAGCCAAATTCCAGAACTCCCAGGTCAAGGAGAAAATACTGCAAGCAGCTAGAAAAAAGGAATTCAAATACTGTGGAGCTCCAATAAGTATAAAGCAAGATCTAGCAGCTTCTACATTAAAGGACTGAAGGGCATGGAATATGATATTCCAGAGGGCAAAGGAACTGGGACTTCAGCCAAAAATCACGTACCCAGCAAAACTGAGTATAATTTTTCAGAGGCAAAAATGGGATTTCAATGAGAAAGAGGTCTTTCAAGCATTTGTGATGAAAAGACCTGAACTGAATAGAAAATTTGACTTTCAAATACAAGATCCTGGAGAAGCATAAAAAGGTAAACAGGAAAAAAGACTTCATGAGGGATATTAAAAGATCAAACTGTTTACATTCCTACATGGGAAGATAATACTTTGAAATCATAAGAACTATCTCAGTATGAAATTCAGGGGCAGCTGGGAGGTGCAGTGGATGGAGAGCCGGCCCTGGACTTAGGAAAACCTGGGTTCAGGTGTGACCTCAGACACTTGACAATTGATGGCTGAGTGACCCTGGGCAAGTCGCTTGGCCCCGATTGCCTCACCAAAAAACAAAACAAAACAAAACAAAAATTCTTCACAAGAAATTCACAGAAGACAGGGCTGAACCGAATATGAAGGAATGATATCTGTAAAGCATTTCTGTTTTGTTCTTTGTAGGGCAGATGGGGGAGGGGTGTCTTATGTCTGGGGCTGGATTTGGGCTTGGAGGGCCTCCTGGGTCCAGGGTTGGTGCTTTGTCCACTGTGCCACCTAGCTAATCCATGATGACATCATTAAAATAGGGTTAAAGTGTAGGAGGAATAAACTGGGGGAGGGAGAAGGGGAGAGATGGTCTGGGGAGAGGTAGTTCACATGAAGGAAACAAGAAAAAAGCTTATGGAGGAGAGTAGAAGAGGGGGAAGGAGTTGGGGAGTGAGTGAACCTTAATATCATCAGAATTGGCTCAAAGAAGGACTAACACATACTCAAGTAGGTATAGTAATATATTTTTGCCCTGAGGGGATGGGGGGGAGAAAAGGGGAGGGGGGAAGAAGGGAAGGAGGAAAGGGCAGATTGCGGGAGAGAGCAGTAAAAAGCAAAACACTTTCAAGGAAGATGAAGATGTTCTGCATTACTGCACCAGTATGACATATTGAATTGCTTGATCTGATAGGGAGGGTTGAGGAGGGAGGGAGGAAGAAAAATTTAGAACACAGAATTAGCTCAGGGACCCTGATCTCACTGGAGTGGGCTCATGGAGGGAATAGCTTTCATACCCAATTGGGAGGAGCAGTCTATTTAACCCTGCATAAAAATAGGAGGGGAAGAGGATAACGAAGGAAGGGTGAAAAAGGGAGTGCAGAGCGAGGGAGAGGATAGAAGTAAGGCACCTCTGAGGAGGAATAGGTAAAAAGAAGATAGAGTAAATGTCATGGGAAGTGAGTGGGATGGAGGGAAATAGTTATGATGATTGATTATAATGGCAAAATGTATGGTACCTACTTTGCTGGGCTTTTGTGAAGAAGATTCTCTGTCAAGCTTAAGGTACTATATAGAGGTTGTGACGAACAGGATGCTATCGTGAAAACCTGGAGAGACCCACATGAGCTGAAGCAGAGTGAAATGTACTGTATACAAAATAACAGCAATAGTGGGAGATAATCTGCTGGGAAGCATGTGATTGTTTTAAGCAAGGCAATGATCCAATATAACCCTGAGGGACTTATGAAGATCGCAGCCCATCTGCAGAGAAAGAACTGATAGTATCTGAAAACAGATGGAAACACATTTAAAAATTTTTTTTTCATTTCCTCTTTGACAATTCCTTAATCTGAAGTTTTTGTTTTTGTTTTTATTTTTGTGGGGCAATGGGGGTTAAGTGACTTTCCCAGGGTCACATAGCTAGTATGTGTCAAGTGTCTGAGGCCGGATTTGAACTCAGGTACTCCTGAATCCAGGGCCGGTGTTTTATCCACTGTGCCACCTAGCTGCCCCAAGTTTTGTTTTGTTTTTTTACTGTTTTCTCTCACAACTAGCTAATATGGGAATTTTTCCATGACTACTCATGTATAACTTATTTTGAATTGATTGAGTTCTTGTGGGTGGGGGGTGGTAATGGAGGAGGGAAGAGAAGTTGGGACACAAAGTTTTTTAAAAATTGATGTTAAAATTTTGTTTTTTCATATAAAAAAATAAAATAAATAATATATAAATGCTTAAAAGTCTAACTCTTGCTAAAGCTTATAATATATTGGTGACCACTCATTAGATATTTTAGACAGTATAGCTAGAATTTAGTATTCAGGTCAATATTGAGATTGATCAGCCACATGAAAATATTGACTTACATACCCCTATCACCTATGCCTATTTTGAAAAACTGTATTATGACTTCCATGGCACAATGGACCCCATAGAAAAGGCCCTAAAAGAAGCCAATGTTGATAAGTCACAGAAACATAACATCATCTTCATGGGTGGTTCCACTCAGCTTCCCCTAATCCAGAAACTTCTACAGGACTTCTTTTTTTATTTAAAATTTTATTTTTGTCCAAATTACATGTAAAAACAAATTTTAACATCAATTTTTAAAACTTTGTGTACCAAATTCTTTCCTCCCTCCCCCCACCCCCTCAAGAACTTAAGCAATTCAATATAAGTTATACATTTGTAGTCAAGCAAAACATTTCCACATTGGTCAGGTTATGAAAGAAAACAGACAAAAAATTTGGGAAAAGGAACTAACAAAAAAAAACATGTTTCAATCTGTATTCAGCCACCATTAGTTCTTTCTCTGGAGATGGATTGAATTTTTCATAAGTCCTCCAGAGTTGTCTTGGATCATTGTATTGTTGAAAAATAACTAAGTCATTCACAGCAAATCATCTTACAATGTTGCTGTTATTTTGTATATAGTATATTTCACTTTGCATCAGCTCATGTACGTCTTTCCAAATTTTTCTGATAGCATCCTGCTCATCATTTCTTATAGCACAATAGTATTCCATTATAATCTCATCCCATAATTTGTTTAGCCAATCCCCAATTGATGGGCATCTCCTCATTTTCAAATTCAACATCTTGTTTTTTATCTCTTTTTGGATACCAAAATAGTAGTTGTATTACTAGGTCAAAGAGCATGCATGGTTTTATAGCCCTTTGGCCATAGTTCCAAATTTCTCTACAGAATGTTTGAATCAGTTTACAATTTCACCAAGAGTGTATTAATGTCTCATTTCCCCCATATCCCCTACAACATTTGTGATTTTCCTCTGTTGTCCCGTTATCCAATCCAATAGGTATGAGGTAGTACCCAGAATTGTTTTGACCTGCATCTCTCCAATCAATAGTGAGTTAGAGCATTCTTTTTTCATATGGCTATAGGTAGCTTTGATTATTTCATCTGAAAACTTCATATATTTTGATTATCAATCAATTGGAGAATGGCTCTTATTTTAACAAATTTGACTCAGTTCTCTATGTGTTTGAGAAATGAGTCCTGTCCCTCCTCAAAAATGTTTTACTTCTGACTGCCTCCTCCTCCCTTCCCTTCTATCATCCCCCATTCCCTTCCCTATCTATTTTCCTACAGGATAAGATAGATTACTATACACAATTGAGTGTGTATGTTATTCTCTACTTGATCCATTCAATTGGTTCTTTTAAGAATTGCCTTTTCATTTCCTTTGACCATTGGAGAATGTTTTTTTTTCTTATTACATATTTATCTTGTCTCTCTAGATAAATCAAACAACATACAGTTATGGATTCCCTGCTATTCATCAGGGCTAGGTGCTGAATTTAAAAAAGACAAAAGTAAACCAATCTTTACACCGAGTTTACATTCTGAGGAATTTACATTATTATAGTCTTAACCATAGTTGTACAATTTATTACCTGTTGTTTTACAGTATTTTTAAAAATTGATGTGATGACCTCATATATTGCATTGTAAAACTTATTTTGACATCCAAAGAGGAATTATTTCAATGCTGAGGAAGGGAAATGGGATTTGTCTAATGAGGCTGATGTATATGTACAACCTAGATTTTGAAATAAATGTGTGTATATGTATTTGTGTGTATACACATATGTGTATGTTTATCCATATGTGTGTGTGTATATATATACATGCATGAATGCATCTATACATAAGATGGAATCAATAAAGGACACAGATGATGAGTATAAGAACAAGGCATGATCTAACAAAAATGGAGCATAGAGCTCAGAAAGAACTTAGGCTGGTGAAGAAAGCCAAATATGGCAATATCTTTTTTTTTCTAATTGTTGGGGAAAGTAGGAGAAGCAATGTTCATTTTATAGAACTATTATTTGAGCAGAATAAAGCAAGGCTTTTTTATGACCAGAACCAAGCACAATTCCTGGCATATAGTAGGCACTTAAAGATGTTTACTGACTGAATGACAATGGCAAGATGGAAGAACTACTTGATATTTACTTTGTTTCTACTTTGTTTTGTGACAAAAAGAGTGATTGGCATTTGCAGTAGAAATGACAGAATGAAAATGATTAATAGGTAGTTGATACCAAAAACAAATTAGATAAGAGAACACCCAGATACCCTTGAATTTTGATAAACTGATCTAGACCCAATGCATTCTTTGATACTGAAAGAACCAGATGAGATGATTGCTAAGTAGTATTTTAAAGTTTTCTATAGTATTTTTAAATGTGTGGAGAGTAAGATAGGTATGGCAATTATAATCATTAAGAGCTAGCATAGTTTGATTCCCCACCCCCAAATGGCATTCCAGATTAAGCTGCTTTTCTAAACTGGTCAATTTAAAAAATACTGAAGAACTTGTGGGATTTTTTCAGGATATTTTATAGGATGTCTCATAACATACTTATGTAAAAGATTTATATCAGTTGAATAATGATATATTTGGGTGGATTAAGACCTGGTTGAATGAAAAGGCCTAAAGAGAACTATTTAATAGACCAACATTTAGCTGGTAGTATATGCTAAGATAGAACAGAGATTTATCCTTGGTTCTTTTATGCTTGATAATTTTTACCAGTGGCTTGGAAGAAGGTATAGCTGGCATCCTTATCAAACATATGAATGACTTAAAATGGAGATTTCTAAGATATTGGATGTTTATTAAATGACAAAACTGGGAGTTGACATGGTTTTGAAAGCCCAGAACACAGTCAAATCTGATATGAAGAAATAAAAAGGAATAAATGTAAATATAACTCTCCAACACTATAAAACAAATTGCTGACCTTCATTGATGGAGAGTTTCAAGATTATGTTTCCTTCAATGATAAAATTAAAGATTTACATAAAAATATAGTTTCATAAATGAGCTGCACAAGGGTGCAGTGGGGGAAGATATGACTAAAAGAAATTCATTTGAAGAAGACATTAGTAGTAAAAGAGTGTTGAGAGCAATGAAACTAGCATATGCCCTCTTCTGTGCTCTTATATCATCACCACATTAGGAGTGTTGGGTTACATTTTGTTGTTTTTGTTTTTTTTCAAATTTGTTTATTTATTTTTCAGTGCAACAAACATTTATTTTATTTTTTCTAATTACCTGTAAGCGTAGTTTTCAACATTCATTTTCATAAGACTTAGAGTTTCAAATTTTTCTCCCTCCCTCCTCCACAAGACATCAACAAATCTGATATTGATTATACATGTACAATCCACAAGGGTTCTTTTTTTTAGTTCTCTCTATGCATGTGGATAGTATGCTTCATCATTAGTGCCTTGGGATTGTCTTGGATCATTGTATTGCTGAGAGTAGTTAAGTCATTCACAAATAATACTGCTGTCACTATTCACAATGTCCTCCCAGTTCTGCTCACTTCACTATACATAAGTTCCTATGCATCTTTCCATGTTTTTCTGGTATCATCCTATTTGTCATTTCCTATAGCACAATACCATTCCACTACAATCATATACCACACCTTCTTCAGTCATTCCTCAATTGATGGACATTCCCTTGATTTACAATTCTTAGCCACCACAAATAGTTGCTATAAATATTTTTTTTTGTACAATTTTCCCTCCTTTTCTCTTTTTCACAATCAATATTGTTAACTGTTTCCCTCCCTCCTATTCCCTTCCCCATGGTATTTACTCTATTGTCTATCTTCTTTTACCCTATCCCTCTTCAAAAGGGATTTGCTTCTATCTGTCCCCTCCCCCAATCTTCTCTCCCTTCTTTTGCCCCTCTCTCTTTATCCCCTTTTCCTCCTATTTTCCTGTAGGGTTAGATAGGTTACTCCACCCAATTGAGTGTGTATGTTATTCCCTCCTTGAGACACTTCTGATGAGACTGAGATCTTTGAGACAATCCTGATGAGTGTTAGGCTCATTTACTGCCCAGATTAAATATATTACTCCACACAATTGTGTGTGTGTGTGTGTGTGTGTGTGTGTGTGTGTGTGTGTGTGTCTTATTTCCTCCTTGAAGCAACTCTGATGAGAATAAGGTCTTTGAGCCTATTCTGATGAGTGTAAAATTCATTTACTGCCCTGCTCCTCCCTCATCTCTTCCCGTACTCCATAAACCTTTCCTGCTTCTTTTATGTGGGATTCCCCTCACCCCTCAATTTTACCCTAAAGATGTCATAATGGGGCAGCTAGGTGACACAGTGGACAAAGCATCCACCCTGGACCCAGGGGAATCCCAGCCAAAACCTGGCCTCAGACACAAGACAGTCACCCACTGCACCTGAGAGCTCTGGAATTTGGCTATAATATTTCTAGGAGTTTTCCTTTTGGGATCTCTTTCTGGAGGTGATCAGTGGATTCTTTCAATTTCTATTTTACCTCCTGCTTCTAGAATATCAGGGCAATTTTCCCCGACAATTTTTTGGAAATTGGGTTACATTTTGAACTTCACATTTCAGGAAGAACTTTGACAAGTTGGAGTATGTTCAGTAGTGGCAGAGAACTAAAATGATAGCAAGTCTGGAAGCACTGAAGGAAATGGGACTATCTAGAGAAGATTTAGGAGAATGGTACAATTGTTTTCTTATACTTACAAGGTTGTTAAATGGAAAAGAGATTAGACTTAATTCACTTAGGACAGAAACAAGATCATTGGTTGAAAATCACAGTCATATTCTGACCACATCTAAAGGAAACACTCCAAAAGTCCAAGGTAATGAGTTTCATTTCACTGAAAGTATTATTTCTTTTAAAAATTATTCATTTTAAACATCCATTTCTTAAAAGTTTGAGTGCCATATTTTCTCCCTTCCTCCAATCCTTTTCCCATCCATGGAGAAGGCAAAAGAATATGATTATCAGTAATACCTACAAAGTCATGAAAAACACATTTCTATATTAGTGACATTACAAAGAACAAAACACAAATCAAGAAACATAAAGAATGTGAAAAAATATGCTACATTCTGCACTCAGGGTTCAACAGTCCTCTATCTGGAAGTGGATAGCAGTTTTCATCATTGGTTATTTGGATTTGTCTTAGATCTTCATCTTGAGCTGAGTAGCTGAGTCTTACATAGTTAATCATTCTTAAAATGCTACTTTTACTGTGTGCAATATTTCCCTTGTTCTGCTCCTGCACTTTGTATCAGTTCACATATTCCAACATTTTTCTGAAATCAACTTGCTCCTCATTTTTCATAATAGTCATCTCAATCATATAACACAACTTGTTCAGCCATTCCCCAATTGATGTCTTCCCCCCAATTTCCTTTTTTTTCCTAACATACACACAAAGGAGCTTATATAAATATTTTTGTAGATACAGGTCCTTTTCTTTTCTAAATCTCTTTGGGATACAAATATAGTAATGGTATTGCTAGTGAAAAAATATTAGGAGACAAAATATTGAGAGCTCTGTTTTCCAAAGCTTAGTACTTTTAGTTATTATTTCATTTTAGTTTTTCTCTTAAGCAAAGGGCCACAAAGTTGGGAACCTGAAGTTTTCAAAGGGCCAGTGAGAAAATAGGGTTAGAAAAAACAAAAAATGATTAATCACAAGAAAGGAAATCTATCTGAATGAAGGAAAAAATAGTGTCAGCTACTTATAAATAACGTTGAAAATACAATAATTTCTACATAGCTTCTTCTATTTAAGAATGATTATAATCCTGACTAATATAAAAAAAGTGGCGAGATATAGTCCCCAGTACAAAGGAAGTATATTTTGAGAGGTCAGTAGAAAAATGAGAGTGATATCATCTCTATTTGCAGATGTAATTGAATTCCTGACATCACCAAGATTTCTACTAAACATAGTTCATCATTGTTCCTCTAACTAGTCTTTAATAATCAGCCTGTTGAATCTCTGTCTTCAAGGAATCTATCCCCTCCTTTTCCCCAACATAAGCCTATTTTTGGTCCTCCTTGCCTCTTGCCTGGTCAGCTGGAATAGTTTTGTGGAGAAACTACTCCACCTCTACTTTTTTTTTTGGGGGGGGGCAATGAGGGTTAAGTGACTTGCCCAGGGTCACACAACAAGTAAGTGTCAAGTGTATGAGTCTGGATTTGGACTCAGGTCCTCCTGAATCCAGGACTGGTGCTTTATCGACTGTACCACCTAGCTGCCCCCTCCACCTCTACTTCTAATCCACCTTGCTCACTCTGTCAAAATAATTTTCTAATGAATAGTTTTAACAACCCCTTTTCCCTTCAAAACACTTTAGGGTGTCTTCATTTTCTACAAAACCCCTGAAACCTGACATTCACCCCCACAACATACACACAAACACACACACACACACACACACACACACACACACACAAGTCTATTTTCAACCTACATTCCCAGCCTTGTTCTTCTTTATAGTCAAAATATCTAATTTGTACTGTAGACATCTAATAGCTTGGTTGACGCTCTAGGGGCATATTTCATAGACTCCATTTAATGTAAGTGGTTTGCTTTCAAGCATAGCAAACTTCACTCAATATCCATCGCCTAAGTGGATAAGTATTGAGCTTCTTCTTTAGATGTCCATAGGCATCTTTGAAATTAAGTACACTGGGCTCCCTGCCTCAAGAGGTTCCCATTCTCAAGTCAAGTTAACAAGCATTTAATGTCTATTATATGTCAATCACTATTCTATGTATTTGAATACTCTAGAGGTTTTCAACAAAAGGCTCACTAACCACTTGTCAGGTATATTATCATAAGATATAATGGACTTTTTGTTAAAGCCCAAAGGCCCAACCAGAGAAGATTAATATAGAATGATTGAATTAAGTGAGACTGACTGACTCTGCCTATTAACTCAATTAAAGTTGACTTGATCAAAACCACACCTTCTTGACTCCCAAGAGGGAGTATTCTCAGAGGCCACAGACTACACATCAACAGGAAACCACCCTCAACCAATCAGCTTGAAGGACCTCCCCTTCCAGGGGAGGGGGACAGGAAGTAGGAAATGAGGCTGGCTCCCTCATTCTGGCCTCTTTCATTGCAGAACCTAGGGATGGTGGCTGAGGGAAGGAGAAGAAGGAGTCCATTCTGAAACCTAGGGTAGATAGGCTTCTTCTTAATATTCTGAATTCCACATGTTCTATCTTTACTAACTTCTAATATACTTTAATAAATGCTTAATGTCCAATGACTGGTGCTAAAGATTCTAATTTTAGGCAACCACAGATTTAGTTATACACATCACATTATAAAGAGGATTAATTTGCAAGAACTGCTTGGCCCAGAGTATAATGAAAATAGCAGCTGGTGAGCCTGGAAGATGGCAGAGAGTAATCAGCAAGCTGCCTGAGCTCTCCTTCTGTTCCCTCAAAAAGAATATTAAATCAAGCCTCTAGACAGATTCTGAAACTACAGAACCTGCAAAGAGACAGAGACACACAGTCTTCCAACCAGAGATAATTTAAGACTTCGGGAATGGTCGGTCTGATTCAGGCAAAAGGGGGGCACAGTGCAGGGCAGCAGCCCAGTGCCAAGGGGGTTGGGGCAAGTCAGCAGGAAGCTGAACAACTGAGGCCCCTGGATCCTGGCTCAAAAATCTGGTGGCCCAGCAGGACAGTGGAAAAACCTACTTGCACCAGCCGAGAGGGCAAGTTGCCAGCTGGAGGGCCACGAACAGGATAGGTGTGACTAGGCCCACTGATCCTAGCACATTCAGATAGGAAGTGCAGGGTTGGGGAACTGCACACACCATAAAGGCCTCAGTGTGTAAAAAGCCGGTGACACAGCACCTATACCCCTGCACAAGAAGCCCAAAACAGAGACCCTGGTGCCCCCAGAGCAGACCTCAACTTAAAAAATAAAGAAATAAGCTGCAATAATGAGTAAGAAGCAAAAAAGAGCCCTCTCCATTGAGAGTTTCTGTATCAACAGGGAAGAGGCAAACACAAACTTAGATGGGACAATACCCTCAAATTGCCTACATATGAAGCCTCGCAAGGGAAGGTGAATTGGTCTCAAGAACAAAAAATTATGAAAAAAGAATCAGCAGCTTGGAAAAGGAAGCACAAGGACTGCAGAAAACAATGCCTTAAAAAATTCATCTGGCCAAATGGAAAAAAAGGCGCATAATCTCATTGAAGAAAACAATGCCTTAAAAATTAAAATTGGAGAGTTGGAAGATAAGGAATTCATGAGACACCAGGAATCAGTCAAGCAGAATCAAAAGAATGAAAAAATAAAAGAAAATGTGAAATACCTCACTGGAAAGACAACTGATCTGGAAAACAGATCGAGGAGAGACAATTTGAGAATCATTGGACTGCCTGAAAGCCATGATCAGAAAAAGAATCTAGACACCATATTCCAGGAAATGATTAAGGAGAACTGCCCTGATATTATAGAATCAGAGGATAAAATCATCATTGAAAGAATCCACCAATCACCTCCTGAAAGAGACCCCAAAAGGAAAACTCCAAGGAATATTGTAGCCAAATTCCAGAATTATCAGGTGAAGGAGAAAATACTCCAAGCAGCCAGAAAGAAGCAATTTAAATATCATGGAGCCACAGTCAGGATTGCTCAGGATCTGGAAGCTTCAACATTAAAGGACCACAAGGCTTGGAATATGATATTCTGGAAGGCAAAGGAGCTTGGATTGCAGGGAAGAATCTATTACCCAACAAATCTGAGCATTCTCTTTCAGGGGAAAAGATGGACGTTCAATGACATTGGGGACTTTCAATACTTCCTGATGAAAAGACCAGAACTGAATAGAAAATTCGATCTTAACATACAAGACTCAAGAGAAGTTTAAAAAGGTAAACAGAGGGAAAAAAAGTTACTCAATTAGGTTAAACTGTTTACATCCCTACACGGGAAGATAATACTCATAACTCTTAAGAATTGTAAATGCATTTGGACAGAGGACTTTACACAGAGGGTATAAATATAAATTGTCTTTGATGTGATGATACAAAGAAAATTAAGGGATTAAAAGGGGAGTCTATGGAGAGGTGGAATGGGGTCATATGAAGAGGTGAAAAATAACCTATTACAATAGAGGGAAAGAAAGGAGGGGTGAACATTGTTTCAACCCTACTCTCATTAGATTTGATTCAAAGAGGGAATAACATATACATTCATTGGGATAAAGAAACTTAGCTCATTTTTTATGGAAGTAAAAGGGGAAGGGAAAGGCAGGGACTGATAGAAGGGAGGACAAAAGCAAGGCAGAAAAGGGTAAAGAAAAGGGAGGGGGGTGATAAAAAGGGAGGGCAGATCGGGGGAGGCAAGGGTAAGAAGTAAAATGTCAGTGAGGAGGAATAGGGTGAAAGAAGGGGGGAAAAGTACAAAGGGGGTAAATAGAATGGAGGGGAATAGACAGTAATAATAACTGTGAATGTGAATGGGATGAACTCTGCAATAAAACAGAAGCGAATTGCAGAGTGGATTAAAAAACAGAATCCTACAATATGTTGTTTACAAGCAAAACATTTGAAGCAGAGAGATACACACAGAGTAAAGGTAAAAGGCTGGAGCAGAATATGTTATGCTTCAGCTAAAGTAAAAAAAGCAGGGGTAGCAATCCATATCTCAGATAAAGAACAGGCAAAAGTAGATCCCATTAAAAGAGATGAGGAAGGAAACTACATTTTGCTAAAAGGTACTATAGATAATGAAGTAATATCAATATTAAATGTGTATGTGCCAAGTAGTATAGCATCCAAGTTCTTAGAGGAGAAGTTAAATGAGTTACAAAAGGAATTAGACAGTAATACTATACTAGTGGAGGATCTGAATCTCCCCCTCTCAGAATTAGATAAATCTAGCCAAAAAATAAATAAGAAAGAAGTGAAAGAGGTGAATAGATTACTAGAAAAGTTAGACATGATAGATGTCTGGAGAAAACTGAATGGGGATAGAAAGGAATATACCTTTTTCTCAGCAGTACATGGCACATTTTCAAAAATTGACCATGTATTAGGGCACAAAAACATCATAGTCAAATGTAGAAAGGCAGAAATAGTAAATGCATTCTTCTGAGATCATGATGCAATAAAAATTACATGTAAGAAAGAGCCAGGGAAAAGTAGAATGAAAATCAATTGGAAACTAAATAATTTCATTCTAAAGAATGAATGGGTCAAACAACAAATCATAGAAACAATCAATAACTATATCGAAGAGAATGACAATAATGAGACAACATACCAAAATCTATGGGATGCAGCCAGTGCAGTGCGTAGGGGAAAATTTATAGCTCTAAATGTTTACATGAATAAAAAAAGAAAAAGAGGAGATTAATGAATTGGGCATGCAGCTTAGAAGGCTAGAGGAGGAACAAATTAGAAATCCCCAATTAGATACTAAACTAGAGATCCTGAAAATTAAAGGAGAAATTAATGAGATTGAAGGCAAGAAAACTATGGAATTAATCAATAAAGCTAGGAGCTGGTTTTGTGAAAAAACCAATAAAATAGATAAAATATTGGTTCATTTGATTTAAAAAAAGAAAGGGGAAAGCCAGGTTACCAGTGTCAAAAATGAAAGGGGTGATGTTACCACCAATGAAGTGGAAATTAAATCAACGATTAGGAATTATTTTGCCCAACTGTATGCCAATGAATTTGACAATCTAAATGAAATGGATGAATATGTACAAAAATACAAACTGCCCAGGCTGACTGAGGAGGAAATAGAATCCTTAAATAAATCCATATTGGAAAAAGAAATTGAACAAGCCATTAATGAACTCCCTAGGAAAGGATCCCCAGTGCCAGATGGGTTTGCAGGTGAATTTTACCAAACATTTGAGGAACAATTGATTCCAATATTGTACAAATTATTTGGAAAAATAGGTGAAGAGGGAGTTCTACCAAATTCGTTTTATGATACAAATATGGTGGTGATACCAAAACCAGGCAAAGCAAAAACAGAGAAAGAAAATTATAGACCAATTCCCCTAATGAATATTGATACTAAAATCTTAAATAAGATATTGGCGGGGAGATTACAGCAAGTGATCACCAGGATGGTACACTATGACCAGGTGGGATTTATACCAGGAGTGCAGGGCTGGTTCAATATTGGGAGGACTATTAACATAATCAACCACATCAATAAGAAAACTAACCAAAATCATATGATTATCTCAATAGATGCAGAGAAAGCTTTGACAAAATATAGCACCCATTCCTAATAAAAACACTAGAGAGTTTAGGAATGGGTGGAGCTTTCCTTAAAATAATAAACAGTATCTACCTAAGACCATCAGCAAGTGCATATGCAGTGAAGATAAGTTGGAGGCCTTCCCAATGAGATCAGGGGTGAAACGGGGATGTCTATTATCAGCCCTATTATTTAATATTGTACTGGAAATGTTTGCTTTGGCAATGAGAGAAGAGAAGGGAATTGAAGGAATTGGAATGGGCAAGGAGGAAACAAAACTATCACTCTTTGCAGATGATATGATGGTATACTTAGAGAATCCTGGAGAATCAACTCAAAAATCACTCGAAACAATTAACAACTTTGGGAAAGTATCAGAATGTAAAATAAATCCACATAGATCATCAGCATTTCTGTGCATGACCAACAAAGTCCAGCAGCAAGAGATGGAAAGAGAAATCCCATTTAAAGTAACGATAGATGGTATAAAATACTTGGGAGTCTATTTGCCAAGACACACCCAGGAACTCTATGAACACAATTGCCAAGCACTCTTCACACAAAGCAAAGTAGATCTAAATAATTGCAAGGATATCAATTGCTCATGGATAGGCAGATCTAATATAGTAGAAATGACAATTCTACCTAAATTGATTTACTTATTCGGTGCCATGGCAGTCAGACTACTTAAAGATTATTTTATAGAGCTAGAAAAAATAATAACAAAAGTCATCTGGAAAAACAAAAAATCAGGAATATCAAGGGAAATAATGAAAAAAAATGCACAGGGAGGTGGGTTAGCAGTACCAAATCTGGATCTTTGCTATAAAGTGGTAGTCATTGAGGCTATCTGGTGCTGGCTAGGAAATGGAGTGGAGGATCAATGGAGTAGGCTGGGCACAGGAAACACAGTGGTAAATGGCACTAGTAATGTAGTGTTTGATAAGTATTTGACAAGGACTGCTGGGAAAACTGGAAGATAGTATGGCAGAGATTGGGCATGGACCAACATCTTACACCTTGTACTAAATAAGGTCAAAATGCATACATGATTTAGACATAAGAGGTGATACCATAGGTAAATTAGGAGAGAAAGGAATGGTCTACCTTTCAGATCTTTGGAGGGGAAAACAGTTTATGACCAAACAAGAGAGAGAGAATGTTATGAAATCCAAAATGGATGATTTTGATTACATTAAATTAAAAAGGTTTTGTGCAAACAGAAGCAATGCATCCGGGGTTAGAGGGGATGCAGAGGGCTGGGAAACAAATTTTATGGCCAGTACTTCTGATAAAGGATTCGCTTCTAAAATATATAGGGAACTAAATCAAACTTATAAGAATCCAAGTCATTCCCCAGTTGAGAATTGGTCAAGGGATGTGGACAGGCGGTTTTCTGATGAAGAAATCAAGGCTATCTATTCCCATATGAGAAGGTGCTCTGAATCACTAGTGATTGGAGAGATGCAAATTGAAACAGCTCTGAGGTGCCACCTGACACCTATCAGATTGCCTAGGATGACAGGAGAGGAGAATAATGGATGTTGGAGAAGCTGTGGAACACTAATGCATTGTTGGTAGAGCTGTGAACTTATCCAACAATTCTGGAGAGCAATTTGGAATTATGCCCAAAGGGCTATAAAGCTGTGCATACCCTTTGACCCAGCAATACCACTTTTGGGTCTTTTTTCCCAAAGAGATAATGGAAAGGGGAAAAGAACCCACATGTACAAAAATATTTATAGCTGCTCTTTACGTGGTGGCAAGGAATTGGAAGTTGAGGTGATGTCCATCAACTGGGGAATGGCTGGACAAATTGTGGTATATGAATACAATGGAACACTATTGTGCTGTAAGAAACGATGAGCAGGAGTAGTTCAGAGAAACCTGGAGGGTCTTGCATGGGCTGATGATGAGTGAGATGAGCAGAACCAGAAGAACATTGTACACAGTATCATCAGCATTGAGTGCTGATCTACTGTGATGGACTATATTCTTCTCACCAATGCAATGGTATAGAAGGGTTCCAGGGAATTCATGATGGAGGAGAATCTCCAAATCCAGGAAAAAAAAAAAAAGAACAGTGGAGTATAGATGCTGAATGAACCATACTGTTTCTTTTGTTTTTGGTGCTGTTGTTTTTCTATTTTGAGGTTTTTCCTCATTGCTCGGATTTTTCTCTTATAACATGACTAATGCAGAAATATGTTTATATATATATATATATATTTACCTGCTGTCTAGGGGAGGGGAGAGGGAGGGGAGGGAGGGAGAAAAATCTGAAATTGGAAAGCTTGTATAAACAAAAGTTGAGAACTATTTTTACATGCAACAGGAATAAATAAATAAATAAATACTTTATTTAAAAAAGAAATAGAAAATGCAGTTGGCATTTATATAGTATTGCAACGTTTTCTTAGTACTTATGTACATTTCAGAATTTGTCTCACAGCAACCCTGGGAAGAAGATGCTTTGTCATCCTTATTTTAAAAATAAGGAAGATCAGATAATTTAAATGACTTGCCTGTGGACACACAACTTGTAATTTTCAGACATAGAATTCAAACCTGGGTCTTCCTGATCCTTAGTACATACTATACATGGCATGATTAAGGATTCTTGTTGGAAAATCTAAAAAGTTAATCCTTTCCCCCCAAAAAAAGAAACTATGGAAATGGGTAGTTAGCTGGAATAACTATTTAGAGTTTTTATTTCGTGGGATGTAAAATCAGAAGACAATATAAAATGTACAATAATCAAATTCTTGGTGGATTTCTTTGCACCACATATTTCATGGTAGCATTTCTGGAAAAATGAGTCAATGTCCTGTTGTATCCTAAGATCCTTTCTCTTTCCTGGCTAGTCTTTTCATGGCTTCTTTAACTTCCTTATTTCTTAGTGTATAGATCAAGGGATTTATGCTAGGGGTGATGATCGAATAAAAAATGCTAAGCAGTTTTCCTTCATATTGGGATGGACTATTTCCTGGCTGTATATACATATAGATGACAGTTCCATAGAAGATGGACACCACAATGAGATGAGAAGAGCAGGTACCAAATGCTTTCTTTCGTCCTATGGCAGACTTGATCCTCAACACAGCCACAACAATGAAGCCATAGGAGATAAGGATGAGAAGAAGTGGAACTAGAACAATAACCAGACACATGCCAAATGTAGTTACCTCCATAGCTGTGGTGTCCACACAGGCTATTTTTATCATGGCTGACATCTCACAAAAGAAGTGATCCAAGTGGTGGTTCCCACATCTAGGCAGGCTTATTGCATAAGGAGAGAGGATCATGCAGTTCATAATGCCAATGAGCCAGGCCATTGCCAATAGACCTTGGCAGAGTTTGGGATTCATGACCACCATATAATGCAGGGGCTTGCAAACAGCATTGTAGCGGTCATAGGACATCACAGCTAGTAGCATACACTCAACTGAGCAAAGAATCATATCAATGAAAAGCTGAATTATACATCCACTAAAAGTTATTCTTTTGTTCTGACTCCAGATGTTGACCAACATTTGAGGGACAATATTAGTGGTATAACAAAGATCCAAGATGGACAAATTTCTGAGGAAAAAGTACATAGGTGTTTGGAGATGGATGTCCAGAAGTGACACCAGGATGATGGCTATGTTACCCATTAAGGCAATCATATAAAAGAAAGAGACAACCCCAGAGATGGTCTTCTCTAGCTGGGGCTGATCTGTGAAACCAAGGAGAATAAATCCATTTAAGTAGCTATAATTGTTCATCTTTATCTTCTTTTTTGAATAGTCACTGTGAAGATAGAATAATCACTCTATCAAAAACACAACAAATTTAGTGAACAATTAGATTATATCTATTTATAATGATAAAGTTGTGATTGTATTCCTTCACTAATATTGATGCAATCTCCCATTATTTTAGGTTTCCAATAGGAAAGGGAAGGAGGAGAGGAACAGTAGAGGAAGGGAGGAAAGAAGGAAGAGATAAGAGGAAAGAAAAGTAGGAAAGGTGCTCCGATTTTTCAATTTCTTAGAAATGGCTAAGGGGCAGCTAAGTGGGCAGTGGATAAAACACCGGCTCTGGATTCAGGAGGACCTGAGTTCAAATCCGGCATCAGACATTTGGCATTCACTGGCTGTGTGACTCTGGGCAAGTCACTTAACCTTCATTGCCCTGCAAAAAAAGAAAAAAGAAATGGCTAGCAACCAACCCCCCACCCCCTTAGAAAAACAACTATAACAACAAAATTTTTGTTCCTTTTCCCTTTATATGCATTTGATATTCTTGCAACATTGAAGAATGGCTGGACATGGTCCATCTACTCTACCTGCTATTTCAGTCAACTAAAATTAGTTTATCTTGCTGTTATGGCCTTGAGTGTAATGCTCATTTTTAATCCTTCAGAGAGATTTTTGTATTCTATATTTTGCTGGCATACAACCATACTAGGAGAATAATGATATTAAAACAGTAGGCCTTTGCTTCTGCGATATTGGAATAACCTAAAAGCATATAGGGCAGTGAAATGTCTCATGAGGTGTTTGAGTAATCCAAAATGAGGAATATTGCAAAAGGAACTCAGAAAATAATGTTTAATGGTAGATGTGTGAATTAAAAGGAAGATTGGTTTGTCACAATGGGAGGGTGAGGGGTAACAGCTAACAGGTAAACAGCCCACATGTTCTATAGATCATCTTATGATTCCTTCAAGCTCTGCAATTGAACAGTCCATTGAAAAATGGAGATAAACCATAGTTTTTGCTTCAGCATTCTTTTGGAAAATTCCCTTGCTATCCTTCTTTCAAAACCTCAGAATGCCCATTGGGTCTTGTAGTATAACCTATACCAAAAGTCTAGAGCAGGCTAATCATTCAGGTTTATCAAAGATAGTGTAATTAAGACACAGGTATATGAAAAAAGCAGTATGCAAAACCTGTGAATATAGGGCATAGCAAAAGTCTTAGTGCAGTTTTAAACTATTTAAGTTTCACACTGAGTTTTAAGCTATTACAGCTTGATTACAGGTGAGCTTTAGAGTCGTAAAGACCTGGGTTCAAATTCTGAATCTGTTAATTACTAGCTGTAGTAAAAACAAAAGAAAGACAAATTTCTTACAGCAAAAATTTTTTAAAAATAGATATTTTGGATAGGGGGTTCTGCAAATGTGGAATGTATACAATGTCAAATGAGGTTACTGTATTGATAGTTTTACTTAATTGTTTTACTTTGTTATGATAACTCACATAGTAAGAGTAATGTGTAAATATTTGTAATGTAAAATAAAACACATTGACAGTGAATATCACTTACACTCCCTGAGATTGAATTTCATTTGTAAAATGAATATAAATATACCTAGAGTATCTCTCACACAATGATTCCTTGAGGTTCAAATGAGATGGTGCATCCTCCTCCTGTTCCTCCTCATCATCATATGTATCAGACCTCTAGTAGCTTGGCTACTTAAAAAGGTATATAGTTTTCCCAAGGGATACACTTCTGGTATGAAAGACCAAAGATTCCCAGGAAAAACAACTCAGTTAACCAGTTATGCTTCCCTGTTACAAAGAGGTCTCTTTTGTTTCTTTTGTTTTCCTTCCTTCCAAACCATTCCATTCTATACTTATAGTGTTAAGGATAGTCTAACACCAGCTCAGAAATTAAAGGTCTTTGTACTTGTGCATGAATAAGTACAATCTTCAGCTGCTGCTGCTTTTCTTCTATAAACATCAACTTACCTGAACCCTTAATCATGGCAACAGCATACAGCCTCCATAGTCCATCCTTTCCTATTTTCTTTTTGGTTTGAGAAGGGTTACCCTGTCTCAACTAATATTGGTATCCCCAGCAGGGATTCAGCTAGAACTTGCAAAAGGACTTGTCAATATTTTTGACACATTCTGAGTTTTTTCGTATTCTGTACCAGAGGCTTCAAGATCATAGCTAGCAGCTAGTAGTTTCAGTAACTTGATAGATCCTTCCCTCCTGAACTGCTCCCCAAGATGTTATTAATCCTATAGGTCCACCTTTTCGATTTCTTTAGGTATAGAAGAGACTGCTTAAATGTTAATGACACAATTCCACCTATGGTACTGATTTAACATTGGCTTTCAGTTGAGCTACAGTATTATTTCTAGTAATGTGATAATTATATAAGTACTTCTTTCTCAACCAAGGGAAATATTATTTAAATGAGCTTTTATCAATGAGTTCAAATGAAGTTATGGTCTAACCATTCTATATCAACTTTTTGACTTTTGACACAGCTTTAATTAACCATATAATTTAGTGAGAGAAAGGCATAAAGGTATATAAATACTATAAAGGTATAGTATTTAATTGACTTAATTAATTTTGAAATACATGGATGTGATTTCCACTGATTCAATCATATTGGTGAATAACTTTGAAACTTATAGAAAATATTATAGAAATTTTTTTCAAATTAATTATAGAAATGGGAACATGGGCTAGTTGGTAGACAGATAGCAATTAGAAAGGGAAAAAAGTGAAATGTGATGGAAGAACTAGAAAATAAAAAATAATAAATCACTGTCATTTGTACTTTGGTATATTTATGATGGATTTGGCCTTGAAATAGTATTTTATGGTGTAATGAATACAAGATCACAGTTCAAATCCCACCTCAGTCATTTAATATCTAGATGACCTTGGGCAAGTCACTTAACCTCTCTGATTCTCAGTTTCTTATCCAAAAAATAATGGGATTTGTCTTCTAAGGTCCCTTCCAGCTTTAAGTCTATGATCACATTATTTTGTGATGTCTTGTGATATTCACAACAACACTGCATTGTAGACAGAGAAAAGAAAAAAATTAATGGAGAATAATTTCCAATTTCATTCACTTTTCCACTTCATTGAGGACAATCAGGACCCAGAAGATAACTACAAATATAGCCACTATAAAAACAGATTTAAGATCAAGGACTTAGAACCATATAATTTTAGAGGTTATCAGTTCTAACATATTAATTTTACAGATAAGAAAACTGAAGCCTATTGACAATATAAGAGTCCTTACCATGGGCCAAAGAGTATTATACCCAGTGTAATAGTTTCAGAGGGATAATTCCTAAATTTCTCTTAACATGGGGTCCATGAACTTAAACAAAAAGAGTTTCGTAACTATATTTCAATATAATTAGTTTCCTTACTAATCCTATGTAGTTTATTTTATGAATTTAAAAACATTATTCTGAGAAGGGTTTGATGATCTTCTCCAAATTGTAAAAGAATCCTGGACACATAAAGCTTAGGAACATTTTCTTAGAAGTTGAGATTTATCTCAACACTAAAACTAAGGTCTCATCATTCCTAGCCCAGAATTTTCTCCTACATCACACTTATGTGAATCTCCCTCTTTAAAATTGGAAAGCTTAATGATACAAAACTCATAGTGGTTCTAATTTGTCCAGACTTACCCCAGCTCAGTTCTTTGAAAATTTCTTTACAGATGATTATACCAGGGAAAGTCCTGGAAATGAAAGACACTGCCCCCTTCCCCCCACCACACACACACACACACACACACACACACACACACACACACACACACACAAGGATGGCAGATTCCACTTCTTCACTGTACTTGAACAAGGCTAAGTATGAAGATTTTGTGACTGATTTCTTCCAGCTTATTGCACAAGACTTCAATAAATGGGAAATAAATGCACCTGGCACTGACTTTTTCAGTTCATATATTAAATGATATTACTATTAATAAAATGCAATACATGGCTCATTTCCTTCCCTGGCATTTGTTTTCAAAATATGCATCACCATGATTCAAAAGAGAATTTATTGATTTAAGCAAATGTCAGGTATGAGATTTGTTAATTCCAAGGAGTCCTCAGGGAATCTGAGGTCTCAGTAGTAATCATAGTTTACTAAAAATTTGCTCAGCAAGTGAGACACACCAGACATGATCCCCAAAGATATGACATCACTTTAAGTTGGGGATTAATATCAGTACCATGATTATAATGAAGAGTTTGTGTGTGAGCATCACTGTAGAATAATTATGGGATAAAAATAAAATTAGAATTATATGGTATTTTAAGGTTTGCAAAATACTTCGTATATATTAATTCATTTTTGGCTCATAATCCTGTGAAGTAAATGCTATTATTATTCCTAATTTACCCATGAAGAATTTGAGATGCAGAGAGACTATATGATTTTCCCAGAGTTACAAAACCAGGAAGTGTCTGAAGCAGAATTTAAACTCAGGTCTTCCTGACTCTAAGTCCCATATCATATCCATGGTACCTGTAACCAAACTACCATAAACTCTTAGAGATTTCAGGAAGCTAAGAATTCATGTAATACCCAAGGCCTTGCAATACATATTAGAAATTTAATAAATATTTGTGGGGTTTTATAGAAATGAAACAAATGGAATGGTAATGAAACAAATGTAAATGCTGGACTTCATATGAGCAATGCAAAATTTTAACTATTCCCCCACCCTACCCCGTATGATCAGTTTCATGTTAAAATAAAAAATACTATTTACTATGTATTGGGATCAGAGGCTAGTCTATTTGACATTTGTTATATCCAATCAATTAATCTATATGTATTTTTGAAGAGCCTCCTATGAATGCTAAGATCTGGGAATGTGAATAAAAAAAAATGAAACAATCTCTATTCTTAACAAGTTTACATTTTAATGAAGGAAACAATGAGTACGTATAAAGCATTCACAGCATTAATATGAAGTATTCTGGTGTAACTTCTCCACCAGATTATCTGGACCCAAAGGTGGCTGGTTCTTCATCTCAAGGTATTTGAAAAGGAAAAATAGAAAAAATGTTACCTTAAACTGTTTCTCTGAGTAATGTAAATCATCACAAATACATACATACATACATACATACATACATACATACATACATACATACATACATATCCTTTGTTTCCTTTATTTGTTATGCTTTTGTTCAGGATCTAGACGTCTTTGGGTATCCACCTTTGGCTCTGACTTTTCCTTTCAGGAAAGAGAAATGATGCAACTGGTTAGAGAGTTAGGGAGAAATCATCAACACCACCACCACCATCATAACCATCATCATCACTGAGTAATGTAAAATAAAAACATAATAACTCTGCAACCTATAAGAATAGCTCTTTTGTAGCATATGCAGGTCAAGCATTAGATTTTGTGTTTATTCCAATAAGACTCAAATAAAATATATGAAGGACTTTTGGTAGTAGAGACTCTGGTCAAACTTCTGAAGCATAGTTTTGGCTGGCTGAACATAAAATTTGATGAGAAAGATTCAAAAAACATAAGGAGATCTACTATATAAGATACTTAGTTTCTTCTGGATCAGTGATTATTACATTGGTGATGTGAACTCCTGGTATGGAAACTATTTTGGCAACTGTGGAATTCAGGATCTCGGGGAGTTGCCTGAGTTAATTACTAAGAGACTTATTTATCATGAGTTATTTCCCAGAGATATGATTGGCATCTTGGTTTCTTCCATTTGTAAATCCAATTCCAATTGTAAATCCTGAAAATCAAAGGAGAAATTAATAAAATTGAAAGCAAGAAAACTATACAATTAATCAATAAAATGAAGAGCTGGTTTTATGAAAAAACCAATACAATAGATAAATCTTTGGTTTATTTGATTAAAAAAAAAGAAAAAAGAAAACCAAATTACCAGTATCAAAAATGAAAGGGGTGAATTCACAACTAATGAAGTGGAAATTAAAGTAATCATTAGGAACTATTTTGCCCAACTGTATGCCAATAAATTTGACAATCTAAATGAAGTGGATAAATATTTACAAAAATACAAATTGCCCAGGTTAACTGAAGAGGAAATAAAATCCTTAAATAAGCCGATATTAGAAAAAAGTAATTGAAAAAGAAATTAATGAATTCCCTAAGAAAAAATCTCCAGGCCAGATAGGTTTACAAGTGAATTCTACCAAACATTCAAAGAACAATTAGTTCCAATACTATACAAATTATTTGGGAAAATGGGTGAAGGAGTTCTACCAAATTCCTTTTATGACATAAATATGGTGTTGATACCAAAACCAGGAAGAACCAAAACAAAGAAAGAAAATTATAGACCAATTTCCCTAATAATATTGATGCTACAATCTTAAATAAGATGTTAGCAAGGAGATTACAGCAATTGATCACCAGGATAATACACTATGACCAGGTGGGATTTATACCAGGAATGCAGGGCTGGTTCAACATTAGGAAAACTACTAACATAATCAACCACATCAGTAAGAAAACTAACCAAAATCATATGATTATCTCAATAGATGCAGAGAAATCTTTTGATAAAATACAGCATCCATTCCTAATAAAAACACTAGAGAGCTCAGAAATAGGTGGAGCTTTCCTTAAAATAATAAGCAGCATCTACCTAAAACCATCAGCAAGCATTATATGTAATGGAGATAAGTTAGAGGCCTTCCCAGTAAGATCAGTGGTGAAACAGGGATGTCCATTATCACCTCTATTATTTAATATTGTACTGGAAATGATAGCTTTAGCAATCAGAGAAGAAAAAGGAATTAAAGGAATCAGAATAGGCAAGGAGGAAACAAAACTACCACTCTTTGCAGATGATATGATGGTATACTTAGAGAATCCTAGAGAATCAACTCAAAAATTACTTGAAACAATTAACAACTTTAGCAAAGTAACAGGATATAAAATAAATCCACATAAATCATCGTCATTTCTATTCATGACCAACAAAGTCCAGCAGCAAGGGATAGAAAGAGAAATTCCATGTAAAGTAATGGTAGACAATATAAAATACTTGGGAGTCTACTTGCCAAGACAAGCCCAGGAACTCTATGAACACAATTATACAACACTTTACACACCAATCAAATCAAATCTAAATAATTGGAAGAATGTCAATTGCCCATGGATAGGCTGAGCTAATATAATAAAATGACAGGTTTTTTTTTTTTTTTGGTGGAACAAAGTAGACCTTTTTTTTTCTTTTGAGACGAATATTTTTCTGAAATATCAATATGGTACAAATCATAGGTAGCAAACTTTAGAACAGGTAAAGCTTTGAAGGTTTTTGAGAAATTCCTATGTAACAGTATTTTATAAACTATTACTTTCAGTAAGTTTTATGGGATAAGGACTCTTAAGTGTATACTATGTGAACATCAGTTGCTTGTATTATTCTACAACCACATCAAACTTCCATTGCTCAGATTAATGCTTGACTTATTATTCTCATTCCAGTTTTGAAGATAATCAGTTTTTCTGTTCTTATATCTTTTTTTAATTTTAATTTTTATTTTTTTAATTAATAAAGTATTTTATTTTTTTTCCTTTACATGTAAAGATAGTTCTCAACTTTTGTATAAAATGACAGTTCTACCTAAATTAATTTACTTAATCATTGCCATACCAATCATACTACCAAAAAATAGTAACAAAATTCATATGGAAACACAAAATTTCAAGAATATCAAGGGAACTAATGAAAAAAATTCACAGGAAGGTGAGCTAGCTGTACCAAATCTGAAGCTTTACTATAAAGTGGCAGTCATCAAAACTATTTGATACTGGCTAAGAAATAGAGTGGAGGATCAATATAATAGGTTAGGCACAGGAGACACAGTAGTAAATGATTTTAGTAATCTACTGTTTGATAAACAGAAAGACCTCTGGGATAGGAACTCAATATTTGACAAAAACTGATGGGAAAACTGGAGGATAGTATGGCAGAAATTAGGCATATACCAACATCTTACACCTCATACTAAAATAAGGTCAAAATGAGTACTTGATTTAGACATAAAAGGTGATAAAATAAGTAAATTAGGAGAGGAAGGAAGAGTTTACCTCTCAGATTTATAGAAAAGATAACAGTTCATGACCAAACAAGAGAGAGAATGTTATGAAATGCAAAATGGATGATTTTGATTACATTAAATTAAAAAAGTTTTTTTACAAACAGAAGAAATATATCCAAAATTAGAAGGGAGGCAGAAAACTGAGAAACAATTTGTATAGCCAATGTTTCTGACAAAGGCCTCATTTCTAAAATATAATGGGAACTAAATCAAATTTATAAGAATCCAACTCATTTCACAATTGAGAAATGGTCAAAGGATATGAACAGGCAGTTTTCTGATAAAGAAATCAAAGCTATCTATGCTTTAAATCACTAATGCTCTAAATCACTATTGATTAGAGAAATGCAAATTAAAACAACTCTGAGGTACCACCTCACATCTATCAGATTGGCTAATATGACAAAAAAGGAAAATAATAAATGTTGGAGAAGCTGTGGAAAAAATGGAACACTAATGCATTGTTGGTGGAGCTGTGAACTGATCCAACCATTCTGGAGAGCAGTTTAGAATTATGCCCAAAGGGCTATAAAGTTGTTAGTACCCTTTGACCCAGCAATACCACTTTTAGGTCTTTTTCCCAAAGAGATCATAAAAAAGGGAAAAGGACCCACATGTACAAAAATATTTATAGCTGTGCTTTTTTTGGTGGCAAGGAACTGGAAATTGAGGGAATTGCTATCAATTGGGGAATGGCTGAACAAGTTGTGGTATATAAATGGAATGGAATACTATTGTACTGTAAGAAACGATGAGCAGGCAGATATCAGAAAAACCTGGAAGGACTTACATGAACTGATGATGATTGAGATGAGCAGAACCAGGAGAACATTATACACAGTATCAACAAAATTGTGTGTTGATCAACTGTGACAGACTTGACTGTTTTCAGCAATGCAATGGTCCAAGATAGTTCCAAGGTACTCATGATAGAAAATGCTCTCCAAATCCAGGAAAAACAAAACAAAACAAAAATCTATGGAATCTCAATGTAGATTGAACCATAATATTTCTATTTTTTTTTTTGTTTTTCTTTTTCAGGTTTTTCCTTTTTGCTCTGATTCTTCTTCCACAGCATTACTAATGAATAAATATGTTTAATGTGATTGTACATATATAAACTATATTGTATTGCTAGCAGTCTTGGGGAGGAGGAAGGAAGTGGAAGGGAGAGAAAAAATTTAAACTAGAAACTTTATGACAACAAATGTTGCAAACTATCTCTACATGTAACTGGAAAATAATGAAATAGTTTTTGGGAAAATAAAAAAGTAGAAAGAAACTTAAAAAATGTATTGGTCAGTTGTACTGACTTTTTCTCTTTTCTAAAAAATATGTACACTAGCATATGAAGTGGTTTTCTGGAAGGGCTAGGGAGAGGGATATATGATGATGTATGGTGATGTAAGAGACAGAAAATATAAATAAAACTTTAATCTTGAAAAAATACATAAATAAATAAATCAAAGTGAACAATATATGCACGTACAATTGGCAGGTCACCTTTCTAGGCATTATCGATTGTAATATTGTAACTTCCTTCCTGACCTCATGTAGCTTATACCATTCTGGGAAATGTAGTGTACATTTAGTGTCCAGGTATCACATATTACCTATAAGTGAATGCATTGTCCACTGCCCCAGGTAATTACAACACTAAGTACAGTGCCTTAGTTATATAGAATGTGCTTAGTAAATGTTTATTGTTTATTTTTTATACCTGACTACCATTTAGTTGGGGATTTTTAATTTGTTCTTTCCCTAGTTTTTTTAGTTGCATGACCAATTCATTGATCTCCTCTTTTTTCTTTTTTATTCATGTAAGCATTTAGAGATATACAATTTCCCCTAAACACTGCTTTGGCTGCATCCCATAAGTTTGGTATGTTGTGTCATTATTGTCATTCTTGTGGATGAAGTTATTCATTGCTTCTTTGATATTTTGTTTGACCCATTCATTCTTTAGAATGAGATTATTTAGTTTCCAATTAATTTTGAGAATACCTTTCCATGGCTCTTTGGTACATGTAATTTTTATTGCATCATCATCTGAGAAGGATGCATTCACTATTTCTGTCTTTCTACATTTGACTATGAGGTTTTTGTGCCCTAATACATGGTCAATTTTTGAATATGTGCCATGTCCTGCTGAGAGGAAGGCATATTCCTTTCTATCTCCATTCAATTTTCTCTAGACATCAATCATATCTACATTTTCTAACATTCTATTCATCTCTTTAAGTTCTGTCTTATTTATTTTGTAGCCAGATTTATCTAATTCAGAGAGAGGAAGATTGAGATCCCCCACTAGTATAGTTTTGCAGTCTATTTCCTCTTGTAACTCATTTAACTTCTCCCCTAAGAATTTGGATGCTATACCTCTTGGCTCATACATGTTTAATATTGATATTACTTCATTATCTATTAAACCGTCATTGACCTGGGTTATAAAGGAATCTAGGGTATGATATAAAATTATTGTTCAGGACCAATCAATCAACAAGCACTTATTAAGTAACTGTTGTATACCTGATATTGTGATAGGTACAGCTGGTGGTATTGGACTGGAGTTCAGGAGAGAGACTGTGGCCAACACCAAAGAGATGGTCATCTTTTGTCTAGAAGTGTCAGATGAACCCATGGAATTCAGCAAGATCATATAGAGAAGCCAAGGACAGAGCTTTGGACTACAACAATAGGTAAGGGGGTGGTGGTGTGTGATATAGATTTTATCCAGCCAAGGAGACTGAGAAGGAGGCAACTCAAAGGAAGGAGTATAATCAAGAGAAAACAGTGCCATAAAACACCTAATGGGAGAAGGTAATCAATAGTGTCAAATTCCATATATTGCTCAAAATAGATAGAGTAATTTTTAACTCTAGAGGTTCCACCCGTACTTTTTGGGAAATTTCCTAACTCAATACTCATCCTTTATGCTTATAATACAAGGGTAATCAACCTTTCTTGGCCACATGGTTTATTTATTAAAAATAATAAAATTGCAAAGTAGCTACCACTGATTTCCCTCTTGTCCAGCACTTTGTTGAGTATTTTTTCAAACTTACCAACATACTCACAGGTCACATTGAATGAGTTACATTTTTGCTTTGCTTTATTTTTATACTTTGCTTTTAGTTATGAGCCAGTTATATATTAAGCACTTAAATACTTGTTGACTGATTGAAAAGGGGGAAAGGGAATATTCCAGGGCAGAACTCTGGGCCTGAAATGCAAAAGAAAAAGGAAGGAAATGAGATATAATTTAGAGGATTGAATAGATTTCTTCTAACCAACACTGAGGGTTTTTGGAAGCAACTTTGGTTGGACCAGCATTGGCTTTCTATAAGCTAGTCTCTGAATGACTGCTATGATTTAGGGTTGGATCCAACTCTCTTGGATATATTCCTAGTGTGGGGGCTAGGCATTGTAGATACAAAGGGAAAAAAAGGAACAGTTCCTGTCCTCAGGGAGTTTGGATTCTATTGGTGGAGATAAACATATCATATTTAAGAATCTACAAAATAGGTGTAAGGTAATTGAGAGGTTGTACTAGCACATGAGGAGTTCAAGAAAAGTCTCTTGTAAAATGTGGGTATGATCTGAATTTTGGAGAAATCTACAGATTCCTGATTTCAAGTCTTCTTCTGACATCTGCCGTGTGACCCTGGAGAAATCACTTAAACTCTCAGAGCTCCAGACAACTCTCAAATTTCAGAAAAATTGACAACCTTCATTGGTTGAAGAGGTTCTCTGCTATGTAACACCACCACTTTTGAAATCATAGGTTTAGATTCCCCTTCCTCCCCGCCCCCTCCCAAAAACCAAGTAATGGAACACAACAAGTCATTCACATTTGTCTTCCCTTGAGTTATTAGAGCCATTGGAACAATGTATATTTGTCTCCATGTTGAAATCTGGAGAGAGAAAATCTATCAAGAATCCAATTGCTCTTTATAAAGGTTTTTCACATGGACAAACAAATAGTTCTATTTGCTCTGGAATGCAGAAAAGGTACCAGAGAGTAGTAGATACAGTGAATTCAGTATTGGTTATTAAGGAAGCAATTATTAATAATTAGAAATGTCCAGGAATGACATGAGCTCTCTTATGGAGTATCAAGTTACTTGGGTTATTCATGTAGAGGCCAGGAAACTTCTTTTTTTCTGTATTAGTCATGTTGTGAAAGAAGAATCAGAACACAAGGGAAAAACATCAAAAAGGAAAAAAACAAAAAGTAGAAACAGTATGGTTCAATCTGCATTCAGAATCCACAGTCCTTTTTTCTGGATGTGAAGAACATTTACCATTATGAGTCCCTTGGAACTGTTTTGTATCATTGCAGTGCTGAGAAGAGCCAAGTCTATCACAGTTGATCATCACACAATGTTGGTTCTGCTCACTTCACTCAGCATCAGTCCACTTAAGCCTTAGGAAACTTATCAGGAATATTGCAAAGGAATTTTCTGTATCAGGGAGAAGTTTAAACATATAGCCCCTTCCAGTATCTGAGGTTCTATGATTCTATAGCCTAATTGTCATCCATTGGAGATTCACTGTCATATGTATAGAGATGGGAAGGGCATCTTCATTTTGTCAGGATAGTTGTGTAACGTGGCATCCCCTAAGCATCTGGACACTTACTCCATGGTCTTGGTATTCCTTCATATTTTGCAGGGGGTTGTGGAGAATAGCAGTGTGTGCTGAGTTCAAGGTACATCCTACTTATATCACTACTCCCAAGTGAAGTTGTAGAAATGTCCTTTTTACTGGAAGCTTCACCTACAGACTTCTTAAGCTCAGGATCATAATTTCATGGCCTGGCATAATGGAACTGTATCCAGCCCATAAGAAATAATTTGTAAAACACTGAAAGAACCTTGGAGCTTCAGTTTACCACATTCCCTTTAATGAAGTCACCTTTGCAACAACCCAGTGAAGTAGTTTGCTATTACTGTTTTAAGTGTGAAGAAACCAAAGACATTTCAATCACAAAAGGTCAAATGTTGTGTTACCTAGAGTTCCTTTCAACATTCCTCCTGATCCTGAGATGTATATGCTCATGAATCATATAACACCTTGCTTATGCATAGCTATCTATGGAGTCAAGTATCAAGAGTGCCAGAAGGGGGAAAGGAATAGGCTCTGGAAGGATGAGGATAAAAAGAGATTTCAGCATATGTCTTTGAGATGGATAAGCATGTTGATTTTAGTTCTGTGCATTCCTATTCCTTTTCCTGACCCTCCCACAAGTGACTTAAATATACATTCCTCCAGAATATATCTAAAGGAATGTATGCAAAGAGCAGAAGAAGGTGGTGATACACCCATTGACAAATCCTCACACTGCAGCATATTGAGGGTCTCCAGAACTGGTGGTGCTCAGAACCAGTAAAAGGAGGCAGGAAGAACCATCTAGAGTTCTAGACCATTGACATTTCCTTTACAGATTTATTTAATCCATTTGTTCTTTTTGTTTTGTTTTGTTTTTTTGCAGGGCAATGAGGGTTAAGTGACTTGCCCAGGGTCACACAGCTAATAAGTGTCAAGTGTCTGAGGCTGGATTTGAACTCAGGTCCACCTGAATCCAAGGCCAGTGCTTTATCCACTGTGCCATCTAGCTGCTCCTAATCCATTTGTTCTTGAACCTTCTTTTATATTACTATTTCTGTATATAGAGTTAAAATTTGGACTTGGAGATCATCCCTAACCCTGACTAACCCTTGTCATAGCCCTTCCCTAGCACCTTCTTCACAGCCTCTTTGACATCCTTGTTCCTCAGTGTATATATGAGTGGATTGACACTAGGGGTGACAATGGTATAGAAAAGGGTGAGGAATTTGCCTTGATCCTGAGAGTAAGTGTTGGCTGGCTGGAGGTACATGTAGATAATAGTCCCATAGAATAGTGAGACCACAATGAGATGGGAGCTGCAAGTGTTAAAAGCCTTTCTCCGCCCAGCAGCTGATTTGATCCTTAGCACTGCCCGAGCAATATTTCCATAGGAGATGAGAATGAGAATAAGGGGGGCTAGGATAATAAAAATAGCCAATGCAAATGCCAAAGCCTCAAGGTCCATAGTGTCCACACAGGCCATGCCAATCAGTGCTGGCATTTCACAGAGAAAGTGGTCTATCCGCTGATGCCCACAACGGGGGAGCATAAGAGTTTGGGGCACCATGATAAGTGCATTGCCAAAGCCACTCAACCACGCCACTGAGGCCAGCTGTCCACAAAGTCTTGGGTGCATAATGACAGTGTAGTGCAATGGTTTGCATACAGCAGCATAGCGATCAAAGGACATAACAGCCAAAAGTACACATTCTACCCCACCCAATGCCAGGACAAAGTAGAGTTGAATGGCACAACCTAGGTAAGTGATGCTTTTATCTGGACCCCAGAGATTGTAGAGCATCTGTGGGATGGAGCCTGTTGTGAAGCACATGTCAAGGAAGGAGAGGTTGGCTAAAAAGAAGTACATTGGGGTATGAAGCCGTGAATCTAGGGCAGACAGGAAGATGATTGTCATGTTCCCCAGGATGGTCAAGAGGTAGAAGAATAGGACAACCACAAAAAGAATCATCTCCAGATGGGGTCTGTCTGAGAAGCCCACCAGGATAAATCCTTCTAAGAAGCTGTTGTTGCTTCTTTCCATAGCCTATGACAAAACATCACCTATTGGGGAATACAAGTATCTCTGAAAGTCATGAAAAAAGGTTAGAATAAGTCCATTCTTAGAAGGCACAGGGCATTTATTCAGTAGCTCCAGAAGGAATGGATTAAACAATTCTGAGGTTCTGTAACATAGGCATTTGACAGTCAATTACAACTCATAGTCTTAGTTCCCTTTTCAGGTCCACAGAATACAATTCAAGCTTCAAAGCTGCACACTTGTGAATCCAAAGATTTTCAATGGACTACTGTTACTGATGAAAAGTGTTAAATTATCCTACTCCCACATAAACTCTTTGGCTTTCTAAAATACATGTTGGCCAGGATCTGTAAGTCAGAGAAATAAGCACCATTACACAATTGTTCTGATCTGAACAAATTAATCAAATCATTAAGTATTGTGTCCCTAATTCTCTTGGCTAACACCAAATAAATAGTGTTAGTGGCTTTGATTATATTAAATACCTCTAATTATCAGGGTGTTACCTAGTATGGGAGAGGATAGGATTCCAGTTAACTTTCAGGAAACTCACTTAACCTCTCAGTGCTCAAAAGTTAAATGCATGCAGCTAGTGTATGTCAGATATTAGATTTGAATCAAATATCCTTGTCCTTATGGCTGGCGCTCAAGCCATTATTCCAGGGGACAACTCAGTTAATTTCTCACTGCTCTCTATATGTTAACTCTCTATATGTTACAGAAAAGGTACTTACTTGCATTAATTGAGAGAATTTCTTCAGTAGGAAATCCCTTATACCAGAGAAATCATAGGTCTATTCCTATCCCTGTGCCTACTAAGAGGAAATTGATACCTACTTAAATGTCCAGATTTCCTGACCATCTTTGGCCAAAAGACTCTTGATCATTTTCTAATCTAAAGACTGGAATTCTAGCCATGGTCTAGTAGCCACCTATTTATCACTTCATAGTTTATAAAGTACTGTCCTAAAGCAAACAAATACCTCAATGGATAAACTCACATTATTATTATTTCTGTTTTCCAAATGATAAGGAGGAGGACTAAAGAGATTAAGTGAATAGATACTTTGCCATAAAATCACAGAATCTTGGAGTTAAAAGAGATTTCAAAAGTCATCTCACACCTGACATATCTTACAAATGTCCACATATAACTCCTCCTTTGGGCTGACTCTATCTACTTGCATGGTTATCCCTAGAACCCAGAGGGGTGTATCAAGTCATTGTTCTCTGGGAATATAACCTACCAGTCTTGCATGGTTTCAGACAGTGATTCTAGGACGGCTGCTATACATAGAATCACAGATCTAGAACTAGAAGATATCTAAGAGATAATTTAAACTGACACTCTCATTTTGTAGGTGACAGGGAAGTTAAGAGACTACCCAAAGAAATAGAGGTATTAATAATATGAGGCAAGATTTTGATTCTTGATCCTCTGACTCCCTAGTTAATACTCTTTCAGATATATCATGTTGACCTAGGAGCCACCCAACATTTGCTCAAAGACCTCTAATAACAGAGGACAAAGGACCTTCCAAGAAGCCCATTCTACTTTAGTGTGGTTCTAAGTATTAAGAAATATTTCTTTATATCAAGACTAAATTTGCTTATTTGTAATTTACATTCATTGCTTCTAGTTTGGTGCCAAATGGATGAAGTATGATCCCTCTCCTACATAATGACTTTCAAATCTCCCATAAATCTATTCTTCCTCAAGCCAAACATCCCTAGTTTCTTCAACAGATTCTTGTGGGGTGCATATTTGAGAACCTTCATCATTCCAGATGCTCTCCACTAAATCATTTCACCAGCAACTGTCCCAAAATGTTGTTTCTAGAAATGAACACAGCCCTATATTTAGACTGATCAGAAGATAATACAACAGCACTATTGCCTACTTTGTCCTGGAACCTATGATGCTCTTAGTGTTCCTTTAAACTGGCTATCTCCCATACCTGGAATACTCTCCCTCCTAACCTTTGCTTTTGAAGGAAGTATTTTCTGGTCTGCTGGCCCCCTTAGGCTTCCTTCTAGCTTTTCAGTATTTGTTGTGTACATACCAATTTGCATGTATATTGTCACCCCCATTAGAATGTAAGCTTGTTTGAGGATAGGGAGTGTTTTTGCTTCTTTCTTGTATTCTCTAAAATTAGTTCAATGCCTCAGTATGCCCTTAATAAATTTCGATTGATTAACTATTGGAGCTGAAAAACACACTAGCTTTTTTGGTCCATCACATTATTGACCAAAATAGAGAAGTTCATAAAACACATAGATATTTTATTCAGACAAACTGCTGTCTAAACATATCTCCCCTTCTTATATTAATGAAATTGAGTTTTGGAAGCCAAGTGTAAGACTATATTTATCAACAAATTTCATCTTGTTATATGGTTCTATCTTTTTTAGATCTTTTAAGAATCTTGATTCTGTCATCCAGTGTGTTGGCTAGTTTTGTCTCACCTAGATTTTTGCCATCTGCAAATTTTCCATGCATATCAACCATGCTTTTGTCCAGGTGATTGATAGAAATGTTTAAATAGCAAGGGTCTATTGCTTACTGCCTATGAGACATTGGTGACATCATTTAATCTCCCCTGTGTCTCAATTTCCTCAACTAAAAAACAAGGGAGTTGAAATAGATGGCTTCTGAGGTCCCTTAAAGCTCTCGATCTTTGAGGAACAAATGAGTATAAAGCTATTTCCAAAGTGACATCAAATGAAATTGGATCCAGTCATTCAACCAAATATTCATTAGCTAGTCTTACTGTTATCTAACCCACATTTCTATATCAATAAGACTTTATCCAATTCTTTGCCAACACCTACATAAACTATATCAATATAATTCTCTTGGTCCTGCCTAGTGGAAAATGAAAAAAAATAATAATGGATTAATCTAACATGATCTAATCCTGAAGAAGCCATAGTGGTTATTTCCTATCTTTTTTTAAAATTTGCTAGATTTTTATTTACCATCATTTTGATAATACATTATATATATGTATATACATACATACATACATACATGTGTGTGTGTGTGACAAACACATTCATTTAATTTTTCCCTAGGAATCGAAGTTGGGCACACCCTATTATAATTTGTAGATTCTCTTCTATTTTTTTTCTTTGAAAATCAGGATATTTGTCTTTCTGCTATCTTTCTGCTCTTCTACTATCCAAGGGCTTTTAAAGATCACTGATGATTCAGTAGTCACATCTAGCACTTAGTACAGTGCCTGGCACATAGAGATATTTAATTAATGTTTGCTATTGAAATGACATTAGGAAATTTTTAGGGACCTATAACTTGTTTTCCTCTTTCTGAATATTTTAAGGAAAAATACATTTGGGCTCATAGAACATGGCTTGAAATAATAATTCTACTAATTAATATTTATGTAACCTTGAGGAAGTAATTTAAATTCTCTGACTTGGTTACCTCAGTCATAAATGATGATCATGACCAATTCTTTAAGATTCCTTTGAATTTTAAAACTATTATACTCTAGTCTTATGAATAAAAATGTAGCTTTTAGTTTTAGAGTTACATAGTAATCACCTTGCCAAAAAATTCAATAGTAATACATAGCATTAATTGTAGTTCAATTATCTCTTGTAGCACTGAAGTAATTTTCTACTTTTTAAAAAATCTAAAGATAGATTCCTTACCTTCTACAACTTATCCCTCAAGGAGGCATCTCTCTATGGTTCTAGCCTAATATCTACTCATTTTTCACAAATCATTTTCATTTGACTTTCAGTTCATAATTCTGCCCTAACCCTTTTCCATTATCTAACTAAATGAACAAAGAGATGAAATGGGATTTGATACCCTAGATTTAGAAAGCAGAATAACAAGTCACAGCAGAGTGGCAGAAGTGGACAGTTTCACAGATCTGAGATTAGCTATTTCATAAAGCCAATGAGGCATATGGAGTCTTAAATTTCATAGGAAATAGTATCATCTATTATTCTTCATCATCTTGATCATGAATTCTGAAGTTCATATTTTATACACATAGTTTCTAGGTTCTTGTAATAGAGTCACTCTCTCTTGATATTCAAAATATTATGACCCTGAAAAGTCAGCCTTCTCCTAAGCAGAACTCCAATATATTTACAGGGAAACAGTTATGATGCCTAACCCTCAACACCTCTAGGGAAAGAGCTCTAAAACCTCCTAAGCTCAAGACTTCTCTAAAGAAAGAAGATTTGTATCTCACTACAGATTAAAAACTCATAGATAGTTAAGGAGTGAAGATAGGTTACAGATCTACTCTATAATAAATTCTGTAGATTTTACTCTATTTCCAAACACTGTACTCTCAGAATATGAAATTATTTCCTTTTCAGATGGGGTTATATTTACTTCTATTTTGGTCAAGATATGGGTAAATATAACTTTTAGAAGCCCCATTTTAGATTGAAAAGTGAAGACTCATGTGATTTTACTCTCCACAAAATATAGATATTTCAGTTTATGCTCTAACATGTAGTAATTTCCAATAGCTGGTTTTGAAAGTATTTACAATATTTGAAAATCCATATATTACAAATTCAACTCACCAAAATTGACCATAGATTCACATATATGACATCAATAGTCCCAATACTTTTTCTATTTTTGTGACATCAATTAGGAGTCCTAAAGGTATGATCAAAGTAGAGACAGAAAGAAGAGACATGTCCTGAGAAATATTCTGAGAATGGAGAAGTTTAAGATGAACAGGAAGTTGGATGAATCAGCATTCCTTTCAGGCTCAAAAAAGAAAGAAAGAGAGAGGAGAGAGAGAGAGAGAGATTGAGAGGACATTAACTATGCCACCTTGAGATAATAGACATCATTTCCTTCCATCTCCAAGACCCAGATAAGATGGGACCTTGGAGAATGGATGGGAAGGTACACTGGCAGGCACCTCTCCCAGGAAAGAGAGCTATCTAAGAGCAAGAGGTGCAAGCTACCAAAAAGAGCTTCTTATGTGTTCTAGCAGCAATGTAGAATGCCACACCTCCAGCCCCTAAGACTCACCATCCCCCATCCCCCCCCCAAAAAAAAACCTAAGAGAGCCTTCTCTAGTATTCCCTTAGCATATTAACACTAATGCAACTTTGGGGAATATAAAGACCCAATACACTATTGATAAATTGGTGCAATAGTTTTGGAAACCAATTTGACATTATGTGGGGAAAGTTGTTAAAATGTTTATATCATTGACCCATCCACCAGTCTCACTACTGGACATTTGCTGTTGTTTGTCCTTCATTTTTGAAGAGGACCATGATATCGGGAGATGTCATGACTTGCAGTGAATTGTATTTAAGTGAGGGAGGGCCATGTGAAGTCACCAACCTCATTCTCTCCTCCAGAGTGATCTGGGTCCAGTGGCAAGATAAATATCAGGATGATTGGCAATGTCCCTGGATGTTTAAGGCAATTGGGGTTAACTGAAGGTTGTAACATACCTTCCTCTCTGTTAAAGAAATGGTCAACTATGAATGCTGAATGCTATATGATTTGCAGTGACAAAGGCTGTCTTTATTAGGTGGCTTTGTTCAAGCTTTTAAAATTTTTCATAAAGGGAGGTATTAATGGGATAGATTTTTATTAAGTAGAATTTTATTAATAAAACATTAAATGGGGGCAGCTAGGTGGCCCAGTGGTTAGAGCACTGGCCCTGGATTCAGGAGTACCTGAGTTCAAATCCAGCCTCAGACACTTGACACTTACTAGCTGTGTGACCCTGGGCAAGTCACTTAACCCCAATTGCCTCACTGAAATAAATAAATAAATAGATAGATAGATAGATAGATAGATAGATAGATAGATAGATAGATAGACAGACAGACAGACAGACAAATAAATAAATAAATAAATAAATAAATAAATAAATAAATAAATAAATGAAATGAAATGAAATGAAATGAAATGAAATGAAATGAAATGAAATGAAATGAATAAATAAAAGACTACATGGGCCAAAAAATAATTAATTCACAAGGTGGGCAGATCCAATTAATGAATAATATATGTGCCTTAGAAAAAGCTGATTATCCTTCACCATATAGTTCTTTAATTTAAAAAAAGGGCAGCTAGGTGGTGTAGTGGATAGAGCACCAGCCCTGGAGTCAGGAGTACCTGAGTTCAAATCCGGCCTCAGACACTTAACACTTACTAGCTGTGTGACCCTGGGCAAGTCACTTAACCCCAATTGCCTCACTAAAAACAAAACAAACAAACAAACAAACAAACAAACAAAAAAACATCTCCAGTGAACATTGGCAATAAACCTGGGTAGGGATTGTGGCCTTTGTTATGTGAAGTAACAAGCATAGAACTGGGAACCAACAGAACTGACTTCTATTTCCAACTTCATCACTAACTTGATATTTGGCTTTGGAAAAAATCATTTAAGCTCTCTGGGACTTATTTTTTCTTTATAAAATAAAGGGATGATATATATACATATATATATTTATAACTTGAAGCAGATTCTGGAGAAAGGACAAAATAGGATTAGGGAAATAGGAAAAAGTGATGCTAAAAGTCAGTTTCACATAAAAGACACCACAGAAAAATCAAGAGTAATGATACAGATAAAAGCTGACTAAAGAGGAAATTAATAAAATAAAAAAGCCACCTCGAGTGGCTTAATGGAAATTAAGTAAAAATCCCTCCAAGAAAGATAAAATTATTGTATTAATTCTGTAAAAATTACCTGGACTGAAAATTGAGCAACTCCATGAATCTACAGAATTATTCAGAAGAGTAATCAATGAGTTGGGTAAAAATATCAAAGAAATAAGGATAGAAACTGAAGCTTATAATGAAGAAAACAAGAGGTCTAAAAAGAGAGTAGAAAGATTGAATATGAAAATGAAGAGGCAGAGGAAAAGTTAACTAAACAAAATTTTTAAAAAAATAATAATATTGAAAGAACCAATGAGAGTACAAGGATACTGAACTTGATGATAGAGTATGAAGGGATAACTATTATGTCTTTGAAGAAAATATAATGAAAAAACTGAAAACTATACTTTAGGAAATCACAGGAAAACCATTCATAAATTTTGAAAGCAGTTTATAAAGTAAGATTATAAAGAGAATCCGCAGAACACCAATAAAAAGAGACCTCATTTATCTTATTAAGAAACACCAATGTCTTTTGTAGGCAGAAAGAATGAAAAATTCACTCCAAAAATAACACTAGATAGTTAAGTGTTTATAAAAATGAATGGAAAAAAATATAATTAGTATTCTGAAAAGTAAAAATATCCTTACTGCCATTCTCCCTATAAAGAAAAACCTCTATCCTGTCAAATTGAATCTAAGCACTAATGAAAAAAAGTAAACATTCAACACAATATAAGAATTCGAGTAACTCCTTCAAAAGAATTCATAGGTAAGTAGGATATTGAACATGCAACTAGGTATCATAGTGGATAGAATGCAGGATGTCAAATCAGGAAACCTGATTTCAAATCCTGACTCAGACATTTACTGGCTATGTGACATGAATAAGTTAAACTAATAATTTCAGTTTCCTCAGCCATAAAATGGAGACAATATTAGCATCTATCACAGAGTTGTTGTGAGGATCAGATGAATTAGCATATGTAAAGCACTTTTAAATCTCAAAGTACCATATAAATAACTCAAACTGACCCTATAGAAGAAAATTAAATACTTTTAGATAGTAATAAAATATATAAATAATCTTCATCATTTACCAATATATACCACAATAAGCTCAAAATGGATATATGCCCTTATGTCTTGAATATACAAAGTTTGAAGAGGGGAAGAGAGAGAGAGAGAGAGAGAGAGAGAGAGAGAGAGAGAGAGAGAGAATCTTTTATAGCTATGAATAGGCAAAAAAATTTTAACCAAATAAGGGAAAGATTTTTTAAAAAGACAATTTCAGTTCAGTAAGATTTAAAAGCTTTTGCATGAATTAAATCAATGGTGATAGAACAATATCAGCAATTCTTGAAAAAATACTTGTACCAAATATCCCTAATTAACATTTGATATCAAAGATATATAGGGAAAACACACACACACACACACACACACACACACACACACACACACACACACACACCCCTACCTGGATTTAAATCCTGCCTCTGTCTTTAACTACCCATGTGACACTTTCCCTCTTCTCTTTTTCATTCTATGTTATCTCACTTAGTGAGCTCATCCACTTCTATGAATTCAATATCTTGTATATGGTTTCCAAATGTTTATATCATCTTAGTATCTTTCCTGAGCTACACATCATCAACTGTCTTTTGAACATTTTAATTTGATGTCCTGTAGGTCTCTCAAAGAACTGGTTAACTTTTCTCCAAAACCTTCTCATCTTCCCAATTTCCCTTTTACTGTTAAGGGCACCGCCATTCTCCCAGTTAACTAGCCTTAGCTCACAAACTTAGCTCCTTTGCTCATCCCACATAGCTAATCAATTGCCAAATCTTGTCATTTTTGCTTTCATAACATCTCTTGTGTACAAGTCCCTTTTTTCTATTCATACAACTATTATCATGCTACTTGCCCTTATCAATTTACACATGAATTATTTCAATAGGTTTCTTAACCACTCTCTCTGGCTCAAGTCTTACCACACTCCAACACATTTTCTATTTAGCTGTCAAAGCAATTTTTCTAAAGATTAAGTCTGTCCATATCACCCTATTGCTCAGTGAGCTCTGGTGGCTCCTTACTAACTCCAAGATCAAATAGAAACTCCTTTGTTTGACATTCAGAGATCTTCATAGCTTGCCCTGTTTCCATACACTCAATTGTCCAGATGCACTGAACTATTTGCTGCTCCTCACCCATGACACTTGACCTCCTTCCTTTGTGCCTTTATTCTGTCTGTCCCCCATGCCTGGAATGCTGTGCTCCCTCACATCTACCCCTAATTTTCCTTAGATTCCTTTAAGATTCAGAATAAAATTCCTTTAAGCATCAGTCCAGGAAACTTTTCTGAGTACCCTCAGTTGCTTGTGCCAAATCCTCTCAAGTTACCTTTCATGTAGTCTCTATATACAACTTATAGAGTTGATCTTCAACATTCACACATTTAACTTTCATGCCTTCAAACATTCACGTGATTTTATTAGTAATCTCATTTTCACTTTTGAGTTGTCAACCACATCTTTTGCAGCTATGAGCAGTAGAGAAAAAAATAAGAGTTGGGATGTGCACATTGATATGAGCAGCTTGTTCACCCTATCACTGTAAAGAGTTCCCCAAGCATTCATTGCATATTTTAATTGTTTGTCTTTGAAAATCAAATATTGTGTTGCAATTATGCGACTAAAATGTAGAGCCCCTTTGGGGCTCTAAGTATACTCATGCAAAGTCAATGATGTGGCTTAGTGAGAAAATAAAGGTATCACATAAACTTCATGCTGGAATGTCTGCAGCTAGTCTCTAGGGACTTTGGTATTAAATAATTGATAATACATTATATCTACAAAAGGAGAAAAGTATTTATGGTACTTTAGATTTCATGTGTTATGAAAATGAACATTGTCTAAAATCAATATTTATATTGAGATCTAAGCACAAAAGTTCACATAATTTTAAGGAATTACTAGAGAGAAAAATGTTTTGCATGTTACCAATTTTTTTTTTGTTCTGAATTTTATGGGCTACTTCATGCTTACTGTATTAGGAAAAGTGCTTTTTATCAGAATTAATATTTTGTTATAAAGAATTGTAGGGAGAAAAGTGTATTTCTAGCAATCTATAGTGAGATTATGGTTTTTGGCGGGCAGGGGAACCTAACACCCTATTTTCCATAGGTACAAGGTATCAACATTTGCATTTCTTACTTTTGTGCCATTTTCTAGGAATGTTACCCCCAAGAAAGTATGGACCTATTATTTTACATGTTGTCTCCCCCAGTAACATACAGGAAGGCAGGGACTTTTTTTTCTTTCTTACTTGATATTCCCATTGCTTAACACATTTCTGGCCCATAGGAAGTACTTCATAAATATTTTTTGACTGACTGACCTCTCTATGCTACATCTTCCTCTGCCATAAAATTAAGGGATTGGACTAGATTAATCAATCAAGTGACATGCTTACTATAGGCCAGAAACTTCATTAAGCACTGGGAATACAAAGAAAGGGGGGAAACTGTCTTCCTTGGTGTGGTAAAAAAATATGAAAGTATTTTAACAGTCGGTTAGGATAACTGAAAGACACCAGTTTTTGAAGGACCACCCTTTTGGGGAGGAGCCCAACGGCATGAGCTACGCACGCCAGCCCGCCTGCTGCGCACGTCAGACTGCCTGCTACGCATTCGCATTCGACTTCCGGGGTGGGAGCTTAAAAGGCAAGGAGAGAACAGAAGTGGAGCTTTTTTTTCCTGCTCTGCTGGTCTCCTGACTGTGCTGCACAGGCTGATGCTGATGAGAGTTCGACTGGGCCTGGCTCACGGTTAGCAGCAGCACGTGCTTGACATGGTCTCTATCTCCCAAAGGTGGCCTTCTCTTTTGGTGAGTTTTATACAGAATATAGACTAAGTTTAGACTTAAGACGATTTGTATTGTGTTTCTACTTTCCTATCCTAATCAACATCACCTTGTGACTACCATACAATAAATGGTCTATCTAGAAAACCAGAAGCTTCTTCCATTTACTAGTCTGGGAGATAAATTAAGGGAAAGGTTAAGTAGGGTAGATTTATGATCTAATATCCAATTTTAAATCTCACATTGGGGAGCCTACCTTGTAATGGGGAAGACCACATATATGTCATTACATGTAAGGTACATACTAAATATATGGAAAGTAACCTTATAACAGGGGTTTTTAAACTTTTTATGTGTCATGTACCCCTTTGGAAATCTGGTGAGATATATCTGCTACCGCTATCATTATGGCAAAACCAGCAGCTAATAATTTTTTGGCTCCTTTTGATATGGTAAGTTGGAAATTTTTTAACTCCCCAATAGGGAAGAATTTACTTCTGATGTAGAAATGTTAGTATCTTTGTTGTAGTATATTGATCAGTTAGGAATATGGGAAGGGGGGAGAAGTGACCATTCTACCATAGAGTTTATGATAGAGAAAACATGTTGCACATGGTTTGATGGATTGGGGTTTGGCTAGTTTACCTAAGATGGGGTCACCCACATGGGAGACACTTGGGGACATGTTTCTGGGAGAGAGGAAAACTGGCACATACCTATATATGTTGCCTACCAGATATTTCTATTGGTTAGAACTACCTACATCTTAAAATATGCCTGAACACAATCTAGAGGTGAATGACTGTGCAACAATCCAAAACAATTTGAAAGACCTTATGATAGAAAATGTTCTCCACATCCAGAAAAAAGTACTGTGGACTCTGAATGCAGATTGAACCATACTGTTTCTACTTCTTGATGTTTTTTCTCTTCTTTTTTGAGGTTTTCCCCTTGTGCTTTTATTCTTCTTTTACAATATGACTAATGCAGAAATGTTTAATATGATTGTACATACATAACCAAATAAGATTGCTTTCCATCTTGGGGAGGGGGAAGGGAAGGGAGGGGGGAAGAGAAATTTGGAACTAAAAATCCTATGAAAATAAATGTTGAAAACTATCCTTACATGTAACTGGAAAATAATAAAATGCTTTTATTTTTAAAAAGCATATCAAATACACCAAAGGAAGTATATTCTCAGGTTCTAAAAGAGCTGGTTAATGTGAATTACTATCATTGATCTTTAAAACATCCTATAATGAATACATAAAAAAACTTAATAAATTATTATTACATGTCAGGATATGTGCGAAGAGCTGAGGATAATGGTGTAAAGGAGAGCCAGTCTCTTCACTAAAGGATCTTACATACTATATACAGAAAACATTTATTAATCATTGACTGTGTTCCAGTCACTGTGCTGAGCACCAGGATACAAATAAAGAAGACATGATGGTCCCTATTCTCAAGAAGCTTATGTCCTAATATGGGTATTTAAAACATAAATGGAAAATGGAGGGGGTGGTTAGAGAAAGCACCTTGGAAGGCAGATGGGGGAAGGGAGAATGAAGATACCTATATTAGTATAAAACTGTTGGTACAGAGACAGAACAGTCCAGAGAGTGAATTGAGCTGTGAGTAAGGTGAGTATAACTGGGGCCTATAATGAAATAGTTGTTCTTACCAGCCAGGAGGTCACCAATCAAAAGACCAGGCCTTTGGGCAGAGATAACTAAAAGGAGGAAACAGCATATTCAAGGGAGAGGACTACTTCAACACCCTGGGCCAGTCACGGTTCTATTGTTATGATATATTATTTAAATGATGGTTAAAAGAATATGGAAAAAGAAGCAGTGGTGTGTATGTGTGTGTGTGAGAGAGAGAGAGAGAGAGAGAGAGTGTGTAGATGACTTCACACAGAATAAGCAATGCCAGGAAAATCCTATTTCCTTGTTTACCACATATTAAATAATTAAATGAGGTTAATTTTGCAGCTCTTCTTTACCTAGATGTTGGAAAAAATTATTTGATAAAGTGTCTTAGTCTATTCTTATGAATTTTGTTTTTTGTTTTTTGTTTTTGTTTTTTTGGCGGGGCATGGGGGTTAAGTGACTTGCCCAGGGTCATACAGCTAGTAAGTGTCAAGTGTCTGAGGCTGGCTTTGAACTCAGGTCCACCTCACTCCAGGGCTGGTGCTATATCCACTGCACCACCTAGCTGCCCTCATAATTTTCATAAGAATAGGGGCAGCTAGGTGGCACAGTGGATAAAGCACTGGCCCTGGATTTAGGAGGACCTGAGTTCAAAGCCAGCCTCAGACAATTGAAAACTTACTAGCTGTGTGACCCTGGGCAAGTCACTTAACCAAATTGTCTCACCAAAAATAAAAGAAAGAAAGAAAGAAAGAAAGAAAGAAAGAAAGAAAGAAAGAAAGAAAGAAAGAAAGAAAGAAAGAAAGAAAGAGAGGAAGGAAGGAAGGAAGGAAGGAAGGAAGGAAGGAAGGAAGGAAGGAAGGAAGGAAGGAAGGAAGGAAGGAAGGAAGGAAGGAAGGAAGGAAGAAAAATATGGAGATATGTGGCCCAGAGAATAGTAAAATTATCTGGATTATGATCTCATTGAATGGCAGGTATTATGTACCCTCTCTCTTAAATCTTCTCTTCTCTAGGTTAAACATGACCAGTTCTTTCAAATGGTTGCTCTACTCTGAGTACTCTCTAACTTATTAATGACCTCTTAAACCTGTGGTACCTATAACTGAACATAATATCCTAGATGAGGTCTGACAGACCTGGAAGAATATAATAGCACTTTCACTTTTCTCTTCCTGGAAACTATGCTACACAACACTCCATTAGCTTGTTGGCTAAGACATCACACTGGTGACTTTTACTGAGCTTGAAGTCCACTAAAAGTCCCAGATCTTTTTCAAAACAACTATTGTCTATCCAGGATTCTCTCTCCTTTTTCTTGTGAAACTGAATCTTCATAACTTTACATTTATCTCTAATGGATTTCATTATATTAAATTTAGACAAATATTCTAGCCTGTCAAGATCTCTTTAGATCCTGGCTCTGTATTGCAATATGTTAGTTATCTGTCCAGCTTTATGTTATTTGAAAAATAGTGAATGTGCTATCTATAGTAAGATTTTATGAAAGTCATTGGCAAAAAGGTTAAAAAACAGAGGACCGGGGGGCAGCTAGATGGTGCAGTGGATAGAGCACTGGCCCTGGAGTCAGGAGTACCTGAGTTCAAATCCGGCCTCAGACACTTAAACACTTACTAGCTGTGTGACCCTGGGCAAGTCACTTAACCCCAATTGCCTCACTAAAAAAAAACAAAACAAAAAAACAGAGGACCAAGCACAGATCTCTGTTGTATTCACTGAAGACCCCCTCCCCTCTTGACATTAATTAGTCAATCCATAAATATTTATTAATTATCTGCTATATGCCATACATAATATAATGTAATATAATATATTAAGTAATATAAAGACAAAAGTGAAAGACAGCTTATATCGTTTTGTACCTGGGTTCATGAAAACCTGAGGTCAAATTCTGCTTCAGATATTTACTAGCTGGATGATTCTGAAAAAAGTACTTAACTTTTCTCAGCCTCAGTTTCCTCATCTGGAAAATGGGGTGATCAACTAGCACTTTATAATATTGTTGTGAGAATCAAATGAGATAACATTTATAAAAAACCTTGAAAACCTTATTTCAGTATAAAATGCAATAGTAATAATAAAAATATTATTATTATCTAACTTGGAAGAATGCTTCCTGTGGAGTGTCCTTGGGATATATCCTTGGACCAGAGCCACTATTTTCATCAATGACTAGTATAAAGGCATACATGCATAGCAAGTTATCAAATTTCTAAGTGCCACAAACCTTGAAACAATAGCTAACACACTGATGATAGAGTTAGGAACTTAAATCTTTTAAAGGAAAAGGACATTTGGCTATAACTAATAATATGAAATTTAATAGGAATAAATATAAAGTTGTATACTTGGGTTAAAAAATCAACTTCACTAGTATGAAATGGTTGGGGGGAGGGCATATTACTAAACAGCGGTTTGAAAAAAAGTATATGAGGTTTGTCATGATTTGTAAAGTCAATATGTGTTTAACAGTGCAATATACCAGTTTAGAAAGTTAATTTGCATTATGTTGCATTGAGTCATAGTGAACTTGATAGATGATAGTTCTATTAAACTAATAAGACTATATCTGAAGTAATATATTCTGTTATAGTTACCACATATTAGGAAATAGGTTGATAAGCTATATTTTGCCCAGGAGAAATGAATTAGAATGGTGAAAGGTCTCATTTCCAAGTTATATGATGATACATTAAGGAAATGTTAATATTTAACTGGAGAAAAAGATTTATGGGAGACAATGATGGTTTTATTGAAATTTGGAGGGGAACCCTATAATACAGAAGAGGAATTAGGCTTATTCTGTTTGGCTCCAAAAGCAAAATTACAAGCAATGGATGGAAGTTGTTAATAGGCAAAATGTTATTTGATGTTCAAACAAACAAAAAACTCTTTTCAACACAATTATAACTCTCCTAAAATGAAATGCGCTTTCTTGGGATGTAGGCATTCCAGTTTATGGGAGGTCTCCAAACAAAGATTACACATCATATGTGAAATTGTGGCTACTATTTTTCAAGCATGGGTTATAAAAAAAAGTAATTAAGGTCTTTTACAACTCCAAAAATCTGTGAACTTCAGAAAAAATTATCAAGCATTACATTTAAAGGATTTTAAAGCAAATTTAAGTATGTCACTAATATTATTAGATAATGAATAATCTTTTTAACATTATTATTATCCATTAAAGTATAAAAGCTCAAATTTTCATCTGTCTTTCCTACTCTAAAGATTCATAAAGGCAAAAAGGCATAAAGGCATTCATAAAGGCATAAAGATTTTGCTTTCCTAAGTCAGGAAGTTCTGTGTTAGGCTTCAGATGGCACTAATTAAACAAACTTTTCTCATGTTTTTATGCCAAATGGAAAAGGAAAACATCTGATCTCTTACTTCCATGCCTAATACAATTTATTTTCATTGTTACAATTATTGCAATCATATGATATGCTTTTATATGAAAGTATTAAGATCTAATGGATATATTAGCTAGAAACAAATAAAAAATTTTTCAGCTAATCATCTCTCTCAACAGTCAATGATGTAAATAGACAGTTAAAACTATTTCATGAGGGCTAATAATGATAACAAAGTTTTTAGTACCATCATTTAGGTCCCTGTCCCTTAATACAATTACCTTTCATCACTTAGGTGAATTTAGTCATTACTTTCTACACCACTGAAGCTTCCCAAGGAAATGAAAAAGCAATACCTAGAGGTTTGATTGCTACAAAAAAGTTTGCAATCTGTGATAATGAGTCCCCCTGGGTTAGTGACTTCATTGTATGAAACTTAGTTCAATAAATTGTTAATGAGGTATCTGGGGATGCCTCATACTCAGGAGAAAATCTCCAAGCTAGTTGTTTTACTTGTTTTCCTCCAGACCACCCTGCTTTACCCCAACCATGCTCTTTCTGAACTTAATGTCCCAGCCTGTACCTGACATTCATACCTGCTAATGGTTCCCCATGGAAATCCATTTCTTGCACAAAATGCAATCATAAATGAGTAGATCCTACTTTATTTTCAGGTGCCCCCCAAAACAGGTTTATTTGGTTTTGGGTTTGTTTTTTTTTACAAAGTGATTCCCTCATATAAGTTTGTTTTTTCATATTTAAGTGTTTCCCTTATTTTATATATTTTACTTTGACTTTTTAAAATTACATTTTAATATGATACTTGAAGATTAGCTAAGTACTTTACATACATTATTTTATTTGTTCTTCCAAAAAAGTTTATGGGATTCTTATTTCTCACATTTCTCACTTGTTTGGGCTAAAAAATTTGGGCAGCTAAGTGAGGATATGTATAGAGTGCAGAACTGGAAGTCAGGAAGATCTGAATTCACATCCTATATCAGGCACTTTCTAACTATGTTAGCTTCAGTTTCCTCATCTGTAAAACGGGATGGTAGAATGGAGAATACATTGGACTTAGAATCCGAAAACCTTGATTTTGAGCCTTGTATGTATTTATGTTTTACTGCCTCTTTGACCTTGAAGAATTAATTCTTCTCTGAACATATTTCCTCATCTATAAAATGGAGATAATAATACCTACTATACTTACCTCATATGAGAAAAATGTTTATGATTGTTTGTTATTACAAAGCTAAATAAATATTTATTATTGTTCCTATTAAAATAGAAATTTTTTGTGAGGTGTGACAATGCAATCATTACTCACCTTTCTCAACCATTCACGTCTTAGTACAAATCACTTTCTCAGATCGTTACCTCCCCAGTCACCCAGCAAAACCAAAAAGGAGGGTTGGGAACCTTTATTGGCTCTCCATAGTCTCTAGGATATATAAATTCTTTTATAATATGACTCCAGACTATTTTTATGTGTTTATTATGTATTATACTGCTTCAGGAACCATATGTTCCAGCCAAACTAATCTACCTGCTATTCCTGGAACTTCTTATTCTATTTCTTACTTCTGTTGACCTTGAGATGCACATACATAATGATATCTAGCATTTAAATGGCCCTTTAAGGTTTACAAAGCACTTTATAAATATGATGTCATTTTATCTTCATAAAACCCTGGGAGATAGGTACTATTATTAGGTGACTTTTACAGATGAGGAAATTGAGGTAAACAGAAGTTAAGTGACTTTCCAAGGCTTACTTGTATGAGACCAGATTTGAACTCAAGTCTTCATGATTCCAGGTCCACCATAATAGTACCTGGTACCTAGCCCCCTTAACACCAACCTGGAATGTAATCTTCCCTCAGGTTCATCTCTTCTAATCCTTGGTTTATTTTAAGGTTCAGTTCATGGGTCACATGAAGTCTTTCCCAATTCCCCTATTTTAAGTTCTGTCTCTCTCCTGATCTGTTTTTCTTCAAAATTGGTTTATGTTATAAACATTCATAGCCTATAATTTTTAATAAAAAATATTGCTGTGATTTATTTTATAATGTACAGGTTATCATTGTTCCTATATGCAAGACAAACCAGGTAAAAGAGGAATTTCCACGTAAACAATTTCAAACTTATTTCAAATAATAGATCTTTGTTAGGTAGAGGAAACCATAATATATTTACTAGTTTTTCTTTCTAAATACACTTCTGTGACTGAGTGTCAGGTCTGGTCATAAACAAAATGTAATAATTATAACATATATTTTTGAGACATTCTCCTTTCATTCTTACAATACTTAGATTAGTTTAGATATATATGAAGATGAATTTTGGTTATTACAATAGTGTATTTAAATCTGTCCATCTCAGGCATTTCGAAAATGTCTTTCTTTATGCAAATAATTTCACTTTTCCTCCAAGGAAACTATTTCCTATTAAGTTAAAGTTTATCCACATATTTCAGGTTTTATTTCTATTATATTTCTTCTAATCCTGCTTTTCAATATAGTTCTCAATTTAATATTATGCTAAGCAATACACTATTTTATATATGAGCTTTTAAATTTGAGAAGATGGCTTCAGATCTGATAGATTTGGTTGATTCACTCATTCAGGTACCTGCAATATGTACTATGGTAGGTATTATCTTAGATACAAATTGTAGACAACACAAGGCAACCATCACTACTGTCCATGACATGAAAACCCTAGGACATTTTAGGATAAAAGATAAGGACAAGACTTGGAAACCCATATGTGATGGCAGTAGCAATAGGCATCTTAGAGTTTCATCTAGAGATGAAAGGAACTTTAGAGATAAATCAGTCCATCCTCATGATTTAATATGTGAGAAAACTGGGCCTTAAAAAATAAAGTCTTAATTAAAATTAAACAGGTATCAAGATTTAGGTAGAGTTGAGAGTTGGCCCCAAGTCATGTAACTTCAAATTCAGGGTTTTCTTTGCTACTCCATTTTAAGAATAATTTACAGTAATTAATTATACCTTTGGAGAATATGAACAGACCTTTGTCAGAGTTACTTGACACTGAATATTAATCCTCCCTTGTATCTGAATATTTTCCTCAATAGATTGCCTAGAGCCCCTTTCACATCCTTATTTCTCAAAGTGTAGATGAAGGGATTGAGTGTAGGGGTCACAACACCATAGAAAAGGGCCATAAATTTAGGCTGATCCCTGGACATGGAAGAAGGGGGCTGAAGGTACATACTAATTGCAGGGCCATAGAACAATAAGACAACAATAAGATGGGAAGAACAGGTTCCAAAGGCTTTCTTCCTTCCCTCAGCAGACTTAATTTTCTTAAAAGCCCGTCCAATGTACGCATTAAGAGGCAATAACCAAAGCCAAAGGTACAGCAAGGAAAAATACACAGACCACAAAAAGTCCAAGTTCATTGGAACTCTTATCACCACAGGCAGCCTTGATCAATACAGGAATCTCACACACCAAATGGTCTAAATTCATTGTGTCCACACAGTGGAAGCTGCAACGTCAAAGTAGCCTCTGACACAGCATAAGTCAGGCCACTTAACCATACAATGGACACAAGTAAGATACATATCTGATGTTTCATGATAAGGGTGTAACAAAGTGGTTTACAGATAGCCACATAGCGATCCAAAGACATGACAGCTAGGAGAAGACACTCTGAGGCCCCCATAAAATGGAAGAAGTAAAGCTGAATGGCACATCCCATATAACTGATTGTCTTCTTTGAGCTCCCCAAGTTGAACAACATCTGGGGAACAATGCTTGTGGTATAACAGATGTCCAGGAAGGAGAGATTAGTAAGGAAAAAATACATGGGGCTGTGGAGGTGGCGGTCTAGCTTACAGACCAGAATGATGGAGATGTTGCCCAACATAGCCAAGGGGTAGCTAAAAAGGAGAATGAGGAACAGAGGAAGCTCCAGCCATGCATGGTCTGAGAAACCTAATAAGATAAACACATCTGGAAGACTTTCGTTGCTCACTGGCATGATCTTCAATAGACTTCACCTGTGGGAATCAACAGAAGCAGAATCAGATCAAAGTAATGTCAGAATTTTTAAAAAAATGTTTCATGGTCAACATAGATATCAAATAGGATTTCTTTTTTGCTTTTTGGTGGTTTTTTTGCAAGTCAATCAGGGATGTGACTTGCAAGTGACTTGTCCAGGGTCATACAGCTAGTAAGTGTCAAGTGTTTGAGGTCAGATTTGTACTTAGGTCCTCTGGGGCCAGTGCTCTATCCACTGCACCACCTGGCTGCCCCAATAGTTAAGATTTTTAAAATATATCTTTAATGGAATCAGAGGGACTATCTAGACTCCTTCATTCAAGTACCTGCAATATGTACTATGATAGGTGTTAGCTTAAATACAAATTGTAGATAACACAAGGCATCTATCATTACTGTCCATGATATGAGAACCCTAAGAAATTTTAGAATAAAAGATAAGTGCAAGACCTGGATGCCCATATGAGATGGGGGTAGCAACAGACATCTTACAGCCACGGCATTTAGAGATGAAAGGAACTTTAGAGATAAATCACTCCATTCTTATGAGTTCATATGTGAGAAATTGGTTGAGAAAAATAAAGTGTGTTAACTAAAATAAAACAGTTATCAAGTAGAGTTGAGACCTGAAACCTTCAGGAAATAATTAATCAGGAGCAAAATAAACCAAAAGCTTAGAGAGGGGGCAGTGAAGAGATAGTTAAAAGGGGAAAAAGTAATAATTAAAATTACTGGGAGAGAGGAATATACGTAAAAAAGTATAAGAACAGAATAGAGGGAAATAAAGATAAAACTTGTAACTTTTATACGTACACAAAATGAACTCAATCATCTAAACAGAAGATCTTAGCAAAATAAATTAGAAAACAAAATTCAACAATATGTTATTTACAAGAAACACATTTGAAACATTAAAACTAGCATGGAGACAGAGGTTGGAAAAAATCTATTATGTCTTAGCTTAAAACAAACAAACAAAAAGCATAGGTAACAATTATTATTTCAGATAAGGCAAGAGCAAAATATAGACAATTTAAAAGATATTAAATTATTTTTAAAAGAGATAAACAAGGAAACTACATGTCCTGAAAGACAACATAAATGATTAAATTATCTTGATACTAAATATATATAAACCCAATGGCTTAGAGATCTTCCTGGAAAAATCAAATTAATTATAAGAAGAAATAGACAGTAAAGCTATAGTATTTGGGTATCTTAATTTTTCACTATAAGCATTAGATAAATCTAGCCAAAAATACAAAAGAAATAAGGTAAGCACCTGATTAGAATTTTAGAAAAATTGTATATGGAAGATCTCTGGTAATTATTAAATGGAAATGTAAAGTTAAACACACACACATATTTCTCAGCTGACCATATTACCTTTAACATTAATCATGTTTTAGGACATAAAAACCTAACAAATGGAGAAAGATAGAAGCATAAACACATTTTACTGATGAGTAAATTTATTACTTACAACATTATTACAATAAAATCATATTATATAAAGGACCACTGGGTGGGAGGAGATAGAATCATTTAAAATCAACTGGAAGGGCAGCTAGGTGGTGCAATGGATAAAGCACCGGCCCTGGATGCAGGAGCACCTGAGTTCAAATCTGGCCTCAGACACTTGACACTTACTAGCTATGTGACCCTGGCCAAATCACTTAACCCTCATTGCCCTGCAAAAAAAACAAGAAATATTAATAAAATAATTAAAATAAAATCAACTGGAGACTGAATAACCTAGTTCTAAAGAATTGTGATGTCAAACAACAAATAATTGAAATGATAGATATTTTCATTAAAAAAACAACAATCAGCCAACCTTTCAAATTTTAGAGATGCAAACAAAGAAATCTTGACAGGAAAATGTATATCTTAAATGCTTTTATTAATAAAAAAGAGAAATCAGATCAATTAAATAAAATTTACCAAAAAAGTAATATATCTAGATTAACAGAACAAGAAATTAAATATTGTTAAAAACCTAACTTCAAAGGAACAAACTGAATAAACTGCAAATGAATTTCTAATCAGGAAAGGGGGGACAGACTTCTGTGACCAGATGAATTAACAAATGAATTCTTTCAAATATCCAAAGATAAATAAATTTCAATATTGAAAAAAGAGGTTTTAAAAATACCAAAGAAGTTATAAGATTCCTTCAATCATACAGGAATGGTCTTGATATATTAAGGAATATAGGCATAATAAAAACAGAAAAAGAAAACTATCAAATAGGTTCTATACTGATGTAGTTAGATTTATATCAGGTGGGGCAGCTAGGTGGCACAGTGGATAAAGCACTGGCCCTGGATTCAGAAGGATTTGAGTTCAAATGCGGCCTCAGATACTTGACACTTACTAGCCATGTGACCCTGGGCAAGTCACTTAACCCTCATTGCCCCACAATAAAAAAAAAAAAAATTTAAAAGAAGGAGCTAGATTTACATCAGGAATGAATAGTTTAATAAGAGGAAAACTATAAACTTAAGTAAGCTTGTTAATAATAAAAATTATATGATTATATCAATAGATGCAGAAAAATATTTTTACAAACTATAATACACATTTCTTTTCAAAACAAAATAGAACACAGGAATAAATTAGCCTATCATTAAAATGATAAATTATTGTTCAATCATTTCTGACTCTTTGTGACCCTATTTGGGGTTTTCTTGGCAAAGATCTTGTCATTTCCTACTCTAGTTCATTGTAGAGATAAATAACTTAGGCAAACAGGAGTATGTGACTTGCCCAGGGTCACACAGTTAGTAAGTGTCTGAGGTGAGATTTGAACTCAGGATGATGAGTCTTCCAGACTCCAGGTCCAGCACTCTACCCACTGTATCACCTAGCTGCTCCAAGTGAAAATAATGTAATGCTAGCTATAGCAATAAGATTTTTAAAAAAGAAATTTACCAGTGATTACATTGTAAAGAAAAAAACAACACAGGAAATTATGACTCCTTGTAGGTTACATGATAGTATACTTGAAGAACACTAAAATGTCAACTGTAAATTAATTGAAACAATTAAATACCAGCAAATTTGCAGGATGTAAGATGAATACACTTGGATTATTTATCAGCACATCAGGAAGAAATATAAAGAAAAACATTTTCTTTAAAAATTATCATAGAGGGGCAGCTAGATGGTGCAGTGGTTAAAACACCAGCCCTGGATTTAGGAGTACCTGAGTTCAAAATCCAGCCTCAGACACTTGACACATACTAGCTGTGTTACCCTGGGCAAGTCACTTAACCCCCATTGCCTGCGAAAAATAAATAAATAAACAAACAAACAAACAAACAAACAAATAAATAAACAAACAAAAAATAAATAAATGATTAAAAAATAAAATAAAATAAAATTATCATAGAGTATATAAAATGCTTAGGCTTTCTTCCTTCTAAGATACAGGCACAAGATTTATATAGATGCAGTCACAAATTAAATACAGACCTAAATAATTGTTTTGTGATGAAATAATGGGATTTAGCAGATACTTAAAGACCCACCTGGAGATTAATCTATACTGATTGAATCAAGTGAGAGTGATTGACTGCTGATTAAGCCTACTTCAACTTAATTGGATTGTAATCACACCTGGCTAACCCTTAAGAAGGTATTGTTCTCAGAAACTAGACTTTGAACTCAACTTGAGAACACCTTCAAAGCCAATGGATTTGGATGATGCCAACCAATCACCTTGAAGCAGTGTGTAAGGACCGCCTCTGTTCCAGATCTATAAAAAAGCTTCCACAAACAGCTTGGAGGGTGTTCCTGATTAAAGCAGGCTCGTGGAGGAGGACTTCAGGAAGAACCCAACCAAGCTGGAACTCTAGACTAGACTGGAGCTGAAGCTTCTGATTTAAGGCGACCACAATTTAGATTTTAAACATCACAGTTTAAAATATTACTTGTTCATAGGTGGGATGAACCAATTTAATAAAAATTGAAATACTGCCAAAATTATTTTACTTTTTCAATGATATATCAAACTACCAAAGGATTACTTTACAAAATTAGAACAAATAAAAATGAAATCCATGTGGAGGGAGGAAAAACATTAAGAATGTCCATAGAAATAATTAGAAAAGAAAAAAACAATTTAGTGTTGATTAAAAAAGAGCCATCAGTGCAGCAGATTAGGTACAACATATAAAAACAAATATATTTAAAACTTTATGTTTCAATAAACACAAACACTAGGAATTGGAGCACTCGCTTTTTGACAAAAACTGCTTGGAAAATTGGATGGCAATATGGAAAAAATTAAATTTAGACCAATACCTCACACCTTTGACCAAGATAAACGGCAAATGAATTTATTACTTAGATATTAAAAAATCATATCATAAACAAATTAGAGAAATGAGAGGGAAATTAACTATCAGATCTATGTATAGAAGAAAAGTTTATGATAAAACAGGGAACAAGAGGGGATCACAGAAGACAAGATAGATAATTTTCCTTACATAATTTTTTTCAAAAATTACATAAACAGGGGCAGAGCCAAGATGATAGAGGAAATGCAGTGACTCACCTGAGTTCTTTTTTTTTTTTTTTTTTTTTGCTGGGCAATGCCCAGGGTCACACAACTAGTGTCAAGTGTCTGAGGCTGGATTTGAACTCAGGTCCTCCTGAATCCACGGCTAGTACTTGATCTACTGTGCCACCTAGCTGCCCCTAACTCACCTGAGTTCTCCCAAAGAACCCTCCAAATGTCTCAAGAAAATTCCTGGAGCAGCAGAACCCACAAAAGGACACAGTAAAATCATTCTCCAGCCAAAAGCAGAAAAGATCTGTTGTACCAGGGTGAGAATGGAGTACAGTCCAGCACAGACCACACCAGTGCAGGCCCATCCCCAGCAAACCAGGAGCAGGCCTCATGAGACTCTGAATTATCATCAGCAGCAACTGCTTCTGGAACACTTAGGTCACAGACGGTAAGAGAGTTGAATAATTGGGAGAAGGAGATTACAGGGGTCTTTTTGCTAACACCAAGACAGGCCTCTATTGTTTTGCCCATATTCAGATCCAGGTAATAGTCTTGGATAGAAGTACCAGAGAGGGGAGTAGCATAAGCATACCAGAGATGGATCTCAGTTTTCATCATAAGTCCTTCAGAGTTGTCTTGGATCATTGTATTTTTGAGAATATCAAAATCATTCACAGCTTATTATCTTTCAATATTGTTGTTACTTTGTATATAGTACATTCAACTTTGCATCAGCTCATCTAAGACTTTCAAGGTTTTTCTGATAGCATTCTTATAGCACAGTAGTATTCCATCATAATCATACCTCACAATTTGTTCAACCATTCCCCAGCTGATGGGCATCCCCTCAATTTCCAATTCTTTGCCACCACAAAAGAGCTGCCATAAATATTTTTGTGCATATAGGTCCTTTAACTTTTTGTGTTTTTTTTTTAATCATTTTTGGATACTGACCTAGTAGTGGTATTACTAAGTCAAAACATATGCGTGGTTTTATGACCCTTTGAAAATAGTTCCAATTTGCTCTACAAAATGGTTGAATCAGTTTACAACTACACCAACGATGCATTAATGTCTCATTTTCCACATATCCCCTTCAACAGTTGTCGTTTTCCTTTGCTGTCCTATTATCCAATCCAATAGGAATGAGGTAGTAGCTGAGAATTGTTTTGACCTGTATCTCTCCAATCAATTGTTATAGAGCATTTTAAAAATATGGCTATAGATAGCTTTGATTATTTGATTGGAAGACTGTTCATATCTTTTAATATTTTATCAGTTTGGGAATGGCTCTTATTTTCACAAATTTGGCTCATTTCTCTGTTTGAAAAATAAGGTCCTTAGCAAACAAACTTACTTCGAAATATTTTTCACAGTTACTATTGCTAAGTGAATTTCCCTTGATCCTATTCCCTCCCCATGACATTTACTCTAGTCTCTATCATCTTCACCCTGTCCCTCAAGCATCTGATTCTGCTGCCTCCTCCCCCAATCTTCCCTCCCTTCTGTCACACACTTCCTCATCTCCTTCCTCTCCTACTTCCCTATCGAGTAAGATAAATTTCTATTATTCCCTCTTTGAGCCAATTCTGATGAGAGTAGGGTTCACTCACTCCCCAGCACCTCCCCCATCTTCTCCTCCTTTTGATTTCTCATGAAGTCATTAGCTTCCATTTGCTCAGTACTAGTTTTTAGGAAGTTGTTTGCTTCAGACAGCTTTTGTATCTCCTTTTCCATTTGGCCAATTTGTCTTTTCAAGGTATTCTTTTCCTCATTGGCTTTTTATACCTCTTTTACCATTTGGCCTAGTCTGCTTTTTAAGGTGCTGTTTTCTTCAGTATATTTTTATGTCTCCTTTACAAAAGCTGTTGACTTTTTTTTCATGATTTTCTTATATCACTCTCATTTCTCTTTCCATTTTTTCCTCTACCTCTCTTACTTTATTTTCAAAATCCTTTTTGAGCACTTCTATGGCCTAAGGCTAGTTCGTATTTTTCTTGGAAGCTTTGGATGTAGGAGCTTTGACTTTGTTACCTTCTTCTGAAGGTTTATTTTGATCTTCCTTGTCACCATAGAAACTTTATATGGTTAGAAATTTTTCCTGTTTGCTCATTATCCCAGCCTATTTCTTGACTTTTAACTCTTTGTTAGATTGGGTCACTGCTTCCAGGGTGGAGAGTACATTGTCCAAAGATTCATTGGGTTTCTGCTGCTGTTTTCAAAGATACCTCTAAAAATTTGTAAGATTTTAGTTCTTCCAACATTGTATGATTTAAGGAGAGGTATATATACTACTCTCTTTGCTTGTGCTCTCTTCTGCAAACATCCATAGACCCGCTTTTCTGCAGGGCTTTCACTTTTATTAAATTGATTCATTCTACCTATGAGCAAGTAATATCTTAAACAATTATTTAGGCCTGTATTTAATTTTCAAAAAGGTGTTTGTAACTGCTCTGGAACTATGAACAGAGTCCCAGTCCACTGTGACTATAATAAGGGGAAGACAATATTCAAAAAGGATCTAGAGAGTTTGTTTAGGAGGAATGAATCAAATTATTTACTTCCTTTCGCTTTTTGTTAATCTTTATATATGTATTTATTATCAAATTCTGGTTGGAAATACATATTACTTTGCCTTTTGCATTTTTAAACTTCTCTGAGTGCTCTAATTTCTATCCTTAAGTCTACCCTTATTTCTTTCATAGCTTCTTTTATTGTTCTTCTGAAATAGTTTGAAAGTCCTTGCAGTTGTCCATTGTCATTTCTTTATATTTTTCCCTTTCTTGAGGATTTTTCAGACTGTTTCCTTTAATCCATCATGCTTTATTCAATACATTGACTCCTTTTATAAATTATATGCTTGATTTTCCTACTTTATCAGCCTCTGCTACTGCCATTGTTTTTGTATGAAAACCTTGTAATTGGTATTCTTAAGAGATGACTCTTTCCCTCTATAGTAGAGTTTTTATACAGCCACAACCTTGTTGGAGCCCTCTCCTATCCAAGGTGGCCTGTTACATCTTCTGACTACTAAGACTGGGTGACCTCTATAATTCCCCCCCTCCCCATTAGGGTGTGGAATTTCCAGCTGGGTGACCACCAAGACCCATTTCTTTTTTTGTGTGTGTGTGTTTCCTGTAGTGATGCCACTAATCCTTTTGGTTTGATTTCCATGATACAGTAGAATTTAAGTTACTTGACACCTAGGTTATTTAATTTTTTTACTTTGTATCCCTACGTTCCATCATGAAGACTTGTATATTGAATTGTGTAGGCAATTCTCAAATGTATGAATATAGGCCTGATCTGCCTGAGGCATATCAAATCCTATGCTCCATTTTCTATCTTTGCAAGAAACCAAGATTCACCATTTAAATGTCTACCTCAAATAGCAGGCCAATATTTCCAGGAGTCGATGCATCCCCTGTGCCTTAGATAGTAGACCTTTCACCTTTAAGGTTTATAGCCTGGCACTAAGCCCCTTGCCCATAGGTCCAGAGCTTCCAACAACTGCCTCTCATCTCAAGGCTTCAGCCCGAGAGTAAAAACTCAGATTCCATCCTTCTGGCTAAAATGACTTAATCTACAGGATGAGTCACTAACAACAACAACAATGACAAAACATACAATCCCTCTTCTTTTCTACTTTCAAAGTCCTCTTAAGTGTAGGAAGTCCTAAATAAAAGGCATTGTTTCGCCTGTGCCTGGCAAATTCCCTATAATACTATTCCAATCACTGTTATATAGAATTATCATTTGCTTAATAAAAAATAGCCATCCACTTCCCATTCTCTCATCTCCATCTATCTAAGCCTTACCCTTTCCGTTTCCCAATCTAGAGCCTCGTGCCCTTTCCATTGTGCTCTCTGGAATGTCTCTACTATCCATAATACACTTTCTTTGATCCTAAACCTCTTCCTATCATTCTTTATCCCATCTCCTTGGCAGTTTTTCAACATCTGGCCTCCCCAAGAAAGCAGTTTAGTTCTCCAAAACTCTGCCAGTATTTATAACAGTTTCCCTCATATCTCTTGACCCACTGGTTGTAAAGAACACAATCTGGCTTATTCCTTGTTCTCTCTCCTTCCACCATCACCCAACAACTTATCTTCCTTTAAAGTTTAATCTATTAAAACATATCTCCCAATTCAGATCTTATGGTAGTTATCTACTGTCCTTTAGGTTAGTCTTCCCTTTTCCCCAAGGGTTTCAATACCTGGCTATCATCTTTCTCTACCTATTTACCACTGTTACTGTACTGAGGGACTTTTAAATACATAAAAATGTTCCTTTAAACACCCTGACCTATCATTTCCTAAATCTTTTCAAATCCATTGACCTATTCCACCCTACTTAAGTAATGGACAGGAATGATCAGAATCTTGATCATAACCCAAGGATGTTCAGCTTCTATGATAAAACAAATTGTGATATTCCTTTCCAATTTCCTATAATTTCACTACTCCCTAAAAGGCTCACTGTTCATAAGGCTCTTCTTCACCTTTACTATGCCCTCTAGTTCTTTCATCACTAGTACTCCCCCAATCACTCCTTAACCTAACTTTACTTTCTTCCTTTCCACATTTTGACACTATAGATAACCAACTTAATGTTAGGTTGATCTCTACTCTCAAATCCCTCTTGAATTATAGTTGTTCCTATTTTTCCAAACCCAAACGTTGTATTACTTCCAACATTTTTCTTTGCTTTTCCTACTCATTTCTTGCCTAATTGTGCTTGAGGAAATAAACTATGCAACCATAATGACTGGTTTGGCTAAAAATGTATTTATTTAATTTTGACTGACTCATCAAGAAAATAAAGCAACACTTTTAGTCCCTTAAAAAAAAGAGTATTTAACACTCACATGTCATAGTGGCTATTTCGAACATTCTTTTTTCTCCTCTAGCTTCTGCAACTACCTCTTCCCTTCACACTGTCAGCAGTGTGAAATTATCATCTCTACCTCAAAAATCTTAAAAACAATCTCCCATTCTTTCCTTCTCTACTAAAGTCTGATGAAGAAATGACCATTCACCTTGCCAAAGCCAATCATATTCATGTACCTTTGGTTCCATTTTTGCCTGTTTCATTCAGTATTACCACCAAAATGCTTCTGCCTCCTAATTTTCAATTTCTCCTTATCTGTTGTCTTCTTTTCTCCTGCACACACTCATGTCCCCTTTGTCCTTAAAAGGACTCTCACTTAAATCAATCAGCTTCTCAAACTATATAATTCTATCTCACCTCTTTTTCATCCAAATTGAAAAAAAGTACTCGAAAAAGTTGTATTCATTACTTCTACTTGTTCTTCTCTCATTCACTTCTCAACACTTAGAAATTTGGCGTATAATGTCATCAATTAACTGAAACTGGTCATTCCAAAGTTACCCCCATTGATCACTAAATCCAATAGATCCATCTTGGCTATCATTCTTAGTGACTTGTTTATAACATTTGATACTGCTGCACTCTATTTTTCTAGATATTCCTTTTTTAAGCTTTTTTTTCTTTATTTTATTCCCAGCAAAGTAGGTACCATACGTTTTGCCATTATAATCAATCACCGTAACTATTTCCCTCCATCCCACTCCCTTCCCATGACATTTACTCTATCTTCTTTTTACCTATTCCTCCTCAAAACTGTTTTACTTCTGACTATCCTCTCCCTCACTCTGCACCCCCTTTTTTCACCCTTCCTTCGTTATCTTCTTCCCCTCCTACTTTCCTGCAGGGTTAAATAGATTACTCTTCCCAATTGGGTATGAAATCTATTCCCTCCATGAGCCCACTCCAATGAGATCAGGGTCCCTGAGCTAATTCTGTGTTCTAAATTTTTCTCCCTCCCTCCCTCCTCAACCCTCCCTATGAGATCAAGCAATTCAATTTGTCATACTTGTGCAGTAATGCAGAACATCTTCATCTTCCTTGAAAGTGTTTTGCTTTTTACTGCTCTCTCCCCCAATCTGCCCTTTCCTCCTTCCCTTCTTCCCCACTCCCCTTTTCTCCCTCCCCCATCCCCTCAGGGCAAAAATATATTACTATACCTACTTGAGTATGTGTTAGTCCTTCTTTGAGCCAATTCTGATGATATTAACGTTCACTCACTCCCCAACTCCTTCCCCCTCTTCTACTCTCCTCCATAAGCTTTTTTCTTGTTTCCTTCATGTGAACTACCTCTCCCCAGACCACCTCTCCCCTTCTCCCTCCCCCAGTTTATTCCTCCTACACCTCAACCCTATTTTAATGATGTCATCATGGATTAGTTAGGTGGCACAGTGGACAAAGCACCAGCCCTGGACCCAGGAGGCCCCAAGCCCAAATCCAGCCCCAGACATAAGACACCCCACCCTGTCTGCCCCACAAAGAACAAAACATACATGCTTTACAAATATCATGCCTTCATATTCAGTTCAGACCTGTGTCTTCTGTGAGTTTCTTACTGAGATAGTTCTTATGATTTTCAAGTATTATCTTCCCATGTAGGAATGTAAACAGTTTGATCTTTTAATATCCCTCATAAAGTCTTTTTCCTGCTTACCGTTTTATGCTTCTCGAGGGTCTTGTATTTGAAAGTCAAATTTTCTATTCAGTTCAGGTCTTTTCATCACAAATGCTCGAAAGACCTCTTTCTCATTAAAATCCCATTTTTGCCTCTGAAAGATCATACTTGGTTTTGCTGGGTATGTGATTTTTGGCTGTAGTCTCAGGTCCTTTGCCCTCTGGAATATATTCCATGCCCTTTGGTCCTTTAATGTAGAAGCTGCTAAATCTTGCTTTATCCTTATTGGAGCTCCACAGTATTTCAATTCCATTTTTCTAGCTGCTTGCAGTATTTTCTCCTTGACCTGGGAGTACTGGAATTTGGCTACAATATTCCTGGAGGTTTTCCTTTTGGGATCTCTTTCAGGAGGTGATCGGTGGATTCTTAAAATTTCTATTTTAGCTTCTGCTTCTAGAATATCAGGGCAATTTTCCCTCACAATCTCTTGGAGGATGGTGTCTAAGCTTTTGTTTTGGTCATGGTTTTCAGGTAGCCCAATGATTTTCAAATTATCTCTCCTAGATTTATTTTCCAGGTCAGCTGTTTTTCAAAGGAGATATTTCACGTTGCCCTCCATTTTTTCATTCAATTGGATTTGCTTTACTGTGTCTTGGTTTCCCTTAAGGTCACTAGCTTCCATTTGTTCAATCCTAATTCTTAGGCAGTTATTTTCATCAGACAGTTTTTTAATCTCCTTTTCCATTTGGCTTTTCAAACTGTTGACTTTTTTCTCATGACTCTCCTGCATCACTCTCATTTCCCTTTCCATTCTTTTTCCCTTCTCTCTACATCTTCTTTCTATTTCTCCTACTTTCTCTTCAAAGTCCCTTTTGAGAGCTTCCGTAGCCTGAGACCAATTCATACTTTTCTGGGAAGCTTTGGATATTGGAGCTTCAATTCTCTTATTTCTCTGACCCTTCAACTTCCTTTCTTATTATCTTTTGCTGTACCACTATAAAAAAAAAAAAACCTTCCCCATAACTGGATAACCCCCAAAGCTATACCCTAAGGCTTCTTTAGTTCTTTCTTTGTTTTCCTTATGAAGTGTTTCAGCTCCCATGATTTCAATTTCCATTTTTGCAAATTATTACCCCTTTTAAAGGATCAGTCTTTCTGTCTGTCTTGGGCTCCAATTCTATATGACCAACTGCTTACTGCATGCTTTGAAATAGATGCCACAAAAGCATTTCAAACATATATCAGAAGCAAAAATTATCATCATGAGTTGCTGTGGCAGAAATATTGATCAACTTCATAATAAATTTTTCCAAACTTAACTAATCTAATTCTAAGAAACCAGTCACACAAGCAATAGGCCTTTGCAGCTTGGTTCTTGTTTTCCCTTGGAATAGCTTTCAACAACCCAAAGACCCTTCAATAATATTACTGATGATTCAAATAACAATATTTGCACAACCTATCTCATAAGGTTTTTTGGGAAGATTAAATTAGCTAATGCATATAAAGTGTTTTATTACCCATAAAATATTGTAGAAATGGAAATTATTAATTACTTTTTTTGCAAGTAACCTAAAATTTAATGGAAGGGCATATGTTGATTGAGGGAAATCAATAACTTATTAACAGTAAAGACTTTGGGGGGCAGCTAGGTGGTGCAGTGGATAAAGCACCAGCCCTGGATTCAGGAGGACCTGAGTTCAAATCTGGCCTCAGACACTTGACACTTACTAGCTGTGTGACCCTGGGCAAGTCACTTAACCTCCATGGCCCTGCAAAAAATAAATAAATAAAGACTTTATATGAAAAGTCACTAAAAATATTTTACAGGTGTGATTTGACCGGAGCAGAACATAGCTGGACTATTACCTACCTAGGTTAGATACAGTGCATTTATTAAGATTTCAAATGATTGTTTTAGCAACTTTTGGCTGCCACATTTGACTCATATTGATCATAATGGAGTCAAAACTGAGGGAATAGATAATATATCCCTAAAAGTTCTTTCTAGTGCTATGAATAAATGAAAAAGATAAATGTCTTTGTACTCACCCACTCAGGATGAAAGCCTTTTAAATACAATATGAAGGAGGAAAATGGAATCAAAAGATGTCAAGAAAGTTTAAAAAAGAATTAAGAATTCATTTAGAAGTGGGTTCCTTAAGGATTGTTATCAAGCATGTATTCCAAAGTTGATATACCTGAAGAAAATTATGGGGAAGTAAGAAAATGGGGCACAAAAACATGGCTTGTTAATGGTATAAGACAGGGGTTGCTAATTCTTCACTTTTGCTCCAGTCCTAAGAGAGTAAGAAGTCTTGTTTTCAAACAGAATTTTTGTAGCCTCAACACAATTCATAAGGGAGCTTTTTTTTTTTTTTTTTTTTTTTTTTTTGGTGACAGTTCCCTGGAGAAAGTATATGCCTCTGTGGTGCAATTACCCCCTTTGCATCAGATTGCATCAGTATTGGTGACAACTTTATATAGTTAGATCTATGCTAGTACAAATTTAAGCATCCATTACAGGCAGTTTAAAAAAGAGAACTGAATCAGAAGTATGAATTTAGAACATGCCCTTAGTAACTGGAGCATCATTTTAAAATATGGCTCTTATTTAAATTAAATTTTCCTCCAATCATCAAAAAATAAACTTTCCCTCCCACCTCTTCTTTTCTGTAACTGAGAAATACAAAACTCCTATTACAAACATGTATAGTTAAGTAAAATAAATTTACATATTTTCTAGCCCCCAATAAAAGGCTCACTTTTTACTCTGAGTCTTATTATGAATAAAAAGTCCAAAAGACATAGTTTCTGTGTAATTAATAATCAATTTATTAACTATTCCTGGCAAATAGATCATTGGTTCTCTTCTAAACCAGAGATGCCCCCTGGAGCACATAGAATGCTTTACAAGTCTTTGGGAGGGTGGGGCAGCTAGGAGGTGCAGTGGATAGAGTACCAGTCCTGGAATCAGGAGGACCTGAGTTTAAATCTGGCCTCAGACACTTGACCCTTACTAGCTGTATGACCCTGGACATTTCACTTAACCCCAATTGCCTCACTAAAATAAAAAAGTCTTTGGGAAAGGTGTTGGGGGTGCACCTAATGGTGTAAATCAACTCTGATCAGTTAACAATCAATGAGGGGGTGAACATATTAATGAGGAGGTAGGGAAAAAGTCCTCAGCTCCTGCTTCTGAGAATATAACCTGATCATGAGACTCATCTACCTACAGCTATGTGGACAAAAAATCCATCTCTATCCATACTACTCTGGCTGGTTTTTCCCTTTATAAGCTCTGCCACTTTAAATTATAACAGAAGGTTCCAAAGACAGGGACTTCTTTCCTAATAGCAAGATCTTGGCTAGATAAGATTCTGTTTATTATATCTTCTAGTAAGTTGGAGTCCTACCCAAGATTGAGAAGCATATACCCAGAGGATTTGGGTAATCTCATCCATCATCAATGTCTTTCAAAGACTGATTAAATAACCTACAAGGGTGGTTATGGAATGAGGAAATAGTAATTGGAAATCTTAAATCTTAATTTAATAATCGGTTATAATATGAGAGAAATGATGAGAAATAATCATTTCTCTCATTCTCCCATTTAATTCTATTGAAAGACACAGTCTCCTCAAAGAATCATTAACTGATATGGCAAATGCTTCATTAAAGGTTTGTTTTTTTTTTAATTTAGAATTTTATTTTCACAAAACACAAGTAAAATACAAATTTTGACATCAATTTTTTTAAACTTTGTGTTCCAACCTCTCTTCCTCCCTCCCTTGCCCTGACCTCACCAAGAACTCAAGTAATTCAATATAAGCTATACATGAGCAGTCATGCAAAACATTTCCACATTAGCCAGGTTGTGAAAGAAAATAAACAAAAACAAATCTTCAGATAAAGGAACTAACAAAAAATTATGTTTCAATCTGTATCCAAATACCATTAGTTCTCTCCCTGCAGATGGATTGCATTTTTCATAAGACCTTCAAAGTTGTCTTGGATCATTGCATTGCTGAGTCACTCACAGCAGATCATCTCAAAATACTGCCGTTATTTTGTATACAATACATTTCACTTTGCATCAACTTGTACAGGCCCTTCCAGGTCTTTCTGTTAGCATCATGTTCATTATTTTTTTAATATTAAACTACATTTTTATAGTACTTTATAGACATATTTCCTTACAATAAACCCACGGTGTTGATTATTGCAATAACAGTAATAGATAACATTTATATAGTACCTAATACCTGACAAAGAATGTTTCTCACAATAGCCCAGCAAAGTACCATACTTTTTGCCATCATCATCATCAATGAATCAACCATCATCCATCAAGACTCATCATAATCCTCAATTGTCTTCATCATCATCAATCAGACCTCATCAATCAGTCCTCATCTCCTTCCAATCATCATCAATCCATCAAACCACCATCACCACCACCACCATCATTGTCATCATCTTACATTACTCTTGCCTCTGATTCAAAATTTTTCACAATTACTATTGTTAACTGTTTTGCTCCATTCTTTTCCCTCCCCATGATATTTACTTTATTTTCTATCTTCTTTTACCCTATCACTCTTCAAAAGTGTTTTGCTTCTGACTGCCCCCTCCCCTGCTCTGCACTCCTTTCTTTCACCTCTCCCTCCTTATCTCCTTTCCCTCATACCTTCCTGCAGGATTAGATAGATTACTTCACCCAATTGAGTGTGTATGTTCTTCTCTCCTTGAGCCAACTCTGATGACATGAAAGTCTTTGAGACAGTTCTGATGAGTGTAAGGATCATTCACTACCCAACTCCTCCCCTATCTCTCCTCCAACTCCATAAGCCCTTTCCTGCTTCTTTCATGTGAGATTTTATTCCATTCTACCTCTCACCTTGCCCCTCCCCCAGTGCAATCCTGTAACTCCTCAATTTTACCCTAAAGATGTCATCATGGAGCAGCTAGGTAACACAGTGGACAAAGCACCTGCCCTGGACTCAGGAAGATCCAAGCCCAATTCCAACCTAAGATACAAGACACTCACCAACCCTATGACCCCAGGCATGCCACCACAAAATAAAGATAAACAAAAAATAAATGCTTTGCAGTTATCATCCCTTCATAATCAATTCCTACCTGTGCCCTCTGTCTAAATTTATTCCTAACACCTGCCCTAATACTGAGAAAGTTCTTATCAGTTAAACATATCATCTTCCCCTGTAGGAATATAAAAAGTTTAACCTTTTAGCATCCCTCATGATTTCTTTTTCCCATTTACCTTTTTATGCTACTCTAGGGTCTTGCATTTGAATGTCAAATTTTCTATTCATTTCAGGTCTTTTCATCACAAATACCTGAAAGTCCTCTTTTTCATTGAAGTCCCAGTTTTTCCCCTGAAAGATTATACACAGTTTTTCTGGGTAGGTGATTTTTGGTTGCCTTCCCAATTCCTTTGTCCTCTGGAATATCATATTCCATGCCCTCCAGTCCTTTAATGTAGAAGCTGTTAGATCCTGTGCTATCCGAACTGTGGCTCCACAGTAATTGAATTGTTTCTTTCTGGCTGCTTACAATATTTTCTCCTTGACCTGAGAGCTCTGGAATTTGGATATCATATTCCTGGCAGTTTCCATTTTGGTAACTATATCAGGAGGTAATGGGTAGATTCTTTCAATTTCTATTTTACTTTCTGCTTCTAGAACATCAGAGGAATTTTCCCTGACAATCTCTTGGAAGATGATGTCTAAGCTCTTATTTTGATCCAATAATTTTCAAATTATCTCTCCTAGATCTATTTTCCAGGTCAGCTGTTTTTCCAAGAAGGTATTTCACATTGCCTTCTATTTTTTTTATTCATTTGGATTTGCTTTATTGTGTCTTGGTTTCTTATAATGTCACTAGCTTCCATTTTTTCAATCCTAATTCTTAGGCAATTATTTTCTTCAGAGAGCTTTTCTATTTGGCTTTTCAAGCTGTTGACTGTTTTTCTGATGACTTTCCTGTGTCACTCTCATTTCTCTTTCCATTTTTTCCTTTACCTCTATTAGTTTATCTTCAAAGTCCTTTTTAAGTGCCTCTATGGTCTGAGACCAATTCATATTTTTCTTGGAAGCTGTGGACATTGCATTCCTCTTCTGAGGGTGCACCTTGATCTTCCTTGTCACTATAGAAACTTTCTATGGTCCGCATCTTTCTTTGTCTGCTCATCTGACCTGACTATTTCTTGACTTTTAACTCCTCCTTAAAGTGGGGCACTGTTTCCAAGCTGGACTGTCCCAAGCTTCAGGGGACCCAAAGTGGTACTATTTAAGGAGAGGCAGGTCTGTAAATAACCCCAGGCCTGCTTGCTAATTAACCAGGCAAAAAAAAAAAAGTTTTGCTGGGTTGATAGCCCCTGGTGAGCCTGTGCCCCTTCTCCAACAGGGCAGCCACTCAAGATTTCTTCCTGGATCCCCACTGGGGTAGAACAACTGAATTCTACCTCAGCTCCAGGAGAAATCCCTCTATTCTCCCCACAGCCAACAGCTCAAACCACTCACCAGACTGTAAGCTTAGTTCCAGATGAAGCTAGTGCTGTAGCTGATTCAGAGGCTCTGGGGATAAATTTCTCTGGTGCAGCCTGCCTAAGGCTGGATCTATGTTGGCACGACCATGGAGTTGAGCTTCACTCCCACCCTGGTACAGCAGACCCCTCCCATTGAACTTCTAAGCCATCTTTGTCTGGAAAATTGTATCATCCTGTCCTTTTTGGCTTCTATTGCTCCAGGAATTGTCTTATGGCTTTATTTGGAGTTTTTTGGAGTGTTTGTATCAGGAGCTACGAGAGCTTACTGCCTTTACTATGCCATATTGGCTCCCTAAAGATTTCTAATGATGGAAAACAATGTGAAGGGAAAAGGAAGAGAGATTGATTGACACATGACCCATTAGGGGCAGTCACTTTTGATTGACAGATCTTTCAGATAAAACACACATATGAAAAAAGTAAATAGTAAAAAAAAAATCCATTTCATAGGTACCTCATATCTTAAGGCTCAGAGGTCTCATCTCATTACAGCACTCTTGTTCTCTGGACACATCTCTAGATGCATCTTTCTGGTCTGGGTGTGGTCTCAGAGGAGTTTCCCACTGAGTAGATTCTCTATTTCAGGTCACTTGTAAAGATACTCTTCTTTGATTAAAAAAAACCAACCTCTTACAAAAACTGTCTTAACATAGATTTAAATTTACTTTGCCAATAACTAGGTCAAATAGTGAAAAACGGCTCAAACCTTATATATCTATTATGAGAAAATCAAAATGAGGAATCTTTTAGACCAGATAATTTACATTTTTTAGGTTAGCCTGTTGTCATGTTGATATATACAAGAAACAGAGTAAATACCATTGGAAGGGAATAGGATGGAGGGAAATAGTTAAGAATAGTAACTGTGAAAAAAAATTTAAAGCAGAGGCAAGAGTAATGTAAGATGATGATGACTGATTGATGATGATTGGAGGAAAATAAGGATCAATTGATGAGGATTGATTGATGAGGAGGAAAACTGAAAGAGGAAGATGAGGATTGATTGATGAGGAGGACTGATTGAGGATGATGACTATTGATGGAATATGATTGATGATGATGAGAAAATATATGGTACTTAATTTGCTGGGGTATTGTGAAGAAAATTCTTTGTCAGGTATAAGGTACTATATAAATGTTATCTATTACTGTTGTTGCAATAATCAATCTCATGGGTTTATTTTAAGGAAATATCTCTTTAAAGTACTATATAAAATACTATATATAAAGTACTATAAAAAATAATGAGCAGGATGCTATCACAAAAACCTGGAAAGACCTACATGAGCTGATGCAAAGTGAAATGTACTGTATACAAAATAACAGCATGATTATAAGATGATCTGCTGTGAATGACTCAGTTATTTTTAGCAATACAATGATCCAGGATAACTTTGAAGGTCTTATGAAAAATGCAATCCATCTAATAGAGAGAGAAATGATGGTATCTGAATATAGATTGAAGCATATTTTTTTGTTAGTTCCTTTATCAAAGTTTTGTTTTTGTCTATTTTCTTTCACAACCTAACTAATGTGGAAATGTTTTGCATGACTTCCAATTTATAGCTTATATTCAATTTCTATATTCTTGGGGGCTAGGGGGAGGGAGGGAGGAAGAGAATTTGGAACACAAAGTTTTAAAATTTGATGTCAAGATATATACAAGAAATTCGAATAAAACTAAAAAGTTAGAAAACTCTGAACCCAATTTTTATACCTGGCATTGTTCATTTCCTCATTAAGAGTATGAGATTCTGCTAAGGAATTAATAACAGAAAACTTAATAAGATGATTTTTCAATAAGAATACTTTTCAGTAAGATAAAAGAATGAGTTCTCTTAACAGTTGCCATATTAATGACAATCTTGACAAAAGGTATTGGGTGGAATGTATAAATACATTGAGTAATAAATTACAAAAGTATCTTTTAAAGATATTTATAATAAAACATTTTAATTACTAGCCAATAACACCATATAAAAGTGGGTATGTTTTTAAGTAGCTATCTTTTAAGGCAACATAGACCATAAGTCATTATTATTTTGAGATAACTAATTGTGCTGAAGTCATTTTCATTAATGACATAGAGAACAGTTCTGATATTAACCTCATTAAATAACAGACTTATATCCTGGTTTCACAAGTCTTTACATCATTGCCTAATTATCCCTATACCATTGTTAGGGATTAAAAGATCTTATCTTACACAGGAATTTATAACTAATAACAGCAGATGACAAGGTTAAATACTTAGTTATTCAGAATATATGAAGGACTAAAATTCTAGACTAAATAGCTCAGTAAGCTGAGTCCTACTATACTGATTGAGATATACTCAAGTATAAGGTTATAAGATAAACATTTAATAATGTATTTATGGGGCAGCTAGATGGCGCAGTGGATAGAGCACCGGCCCTGAAGTCAGGAGTACCTGAGTTCAAATCCGGCCTCAGACACTTAATACTTAACTAGCTGTGTGACCCTGGGCAAGTCACTTAACCCCAATTGCCTCACTAAAAATAAATAAATAAATAAAAATGATGTATTTATACTGATCACCTAATATGATTATAGAAATTTGTCATAAAAGGCGATGCAGGTACATAACCATTGTAAGGAAATAGTATTTTCCCTATTTCATGGAAATCCCATACAAGAGTCATATAGGTAGCCTAGCCAAGCTTAAAGTCAGCCAGGTGAGATATTTTCCATTTACAAACAGAAGCAATGCATCCAAAATTAGTAGGGATGCAGACATCTGGGAAACATTTTTTATGGCCAGCACTTCTGATAAAGGCCCCATTTCTAAAATATATAGGGAACTAAATCAAATTTATATGAATCCAAGTCATTTCCCAATTGAGAAATGGTCAAAGAATATGAACAAGCACTTTTCTTATGAAGAAGTCAAAGCTATAAGAAAAAATTCTCTAAATCACTATCGATCAGAGAAATACAAATTAAAACAACTCTGAGGTACCACCTCACATCTATCAGATTGGCTAATATGACAAAAAAGGAATAATCAATGTTGGAGAAGCTGTAGAAAAATTGTAACACTAATGCATTGTTGGTGGAGCTATAAACTGATCCAACCATTCTGGAGAGCAGTTTGGAACTATGCCCAAAGGACTATGGGACTGTTCATACCCTTTGACCCAGTGGTAAGACTGCTAGTTCTGTATCCCAAAGAGACCATAGAAAAGGTAAAAGAATCCACATGTACAAAAATATTTATAGCAGCTCTCTTTGTGGTGGCAAAGAATTGGAAATCAAGGGGATGCCCATCAATAGGGGAATGGCTAAACAAATTGTAGTATATGAATGTAACGGAATAGTATTGTGCTGTAAGAAACAATGAGCAGGAGGAGTTCAGAGAAATCTGGAAGTACTTACATGAACTGATGCTGACTGAGAGGAGCAGAACCAGAAGAACAGTGTATATAGTAACAGCAAAATTATGTGATGAACAATGGCAATAGACTTGGCTCTTCTCAGCAGTGCAATGATCCAAAACAGTTTCAAAGAACTTATGATAGGAAATGTTCTCAACATCCAGAAAAAAGAATTGTGAATTATGAATGCAGATTGAACCATACTGTTTCTACTTTTGGACTGGTTTTTTCCTTCTTTTTTGAGGTTTTTCCCTTGTGCTCTGATTCTTCTTTCACAAGATGACTAAAGTAGAAATATGCTCAGTGTGACTGTAAGTATACAACCTATATCAGACTGCTTTCTGTCTTGGGGAGGAGTGAAGAAAGGAAGAGTGGGAGAAAAAAATTGGAACTAAAAATCCTGTGAAAACAAATGTTGAAAACTATCCTTATTTGTAACTGGAAAATAATAAAATACTTAAAAAAAGAAAAAGGAAATGTAATATTGGCATAATTGGGTCAGGAGAATCTTACCTTAGCTCATGCTGAGTCATTCTCCCAGCCTTTCCTATTAGAACTCCACCTGAGTTCATGGATGTCAACTCTATAGGATCATTGGTTTAATACCATTCCATGATGATCAGTCCTGAAATCAGACACAGAATAATAATATCAGTTACAGTCCCATGAGGTTTTAAATAGCAAGTTCTACTCATAGCTTTGGGTGGATTTGCATATGAGAAATCCAACTGCTCATCATTTATTATAGCAAATAGTATTCCATAACAATCATATTGGCTAGTAGTTAAAAAAGATTTTATTATAAGCGACGTCTTTAATAGATACTTTTGAAGTTGATTACTCAATGTATTTATACATTCCACCCAATACCTTCTGTTAAAATTGTAGTGAATATGGCAACTGTTAAGAGAACTTGTTCATTTATTCTCCAATTGATCGACATCCCCTTAACTTCTAATTCATTAGCACCACAAAAAAAGAGTTATTATAAATATTTTTGTACATGTACATCATTTTTTTCTTTTCATGATCTCTTTGGGACCAAGTGGTGGTATTGCTACCAAAAGGTATGCACAGATTGATTGCCCTTAAGGCATAGTTAGGACATGAATTTAACACATCAATTCTGGACCTAAAACCCTATACCACTATTAATAGCCTAATACATGGAACCAGGTGGGTAGATTTCTTGTATGGGAAAATGAATTAAGAGAGTCCAATCAAAATGAAAATGAATTAAGAGTCCAACCTTAGCCTTTCTAAGGTGATCTTATTCCCAGGGACAGATATCCACTAGTACTTGGACATTCCTTTATAAAAGTATTTCTCTTTCTTAAAAACACCTTAAAATTTATCCTGATTTTAAAAGGCAGTTATTAGAACCCAGTGAAGTAATATAGATGGAAACCTCTAAACTGACAGATGTTTCTTCAATTCTTTTCTTTAAATTGATAGTTTGACAGGTTGGCTAAAAATATCCTAAGTACCAGAATAAACTCCAAATTACCACAATTAATTGAATGAAGCAATTAAATTATTCATATCATAATAACCCCTATTAATTTAAGAAATAATTTTGTACATTTTATATGTGAAAATGAAATAATTTTAGGTGAAACTTCCTCTTAAATATAGGCAAACCTGGAAGTTCCTTGGGTTATTATTTGTATCTATTATGCTAAGCAGTTAATTTCCTTTCCACCTTTCCCCCATAGCTTTCATTTCTTTTTGTATTTTTCTTTCTAGAATTCTTGTTTCATTTATAAAATATTTTGAATTCTTTTTTAAAAAAGACCTCTTGCTTCATCTTTTCTAGGAATTCAAATAGTAGCTTTATGTGATACGATTCTTTTATTATTTGCCCATTCTTCTAGCCTACTTCTTGACTTTAGAATTTATTTTCATGGAGGACTCTGCACACATGTAGAAAAAATATCTAGGCTGGCCCTGCTGCTGTTTTCTTTGGCATTAACTGTTGTGTTATTACAGTATTTCAGGGACTTGAGATCTGTAAGTTTTCAGTACTCCCACATTTCTGTCCACCCTGTTCTGAGTTCCGTAAGTACCTGACCTATTTGGGGTTAAGCAACAGTCCCGCCTATTTAGGGTTTCAGTTGTTGTTGTTATTGTTTGTTCTTCATTCTCAAAGAAGATTATGACAGACGTCATGACTTGCAATGAAATGGATTTAAGTGAGGAAGGGCTATGCAAAGTCACCAGCCTCACTGCCTCCTCCAGAGCCATCCAGTGACAAGATATACATTAATATGACTGCAATAGCCTTGAATGTTTGACGTATTGGGTTTAAGTAACTTGCCCAGGATCACACAGCTACTAAGTGTCAAGTGTCTGAGGTCAGATTTGAACTCAGGTCCTCCTGAATCCAGAACCAATGCTCTATTCACTGCACTACCTACCTGCCCCCTTGGGTTTCAGTAGATAGCTGCTAGAATTAGCCACCACTAGAATGCTATATTTATTTAGCTGACAAAGCTGTAGAAATCTTTATTGACTGAGATTTTTACCCTGGTTACTTCACTGTAGACTTCAGATTAGTCTAGAAACTAAGACTCTGTTCTTTTCCTAGGGCCCAAGCCATCAATGACTACTTCTGAAATTGTTCCTTGTTCAGTACATAACCTAAAGCATGCCACAACTCTTCATGATGGAATACAACTCCTCAGGCTTGGGTTCCCCCTTTAGTCTTCCCTGAACTAGAATCCAGAATGAGGTAGTGAGTAACAGAGCTGTCTTGCATGCTTAAAACTGTCCCTGAGATACTGTGCAACATTACAATGGATTGCGATTCCAACAAATAAAAATTCATCTGGAATATGACTTTCAATTTCAGATAACTCATTTTAGAGATGACCATGACAAGCTAGAATTCATTTAAAGTGTAGGGGCTAGGATTGTGAGAGTATTTAAAATCATATAATGTATCCTGAATGTTTAAAAACACTGATTGTTTTGGTCCCTAGAGGCTAGCCAACTACTTCTATCAGAATTTTAGGGGCAACTCTGAAGAGCTGAGGTTTCTAGGACCTCAAAAGTTTGCATAGAATGTATGCCCAGTGATTATTATTCAGAAAACTTTACTTAGATTTTAGCATAGGTATTTACTATATAGGACAGTTGTTACAACCCCCCCTAAAAAAAATAGAACCTTTCCCTTTGCACACACTCCATGGGGAGAGCAGGTATCTAGCATGATCTACTTTTCCCTTCTGAGTAAATGTTATGATTATTTTTCCTTTGCCTTATCATTTTGTAAATTATAGTACCATCACTGCTTATGAGGAAGTATTCATTTGAGACATTAGAAACTATAAGAAAAATATGAATATCAGACTGACAGGAGATAAATAGATGAAAATAGAGGCAGAAAAAGAAAATTGAGTACAGAAGGAGTGAGAAACAAGACACAAGAAACAAGCTACTTATAGATAACAGATATAGCAAGCTAATAGGGCCTCAGTTAGCTGAGGACTGACTGAGCCCTAATGGTCTCTGCAGTGCTAGAGGCTCACTAATAGGGAGCTAAATCCTTTGGCACTATGGAAAGCTGGCTGGTATAATTGCTCCCTACTTCCACCTACAGCTCAAGAAGAAGGGAAAAATTCCTCAGAGCCCCAAAGCAAATTGAAGATTGTGGCAAGTTTTCAATTAAAGGAAACTACTTGAAAGAGAGGGATAATAACACTTTCTCAGGAACCTGCTGAAAAAAACAAACAAACAAAAAAACTTCGGATGCCCAGGAAAAAAACATTTTTGTCCAGTAGGTGACAGAATACATTCTATTTTCCACTCCCCATCCCTAAACACTCAACCCCACAAAAAACAAGGGATTCAAGCCATATTGTCAAGAGATATAACTTGCTTCAGAGGCATGGGTTTTCCCTCTAATATGTCTCCCTGCTAAGATTTCTTTAAGTTTTTGCCCACTTATCCCCCACAGATTATGTGTGCATTAGTGGGTTATGAGTGAGCTGATTTTCAGTATTTCGTGTCTTCTATTGAGTAATAGTTATGATTATCCCTGCTTTTCTCTTCTAATGCCTTATTATTTGGCAAATAGTTCATATTGAAGAGTAAATGAGATTAATTTTATAGATGGAAAACATACCAGGCAGAACACAGAGGTTATAGTGGTAGGTCATTGCAGTGAATACCTGCCATGTAAAGTTACCCAAAGAATTCTGAGAGAATATGAGTTATAGCCATAAAGTGGTGACTATGGCTATGGCATACGTGTATGTATGTATGTGTGTAGATGTGTGTGTGTGTATATGTATATGTATATATATATGAGCTCTCATAACATTTGAGCACAAATCACTATATGTCACATAGAATTATAAAGATCTTTCCCTTGCATTTTGTCATCAAAACTACCTCACCTCTAAGCTCACTTAAATTTACTCATGTATTCCTTGTTTTGTAGACAAATTAGATTGCTCAGAAATCCACAAACATGCTTGAGGCTTTTATTTACACATCTTCCCTTAGTCTCTTTACCCTACCTATGCAGTCTCCTATCATTCCACTTATCACATTCCTTTTCATTATTTATATCATAGATAAAATATTACCTGATGAAGTCTTTTCCTTGCTCCACTCCATGGTAAATGTTATGATCTCTTCTTTGACTGTTGCACAGATTGTTTTCTTTTACGATCAGTGCCTCTGATTTTTTACAACACATTCAATTCTGAATATTTCCTTTCAACTTCCCAACCAGCAAGCCTACCCTTGAAACAAAGATGTTTTTGTTTTATAAAAAGTGGTTCAACACCAGTTGCCTTACTTAAAACAAAGAGAGAAAGAAAGAAAGAAAATAACTAAGTCATTCGCAGCAGATCATCTTATAATATTGCTAATCTTGAATTTTACTTTTGATTCTATCACTTATTATCCATGTGACCTTGGACAAATCCCTGTCCCTCTCTGGGGCTCAGTTTCCTCATTCATAAAATGAAGATGTTGAACTAGAACAGGAGTTCTTAACCTTTCATGTGTCGTGGACCCCTTGGGCAGTCTAGGAAAGCCTATGGATTCCTTTAGAGGCAGCTGGTGCCACAGTGGATGTAACGCTGGACCTGGAGTTAGGAAAACCCGAGTTCAAATCCAGATTATTAGCTGTGTGACCCACAGTAAGTCATTTAACCTCTATCTGCCTCAGTTTCCACAGCCATAAAATGGGGATAATAATACCACCCACTCACCCTCACCCCCAGTTGTTGTGAAGATCAGAGGAGATCATATTTGAAAGAGTATAGCAGAGTGGTTAGCACATTGTAGGTGTTTAATAAATGCATATTTCCTCCTAATGGGAAAAGATAACATCTTTATTTTCACTAATCTTTCGTTTCCTTTGTAATCCTATGATTTGACTGTATTCATTTAAAACCATTTCCCATGAAGAGCTCAAAGATCCCCTGTTATCTATCCATGGACCCCGTTAGAACCCTAGGTTAAGAAGTGGACTAGAGTTATATTGGGTCATTGACCCAATATAACCCTGAAAGACTTATGAAGATTGCAGCTCATCTGCAGAGAAAGAACTGATAGTATCTGAAAACAGATGGAAACACATTTTAAAATCTTTTTTTCATTTCCTCTCTGACAATTCCTTAATCTGAAGTTTTGGGGTTTTTTGATTGTTTTCTCTCACAACTAGCTAATATGGGAATTTTTCCATGACTACTCATGTATAACTTATTTTGAATTTCTTGAGTTCTTGTGGGTGGGGAGTGGGAATGGAGGGGGAAAGAGAAGTTGGAACACAAAGTTTTTTTTAAATTGATGTTAAAATTTTGTTATTATAAATATTTTGGAAAATAAAATTCTATTAAAAAAAAAGTGGTTCAACCTAACCAATTGCCATACAAACCACATCAAATATTATACATTATTTCAGTCATAGTTTCCCACCTTTGCAATAAACTGGGGCATATGCATTTTATCAACTCTTCTCCAAGACCAAGTTTGTGCATTATAACTACATAGCTTTCATTTCTGCACTTTTATTATCTTCATTTATATAATTGTACTTGTGTATGATTTTGTGCTAGTTCTTTCTTCCACGACAATAAATTATAAGGTAAGTATATATCCTTATGCCTCTCTTTATTCTTCATATTTACTATTTATTTTGGTAAAACAATATTGCATTCACATATCACAATTTATTTAGCCATTCCCTGATCAATGGGCACTTTTATTTGCAGGATTTTTCTACCACAAAATACTGCTACAATGTATATTGTATTATATAATATATTTACAGGTCCATTTTTTCTGTTTTTGATTTCACACATGCCAAGTAGAAGAATCTCTAATATGGATATTTAATTCCTTTTAAAGAATTTTTCCGAGTGGCAGCTAGGTGGCGCAGTGGATAAAGCACTGGCCCTGGATTCAGGAGGACCTGAGTTCAAATCCGGCCTCAGACATTTGACACTTACTAGCTGTGTGTGACCCTGGGCAAGTCACTTAACCCCCATTGCCCCGCAAAAAACAAACAAAACAAAACAAAACAAACGAAATAAAAAGAATTATTCCAATTTGCTTTCACAATCAATCCATAGTCCAATATTCTCTATTGACAGTATATTGGTAGGTCAATGCTCCAAAACCCTTAAAACATTGACTATGTCCAACTTCAGTCATTTTTATGAATATTACAAGTGAGAACTGAAAGTTCAGGATATTTTAATTAGCATTTGGCTTACTGTGAATAATTTGGTGAAATATTCCATTGTTTTTCAGGATGATTTTTTTCCCAAACTAATACTTCAGTATAAATCCCTTACTTTTCAACTTGGGAACTCCTTTTTTTAGATGAGAGTACTTTTTTAAAAAATGAATCTAATTCAAATAGACTTTACAAAACTTTGATATTTTGGTGCATTTTAGTTTAGTTGTTTTAATTATTTTATTGTCCTGTTTCTTACCCCATTGAGAAAACAAAAATCTTGAAAAGATTATAGCAAATATACAGTTAAGTAAAACAAATCCCATGCCTACATATTATGTATACATATATGGGTATAATGTATATATATGTATACATTGTTGTTTAGTCATTTTTCAGTAATGTGCAACTTTTCATGACCTCATTTGGGGTTTTCTTAGCAAAGATACTAAAATGTTCTTCCATTTCCTTTTCTAGATCATTTTATAGATGAGGAAACTGAGGCAAACAGGGTTAAGTGACTTTCCTAGGGTCATACAGCTAGTATCTGAGGCTGAATTGAACTCAGGTCTCCCTGACTCTAGGTCCAGCACCCTATCTACTAGACCACCTAGGAGAAAATTACTTGGCCTCAGCCATTGTCTACTAACTGGAAGGCTCTGCAGGTCCAGAGATACAAACTGTAGTTTTCTTCCTCTCTGCCCTGGTTATTCAGTTACAAGTTTCAGACCAGGCTGGGAACTAGATCTTGAGATATGCCAGATGTGTAGCTCCAAGGTCAGAGACACACATATGCGATTTTTTTCTGTCCCTACTCCTTGCCCAGTACACAGTCAAAAGCCTGAAGTTGCTTTTCGTACTAGTTGCCTTCCCCAAATTGTAGGTCCCCTCCTCATTCTACACTGGACATAAGAGTCATATCTCAAGTGTGAGTGACAGCTGCCAATTGTCACCTGTTCCTGTTTGCTTCGCTATCCTACTCCTCAATGCTGGATTCATCACTTCTTCTTGCCCTTATGCACAATTATAAGTTCCAGTTAATTTCTTGTGTTTGAAGTTTCTACGTAGCACTTTGCTGGCTAGACTAGACCCCACATATCCACAGATCTTTGTTCGTGAAGACAACTTCCTCAAAGCCAATGGGGATTAGAAAAATGAACCACAGTGATTTGTCCTTAGATTTCCAAGATTGCTACTCAATATGATGCCTTTTTGGTTGTTTCTGGAGTAATATTAGAAAGGGAAAACTGGGATGTGCTTCTTCCTTTTTCTCCTCTATCTTATCTCCTTCCAAATTGTCATTAATAAGTTGCAATTCTTCTTTGAAGAATTATTTATTTTGACCATATTCATTTGGGAATAACACTTGATCTTTTAAATTTCCCCTTTGTCTTGAATATTAGACCCCTTAGAGCAATTTATTTATATCAAGTATTAGAACATTAGTGTCTCTCTCTCCTCCAAATATACTTTGATTTACATTTATATACTTTGTATATATTCATAACATGTTATGTTTGGGGCTTCAGTCATCACAATGTCATCTATAAACAGAAACAAATTCAGGACTTTATCATAAATAGAAAATCTTGCATCTATCTGGATTCTCTGTTGGACATCTTCCTTGGTAGTGGCAAATATCTTCGTATCATTTAATATGAGTCATTGCTATCCATGTTGTTACCTATCTGAAGAACTGTCTTCATTTCTGATATATATGTAAGAGGCCTTTTAACCATACTTAGAATGGAGGAAGGTTCAAAAGACATAGGAAAAGGTACCATGGCAATCTGTGCTAACCTTGGTTCCCAAGCTTATCTTTCCATCAACTTTGAAAAAGGGACTGATAGGTATAAAATATGGAAAGAAAAAGGTAGATGGCATCATCTACTAGACTAGCTTGTCCAAGAATGAAAAATAAGATAGCTTTAAATGCTCTATACACATGAAGGTAAGAAGTCTGTAGGATTTCAGACATTTGTAACCTGAAGTCAACATGAACTCGGTTTTGGATTGATGGTGCCATAGCAAGGGACAAAGATTCATTGCATAATGAAATAAGAAATATCTCTTCTCCCAACCAGGGCATGGATTACTCAAGGGAATTGCAATCTAAAATATTTTATTACAAATAAATTTGGCAGGGAAAAAATTGATCTCAGGAGGCAAAGCCAAGATGGCAGAGAGAAACCAGGAAGTTGCCTGTGCTCTTCTGAGTTTCTCTCAGAAATAATATTAAATCAAGCTTCTAAATGGATTCTGGAGCTACAGAACCTAGAAAAAGACAGAGAGAAACAATCTTCCAACTTGAGATAATTTAGAAGACTTCAGGAAAGATCTGTCTCACTTGGGCTACAGGGAAGAGCAGCACAACTCAAAGGGTGTCTGGGCAATTCAGCAGGAGGCTCCTGGACACAGCACAGATCAGCAGCTGAGGTTACTTGGTCCTGGCTCATCAGGCTGGTGTTACAGCAGACCAGTTGGGAGACCTGCCAGCCCCTACTGAGAGGGCAAACTGCCACCTAGAGAACCACCATAGAACAGGTACAACTAGGCCAAGCCAATCCAAGGAGCAAGCCTCGGGTGGTGAGGAATCTGCAAGCCAAAGAGGCCTCAGAGTAGAAAGCCAGTAACTAGGCCCCTGTTACCCAGCACAAGAAGCTTGCAATAGTGGCGCCTGTGTCACAGGAAGAGACCTTAACTTTAAAAGTCAAAAAATAGGCTACTGTAGGAGTAAGAAACAGAAAAGGGCCCTTACTATTGAGAGCTTCTGTGGCAACAGAGAAGACCAAAACACAAACTCAGATGAGGACAACACTGACAAAATGCCTACATGTAAAGCCTCAAGGGAGGAGATGAATTTGTCTCAAGACCAAAAAGCCTTCTTGGAAGATCTCAAAAAGGATTTAAAAAATAAAATGAGAAGTGAGCTCTTGAACTCATGACATGATCGCTCCAAAAACCATCCAAATAATGCCATAGGACAATTCCTGGAGCAGTAAAACCAAGAGAAAATGTGCTGAGATCATTTTCCAACCAAGGGCAGCTTGGAAGGTCATAAGGAGGGAGGAGTGGAGCCCAACCCCACAGTCATCCTGATACAGATCCAGTCCCAGGAAGGCCTCAAAAGAAGAAGAGACACCCAGAGCCTGTGAATCAGCTGTAGTGCCAGTGTCGTCTGTGAGATTACTCACAGTCTGGTGAGAGGGCTGAGCTCTTGGCAAGGGGGAGATGACAGGGGTCTCTGATGATGCTAAGGCAGAACATGGGGTTTTCACCCCTGCTGGGAATCAGGAGGTACGCTTCAGTAGCAGTGGCCCAGGTCTGGGAGGAGCACAAGCTCATTAGAGCTGACAACCACAACACACAAAGCTGGTTGATTAGCAAGTTGGTCTGGGGTCATCTACTATGGACTAGGGAACAGGCCAGGCAAGTGAAGAACCTGCTCCTCCTTAAATCATACCACCTGGGACTTCTGAAGCTTGGGATACTGCAGCCTGGAAATAGTGCCCCACTTTAAAGAGCTAAAAGTCAATTAAAAGAAAGGTAAGATGAGCAGACAGAGAAAGGTAAGGACCATAGAAAGTTTCTTTAGTGACAAGGAATATCAAGGTGTACCCTCAGAGGAAGATGTCAACATCAGGGCCCCTATATCTAAAGCTTCCAAGAAAAATATGAATTGGTCTCAGGCTATAGAAACACTCAAAAAGGACTTTGAAGATAAAGTTAGAGAGGTAGAGGAAAAAATGGAAAGAGAAATGAGGGGGATGCAGGAAAGACATGAGAAAAAAGTCAAATTGGCTAAATGGAAAGGGAAGTACAAAAGCTCTCTGAGGAAAATAATTGCCTAAGAATTAGGATTGAACAAATGGAAATTAGTGACCTTATGAGAAACCAAGACACGGTAAAGAAAAACCAAAAGAATGAAAAAATAGAAGGCAATGTGAAATATCTACTTGGAAAAACAACTAACCTGGAAAATAGATTCAGGAGGGAGAATTTGAAAATTATTGGACTACAAAGTGTCAGGGAAAATTGCCCTGATATTCTAGAAGCAGAAGGTAAAATAGAAATTGAAAGAATCTAACCATCACCTCCTGAAAGAGGTCCCAAAATGAAAATTTCCAGGAATATTATAGCCAAATTCCAGAGTTCCCAGGTCAAGGAGAAAATATTGCAAGCAGCCAGAAATAAACAATTCAAGTATTGTGGAGCCTCAGTCAGGATAACACAATATCTAGCAGCTTCTATATTAAAGGTTCAGAGGGCATGGAAGATGATATTCTGGTGGGCAAATGAACTGGGATTACAACCAAGAATCACCTACCCAGTAAAAATGGGTATAATGCTTCAGGGGAAAAATGGGAATTCAATGAAAAAGAGGACTTTCAGGCATTTGTGATGAAAAGACCTGAGGTGAATAGAAAATGTGACTTTCAAATACAAGACCTTAGAGAAGCATAAAAAAGTAAACAGGAAAAACAAATCATAAGGGAGATTAAAAGGTTAAACTGTTTACATTCCTACAGGAGAAAATGATACTTGTAATTCAAAAGAACTATCTCATTATTAGGGGAGCTGAATGGAGTATATTTAGACAGAAGGCACAGGCGTGAGTTGAATATGAAGGGATGATATCTTTAAAAAATAAAATTATGGAGAGAGACAAATGCACTGGGAGAAAGGGAAAGGGAGAAGTGGAATGGGGTAAAGTGTCTCACATAAAAGAAGCAAGAAAAAGTTTATGGAGTGGAGGGGGAAATAGGGAAGGTGTGGGCGAGTGTATTACCTTTACTCTCAACACAATTGGCCCAAAGAGAGAATAACATACACACTCAACTGCAGGAAAGTAGGAGGGGAAGGGTATGGAGGGCAGTTGAAAGAAGGTTGGGCAGATTGAGAAAGTGGGCAGTCAGAAGCAAAACACTTTTCAGAAGGGATAGGGTGAAAGAAGATAGAAAATAGAATAAATATCACTGGGAGGGAATAGGATGGAAGGAAACAACAATAGTTAACTATGAAAACAATTTAATACAGAGGCAAGAGCAATGTAAGATGAGGAGGAAGAGGAGAATAATGCTGGTGGTGATGATGATGATGACAACAACAAAATGTATGGTAATTACTTTGCAGGGCTATTGTGAAGAAAATTCTTTATTGGGTATAAGATACTATATAAATGTTAACTATTATTGTTGTTGCAATAATCAACATCATGGGTTTATTGTAAGGAAATCTCTCTTTAAAGTACTATATAAATGTAGTTTACTATAAAAAAAAATGATGAGCAGGATGCTATCAGAAAAACCTGGAAAGATCTACATGAGCTGAGGCAAAGTGAAATGTGCTGTATACAAAATAACAGCAATATTGAAAGTTAATCTACTATGAAGGACTTAGTTATTTTAAGAAATAAAATGATCCAAGACAATACTGAAGGACTTATAAAAAGTGCAATCCATCTTCAGAGAAAGAACTAATGGTATCTGAATACAGATTGAAGCAAAACTTTTTGTTCCTCGTTCTAAAGTTTTTTTTATGTTTTCTTTCACAACATAACTAATATGGAAATATTTTGCATGACTATACATGTATAATTTATATCGAATTGCTTAAATTCTTAAGGGGTTTTGAGGGAGGAAGATAGTTTGGAATACAAAGTTTTAAAAATTGATGTGAAAATTTGTTTTTACATGTAATATGGGAAAAATGCAATTTTAAATAAAATAAAAGAATAAAAACATACCACTACTAAGTCTGTATCACAAGGAGCCCATAAAAAAGGGAGAAGGACCCACATGTATAAATATATTTATGGCAGTTCTCTTTCTGATGACAAAGAACTAGAAATCAAGGATATGTCCTTCAATTGAGGAATGGTTGAACAAGTTGTAGTATATGAATGTAATTGCTTGTTTTTTTCAGGGCAATCAGGGTTAAGTGACTTGCCCAAGGTCACACAGCTAGTAAGTGTCAAGTGTCTGAGGCTGGCTTTGAATTCAGGTCCTCCTGAATCCAGGGCCAGTACTTTATCCACTGTGCCACCTAGCTGCCCCCTATGAATGTAATTGAATAGTATTTTGATATAAGAAAAGATGAGCAGGCAGATTTAAGAGAAACCTGGAAAGACTTAAGTGGACTGATACTGAGTGAAACAAGCAGAACCAGAAGAACATTGTACAGAGAAATAGCAACATTGTGTGATGATCCACTGTGACAGATTTAACTCTTCTCAGCAGTGTAATGATCCAAGCCAATTCCAAGGGACTTATGGTGGAGGGTGCTCTCCAAATCCAGAAAAAGAAACTGTGGAATCTGGATGCAGATTGAACCATACTATTTCTACTTTTTTTTCTTTTTTTGCAGTTTTTCCCTTTTGTTCTGTTTCTTTCTTTACAACATGACAGGTATGGAAATATGTTTAATGTGACTGTACATATAAAACCTATGTCAGATTGCTTTCTGTCTTGGCAAGGGAGGAGGGAAAGGAAGGAAGAAGAAAACTTTGGAATTAGAAATCTTATAAAAACAAATGTTGAAAACTACATTTACATGTAGCTGGAAAATAATAAAATACTTTTATGATTAAAAAAACACATCTCTATCGGATATTACCCAGGGAGTGTAACTAGCAGTCATGGTAGCCTGTTCTAGGAAGATCTTACAAGAAGTCTTACAAAACATGTCTGTTAATATGTTGTGACTACACCATAGGACCAAGAAGACAGAGGTACCCTGGGGCTCTCCAAAGTAATGAATCCAGTTTAATCTCCAATATCCAATCTAAACTTCTTACAGTCACATCTGGGGATACTGTCAACTGTAGGTTGTTCAAGAAGAAGTTTCTTTGGTGACAAGGAAGATAGAGGTACATCTTCAGAAGAAGATAGCAATGTCAGGGTCCCTACATCCAAAGCTTCTAAGAAAAATATGAATTGGTCTCAGGGTACAGAAGCACTCAAAAAGGACATTGAAGATAAAGAGAGGTAGAGGGGAAAATGGAAAGAGAAATGAGAGTGATGCAGGAAAGTTATGAGGAAAAAAAAAAGTCAACAGCTTGAAAAGCCAAATGGAAAAGCTCTCTGAAGAAAATAATTGCTTAAGAACTAGGATTGAACAAATCAAGCTAGTGACTTTATTTGTTTGTTTGTTTTGCCCAGGGTCACTCAGCTAGTAAGTGGCAAGTGTCTGAGGCTGGATTTGAACTCAGGTCTTCCTGAATCCAGGGCTACTGCTTTATCCACTGCGCCACCTAGCTGCCCCTGAAGCTAGTGACTTTATGAGAAATCAAGACACAATGAAGCAAATCCAAATGCAACATTCATTTTATTTTTTCCAGTTACATGTAAGGGTAGTTTTCAACATTCATTTTCATAAGATTTAGAGTTGCAAATTTTTATCCCTCCCTCCCTTTCCTCCCCTCTCCACAAGACAGCAACCAATATGATATAGGTTATATATATACAATTCACAAGTGCTCTTTTTATCAGTTCATTCTATGGGAGTGGATAGTATGCTTCATCATTAGTCCCTTGGGATTCTCTTGGATCATTGTATTGCTGAGAGTAGTTAAGTCATTCACAATTGCTCATCAAATGATACTGCTATCACTATGCACAATGTCCTCCCAGTTCTGCTTACTTCATTATAAATTAGTTCCTATGAGTCTTTCCAAGTTTTTCTGGGATCTTCCTGTTTGTCATTTCCTATAGCACAATACCATTCCACTACAATCATACCACACCTTCTGCAGTCATTCCTCAACTGATGGACATAACTGATTCCAAATACTTATCCACCACAAAGAGTTGCTATAAATATTTTTTGTATAATTTTCCCCCTTTTCTCTTTTTCATGATTACTATTGTTAACTGTTTCCCTCCATCCTATTCCCTTCCACATTATATTTATTCTATAATGTATCTAATTTCACCCTATCCCTCTTCAAAAGGGATTTGCTCCCATCTGTCCCCTCCCCCAATCTGCCCCTCTATCTTTATCCCCTTCCCCTCCTATTTTCTTGCAGGGTTGGATAGATTACTCCACCCAATTGGGTGTGTATGTTATTCCCTCCTTGAGCCAATTATGATGAGTTTAAGGTCTTGGAGCCAATTCTGATGATTGTTAGACTCATTTACTGCCCAGTTTAAATAGATTACTCCACCCAGTTGTGTGTGTAAGAGAGAGAGAGAGAGAGAGAGAGAGAGAGAGAGAGAAAGAGTGTGTGTGTGTGTGTGTGTGTGTGTTGATCCCTCCTTCAGCCAACTCTGATGAGATTCAGGTTTTACTGGATACACGATTCTTAGTTGTAATCCCAATTCCTTTGCCCTCTGGAATGTCATATTCCATGCCCTCCAGTCCTTTAATGTAGAAGCTGCTAGATCTTGTGCTATTTTGACTGGGGCTCCACAGTACTTGAATTCTTTCTTTTTGACAGTTTGCAATATTTTCTCCTTGACCTGGGAGCTCTGGAATTTGGCTATAATGTTCTTGGGAGTTTTCCTTTAGGGATCTCTTTCAGGAGGTGATCAGTGGATTCTTTCAATTTCTATTTTACCTTCTGCTTCTAGAATATCGGGGCAATTTTCCCTGACAATTTCTTGAAAGATGATGTCTAAGCTCTTTCCTTGATCATGGTTTTCAGGTAGACCAATAATTATCAAAGTATCTGTCCTGGACCTATTTTCCAGGTCAGCAGTTTTTCCCAGAAGATATTTCACATTGCCCTCTATTTTTTTTATTAATTTGGATTTGTTTATTGTGTCTTGGTTTCTCATAATGTCACTAGCTTCCATTTGTTCAATCCTAATTCTTAGGCAATTATTTTCATCAGAGAGCTTTTGTATTTCCTTTTCCACTTGGCTTTTCAAGCTATTGACTTTTTTTCTCATGTCTTTCCTGCATCACCCTCACTTCTCTTTCCATTTTTCCTCTACCTCTCTAACTTTATCTTCAAAGTCCTTTTTGAGCACCTCTATGGCCTAAGACCAATTAATATTTTTCTTGGAAGCTTTAGATATAGGGGCCCTGACGTTGACATTTTCCTCTGAGGGTGCTCCTCAATCTTCCTTGTCACTAAAGAAACTTTCTAGGGTCCTCACTTTTCTCTGTCTGCTCATCTTGCCATTCTTTTAATTGATTTTTAGCTCCTTAAAGTGGGGCACTGTTTCCAGGCTGCAGTATCCCAAGCTTCAGAAGTCCCAGGTGGTATGATTTAAGGAGGAGCAAGTTCTTCATTTGCTTGGCCTGTTCCCTAGTCCATAGTAGATGACCCCACACCAACTTGCTAATCAACCAGGTTTGTGTATTGTGGTTGTCAACTCTGAAGAGCCTGTGTCCCTCCCCAACCTGGGCCACTGTTACTGAAGCCTATCTCCTGGTTCCCAGAAGGGGTGAAAAACAGAAGTTCCACCTCAGCACCATCAGAGACCCCTGTAATCTGCCCCCCTGCCAAGGGCTCAACCTTCTCACCAGACTGTACGCTTACAGATGACACTGGCACTACAGCTGATTCAGAAGCTCTGGGGGGTCTCTTCCTCTGGTGAGGCCTTCCTGGGACTGGATCTGTGTCAGGGTGACTGTGGGGTTGGGCTCCACTCCTGCCTCAGCACAGCAGCTCCCTCCTTCTGACCTTCCAAGCTGCCCTTGGTTGGAAAATGATCTCAGCACATTCTTCTGTGGATTTTGCTGCTCCCGGAATTGTCCTATGGCATTATTAGGATATTTTGTGGAGCAATTTTGTCATGAGTTTGAAAGCTCACTGTCTTTCGTCTGACATCTTGGCTCCACCCCAGAAAGCAAATCCAAATGAATGAAAAAATAGAGGGCAATGTGAAATATCTCCTTGGAAAAACAGCTAAACTGGAAAATAGATTCAGAAGAATTACTTTGAAAATTATTGGACAACCTGAAAACCATGGTCAAGAAAAGAGTTTAGACATTATCTTCCAAAAAATTGTCAGAGAAAATTGCCCTGATATTCTAGAAGCAGAAGGTAAAATAGAAATTGAAAGCATCCACTGATCACTTCTTGAAAGAGATCCCAAAATGAAAACTTCCAGGAATATTATAGCCAAATTCCAGAGTTCCCAGGTCAAGGAGAAAATATTGCAAGCAGACAGAAAGAAGCCACAGTTAGGATAGCACAAGATATAGCAGCTTCTACATTAAAGGATCAGAAGTCATGGAATATGATATTCCCTGAGGGTAAAGGAATTGGGATTACAACCAAGAATCACTTACCCAGTAAAACTGAGACTTCAATGGGACTTCAGTGAAAAAGATGATTGTCAGCCATTCGTTATGAAAAGACCTGAACTGAATATAAAATTTGTCTTTCAAATATAAGACCTTAGAGAAGCATAAAAATGTAAACATGAAAAAGTAATCATGAGGGATCTTAAAAGATTAAACTGTTTACATTCCTACATGGAAAGATGATAATCAAACTCATAAGAGCTTTCTAAGTATTAGGGCAGGTGATAGGTATAAATTTAGAGAGAGTGCACAGGTGGGAATTGATTATGAAGGGATGATATCTGTAAAGCATTTATCTTTTATTGGTTTTTGTTTGTTTGTTTTGGTGGGCTGGTCAGGGGTGGGTGGCAATCCCAGAGTCACACAGCTGGTGAGTGTCTTGTGTCTAAGGCTGGATTTGAGCTCGGGTCCTCCTCAGTCCAGGGTGGGTGCTTTGTCAACTGTGTCACCCAGCTGCCCCATGATAACATCTTTAAAATAAAATTAAGGGGTGAGAGGATTGCAATGGGAGAAAGGTAAAGGGAGAGGTGAAATGGGGTAAAATATCTCACATAAAAGAAGCAAGAAAAAACTTATGGAGTGGAATTAATGATGGGGGAAGAGCAGGGAAGTGAATGAGCCTTATATTTATCAGAACTGGCTCAAATGTGCACACTCAAATGAGTATAGTAATATATCTTGCCCTGTGGGAAAGTGGGAGGGGAAGTGGATAAGGGGGAAGGGATGAAGGAAAAGAGGGCAGATTTGGGGAGGAACAGTCAGAAGCAAAACACTTTTGAGGAGGGAAAGGGTAAAGGAAGATAGAAAATAGAGTAAATATCATGGGGAGTGAATAGGATGGAAGGAAACAGCAATAATAACTGGAAGAAAAATTTGAAGCAGAGGCAAAAACAATGTAAGATGATGATGATGGTGGTGGTGGTATTTACTTTTCTGGGCTATTGTGAAGAAAATGTTTTGTCTGGTATAAGGTATTATATAAATGTTAGCTATTAGTGTTGTTGTAATGATCAACCTGATGGGTGTTTTGTAAGGAAATCTCCTTTTAAAATACTATATAAATATAGTTTACTCTAAAAACCAAAAAGATGTGCAGGATGCTATCAGAAAAACCTGGAAAGACTTACATGAGCTGAAGCAAAGTGAAATGTACTGTATACAAAATAACAGCAATATTGTAGGATGATCTGCTGCAAATGACATTTATTTTCAGTGATGCAATGATCCAAGACAACTCTGAAGGACTTAAGAAAAAAATGCAATTCATCTACAGAGAAAGAATTGATGGTATCTGAATACAGATAGAAGTATATTTTGTTGTTGTTATTAAAAAAAAAAACTATATTGTCCAGAAGAAACAGACATGAAAAGAACATCAAAGAGAAGGAAAAAAAGGAAAGGAAAAGACAAAACAAGAAAACAACAGAGAATTAAAATGATGGAATTAGAAGAATTTATTATATCTCTGGTAAATCTCTTAAAACAAGAGGAGAAAACCTCATCTGAGACAAGGTATCAGCAAAAAAAAAAATACATATGGTTAAAAGAGATAAGTGGGAAGCCAGGTATCACAGTGTATAGAGTGCTGTGTCTGAAAGGCTGGAATACTCATATTTCTGAGTTCAAATCTGGCCTTAGACACTATCTAGCTGTGTGACCCTGGGTACATCACTTAACCCTTTTTGCTTCAGCTCCCCATCTATAATATGAGCTGGAAAAGGAAATGGCAAACCACACCAGTATCTTTGCCAAGAAAATCCCAAATGGGGTCATGAAGAATAGAACACAAAATGACTAAACAGCAACAACAAAAGAGATTAGTAAATGTTATACTGATTTAGTCCCAACTGTAATATTCAAGGAAAAAATACAATAGGTCTCTGGGGCATGGGGCTTTTGTGTTTCTGCCTGGGGTTTGGTTTCGAATGGAATGAAGTCTGGTAGTTCCTATCTATTACTGAAAGACAGGTAGAAAAGAGAGGAGAGAGACTGATCAAGACTAGATATATAACTGCAGCTAGAAAGAGTGCCTGCAGGAAACAGAGAAGATTACAGAGAAATAAGGAAGTGGTAGTGGAATTTCCCCCCCACTGGCTGAACAGACAAGATGCTGAGCTTATTTACTTTTATCCCATCTTCTCTACCTACCCTCTGCCAACAGAAATTTTTTTGTTAGCGCTTTCTACCTCTGCTTAAACAAAATTCATTCATGTAGAAAAAGGGAAAAAAATGGTTGACCGGAAGAAAAATTGGATCAAATAGAACTGACAAGGATATATTTTTTTAATCCAAGCTATATTATAAACTAACAAAAATATATCAGACAAAAAGTCATTTGGTCAAAGTATATGAATAAACAGTTCTCAAAAGAACTATAAGCTTAAGAACCATATGAAAGAATGCTTAAAATCATTCATTGTAAGAAAAATACAAACAAAAACATTTCTGAGGTTTATGATCATCATTGGCAAATTGGCAAAGATGAGGAAGGTGGGAATAATTCATCCTAGAGCCATTGCAGAAAACTGAAATACTAATGCCTTGTTATAGGAACTGTTAATTGGTAAAAAATATTCTGAAAAGCAATTAGAAATTATGCAAACAAACTAGCTAAAATAACCATGTCCTTTGATTCAAAGATTTCATTGCTAAGCATTTACCTCAAGTAGGTCATTGACCAAAAAAATAGCTCCATATACAGGAAAATATTTATATCAGCAGTTTTTTATTTTGTAGCAAAAGCCTAGAAAATACAATAAATCCCTATTGACTGAGTAATGATTAAACAAATTGTGGTATATGGATGTAAGGGAATTATAAAGAGAAGCATGAAAGATTTCTAGCAACTTACGCAAAGTGAAATAATTAGAGAAAGGAAAACAATATACACCATTAAGCAAAAATGAATGTTGCAAAATTATAAAGAACAAGCTTAGGAAGAAAATATATTCTTCTCTCTCATTTCTCCCCTCCTTTGCAGAGATAGGAAATCTTCAAGTGTCAAGCATTGCAGGTTATCAGGGTTTCTTATTTTTAAATGTATTGTTTGGTTTTACAAATATTGTCTTTGTCTATTTCCCGTTTTCTAATTTTTTTTTTTTTTTTAGTGAGGCAATTGGGGTTAAGTGACTTGCCCAGGGTCACACAGCTAGTAAGTGTTAAGTGTCTGAGGCCGGATTTGAACTCAGGTACTCCTGACTCCAGGGCCGGTGCTTTATCCACTGCACCACCTAGCCGCCCCCCGTTTTCTAATTTTTACCTTAAAAATTATTTGTTATAAGGGATGACTTACTGGGAGAGGGAAAATATAAGTCAATGAGGAAATCTAGGAGATTTTGATAAAATTCTATCTTTTTTGTTTGTTTGTTTTTACCTCCTACCATACTTATATTATCTTGCAAACTGCAAGTGCTTAGTATATATTTTGATTGTTAAATCTGTATCATCCTAGCCAACTTAAGGCCCTTCTAGAAGGACCACTTTCAATATAATAAAATTTAATTCCTCAGTTCTTCCCAAATATATGTAAGTTCAATAGATGGGTACTCTTTTAAAAATAGAGCTCATTTTCTGTACACAGATTTGAAAGCATTCCATTATAATATGATATATCTTTATAATATCCTTTGTCAAATTTCTAGGCCCTAGTATGAAACTAGAAACAATTTAACATCACTTTTTAAGAGATAATTTAGGCCTTTTTTTTTTTTTAACATTATTCACTTTGAATGAGTCATTCTCTCAGAATCCATTTAGCTGTTATAGGTGATTTGAACATCCCACAAGCCGAACCCTGACTTCAGGGGAAAGGAAGAAAAGCCCCACTAAATTGGGCTCATCAGAGCTAACTTTTGACCGGTTGGACAACTTTACCATTCCCCTGGGGAGTTTCCAGGACTGCTTGGTGGCCCCAGATAATGTGACCAGTGCCCGTAGAAAAGGATGGACTCTGGTATCACATAACACTAGAGTAGATGTAGCAAGTCTATAAAACCACCACTATAGAGGCAGAGGTGCTTTTAAAGACAAAGTAAAAGCTAGACCTCTCAGTCTTAACTACCTAGACTCTACTGGTCAAAGGTTCTACAGACCATTCTGAGACAACAGTGCATGAAGCTGTTCTTTCTGCCCTACCTCCCCTGGGAGTCCATTTACTGAATTTAAATGTATAGCAAGTACAATCCAATTTTATACTGAGAGAACATGTCTTGAAATTCCCTAAGCTCTCTGCTGGTTGGCATGTTTGTGGCACCCATACCACTTCCTCCCATGGGCTGCCCTTTTCCTCTGACCACTTTCTCAACATTTCCTGTGGCCCCAATTGGCCCTGGGAAAACCAGAAGTGTTAGCCTTAAGCCAGTCCGGTATTAATGACTCCTGCATTTTTAATCCCTGCATCAAGAGGCCTAACAGAGGGCGATGGAGCCTCATCTACAATCAATGGACAGTAATACACTACGCTGGGGACAATCTACAGGAAAAGATCCCTTCTGTCAACGTATTTCTCCAGCTCACTTTTTTTCCTACCAATGACTTCCTTAATGTCCTCAAAATGCCCAGTCCATTACTCTCCATCAAATCCTCTGCTTTCCAGCCCAGGTAGGCTAGGGCCATTTGGAATTCAGAGGCCCTCTTCCTCGTCCTTTAGGCGCGAAGAGTCCTCCCCTCTGGTTCATTTCCCCTCCCACACTGCTCCTCTTCCTCTTCTTCCTCCTTCCTCCACTCCACCTTAGCCTAAGGCCCACCCCTGTGGACCTCTCCAAGTCATCAATCCTCCCAGATCCCAAACTCCGGATTGGAAAACTTCCCCATCACTCAATACTCACTCAGGGGGTTGGACTCCTTACTTTCTTTCCGAGCCTTAAAAGGTCACAAGGCAGCTTTCTCCGAGCCCAAGCAGGTAAAGTGGCTCCACCAGTGGGAAGGGGGGAGGGAAGGGAAAGAGAGGACCAAGCAGGGGAGAAATGAAGGGGGGATATACTTACCCTGGCTGCCCCATAGAGAGCCTAAGGGGAGGGAGGGGCGAGGCAGCTCTTCTGCCCATCCCTTGCCCCACCCCACTGCCAGATCAATCACCAATATAATTCTATCATAAAAGGAAAAGCACAATCATTAAATATATCAAAGTATGTCTGAAGAAAACATTCAAACTTCAGTGCAGAATAAATAAAATAATCCTAAAAATGTGTGAGTAAAAGAACAAAATATGGAAAATAGATAATTATAATAATAGTCAGATAAAATGACAATAATGAAAACATATCAAAACTTTAGAGATGTAGCCAAAACCATCATTCTGAGTAAATTAATATCTCTAAGAACTTTCAACAAAAGAGAGACATAGCAGATCAATAAATTGAATATGTACTTAGGGGAAAAAATCAACTAGAAAAGCAAAAACAATTCAATTAAGCATAAATATAAAAATGCTGAAAATTAAAAACAAGAAATTAACAAAACTGAAAACAAAAAAAACAGATTTGACAAAACTCAAAACTAGTATTTAGAAAAAACTATTAGAAAATGATTAATATTTTGATAAAAATGGGAAAGCCAAGTTACCAAAATAAAAAATATTCACAACAGATGAAAATTAAGTAAAGGAAATATTAGTAACCCTTTTGATTGGTAACATTCTCCAAAATTTTGATGGCATAAATTAAATAGATGAATATTTCAATAATAAAATATGCAGTTTAATAGGACATGTGATACAAAAATTAATAACCCAATCTCAGAAAAATAAATTGAACAAGTCATAAATTATCTTTGAAAGGAAAAAAGAAACATGGTGAGCAGATATAGTTACAGCCAAAGTCTATGAAAGAATTAAAAAAAAAATCTAATCATAAATCTTATATGAATCGAAAATGGTTCCAATTCCTATACAAGAGAGCAAGTGAATATAGACAAAGAACACCCTTGAAAGATATTCTTAATAGATACATACGCAAAAATATATGCCTATCAAACTCAAAAGCAAAAATATCATCAAAGAGGCTATGGCAACATATTAAAACAGTATGTATAATTGGTTATTCCAGGAATTCGGTACCACATTTATAACAAAAATTATCAATCCCATGATTATATCCATGGATGTAGGAAAAATGTTTTTTGGGTGGGGGGGGGGGCGGGTAATAAGGGTTAAGTGACTTGCCCAGGCTCACACAGCTGGTAAGTATCAAGTGTCTGAGAGCAAATTTGAACTCAGGTACTCCTGAATCTGGGACTGGTGCTTTATCCACTGCAGCACCTAGCTACCCCAAGGAAAAACTTTTGGCAGTTCCGGAGGTAGAACTGAGATGGCAGAGTGAAACCAGAAAGCTGCCTGAGCTCTCCCAAATTTCCCTAAGAAACAATGTTAAATTAAGCCTCTCAACAGGTTCTGGAGCTGTAAAACCTACAAAACAAACAAAAAAACAAACAACAACAACAAAAACAAAAACAGAGGGCAGCTAGGTGGTGCAGTGGATAAAGCACTGGCCCTGGATTCAGGAGGACCTGAGTTCAAATCCAGCCTCAGACACTTGACACTTACTAGCTGTGACCCTGGACAAGTCACTTAATCCTCATTGCCCCACCAATAAACAACCCCCCCCCCCACACACACACACACACACACAACCAAAACCAAAGTGAAACATCTTCTGACTTAAAACCTAGAAAGAAGATCTTCAGGAAAGGTTTGTTTCATCTGGATAAAAGAGGAGCACAGCTCAGCATAGAGCATGTCTGGGCAAGCCAGCAAAATGATCTTATAGTCATAATGCTGATGAATAGCTGAGGACCCACAGTAATACCACATCAAGCTAGTGGCACAGCAGTCCAGTTATGAGCCTCCAACCCCAACACAGAAGGCAATCTGCAAGCTGGGGTATTGGCTTCCCAACATGCCCAACTAAGCTATGCCACTCCAGTGGAGTGAGAAGCCATAAGTTCCTGATGCCTCAGAGCAGAAAGCTGGTGACTCAGTCCCTGACCCCCAGCAAAAAAAGCTCCAGCCAGTGCATGTTGTACCACAGGAACAGAATTCAACCTTAAAAGGCATAAAAGAAAGGGCAGCTAGGTGGCACAATGGATAAAGCACCGGCCCTGGATTCAGAAGGACCTGAGTTCAAATCCAACTTCAGACACTTGACACTAGCTGTGTGACCCTGGGCAAGTCACTTGACCCTCACTGCCCTGCCAAAAAAAAAAAAAGGCATAAGAGGCTAAAATAAAAACATTAATAAGAAACAAAAAAGAACCCTCACCATTGACAGTTACTATGATGACAGGGAGGAGATCCAAATGAAAACACAGAAATAAAAGAATATAAAAGTAGAAGAAAATGCAAAATACTTCTTCAGAAAAACAACAAACCTAGAAAATAGATCCAGGAGGTATAATAGAATAATAATAAGACACCCTGAGGACAATTATCAAAAAAAAAGTCTAGGCAGCATATTTCATTACATTATTAAGGAGAATTGCCCCAATGTCTTAAAATCAGAGGAAAAATTAGTCATTGAAAGAATCCACCAATCACCTACTGAAAGAGATCCCAAAAAGAAAACACCAAGGAATATCATATCATTGCTAAATTCCAAAATTATCAGGTAAAGGAGAAAATACTGCAAGCAATCAGAAAAAAATAATTTAAATATCAAGGAACAACAATAAGAATTACACAGGACCTGGCAGCTTCAACATTAAAGAATCAGAGGGCTTGGAATATGATATGCTAGAAGGCAAAGGAACTGAGATTACAACCAAGAACGTACTACCCAGCAAAATTAATTATAATCTTTCAGGTGAAAAGATGGACATTCGATGAAATGGGAGAGTTTAGAACTTTCCTAATAAAAAGTCCAGAACTGAACAGAAAATTCAATCTACAAATACAAGACTCAAAACACACATGAAAAGGTAAAAAGGGGGGAAAACATGTTGTTCAATAACGTTAAAATGTTTCATCCCACATGGAAAGAAGATACTTGTACCTCTTGAGAACTGTATCTTTATTAAGGCAGATAGGAGGAGTACACAGACAGAAGTTGTGGGTAAAAGTGGATTATGATGTCATTTATGTTAAAAAAAAACTTAAGGGGGGGTGCAACTAGGTAACACAGTGGATAGAGCACTGGCCCTGGATTCAGGAGGACCTGAGTTCAAATCCTGTTTCAGACACTTGACACTTACTAGCTGTGTGACCCTGGGCAAGTCACTTAACCCCTATTGCCACACCAAAAAAAAAAAAATCTTAAGGGGAAACAAAAAGGACTATACTGGGAGAAGAGGAAAGGGAGGACAAAATGGGGTAAATCATATCACTTGAAGAGGCACAAAAGACCTATTTTTTTTTTGGTGGGGCAATGAGGGTTAAGTGACTTGCCCAGGGTCACACAACTAGTAAGTGTCAAGTGTCTGTGGCCGGATTTGAACTCAAGTACTCTTGAATCCAGGGCCAGTGCTTTATCCATTGCACCACCAGCTGCCCTCGACAAAAGACCTATTAAAATAGAGGGAAAGGAGGGAGGGGTGAGCATTGTTTTGACCTTACCTCTCATCTGATTTTTCATAAAGAGGGAATAACATACAAACCCAATTGGGTATAGAATTCTCTTACCGAATAGGGAGGTAAAAAGGGAAAAGGGAAAGAAAAGGGTGGGGTGCTGATAGAAGGGACAGTAAAACTAGGAGGGGAAAGGACACAAAGGAGATGGGGTTGATAGAAAAGAGGGCAAAAATAGAATTTAAAAGGGGAAAGGATAAAAGAGAGGTGGGACTGATAGAAGGGAGGATAGACTGAGGTGGCCAAAAACAAAACACTAGTGAGACGGGACAAGGAAAAAAGAAAGAGAAAAATCCAAAAAAGGGGAAAAATAGGATGCAGGGAAACACACAGTTAGTAATCATAACTGTGAAAGTGAATGGAATGAATTTTCCTAAAAAATGGAAGCAGATAGCAGAGTAGATTAAAAACCAGAATCCTACAATATGTTGTTTACAAGAAACACACTTGAAGCAGAGAGATACACATGGAGTAAATGTAAAAGGCTGGAGCAGAATATATTATGCTTCAGCTGAAGTTAAAAAAAAAAAAAGCAGGGGTAGCAATCCTTTTCTCAGACAAAGCAAAAGCAAAAAAAAATGACCTAATTAAGAGAGATAAGGAAAGAAACTACATCTTGCTAAAAGGTACCATAGACAATGAAGTAATATCAATACTAAACACATGCGTGAAGTGGTATAGCATCCAAATTCTTACAGAAGAAGTTAAGTGAGTTACAGGAAGAAATAGATAGCAAAACTAGATTAGTGGTGGACCTCAACACCTCCCCCCTCTCAGAACTAGATAAATCTAACCCCAAAATTAATAATAAGGAAGTTAAGGAGGTGATTATAATTTTAGAAAAATTAAATATGATAGACCTCTGAAGAAAACTGAATAGGGATATAAAAGAATATACCTTTTTGTCAGTGGTACATGGCACATACTCAAAAAGTGACCATGTATTAGGGCATTAAAAACCTCAGTCAGATGCAGAAAAGCAGAATTAGTAAATGCACCCTCCTTTTCATTTCATGATGCAATTACAATTATATGTAATAAAGGTCAATGAAAAGATAGACCAAAAATGAATTGGAAATGAAATAATCTCATCCTAAAGAATGAGTGGGTCAAAGAATAAATTATAGAGTCAATCAATAACTTCATCCAAGAGAATGAAAATGAGACAACATACTAAAACTTATGGAATGAAGTGAAAGCAGTTCTTAGCGGGAATTTGATATCTCTTAAAGCCTACATGAATAAAATAAAGAAAGAGGAGATCAATGAATTGGGCATGCACCTAAAAAAAACTAGAAAAAGAAGAAATTAAAATACCCCAATTAAATACCAAATTAGAAATTCTGAAACTTAAAGGAGAGATTGGTAAACTTGAGAGTAAGAAAACTATATAATTCATAAATAAATCTAATAGCTGATTCTATGAAAAAGCCAATAAAATAGATGAACCTTTGGTTAATTTGATTAAAAAAAAGAAAGAAAAAGAAATTACCAGCACCTAAAATGAAAAGGGTGAACTCACCACCAATGAAAAGAAAATTAAAGCAATAATTAGGAGCTATTTTGCCCCCAAATTTGACAATCTAAATGAAAAGGATGAATATTTACAAAAATATAAACAAACAAAGAGGAAAAAAATCCTTTAATCAATCATTTAATTAATTAATTAGATTAATTCCAATACTATGCAAACTATTTGGAAAAATAGATGAAGAAGGAATCCTACCAAATTCCTTCTATGAGACAAATATGGTGCTGATATCTAAACCAGAAAGAGCAAAAACAGAGGAAAAAAATCTCCCTAATGAATATTAGCAAAGAGATTACAACAATTTATCGCCAGGATAATACACTGTGACCGACTGGGATTTGTACCAGGAATGCAGGGCTGGTTCAATATTCGGAAAACTATCAACATAATCAACCATATCATTACCAAAACCAACCAAAATCATATGATTATCTCAATAGATGCAGATAAAGTTTTTGACAAAATACAGCACCCATTGCTCTTAAAAATAATAGAGAGTAGCGGCAGCTAGGTCGAACAGTAGATAGAGCACCGCCCCTGGATTTAGGAGGACCTGAGTTCAAATCCGGCCTCAGACACTTGACACTAGCTGTGTGACCCTAGGCAAGTCACTTAACCCCAATTGCCTCACCAAAAAAAAATAATAATAATAATAGAGAGCATAGGAATAAATAGAGCTTTCCTTAAGATGATAAACAGTATTTATCTTAAACCATCAGCAAGCCTTGTATGCAATGGGGATAAGTTAGAGGCATTCCCAATAAGATTAGGAGTGAAACTAGGATGTCCGTTATCATCACTATTATTCAATATTCTACTAGAAATGTTAGCCTTAGCAATAAGAGAAGAAAAAAGATTGAAGGAATTAGAATAGACAAGGAAGAAACAAAACTATCACTTTTCAGATAATATGATGGTATACTTAGAGAATGCTAATGAATCAACTAAAAAAATACTTGAAACAATTAACAACTTTAGCAAAGTTGCAGGATATAAAATAAACCCACAAAATCATCAGCATTTCTATATATGACAAAGTCCAGTAGCAAGAGATAGAAAGAGGAATTCCCTTTAAAATAACTGTAGAGGGGGCTGCTAGGTGGTGCAGTTGATAAACCACCAGCCCAGGATTCAGGACTAGCTATGTGACCCTGGGCAAGCCAGTTAACCTTCATTGCACCAAATAATAGTAGTAGTAGTAGTAGTAGTAGTAGTAGTAGTAGTAGTAGTAGTAGTAGACAATATAAAATACTTGGGCGTCTGCTTGCCAAGGCAAACCCAGGAACTCTATAAAGACAATTATGAAACACTTGTCACACAAATAAAATCAAATTTAAACAATGGAAAAATATGAATTGCTCATGAGTATGCCATGGTAATATAATAAAAATTACAATTCTACCTAAATTAATTTACTTGTTCAGTGCCATACCAAACTACCAAAAAATATTTCATACAGCTAGAAAAAACAATAACAAAATTCATATGGATGAACAAAAGGGCAAGAATATAAAGGGGATTAATGAAAAAAATGCAAAGAAAGGTGGCCGAACTATACTAGATCTAAACCTATATTATAAAGCAGCAATCATCAAAACTATTTGGTACTAGCTAAGAAATAAAGAGAAGAATCAGTGGAATAGGTTAGGCACACAAAACACAGAACTCATTGAATATAGCAATCTCCTATTTGATAAGCTCAAAGACTCTAGCCTCCAGGATAAGAACTCACTATTTGACAAAAACTGCTAGGAAAACTGGAAAAATAGCATGGCAGAAACTAGGTATAGACCAAAATCTTATGCCATACACCAAAGTAAGCTCAAAATGGGTACAAGATCTAGACATAAAGGGTGATAGGAAAATTAGAAAAGGAAGGAATAGTTTCCTTGTTAGAACTGTGGAAGAGTGGAAGAATTTATGACTAAAGATGAGATCGAGAACATTATGAAATGCAGAGTAGATCATTTTGACTACTTTAAATTAAAAGGTTTTTGCACAAACAAAACCAATGCAAACAAGATTAGAAGGAAAGCAGAAAGCTGGGAAATAATCTTTACAGATAGTGTTTTTGATAAAGGTCTCATATCTAAAATATATAGATAATTGAATCAAATATACAAGAATACAACTCATTCCCCAATTGAGAAATGGTAAAAGGATAAGAACAGGCAGATTTCAGATGATGAAATTAAAACTATCTACAGCCATGTGAAAAAATGCTCTCAATCCCTACTGATTAGAGAAATGCAAATTAAAACTACTCTGGGGTGCCACCTCACATCTATCCAATTGTCTAATATGACAAAAAAGGGTAATGATAAATGTTGGAGAAGATGTGGAAAAATTGTAACACTAATGCACTGTTGGTGGAGCTGTGAACTGATCCAACCATTCTGGAAAGCAATTTGGAACCATGCCTAAAGGGCTATAAAACAGTGCATACCCTTTGACCCAGCAACACTGCTACTAGGTCTATATCCCAAGATTATAAAAAAAGGAAAAGGACCCACATGTACAAAAATATTCGTAGCTGCTCTTTTAGTGGTAACAAAGAATTGGAAATTGAGAGGATGTCTATCTATTGGGGAATGGCTAAACAAGTTGTGGTATATGAATGTAATGGAATACTAGTGTGCTGTAAGAAATGATAAGCAAGTGGATTTCAGAAAAACCTGGAAAGACTTAGATGAATTGATGCCAAGTGAAATGAACAGAACCAAGAGAACATGGTACACAGTATCATGATGAATTGTGATAGACTTAACTCTTCTCAGCAATATAATGATCCAATACAATGCCAAAAGACCCAAGATGGAAAATGCTCTCCACATTCAGAAAAAGTACTATGGAGTCAGAATGCAGACTAAAGCATACTATTTTCATTTTGCTTTTTGCTTGTTTGTTATTGTTCTAGTTTATTCTTTCTTGTATTTTTTCCTTTGGTTCTGTTTAATGTGGAAATATGTTTAACACTGATAGTAATATATAACCTATATCAAATGGCTTGCTGGCCACAGGAAGGGGAGGGAAGGAAGGGTGAGAGAAAAATTTGGAACTCAAAAATATCTTTACATGTAATTGAGAAAAATTTAAAATAACAATAAAATACAACACTGATTTTTAAATGAATATTTAAAATCATAAGAATAAATGAGCTTTAATTTGGCAAACATTCATCCAAAAACAAAAGACAGCATTATTTGTAATGGAGAAAAAGAAATTTCATTTAAAATGACTACCGATATTGTGAAATATCTAGGAGTCTACACTACAAAAAAGAATCAAATGAATATAACTGCAAAATACTAGTGAAAGAACTATCAAAAACATACCAAATATTAATTGTGCATGAATGAGACATAATATACTAAAATGGTAACATTATCTAAATTAATTTCTAGATTTAGTATCTTAAAAAATACCAAAATATTCCTTCATAGAAATCTGAATTTATAAAACATGAAGAATCTTCAAGAAAAATAATGGAAAAATAGTAGAAAGGGATGGGATCTGGCAATAACAGTTGCTAGACCATGATTATAATCATCAGCAACATTTATTACTTGTTAAACAATAGAACTGTTGATTGAAAACTGCTTAGGAAGCAAAATTAGTCTGGGAGAAATTAGATAAAACTAACTCATTACTTCATATGCCACAATAAAACTCCAAGTCAATACCTTTTCTAAAACTACAAGGTTGTTTTTCAACCAAAATAGAAGAGGAAAAAAAAAAGATAATCATTTACAACTATAGCTAGTCATAATAGAGTGGAATTAGTGGTCATAAATTATAAAATGGACAATTTGGATTGTAGAAAATTCAAAAGGCACATTATGAATCAGTGATATTAGAATTAGAGGGGAAAAACTTGACTACAGGGTGGGAGGAGGTGGAGAATTCCCTCTTTGTATCTTCTGGCTTTCTGACATAGAGGCTTCTATTTTTTCTCCCTTTGATACTATCTCTTGGTGATTTCATAAGCTCCCAGGGGTTCAACTGTCATCATCATACAAACTTCTCCAAAATCTACAGATGCAACAATATTCATCATTCTTCTAATGTCCAGCTCCATATCTTCAACTCCCTATTTTTCCATTGTCATACCCTATTCATCATACCAAAAGCAGAGCTTTAACCTTTGTCCTACTTTCCCCATTTCTATAGAAAGCAATACTATTTTTCTAAATTGCTAGGGTTACAAGCTAGGAGTCCTCCTCAACTCTTCATTCTCACTCATTCACTTCCTCAGGTCCAAGATCTGGATATGCCATTCTCCTGCTTAAGAATCTTTAGTAACTCCTTAGTGTTCCTAGAATAAAATAAAACTTTTGTTTGGCATTTCAAGCTCTTTATAATCAGACTCTATCTTACCTTTCTGGGATGATTGTATGTTACTCTCCTTCCCACATTTTGTATAACAAGCAAAATGTCTTATTTCCTATTTCCCACACACAACAGTTCATCTTTCATTTCTTTGCTTTGGCTCAGGCTATTTTATGTCCCTGTGTACTGTCTTCCTTTAGAGAAAAATATATGCTCCTTGAGGGCAGGAACTCTTTTATTTTGTCTTTATATCACCAGTGCATAACACAGTGCCTGGCACATATAAAGTACCTAAAAATGCTTATTGAATTAAAGTGAATTAAAAACTCAAAATAGTACCACAAAGAATAAACAAGGAGAATTTTAGAATGGATTACTATATACTAATTTTGAAATCTGTATAAGATCTTGAGCAGAAGAACACTTCAAAAATTCTATTCCATCAAAGGCATTGGGAGGAGCAAAGAGAGAAGGAAACCAGCCCAGGAGTTGGTAGAAAATTTAATATCTGAACAATGTATAGAAGATGCTCACTACAAAGTATATTCCTCACATTTTAAACAAAAATAATCTTTTTAGCAGCCCCTTAAAGGCTCCTTTCATATCCTTGTTTCTCAAGGTATAGATAAGGGGGTTCAGCATCGGTGTAATGATACCGTAGAAGAGGGAAACTATCTTTCCCCAAATCTCAGAAGTGGATGAAGGTGGTTGTAAGTACATATAGATAGCTGCACCATAAAATAGTGACACCACCACAAGGTGGGATCCACATGTCCCAAATGCCTTCCTCCTCCCTTCAGCTGACCGCATCCTCAATACTGCCTGAGCAATGAAGCCATAGGAGATAAGGATCAATGATAGGGGGATAAGAAGGAAAATGACACAGATAAAGAAGAGTTCTGCTTCATTGGCTGTTATGTCAACACATGACAACTTGAGAAGAGCAGGTACTTCACAAAAGAAGTGGTCCACCTTGTAGCGGCCACATCGTGGCATGAGAAGAGTCCAAGTAGACTGCAACACAGAGTTGCTGAAACCACTGAGCCAGCACGTAGCTGCCAGCTTGAGACATAGCTGCTGGTGCATGATCACTTGATAATGGAGAGGACGACAAATAGCCACAAATCGGTCAAAGGACATAATAGCCAGCAAAAGACACTCAGTTGAACCCAAGGCTAAAAAGATGACGAGTTGTGCAACACAACCCTCATAGCTAATTGTCTTCACTCTGCTACAAATATTTATCAGCATTTGGGGAACTGTGCTGGTGGTATAGCAAAGATCTAGGAGTGACAGGTTGGTGAGAAAGAAATACATGGGTGTGTGGAGTTTGGGATCTAAGTAGGACACCAGGATAATGGCCACATTGCCAAAGATGCTCAGTGTATAGGAGACCAGCAAGATTCCAAAGAGGGGTGGCTCCAACCAAGGCCAGTCTGAGAAACCCAGTAGAATGAATTCCTTTGGGAAAGTTTCATTTGCCCAGTCTGTCATGGAAGGATCATTTCTTAGCCACCTGTAAAACAAAACATGTCATTGTGTGCGGAACTATATTGAATTAGATTGAAAAGCTCAGTGAAAAATGGCACAGTTAATTTTTTTTAATTAAATAAAAACTTTTCTCAAAGTCAGAATGATTTGTTGGTAAATTAAAGAAATAAGGAGAACCAAAACCTTTGGCCTTATAAAAAAACAAAACTGCAAGAACTTAGAAAATCAAGATAGATGAGCACTGAGAGATGACATTTTCTTCTGAACGATGTGCTAAAACTGATGATGGGGAATTCTCCAGCTTCAGAAACAGAATTAGGCTCTGGACACGAAAATAAATTCTTGCTGTCAAGAGATCAGGTGTGGTAAATGTGTTGAATTCTGTGCATCTCAAACCCTCTGTGTTTCCTTAGCCTCATAATCTTCTGCCTGATGCCCAGTAGTCCTTTATTCACTGTTGATCCTGACACCAATTTGATTATTCTGATCTGGCCCTCACCTTAATCCTTTAAATCCTCAATTCAGCTTCTTAAAGCTCTAGTAGCAAATGTTTGTCTCAGAACAAAAATATCCAAATGTCTCTGGCCCTCCCTGAATGGAAAATTTCCCATCATGGATTTTTCCAACCTCTGATTTTTAGCAGCTTAAATATGTGCAATAGAAGACACACATGCCACCCAACATCAGATTCCATTCCCAGATCAGCCCCTGAACAAATCTAGAAGAAATGTTGTAGATGAAGCCTCAGAGACCTTCTAAATCTGACCTCTAAAGCACAATTGTAAATTAGGCAGGCTCATAAGGATTTTGATTCAGGGTGCTGAAATTTAAAGGGAACTAATAATAGCTCTTGTGCACTGTTCTCATATTGAAACCACCGTGCCAAGCTTAGCAAATAGTTAGAAAGAATAATTAGTTTTAAAAGGAAAGTACTAAATAGACAACATCCACCTCCTTATCACTAACCATGTTTACAAATTCAGCCTGGGTAGATTTCTCTTTGACCCAGCCTCATCCTGACATCTTACCAGCAATGGCCTCAGGGCCTTGTATTTTAGTGTCGAAAGGTTGTCCCCTTTGGTCTTTCCTCATCCTAAAATTACTTAATTTTTAAAAGTTGAGTTTAGGACATCTTTCGTACTGGCTTGCCCAGGGGAACATTTTGGGGTCCCTGTCTTAAGTATTACAATTATTAGATACAGTTTCATCTCTCATATTACAGAAAAGGAAACTGAGGACTATTTTCTTGTTATTGTTGTTGTTGCTATTGTTTTTGGTGTTGATGATGACGGTGTTGTTTGCTTCCCAGTCTCCCTACATTATTTTGACACTGCCCTCCAGGGTTTTGTTGTTGTTGTCTAAAAATAAAAACTTAATACATGAATGTGGTCTCTCTCCTGATAAAGGAGTTTTGAATAAAACTCAAATTCCAGAGTCCTCACAATTACCAAATTTATCAACCATCTGTTTTATAGAGTTAAGAAAATACTGCAAAATTTATAGAGCAATATCAAGGCTTTATTGTTATGATCATCATTGTTTAATATCTGAACTCAGAGCTAAGAAGAAAACATCTTTAATGACACAAGCATCACTGTTCCTCAAAATATTAACACATCAAATGAAGACACACAATCAAGAGTAAGATCTAGCAACTCCACAGAAAATAGGCAGGTATCCTATACTCTTTACAATGTTCATCTAAATTTATTCCTTTGTTCAATATATGATATAATTGAAATCCAGAAAACGGCATCCCTATTATTTTCTGCCTATACCTCCTTTACCTAATCAACCTTATTTGCTCACTCTTCTCCCAATAGAGCTCACCTCACTGCTACTGCTTTGAGTAAGTCTTTCACAGTAATGTTAAGAGAAAATAAGGGAATTGATTCTACTTCTCAAAGAAAATTGCACAAGTAACTTTTCAAAATGGCTATGGCTCTACATCTAGGTTAGAGGACTTCAACATATATACTGATTCTTTCTCAACTACCCTAACTTCCCAATTCCTCAATCTACTCAGTTCCCATGACAATATTCTCCCATTCCACCTCTGCTAAAAAACAGAGATCATCATATTTTGATCTTGCACAAGTTGATCAGAATATTTTATCATCCCTTCCTTCTCTGTCCTTCTGACCTCTGACCTTAATCTTGGTTCTCACATTGCTTGCCAGTGCTTCCGACCTTCATTTGTTTTCCAGTCTATAGTTACCTTGTTGTCTATGGTCTCCTGCCTTCCATTTCTAGATCCCTTTGGTGAACCAATTCAACTCTACACATTCCTATCCTTTGCCCTCAGTCCTACTGCCAAACTCAAATCTTGGATTACTCAACCCTTGCCTCCTTTACTCCTTTTTACATAGGGCTAAATGGAGCCAGAAAAAAAAAATGAAAGTTCTGAACATCTGCATTACAAAATTATACTGTCTTATTTCAACTGTATCCTTGATTTAGGAAAGCAATAATTCTACTTCTCCCTAATTGATTTGCTATCCCACTAGCCACAGCAGCTATTCTAAATCTTTTCTTTTCTCCTTAAGCCTCCCACTATATCCCCCCTTCCTCTATTCTCAGCTATTGTCTTCACTTCATACTTAAACAACAAAAAAAAAAAGAGTCCATTTACCAAGATCTCCCTCTTCTCCCCTCCTCCACACATCACTCAGGTATCTTCCTTTAAATTTCCCCTTAACCTCATCTCACATTTAGAGGTAGCTCTCCTCCATGTCAAACAAAATAAAGTCCTCTCCATACATCTTTGATGACACCTCTTCCCAACTCCTTGAACAGATTGCTCCCATTATTATCCTTACTCTCTCAAATGTTCAACTTCTTGCAACCTACTGGCATTTTCCCCCACCAGCTAGTAACACACATATCTCCCCTATCCCTAAAAATGCATGCTTGATCTAATCTTTCTCAATAACTATTATCCTATATATCTCCTCCCCGTCTTGGCTAAACTACATGAGAAAGTCATATACATTAGATTCATTAACTTATTCTCTTCTCATTTGTTTCTAAATTCTCTGCAGTCAGGCTTCTGACCTCATTAGTCAGTGAAAACTCCTCCTTCAAAATTACTAAAGATTGTATAATTTCCATATCTAATGCCTTTTTCTCAATCATCATTAATAGTAATATCCATATAATAATATCTATCTTATCTACTATTATAATAGATTTATATAGTGCTTTAAGTTTTGCAAAGCACTTCACATATGTGATCTCATTAACCTCCATGACCTCTTACCTATATGTGACCTTCTCCTCCTAGATATCAACTCATCTCTAGGTTTTCATGACTTTTTCCTCCTGGTTCTCTTCTAACCTATCCAACTCCTCCTTCTCATCTTTTGCTATTGTTCTGTCATTTTTCATCCATTTCCTACTCCCCGTTTGGGGTTTTCTGGGCAAAGATACTGGAGTGGCTTCGCTATATTATTTCCCTTTTTAATATCATTAGTTCCAGTTAGTTTATTTATTACCACTTTGCAGATGATTCTAAGATTAACTATCTAACCCTAATCTTTATCCTGAGCTCCAGTCTTTTATCATTAACCACCATTTGGGCATCTCAAATTCGATGTCCCAAAAAGCATCTCAAACATGTCCAGAAGATATTTCTTTATCTTTCTCACCAAACCTCCCCTCTTCCCAAATTCTCTTTTACTTGGAAGAGTATCAAATAACTGATCACCCAGGATCACAAACTTGTTATCATCCTTAACTTCTCATTATCACTTATTCAAGTTATTCAAATTTTATTATTACTACCTTCAGAAAATATCATGTCTATCCCCTTCTCTCCATTGACACAATCCTTACCCTGGTGAAGGCCATTTTCAAGACATACCAGAACTATTTCAATCTTTCATTATTTCAATAGCTGTCTAGTTATAATTTGTTTTGCTTCAAGTTTCTCCCTACTTGAATCCATTCTCCACATAGCTGCCAAAGATATTTTCTTAAAGCAGAGGTCTGAATGTGTCACTGCTTCCCCTGTATTCAATAAACTCCTTCCAGTGGCTCACTATTATCTCCAAGATCAAATATTAAATCCTATGTTTGACATGTAATCCTTTTCACAATTTGACCCCCTCCTAGCTTTAGTCTTTTTGCCTTACATTCCACTTCAAGTATTCTGTGATGTTCTTCAAACACATTTCATCTTCCAAAATAATGCATTCTTACTGTCTCTTCCCTATGACTATTATGCTCTTCCTCATCACTCCTGACTCCTAGATTTCCTGGATTCCTTCAAGAATCAACTCAAATTGACTTTCAAATACAAGACTTTAGAGAAGCATAAAAAGGTAAACAGGAAAAAGAAATTAAGAAGAATGTTAAAAGGTCAAACTGCTCACATTCCTACATGGGAAGATGATACGTCTAACTCATAAGAAATTTCTCAGTATTAGGGCAGATGATAGAAATAAATTTAGACAGAGGGCACAGGTGGGAATTGATTATGAAGAAATGATATCTGTAAAACATTTATTTTTTGTTTATCTTCTTTCTTGTGGGGTGGTCAGAGTTGGGTGACATACTTGGGAATGAGCAGTAGGTGAGTATCTTATGACTGGGGCCATATTTGGACTCAGGTCCTCCTGGGTCCAGGGTGGGTGCTTTGTCCACTGTGTCACCTAGCTACTCCATGATGACATCTTTAGGGTAAAATTGAGGGGTGAGAGGACTTCACTGGGGGAGGGGGAAGAGGAAAAGTAGAATGGGATGAAATCCCACATGAAAGAAACAAGAAAGGGCTTATGGAGTAGGGGGAAAGATGGGGAAGGAGTGGGGCAGTGAATGAACCTCACACTCAAAGACCTTAATCTCATCAGAGTTGACTCAAGGAGGGAATAACATATACATTCAATTGGGTAGAGTAATCTATCTAACCCTGCAGGAAAGTAGGAAGGGAAGGGGATAGGAAGGGAGGGTTGAAAGAAGGGAGGGCAGATTGGGGGAGGGGGCAGTCAGAAGCAAATCCCCTTTGAGGAAGGATAGGGTGAAAGAAGATAGATAATAAAGTAAATATCACGGGGAAGGGAATAGGATGGACGGAAACAGTTAACAATAGTAACTGTGAAAAAGAAGGAAAAAATTGTACGAAAAGAATATTTATAGCAACTTTGTGGTGGCTAAGAATTGAGAATCTAAGGAATGTCCATCAAATAGGGAATGACTAAACAAGCTGTGGTATATGATCGTAATGGAATATTATTGTGCTATAAGAAATGACAAGCTGGATAATCTCAGAAAAACCTGGAAAGACTTGTATGAAGTGATGTATAGTGATGTGAGCAGAACCAGGAGAACATTATACACAGTGATAACATTATTGTTCTATGAGCAATTGTGAATGACTTAACTACTCTCAGCAATACAATGATCCAAGTCAATCCCAAAGGACTAATGATAAAGTATACTATCCACTTCCAGAGAAAGAACTGATATTGATTGAACACAGACTGAAGCATGCTATTTTGCATTTTCTTTTTTTTTTTACTTGAGTCTTTTTATATAAAAATGACTTATATGGTAATGTTTTACATTATTGCATATGTATAACCTATATCTGACTACTCACCACCCCAGGGAGGGGAGAGGGTAGGGTAGGAGGGAATGAGAGAGGGATAGAATTTGGAACTCAAAACTTTAAATAAATCAAAGAAAAAAAGGAAAAGGAAAAAAAAGAACTAACTCAAATTCCACCTGCTACAAGAATTTCCCAACTGTGAGAAATGATTCATTTGTACCCCTCATCCATTCTAATCAGTATTAATCAATCCAGTGTGATTCCATGAGGGGATAATAATTATTAGTGTTATACTCAACTGGTAATATATAGTCAGTTATCTAAAAATAACAAACATGTAAATAATAATAAACATGTAAATCATATAGGGATAATTAGATAAGATAGGTTCTGATAGTAGGTCTTTATATCAGGCCTTAAACTTTAATCCAGTGTTTAACATTTGTTTACCAGTTATGAAGCTCACTTGCACAACTACAAGAATGCTGACAAGATATCTCCATCCTGTTTTGCTCAAATTCCATGTCTAAGTCTAGTGTGATTTGATTGGGAGACTTTGGCATAATATGGAAAGTCCTCCAATTTGTCTTTATACTTCTGGATCACCCTCTCTTGTGAGCAGGTGATCAGCTTATGACCACTTAGTCACCAGAGATAATCTTTGTTTTTCCCATTTTGTAACAACCCATGCTGATGCATCATTTTTGGCCCTCCTGAATGGTTAGAAGTGTACCAAGAAATGAGATTTTGTATTGTACTTTGCTTCTCCTGAGAGTCTTGGTATGAAGCCCTATAAAAATATGGTCCTGGGGACCAGGGGGTATCTCAGATAATGAGGAAGATATGAGGTCCATTCCATTGGAGGGGGTCATGGACCCTTTAATAAAGTGCTATTGGTTTGAAGCTCTGCCTTAGTGTGTTTTTTTCTTGCCGATTGGACAATTTTGGACCCCACACCACCAGGCCCTTCTCTTTGAGATTATTTTCTATTCAAAATACACACACATATTTACACATATGTATGCATGTACATACATATGCATATATTTTCTAAACATAGTTATTTTAAGGCTTTCTCCCCTATTTCAGTGTAAGTTACTTGAGAGGAAGTACTACGTTTTTGCTTTTCTTTGCCTAGTGCCATGTCCAGTGAGTGGCACATAGGTTGCACTTAATTTTTTTTTTACTGACCAATTGACAATGATAATTAAGTTATCATTGGTGTCTACCTTCACTCCTTCTGCCTTTCTAATTGTAATTATAATCACAATAGGATGTTTTTGATACAAGGCACCTTGGAAATCATCTAGTTCAAAGGTCACATTTTACATCTGAGGAAACTGAAACCCACAGGAGAGAAGTGATCTTTATAAAATGTCTGTAAGACAAACATTATGTAGTCATTTAAGGGCTTAGACTAGTGTGTTAATGCCCTTCATCTAAAGACTAAATGAAAGAATGGATAGATGAATGGATGAATGAAAGTCTGTATCTATCCTTCACGTTACCTGATGTTATTGTTGTCCTTCATGTTACCTTACATTATTATTGAATGAGAGAAGGGAATAAAAATTAAAACTACATACCGGTGCTTCTGTAATGATGAATTCTGAGCTTCCATGGCTGAAAAAAAATTAAGAAGATATTTAATCTTTTTCCTTTGATTCTAAGAGAAACTTTCAAGACAGTAACTTATATTTCATATATAAATGCCCACTCTTTTGTAACTGAAAAGAAAAAAAGGAGCAGCTAAGTAATGAAGTAGATATAACATTGAACCTGGAATCAAGATGACCTGAGTTCAAATTCAGCCTCAGACATTTACTAACTGTGTAGCCCTAGGCAAGTCACTTAATTTTTCTTAGCCAAAATTTCCTCAATTTTAAAATGGGGATAATAATAGTATCTATCTCATTGGGTTACTGTGAGGATCAAAGGTATGACATATATTGCACTTTACCAACCTTTAAGTGCTATGTAAGCATTAATTATTGTTGTTGTTGCTAGTAATAATAACAAGGCACTCCATCCAGTTATTAAACCCAGACACCAGAGACCATTTTGGTATTAACTCTAAAAAGAAGTCTTCATTTAGTGAAAAGGGTCCTAGACTTGAGGCTAGTAGAACAGTATTTGCATTTCTGCTTTGATACTTAGCCTCAGTTTCCTCATTTGTAAAACAAGTGTAATTATACATACACTGCTGGCCTCATAGACTAATTATGAGGAAACTAGTTTTATAAATGTTAAAGTTGGATTGAAGCATGTATCATCATCCCTCTCATCAGGCTTTGCCATGTTTCTAGGGTACTCTGATTTTCAAAGGTCTCCTGTGCGATGGAAGGATAAATCTTCTGCCCTTTAGTTTACTCATCCTTCCAACTTTCTTTAATTATTCCTTACTCCTATTCTATTGACTATCCATTAATAGGGTTTTTCATATGACATAGACTGACTATTTGCCAGCCAGTAAACAATCTAAAGTTTGAGAGTTCTGACCCCTATAAGTCATAACATCACTCCCTTTATCTATCCAGTTCTAAGTTATGTTCACTGAACACCTTTCTGCCTCTACTCCTAACCTATTCTGTATCCTGGATCTGCTTCAAAACATTCTTTCTTCTTTTTTCTGTTTTTTGAGGGACAGTGAGGGTTAAGTGACTTGCCCAGGGTCACACAGCTAGTAAGTCAAGTATCTGAGACTGAATTTGAACTCAGGTCCTCCTGAATCCAGGGCCAGTGCTCTATCCACTGTGCCACCTAGCTGCCCCTCAAAATATTCTTTCAAACACTTTAATAGATTCAGATGCATTTGTGTTGGAAGTATCACACTATTTTTATCATCCTTTGAGCCAGCCAGGATTTTTTCCCCTTCCTCATGAAAAAGAAAGCATTCTATATGCTTATTTCATCTTAAAATAGGTTCCCTCACAGCTTCAGGTTTCTTTGCCTCCTCTGTTCAATAGTGTCATAAGTCTTTCTACTTAAGATATTTCCTTTATGGTTATACACTGCCATTAATATTACAATGAGCTTGTCCTTTCACTAGGAATTCATTCAACCCTAGATAACTCTTTCCTCTTTATTCACACCTTCATTTTCCAAAGAGAAGGTATGTATTTTGCACTGACTTCTTTGTAAGCTAGTAGACATTTATCTTCCATTTTCTTTGGTGAAGGCTGTCACAGTCCTATCACAAAGTTTCATTCCCTTGGAAAATCTCTGCTTGAATAGGAACTAATATGGTTACAAATCAGACCTGTTGTACAAGACTTGATTGAGCATTCTTTTTCTTTTCCCAAAAGACAAGATTTTATTTTTTATTCTTCAAGGTTGCTGTGATACATAAACAGAAAAAATCTTCAACATAAGCCCTCTTTCAAAATTCCCCACCACTGCTTAGCATTCCCATGTTCATGTAACAGAAAACTGGGTTCAAACCTTGGCTGCAAGTCACTTAAACTCCTTCAGGTTTATCTGAGTGTGGGGGTTTTTAATAACTACTAAAAGATTGTTTTGAGCAACAAATGACAAACTGTGGGTCATGTCCTTTGCAGACCACTAAGTGTTATATTGGTCAGCATTTTCTTTCTTTCTTTCTTTTTATTGCCTTGTGCATGGCAGGCACTTAAAAAACAACTGCTGAATTACAATGAGTTAAATTAAATGCCATCTCCCAACACTGACTGTATTACCTGAGATGAACTGGACACAGCACTGTTAAATATTCAGTATGAGCATTTACAGCTCAGACATCAGCAAACACTACAGATCATGGTTTTCTTTACTGTTTTGTTGATTATCTAGAAAAGAAAGCGATGGATAAAATGTTAATAATGCAAATCAAACTTGAAAGGGCATACTCCCCCCCCCCTTGATCCTACACACACCTGCTTTTAAATAGCCCTAGGGAATCAGGGGGATTTTTGATTCCCCTTGTAACATCTAAGGCAAAGCTAGGTCTCCTTTTACCACTCTAGTCCCCACAGCTTTACATGCTGCTAACAAAGGTAATGCACTTCTTAATATTCCCCAATGGAAGTTCGTAATGGTGGTCAAGAAAATTCCTGTAATATTTCTAATATATCCCAATTATCTAAAACACACATGACTGGATTTGATCACGATTGATATCTGAATATAACTTTGAGGTTTACAAAGTACATTTTCCATAAATGTCTGGTGGGAATTGCAAATATTAATCATATCCATCAGCCTTGGAGAAATTCAAGGAGTGTATACAAGGTTGGATTTTGAGACAGAAAGTCTTAAGTTCAAACCCTACTTGAGATTAAGCTCAACTATGTGACTATGAAGAAGTCAGTAAATGTCTCTCCACCTCAATTTGTCTCATTTCTAAAATGGAGATAATAACTATAGGATCTATTTCATAGATGTCTTGATAGGTTAAAATAAAATAATTTGTTAAAGTACTATATAAATGTAGGCATTGTGGTAGTAATAAGAAGGCAGAAACCACTGAAGATTTAAATCTCAGCCCTGGAATTACACATTTAGCACACTTTCCAGAGCACCACCCTTTCTCTGCTGAAGCCAGATTGGACAAATCATCTTTTGAGGCGCCTGTTGGCTTTTTCACATTGATATTCTACAACGGATTTAGCTTACCTCTAGTTCAAGCATCAGCAAGGTTTTGGGAGGATGGTTTGAATGGAAACACAGACAGGAGAGATTTGATAAACTTTCAATATCTTCTGTGGACAGGACTTTCAGTTGATATGATTAATTCCCTTTTCCTTTGTTCCCCACCCTGGGCCATGACATCAGTTAATACTCAGCAGCACCTGTGAAGTAAAGTTTCAGGGAATGTTCTGAGAGTAAAATGCTGTGCTTTTTAAAGTGGCATCCCCTTAGGCACCATCAAGGGATGACTTGTGATGGGCTTATCCAGTTAGACTTCTGGAGGGTATTGCTGGGATATTTTATAGCTGTTAATTTCTTAGACAAGTATAAGGAGAAAATGTGTTTTGTTAATTCCAGTGAGGCCCTAGGAACACAATTGTCCCATATGACCATTTCATTAATTGGATGTGGTGTCCAAAGGGGAGTGATACAGAGGGTAACCTCCTGTAGAAAGAACATGTTCTTTTTTTTTTCCTCTTAGTCAATGATGATTCTGTAGTAAATGATGCTCAGATGCCTAGATGTCCTTCTTGATGTGGCAACATCTTTTTCAATGTTTTGGAAAAGGATATAAGGGTTTAAAAAGTTACCTGTTTAAAAAAAAGTTACCTGTTTTAGAGAAAGATGAGGAAAGAAAGACAGAAAGTGAAAGAGAGAGAGAGAGAAGAGGAAGGAAGGAAGGGAGGGAGAGAGAGGGAGAGGAAGGAAGGAAGGAAGGAAGGAAGGAAGGAAGGAAGGAAGGAAGGAAGGAAGGAAGGAAGGAAGAAAGAAAGAAAGAAAGAAAGAAAGAAAGAAAGAAAGAAAGAAAGAAAGAAAGAAAGAAAGAAAGAAAGAAAGAAAGAAAGAAAGAAAGAAAGAAAGAAAGAAAGAAAGAAAGAAAGAAAGAAAGAAAGAAAGAGACATTGGAGGGAGATCTGGAAATAACACCACGCCATAGCATCATAAATATGGAATTGGAAGAGACTTTTAGAGTTATGTATCTTAACATTTGTTGTGTAATGGACTTCTTTGGCAGTCTGATGAAACCTATGAACTCCCTCTCAGAAGAATGTTAGTTGCCTACATTTATAACTAAAGTAAATGTTAAATTTCAGTTAGTGGTTAATGAAAATAGAGGTGTCATTTCTTCCCATCCAATTCCATGGAGCCTCCAAAATCTATCCAAAAACTCTCATGGACCCTTGGTTAATAATTTCTTCTTTAGAGATTATCTTGTTTACCCCCACTCTTCATTTTAAAGAAAAACAAAAACAAAAACAAAAAAACTGAAGCCCAGTGAAATTGAGACTCGCCCAAATCATGTAGGTAATAAACTTCGGAGATGGGATTCAAAAGCACACCTTAAGATTTCTGAGTAAATGCTCTTTTCTTTGTATCGTTCTAACTCCTAAAAATTTAAACTGAGAACTTTTTGTTATTTTTTCCCTTATTCTCTTTGCTAACACAGCAAGGAAAAAGACCACAAAAGTTCCAGGAAGTAGGAAATCATAGAGTCTGTACACAGATGGAGAGATTTTTTTTTTAACAACACACAGCTCTAAGAATAATCCTTTCGGTTTAAATTGCAGATTTGTGAAGAGTTCCATATTTTTACACTCACCCGCCCCAGGTGTGGAAGCCTGGGATTGGACCCCGGTCGTGCCCTGGCATGGAGGATGACACCACAGTGTTCACCACCCACTCCCTGCCCAAAGACCCTCCGACCCTCAGCTCCTGGCCATGGTGACTAATTCGTACCGCAGCCCCAAAGTGTACCAAGATATCCTGCTTGTGAGCGGGTATAAAGGCGCTTGAGGAAACGCCCACAGGACCGACCTTCCCAGACCTCTCTCTTTTTTTTTTTTACAGGGCAATGGGGTTAAGTGCCTTGCCCAGGGTCACACAGCCAGTAAGTGTCAAGTGTCTGAGGCCGGATTTGAACTCAGGAACTCCTGAATCCAGGGCCGGTGCTTTATCCACTGCGCCACCTAGCCTCCCCACCAGCCCTCTCAATGTTCACCCGGTGGCTCAAGCCTGCCAAGGGGCTTCCACAGAGAAGACTTTTACTCTGGACACCAAGTCAGGTACTTTTCTCCACACCCTCCGAGAAGGGAAGTGGAGGAGCCTTCTCGGCTTCCCACAGAGTCTATGCTCACCTAGTCCTGATTTCCGGCATGTCCATTAAAACATGGGGCTCCACCAGCCAGCCAATTACTGTGCACCTCCAGGCTGACCACACCCCACAATACCGATCTGGTCTTGAACCTCGGCCCTGACTTCCGGGCTACTTATATGGGTCCCGGAGAAGCCGGGGACCCCAGCCAGAGTTATACAAGTTCTGGACCCCGTCACTGACACTGTCGGATGCAGAGGATCAGACTTGGGACTTCCTTACCCGGGTGGGAGGCAGCTGAGGGCCAGTTCCTGGAGGCCGCCTCTGGGCAGGCCACAGGCGCCCTGTATAGCAGCCATAGCGATGCCTGGGGGACACCCTGGGAGGCCCGTGCTCTGGATCTGGTGGTGTCTTTTCCCCTCGGTCAGGCTCCTTGAGGGGTCTGTGCTATAGTATACTAAACGTCCTTCCCGAGCCAGCAGCCCGGGAACCTTTCCGTCAGCTCAGCCCCGACCCGACGGCCTTTCCAATGGACGCCAGGGCAAGTGTTACTGGGGCCATGTCTTCTGGGACCAGGACCTCTGGATGTTTTCTAGAATCCTGTTGTTGGACCTAGAAGCTGCCAGGAGCACTCTGGAGTCTAGAGTCCGGATACTGGACAGGGCCTTACTCAACACGGAGGAGCTGGGCTTTCAGGTTGCCACGTTTGCCTGGGAAAGTTCTAGCTCTGGCAGGGAAGTTTGCCCTGAGGAGATTTATGGGACCCAGAAAATCCACATCAATGGAGCCGTGCTGCTGGCTTTTCAGCTCATTTACCAGGCCACCCAGGATCTGCAGCTCTTCCAAGAGGCCGGTGGCTGGGATGTGGCAGATTTCTGGGGTAGCTCCCTCAGCAGATGTGCTGAGGAGCAGAATGACGCCTTTGAAGAGTGATGGTCCCAGATGAGTACCACTCAGGTGTAAATAACTCCGTCTACTCCAATGTCATAGCTTAGACCAGCCTGTGCTTTGCAGCAGATCTTTTTAGAGACCTGGGTCTTCCAGTCTCTGAACAGTGGGCAATGGTTGCTGAGAAAACCAAGCTGCCTTTTTTTTTTTTTTTTTAGTGAGGCAGTTGGGGTTAAGTGACTTGCCCAGGGTCACACAGCTAGTAAGTGTTAAGTGTCTGAGGTCGGATTTGAACTCAGGTCCTCCTGACTCCAGGGCCAGTGCTCTATCCACTGTGCCACCTAGCTGCCCCACCAAGCTGCCTTTTGATCCTGACAGAAATTACCACCCAGATTTGATGGATATGAGCATGGAGAGACTGCCAAGCAGGCTCATGTGGGCCTCCTGGGCTATCTAGTGTCTTATCCCCTGAACCTGGATATTTGGAGGAAAAACATGGAGGCCCACGAGGCTGTGGCGTCCCCCAAGGGCCCAGCAATGTCCTGGAGCATTTTGCTGTGGGCTGGATGGAGCTGAAGGAGATGTAGAAGGTCCACACACAGCTCAGGAGTACTTCTCCAACATCACCCTTCAAGGTGTGGACAGAGAATGCTGACAGGGTAGGTGCTATGAACTTCCTGACTAGGATGGGGGGTTTCCTCCAGGCAGCCTTGTTTGAATTCATAGGGTTCAAGATCACCAGGGCTAGATTGACATTTGCTCCCATGTGTTTGGCAGAAGTGCTGTCCATCTGGGTCATCAGAGTCTCCTACCTGGGAAATAAGCTCTACAATTGAAGTGACAGCCTCAGTGGGTGAGGGGCCCCTCCACTGGAGGTTGAGATAAGGACATCTGGGATACCCCTGCCCCTGGGATACAAGGTCTCCTTCCCCATTACTACTGGTGGATCCAGAGAATACCCTTGTAGGAGAGCAGGGATGCCAACCTGCATGAGCCCTGGAGCCCCTCAAGCAGCAGGAAGAGATGACTCATCAGTCCTTCCCATCCTGAGCATCCCCCCACCCCAACACACACTTACCTGGCTTGGGGTGTGTCCTCTGACAGCTGATGCTTGTCTCCTACATCTCCCCCACCCCACCCCACTCCACCCCAATCAATTCACTGCCAAGGCCTGTGGATTCTGCCTTGGAGCCACCCCCACCCAGATGGAGTGAGGCCCACTGCCTCCTCTAATTTGCCTCTCTTGACACCAGCCTCTCCTTCCCAAATTCATCTGACATAGACCACCAGAGGAATCTTCCTAAGCACCTCCCCCCTTATTGGTTCCCTGGTGCAATTGCTGATCATGGCATTCAAGGCCTTCCACCCCACCATTCTCCACTCACCCCTATTGACTCTCCAGTGCCTTCACAAGGAAGCCTGAATTCAAGACTGGCATTCAGCTGTGTCCTTCAAGGCAACTTCCTTCCCCAAGTGATCTGTCTCTCCACCTCAGCACCTGGTCAGCCTTTCTTTTCCACCTTCTCTGAATTCTGTCATTGGTTATTTGTGTATTTGTGTGGTCCACACTGAGTCTATCACCAGCCCTGGGGCCTGCATACAGCAGGAACTCAATACATGCTGACAGAATTTTTTTGAAAAAGATATCTACATTTTTTCGATTATTCTTTTTTTGATTTAGAATTTTATTTTCCAAATTACATATAAAAACAAATTTTGACATCAATGTTTTAGAACTTTGTGTCCCAACTTCTGTTCCTCCCTCCCTCCCACCCCGTAGAACTCAAGCAATTCAGTATAGGTTATACATGAGTAGTTATGCAAAACATCTCCACATTAGCCAGGTTGTGAAAGATAACAGAAAAAAACAAAACTTCATATTAAGGAGCTATCAAAAAAAATTATGCTTCAATATGTTTTCAAATACCATCAGTTCTTTTTCTGCAGATGGATTGCAATTTTCGTAAGTCCTTCAGAGTTATATTTTGGTAGTCTGATTGGTATGGCACTGAATAGGTAAATTAATTTAGGTAGAATTGTCATTTTTATTATATTAGCTCAGGCCTAACTATGCGCAATTGATATTTTTCCAATTACATAGATCTGATTTTATTTGTGTGAAAAGGGTTTTGTAATTGTGTTCATAGAGTTCCTGGGTTTGTCTTGGCTGGTGGACTCCCAAGTATTTTATATTGTCTACAGTTACTTTAAATGGGATTTCTCTTTCTATCTCTTGCTGCTGAGCTTCGTTGGTCATGTATAGAAATGCTGATGATTTATGTGGGTTTATTTTATATCTTCCAACTTTGCTAAAGTTGTTAATTGTTTCAAGCAGTTTTTTTAGTTGATCCTTTAGGATTCTCTAAGTATACCGTCATATCATGTACAAAGAGTGAAAGTTTTGTTTCCTCCTTGCCTATTCTAATTCCTTTAATTACTTTTTCTTCTCTTATTGCTATAGATAAGATTTCTAGTATGATATTAAATAATAGAGGTGATAATGGGCATCTCTGTTTCACCCCTGATCGTACTGAGAATGCTTCTAACTTATCCACTTTACATATAATGTTTGCTGATGGTATTAGGTAAATACTGCTTATTATTTTAAGGAAAGCTCCACCTATTCCTATACTCTCTAGTGTTTTTATTTTTGTTTCTTTGTTTGTTTGGGGTTATGTGGGTTAAGTGACTTGCCTAGGGTAACACAGCTAGTAAGTGTCTGAGGCCTGATTTGAACTCAGGTCCTCCTGAATCCAAGGCCAGTGTTTAATCCACTGTACCACCTAGCTGCCCCCCTCTCTAGTGTTTTAAATAGCAATGAGTATTGTATTTTGTCAAATGCTTTCTCTGCATCCATTGAGATAATCATATGATTTTGGTTAGTTTTGTTATTGAAGTGGTTGATTATGTTAATAGTTTTTCTAATGTTGAACCAGCCTTGCATTCCTGGTATAAATCCCACCTGGTTATAGTGTATTATCCTGGTGATCACTTGCTGTAATCTTACTAATATTTTATTTAAGAATTTTGCATCCATATTCATTAGGGAAATTGGTCCATAATTTTATTCTTCTCTTTTGGCTCTGCCTGGTTTAGGTATCAACACAGTATTTGTGTCATTAAAGGAATTTGGTAGAACTCCTTCTTCACCTATTTTTCCAAATAGTTTGTATAGTGTTGGAATTAATTGTTCTTTAAATGTTTGGTAGAATTCACTTGTAAACGCATCTGGCCCTGGAGATTTTTTCTTAGGGAGTTCATTAATGGCTTGTTCAATTTCTTTTTCTAAAATGGTCCTATTTAAGGATTTTATTTCCTCTTCAGTTAACCTGGGCAATTTGTATTTTTGTGAAGATTCATCCATTTCATTTAGATTGTCAAATTTATTGGCATACAGTTGGGCAAAATAGCTCCTAATTATTGCTTTAATTTCCACTTCATTGGTGATGAAATCACCCCTTTCATTTTTTGATACTGGTAATTTGGTTTTCTTCTTTCTATTTTTAAATCAAATTAACCAATGGTTTATTTTATTGGTTTTTTTCATAAAACCATCTCTTAGTTTTATTGATTAATTCTATAGTTTTCTTACTTTCAATTTTATTAAGTTCTCCTTTGATTTTCAGGATTTCTAATTTAGTATTTATTTGGGGATTTTTAATTTGTTCTTTTTTTAGCTTTTTTAGTTGCATGCCCAATTCATTGATCTCCTCTTTTTCTTTTTTATTCACGTAAACATTTAGAGATACAAAATTTCCCCTAACCACTGCTTTGGCTGCATCCCATAGGTCTTGGTATATTACTCATTATTGTCATTCCCTAGGATGAAGTTATTGATTGTTTGATTTGTTGATTGACCCACTCATTCCTTAGGATGAGATTGTTTAGTTTCCAATTAATTTTCAGCCTACCTTTCCATGGCTCTTTATTACATGTAATTTTTATTGCATCATGATCTGAGAAAGATGCATTAACTATTTCTGCCTTTCTACATTTGACTATAAGGTTTTTGTGCCCCAAGACATGGTCAATTTTTGAGTATGTGCCATATACTGCTGAGAAAAAGGTATATCCCTTTCTAGCCCCATTCAGTTTTCTCCAGATATATATCATATCTAACTTTTCAAATATTCTATTCACCCCTTTAACTTCTTTCTTATTTATTTTGTGGTTAAATTTATCTGATTTTGAGAGGGGAAGGTTCAGATCCCCACTAATATAGTTTTGCTGTCTATTTCCTCTTGTAACTCATTTAACTTCTCCTCTAAGAATTTGGATGCTATACCACTTGGTGCATACATGGTTAGTATTGATATTACTTCATTATCTATCATAACTTTTAGCAAGATGTAGTTTCCTTCCTTATCTCTTTAAATTATTTGGCTTTGTCTGAGATAAGAATTGCTACCCTGCTTTTTTACTTACTTTTGCTCCAACCTTTTACCTTTACTCAGTGTGTATCTCTCTGCTTCAAATGTGTTTCTTGGAAACAACATATTGTAGAATTCTGATTTTTAATCCAACCTTCTATTCACTTCCATTTTATGGGAGAGTTCATCCCATTCCCATTCACAGTTAAGATTATTAATTGTTTATTTCCCTCCATCCTCTTTTCCCCCTTTGTTTGTACTCTTTTTTCCCTTCTTTCACCCTATTCCTCTTGACCAGTGTTTTACTTCTGACCACTGGCTCCCTCAATCTGCCCTCCCTTTTACCAACTGCCCTTCTTTTTCTTGCCCCTTTTTCCCCCATCTTCTGCCCTTCCTTCTATCAATACCACTCTTTTCCCCTTCCCCTTTTGTTTCCTTAAAGAGTAAGCTAGGGGGCAGCTAGGTGGCACAGTGGATAGAGCACCAGCCCTGGAGTCAGGAGTACCTGAGTTCAAATCCGGTCTCAGACACTTAACAGTTACTAGCTGTGTGACCCTGGGCAAGTCACTTAACCCAGTTGCCACACACACACACACACACACACACACACAAAAGAGTAAGCTAAGGTTCTTTATACAAATGGGAGTATATTTTATTCCCTCCCTAAACCAAATCTGATGAGAGTAAGGTTGCAACAATGCTCACTTCTCCCTTCTTTCCCTCTATTGTAAATGGGTTCTTTTTGTGCCTCTTCATATGTTGTAATTAACCACATTCCTCCTCCCCTTTCCTCTCCTCCCCCTAGTTTTCTTTTATTCTTCCCCTTAAGTTTCTTTATATCATCACATCAAAGTCAATTTAATAACAATGCCTTAAAAGAGATACAGATCCCAAGAGTTAAAAGTATTATCATCCCTCATAGGTATTCAAGCAGTTTAATGTCATTGAACAACCTTTTCCTCCCCTCAACCCCTTGTTTACCTCTTTAGATTTCTCTAGAGTCATGTATTTGGAGATCAAATTTTCTGTTCAGTTCTGGTCTTTCTCAGGAAGCTTTGGAAGTCCCCTATTTCATTGGATGTCCATCTTTTCCTCTGAAAGAGAATGGTAAGTTTTGCTGGGTAGTTAGTTGATTATGGGTTGTAATCCAAGCTCCTTTGCCTTCCTGAATATCATATTCCAAGCCCTGTGATCCTTTAATGTTGAAGCTGCCAGGTCCTGTGCAATCCTGACTATAGCTCCATGATATTTAAATGGGTTTTTTCTGGCTGCTTTGAGTATTTTTTCCTTCACCTGATAATTCTGGAGTTTGGCTACAATATTCCTTGAAGTGTTCCTTTTGGGGTCTCTTTCAGGAGGTGATCAGTGGATTCTTTCAGTGATGATTTTGTCCTCTGATTCTACAATTTCAGGGCAGTTCTCCATGATAATTTCCTGGAATATTGTGTCTAGACTCTTTTCTTGATCATGGCTTTCAGGTAGTCCAATAATTCTCAGATTATCTCTCCTGGATCTATTTTCCAGGTCAGTTGTTTTTTCAGTGAGCTATTTCACATTTTCTTCTATTTTTTCAGTCGTTTGATTCTGCTTGACCAATTCTTGGTGTCTCATGGAGTTATTAGCTTCCATGTACCCAATTTTAATTTTTAAAGCCTTATTTTCCTCAGTAATCTTTTGCACCTCTTTTTCCATTTGGCCAATTTTTTTCTCCTATTTGGCCATTTTTTTCTTTCATTTTGGCCAATTGTATTTTTTAAGGAATTGTTTTCTTCAATCAGTTTTTGTGTTTCTTTTTGCAGTGTAACTCTCATTTCTCTCATTTATTTTTCTATTTTTTCTTTTACCTCTCATTTGGTTTTTAAAAGCCTTTTTGAACTTGTCTTAAGACAAGATCCTCTTCCCATTTGAATCTTCACTTGTAGGTGTAATGATTGGAATGACGCCACCTACTGGAGACTTACTATTGGAAAGCTCCACCATGAGGAGAATGCCTCAGAGGGCAAGGCCATGCGGCTTTTCCTTGGCGTCAGTAAGTGACGTTTGCTCATGGGTGCTGTCTATCAAGGCTACCAGCCAATCAACTTGAGGAGCCTCCTATTTTCTGGGAGGGGACAGGAAGGAGGAAGGAGAGCCTGTGTGTCTTTTGGGTTCCTGAATTGGTGACGGCAGGAAAAGACAGAGAGGAACTGAGGAAAGATAGGATTGCGAGGTTGTAAGAATTCTATTCTCAATCTTTCTCTTTCTATATTTCAATAAACCCTTAAAAATCTAAACTCGTTTTATCAGTGATTTTGGTCAGTTTCCCCCAAAACTGGGGGAACAGATTAGAACCCGCATTTAGAATTTTAAATCATACATAGGCATTTTGACAAACTCATTTGAATTTGAGTTTGGGTCTTCCCTTTCACCATAGAAGCTGTCAATGATAAGGATCTTTTTTTGTTTCTTGCTCATATTGTAGCCTGTTTTTAAACTTATAAAGTTGAGGTCTGTTTCTTGGGCACAGGGTTTACTGCTTTCAGCTGCCCCACTCTTGGCTTCCCCATTCCCCACTGTGTCTAGTTGCAGCAGTGTTGAGCTGCCAACTGAGCCCAGCTATGCTGAGCTGAGCAGTGCTGAGCTACCCTCCACTTTCACTCATGTAAGACAGATCCTTCCTGAAGTCTTTTAAATTATCTCAAGTAGTTGAATTGTGTCTCTCTTTTTGTAGGTTCTGTAGTTCCAGAATCTGTTTAGAGGCTTGATTTAATGTTGTTTTTGAGGGAAACATGGGAAAGCTCAGACAACTTCCTGGCTTCTCTCCACTGTCTTGGCTCCACCCCTGGAACTTCCCCCCAGTGAATCAAGATAGTTTTCAACATTTGTTTTTATAAGATTTTGAGTTCCAAGTTTTTCTCCCTGCATCCCTTCCCTCCTCTCTCCCCAAGACAGAAAGCAATCTAAGTTATATATATATACAATCACATTAACCATATTTCCACATTAGTCATGTTGTGAAAGAAGGATCAGAAAAAAGGGAAAAACCTCAAAAAAGGAAAACAAATTTTAAAAGTATAAACAGTATGGTTCAATCTGCATATTCCACAGGTTTTTTTCTGGATGTGGAGAGCATTTTCCATCATGAGTCCTTTCTTGGATCATTGTATTACTGTCTGTCACAGCCGATCATCACACAGTGTTGTTCATAATGTGTAAAATGTTCTCTTGGTTTTGATCATTTCACTCAAAATCAATTCATGTAAGTCTTTCCAGGTTTTTCTGAAATCTGTCTGCTCATCATTTCTTTCTATTTTTTTTGCAGGGCAATGAGGGTTAAGTGACTTGCCCAGGGTCACACAGCTAGTAAGTGTCAAGTGTCTGAAGCCGGATTTAAACTCAGGTCCACCTGAATCCAGGGCTGATGCTTTATCCACTGTGCCACCTAGCTGCCCCCCATCATTTCTTATAGCACAATAGTATTCCACTATATTCATGTGCCTCAACATATTTAGCCATTTCTCAATTGATAAGCTTCCCCTGAATTTCCACTTCTTTGACAATACAAAAAGATCAGCTATAAATATTTTTGTACATTTGGGTCCTTTTCCCTTTTTTATTATTTCTTTGGGAGGTAGAACTAGTAGAGGTATTTCTGGGTCAAAGTATATGCACAGTTTTATAGCCTGTTGTGCATGGTTCCAAATTGCTCTCCAGAATGGTTGGATGAGTTCACAACTCCACCAACAGTACATTAGTGTTCCAATTTTCCTATATCTTGTCCAGTATTTATCATTTTCCTTTTTTGTCATATTGTCAATTAGATAGGTCTAAGGTGGTACCTCAGAGTAGTTTCAATTTGCATTTTTCTAATCAGTAGTGATTGAAAGCATATTTTCATATGGCTATGGATAGCTTTAATTACATCATATGAAAACTCCCTGTCCACATCCTTTGACCATTTTTCAATTGGGGAATGACCTGTGTTTTTATTGATTCAGTTTTTTCTGTGTTTTAGATAGAAGTACTTTCTCAGAAACACCGGCTGTAAAAATTGTTTCCCAGCTTTCTTCTTTCCTTCTAATCTTTTTTGAGTTGGTTTTGTTTGTGTAAAACGTTTTTCATTTAATATAGTCAAAATTATCCGTTTTGCATTTGATAATGTCCTCTATCTCATCTTTGGTCATAAATTCTTCCTCTCTCTATGAATGTGACAAGTAAACTATTCCAACCTTTTAATTTGACCATGGTATCATCCTTTATATCTAAATCATGTACCCGTTTTGAATTTACTTTGGTGTATGGTATAAGCTGTTGGTCTATGCGAAGTTTCTGCCATCCAGTTTTCCCAGCAGTTACTGTCAAATAATGAGTTCTTATGCCTGAAGCTAGAATCTTTGGGTTAACAAACAAGTGATGGCTATATTCATCGACTGTATGTTTTGTGTGTCTAATCTGATCCATCACTCTATTTCTTAGACAGTACCAAATAGTTTTGATGGTTTCTGTTTTATAATATAGTTGTAGATCTGGTACAGCAAGGCCATCTTCTTTTGTATTTTTTCCCATTAATTTCCTTGATATACTTCCATATGAATTTTGTTATTGTTTTTTTCTAGCTCTATGAAATAATTTTTGGTAGTTCAATTGGTATGATATTGGATATACATTAATTTAGGTAGAATTGTCTTTTTTGTTTTGTTTTGTTTTTTTAGTGAGGCAATTGGGGTTAAGTGACTTGCCTAGGGTCACACAGCTAGTAAGTGTTAAGTGTCTGAGGCCGGATTTGAACCCAGGTACTCCTGACTCCAGGGCCGGTGCTCTATCCACTTGGCCACCTAGCTGCCCCTTAGAATTGTCATTTTTATAATATTAGCATGGCCTAGCTATGTGCAATTATTATTTTTCAGTTTGTCTAGATCTCATTTTATTTGTGTGAAAAGTATTTTGTAATTGTGTTGATACAGTTCCTAGGTTTCCCTTGGCAGGTAGACTCCCAAATATTTTCTACAGTTATTTTAAATGGAGTTTATTTTTCTATCTCTTGTTGCTGAGCTTTGTTGGTCATGCATAGAAATGATGATTTATGTGAATTTATTTTATATCCTGCAACTTTGCTAAAGTTGTTAATTGCTTCAAGTAGGGTTTTTTTAGTTGATTCTTTAAGATTCTCTAAGTATACTAACATATCTGCAAAAAGTGATCATTTTATTTCCTTCTTACCTATTCTATTTCCTTCAATTTCTTTTTCTTCTCTTAATGCTAAGGCTAACAATTCTAGTACATTATTGAAAAATAGTAGTGATAGTGGACATCCTTGTTTTACCCCTGATCTTATTGGGAAGGCTTCCAACTTATCCCTATTACATATAATGCTTGTTGATGGTTTTAGATAGATACTACTTATTGTCTGAAGGAAAACTTACTTTATTCCTATGCTCTCCAGTGTTTGTAATAGGAATGGGTCCTGTATTTTGTCAAAAGCTTTCTCTGCATCTATTGAGATAATCATATGATTTCTTAGTTATATTATTGATATAGTCAATTGTGTTGATAGTTTTCATAATACTATCTTGGTGATAAATTGATGTAATTTCTTTGCTAATATTCTATTTAGAATTTTTGCATCAATATTTATTAGGGAGATTGGTCTATAATTTTCTTTCTGTGTTTTTCCTCTTCCTGGTTTGTGTATCAGCACCATATTTGTCTCATAAAAGGAATTTTGTAGGATCCCTCCTTCACCTGTTTTTCCAAATAGTTTGTAGACAATTGGAATTGATTATTCTTTAAATATTTGGTAGAATTCACTTGTAAACTCATCTGACCCAGATATTATTTCTTAGGGAGTTCATTGATAGCTTGTTCAAATTCTTTTTTCTAAAATGGGCTTACTTAAGGATTTAATTTATCTACTGTGAATCTGGGCAATGTATATTTTCATAAATATTCATCCATTTCAAATAGATTATCAAATTTATTGGCATATAGTTGGGCAAAAATAGCTCCTAATTATTGCTTTAAATTCTTCTTCACTGATGGTGAATTCATTCTTTTAATTTTTGATACTGGTAATTTGATTTTCTTCTGTTTTTTAATCAAATTAACCATATATTTATCCATTTTATTGGCTTTTTCATAGAATCAGCTTTTAGCTTTATTTATTAATTCTATAGTCTTCAATTTTCTTAACCTCTGATTTTCAGAATTTCTATGTTGGTATTTAATTGGGGATTTTTAATTTGTTCTTTTTCTAGTTTTTTCTAGTTGCATGCCCAATTCATTGATCTCCTCTTTCTCTATTTTATTTATATAATCATTTAAAGATATAAAATTTCCCCTAAGAACTGCTTTGATTATATCTCATAAACTTTGAGATGTTGTCTTATTGATGTCATTCTCTTTCATGAAGTTATTGATTGTTTCTATGATTTATCATTTGTCCCACTCATTCTTTAGGATAAGATTATTTAGTTTCCAATTAACTTTTGGTCTATCTTTCCATAGCCCTTTATTACCTATAATTTTTATTGCATCATGATCTGAAAAGGATGCATTTACTATTTATGCCTTTCTGCATTTGACTGTGAAGTTTTTATGCCCTAATACATGCTCAATTTTTGAATAGGTACCATGTACCATGGAGAAAAAAGGCATATTCCTTTCTCTCCCCATTCATTTTTTTCCAGAGGTCTATCATATTTTTCTAAAATTCTATTTACCTCCTTAACTTCTGTATTATTAATTTTGGGGTTAGATTTATCTAGTTCTGAGAGGGAGAGTTTGAGTTCCCCACTGGTATAGTTTTACTGTTTCTTCCTGTAACTCACTTAACTTCTCTTCTAAGAATTTGAATGCTATACTACTTGGTGTACATATGTTTAGTATTGATATTACTTCAATGTCTATGGTACATTTTAGCAAGATTTGGTTTCCTCATCTCTTTTATTTGGGTCTATTTTGCTTTGGCTTTGGCTTAGATAAGGATTGCTACCTCTACTTTTTTTTTTTTTACTTCAGCATAATACATTCTGCTCCAGCCATTTACCTTTACTCTGTGTGCATCTCTCTTCTTCAGATGTGTTTCTTGTAAACAACATATTGCAGGATTCTATTTTTTAAGCTACTCTGCTATCCACTTGTTTTATGGGAGAGTTCATCCCATTCACATTCACAATTATGATTACTGTGTATTTCTCTGCATCCTGTTTTCCCCCTTTTTTATACTTTTCTCTTTCCCTTCCCTCATCCCTTCTCACCAGTTTTTTGCTTCTGACCACCACCTCCCTCATCCTTCCCTCTGTTTTATCAGCCCCACCTCCCTTTTGCCTTTTTCCCTTTTGTCTCCTAGTTTTTCTCTCTCTTCTATGAGTTCCACCTCCCTTTTTCTTTCCCCTTTTGCCTCCTGGTTTTACCCTCACTTCTATCAGCACCCCAACCTTTTCTTTCCCCTTTCCCTTCTTACTTCCCAAAAGGTAAGATGAAATTCTATAGCTGAGTTTATATGTTATTCCCTCTTTGAGCCAAATCAGATGAGAGTAAGGTCAAAACAATGCTCACCCCTCCCTTCTTTCCCTCTATTGTGTTTTGGTTTTTGGTTTTTGGTGAGGCAATCAGAGCTAAGTGACTTGCCCAAGGTCACACAGCTAGTAAGTGTTAAGTGTCTGAGGACAGATTTGAACTTAGGTCCTCCTGAATCCAAGGCCGGTGCTCTATCTACTGTGCCACCTAGCTACCCCAAACTTTCTTTTTTTGCGAGGCAATTGGGGTTAAGTGACTTGCCCAGGGTCACACAGCTAGTAAATGTCAAGTGTCTGAGGCCGGATTTGAACTCAGGTCCTCCTGACTCCAGGGCCAGTGCTCTATCCACTGTGCCACCTAGCTGCCCTTCTTTCCCTCTTTTGTAATAGGTTTTCTGTGCCTTTTCATGTGATGTGATTTACTTCCATTCTTCTTTCCCTTTCCTCTTCTCCCAGCATAATCCTTTGTGTTACCCTTTAATTTTTTTATGTTGTCACATCAAAATCAACACTTTCTGTCTATGTGTACTTTTCATATCTTTGCCATTTCTCAAGAGTTACAGATATTTTCTTCCTGTCTAGGGTTGTAAACATTTAAACCTTATAGAATAATATATTTTCCCTGGTATTTTACTTTTTATGATTCTCTTGAGTCTTGTATTTGTAGATTTTCTTTTACTGGGTAGTACTTTCTTGGTTGTAATCCGAGTTCCTTTGTCCTCTGGAATATCAGATTCCAAACCTTCTGATCCTTTATTGTTGAAGCTGCCAGGTCCTGTGTAATCCTGATTGTTGCTCCTTGATACTTAAATTGTTTCTCCCTGGCTGTTTGCAGTATTTTCTCCTTTACCTGATAATTCTCGAATTTGGCTACAATATTCCTTGGAGTTTTCCTTTTGAGGTCTCTTTCTGGAGGTGATTGGTGGATTATTTCAGTGAATATTTTTTCCTCTGATTCTAGGACATAGGGGCAGTTTTCCTTGATAATATCATGAAAGATGCTTTCCAGTTTCTTTTTTTTTTATCATGGTACTCATGTAGTCCAATTATTCTTAAATTTTCCCTCCTTGTTCTATATTCTAGGTCTGTTATTTTTTTTTTCTGAAATGGTATTTTATGTTTTCTTCTACTTATATATTCTTTTGATTCTACTTTACTTTTTTCCTGTTGTCTCATTAATTCATTAGCTTCTATCTTCCCCCTTGTGATTCTTAAGGAATTGTTTTCCCCAGTCAGCTTTTGCACCTCTTTTTCCATTTTTCCAATTCTATTTTTAAGGCATTACTTTCCTTTTCCAAGCTATTAACTTTCTCTCACATAACTCTCATTTCTTTTCTCAATTTTTCTCTTCGAGCTCTTCCAAAAGAGTTTTTTGGTCTTGAGACCAATTCTTATTCCCCTTTAAGACTGGATGTGTAGGCATTTTGACATTATTGAATGACTCTGAGTTTATGTTTTAATCCTCCCTGTCACCATAGTAGTTTTCTCTGGTGAGGGTTTTTTGTTTGTTTGTTTCTTATTCATATATTTTTTTTTTTTTTGGTGAGGCAATTGGGGTTAAGTGACTTGCCCAGGGTCACACAGCTAGTAAGTGTTAAGTTTCTGAGGCCGGATTTGAACTCAGGTACTCCTGACTCCAGGGCCGGTGCTCTATCTACTGTGCCATCTAGCTGCCCCTTATTCATATTTTAGCCTCTTTTGTGCCTTTTAAGGTTGAGTTCTGCTCCTGGGCTATAGTATACATTGTCCCAAGCTTCTTTTGCTTGAGGCTAGGGGCCCAATCACTGGCTTTCTGCTCTGAGGCCTCAGCTGCTTGAAGTTTGCTCACTGCACTGGGGTGGTTCAGCCTAGTTTGGCCTCTTGGGTAGCAGATACCCCAGCTGGCAAATTGCCTTCTGTGTTGGGGCTGGAGGCCTCACAAGTGGCCTGCTATGCCACTGACTTGCTGAGCTAGGACCATGGGTCCTCAGCTTCTTATCTGTGCTGTGGCTAATAGCCTTTTGCTGGCTTTTCCAGTCACCTTTTGCACTGAGTTGTGCTCCCTTTTATCCCAGGTGAAACAAACATTTTCTGAAGACCTTATAAGGTTATATTAAATTGGAAGATGATTTCACTCTGTCTTTATGCAGGTTTTGTAGCTCCAGAATCTGTTGAGAGGATTAATTTAACTTTGTTTCTGAGGGAAATTTGGGAGAGCTTGGGCAACTTCCTGGCTTCACTCTTCCCTCTTGGCTCTGCCTCCAAAGACATCTCCCAAAAAAATAAATGGTGCAAGGATAAGAATAGGAAATTTTCATAGGAAGAAATTAAAACTATTGTCAACCATATAAAAATGTGATTTTTTTCAATCCCTAATTCCAAGATGATAATGGTGGCCTTTTAAACACATAAGACTGAAGTAAGATTCTTTTATACATACATATGAATATAATATATGTATATAATATTGATAAAAGGATAGATATAGAGATAGAAAGAAAAATGGTAGCTGGAGTGAGGAAGACCTGTACTTAAATTCTACCTTTAGCAATTTCTAGCCATGTAACCACAGGCATGTCATTTCAACTTTCCTCATCTATAAAATATAGATACTTTACAAGGTATTTAAAAGGCTAAATTTATAAAATGCATATGTGTCTGTACAGCATTGTATACACAAATATATTATACATATGTACATATACATATGCATGTATACTAAATATTTGCATATATGTATATACAGACAATGTAGTCTAGGATTTAAGGAAGTGTAGTCTAGAACCCTTTGATAAATCAATTGGTAGAGCAAAGTACTATAGAAACAGAATATCTGGATATCCTTAGGTTGCTGGTTCAATTCAAGCTCAGACGAGGTGATGCCATTTGGGTAGCTAGGTGGTATATTAGATAGAGTGCTGGCCCTTGAGTCAAGAAGACTCATCTTCCTGAGTTCAAATCTGACCTCAGACATTTACTAGCTGTGTGACCCTGAGCAGGTGACTTAACTCAGACTACCTCACTTTCCTGATACGTAGAATGAGCTGGAAATGGGGAACCCTTCCAGTATCTCTGTTAAGAAAATCTCAGATGGGTTCACCAAGAGCCAGACAGACACAGCTGAACAACAATAACAGCAGGTCTAGGAATTAGAGGTAGGGGACAGAGCAATTTTGGATCAGGTGAATCACAAAGATTAGTTCAGTACTAAGGCTTGAGAAGGTTCAAAATTCAAGGGAGTGAGCAAATGAAAACTTAGTAGTTATCTTCTCTTCAATTATTACTAGCATTGCAATCCCAGCCCATTACTTTGTTCTTTGATCATCATGTCAGTTGTTGCAAGAAGTAGGTTGTTAATTGATAAAAGTAAGGAGGAGGAAAGAAATAAGCTATTATACAAAGTGGCAATAATCAAAGATGATTTTCATATTAAAACTAAAATGAGAATTAAGAGTCAGAGCTTCTTTGGGTGCAGCCTGGAAATAAGAAGTGATGCTAAAAAATATATTCTATTAACATATGTGAAGGAATCAGATGAAATTAGAGAAATTTTCAGGATAGACATTTGCTACAGAAATTCAGTGTATTTTTAATTGCCTCAATTTTGAACTCTTCTCCTTTGCTTGGCAGACTGACCAGAGAGTTCTAAAAAACTGGGGAATTGTAATTTTCTGAAATACTAAAAAATAATTATATCAAAAGTTGCAGTCCTCAGGAGGAGGATAGTATTTTCCATCACCTCTGAGATTCTGTCTCTGTGTCTCTTAGGAAACACTGTCTCTTGGTATCTTCATTCAGGCATTAATTGGATGTATGGGACACTAAATTGCTGAGATATGCTATCTCTTATGTGAAACTATTCCTGAGTATTTATTTATTTATATCTATTCTTATAGTCCTTCACATCCTCCTCTGATACCCTAGAATGATTTGTTAGAGTTCTATATTTGAACTTCATTGGGGAAAACTAGAGCAGGCTCTGAGAGGAGTTATAAACTTGTGCTCTCTGATCCCCAAAGATATATATTACAAGCCAGGAGTGTTGGCAATCAACTTCTGTCAGATATTTCGACTTGATACTCTCCACTATATTTCTTCTTCTTCTTCTTCTCCTTTTTTTGCTGGGCAGTGGGGGTTAAGTGACTTGCCCAGGGTCACACATCTAGTAAGTGTCAAGTGTCTGAGGCTGGATTTGAACTCAGGTACGCCTGAATCCAGAGCTAGTGCTTTATCTACTGTGCCACCTAGCTGCCCCGCTCTCCCCTATATTTCAAATGGTGTCTCTAATTCTTAGTGTGCCTCTGAAAAATAGAAAGGTAAATATTAAAATGGAGACCCAGAATAGTCTTTTTCGGTTATATAATATGCAAATAATCAAACTAAGTCAGGACCACTATAACTTATTACTTGGTCCAGAGATTTATCTACCAATAAGTGCCCCCTTGAAATATGTTTTTAGAAGCAACTTATAGGAGTGAAACTAAACCCAAGAAGCTGACACTTGGGAAGATTTCACCTGACTCTACCATCAAACATTTACCAAGAGGTTTATCATTGTGGTATTAAACCTCCCTTATCCACTAATAAAAAAAGTCCTGATAGATTCAAGAAGGATTGGGATAAATTAGAGGATGATAAAACAAAGAGCAATGAATATGGATCCAAGAAGACTTGGGTTTGAGTTCACTTCTGGCATTTTCCTAGCAAGTCATTCAAACTCTGAACTTGTTTCCTCATCTATATAATGTGGATACCAATGTCTCACAAGGTTTTTATAAAGCTTAAATGAGATAATGCATATAAAACTCTTTGAAAACCTTTAAAATACTACATGAATATTAGTTATAATAATACTTAAAGTGAAGTTGGGAATTTCCAAGAGATGGTGCTAAACTTTGAAAATTTCATACATGGAAGTTATCATGGTCTCGCACAATATCATCAAACCATACTTAATTAAATGGATTGCTATATGTGCCAGGTACTATGCTGTGTTTTATAATTATTTTCTTATTTAATCCTCACAACAACTCTGTGAGATAATTGTTATCATCATCCCCATATATAGATGAGGAAACTGAGGTAAAAAAGGGTTAAGTGATTTGTCCAGAGTTACATAGATAAGGTCAAATTTGAATTCAGGTCTTCCCAATCCATGTTCAGTGCTCTATCCACTGCAACATTTAGCTGCTCATTGATACGGACTCTGTAGAGAGTTGGTGAGTTTCTTGAAAGTTTTTAAGCAGAGGCTGGATGACCACTTGCCTGAAATTTCACTAGAAACGTTGGTAAAGTTTTGGTACTGTTAAAAAAAAAGATCCTTTGTTGTAGATAATATGTTGATATTTGTACCTTTGTGTAAAATAAAGATAGGAGAGCATATTGTGAGACTAGAAAGGAAAGAAGATGAGCATACTGGGCTTTTCAGTGGAGATGGAAAAGCAGGTGGAAAGTATGTAGATATAAATTCATAGCAATCATTGTTCATGGGAACATTTCCTGTTTATAAGTCAATGTTCCTGCAAACACTTCTATATGTTTCAAACATTATCTAAACATGAGTGATTGTGAATGTAGCCAGCCTTTGGAGCAGGGAGACTGGATTTATGAAAGTCTTGCACTATTAAGCAGGGAGATGGGGCTTAGTTTAAGGAAGGAGAGTAGGAATAAGAGACCATCAAGAAGAAAAATGCCATGTTATATGCTCATTTTTGCTATGTTAAGTGGATATAAATACTTAAAATGGCCTGTTATGCAATTAAGCAGATGGATAGAAGTGATCATTCCACCCCTAGCATCTCACTAATAGTGAATAATATTCAGGAAGGTAGGGAGCTGGCTGAAAGCCTAACAATCAGCAGGAAACTCGCTGTTTATTTCTACAGGTAAGTCTCAATTTGTTGCCACCAGAAAAGTTAGTTTGCTTCAGTACCATTATTTCTCATGTTATTGAACAAGATATCAGAAGTCTAAATAGTTGTTTGGTCAACAGATTTCAGGTAACTATGAGAAGAAATAATTTAAGAGTAATATCTTTATTATTGAATATTTCATTCTGTTTGGGGTGAGCAGCTTTACATATACCCCTAAAACAGGTAGTTTTAACTTAAGATTCATTAACTTGTTTTTAAAATATTTAGATAACTTTTTTCGATATAATTTATTTCCTTTTGTAATCCTATATATAATGCATTTATATATGCATATATATGTATTATGCATTTAAAACTTTATTCTGAGAAAGGGTCCATAGGTTTCATCAGACTGCCAAAGATTTCTTTGGCACACAGAAATGTTAAGCACTATCTGTAATATTCTCAAGATGAAAAGATTATTTGATATATGAAATATCCTGTGACCTTACACATAATTCCCAATGTTACCCCTATCTAGTAGATTGCTGCATTTCATTCCTTGTAAACAGACTTAAATAAATGAGGATGAGGAAAGTGAGGGATGTACCTTTTATTTAAAGATTAATTTCTGCAATATAAGGATTGTGGGCATGAGAATAAGTTATAAAGGAATGCTCTTTTTGTGGAACAAGTAGATTTAGTTAGAGAAGAATAAATGTCTTATGTACTGCATGTTTATATAAATTCTTGCCTAACAAAGCAATCACTATGACAGTTCTCTTTTAGACATCATAAGATGTGGGGTGCTATTTACCTTATTGAATCCTCCCACCTATCATAATCTACCCCAACCTGATTTTTTTTCATGATTTGTATTTGGGTATGTTATTGGCACAGTCCAAAAGGAAGAAGAAAGACACATAGAACATAGAAGGGCAGGGAAATAATGAGAAATAGCAAAAATATGGTGTAAAAAATGGCAAATGAGATGATTGGAGAAAAAAGTTAAAATAATAAAATGGGAGATTAAAGAGATATATATATATACATAGTATATGACCAGCACTGGGCTAAATACTGTAATTGTGAATATGAAAGCAAGAATATATTAGACATTCTTGTAACACCATTGTTACAGTTTGCAGATACTAGATTTCATTGAATATTTGCTGACTTGGTATGTTTAAGAAAGAAACAAAGGCATACAAATACAGCTAGGAACCAGGGGAGAATGACAGTAGAGAGATATAGAGGGATACAGATTTTGAGACAAGAAAATAAAGAGATATAAGATAAGAGATATGGTGGAGGACATCAGAAAGAACCTCATTATGAATCCTAAATTGAAAAAACAACAACAGTTACCAAGATTTTTCTGGGATTTTTAGCAATTGACCCCATCTCTAATTTGTCTGGTTTCCAAAGAAGCCTTGCTCTAAAATATCCTTTCTGTTTCTGATTATTCATCTTTTCTTTTCTTTTTTTTAAAGGAGGACATAAACAAAATGCCAAGATTTTAAGGCAGAAAGGAAACCAAAAAGGCCATTTTTTTAAAAGAATGCTTTTAATTGAAGAATTCTTGAGCTGAAGGGTTTTTTATTTTTATTTTTTGTCTCTAAAACACTGGAAAAAGAAACCAACAGAAAAGATGAACAGAGTGAATAATGTCAGTTCTAGAGGATATTTTATCCTTGTGGGATTCTCTGACCAACCTCAGCTGGAAAATGTACTATTTTGGGTTATCTTGATTTTTTATTGCTTGACCATTGTGGGTAACATGACCATCATCCTGATTTCCTGCCTGGAACCTAGGCTCCATACTCCCATGTATTTCTTCCTCTCCAATCTTTCCTTACTAGAACTCTGTTTCACCACCAGTTGTGTTCCTCAGATGTTGGTCAATCTCTGGGGGCCAGAGAAGACAATCAGTTACATTGGTTGTGCCATTCAGCTATATGTTTTCTTGTGGCTTGGAGCCACTGAATGCATTCTCCTTGTTATTATGGCTGTGGATCGTTCTGTGGCAATCTGTCGACCACTACATTATGTCTCCATCATGCACCCCCGTCTCTGTGTTCAGCTGGTAATTTTGGCATGGGGAAGTGGCCTGATTCAATCAATGATCCAGATACCATCTACTTTACATTTGCCTTTCTGCCCTCACCACAGAGTAGATGACTTTGTATGTGAGGTACCAGCCATGATTCGCCTATCCTGTGGGGACACTGCCTTCAATGAGTTTCAGCTATCTATATCTAGCATCCTTCTCCTGCTAGTGCCTTTGGCCCTCATCCTGATCTCCTATGGTGCCATTACCAAAGCAATCCTGAAGGTGAAGTCAACTGCTGGACAGAGGAAGGCCATTGGCATCTGTGGCTCCCACCTTCTAGTGGTATCCCTCTTTTATTGTACTGTCACAGCTGTCTATCTTCAACCCAAAAGCCAATATAGTCAGAAACAGGGAAAGTTCTTTACCCTCTTCTACACTGTAGTTACTCCTACTCTTAACCCCCTGATCTATACTTTAAGGAATAAGGAAGTAAAGATAGCATTAAAACAGTTAGGAAAGAGAAACCGGATCTTCTGGGATATCTGTAGAAGATGATAAAATGAAAACACTGAAAATTAATGCTAGAAATACACAAATCTATGCATGTATACATATATATTGTATAAATGCCACAGATATGTGTATAATATCTAGCCACAAATGAACTATAAAAATAAATACTAAGTAACTAAATATAACTAAAGACCACCTCACAAAGGTTCTGCTCCTAGTCTCTCTTCACATAGCTCAAAGACAGGCCATCTTTAATAGATCCCATATCCTTTTTGGTTGCTAGATTTTTGGGTATAAAGGCTTAAAATTAAAACCTTTCCATTGTTCCTGGGGAAACTTGATTTTAGTTCAAGATGAGGATATTATTCAGACTTGCCATTGGTCTCAAGAGAAAAGAAAGTGGATGGGTACAGAAGATGATAAAACTTGGAAATAGAAGACTCATTAAGGAGATACCCTGAATTGTCATTGGTTACCTTTACAACTATTTAATTTTTATAGAAAGAAATAGGTAGACAAAACCTAGTTAAGGTAGATGAGATCCTAACATAAAGGATTTTTAGATTTTACCTCCAGAGTGTCAAGAACAAATGTGCACCAGCATTTTAAGGCCAACCTTCACTTGGGTTTAATTTATGGTCTAAATATGCCCAAAGGGCAATAAAGCTGTGAATACCCTTTGACCCAGCAATTCCACTTTTAGGTCTTTTTCCCAAAGAAATCATGGAAGGGGGAAAGGGACCCACATGTACAAAAATATTTATAGCTGCTCTTTACGTGGTAGCAAGGAATTGGAAGTTGAGGGGGTGCCCATCAGTTGGGGAATGGCTGGACAAGTTGTGGTATATGAATATAATGGAATACTATTGTGCTGTAAGAAATGATGAGCAGGAGGAGTTCAGAGAAACCTGGAGGGTCTTACGTGAGCTGATGATGAGTGAGATGAGCAGAACCAGAAGAACATTGTACACAGTATCATCAACATTGAGTGTTGACCTACTGTGATGGACTATATTCTTCTCACCAATGCAATGGTACAGAAGAGTTCCAGGGAACTCATGATAGAAGAGGATCTCCAAATCCAAGAAAAAAAAAAAAGAACTGTGGAGTATAGATGCTGATTGAACCATACTATTTCTTTTGTTTTGGGTGCTGTTGTTTTTTTTTTCTATTTTGAGGTTTTGCATCACTGCTCTGATTTTTTCTGTTGTAACAGGATTAATGCAGAAATAGGATTAATGTTATTATGTGTGTATATATATATATATATATATATGTGTGTATATCTATATCTACATCTATATAGATATACAGATATAACCTATATCAGATTACCTGCTGTCTAGGGGAGGGGGGAGGGAGGGAGAAAAATCTGAAATTGTAAAGCTTGTATAAACAAAAGTTGAGAACTATCTTTACATGTAATGGAAAAAATAAAATACCTTATATGTAAAAAAATAATAATTAAAGGAACAGTGAAAATAAAAAAAATTTAAAAAAAATTTATGGTCTAAAGCAATAGTTGTGGTCTTCCTGTAGCCACATCCTAACTGGTCATTGATATCAAGGGATGGCCAAAGACTTCATTCAACCCCAGAGGTCTAACAAAAGTTACAACAGTGAAATAGGGATTGGAAAAAAGGGTACAATAGCACAAGGTTGCAGAAATCAGAGCATTGATGGTTGGAAGCAAACCATCTGTGGCAAAAAGAGATAAAAGCTATTTTGTTGTTATTGTTGTTGTTGTGTCCAACTCTTTATGACACAATTCAGGGTTTTCTTGGCAAAAATATTGAAGTAGTCTGCCATTTTCTTCTCCAGCTCATCTTACAGATGAGGAAACTGAAGCAAACAGGGTTAAAAGACTTGCCCAGGGTCACAGAGCTAGTCAGTGTCTGAGGCTGGATTTGAACTCAGGTCTTCCTGACTGAAGGCCTGGTGCTCTATCCACTACACCACCTAGCTGGCCAAAACTTAGTTAGCAGGGGAAATGAACAAATAATGGATAAAAAAACTTGGAATGTTTTGTTGAAGGGAGATATCCAAGGACTTGTCCAAACCTAGTTCACATTTCTGGTTAGTTCATTCAATTAAGGTATATTTTCACTCAACAAAGGTATTAGGGAATGATTTCTTCTCTGATTCTTACAATAACAACATTTAAGGGACACTTTAAGTTGTAATATTTAATAATGCACCAAATAGAGAAATAAAATTAAAAGATTGATTTGAGTTCCACAAAAAGTAGAACTCTTTTTTTCTTAAAGTTTATTTTTCAGTTAACTAATAGCTTATTGAATTTGTTAATTTTTTTTAAAAAGTATTGCTTTTGTTTGTAGGCTACATATTCCTTAATTTTCTTCAAATTTTTTCTCTGACGAAGTTTCTTCTTTTGCATTAATTTTAGTGTTGCCAATTTGCTCATTTTTAGTCTTTGTAATTAGTTGGCCAGTTTTTTGGTTCCATTTTATTTTTTAATATTAGTTTCTAGAGATAAATTTACCTCTGAGGTCTACTTTATCTGTGCTCCATAAGTTTTCCCCTGAAATATTAACTTAAATCCTACTTCTACTATTTTTCCTTATTTTTCCCTTGATTTTTAGCTCAATTAAGTATTTACTGTTTTCTCAATGTCTGTAAGATAATATCTAACTAAAAAATGAATTACTTCCCTCACTATGCTTATGGTTCTGTCTATCTAAAGCTAATAATAATAATAATAATATGTGATTGAGGTATTCAACATTTAAAATGATTAAGCAGAGTAGTCAAGCAGGTTCAGATATTAAGAGAAAACCATGAAATGAAAAGAGGTAGTTGAATGTACAGATAGATACATAAATACATATATTCTTAAATACATATATGAATATGAAAGTTTATTTAAATTAGTTGAGTAATTTTATCATGACCTTTGTGGCTAGTATAACAGGCATCTAGTTAGGGATCAGGGATTCAAGTAACAAAAAACTTAGTTTTGGAAGGCTGCAGACAAGTCCATGAAAAAAATAAATGCTCAAGGCAGGGGTACCTCAGCCTTGGCTTCAGTTCCACCTTCCTACTAACTCAGCTCAGAAGGACCTTGTAAACTTCAAATGATTGGGATTTCATAATTATCTTTGAAATTGTAGATGAGTGATAATGATTGCATGAGATGGACAAGATTAACTGAATAAAATAAGGAAAGGCAAATTCAAGTATCTACAAGGAGTCCTGCAGAAATGCTACACCATATCTAAGGGTAGCATCCCTGAGGGGCAGATCAGTTGGGAAGGAGCCTCAGCCTCACTCACAGGAATTCTCACCTCACAGATAGTGAGGGGGTCAGACATCTATCTGAGCAGGAGGTTGAAGGACCTTCAGCTGCCAAGAGATACCAAGCCCAGCTATGCTACCGAGATGAGGTTCTAGACTGTGGCTGAAAGTGAAAAAGAACTAGAACAGCCAGGGTGAGAGCAGTGGGGTGGGGACACTGCTGGCTGTAGGCACTTACAAGAGAGCTAAGTTCCTTGTTATGGTTCCAGGACAGAGTGGAAAACTGAAGGTTACAGCCACTGGAAAATCATCAGGGAGAAAAAGCACTTCCAGCATAGTGTGTCTGGGGACACCTTAGCTGTGGCTTGAAGGGAGGAATGAGTGCTGAGGTTGGGGCCAGGACAGGGCTCAGAAAATAACAGTAAGAAGTTCCTGAGGAAAGAGGCAACATCACCCAAATCCAGGATCCAGAGGTCATAGCTATAGCTAAAAGCTGCTAAAAGTTTTAGAACAAAAGGGTAAAGTAGTAATAAAAATTTTATAAAATATACTGATCATTACCTGAAAGAAACCCCAGGATGAAAACCAACCTACAGGAATATCATAGTCAAAATTCAAAACCACCAGGTTAAGGAAAAATATTATAAGCAAGAAGAAAAAAATTCAAATACTGTGGAGCCACAATTAGAATTACACATGACCTGTCAGCTGCTACACTAAAAGACCACAGGTCTTAGAACACTTTATATCAGAGAGCAAAAGAACTGGTGTTGCACCCAAAAATAACTTACCCAGCAAAATTAAGTATAATACTGAATGGAAAAAAGGAACATTCAATGAATTGACAGACTTTCAGGTTTTTGTCACAGAAATACCAGAACTTAATGGAAAATTTGACATATCAGATCCAGGAGAAATAGAAGGTAAACATCAAAGACCAATAACAAGTGATTCAATAAAGATAAAAATGTATACTGTTCATATGTGGAAATGTGAACTGTATTCTTAAGATGATCATTAGAATTTGGGTAGTTTGAAAGAAGGTTGGGGATAAGCTTGAGTATGACGTGGTGATTCTAAAAAAGCAAAATTGTGTAGAAAAAGGCAAAAACAGCAATTATCTCATACAAATGAGGTGTGAAAGTAAAAACTGATTACAAAGATTATACATTATGGCCAAGCAGGATTCATACCAGGAAAACAGAGATGGTTCAAAATAAGATTTTAACATAATTGGGGGGAGCCAGGTGGTGCAGTGGATCAAGCACCAGCCCTAGATTCAGAAGGACCTGAGTTCAAATCTGGCCTCAGACACTTAACACTTACTAGCTGTGTGACCCTGAGCAAGTCACTTAACCCTCATTGCCCTGCAAAAAAACAAACCATCAAAAAAAAACCCAAAAACAACAAAAAAAGATTTTAACATAATTTACTATATCAATAATAAAAGTAACAAAAATCATATACCAATAGATGCAGAAAAAGCATTTAATAAAATATAGCACTCATTTCTATATAAAAAAAAACAACTGAAAGCATAGGCATAACCATTATCAACTATTATTTGTAATGGGGATAAGCTAGAAGCTTTCCATAAGGTTAGGTGTGAAAGAAGAATGCCCACTGTCACCAATATTATTAAATATTGTATTGAAAAAACTAACAATAGCAATAAGAGGAGAAAAAAAATCAGAATGCGGAATGAGGTAATAAAACTATCTATTTTTGTAGATGACATACTTGAAAAATCCTAAAGACTCAACTAAAAAGTTCATTCAAATTATTAATTTCAGCAAAGTAGCAGGATATAAAGTAAACCCATATAAATCATCAGCATTTCTATGTATCACCAAGATCCTGCAAGAGATAGCTAAAGATACTCCATTTAAAATAACTAGACAATATAAAGTACCTGAGAATTTACCTATCTAAACAAACCCGAGAGCTATATGAACAAAGCCATAAAAAACTTTGTACATAATTAAAATCATATTTAAATAAATGGAGAAACATAAATTATGCATGGGTAGGCAGGGCCAATATAATAAAAATGACAATTTTACCAGAATTAATCTACCTATTCAATGCCATCCCAATTAAATGACCAAAAAAATATTTTACTGATCTAGAAAAACAATAACAAAATTCATTTGGAAGAACAAAAAGTCAAGAATATCAAAGGAACTAATGGAAAAAATATAAATGAAAGAGACTTATCAATATCAGATCTTAAACTATATGATAAGGCAGCAATTATCAAAACTATCTGCTATTGGCTAAGAAACAGAAAGGTAGATCAGTGGAATAGGGTAGACATACAATCTATAACAACAAATGAATATAATAGCCTAGTGTTTCACAGATGTTAAGACAAGTTTGGGGGATAGGAATTAATTATTAGGTAAAAATTGTTGGGAAAGGTGGAAAGTAGTCTGGCAGAAATTAGGCATTGATCAATACTTTACACCATATCCCAAGATAAGTTCAAAATGGATACATGACCTAGAAAAAGGGAGAAACTACAAGAAATTTTGAAGAACATGGCATATATTACCTATCAGACTTATGGATGTGGGAACAATTTATGAGCAAATAAGAGATAGAGAGTATTATGAGATGTAAAATGGATCATTTTGATTACATTTATTTTTTTATAAATAAAACAAATGTAGCTAAGATAAGAAGGAAAGCAGAAAATTAGGGGGAGGGGCATACAGACAGTACTTCAGGTAAAGGTCTCATATCTCAAATATAAAAAGAGCTATGCCAAATATATAAGAATATTAGTCATTCCCTAATTGATAAATGGTCAACGGATATGAATAGGCAGTTTACAGACAGAAATCAAAACAATTTATAGCCATATGAAAAAAGACTCTAAATCTTTACTGATTAGAGAAATGCAAATTAAAACAACCTTGAAATATTAGTTTATACCTATCATAGTAGCTAAAATGATAGAAGGGGTAAGTGACAAATTTTGGAGGAGATGTGGACAAATTGAGATCTTAATTCATTGTTGGTGGATCTGTGAGCTGATCCAACCATTTTGGAGAGAGATATAGAATTATGCCCAAAGAATTGCCTATACCTTTCGACCCACTAATACCCCTCTTAAGATTGTTTCCCAAGATGATTAGGGAAAAAAGAAAAGAACCTACATGTTCTAAAATATTTATGACCACTCTCTTTGTGGTGGCAAAGAGCTAAAAATCACAGGGATGCCCATCAGTGTTGGGAAATGCCTGAATGAATTGTGCTACCTGTTCACAATGGAATAGTACTCTGCTATAAGAAATGATGACCTCAATGATTTTAGAAAAACATGGAGAAATATAGAGTGGAATGAGCAGAACCAGGAGAATATGCTATACAGTAACATAAGTATTATTTTAAGAACTTTGAGCAAAATAGTTATTCTGACTATTACAAAATATCCAAATTTACTGCAGAGTCTATGAAGGAAGAAGTAGCTTGAATACAGAAAAAGGAACTGAATATGTGTGTATACATACATACATATATATGTATGCACACACATATAGATTTATGTCTGATGGTAGCCATCTCAAAGTTTGGGGGAGGGAGGGGAAGGGAAAAAAGTTGCATAATAAATGGGTGGTATATTTGAAAGAAATGGCAAGTTGTACATAGTATATTGGCAATCTCACGGCAATACTCTGTTTCTATCCCACTGTAATGATTGCAGTGACGCCACCTGCTGGAGACTTACTGTAGAAAAGCTCTGCCATGAGGAGAAGGCCTCTAAGGGCAAGCCATGTGGTCAAGGTCCTTAGCCTCAGGAAGTGACATTTGCTCGTGGGTACTGTCTATCAAGGCTACCAGCCAATCAACTTGAGGAGCCTCCCATTTCTGGGAAGAGGACACGAAGTAGGAAGCGGACACTGGCAGAGGGGTTCTGTCTCTTTTGGTTCCTGACCTCGCCATGGTGGGTCGGATGATGGGGTCTCTTAGAAATAGTTAGATTTTTACCTTTCTCTCTGATCCTAATGCTCTTTAGTAAATACTTAAACACTTAAATACTCTTGCTAAAGCTTATAATTTATTGGTGACCACTCATTAGATTTTGGATAGTATAGCTAGAATTTTAGCCCTCTTACACCACTTTCTTATGGAAATGCCTGTTTCATTTCTTAAGTTCAGAATAAAATAAATACATTTATTTGTAAAAAGAGAAAGAGGAGGGGGAGAAGGAGGGGAAAGGGAGGGAGAAAGGAAGATGATACACAACATAATTCAAGAAATATGAAAAGAAAACTGTCCAAATCTTTTAGAACCAAAGGGGAAAATAAAATAGAGAATCACTTGGCCACTTTCTGAGAGAAACACTGAAATGACACTTCTCAGAAAAGTCATAGCCAAAATTTGGAGCTCCCGTAGCGTCAAAGAAAAAATACTGCAAGCAGCCAAAAAGAAAGGGGAAAAAACTAAGGAAGCAGAATCAGTATCATAGAAAATATAACAGCTAAGCATTCCACACAGCTTTCCAAAAATTGAAAGACTTTTCAGCCAAGACAGTAGCAGTTTAAAAGTAACATTTAAGCTAATGTGTAAATCAGGGCAATCTGGAAACTTGAATGTGTGCAGAGGGAGAGAAGTGAACAACATTTCACTTTATCAGTTCTGTAAAAAAGTGGTAATGGAAAATAAAATCTATTTAAAATTGGTACCATAAAAAAGAAAAGAAAAGAAAATATAACAGCTAGTATTATAAAGGGATGGAAAACCTGAATATTCAAAATGCCTAAAGATAGAGGCTTATAAGCAAAAACAACTTACCCAGAAAAACAGGGTATAATCCTACTAGGTTAGAGGAGGAATAGTGAAGGGAACCCATAGACCTATATTTTACTATGAAATAACAGATTTCCAAGTATTCTTGATTTAATTAAAAAAAAAAACAGCTGAGTACAAAGCTGGAAATGTAAACACAGGAGGTAAGAGAAACATAAAAAGGGTGAATGCAAGTTAGCAATAAAATCAAAATGTACGGTGCTGAAGTGTTTTAATAAGGGGAGATGATTCAAATGTGTCCCCAGAATCCTAATATCCTAAGGGGACAAAGAGGTAGATAAATATGTCAGGTCCTGGGAATATTTTTTATTATTTTTCAGTTGTCTTAAAAGAAGAAAGAAAAAGGAGGGGAAAGAGAATGCACTAGATAAGAAAGGGGGAGGAAGATTGAGGTTGTACAACTAGACTATAAAAAAGGAGGGGATGAGAGAAACAGTTGAAACTTCTTTTATCTTAATGAGTCAAAAGATAAAGTATACACACAGGTTTTGGTATACAAAAACATTCAAGTCAACAGGTAAATAAAAAGGAATAGAGAAAATAAGGGAGGTGTTGATTGTTCAGTCATTTTCTAAGAAAAATTAAGATACTATTTAAGGATTTAAGTAGAATTTTAGAAAACTTAGAAATGAGAGCTGACAACTATCAAAAGGAAATGTAAAGGAATATACATAAGTCTAAGCACAGCAGAGCACCTTTACCTCCCCCCCCCCCAATAAAAAAGACCATGTACAAGGGCATAAAAACTTCACCAAAATGGGGAGAAATTTGGACTCATTCGTAAACCAAAACTTCTTCAAAAATTCAAAAGCAGTGTGGTGAAACTTTGTTATAGAAGAAAACTGCAAATAATATGCCATCATAAGTTCAAAATGGATACATGAATCAAATATTAAAGATCATATCATAAAAGAGGATCAAGGGAAAAACTACCTCCCAATCTACAAATAAGAGTTCATGAACAAAAGATAGAAAATATTCCAGAAGATAAAATCAACAATTCTGAGTACATAAAGGGACGTTGGGGGAGACCCATATTGGGGGAGGGGGGGAAATATATATATATATATAGCAGCTGGGGAAGAAAAGGCTGTGTTTGTTGGCATGGAAGGTACAGAGGTATGGAGAGATTGAAGATTAGAGATTAGAGGATAATAAGGACAACATGGAAAAGAAGACAGGAAGGAATTGGGTCAGGCATAAAATTAGAGGCATTTTCACCAATGAGGGAGAAGTACCACTTTTTGGTGTGAAACAGGAGTAAAAAGGGAGGTGGTGAGGAAATTTTATCCATTTTCGTATTAGTAAAAAACCGGAAACTCTGTGTGCCCATAAATTGGGGAATAGCTTAAAAAATATTATATATGAATGTAATCAAATGCTATAGTGATACATATTTGTCTTTACATATTTGTAATATGTATCAGTCTTTGCAAATATGATGGTTTCAGTAAAACCTGGGAAGACAAGTATGTACTGACATGGAGTTAATTGAGCAGACCCAGTAGAACAATTTATACTGAAAAACAACATTGTAAAAATGAGCATCGGGGGCAGAGCCAAGATGGAGGAGGAGAGGCTGACACCTGCAAGCTCCAGATAAACCCCTCCACTCACTCCCAAATAAGGCCATAAAAAAAGCAGCCTAACTCTCATAAGAACAGAGTGAGACTATTTTCAAGCCAAAAATGGCAATTGAGATCACCTATTGATCAGGCTGAGAGGAGCTCAGCTCGCAGCCCGAACCCAGCCAGGAACAGACAGCACCTACAGTGCTTCCAAGTCTTCAGCTCTACTGGCCTCTTCTGAGGCTCGGCTAGCAGACTGATGTGAGGGTTCAGCGGTTGGCCAGGGTGAAGTGGCTGTAGACTCTGCTAGAGTTGGGGTGAAGCGCCCTGGTTCTGAACCAGTGGGCCAAATTGAGTAGTGGTGTCCCAGTGGGGGAGGGGTATGCCAAGCTTCGAACCATAGAGAATCAGATTTCAATCAGACATCTGCTTCAGGCTTTAGAAGAGTCAGGCAAAGAAAACAGCAGACAATAAATAGCTTGTTGGGGGGAGGGACAGACCAGATTACATCCTCAGAAGAACATAAAAACAAAGTCAATGCTCCAAGATCCAAAGCTTCCAAGAAAATATGAATTGGTCTCAGGCCTTGGAAGTGCTCAAAAGGGACTTTGAAGAACAAGTAGGAGATAAGGGGTAAGAGAAATGCACTGGAAGAAAGGGAAAGGGAGAGGTGGAAGGATGTAAAAAAGCTCACATAAAACATCAATAAAAAGCTAATGGAGTGGAGGGGAAAATGGGAAAGGAGTGGGGGAGTGAGTGAGCCTTATTTTCATCAGAATTGGCTCAAAGAGGGAATAACATAAACACACAAGTGGGTATAGTAATATATTTTTCCCTGAGGGAAAGTGGGAGGGGAAGGTAAAAAGGAGGGGAGAGATGAAGGAAGGGAGGGTAGATTGGGGCAGGGTGCCATAAAAAGCAAAACACTGCTGAGGAAGGTTAGGGTGAAAGAAGATAGAAAATGGAGTAAATATCAAGGGGAGGGAATAGGATGGAGGGTAATACAGTTAGCAGTAGTAATGGTGAAAGAAATGATGAGCAGGATGCCATCAGAAGGTCATATGAAAGGTGCAAACCATCAACAGAGGAAGAGTTGATGGTGTTTGAATACAGATTGAAGTGTGGTTTTGTTTGTTGGTTCCTTTTTCTGGAGTTGTTCTGTCTGTTTTCTTTTACAAGTTGACTAATATGAAGATGCTTGGCATGACTGCACATGTATGACATATATTGAATTGCTTCATTCCACAGGTAGGGTTGAGGAGGGAGGGAGAAAGAAAATTTAGAACACAGGAAAAAAAAATCAATGTGGGGTGGTGGGGTGGAGCCAAGATGGCAGAGAGAAGCCAGTAAGCTGCCTGAGCTCTCCCAAATTTCCCTTAAAAACAACATTAAATCAAGCCTCTAAACAGATTCTGAAACTATAGAACCTATAAAAAGGAGGAGGATCACAATCTTCCAAACACAGATAATTTAAAAGACTTCAGGAAAGGTCGGTCTCACTTGGCAGGGGGGAAGCGCAGAACACCTCAGCATAGTGCAGCATAGAGGGGGTCAGGGCAAGTCAGTGGGAAGCAACTGAGGCCCCTTGATCCTGGCTCAGCAGGTTTGTGTTGCAGTGGGCCAGTGGTGAGATCCACCAGCACCAGCTGAGAGGGCAGGCTGCCTGCTACAGGGCCACCCAACAAGACGGTGTAACCAGGACTGGCCATCCTAACTCACATCAAGATCAAGCACAGAGAGCAAGCCCAGGACAGTGAGAAATCCATAAGCCATAGAGGCATCAGAGCAGAAAGCCAGAAACACAGCTCCTATCTCCCAGCACAAGAAGCTTGAAACAGTGACCCTGGTGCCCAAGGAGTGGACCGCAACTTTAATAATAATAATAAGCTGCAATATGAGCAAGAAACAAAAAAGAGCTCTCACCATTGAGAGCTTCTGTGTCAACAGGGAAGAGACAAACACAAACTCAGATGAGGACAATACTCTCAAATTGCCTATGTGTGAAGCCTCAAGAGGGAAGATGAATTGGTCTCAAGGACAAAAAGCCTTCTTGGAAGCACTCAAAAAGGATTTTAAAAATCAATTGAGAGAGGTAGAAGAAAAAATGGGAAGAGAAATGAAAGCAGCACAAGAAAACTATGAAAAAAGAATCAGCAGCTTGGAAAAGGAAGCATAAAGAAGAAGCAGCTTAGAAAAGGAAGCACAAAGAATTGGCAGCTTGGAAAAGGAAGCACAAAGATTGACTGAAGAAAACAATTCCTTAAAAAATTAATTTGGCCAAATGGAAAAGGAGGTGCATAATGTCACTGAAGAAAACAATGCCTTAAAAATTCAAATTGGACAGTTGGAAGCTAAGGACTCCATGAGACACCAGGAATCAGTCAAATAAAATCAAAAGAATGAAAAAATAGAAGAAAATGTGAAATGCCTCATTGAAAAGACAACTGAGCTGGAAAACAGATCCAGGAGAGAAAATTTGAGAATCATTGGACTGCCTGAAAGCCATCAGAAAAAGAGCTGTGGAAAATTTCAGACACTAATGCATTGTTGGTAGAGCTGTGAACTGATCCAACCATTCTGGAAAACAGTTTGGAACTATGCCCAAAGGGCTATAAAGCTGTACATACCCTTTGACCCAGAAATACCACTATTAGGAGTTTTTCCCAAAGAGATCATAAAAAAGGGAAAAGGACCCACATGTACAAAAATATTTATAGCTGCTCTTTTTGTGGTGGCAAGGAATTGAAAATTGAAGGGCTGCCCATCAATTGGGGAATGGCTGAACAAGTTGTGGTATATGAATGTAATGGAATCCTATTGTGCTGTAAGAAACAATGAGCAGGAGGAGTTCAGAGAAACCTGGAAGGACTTGCATGAACTGATGATGAGTGAGATGAGCAGAACCAGGAGAACATTGTACACAGTATCAACAACATTGTGTGTTGATCCCACTGTGATAGATTTGATTCTTCTCAGCAGTACAATGATCCAAGATAGTTCCAAAGGACTCATGAACCATACTATTTCTTTTGGTTTTGGTGCTGTTGTTTCTCTTTTTTGAGGTTTTTCCTTTTTGCTCTGATTCTTCTCTCATTACATGACTAATGCAGAAATATGTTTAATGTGATTATACATATATAAACTATATCAGATTACTTGCTGTCTTGGGAAGGGAGGAGGGAAGGGAGAGATAGAGAAAAATTTGAAACTAGAAACCTTATAAAAACAAATGTTGAAAATTATCTCTAAATATAACTGGAAAATAAATATTTACATGGGAAAAACAAATTTTTAAAAATTGAAACAAAAAACTCAATGTAAAGAAATGATGAAAAAAATAGTATTTAAAAAAAAGGAAATGATGAGCAAGTAGATCTCAGAGAAATCTGGAAGGACTCACATGAACTGATGCTCAGTGAGATGAGCAGAACCAGGTGAATATTGTACACAGTATCAACAACATTGTGTGTTGATAAACTGTGATACACTTGAGTCTTCTCAGCAATACAATTTTCCATGACAGTTCCAAAGGACTCATAATGGAAAATATTCTCCAAATCAAAAACAAAACCAAAAACAAACCTGTGGAATCTAGATGCAGATTGAACCATACTATCTCTACTAATTTTTTGTTTTACTTTTTTGAGGTTTTTCTCTTTTGCTCTGATTCTTTCACAGCATGGCTAATGCGGAGATATGTTTAGTGTGATTATACATATATAACATATATCAGATTACTTGCTGTCTTGGGGAGAGGGGAAGAAGGGAAGGGAGGGGAGGGAAGGAGAAACATTTGAAACTAGAAATCTTATCAAAACATATGTTGAAAAGCATCTCTACATGTAACTAGAAAATAATAAAACACTTTTATAAAAAAATGAATAAATCAAAATAAAATAAATAAAATTTTTAAATGAGCATCTTTGAAACACTTGATAGCTTTGATCCATGTGATGGCCAGTCAAAATTCCAGAGAACTGATGATGAAGAATGCTACCCGTCAGCTGACAGAGAGGTAATGGGCTCAATATGTAAAATGAGACAAACAGTTTTGGATCCCCATTTGGGATTTTGTTTTGTTTTACTATGCATATTTATTAATAGAGATTTGTTTTTCTTTCTCTCTGCCCCCATCCCCATGAAGCCTGGGGAAGGTGAAAGGGAAAGAAAATTAGTTGTTAATTTGGAAAAAAAGAAATTTTAAATAAAATGTTTTAGTTGAAAACAAAATATAATTAAAACGACTGTATATTATGATTTTTAAAAAAACACAGTATTTTAAGTGGGGAGAGTTTTCTTCAGTTTACTCATTTGTTCAACATTAGTTTCTGACCTGGAGCTCTATGCTAGTTCCAATCTCCTATCTTTGCTGGGATTTTGGTGAGGAAGAGAGCCCTTCTTGGTCTTACTACATGTAACCTGGAGTACCCTGGTTGGCCTCCACTTCCCTATATTCTTCCTATATACTTGCACAAATTTTTGAGTTTTGGTAATCTGAATCTGTTGGGCTCCTGATGGTGTCTCAGAACAAATTGCTAGGGGATCTCTGCGCTCTTGAGAGCATTGGTCTAAAGGCTGCTGTTTTCCGCCTTTCCTGGAGGAGTCTAATAACCACACTCTCTTTCTTTCTTTCTTTCTTTCTTTCTTTTTTTTTTAGTGAGGCAATTGGGGTTAAGTGACTTGCCCAGGGTCACACAGCTAGTAAGTGTTAAGTGTCTGAAGCTGGATTTGAACTCAGGTACTCCTGACTCCAGGGCCGGTGCTCTATCCACTGCACCACCTAGCTGCCCACTTTCTTTTTTTTTTTTTTAACATCAATTTTTTTTTAAACTTTGTGTTCCAACTTGTCTTCCTCTCTTCCCTCCCACCCATGCCCAAAGAACTCAAACAATTCAACATAAATTATACATGAGTAGTCATGGGAAACAATTCTACCTTATCTAGGTTGTGAGTGGAAACAGATAAAAACAAAACTTCAGATTAAGGAATTGTTAAAAAAAAAAAATGTGTTTCAGTCTGTTTTCAGATACCATCAGTTCTTTCTCTGTATATGTACTGCATTATTCCTAGGTTCTTCAGGGTTATATTGGATCATTGCCTTGCTGAAAATAACCACATGCTTCCCAGCAGATTATCTTACACTAATGCTGTTATTTTGTAATACAGGACAATTCTCTCTGCTTCAGTTCATGTGTATCTTTCCAGGTTTTTCTGATAGCATCCTGTTCATCACAATTTCTATATAGTACCTTGAAATTGACAGAGAATTTTCTTCACAATAGCCCAGCAGAGTAGGTACCATACATTTTGACATTGTGGTCAATCAATATAACTATTTCCCTCCATCTCATTCCCTTCCAATGATATTTATTCCATTGTCTACCTTATTTTGCCCTAATCCTCCTCATAAGTGTTTTGCTACTGACTACCCCTCCCCTGCTCTACCCTCCCTTCATTCACCCTTTATCCTCTTCCCTTCCTACTTTCCTGAAGGGTTAAATAGATTACTCTTCCCTATTGGGTGTGTGTTTTATTCCCTCCTTGAGCCCACTCTGATGAGGTTATGGCCTCTGAGCTAATTCTGTTTTCTTACATTTTTCTTCCTCCCTCCCTCCTCAACTCTCCCTATGAAATCAAGCAATTCAATATATATCATACATGTGCTGTTATGCAGAACATCTTCACCTTCCTCTAAAGTGTTTTGCTTTTTACACCTCCCTCCCCCAAACTTCCCTTCCCTCCTTCCCCTCTTATCCCCCCCACCATCGCCTTCTCCTCCCACTTTTCCTCAGGGTAAAAATATATTACTATACCCGCTTGAAGTATGTATGTTATTTCCTCTTTGAGCCAATTCTGATGATAGTGAAGTTCACTCACTCCCCCTCTTCCCCTCCCCTCCATAGGCTTTTTTCTTGTTTCCTTCCTATGAGCTACTTCTCCCCATTCCACCTCTCCCCTCCCCCCTCCCCCAGTCTATTCCTCCTCCCCCTCACCCTTATTTAAAAGATATCATCATGGGTTAGCTAGATGGCACAGTGGACAAAGTACCAGCCCTGGGCCCAGGAGGCCCAGAGTCCAAATCCGGCCCCAGACACCAGACAACCCACCTTGTTTGCTCCACAAAGAACAAGGATATACAAAAAATAGCCAGATTTGACCTCAGGCTAGTGCTTATGGCACATGGCTTCTTGCTGAGAGACTATTGACTGGTTTGTCTGTACCATTTCCCTTGTGCTCTGATTCATCTTTCACAATATGAATAAAGCAGAAATATGTTTAATGTGATTGCACATATATAAACTACATCAGATTGCTTTCTGTCTTGGGGAGGAGGGAGGGAAGGGAGGATGGGAGAAAAATTTGGAACTAAAAATCCTATGAAAACAAATGTTGAAAACTATCCTTACATTTAACTGGAAAATAATAAGATACTTTTATTAGTAAAAAAAAAAAATTAACTAGTTCACCCTCTCATTTTATAGATAAGAAATGCTAAAGCCCTCTGATTTCACCAGCACCATAGCATAACCACCTATTTCATAGAGCATCTATAGACAGAAAGATTATAATCATGTAATATTGCAGTGGGTAAAAACTATGGTTTTATAATATACTTTCATATATATTTGTATAATTGTGTAGTAATAAAGAGAATAAATGATATTTTGAGACATTTGCAAAACATGTGATTTTGAAAATATTTGTTATTGTTGCTGGTGACTACTCTTTTTTTTCTCTCTATTAATACTTAAAGGAAATTCTAAACTTCAATTAAAGTTTAGTGAAAATAAAGATCCATTTTATTTCTCATATAAGTTCTCAGACACCCTTAAATCTCTCACTGGATCTCCAAATATTTTGTGAACCTTTGATTGAGAAGTCCTTTAGTAGATTCTCAAAGTGTCAGTGAAAAACAAGAGGAAGTTTAATGCCCCTACATTGGCCTAACTTTTTTTTAATATTCACAGTTGAGGAGTGTGAAGAATTAAAAGGGACCATTTAGGTATACAAAGGATTTAAATGGCTAAAAAATTAAGGAAAACCTAAAGAATCAGGAGGAAATAAAATCAATCTGATGCACTTTAGGCTTGATGCCTTTCAAGCTAATCTATTTTGCAGGAAACAATAGCAAAGAGAGAAAGTGCATAAATAGAAAGATGCAGTGGAGAACAAAGGCATTTAATGGTTAATGCCTTTCTGCCAGTTCTTTTTTTTTTTTTTTGCGGGGCAATTGGGGTTAAGTGACTTGCCCAGGGTCACACAGCTAGTAAGTATTAAGTGTCTGAGGCCAGATTTGAACTCAGGTACTCCTGACTCCAGGGCCGGTGCTTTAACCACTGCACCACCTAGCTGCCCCAATGTTTCTTAACAGTGGAAAATCATGATTATTCTTGGCAAGAGTGCAGGGGAGAGGTGAAGTGTAAGAGGATGGGATGGAGGGATAGAGGAGAGATACTGGGACAAGGGAACTGTAAAGAGGGATCCAACCATAGGTATAGAAGGATAACACTGAAAAGCATACTTACAGGAGAGGAAGTAAGTGTTGTCAGCCCCCAAAAATCCTTTTTCAGCTTTTCTAAGAAGGCTTTTTGGTCTTGAGTCCAATTAATCTTCCTCCATGAGGCTTCACATTGTAATGATTGGAATGACACCACCTACTGGAGACTTGCTGTGGAGAGCTCCACCATGAGGAAAATGCCTCAGAGGCATTGTGGCTTTTCCTTGGCGTCAGGAAATGACGTTTGCTCATGGGTGCTGTCTATCAAGTCTACCAGCCAATCAACTGGAGGAGCCTCCTATGGTCTGGGAGGAGACAGGAAGGAGGAAAGGGAGCCTGCGCAGAGAGCGCTGGCCTTTTTGGCTTCCTGACTTGATGGTGGTGGCGGCAGAGGACTTCACAGGAAATTTGAGGAAAGATAGGAATGCCAGGCTGTTAGAATTCTGTTCTCAATCTTTTTCTTTCTATTTTCCAATAAACCCTTAAAAACCTAAACTCGTTTTATCAGTGATTTTTAGTCAGTTTCCCCCAAACTGGGGGAACAGATTAGAATCCACATTTAGAATCTTAAATTACACAACATGTAGGCATTTTGACAGTATTGCCCTCATCCAAGTTTGTGTTTTGCTCTTCCCTGTTGCCATAGTAGCTTTGTATGGTGAGGATTCTTTTCTATTTATTACTCATATTTTAGCCTATTTTATGCCTTTTAAAGTTGAGCTCTGCTTCTAGACCACAGGGATTATGGTACCAACCTTCTTTTGCTGGGGGCCAGATCACTAGCTTTCTGCTCTGAGGCCTCAGGGATTCACTGCACTGGTGTGGCCCAGCTTAGTTGCACCTGTTGTATAATGCATACCCAGCAGATTTCTTTCTGCATTGTGGTTGAGAGTCTCACAATTGGCCTTCTGTGCCACTAGCCTGCTGAGGCAAAATCAATGAACCTCAGCTGCTGATCTGTGGGGTGGCTAAGAGCCTCCCACTGGCTTGCCCAGACACCGTTTGCACTATGCTCCCCTTTTACCCAAGTGAGATGAATTTATCTTGAAGTCCTTCTAATTTATCTTAAGCCAGAAGATTGTTTCACTCCATTTTTTTGTAGATTTTGTAGATTATGTTGAATCTGAAAGGAACAGAGAAAATGGACACAAGCATATGTAAAGCAAGTGCCGTTTATTGCAAGTCTTTTTCTCCTTTATATAGTCATCTTAAACAAAGAAATTCATGCATCAGAGGTTTATCTTTATCTTACATTAGCACAAAAATGTACAAAAGCAGGATGTACTGTTATTATGGTTTGCCCAAGAGAAAAACGCACGTATGTGAAGTCAGAGTGACCTGCTTGTTACAATCCGGACCCAGAGATAAGAGGAAGAGGAATACATGGGAAAAGGGGAAGAGGAGCCTCCTTTGTGTCAAGGAAGAGGAGCCTGTTTATCAGTCTCACTGCTATTCCAAGTTAACCCATTAGAGTCTCACTACACTCCTGAATCCATTTAGAGGTTTGATTTGATGTTGTTTCCAAGGGAAATTTGGAAAAGCTCAGGCAACTTCCTCTCAGGGTGGAGGGAGGTGGGGATTTTTCCCCCAGCTGTCTGACCTGGTGTCCTGTAAAACTCATGGGGCTTTGGGGCTCCACTGAAGCAGAAGGGGAGGGGCACCAGCCCCTCTGACAGAAAAAGACCCTGAGGGCCTAAGCCTAAGCCCAAATGTAGGGTCCCCAATCAAAATAAATTTCCACAATATTATAAATATATTGTAATATAATGTGTTGTGTAATATATTATATATTGCTATATAATATGTTATGATTAGAAATATTACAAATATGTTTAAATTGCCCTTTGAGCTAAGAAATTGATCCCCAGAATGAGAACATTTAGAATTGCTTAATGAGATGCTAGAAATCAGATATAGCCACTATTAAATCCTATTCTGATGAGAAAAGTGAATTCAAGAGCAGATCTCACCCTATCACCTTGTGTCCTCTTCTGGGATTATCTATTTCCTGTTTTCCCTATGGCCCAAGCTCCTGCCTCTACAACTACTACTAATTAGAACTGTGAGATAGGTTCCCCAGGGTCAAAGCTTTCAGCAAACTGTCTTCTAAAGTCCATTGGGTCTCTGAAGAGATAGGGACTAGGAGAACCCTAGGATTCTCCCCTCACTCTCAAATGTCTCCCATTTAAATTCATGATGACTTAGAGACTAGAGTATTGACTTAGAATATTGGATTATAGGAACAATTTCAGACCTCCATTCTGGTGCATCCTACATAGCGAAATCAATGCTTTGTGATTTCTCTTTCAAGAAGGCAGGGGTGGGGTGAATATACACACACACACACACACATATATACATATATATATATATATATATGTATGCATATACATACATACATACATATATATGTTTATTTATTCTCCTCTAGTCTCTTTAAAGGCCTATCTTTTCTCCTGAAAGGTGTCTCAGTTGTATTTTTATCTGATGTTTTTATTTCCTTCATAGTAAGGAGTAGTGGAAGTATAAACTCAACCCAGAAAACAGAAGATCAGACAGAGTGGTCCAGGGCTCCACTGAACAAAGCTACAGATTCAGGAATAGGTAAGTGAAGAGAACTTGACGGTGATTCAGGAGATAGCCCATGCCTGAACATTTAGGGAGTAACTATTTGTACTTTTTAAGGTAAAGAGAATAAGGGTGACCTGGTAATTCCTTCTAATTCACTAATTTCCTTGGATTGAGATAGGACACAGACTGTGTAGATTTCCACATACATTGACCAGCCTCCATAAGAGAAAATGAATTAATTGTGATGTCTGACTTGAAAGTGCACTGTTATATTGTAATGCAATAACATACCATCATTTATTTATTAAACTATGTCCTATTGTTGGGTATTTAATGTGCTTTGGAAAATTAGAAAACAGCTTGTTTGAAAGAGGCCTGGATATTTTAGTAGATAACAAACTCAGTATGACATCTATGTAATGTAGTAGCCAAAAAAGCTACTGTGATCTTTAGCTGTATAAATAAAAGCAGCAATATACTGGTAAATATTTAGCACATATCTCTCTGAAGAAAAAAAAATGTATGTGGGATATACTTTTAAGTTCAACGTGCATTATTAACATTTTCTCCATCACTTTCTTAAATCTAGATAGTCTAGTCTAGATCAACAAAATAATAAATTAAGCCTTGACTTTTGGTGTTTGCCAATTTCCCAGGTTTATGTGCTTACACTGAAAATTTAACAATAGGTTCAATGAGCCAGTTTGAGCTGACTCCAGTATACCCCTGAGAGAAGTATGGGAAGCAAGGGAAGTCATAATCACACTCTGCTCTGCTCTAATCAGAGCTCATCTGCATTTAATTTTGTGTACCTTTTTTTTAGAGAGACAGTGACTATAATGTATCATCATAAGAGCAAATATGGTAAAAATAACAAAAATAATGATATACAAAATAATATGACAGAACTAAGGGGTAGGAAAAGATGATTGTTGCCTTTAAGTATTTGAAAGACTGCCGTGTGAAATAAGACAGATTTATCCTGTATGGTTATTGATAGGAAAACAGATTAATAATGGGTAGAATTCAGAAGGAGACCAATTTTGGCTCAATATAAGGAATGACAGTTTATAAATTTGAAACAATTAGAATTGTCCAAAAAATCTTATGGTTTTTCTTAGGAGTGATTGTGTTTCTTGACTTTGGAATTCTTCAAATAAAGGATAGGTGGCAGGGACATTATAGGTGACCAAGGATTCTATTAGAGCCAGGTATAGTTTGCTAACCTTGTATTAGATGATTACAGGGGTCTTATTTTACGCTCTCAATCTATGAACCTATGTTTTCTGGTGGAGGAGCCTTTTTATAAAGCAACATATGTATACATTCTTAAGACTGTGAAGAAATGTGTGCAGTTTGGTGCATCACATCATAGGAAGCATATGAAAACTTTCTAACGTCACCAGACCAAAAGGAGATGGTAGCCAAAACATCAGAAAATAGGATATAAGATTTTGCCCCATTCAAAATTTTTCAGTGAGAAATATTTGGTTTTGATACCCTCCTACTTCTCCTTCAATAACATTCAAACATTCTAACATTGTGTAGCTTCCACAGTCAGGGTTTGGATCATCCACACAAGTGTTTGCTCAAGAGCAATGGTCTTTGTTCTGGAATACTTTTTCCCTCTCATCGCCTCTCCTTTCATATAGATTATATTGGACTGTCTAAGGGACACCAAGGTGTTAATAATTGATGACTTCAAAAGGTGTTTGCATTTTAAAAGGAGTAATCTTTTCCATTCAAAAGAATGAATAATAATAATAGAATTCCTTGCACTGATCAGTTCAGGGATTTATAGCATAAAAGGTCCATTCACAGATATTATTTAATTTTATCCTTACAGAAAACCTTGTTTTGTAATTATTAGTCATGTTTTACAGATGAGAAAATTCAGTTTCAAAGAAGTTAAGGGACTCACCCTAGATCACACAGCTAGTTAGTAAGGGAGAAAAAGACTAAGGGATAGGTTTTCTATTTCCTAAAACAGTACTTTCTTCACTGCAATGTGCTGTCTCCAAAACACAGACTTCATTATAAGGATTTTCTCACGCTTGATGAAAATCTTGAATGATATAATGTCAATTATCAATGATAGAGCAGTGGAGGAGATAATGAGAGGGAAACTTCATGGTAATATTTACATCATTTGACATTTCAGTAGCATCTTTGCCTACTTGTAAGGCAAAGTTGAAGATGGAAAATTAGGAACTTAATTAAGTTCTGGCAGGCTAAAAAGAGATGCAAAGTCACATAATTTTAGAAGGGAAATTATAACCTAATTTTTACATTGTTGGGAAGCAAAGAATACCATGATTATTATAAAGCACTCACATTATTTGAAGTAAATACAGCTTATATTTAAAAAAATCAGGGTAGCTAGGTGGCGCAGTGGATAGAGCACTGGCCCTGGATTCAGGAGTACCTGAGTTCAAATCCGGCCTCAGGCACTTAACACTTACTAGCTGTGTGACCCTGGACAAGTCACTTAACCCCAATTGCCCTGCAAAAAAAAAGAAAAAAAAATCCAGGGGACAACAGAGGCAATAGGTCCATGGCTATAGAATAATGCATATGTCTTTTTGATGTGTTGATTGATTTCGTCAGATTTTTTTCTCTTCCTCATATTTTCTTTTTTTATTTGAAAATTTTATTTTTTATATAGGATGGCTTTCTGAAGGTAGAGAGACAGAGGAATACTAGGATAAATTCTTGTGATATGAAATATTAAAGATACCAATAAAAATTTGGTTTCTTTTTTAAAATCTAGTAGAACAATGAGAGATATCACTTAGAATCAAATTCATCTTGAAGTGACAAATTTGCATAAGAATGGTTTTTAATAAAATGTCTAAGTGTTTTTCCTCTCCTCTAAATGGCTGTTCAAGAATTACTTTTTCTAGGGAGACTTCCCAGAGTAATAATCCCACCTGAATCTGTTATATATACCAGACCCTATTTGCATACTAATCTTTAGATATTTAGGGCTACAGGTTTATAGATAGATGTCTATTTAATGTTTCTCTTTTATTTCTCATATTTAATTCAAAGTGCCTTGACTTTCCCATTGACCTAGGAGTAAGTCAAGAGCAGGGATCATATATCCCATTAAACTGAGAGTACACTGAGAGATGAGATTGGGTGTTCTTTTTTCTGTGTCTTCTCTGAAAGGGATTTAGGTTAGGTTAGCCTTACTTAGATTGTGAGCTTCTTAAGGACAAGGAGTATGTTGTTGTTCATTCATTTCAGCCATGTCTGACTCTTTATGATTCGGCAAAGATACTAGAATGGCTTGCCATTTCCTTTTCCAACTAATTTTACAGATGAAGAAACTGAGGCAGAGTTAAGTGACTTGCTTAGGGTCACATAGTTGATAAATATCAAGGCTGAAATTGAACTCATGTCTTCCTGACTCTAGGCTGGATATTCTATCTACTGCACCACCTAGTTTCTCACACACACACACACACACACACACACACACACACACTTTTTTTTGCCCCTTTTGTGTCCCTAGTACTTAGCACAATGTTTAGCACATAGCAGGCACTTAATAAATATTTATTGATCGAAATGGGTGAGGTATCTTAGACATTACACACTTCCCTTGAAAGTAGTAAGTGCACAGATTCAAAAGCTACAGGTAGCCTAAGAATCCATTTACAATTCTCTCTAATGTGACTCATGTTTTTGTTCTGAAGAATTTGATGGTAAATGACAGAGGTTATTAGGAGGTCTGCATTCATGGAGATGACTTCCAAGTAGAATTTTCCTCAGGACATGTTTTTAGCTTACATTTCTAAATAAAGAAAAAATAGGATCTAATGAGGAGGCTTTCCATTTTCATAATTCTAATCTTGGTGTCTCCCACAGGTTGTGAGAAATAATGAAAATACCTAATGATACCTTCCCTCACCCCACAGGCTTCATCCTAGTGGGTTTTTCTGAATGGCCCAGGCTAGAAATGGTTCTCTTTGTGGCTATCTCTGTCTTCTACATAATGACTCTTCTTGGGAACACAGCCATCATCATTCTTTCCTACCTTGATCCACGACTCCACACCCCAATGTACTTCTTCCTGGCCAATCTCTCCTTCTTGGACCTCTGTTACACTACCAGCACTGTCCCCCAGATGTTGGTGAATATCCAGAGCAAAGAAAGGAGTATAACCTTTGTTGGATGTGTTACTCAGCTTTTCATTTTCCTTGGCCTGGGCTCCACTGAGTGTGTCCTCCTTTCCATCATGGCCTTTGACCGCTATGTTGCCATCTGCCAGCCGCTACACTACACAATTATTATGCACTCACGGTTATGTCATCAGCTTGCAGTGGTAGCCTGGGTTACAGGCTTCAGCAACTCCCTAGTACAGACAGTTTTGACTTTCCAGCTTCCCCGCTGTGGTCATTATCGGGTAGAGAATTTTTTCTGTGAAGTACCTGCCATGCTTTTATTGTCCTGTGCAGACACTTGGGTCAATGAGGTAGAAATGTATGCAGCTGTGGTTGTCATAAAAGTCATTCCAGTAGGGCTGATCCTCTTTTCTTATGCTAACATTGCCTGGGCAGTGTCGAAGATTCAGTCTTCTGAAGGTCGGAAAAAAGCATTCAATACCTGTGGGTCTCATTTGCTGGTGGTTATTATGTTTTATGGCTCAGCAATCAGTGGCTATGCTTACATGGCCCCCAAAAGTAATTCAGCCAAGCTGAAAGGTAAACTCCTTGCCCTATTTTATGGACTTATGACTCCCATGCTCAATCCACTCATCTATACTCTGAGAAACAAGGATGTGAAAGCAGCAACAATGAGGCTACTGGGGAGAAAGCAAGAGCATAAGTAGAGCATGACTAAAAGAGTAAAATTTTTCAGTGTTTTTTAATCCCTATTCAACAATTTTATCCTCTATGTAGGATTCCCCCAAACTTAACCATATTTCACAAAAATGATAGATTTTTGAGTCAACTAATCATTTGTGTTTTCTACATATAGTCAAAGTTTGATTTTCCATGGTGATAGAAAGGAAAAAATGAGTCTGTTGTTGCAAAGAGTGATTAATTAAATAATTTTAATTGACTTTTGGAGTGCGTTGCCTAAGTGTGGATAGGAACTCGTCTTTCTTTTTTATTTTATTCTATTTTATTTTGCAGGGCAGTGAGGGTTAAGTGACTTGCCCAGGGTCACACAGCTAGTTAAGTGTCTGAGGCTGGATTTGAACTCAAGTCCTCCTGAATCCAAGGCCAGTGCTTTATCCACGAGCTGCCCTCGTCTTTCTTATTCATGTTTTATTTATGTTAATATTTCAAGTTGTTTATTTTTCCAGATTGTATGCCCCTCTCCTCCAATCATGTCAGAGCTCAGCTATTATCTATATGCTTTGATCAGTCCTTACATTAAACATTCAAAAGGAAATGTCCCAAAAGTTCACTTCATACAGAGATGATAAATATTTAAAATATTTTCATCTTCAGTTTTGTTATTAGGTCTCATGTCTCTTAACCTATTTATTTAGTTTAATATTTAGATTCACAGTCTTCAGGAGACATTGAAGAATTGGACCAATTCAGATAAAGGGGCAACAGTAGTAAGGTTTTAAGAGTATAATATGAGACCATCTTTTCAAGAAAGAGGTAAAACATTATTTAAATGTTCCATCCAAAGGCTTCACATATCATAGTTTGCTTAATCTTTAAAAGAGACATCATACCTAACCAGTATTCTTGGTCCTTGCTCAGTCAATGTTTCTGACTTCATCACTGAACAACAATGTTGCATCTATTCTCCACATGAATTCTCCACATGAAAGGAGAGTACATTGTATCCCATTGAAGCATGTCAAGTGGTCAAGCTTTCTCTAAAGTGCCTTCTTGTGTAAAGTTCAGGTAAGGCTTAATGTCTCATATTTCTGCTACCTCCTTTTCCAATTAATCTTTACTAAAATAGTTGCTATCAGACCCTTCAGGTGAAAATCATTGTCAACCTTGAAAAGTAAATATCATAATTGTAGTATTAAGAAGTTTTAGTCATTGCATGTTATTTTTATGACTTTTTCCTCACACCTTCTGAGATAGAGGATAGTATTCTGCTTACATAGGGAGTAGTCATAGATAGTGTACTGTTGACATGGTTTGTGGTATAATACTTATACAAAATCACTATAACTGTGCAAAGGTATATAGGTTGTACAATCTGCTAAAGTTAAAAAAAGCAAGAAATGAAAAACTGCCTGAAGATATTATGTGTCTCAATCTGAGGACCTCCACTTACTTAAAAAATATAGCCTTGAAGATTATATTCCTTAAAAATTTCTTACTTAATCATCAAAAGCACATTATTTTTCATTTTAAGTATGGTAATAAGTTATTTTCTATTCCAGTTGATAATAGGAAAGTGTGAATGGCCTGAAACTATATTCTGAAGAATTTAGATAAGTAAAGAGGAAGGACCCAGAATCTCAGCATTCAAAGAGACCTTAGAAGCCAAGAAGTCTCACACATACCTAATAATCATCCAGCCTTTGCTTCAAGTCCTCATGAGCATGTGTGTGTGTGTGTGTGTGTGTGTGTGTGTGTGTGTTGGGGGAGGTGGACATGGAAACAGAGCCACCCAACCTACTTTTAGATATCACTACTTGTCTACTGGGGCAACTAGGTGGTATAGTGGATAGAGTACCAGACTTGGAGTTAGGAGGATCTGAGCTCAAATCTGGCCTCTGACACTTACTAGCTGTGTAACCCTGGGCAAGTCACCTAACCCTTATTTGCCCCAGTTCCTCATCTGTAAAATGACTCAAATGAAATGGCAAACCATTCCAGTATTTTTGCCAAGAAAACTACATGGATTTCCATGGAATCATGTAGAGTTGAACATGACTAAAACATACTTGTTTATTAGTTTTCCTTTACATTGAATTTGTTTCTCTCTATATAATTTCTACCCATTTTTCCTAGTTCTCCCTTCTAGTACCAACATACTAAGTCCAACCTTTCTTACATATGATAAATATATTCAGATAGTTGAGGACAGTTATCATATACCCTCAGTTTCTTTTTTCTCATCCAGGATAAAAATCTCCAATTCCTTTAGTTGATTCTGTTCAGGCATGGTCTTCAGTAATATCAGCATATTGATCGTGATCTTCTGAGTGTGGCACCAAGAACACAATATTCTTCTTGAGATCTCATAAGGACAGATTATGATAGTTATTGGTTCCTTTGTTTTAGACATCATGGTACTATAAAAAAATTAACTTGCTAATCCTAATTTGCAAATTTATAACTGTATGCTACAACTAAAAAATTATAACTAGCTGAAAAATTATAACTGGCTTGTAAGTCCCATCATGATTGCCATTCAATGTAAAAATTATTTTAACTTAACTGGGCCCTAATCTGTGAATTTCTGGCTGGCTGGCTGACTGCTGCTAGTTGCCTATCTGCAGGCTTTTCGCTGCCTAAGCCAGTCTATAAGGGCCTTTAAAAAAATCCCCCACTGCTTTTCCCAAATTGATAAGAAAAAGATTAGGAAGCCTCTTACAATTTAACAGCAAAGGGTTTATTTAGGTGAATAAAATTAGAGATAAAGACAACAAAAGTAAAATATGACCTGTGAACTTCTGTATACCAGACTCACTCTCTCTTTTAACTTTCTCTCCTGCTGCTGTTGCAGCCATGCCTCACTCAGACCAGTTGATCTCCCTCACTCTAGCTCACAGCTTGCGCTTCCTTTTGTCTTGTTTCTCAGTCCTCCCTTTCATTTTCACTGTCTCCTTCACTCCTTTCTCCCCTTCACTCTTTTTCCCCTGAGCTTTGTCTCTCACCAAACGACCTTCTTCTAGCGTCCTCCTTGACTATCTAACTACCCTGGCATATAAAAAGCCTCTCTTTCTCATTTGAAACTTAGGCTGACCATGCCTATGCATGCCAAGTTAATTCATTGGCTCCCCTAGGACCAGGCCCAAGGCCAGCCACAGCATTAAGCCTTCCTGCAGCATGCATCCGTTGCCAGGGCTGGGGGGAGGAAGCTGGCATTTGCGGGAGGCTTACGTGCGTATCCCCACTGAGGGAGGCTTGGGCTCCCAAGGCCTCCATGCGGGGCACTTTCGGGAAAGAAAGGTCTCTGAGAAGTTTAAATAGGTGCCACATTTAACCACTTGTTTGAGTTGGTCAGCTCATTCCATTTTCACAAGAGGAACTAGAAAGGGCTGTAAGGATAATGTACTCTAATTAATTCAAAGATTAAAAAAATGAGGTTCAATGAGTTTAAGGTCACCCAAGTGAGTTTGTGGAAGTGCTAGGGTTAGAATACAAGTCTGCTAATTGATTGTGGTCAGTGCTTTTTGCAAATAGTATATTGCCAGTTCTCTTGAAAATGAAAACAAAAGCATAATGAGAAAGAACAAAGAGCCCAACAAAAAAAAAATGACTTTCATAAAGGAAGAATTTAATGTTTAGTGATTATAGTTTGGGGTGAAACATTAAAACTGTATGTTCTTTCGTTGTTACTATGTAAAATTGTTTTTCTTTTTAAAAATAAACTCAATCTTTTATCATTACATTATAATGTTATGGAACAAAAACAGGGATATTCTGAAAACATTAAATGATGCCAAAGTTGTAATATTTGGCTCTCATGTGAGTTATTTTTTTATCAATTTACCTTTATGTCTTTATTACATTAATATTCAAATATTTACCTTTATTGAGCAGGAATAAATGCACAAAACAAATAGGATCTGAACATTTTTCTTGAAAACTCATCTAAATGTATGATTCTTAAAAAGACTATAAATCCTATGAGGGCAAAGACCATAAAACATAATCACTTGTAGTCCCTTGAGCACTCAACAAAGTGATATGATTGGATTTAGAGGTGGAGCGAAGATGGTGGAGAGAAGTCAGGAAGTTGCCTGAGCTCTCCCAAATTTCCCTTGGAAACAACATCAAATTAAGCTTCTAAATGGATTTTGGAGCTACGTAACCTACAAAAACATGGAGCAAAATAATTTTCTGGCTTAAGATCAACTAGAAGGACTTCAGGAAATGTCTGTCTCACCTGGGTAAAAGGAGAGTGCAGCTCAGTGCAGAGGGTGTCTGGGCAAGCCAGGGGAAAGGCTCTTAGCCAAAGCACAGATCAGCAGCTGAGGACCCTCAGCAAGTTAGTTAACTAGCTCAGCAAGTTAGTGGCATAGCAGGCTGGTTTTGAAGCCCCCAGTTTCAATGCAGAGGGAAACCCTACACCAGAAGAAGATACTTGTAACTCTTGAGAACTGTATCTCTATTAAGGCAGATAGGATAAGTACACATAAACAGAGAGTGTGAGTATAAGTTGATTTTGATGTGATGATATAAAAAACTTAAAAATTAACAAAAAGGATTATACTGGGAGAAGAGAAAGGGGAGGCAGAATGGAGTAAATCACATCACATGAAGACGCACAAAAGACCTATTATAATAGAGGGAAACAGCTCTTTGGTGAAGGTACCATTGCCACAGCTTCTTGGAGTCAACAGTTCTTGCTTCTCCTCCTGACTCACCGCTGTTCGCTAACACCGGGGAATACAACAGTCAGGAGGCCACTCCACTGCCATGGCATTGAAGGACACCTGCAAGACCTTTTTGGAGCCTAAAGTGGTCATTCACCAGATCCGCATCACCCTCACCAGCCACAACATGAAGTCACTCAAGAAGGTGTGTGCTGACCTAATTAGAGGAACCAAAGAAAAGAACCTGAAAGTGAAGGGACCTGTTCAAATGCCCACTAAGATACTTTTAATTAATTACAACTAGCAAACCTTCTTGTAGTGAAGGTTCTAAGACTTGGGATTGGTTCCAGATAAGAAGCCACAAACATCTTATTGATTCGCACAGTCCTGAAATTGTGAAGCAGATCACTTCTATCAGCATTGAACCAGGTATAGAAGTTGAAGTCACCATTGCATATGCCTAATCAATCATCTCTTTTAATAAATTGATGGAATTATTTTTAAAAATAGAGGGAAACAAAGGACAGGTAATCATTGTTTCAATCCTACTCTGATTTGATTTGGCTCAAAGAGGGAATAACATACACACTCAATTGCTTATAGAAATTTATCTTACCCCATAGGAAAGCAAGGGGGGAAAGGGGTAAGAAAAGGGTGGGGTGTTGATATAAGGGAGGGTAGATTGAGGGAGGTGGTGGTCTGAAGCAAAACACTGGTGAAAAGGGACAGAGGGAAAGGAAAAAGAAAAGTACAAACAAGCAGGAAAATAGGATGGAGGGAAATGTCAGTTAGTAATCGTAACTGTGAATTTGAATGAGATGAACTCTCCCATAAGATGGAAGCAGATAACAGAGTGGATTAAAAATCAGAATCCTACAATATGGTGTTTACAAGGAGCACATTTGAAGCAAAGAGATATGCACAGAGAAAAGGTAAAAGGCTGGAGAAGAATATATTATGCAATAGCTGAAGTAAAAAAAGCAGGGATAGCACTCCTTATCTCAGACAAAGCAAAAACAAAAATAGACATAGTTAAAAGAGATAAGGAAGGAAACTGCATCTTGCTAAAAGTTACCATAGATAATGAAGTAATATCAATATTATACATATATGCCCCAAGTGGTACAGTATCCAAATTCTTAGAGAAAAAGTAAAATGAGTTACAGAAAGAAACAGACAGCAAAACTATACCAACTTCCTCCTCTCAGAATTTGATAAATCTAACCACAAAATAAATAAGAAAGAAGTTAAAGAGGTGAATAGAATATTAGAAAAATTAAATATGAAAGACCTCTGGAGAAAACTAAATGGGGATTGAAAGAAATATACCTTCTTGTCACCTGCTTGTCACCTGTTACCTGCTATATGGCACCTACAGAAAAATTGACCATGTTTTAGGGCATAAACACCTCACAGTTGAATGTAGGGAGGCAGAAATAGTAAATGCATACTTTTTGGATCATGCTGCAATGAAAATTGTGTGAAATAAAGGGCCCTAAAAAGATAGACCAAAAATTAATTGGAAACTAAATAACCTCATCCTAAAGGATGAGTGGGTCAAACTACAAATTGCAGAAACAATCAATAATGAATGACAATAATGAGACAACATACTAGAACTTATGGGATTCAGGAAAAGTAGTTCTTAGGGGAAATTTTATACCTCTAAATTTCTACATGAATAAAATAGAGAAAGAGGAAATCAATGAATTGGGCACGCAACTAAAAAAAGCTAGAAAAAGAACAAGTTAAAAATCTCCAATTAAATACAAAATCTGAAATTCTGAAAATCAAAGAAGAGATTAATAAAATTGAAAGTAACAAAATTGTAGAAGTAATAAATAAAATTAAGTACTGGTTTTATGAAAAAATAAAATAAAATAAAACTTTGGTTAATTCGATTTTTTTAAAAAGAAGAAAACGAAATTACCAGTATCAAAAATGAAAAGGATGAATTCACCACCATTGAAGAGGAAATTAAAGCAATAATTAAAAGCTATTTTGCCCAAGTATATGTCAATAAATTTGGCAATCTAAATGATATGGTTGAATATTTCCAAAAATATAAGTTGCCCAGATTAACAGAAGAGGGAATAAAATAATTAAGCCCATTTTTAAAAAGAAATTGAACGGGGGCAGGTAGGTGGCGCAGTGGATAAAGCACCAGCCCTGGATTCAGGAGTACCTGAGTTCAAATCCGGCCTCAGACCCTTGACACTTATGAGCTGTGTGACCCTGGGCAAGTCACTTAACCCCCGTTTGCCCTGCAAAAAAAAAAAAAAAAGAAATTGAACATGCCATCAATCTACTCCCTAAGAAAATCTCTCCAGAGCCAGATGGATTTACAAGGCAATTCTCCCAAACATTTAAAAAACAACTAATTCCAATACTTTAAAAACTATTTGGAAAAATAGATGAAGGTATCCTACCAAATTCCTTTTATGAGATGAATATGGTGCTAATACCTAAAATTTGAAGAACAAAAATAAAGAAAATTATACACCAATCTCCCTAATGAATATTAATGCAAAAATTCTAAATAGAATATTAACAAAGGGATTATAGCAATTTGTCACCAGGATAATACACTATGGTGAGATGAGATTTATACCAAGAATGCAGGGTTGGTTCAATATTAGGAAAACTATCAACATAATGGACCACATCTATAATAAAACTAACTGAAATCATACGATTATCCCAATTGATGCACAGAAAACTTTTGACAAAATACAGCACCCATTCCTATGAAAAACACTAGGATATACATTTAAAAAGCATAGGAATACATGGAGTTTTCCTTAAGATAATAAGTAATATCCATCTAAAACCACCAGCAAGCATGATAATGTGATAAGATATAATGTAATGGGGATAAGTTAGAAGCATTCCCAATAAGTTCAGGGGTGAAAGAAGGATGTCAATTATCACCACTTTTATTAAACATTTTACTAGAAATATTAGCCTTAGCAATAAGAAGAAAAAGATATTGAAGGAATTAGACTAGGCTACGAGGACAAAAAACTGTCACTTTGCAGATGATATGGTGGTATACTTAAAGAATCCCAAAGAATTTACTAAAATACTACTTGAAACAATGATCCAACACAATGCCAAAAAAAACAAAAGATGCTCTCCACATCAAGAAAATAAAATCTAGAATCTGTAAAGAATTAATTGTTATTTGAGGTTTTTATGACCCCATCTTTTGGCTAGAATTTTTAAAAAAATAAACCTCTGCGCATGCACTGGTTTCTGGGGCTCTGCAAATAGCATGGTGCTCCACCCACTCGTTGTAGCCATCACCATGGCGCTGGCACCTCACGTCATCACCACTCGCCAATGCCTACACAGGCCTGGAAAAATTATAATGATTGGAAGGCCAGTGAGGGCAGTCATGTGACTGTCAGAGAGGCCAGCCAATTGGCTGGGAACTGTCTGTGGTCAGCCTAGGGTCTGCTGGGAAGAAGGGAGATTTTTTCGCCATTCTAGCTTGAAGATGGAAGGCGACAGGACACTGCTGTGTGTTCTCAACTGATTCCTGAGTAGTTGTGTTGTTCAGGTTGTATAATTTCCCTTTCCCCATTTTCTTTCCTCTCCCTTGATCCTGCTGATCCTGTTTGTGTTTTTTTAAGTTCGTTCTTGTTAAATAAATCCTGCTCTGTTTTGAGGGAGGCTGCCGGTCTTCTTCCTTGCCCCAATATTGCAGTGAGCCACTTAGCTAACACTTCCCAATTAAAAATTGGTCCCCACAAATCTGAATGCAGATTGAAGTACATTATTTTCACTGTTGTTGTTGTTGTTGTTTCTTCTTTCTTGTGTTTTTGCTCTTTGTTCTGATTTTTCTCTCACAACATGACTAATGTGGAAATATGTTTAACATGATTGTAATCTTTAACCTATATCAGATTGCTTGTTGTCTTCAGGAGGGGGGAGGGAAAGGAGAGAGGGAGAAACACTTGGAACTCAAAATCTTACAAAAATGGATGTTGAAAACTATCTTTAATTGTAAAAAAATTAAAATAAAGTGATATGGTTATAAGAGATTTATAAATTCCTGGTGATTGATCCACAAGCAAGTACTGACCAGTACTTTCTGTTTTGTATAGGATCTCTTTCTTAGAATATAAGTCTTTCATGGAAAGAGATTATGTTTATTGTGATTCATTGTACATCTCTCAGAACTGAACTGAACAATAGCTGAAAATAAAGGATCCTGGTACTCTGTGATATTTATTATTTTTCAACTGCATTTAACTATGTTGGATGATGTTCCAAAAGTCAGAGATGTCTAAATAGACAAACTCTTCAAAACAAGTACTTTTGTGTTCCCACAGTCCTTTCTATAGTTCTGACCAGGGAAAACATTTCGCATTGCCAAAATTTTGTTTCTATTTAAAGAAACACCATTCTATCAGTTGCACAAGTTCTACTTCTAAATAATTTTTACTCTTTTTTATCCTCCACACTCCACATCCAATCATTTCCTTCATCTTGTTTAGCCTACTTACATAGCATCATTCTTGTCTCTCAGCTTCTCTCTAAGTTACAATGTCACCAGCCTATAAAAGATTTTTATCATAGTGACTCCTGTAATCCTAACAGCTTCCTAGTTGGCATCCCTGACTCTAGTTTTCTTCCTTTGTTATTCTTGTTTCATAAAAATGGAAAATTAATTTACCTAATACATAGATCTGACCATATCATTCCCCTACTCAAAAATGCCAATTTTCTCCCTATTGACTCTAAAATAAAATATGACCTTGGTAAATAAAACATGGCATGTAAGACTCTCAATAATCTGGTTTTAACAGGTTTTCAAATTTTATTCCACATAATATACAATGTCCAAGAAAAATAGCTTATTAGCTTTTTTTCCATAAAATTAGCATAGCGTCTACTGTCACTGTGTGTTTAGAGAGGATATCCCCCATGTTTAGAATGTATCCCATCATCACCTAAACTTTTCATAACCTTTAGATCTTACAAAGATTAACTCAGGTGCTACTTCTCTCACAATTCCTTCACTCATCTTCAAAGTTGAGTCTAATTGTTCTTAAATTTTTCTTTGTCTAAACATTTTCTTTGCCCTTATCATGATGTGTACTTTATTATATTTTCTGAGCATGTGCTCTATTTACCTTAGTAAGAGTAATCTTTTTGAGGAAAAGAAGGTAGGAGGGAAAGAAAGAAGGAAGAAAAGGTGGGGACAGAGGAGGAAAGCAAGGAAAGAAGGAAGAAAAGGAGGAGAAAGAAGGAGAAAGGAAACAAGCATTTATTATGAAGCCACTATGTGCCAGGCACTGCACTAAACAGTTTATAAATATCATTTTCTTTGATCCTTACAACAACCATGGAAGGTAGGTACTATTTTTTTAATAAAGTATTTTATTTTTTTTCCTGTTACATGTAAAGATAGTTTTCAACTTTTGTTTATACAAGCTTTCCAATTTCAGATTTTTCTCCCTCCCTCCCCTCCCTCCCCCCCTCCCCTAGATAGCAGGTAATCTGATATAGGTTTTATATATATATATATATATGTGGGTGTGTGTGTATAAAATAACATTAAACATTTTTCATGACTAATGAGTCATGTTTTAAGAGAAAAATCAGAGCAATGACAAAAAACCTCAAAATAGAAAAACAACAGCACCAAAAACAAAAAAAATAGTATGGTTCATTCAGCATCTATACTCCACTGTTCTTTTTTTTTTTTCCTGGATTTGGAGATCCTCCTCCATCATGAGTTCCCTGGAACCCTTCTGTACCATTGCATTGGTGAGAAGAATATAGTCTATCACAGTAGATCAGCACTCAATGTTGATGATACTGTGTACAATGTTCTTCTGGTTCTGCTCATCTCACTCATCATCAGCCCACACAAGACCCTCCAGGTTTCTCTGAACTCCTCTTGCTCATCATTTCTTACAGCACAATAGTATTCCATTACATTCATATACCACAACTTGTCCAGCCATTCCCCAATTGATGGGCATCCCCTCAACTTCCAATTCCTTGCCACCACGTAAAGAGCAGCTATAAATATTTTTGTACATGTGGGTCCCTCTCCCCTTTCCATGATCTCTTTGGGAAAAAGACCCAAAAGTGGTATTGCTGGGTCAAAGGGTATGCACAGCTTTATAGCTCTTTGGGCATAATTCCAAATTGCTGTCCAGAATGGTTGGATCAGTTCACAGCTCCACCAACAATGCATTAGTGTTCCAATTTTTCCACAGCTTCTCCAACATTTATTATTTTCCTTTTTTGTCATTTTAGCCAATCTGATAGGTGTCAGGTGGAGGTAGGTACTATTATAATCCCCATTTTTTAGATGAAGAATCTGAGGCAATCAGAGCTTAAATGACTTGCAAAGTGTCTGAGGCCACATTTGAATTAAGGTTTTTCTTGACTTCAGGCCCTACATCAAATTAACCTCCTAAGTGCAAGGACCAACATATTTTTTCATCTTTTTGTACTGGGTACAAGGTTTGAGTCACAGAAAGGTAGAGACGGTCGGCGTCTGCACAACAGCAGAGAGCAGTCTGAGACTCCTAGATGTCCGAACCAGGCTCAGACCCTCAGACTACATGTTTCTGGGTAAGAACATTTATGCTTATGTGTCTATCCCTTACCAGCGCTCTGCTCTTGGTTCAGACCATTCTCCTTAGACAGTAGTTATGGGACAGAAAGGGAGTGTTCCGAAAAATTCACCTCTGGGGTGCATCCTAAGAGATTGGACTAAATTAAAGCTTAAAAACCTGAAAAAGAGATATATGATACAGTTTTGTAACAATTTATGGCCACATTATCCTCTAGGAAGTGAAGGAAATTGGCCTGTACACGGAACCCTTAATTATAATACCATTTTGCAATTGGACAAGTTTTGCAAGCATGAAGGGAGATGGACAGAGATTCTATATGTATCAGCTTTTATGAGTTTAAGCCAGAAGTCAAAGGGAAAGGATGAGGTCCCCTTGCCAGTTGAGAATCACCACAAGTCCAAGCAATTAGCTAACCCTTCGGGCACCTACTCTGATACCTCAGCCTCCCCTCCTCCTCAAACTCATTCCCTACCTGTTTCTCCTTCCACTCCTTCTTCCCTGCCTGCTTCCATACCTATGGGTCAACCACAGTCATATCACTCTATGACTGAGACCTCTCCTTGCCCACTAGCTGATTTCAAAACCAATTCCTTGTGCCACACGGGGAGTGGATATCAGTCTCCTTCTATCCTTCTCTACCCCATTTACAATCTGGGGGAATTCCAATATGTTCCCATTTCTCCTGTTTTTTCCATTCAGCGGACCACTGGGCCCTGCGCCCAATCCTCTGTCTCCACCTGAGCTATCTCCCCAACCCAGGTCCTTACCAGCGTCTCCCACTGCTTCCCTGCTTCCATTAAGGGAATTTCCCATTGGGAAGGGCACAACATTAAGGCATGTCCCTTTTTCCATAAGCAGGTTATCTCAGATTAAAGAGAAATTGGGGAGCTATTCAGAGAACCCCACAAAGTTCATAGATGGCTTTGAGTCTGTGACACTAGAGTTTGACCTTTCCTGGACCGATTTGCAAATTATTCTTTCCAGCTCTTGTACCCCTGACGAGAAAAAACAGATTTGGGACCTAGCGGTACAAGTTGGGGATGAACACTCGCAGATTGGAAATTGGATTGGGGTCCCTGGATTTACAGCTGTCCTAGTTGTAGAACCAAGATGGAACTATGATAAAAGGGATGACAGGGCTCATAGAAATCACATGGTCATCTGCCTAGTTGAGGGAATGAAAAGGGGGGTTAAGAAACAAGTCAATTATGGAAAGGTGAGGGAGGTAACACAGGGGTCTGATGAAAATCCTGCTGTCTTCATGAGCCACTTAGCGAACTCTCTGAAGAAATATACCAACCTAGACCCCCAAAGAGATGTAGGAATAACTGTCCTCAATATTCATTTTATCAGCCAGTCTGCTCCTGACATTAGGAGAGAGCTCCAGAAGTTAGACTGGGGTCCCCAGATCCCATCCTCCCAACTCCTTGATACTGCTTTTAAGATTTTTAATAACAGGGACCTGGCAGTAGCCAAAGAGAGAGAAAAGATGGCTCATGCCCGCTCCATAGACCAAGCTTCTATAATAGCAGCAGCCATCACCACATCTGCTACCAGCAGAACTCCAGCTGGCCGAGATTCTGGCAGCTGCAGTAAACCAGGACACAGAAGTGGGGGACACTGCATGAAGGTGAGACCAGCTCTCCTACCTCTTTGTCCCCAGGGCAGCACCCAAGAGATTGGCTTAGCGAAAATCCAGCGCTCTGCAGCTTGCTCTTCTGACCAGCACCTTGTCGGGCCCATGGCCAAGCTGGACATAGGAGGCAAGCCTAGGAATGGTTTTGGGGCAACCTCTGTGTTACTCTCTGGTTCAGGTCCTAACATGCCATCAAGGTACAAAGTGGAGATGGGATAAAAGGACCCTAAATGTAGACAGACACTGCCTATCACAGAATTAGGTTTGATTTGATTACTTAACTCTGGTAAAGCAGGCCACACCCTGTCCTGCAAAAAGGTCCCACTTGACTCCTGATCTGATAAAGTCCCTTTTCGTTTTTGTTTTTTTTTTTTGTTCTGGTCAGTTTTAATTTTTTTGTTTAAGTCTTTTCCATCTAGGTTCAAGGATTCATGGCAGATACCCATTGTGCCTATGTGTCGACTCTGGACCCTCAGGGCCCCTCACAGCTCCGAGCATTCCAGGCCTTCTCCACTTCTCTCCCCTCTCCCTCCCTTGCGCCGTGATTTCTTCGACCCCAGGTCAGCATGAAGCAGTTTCAGAAGAATCTTTGTCCCCTTTCCTTATATATAGAGAAGTGAGGAAATGTCATGGGGTGCAGAGCACCTCAGAAGTTCTCTGGGGCACATCAAGGAAACTTCTCCTTGAGAAACTAAACCAGAGGACAGATAAAGCCTAGAGAGATAAACTGAACCAAATCCGACTGAGCTAGCTTCGGATTCCTACCCTTTATTTTGGTCTCCCTTACCCTGGGGAGATAAATTTGGGTGTGGTTGCGGCCTTAGCTTCCTGAAGAGAGATCTGTAGCCACCCCTCAATTCCTCTAGTCACTACCAGTGGGGGATGGTCCTCCACACCTCACCCAATTCCCCCAGCTACCACCAGTGGGGGATGGTCCTCCCTTATTAAAGGAACTTTCCACAGTCAAATGGTGACCCCTCCCCCCATCAGTCTTCTATAAAAGTACTTTCCGGTCTCCAGTTCGAGGAGATTTGGTACCTCTGAGCCATGTGCTTTGTGCCTGTCTCCCCATGAGAAGTCTAAGGATTTCTTTCATGGTTTCCCTCCCCCCACCCTTCCCTTGGCCCTAAATAAACTACCACCTTATTCTAACTAAAAAGAAAAGAAAAGAAAAAGCCCTTTGTGATTCAAATGGAGGTACTTGACTATGCCTTTAAACCCAGATCACTCTGGCACTCATTAATTGGTCGATAAGAGGCCCCAGCCTAAGTCTCACTTGCTTATTGTTTTTGTTTTGGTGGCTCAGAGTGAGTAAAAGTAGCAATTACTTTCTGTTCTAGCCAGAAACTCTGAGGGTCTTTCCTTGCAAGATCAATTCATTGTGAAGGCAAAGTAAGTATCTTTTACCTCAAGTCTTACCTAGCCTTAAATCTGTCATGGGGCACAGAGCACCCCAGAATTTCTCTGAGGCACACTGAGGAATCTTCTCCTTGAGAAACTAAACCAGAGGACAGATAACGCCTAGAGAGATAAGCTGAACCAAATCAGACTGAGCTAGCTTGGGATTCCTACCCTTCATTCTGGTCTCCCTTACCCTGGGGAGATAAATTTGGGTGTGGCTTCGGCCTTTGTGTCCTGAAGAGGGATCTGTAGCCGCCCCTCACCCAATTCCTTTAGTCACTACCAGTGGGGGATGGTCCTCCACTCCTCACCCAATTCCCCCAGCTACCACCTTCACTAAAGGAACTTTCCACAGGCAGATGGTCCACCCCCATCAGGCCTCTATAAAAGTACTTTCCAGTCTCCAGTTCGAGGAGATTTGGTACCTCTGAGCCATGTGCTTTATGCCAAATCTCCCCATGAAAAGTCCAAGGATTTCTTTTATGGTTTCCCTCCCCCCACCCTTCCCTTCCCTTGCTCATAAATAAACTGTCACCTTATTCTAACTAAGTTTTGTGTGAAAAAGGGTGTAATTCTTTAAAGAAGAATTCCTAAGAACCCCAGTCCCTAACACAACCTGTACCCCATTTCCCACCATTACATCTCAATGAATGGGTTTTGTCTCAGACAAATTGAGACCTGGGAAAGACCTTAACTTAAGAAGCCCAAGGCCTCTTATTGCATCCTGGGCAATCACCACAGTTCTTGACCTATGTCTTGCCACTGAAGTCAAATGACTATGAAGGAGAGAGTGGGACTGATGACTTTGCACAGCTCTGCCTCACTTAAATCCAGTTAAGTTTGCAAGTCAAGACATGATCCTCTCTGAGTTGAGGTTTTCAACTTGTCATGGGGCGCAGAGCACCCCAGAATTTCTCTGGGGCACACCGAGGAATCTTCTCCTTGAGAAACTAAACCAGAGGACAGATAACGCCTAGAGGAACCAAATCGGACTGAGCTAGCTTGGGATTCCTACCCTTCATTCCCTTATCCTGGGGAGATAAGTTTGGGTGTGGCTTCGGCCTTTGTGTCCTGAAGAGGGATCCATAGCCACCCCTCACCCAATTCCTTTAGTCACTACCAGTGGGGGATGGTCCTCCACTGCTCACCCAATTCCCCCAGCTACCACCAGTGGGGGATGGTCCTCTCACTAAAGGAACTTTTCACGGGCAGATGGTCCACCCCCATCAGGCCTCTATAAAAGTACCTTCCGGTCTCCTGTTCGAGGAGATTTGGTACCTCTGAGCCATGTGCTTTATGCCAAATCTCCCCATGAAAAGTCTAAGGATTTCTTTCATGGTTTCCCTCCCCCCACCCTTCCCTTCCCTTGCTCCTAAATAAACTATCACCTTGTTTTAACTAAGTTTTGTGTGCAAGAGGGTGTAATTCTTTAAAGAGGAATTCCCAAGAACCCCAACCCCAAACCGTACCCCATTTTCGCACTATATCAAACTCATTTATTTCATGAAAGTATAGTGACTATCTTTTTATATCAAAGCTATGTTTAAGAAAGAGAAATACTTTTAGAAAGTAATGCTTAAGTAAAAATCTTCTATGTAAATATTTAATTAAAGATCTTTTGTGTGATTTTTAGAAGGCCTGATAAATGTTATTTGTTAGCTCATTTATTGCAATAATTTGATGGTATTGATAATGTGATAAAATAATTATTAATAATCAATTTCTTGGGGGACATAGGGATCTCTCTTCCTGGTTTTCCCTCTTCCCTCCCCCCTCCACTGAAAAGGCCATCTGCCCTTCAGAAATTTCATCCAATCTCATCTAGGTCAATACTAACCCAGACTCTAAGGTCACAAAAGGAGCTTTGGGTAGAGATTTATTCTTTTGTCCAGATAGCCTAAGGACTTACTGATGAAATCAAACCACACTTAGATGAATGGACTTTGTCCTGACCAGTTTTGAGTGAGGGCCTTGCATTCCTTTTTCTGATGTCATCCTTGGACTTCATTATAATATAGACCACTTTCAAGTCATGTCAACCAATTAGATTTGAATAATGCTAACCCATTAGTTTTGTTTGATATATAATGAATGAAATTTGATTGATGTATAATGACCCACCTCTCATCAAAAGGGATAAAAATAAAACTGGACAGGTAGCCACGTGGTCTCTTGCACTCTCTCTTGGGTCTCCTTGGAAGACCCAATAATAATTGTGTCCAATCCTACTGTAACTAGTGAGACTTTATTGTTTGAGGGGAAACCTGTTTTTGGAACCATGAATATTCTTTTTGAGTTTCTTTCTTTGGTCTGTTGTGTCCTTGGACAACCTTAAATAATGCTTCAAGAAAAACACCGGAAGTTCAAATGGGAGTGATATTTGAGATCTTAGTCTAGTGATAATCTGTCCCTGGAAATAAGGTAGGGAGGTTACTTTGAGAAGGCTAAAGTTGGACTCTATTAATTCATTTTCCCATATAAGAAATCTCTATACCTGGTTCTATATGCTAGGCTACTTATGGTGGTATAGGCCTTTAGGAACACTATTGATGTGTTAAATCCAGGTCCCTATTTCTTCCTCTCATAGCAGATCCCTCTAACTAAGGCAAGATAAATTGTGATTTTTTTTTTGATGAATTTCTTACCATTACCAATGTGAGATTATAATCAATACTTTTATCAAAGATATGTGATCCTTAATTGAATCCACCCAAAACTGTGATTATTGGAATTTGCTACTTAAGACCTTATGAAACTGTAACATATTCTGAGTCTGACTCCAGTTATGATCATCAAGGAATGCTATTAATCCAATGATCCATGATGCCAGCAACCTTATAAGGTCTCAGCATTGGATTAAGGTAGGATTTTCCTGACTCAATTTCCTCAGTATGACATTTTTCTCTTGAATGGAAAGCAACCCACCATATAAACCTGGCTCAGTGCAATGGCTATCTATATGACTCTGGCCTGGAATTGACATCAATTGACATCTTCTTTTATGGAAAATTTCCACTTGTTTACAGTATTGGTAAAGTGCAATGTTGTTCATTTCTCTCCTTCTGCACACATTCAAGTATTCAGAATGCCCAAATGTATGCAGCAGCTTAAATGTTCTAAGTAGATCTTTTAGGTTAATACTGGAATGCATCTGAGATCCTATAATGAGTTGGAGGTATAAGATTCGACCTATTTGGCACAACTATAGTTAATATGGCATTCATTCTTCTCATTGTTAACCAATCAGAGGTCATTGCCACGTGTCAGGAATACCCACTTTACCAAGGGTATATAAGCTTCAAGAGGTTGCCATGATCTGTCTTTGGTTCATGAGACATGGCCAAATGATCATCCTGTTATTATTTGCTAGTTATAATTAATAAAATGATTAATTACCCAGAAATTATTTCCTGAACTTTTTATATACCACAGTATAGTAAAAACAGTTAGTAAAAATACTTCCCCCCTCCAAAAAAAAAGAAAACAGTACAATTTAACCTTGCGTACAGAGTAGTAATGAGTACCTAAAGGTATCTATAAGGTCAGTACTTTTCTATATACTACAACTATTGCTTCACTCTTCAAGGGTCATATTGACTGACTATCATTATCATTGGATCTTTCTACATCAATCTGCACTAGTTTCCTCTATTGTTGGACACTAACAATATGTCACTCATATCTCTGGTCCCTGATTCAGACATCTCATAAAACCTTGAGATTGAAAAAAATGATTATTGTCTTTTTATATTAATAACCGTTTTTGTATACAGGACCTAGAGAGGCTTTTTTTCCTTCTTTTTACTTTCTTGTGTAGGGACCAATTTTTAATTGGGGAGTGTTAGCTAGGCGACTCGCCGCAATATTGGGGCAAGGAAGGAGACCAACAGCCTCCCTCAAAACAGAGCAGGATTTATTTAACAAGAATGAACTTAAAAAAACACAAAGAGGATCGGTAAGATTAAGGGAAAGGAAATAAAATGGGGAAAGGGAAATAATACAACCTGAACAACATCACCACCCAGGAATCAGCTGGGAACACATAGAAACATCCTGTTGCCTTCCAGCTTCAAGCTAGAATGGCAAAAAACCTCCCTTCTTCCCAGCAGATCCCAGGCTGACCACACACAGCTCCCAGCCAATTGGCTGGCCGCTCTGACAGTCATATGACTGCCCTCACTGGGCTTCCAGTCATTAAAATTTTGCAAGGCCCATGTAGACATCGGCAAGTGGTGATAACGTGAGGTGCCAGTGCCATGGCGACAGCTACAACCAGTGGGTGGAGCACCATGTGGTTTGCAGAGCCCCAGGCCAGTGTGTGTGGAGAGGTTTTTGTTTTTTTTAATTCTAGCCAAAAGATGGGGTCATAAAAACCTCAAATAACAGTTAATTCTTTACACTTGTGAATGACAGGGCTGACAATGAGATATTCTCCTCAATCTTGGGTGGTACCCCACCCAACTGGGAGACCTTAGTTTTGATTAAAGGGCAAAAAAAATCTAATCTAGGTGAATACTAGCCCATTCTTCAACTCAGATAGTACTTGGTGGAAAATAGATTATTTTGTAGTATATGTTGCTGAAGTCAGAATGATCTAAGAGTACTGATGTGATCAAAGTCATTGCCTCCCTCTACCCCCTCCCCCTGCCCTGAGCCTTTCATTAAGAAAAGCTTAATCCCTCACAATATTCACTCTCTCATTAATTGTTATCTAATCAGAGTTGATTTTCATCCTCAAGAACATACCCTTTCCCCAAATCTATTTAAGCCTTCAATATTCTCCACAGCAGGTCTTTTTTTACAAGAGAAAACCTTGACCTCAATTTATTGATTATTTCCTAGCCATAATTAATAAATCTATTATTAATTACCCCAAACCTATGTCTCTCAGACTTTTCATTCATTTCAGGATCTCCCAAGCTAATATGGTCATATAAACGTTCTCCTTTCCTAATAATAATTTGCTTAAGATCAGTAATGAGCAAACAAAGGAGCTATGTCCTGCCTATAGACATATGGTGACCAGATAGGAAAAAAAGTGGCCTGTACTCTCAGATCAAGGCAACCAGAAAAAAAAAAAAAAACAACTCTGTAAGATGGATAAGCCTCACCTTTTTTATGTCAAATCAACATTGTTTGCCCAGCCACTTCTTTTGGGGGCTCCAGGGTCAGTTAGAAAAGTTTTCATTATCATGTAATACCAATCTTGAATCATCATAACTAGAAACTGGCTTCAATTCCTAATGTTCATTTGGACTATTAGTAGATGAAGAATATGTAGATATGCTTCATAGACTTGTCCTCATAAGACAATCTTCTCATGTTCTCCTAGGATAAAGATAGGTACTTCTGAAATTTTATCCTTTTGGATTACTCACCTGTCTGCCAGCTTTGTTTAAGAAGTAATTTCAAATCCACATTTATTATTAGCACAGAAACCCAACAACAGATTTGGGTATATGCATGAGTTTGTGTATGCTATTACATTCACCCCAAGATATTATCTAGAAAATAGTGGTCGCTAAACTTTTCTGATCATGCTTAATTATTTGTTTAAACAAAGAGTATATATGTCTAATATGTGCATATTTAATTAAATAAATCATAAGCATACACTGTCATATTAATAATTTTATGTTATAAAATTTGTACAAAAATAGAAATTAAAAAGGATGAGATTATGAAATGATATTTCAACCGTATAGTCAATAGGAATTATTTGGGTTAGGGAGCAAAGAAGTGATATTGTCAGATATGTTCATTAGGAAAACCACTTTGGCAACTATGTGGATAATAAATTAGAGTGGAAATATTCTTCTTCTTTTTTTTTTTTTTTTTAGTGAGGCAATTGGGGTTAAGTGACTTGCCTAGGGTCACACAGCTAGTAAGTGTTAAGTGTCTGAGGCCGGATTTGAACTCAGGTCCTCCTGACTCCAGGGCCGGTGCTCTATCCACTGTGCCACCTAGCTGCCCCGGAAATATTCTTCTTTTCTTTTTTTTCTTTTTTTTTTTTGTGAGGCAATGAGGGTGATGTGACTTGCCCAGGGTCACACAGCTAGTCAGTGTCAAGTGTCTGAGGCCAGATTTAAACTCAGGCCCTCCTGAATCCAGGGCCAGTGCTCTATCCACTGTGCCATCTAGTTGCCCCCGAGTGGAAATATTCTTGAAGTAGAGACACCACTTAGGAAAATATTGCAGTTATCAAAACTAGAAGGATTTGAATTAACATGGGGGCTATGAGAGTAGAAGGTCTTTATAACCTCTGTAAGTCAATTAACTTCCCTGTGCTTCAGCTTGCTCAGTGGTAAAAAGAAGTGGTTAGACTGGATAGCCTTGGAAATTCCTTCCAGCTCTGGATTTATGATGCTATGATCATAATGGGAAAATGCAAAGTGTGGTGTGAAAATAGGTAGACCAAAATTTGTTAACTCAGATATGTAAGATAAGAGAGAGTGAGGACTTGAGGTTGACATTATGTTGTGAACCTGGTGACTTAATATATAGTGTTGCCCTTGACCGTAATTAGGAAGTTTAAGAGAAAGGGTAATTTGAGGGGAAAGATAATGTAATGAGATCTGAGAGGTAGATTCTATTTTCATTTTACTTTCTGGTTCTAAAAGACCTGAGCAGTCTTCTTTCATGATTTCTTGTAATAGGATTACCAGTTTCTTTTTTTTTTCTTTTTTGTCATGGCTTTAAGGTCCAGTGATTCTTTTTGTTGTTTTTTGTTTTGTTTTGTTTCGTTTTGTGTTTTTGCAGGGCAATGAGGGTTAAGTGATTTGCCCAGGATCACACAGCTAGTAAGTGTCAAGTGTCTGACGCTGGATTTGAACTTAGGTCCTCCTGAATCAAGGGCAGGTGCTTTATCCACTGCACCACCCACCTGCCCCCCAGTGATTCTTAAATTGAATTTCCTAGATACATTTTCCAAGTCAATTGTTGTTGTTTTTAATAACTTTCATATTCTTTTATTTTTTAATATTTTGATCTTGTTTTAATATTCTTTTGAAATAGAGTGCTATAAAGAGATTGAAATCAACAACTGAAGGACCTTGATTGCAGGTTAAGAAATTTGTACTCTAATCAGAGAGTAATAGGGAACAACTGAAGATTTTTAAGCAGGAGAATGCTGTAAATGCAGCTATACATTAGGAGATTATTATTATTTTAGCAATTTGTAAAGGGATAGACAATTCATGTCTATAAATATCAACAGGTGGTAAGTTCTAAGGGGTCTAAGGTCAGTGATAAGATATAATTGACCCATTTTAGGTCACCCATTGTCAGCTCATCACTTGATTTTGCTATATATTTGATTTTATCCTCCAAAAATTTATAGCCATAAATGCTGTAGTAATGTATTTCTCATTAATGGGCTATAAATCTACTGTAATTCAGTAATTAACTTGAGCCCCCACTGAAGGTTATTAAATATTATTTAACAATATAGAGAAACTTCTTTTCCCAATAAGAATTATTCTTAGTTTTCTATATTTAAATAATTATACAAAATTTAAATAAGTACAATTTATTTGACAAATGGAGTCAGTAATAAATATAAGATATATATGTTTGTGTAATATATTAGTTATGATGAATGTTATAGCCCAAATTACTTCAAACTTTTAATATACTGTAATGGTCATTGATTTCTCTTCATTTCTCTGGAAACTTAGTCTTAATCTATTTAGTTCACTCATGATACTGATTAAAGTCTCTTTAAAAAAACAAAAAAAAATTAAATTTTTTTAATTTTTAAAAATAAAGTCTCTTAATAATCTTCTTAATAATTGTTTTCAGTAATTAGAGAAAACAATCTCTCCAAAATATGCTATAATTGGCAATTACTTATAGACTTTTCCTACAATTCTATTGTATAGAATGCTGGACTTAGAATCAGAAAAATTTTAATCTGAATCCAGACTTAGACACTTACCAGCTGTGTGACCCTGGGCAAGTCATTTAACTTCTGCCTACCTCAGTTTCCTCATCTATAAGAAGGGTACATTTTTATAAGAATAAAATTAAAATATTTGTAAAATATATTGCAAACTATAAAGTGCTAAATAAATGCTACCTATTAGTTTTATTATTATCATTATTTATAATACAAGAGTTAAACTAGTTCTAAGATAGGAGACATTTATTCTCATCTTATTCCTATCTGTCTTCCATAAAGCCTCTTCACATATTCTCATGGACCACAGTAAAGGGCATGCTGGTAAAGTTTAGCAAATGGCTTTCAGAAAAAAAATGTCCACACCGCACACTTTTAAGTTTAATCTGTGATATTAACATTTTTCTCCATCACTTTGTTTAGACAATCAGCAAAATAATAAATCAAGTGCTTGCCTGTAGCATTTTCTGATATCCAAAGTGCTAATGCTCACACTAAAAATTCAGCAGTTTTCAAGAGCTAGTATGAGCTGATTCCACCACAGCATCAAATAAAATAGATATGTTGTTCATAGTTCTGTAGCAAGAAATACTTCACAATTATCCAATTTCTGAATGGATTATTTTAACTGCCAGAATAAATTGTTCTTTTCAACATTTTATCTGCTTCTTTGTTCTTAAAATTTTAATGAGGCAGCAGTAGTTTCTATAGTCTTTGAAAGAAAACTGTTCAAAATAGGATTTACATAGAAATAATGTGGTGAATCTAAGGGGAGAGACTGGAGAGAAAGGAACTGTACAAAAGCTATTGTAAAAGTCTAGCTAAGAGATGATGGGGGATCAGTTTAGGTATTAGCAGTAAGAATAGAGAGGAATGGGTGAATTGAAAAATATTGCAGTGTTAGAATTAACTGATAAATAGCTAATTATATATGTTGAGACTTAGGGGGGAGTTGAAGATGCCTCTCAAATGTTAAACCTGAGGTATTAGGAAAATAAGAATGACATTACCAAAAATAGGGAATTCTTATGATATTGCTGAATGAATTAATGAAAATGTGTTGCTTTCTCCAATTAGTATGTATCATTATTAGTATCACCATTACTACTTATAATAATACCATTATTAATAATAGTAAAATCACTGTTAGTATTATTCTAACTGTGCAATATCCCTCATGTAAAGATAGATATAGATATAGATCTATGTCTATATACATATGTGTATGTGTATGAGTATATATATGTGTATGTGTGTATCTTCTTTCTCATTCATCCTTTCAGTTCTGTCCCTCAGTCATCTCTTCTCTCTGTGTGACTAATCTCCATAGATATCCAATGTTATATATATCACAATTATTCTGTTTCCCCCAAGTCTATTTCTAGTTGCATCTACCACTTAAAAGAGGTATATAAGAGACAAAAGAGACGTAAAATTACATAAGGAGTATTGACTTTATATGCATACTTCAAAGGAAGGGAGGGAAGAAAAAAGGAATGAAGGAAGGGAAGAGGGAGAGGAGTGGAGAAAAGGGGAGGGAAGAAAGGAGGAAGGAAAGAAGAAATAAAGGAAAGAGACAGAAAGAGAGAGAACACATAGGTTAAGTGCTAAGAAGATAATCCCTACCTTCAAGGAGTTTACATTCTCATGGAGAAAGAACATAGAGGGATGCTTAAAAAGCAAAAGATGGTACCCGTCTCAGGGGTTGTAGAGAGAGGGCACAGTGAGGAAGTTGTAGGAAATGGTAATGACATGGATATCTAATTCCTGGGAATAATAGGCAAAAAAAAAAAAATCACCTATCAGAGGGAGTGGGATCTAAGAAAAAAATACAAATTTCTTGTATAAAAGAGCTCCTCTTTTGTATGTGCCTTCAGATTGCACATCAGCCTCTTACTATAGCTACAGAAGAAAGAAACGTCTTTCTTTGTTGCTGTAGATAAGCCACATTCCATATCTATGACTCAATTTATTTAAAAGGTATCCTTTCCAAATGTTAATGAAACTTTGATGTCTTCTAATCAAAGGACAGGAAGGACATTCTGTGGCATTCTAATGTCTTTAAGTTAATCATTCTAGCTTTTTTTAAAGAACTAATGTTAAAAAAATAACCAATGCAATTCCCCAATTAAATAATAATAAACTCAGAAATGGCCTTCCCCTGGGTGATGGTCCTAGAGGCATATAGAAATATATACTGAAGGACTACCATGTTCAAGGAAACAAGGATTTTCTGATTCTTAGTTTATGTTTTTCCAGAACCTTGGTTTTTACCCAGCAACCTTCTCACTGCTCCTTTAACATCTTTGTTCCTTAAGGTGTAGATTATGGGATTGAGGGTGGGGGTGACCACAGTATAGAAGAGGGTAAGGAACTTGCTCCGATTCTGAGTATACTTATTTTTGGGCTGGATATAGACAGCAATTATAGTTCCAAAGAATAAGGCAACTACAACCAAATGAGAGCCACAGGTACCCAAAACTTTCTGACGCCCTTCAGCTGACTTTATCCTCAATGTGGTCCTAGCTATGCATCCATAGGAGACCAGGATAAGGCCCAGAGGTATTACAACATAGAGGATAATGGCTATACAAAGTTCATTTTCCATGAAGGTGGTGTCTACAGCAGCAATTTTAATCAAGGCTGGCTCCTCACACATAAAATCATCCACCCTGTGGTGACTGCCAAGAGGCAATTGAAAAGTCAATACTGACTGAACCAAGGACTCTATGAAACCACTGGCCCAGATCACAACTGCCAACTGTTTGAGAAGTCTTGGGTGCATGATTATGGCATAGTGAAGGGGCCGGCAGATGGCAATGTAGCGATCATAAGCCATGACAGTCAGGAGAACACACTCAGTGGAACCCAGGCCCAAAGCCACATACAACTGAATCACACAACCAATGTAAGTGATGCTCTTATCAGGACCCCCAAGGTTCCATAGCATCTGAGGGATAATGCTGGTGGTGAAGCAGAGATCCAGAAAGGAAAGGTTGGAGAGGAAAAAATACATGGGAGTGTGGAGTTTAGGGTCCAGGTAAGATACCAGGATGATGGTTGTATTCCCCACCAGGGTCAAGATATAAAAGATGGAGATGATAAAAAGGAGGACCATTTCCAGTTGGGGCTGGTCAGAGAAACCCAATAGGACAAATCCTACTGGGCTGCTCTCATTGGTCCTTTCCATTGTCTCTTAACTGTGAGTCTCCTGCCATTCATCATTCTTGTGTGTCATCCTGTGGAAAGAATACCAGAAAGTTTCAGTGAAAGGTAGTATATTTGTATGTTGATGCAGTGGTGGCTATATAAGCAGATAGGTGGTTAGAAATCAAAGTGATAAACATGGACAGCAAAGTAGAGAGAACCTGGTTGCATCACTAAGCAGATAGGATGCAGAGTTGTTAGTGAGAGTGAGATGTGTGGAAAGACATAGCTAGGCAAAGGAAACAATTCAACAAACTTTTTTTTCATTAAGCATCTTCTATATCTTATAATAAGAAGGGATGGAAGAAAGGAGAAAGGAAGGGAAAGCAGTACAGAATAAAATGCTAGGTAAGATCTTTGACATAGACCCTGATTCATATACAAAATGAAAGATACAGTGAGATACTAAGGAATAGAGACAAAACCTGTAATCCATAGTGAAGAAATTCCCTCTGACAATTTACGTCACCATGTTATTTGCAACTTAGAAAACTGCCTAGAACACTATAGGTTAATTGACTTATATGGGTCACACAACCAATATATATCAGATGCAATCAACCAAGGTCTTCATGGTTTTAAACCCAGACTAACCTCTGTTATAGCTGCCTCAGTAAATGGACACGTTGTCCAAAAAATAAATTCATCAGGATAGCATTACCCATTGTTACTTATGCAGATATTGCTAAGCAAAGAGATTGGTTTATAAAGAAATGGAGTTATAGATAGAAATAGAAGAAAAATAAAAGAGGGACATAGCCAAAATCATTGTTATCATTATCATCATTATTATTTGAAGTAGAATCACAGAATCACAAGAGTGGAAATTATTTCAAATAGAATTTAATATAACACACTTGAAAAAGGAAACTTCTTAGCATATACCCAATACCCAATAACCTGTCAGTATTGGGAAACTCACTATCCACTGAGTTCAGCCATTCCATTATTGAATGACAATAATTGCTTACAAGTTTTTCTTTTTGGAACATAAATCCACCTCTCCAGTTTCCTCTCATTGTTCTTGGTTCTGCTGTCTGGTACCAATCAGATTAAGTCTCATCTCTCTTCTAAATGATATCTCCTCCAATATTGGAGAAAATTATAATGTCCCATAATATCTCTTCTCCAAGCCAAATAATCTACTCTTCTCTCAAATAATCCTCTTATGGTATGATTTGTATTCTCATCTTCCTGGTCGCTTTTCTCCGGACACTTAATCTGTTAATTTCTTCCCTATAAGATAAACCTAGAACTGAACTCAATATTTTAGAAAATGTTCTGAACAGAGAAGGAAGACAGGCAGGAAGGAAGGACAGATGGACAGAAGGAAGGAAGGAAGAAAAGAAAGAAGGAGGGAAGAAAAAGGAAGGAGGGAAGAAAAGAAGGAAGGACAAGGAAGAAAGGAAAAAAGGAAGAAAGGAAGGAGGGAAGGATCTAACTTATTCTAAAAACTGATTTTATTGATGAAATTTGGTAATAATTCTGATGCTGATACTTATGTAACATTTTATGTTTACAAATGCATTTATTTACATGGAATTTGCTTTAAATAAGTAGAAAGAATGAAAACAGAATTTGAATCTCACTAACTGAAAATGAGTTATTTTCTCTGAAGCATAATAACTGCTAATAGTAAAACTGAGACAGAAATCAACTAAGCTGTTCTGAGCTACTTCTTCCCTTTGTGTTCATGTCTTTACCAGCCATACCTCCCAATATTTCTTCTCCATCAAGAAACAACTTCAAAGAGTCATAGATCCAAAGAATTTCAGAATTCGAATAGACCTTAGATATCACTCATTTTACAGATGAGGAAACAGAAGTAAAAGGCAGTTATGAAATACCTGCAGTTTCACATCTAGTTTAGTCACATGTCCAATATGAAACTCCTTCTCCCTTCACTATTTATGTCAGAACTGCAAACATTCATTGTATTTCTCCTGGATCAAACTCTGGTATTATACTGATTTTTCCCTCACCCTCCCTTCTTATACCTACTCATTTCCTAAGTCTTACCCATTTTTTCACAATAAGATCTCTCATATCACCTTTCTATTTTTACAGCCAAAGTGAAGGTCTCTGTCCTTCTGATTTATCATTAAGAGTCTTTAGTCCAGTCTTTTGTCTTCTCTCTCCCTCTTCCATTCATCCTACACATGCTGCCATAATAAACATCTTGACTTATAAATCCAGCCATTTCTCTCCTCTGATGAAACCTTTGTGTAAAAAATGACATAACATCATTAGGCTGCTGAAATGGATAATTGGAGAGTTTAGAATAGACCTGTCAAGGTTTCTATATGTCACTTTGACATTTAAGGACCTCTACCATCTCCTCAGCTTCATCAGTTTCATTTCAATGATCTACAGTTTAGCCAACCAAGACTACTCTCCCACCTCACTTGTATGCCTTATATTTCACTTCTGCCAAACCTTTGTTTACACTGCTGTCTAATTCTAAATTTCTCTATTTTATCTTTAACCTTTAAATTTCTACTCATTCTTTAGATCCCACCAGAAAGGCCAATTCTTTCTAGAATACTTCCATAATTCCAACTTGGACCTTATAGCTCACTTCTTTTGTACTTCTCATGAACTTATGTATTATTATGTACTGTATGTATGTATAGATATAGATATGGATATAGATTGCCCTGCAAAAAAAAAAAGCGATTTGCCCAGGATTACACAGCTAATAAGTGTCAAGTATCTAAAGCTGGATTTGAACTCAGGTCTTCCTGAATCCAGGACTGATGCTTTATCCACTGTGCCACCTAGCTGCCCTCATTATGTACTATATTTACTTATGTATGTCACTCCCCTACTAAACTACATCTTCATCAAAGTATGGAATGGTTTTATTTAAATCTTATAACCCTTAAAGGACCTATCTTACTATTCTGCACAATGTAGGTACTTAACAAATGTATATTGAACTGAAATGGAATGACATAAAATAAAAGATGAAGAAACTGCTTTGATAGCAATGTTAACTGAAAAATATGGGGATCTGTAGTGGATGGCAGTATCCAAATTAGTGAGTCAGGATTATAGAGTGTCAGACAACAAAGCAATGCTATCATAGGGAGCATTAGGAGAAGCATGGATTCCAGAAACAAGGAAATTATTGGATAGTTCTGTTGTATTTTGCCCTTATCACATGACATCAATAGTATTATGTTCAGTATTATATTAAGTTTAGAAAGAAAATCAGTAATCTAGACAGCTCCAGGCAAGGGCAGCCTAGTTGGTGGACGGTCCTGAGATCATGTCATACAAATATTGATTTATAGAACTGGAAATGTTTATTCTTGATAAGAGAAGGGTCAGAGGTGAATATAATAGCTTCCTATAAGTATTTTAAGGGATTCTCACCTTGGAAGATGGATTCAAATTATTGTTTGGTTTGGTCACAGAGAACAGGCTCATGCGCCTTTCACTCCACCCAAAAACCAGCTAAGGAAAGTTTTCTCAAAAAAAAAAAAAAAAAAAGGTGATAAAACCCAAGCCCTTATTAAAAAGCTATTCTGTAGACTACCATCCATGGAGTCAGGAGGACTTGAGTTCAAATTCGGTCTCAAACACTTGACAGTTACTAGCTGTGTGACCCTGGGCAAGTCATTTAACCTCAACTGCCTCACAAAAAAAAAGCTATTCTGTATACCTTGTTCAAAGAGAACTGGCCATAGTAGAACACACATACACATGATCATTGTGCTGGCACAGGCCCTCATCACCAATTATTATAATACTATGACTGCCAACTGTTTGGTCTCTGACAGAAGTCTCTCCCCACTCTGGCCTATCCTCTACTCAGCTATCAAACTGATCTTCATAGAGTACATATCTAATGATGTCACCCTTACCTGTACTCATTAAATTTCATTGGCTTCCCCATTACTTCCAGGAACAAATATAAAATCCTGTTTAACATTCAAAGCCCTTTAAAATATGACCCCCTCCTACCTTTTCAGTCTTCTTATACCTTTGTTGTTTTTGTTCAGTCATTTGGTTGTCCTTCACTCTTTGTGACTATGTAGACATTGTGCATTTGGTTTTCTTGACAAAGACAATGGAGTGGATAGCCATTTCCTTCTCCAGTGTGTCCCCATTTTGCAGATGAGAAACTGACACAAACAAAGGTTACGTGACTTGCCCAGGGTCACATAGCTAGTAAGTATTTGAGGCTGGATTTGAATTCAGATTTTCCTGACTCCAGGTCCCATACGCTATCCACTACCACCCCCTGGCTACCCCTCATATACTGACTACTGTATACTCTGGAATCTAATACCACTACCCTCCTTGATCTTTCTCACACAAGACCATATATCTTATGACTACATTCATTTTCACCATATGTCTCCCATGTTTGGAAATATCTCCTTTCTAATCTCTGTAACTTGTTTTCCTTGGCTTCAAATCCCATGTTTTATAAGGAACCTTTCCCAATTCCCCTAATTGTAGGGCCTTCCTTCTGTTGCTTATTTATCCTGTATATGGCTTGTTTATATGTAATTATTTTTATCTTGTCTCCCTTATTAAACCATTAGTTTTTGAGAGCATTTTTGTGTCCCCAGTGCTTAGTATAGTGCCTTGTGTATTGTTGTTCAGTTGTGCCTAACTCTTTGTGACACCATGGACATTATCCATGGGGTTTTCTTAGCAAAGATACTGGAGTTTGTCATTTCCTTCTCCATTTTACAGATGTGCAACTGAGGTGAATAAGGGTTAAGTGACTTCCCCAGGGTCACACAGCTAGTGTCTGAGGCCAGATTAGATCTTCCTGAATCTATACTTCATGCTCTATCCACTGCACTATCTAGCTTAGATGCTTGTTGACTGATACATAATGATAGAAGTATTTTCTCACCTACTCTCCAAAGAGTACAAAGCATTAGTCTTGACTGTTAGAACATGCTGCAGGCTCCCTATGGCACCAGTGCTCTCTGTAATTAGGGATCTAGGGTCCAAGGCCTGTGGTAAACTGCTGGGGAGTCTAACAGTTTATACCTGTTCTTATTTATTACTTCAACAAAGTTCATTTCATTCCATTCCAGTGTGTCTCTCCTGCAGTCATTTCCTTCGCCTCTCACTTAAAACTCAAGCTCTGATTGACTCATCTAGCAGGCTCTCACATAGCTAAGTAAGTTGTTTGGACTCCATGGAATCACCCTGTTACACTGAACTACATGATAGATGGAAACATGCTCACCTTCAGATCAGTAAAAACATGACAATTTGGTAGATGAAAAGATTCAATTGTGATTCTCCCTGGAGACCAGGTGACTCATGAGTTGACCTCATCTGGACCACACTGTTTCTACATATCATTACTCTGATTCCATAGATATAAAGTCTATATCGCAGCCAAATTTTTGCCCACCAGCTTTCTCAGTCTACTTTAAACATCCTCTACCACTTATTACCATTTTTACCTTTGCAAGCCACATGACATTACTGCATTTCAGATTTATTCAGTGCTAAAGGGAAAAACATATTAGGATTCTATATAGGTGAAGGCATAAATAATGAAAGTCACGATGGTGTAGAAGAGAGTGAAAACCTTATCCGTGGCTATAGAGATATACATTTTTTGAAAGATGTGGCCAACTGATTTTGTCCTTCATGAGCAAGAGTCAGCTTCATATTCCTTCGTGTTGTCCTAACAACTCACTCATATTGAAAAAGCATCAGGAATCAAAATCATAGAATTTCAGAACTGGAAGGAAATGTCAAAAGACATTCAATATTCAACTAAAGGATTAATACTATTTAAAATATTCTCTACAAGTAACCAGTTTTATTCCCCTCTATCCTGCCCTTCTTAATATCAAAAAGACATGGTATATCTACCTTCCTGGTAAGGGTCCAATCACAATTACTGTAGGTGGAAGACACAAATGTACCTCTTGTACACCCCTTGGTTATAGTTCTAATGCCAATACAAACACTTACAAAGCCTCCTATGGGAAAAGCTAGAATACCTGTAACCTGCTACTTAAATTTGCTCAATGAAAAACTTAGGTCTTGGTTGTTTTGCTAAGGTCTCTGGAGACTCCCTTGCAAAGAACTCCTTTGTACTACCTTGGGAGAAATACCTCTGGTGAAATAGAAACAGCAGGGACTTCTGTCTTTGTCTTTGCAGACAAAAAATTTATCTCTGACTTTTCTATGGAACACTATCATGTTGTCAAAAACTGAAAGAACAACAGTAGTCAAGGAGAAGTTGAAAATCCCCTTCAGTCATGTCCTCAAAAATAAAAACAATGAGGAACTTTTTCTTTTTGCTCTTTTTGTCCAGACCTGTGAATTAACTGATGTATGGAACTTCTAATGAGGAAACTTCCTCCATTACTGCAGATTAACAGCTGTTCTGTGATTTATATACAATCCCTAAAAGGTTAAGTGAGTTGCCCAGGGCTTTATACAGAGTATATGTAAGGGATAGATTTCAACTCATATGCAAGGCCATTTCACTACCCATTAGGCCATAGCCCCTCAAAGACTTTGGCAGATTTACTTTTATCTCCCTTAATCATATCACCCAACATTCAGAATACTGAATCTAGTGTTGTTAAAGGTCTCCAAGGATAAGCGAGCCCTAAAGTTCATCAAAAAAAGGGTGGGAACTCACATCCGAGCCAAGAGGAAGAGAGAGGAGCTCAGCAATGTACTGGCCTGGCTGCCATGAGGAAGGCTGCTGCCAAGAAGGACCAGACTGGACCCTGCCTGCCTTGCCCCAGTTACCCAAGAAATAATAAAGATTTGACAAACAGAAAAAAAAAAAAGAAATAACATTTTTATGTTTCCACACCGTCAATTCCAAGTAATTACTTCTTCTACAGCCCTCCCTAGTAACAAAGCAAAATAGCCAAATTTTTAGTGTCCACATCTGACAAAGAATTCAATTTACAGCACCTTTCCTCTAAAACCTCTCTTCCAAGAAAAGAAAAGGGAGTGTGTTTCATCATCAGTCCTTTGGATGATTTCTAATGCTCTTTAGCATTGTCTTCATTTACACCATTGTGCTAATTATATATATTATTCTCTTTTGTTTCTTTCATTATATGCATGTGTTCTCAAATTTCTCTAAGTTCTTCATATTCATCAATATTTATTGTACAATAATATTCACTTATATTTGTATGGCACAGATTGTTCAGCCTTTCCTTAATCTATGTGTTCATACTATATATCTATTTTATTCCCTCCCACAAAAAGTATTGCAACAAACATTTTGGCATAAATAGGTCCTTTTGTTGTTCCTTAGACTTCTTTGTGGCTTATGGTTACCTGTCTCAAAGATTATGACTTTTGTGACTTTAATAACAAGGTTATATATATGACTTTAGTCTTCTTTAGTGATAAGTATAATGGCCTTTTCTCAATACCCATTCTTTTTTACCTCTCTTCAGCCTTTGCCAAATTTATTATCTTTTTTTCCTTGATAATCTCTCTCTGGGTCTTCCTGACATTGATCTCTCATGGTTTTCTTTCATGTCTGTATGATTGCTTCTTCTCTCTTTTGCTGATTCTTTGTGTGTGTGTGTGTGTGTGTGTGTGTGTGTGTGTGTGTGTGAGGCAATTGGGGTTAAGTGACTTGCCCAGGGTCACACAGCTAGTAAGTGTTAAGTGTCTCAGGCCGGATTTGAACTCAGGTACTCCTGAATCCAGGGCCGGTGCTTTATCCACTGTGCCACCTAGCTGCCCCTTTTGCTGATTCTTTATCCAGATCACACCTGTTAACTGTGGGTGACTCCTGAGGCTCTTTCATGGGTCCTTTTTCTACTCTCCATCTATATTATTTTACTTAATGATCTCATCTACTCTCATGATTTTGATTATAATCTCTATGCAGATGACTATGAGATCCACTTATCCAGTTATTCTTCTCTCCTAACCTCTGTTCTACCATCTCTAACTGCCTATTAGACAAGACAAACTAGATATTCATGTTTCTCCCTCCTTCAAATGTGTTTCATGTAAACAACATATCTAAGGATTCTGGTTTTTAATCCAATATGCTATTCACTTTCATTTTATGGGAAAGTTCATCCCATTCACATTTGTAGTTATGATTACTGTGCATTTCCCTGTACCCTATTTTGCCCCCTTTTATACTTTTCTCTATTCTTCCACCCTGTCCCTCCTCATCACTGTTTTTTCCTTATGACCACCATATCCCTCAATCTGCCCTCCCTTCTATCAAGCCCCCTCCCTTTTCTTGATCCTTTCCCCTCCAAATTCTCCATAAGGTAAGATAGATCCTTTTTCCCAACTAAGTTATTACCTCTTTGAGACAAATCTGATGAGAGTAAGGTTCAAACAATACTCCCCTCCTCCCTTCTTTACCTTTACTGTAATAGGTCTTTCATGCTTCTTCATGTAATATAATTTTGGCCATTCTACCTCCCACTTTCCTCTTCTCCAGTGCAATCCTTTTTTGAACCCCTTAATTTTCTTATCTTCACATCAAAGTCCACTTATACCTACTTCCTCTAAGTATATTCCTTTTAACTGCCCTAAAATATACATTTCTTAAGAGTTACAAGTATCGTCTTCCTATGTAGGAATATGAATACCATGGTGTGTTTTGTCCTATTTGCCTTTTTATCTTTCTCTTGAATCTTGTGTTTGAAAATGAAATTTTCTGTTCAGTTCTGGCCTTTTCATCAGGAAAGTTTGAATGCTCCCTATTTCATTGAATCTACATCTTTCACCTGAAAGATTATGCTCAGTTTTGCTTGGTAGTTGATTCTTGGATGTATTTCAAGCTCCTTAGCCTCTCAAAATATCATATTCCAAGCCCCCTGATCCTTTAATGTTGAAGTTGCTAGATCCTGTGTAATTCTGACTATAGTCCCTTGATATTTGAATCATTTCTTTCTGGATGATGGTCATATTTTCTCCTTAACCTGATAATTCTGGAATTTGGCTACAATGCTCCTTGGAGTTCTCATTTTGTTATCTCTTTCAGGAGATGATCGGTAGATTCCTTCAATGACAATTTTGCCTTCTGGTTCTAGGATATCTGGGCAGTTCTCCTGGATAATTCCTTGTAAGATGCTTCCTAGTCTTTTTTTATTGTGGCTTTCACGTAGACCAATAATTCCTAAATTAGCTCTCCTGGATCTATTTTCCATGTCATTTGTTTTTCCAACGAGGTATTTTATACATTCTTCTATTTTTTCATTCATTTGATTTTTGTTTGATTCTTATTGTCTCATAGAGTCATCCATTTGCCAAATTCTAATTTTTAAGGAATTATTTTCTTCAGTCAGCTTTTTACCTCATTTCTCATTTGGCCAATGTTATTTTTTAAGGTATTGTTTTCTTTAGTCAATTTTTGTACTTCCTTTTCCAAGCTATTTTTCATAATTCTTTTGCATAACTCTCATTTTCCCATTTTTTCTTCTACCTCTCTTACTTGATTTTTAAAATCCTTTTTGAGCTCTTCCAAGAGGACTCTTTGGGCTTGAGACCAATTCATATTCCCTTTGAGGCTTCTTATGTAGGCATTTTGACATTGTTGTCCTTTTCTGAGTTTGTGTTTTGATCTTCCCTATCACCATAGCAACTTTCTCTGGTAAGGGCTCTTTTTTTTTAAAGTTAAACTTTTTTTCCTGGAATTCAGGAGGCACTGTCTTAAGCTTCTTGTACTAAGAACCAGGGGCCTGGTCACTAGTTTCTGTGCTGAGACCTCTGAGGCTGGTGAATTGCCCACTGAACTAGGAGGACCTAGCCATGTCTATTGTACCATTGGTTATGGCGCTGGCAGTGTCCCTGCTGTTCTGGGGCTTGAGGCCTCATAACTGGCCTGCTGTGGCACTAATCATTCTGAGGCACAACTCTGGGGTCTCAGCTGCTGATCTTTGCTGTGGCTAAAGGTCTCCTGCTAACTTGCCCAAACATTGTTCTGAGCTTCACTCCTCTTTTACCTAAATGAGACAAATATTTTCTGCAATCCTTCTAAGTTACCTTGGGCTGTAAAATTGTTTCACTGCCTCTTTTGTGGATTCTGTTACTCATGGATTCTTTTAAAGACTTGATTTAATATTGTTTCTGAGGGAAACTAGGGAAAGATCACACAACTTCCTGGCTTCTCTCCACCATCTTGGTTCTGACAATTATACATCTCCTTAGATCATACCACCTTGGAAGAACTGAAAACTTACAGAGAAAAGTTTCAGAAAAAATAGTTGCAAAAAACCCCTGAAGTTTGGGACAGTGTACCCTCCACCCTGGAAGTATAGCTCTGCTTTAACAAAAAGTTAAAAATCAAGAAATAGGTTGAGGAATTAAGCAAACAATTTTTAAAAATCTGATGATAGAAAGATACTATGGTGACAAGAAAGATCAAAACACACAATCAGAAGTGTCGAAGTTAAAGCTTCTACATCCAAAGCCTCCAACAAGAATATGAATTCATCTCAGGCATGGAAGAACTCAAAAAGGGATTTTGAAAATCAAGTAAAAGAAGTAGAGGGAAAAAATGGGAAGAGAAGTAAGACTGACACAAAGAAAACATGAAAAAGAGTCAAAAGTTTTGTAAAGGAGACCAAAAAAATGAAGAAAATAACACCTTAAAAAGAGTAAATCAAATAGAAAAAGAGGTACAGAAGCTCACTGAAGAAAATATTTCCTTAAAATTTTGAATTAAGCAAATGGAAACTTATGACTATATGAGAAATCAAGAAACAATAAACCACAATCAAAAGAATGAAAAAAATGGAAGACAATGTTGAATATCTCACTGAAAAAACAACAGATCTGATATATAGATCCAGAAGGCATAGTTTTAAAATTATTGTACTGAAAGCCATGATCAAAAAAACAGGACAGATATCATCTTTCAAGAAATAATCAAAAAACCTGCCCTGATATTCTAGAAGCAGAGAGTAAAATAGAAACTGAAAGAATCCACTGATTGCTTCCTGAAAGAGATCCAAAAATGAAAACTCCCAGGAATTTCATATGCAAATTTCAGAGCTCCCAGGTCAAGGAGAAAATATTGCAAACAACCAGAAATAAACAATGCAAGCATTGTGAAGCCACAGTGAGGATAACACAAGATTTAGCAGCTCCTACATTAAATGATCAGAGGGCTTGGAATATGATATTCCAGGGGGCAAAGCAGATGGAATTACAACAAATAATCACCTACACAGCAAAACTGAGTATAATCCTTCAGGGTAAAAATGGCTTGTCATTGAAACAGGGTATTTCCAAACTCTCATGATGAAAAAACCAGAGCTGAAAAGGAAATTTGACTTTCAAAAATAAGACTCAAGAGAAGTATCTATAAGAGCCAAATTTAGTATGGGAAGAGTTAATTGGGTGGCTTGTTGTAGTATATGGGTAAGAAAGGAAATTAATAGCCTCTTTCAAAAAACAACAGGTTTATTAATGGGAACAAGTTCTAATCACAAGTGAGGTTAATAGAGCTAGGGACACTGAGAAAGAATCTAAATCTCTGGGGTAAAAAGGCCCCAGGCACCTCGAACCTACCTCCAGCCCAGCTAGCTCCATAGAGCCAGCTTTGCCTCAAAAACACAAACTCAAAAAAAAAAAAACAACCCAAAGCCACAAATTCACCAGTACCAGAAATCTGTAGCTCCAAGGAGAATTAACTTGCGGTCTCATGTTTTTGTCTGAAGGTCAAACACCAGCAGCTCCTCTGTCTGCCTTCCTTCACCGTTCCTCTCAGAAAAACTTTCCTCTCCCTCCAACTGCCTCTAATTGTCTCCCCCACAGGAAGGGACGGTTCTTAGTTATGCTGAGTCTCCAATTGGCTCAGCACACCCACATGGGCTGTCCCCATTATAATCTGTCCAGGCCCATGTGGGTATAGGGGAACTCTTAGGGGAAACTTAGTTACTTAGTTTCAATAAATGTTCCCTGTGGTCAGAGTTCTTCTTGTTTGTTCAATTATCTCCCAAAGTACACACCCATCTTCTCTTAGGCTTTTAAGCTTAAATTTTTTTCAGTCTGACCATAATGAAGCAAAGATAGGGTTATGAAAACCCCAAATCACAATTAATTCCTTACATATAAAAAGGTAAACAGGAAAAGTAAATCAGAAGGGATTTAACAAGGTAAATCAGAAGGGATTTAATAAGGTGACAATATATATTCCTACGTGGGAAGATGATACTTGAAACTCATGGGAACCTTTTTATTATTTGGACAGTTGGAAGGAAGTGTATATGCTGTCCAAATAATAAAAAGGTTCCCATGAGTTTCAAGTATCATCTTCCCATGTAGGAATATATATATATATATATATATATATATATATATATATATATATATATATATATATAAACATACATACACAGAGAGAAAGAGACAAAAGACAGACAGACATAAGTATGAGTTGAATATGAAGGGATGATATTTTTAAAAATAAAATTAAAGGATAAGAGAGGAATGCACTGGGGGAAACAGAAAGTGAAGGATAGAATGGAGTAAATTATCTCACATAAAAGAGGTAATAAAAAAGCTTTTACAGATGAGGGAGGTGCAGAGGAGTGAGTGCATCTTACTCTCATCAGAATTGACTCAATGAGGGAACGCACACTCAATTGGGTGTAGAAATCTATCCTACCCTGCAGGAAAGAAGGAGAAGAGGAAAAGAGAAGGGAGTGATGGAAAGAAGGGCAGATTGAGGGAGGGGGTAATCAGAACCAAAACACTTTTGAGGAGGGATAGGATGAAAGGATAAGATAGAATAAACAGGGTGGGCATAGGATAGGGGTCAAAACAGTTAGCTATAGTAACTGAAAAAATTTGAAGAAAGTTTCTCACATAAAGGCCTCATTTCTCAAACATATAGAGAACTTAGTCAAATTTCTAAAAATTTTGAGCAATTCCCCCATTGATAAATGATCAAAATATATGAACAGTATTCAGATGAAGTAATCAAAGCTATCTATAGCTATATTGAAAAAAATAATCTAACTCACTAGAGATTGAAGAGATACAAATCAAAACAATTCTATGGTACTACCTCATACCTATTACATTGGTTAATAGGACAGAAGAAGAAAATCACAAATATTTGAGGGGATGTGGGAAAAATGAACTGCACTCTTGGTGGAATTGCAAATTGATTCAACCATTTTGTAGAGCAATATGGCACTATGCCCAAAGGGCTATAAAACCAAGCATATTTTCTTTGACCTAGTAATATCACTACTAAGTCTGTATCTAAAAAGAGATAAAAAAACAAAAAAGGAAAAGTACTTATATGTACAAAAGTATTTATACCAGCTCTTGACTGATGGAAAAGTATTGTAAATTGAGGAATGGTTGAACAAATTATGGTATGTGATTATGATGGGATATTATTGTGCTATAAGAAATTAGCAGACTTCTATTTCTGGGTCAAAAAGAAAGTAGCCATGGTTACTCACAGGTCAGGCAGGCTGAGAAGAAGCCAAATCACCCCCCGTGCTATGCCATAACTTAGAACAGTGTATCCTGGAAACACTGCTACACTTTAAGAAGGAGTTAAAAACCAAGAAATAGGTGGCCAAGATGAGCAGGCAGAGAAAGCAGCAGACTATTGAAAACTTCTCTGGGGGAAAGGTAGACCAGAATACACCCACAGAAGAAGACAATAATAAAGTCAACAGCCCAACATCCAAAGCTTCCAAGAAAAATATGAATTGGTCTCAGGCTATGGAAACACTCAAAAGAGACTTTGAAGAGAAAGTAAGAAATTTAGGAGGAAGATTGAGAGAGAAGGGGGAAAGAATGGAAAGAGAAATGAGAGCAATGAAGGAAATTCATGAGAAAAAATTCAACAGCTTGAAAAGCCAAATAGAAAATGAGATAGAAAAACCCTCTCAAGAAAATAATTGCCTAAGAATTAGGATTGAACAAATGGAAACTAGTGACTTTATGAGAAACCAAGACAGTAAAGCAAATCCAAATGATTAAAAAAAAATAGAGGGCAATATGAAATATCTCCTTGGAAAAACAGCTGACCTGGAAAACAGATCCAGGAGAGATAATTTGAAAAATCATTGGACTACCTGAAAACCATAACCAAAATAAGAACTTAGACACCATCTTCCAAGAGATTATCAGGGAAAATTGCCCTGATATTCAAGAAGCAGAAGGTAAAATAGAAATTGAAAGAATCCACTGATCACCTCCTGAAAGAGATCCCAAAAGGAAAACCTCCAGGAATATTATAGCCAACTTCCAGAGATCCAAGGTCAAGGAGAAAATATTGCAAGCAGCTAGAAAAAAGGAATTCGAATACTGTGGAGCTACAGTCAGGATAACACAATAACTAGCAGCTTCTACATTAAAGGACTAGAGGGCCTGGAATATGATATTCCTGAGGGCAAACAAACTGGGCCTATAGCCAACAATCATGTACCTAGGGCCGCTAAGTGGCGCAGTGGATAAAGTGCCGGCCCTGCCTCAGGAGGACCTGAGTTCAAATCCAGCCTCAGACCCTTGACACTAGCTGTGTGACTCTGGGCAAGTCACTTAACCCTCATTGCCCTGAAAAAAAAAAAAAAAAGAATCATGTACCCAGCAAAACTCAATATAATCGTTCGGGTGAAAAATGGGACTTCAATAAAAAAGAGGATTTTCCGGCATTCATGATGAAAAAACCTGAACTGAATAGAAAATTTGACTTTCAAATACAAGACCCTAGAGAAGCATAAAAAAGTAAACAAGAAAAAGAAATCATAAGGGATATTAAAAGATTAAACTGTATACATTCCTACATGGGAAGATAATACTCCTAATTTATAAGATCATTCTCAGTATTGGGGAAGCTAATAGGAATATACTTAGAGGGCACAGGTGTGAATTGAATATGAAGGGATGATATCTGTAAAGCATTTATTTTTTGCTTATCCTTGTATTTTGTGGAGCAGTCAGGGCAAGGTGGCTTATGTCTGGGGACAGATGTGGGGTCAGGACCTCCTGGGTCCAGGGCTGGTGCTTTGTCCACTGTGTCACCTAGCTTACCCATGATGACATCTTCAAAATACAATTAAGGGGTAAGAGGAATGTACTGAAAGGAAGGGAAAGGGAGAGGCAGATTGGGGAAAAGTAGTTCACATAAAAGATATAAGAAAAAGCTTATGGAGTAGAGGGGAATATAGGGAAGGAGCAGGGGAGTGAGTGAGCCTAACTCTAATCAGAATTGGCTCAAAGATGGAATAATTTACACACTCAAAAGGGTATAGTATTATATCTTACCCTATGGGAAAGGGGAAGGGGATAAAGACAGGGGGGAGGTATTGGAAGGAAGAGCAGATTGGGGGAGGGGGCAGGAAGAAGCAAAACAATTTTGAGGAGGGATAGGGAGAAGGAAGACAGTAAATATCAGGGGGAGGGATTAAGATGGAGGGTAATACAGTTAATAATAGTAACTGAAAGAAATGATGAACAGGATGCTATGAGAATGATGTATAAAAAATGCAAACCATCAATAGAGATAGAACTCATGGTATCTGAATACAGATTGAAGTATAATTTTATTTGTTAGCTATGCTTTCTAAAGGTATTTTGTCTATTTTCTTTCACAACCTGACTAATGAGATGTTTTGCATTGCTGCACATGTATGACTTATATTGAATTGCTGGATTTCATAGGGAGGGATGAGGAGGGAGGGAAGAAGAAAATTTAGAACACGAGGTTTTAAAAAATCATTGTGAAAAATAATGATGAGCAGGGGAGTTTGGGAAAATCTTGAAGTACCTACATGAACTGATGCTGACTGAGAGGAACAGAACCAGGAGAACATTGTATACAGTAACAGCAGCATTGTGTGATGAAGAGTGGTGACAGACTTGGCTCTTTTTTGCAATGCGATGGTCCAAAACAATTTCAAAGAACTCCATAATATAAAATGTTCTCAACATCCAGAAAAAAGAACTGTGGTTTATGCCTGCAGATTGAACCATAATGTTTCTACTTTTAGGCTGTTTGGGTTTTTTAATTCTTTTTTGAGGTATTTCCCTTGTGCTCTGACTCTTATGTCACAATATGACTCATGCAGAGATATGTTTAATGTGATTGCACATACATAACATTTATTAGATTGCTTTCTGTCCTGGGGAGGAGGGTGGAAATGGAGGGTGGGAGAAGAATTTGGAACTATGAAAACAAATGTTGAAAACTATACTTATATGTAACTGGAAAATAATAAAATACTGAACCAAAAGAAAAGAAAAGAAAGAAAGAAATGAGCAGGCTGCTCTCAGAAAAACCCAGAAAGACTTTATTGTGTCTTTGTTTCTCATAAAGTCACTAGCTTCCATTTGTTCAATCCTAATTCTTAGGCAATTATTTTCTTGAGAGAGCTTTTCTATCTTCTTCCCCATTTGGCTTTTGAAGCTGTTGACTTTTTTCTCATGACTTTCCTGCATTGCTCTCATTTCTCTTTCCATTCTTTCCTCCATCTTTCTAAATCTTCCTTCTATCTCTCCTACTTTCTCTTCAAAGTCCCTTTTGAGTGCTTCCATAGCCTGAGAGCAATTCATATTTTTCTTGGAAGCTTTGGATGTTGGACCTTTGACTTTGTTATTGTCTCCTTCTGTGGGTGTATTCTGGTCTGCCTTTCCCCCAGAGAAGTTTTCAATAGTCTGCTGCTTTCTCTGCCTGCTCGTCTTGGCCACCTATTTCTTGGCTTTTAACTCCTTCTTAAAGTGTAGCACTATTTCCAGGATACTCTGTTCTGAGCTACAGCATGGCCCAGGGGATGATTGGGCTTCTCAGACTGTCTGACCTGTGAGTAACCATGGCCACTTTCTCTTTGACCCAGAAACAGAAGTCTGATTGAAATCTGATTCTCTATGGTTGGAAGCTTGGTGTGCCTGTGCCCCTCCCCCACTGGGCTACCACCACTTGATTCAGCCCACTGGTTCAGAACCAGGGCACTTAACTCCAACTCCAGCAGAGACTACTTCCACTTCACCAGGACTTACCACTGAACTCCCTCACCAATCTGCTAGCTGAGCCTCAGCTGAAGATGCGAGGCATACAGGAAGCACTGTCTGTTCCTGACTGGGTCTGGACTGCATGCTAAGCTGCTCAGCCCAATTAGCAGGTGATCACAATTGCCCTCCTTTGCTGAAAAATAATCTCACTCTGTTCTTATGTGCATAAGGCTGCTCTGGTTTTTTGCTTTTTTTTTCAATGGCATTAATTAGAAGTGAGGGGATGGGTTTATCTGAAGCTTGCAGGAGTCAAAGCCTCTCCTCTGCCATCTTGGCTCTGCCCCCTAAAACCTAGAAATACTGAAATGAGCTAATTCAAAGTGAAATGTTCTGTGTACAAAGTAACAATAATATTATAAGATGATCAGCTGTGAATGACTCAACATCAGTTCATGTAAGTCTTTCCAGGTTTTTCTGAAATACATGTACTCATTATTTCTTACAACATAATAGTATTCCATTATATTCATATACACAATTTGTTCAGCCATTCCTACATGTAGGTCCTTTGCCCTTGTTATGGTCTCTTTTAGATATAAACCGAGTTGTAGTACATTTTGACATTATTGTCCTCTTCTGACTTTGAATTTTGAGCTTCTCTGTCACTATAGTAACTTTCTATGGTCAGGTTCTCTTTTTTTTTTTTTGCTCATTTTCCCAGCCTATTTCATGACTTTTTACTTTATATATTAAAGTTGGGTTTTATTTCTGGTGTTGAGGAAGTACTGTCCCAGGTTTCTTACACCATGGATGCAGAACCTTGCTGCTTCCCTTCACTTCAAATGTGTGGCCTTCCTGCTGGCCTACATCAAGGATACAAGGCCTGAATTCTGTCCTGTCTGGGCATTTGGGGCTTTACTGCTGGTTTGCCAGGATGTGGCCTGATGCTGGTTTCCCCAGGAACTGTCTTGATGGACTACTCTTCCCTATTATACCAGTGACAAAGACATCTCCTGCCAACCTTGTAAGTTGTCTTGCATTGGAAAATTGTTTCACCCTGTCCTTTTGTTGGTTCTGCCATTCCTGAATTCATTTTGAGGAATTATTTTATAGTTTTTTGGAGGTAAATTTGAAAGAGTTCAGACAAGTTCCTGCACTTACTTCGTGCCAGGAAAAATTGCTATTTTTTTAAATTTAGAATTCTTTTTAAAAAAAATTTTAGTTCCAAATTCTTTACCTTCCTCCAGCTCTTGCCTCATGTACATTAAAAAAGCCAGCACTATGATGCACATTATAGATGTGAAGTCATGTAAAATGTATTTCCACATTAGCCATATTGTAAAAAAAAATTGTAAAAAAGCATGAAAATCTATTCATTCGTTCTCTTTCTGGAGGTACATAGCATTTTTCATCATAAGTCCTTTAAAATAGTTATAGATAATGATTTATGGGTATTGATCAGAGCAGTTAAGTGATATTTGGTTTTCATCACAAGATTGCTATTACTGTGTACAATATTTTGGTTCTGCTCACTTCACTTTATATAAGTTCATACAAATATTTCCAGGTTTTTCTGAAACCATGCCTGTCTTCATTTCTTATAGCATAATAAAATTCCAGCATAATCATATAACACGAGTTTCTCCATTGATGGGAATAAAAAAAAAAGACTTGCAAAACATATTTTGTACATACAGGTCCTTTTTTCTTTTTACTTTGTTCTATGAGATATAGACGTAGTGGTGGTATTATGTGGTCAAAGTGTATGCACAGTTTCATAGCCATTTGGACATAGTTACAAATTTTTCTCCAAAATAGTTAGATTAGTTCACAGCTCTAAAAATAATCCACACATAGCCAGTTTTCTATATCTCTTATAGCATTTGCCATTTTGCTTTCCTGTCATATTACCTAATCAGATAGCTATAAAGTAAAATTTCAAAATTGTTTTAATTTGCATATCTCTAATAATTAGTGATTTAGATAACTTCTTTCCTCATGGCTCTTAATAGATTTGATTCCTTCTGAAAACTGTATTTTGATACCCTTTGACCATGTATAAATTATGGGAAGGCTCTTATTTTTATAAATTTGGCTCATTTCCCTATATATTTGAGAAATGAGTCTTTATCAAAGAAGCAATATAAAAATGTCCCAGTTTTCCTACTTTCTTTTTAATTTTGGCTATATTCGTTGTGTTTGTGCAAAAACTTTTTGATTATGTAATCAAAATTATCTGTTTTACTTTCCATAATTTTCTCTATCTCTCATTTAGTCATAAACTCTTCCTTGACCCATAGTCCTGACAAGTAATTTTTCATGCTCCATTAATATGATATTACCCTTTATGTTTAAATCATGTACCTATTTTGGTTTTATCTTGGTGTATGATGAGATGTTGGGCTATGCCTAGTTTCTACCAAATCACTTTCTACTTTTCCCAGTAAGTTTTGTTAGACAGTGATTTCTTGCCCCCAAAGCTTGGATCTTTGAGTTTATCAAATACTATTTTACAATGGTCATTTACTATTACATATTGCTTAGCTAATCTTTTCCATTGATCAACTATTCTATTTCTCATCCAGTATTAGAATGTTTTGATTATTACTACTTTCTAGTATAGTTTAAAATCTAGTACTGCTAGACCACCTTCCTTCAGTTTTTTTCCCCATTGATTCCCTTACTATTCTTGAACTTTTGTTTTTTCCATTCTGTTTTTTTTTTTTTTTTACAAATATTATTCCATTTGATTCTCACAACAATCCTATGAGGTAGCTGCTATTATTATCCCTAGTTTACAGTTGAGGTATGATGTGCTTGTTGTACTTAAGTAATTTAATCATGATCAACTCTTTGTGACTCCATTTTATGGGGTTTTCTTGGCAATGATATTGGAGTGATTTCCCATTTATTTCTCCAGGTTGGTGTGATGGATGGACTTAAAGAAGCAAGACTATGTAGGGAACACTGGAAATGATTACGGAAGTTTAGCCCAAGTGGCAGCACCAGGAATGGAGAGTAAATAAATATGAGAAAATTCTAGTTAGAAATAATTGATAGTAATTTTATTTGGAGAGATGAAACTCAATTTCCAAGCTTAAGGCATGAAAATAATGGTTCTATTAACAAAAATAAGGAAATGTAAAGACATTATTTGAGTTCCAAAGAATAATTGAAACTTCCTTATAAACTACTCTGTTCCCAGTCAGTTAATAGCTGGTAAAGTTTATTCATAGTCAGTGACAGTATCTTGACTTTATGTTGGCAATAATCATGTACATTTGTGTAGTACTAAATTTCATTATTCTATTGTGTCAGTGACTGTTGCATAATGTCAGCCAATAAATATTTACTAAGTCCCTACTATGTACCAGGCATTTTACTAAGCTAAGAAAAAGACAGTTCCTGCCCTCAAGGAGCTTAGAACTCATAAAGGAAATCTGAAAAGGAGAGGAAGGGTGGAAAAGGCACCCTGCTGAAAGGCATGATGGAATTCAGTCCAAGGAGTGTAGTTTGTGGGAAATGAAGAGTTTGCTATTCTCTGAGTCCCCTTTAAATGAAGGTTTTGCTCCAGATTATCAGCATCTCTATAAAGCCATAAATGTGAGGGAGCTCTACATTTGTTGTCACAGAAAGAATCAAACCTACTTCTATGGGTAAGCCTAGTCGAATATTCTGCCCTCTATTTTTTTAAACTTTATTTTATTTTTAGTTTATGGAATAAAACAAGCATTTCTATAACATAGTATAATAAAGATGCTTGTACATGAAACTTCAAATCTATTATGTTCAATTTGCTATTCCTTTTAAACTCATAATAAAGTTATCATGTAAATTTCTTTTATTTTCCTTTTTGTCCTTCCCTCCCACCCTACCTTAGAGAGGGCTACCATTAGACACAATTATATATGTGTTAAATTATTCTATACATGTTTTTTATTTATCAGTTCTTTCTCTGAATGCAGATGTCTTTCTTCACATGTCCTTTATTTTTAATTTGTGTATTTATAATAGTCAAAATGACTTATTCACTCAAAGTCATTCTCAAAATGATATTGCTGTTATTTTACACAGTGTTCTATAGCTTCTGCTCATTTCATTCTTCATTATTTCATGCAAGGTTCCATGTTTTTCTAAAAATCATTAAGCTTTTGGGGGGGCAGGACAATGAGGGTTAAGTGACTTGCCCAGGGTCACACAGCTAATAAGTGTCAAGTGTCTGAGGCTGGATTTGAACTCAGGTCCTCCTGAGCCACCTAGCTGCCCTGAGCTTATCATTTTCTATAACGCAGTAGTATTCCATCACAATCATATACCACAAGTTGTTCAGATATTCCCCTGATGTGCACCCCTGCAATTGCCAGTTTATTGCCACAACAGGGTGGTGCTATAAACATCCCTTTCACATTCAAAGTTATAATTAGTATTTGTGAATTTCCCTCCATATTATTTTTACTCACTATTTTCCTTCTCAGCCTATCTTTTTGCCCTATCCCTGTTACTCCCTCCCATATTCTATCCCCAGACCTCTTTATAAGTTCAGACGATGTACACACTCTTCAACCGAGATGAAAGGGTCCAATATTATCAGTCCTCCATCCCCAATTGCTTCCTCCATATTAGTTCTTCCTTTTACACCCCATTTTTATGATAGAATTCCCCCTTTTTACCTCTTCCTACCCAATTTTGTTTTTTTAGAATCACTCCATCATACACAACTCAGCCCCAAATTTTCTTTCAAATTATCCTAGTAATAATGACAGTTTTAATAACATGGATAACATTTTTATATACATGCATATATGTGTATGTATGTATACACACACACATAAACAACTTGACCTTGGGGTGTGCCTTATAATTAGTCTTTTATGTTTTCTTTTACATTTCTTCTGGATCTTTTATATTGAACTTTCTATTGAGTTTTGTCCATTTTATTACAAATATTTAAGTCTTTCAGCTCATCAAACCTTTTTCTATCCAGGATTATATTCAACTTTGATGGGTAAGTTATTCTTGAATGCAACCCTAGCTCTTTTAGTCTTCAAAATATGATGTTTAAAGATCTAATGTCTTTTTTTCACCTGAGGTCTTTTAAAGAAGAATTCACATTTGTGGCATTCTGGGAAGATGGCAGAATAGACTGGAAATTCCTGGGCTCTCCAGATTTCCTCCAGAATCAACACAAAATGAAAGTAGAACAGCAAAAATAAAAAGGTAAATGAGGACCTCAGAAAAGACAAGACCTCCAAGGCCTTAGTGAAGTGTAAACACTTCCAGGATGACTCCACTGAATCAACAAATAGCAGGTCCTGGAGCTCTGTCAAGGAGGTAGACTTGGTATCAAGAAATTTCACCTCAACTTTCACCTCATCTCATGACCTCAATAAATTTCACTTCACAAACTTAACTTTCACCTTGTGAAATTTTACCTCACAAAGAACAACAGATAGCTGAGTGGGAAGACCCCCTGCTCTTTCTGGAAGTCAGGCCTAGTGGTATTGACCAGATGTGATCCTGCATTGTGACTCTGGGTGAGGAGGAGTGAACACATGCCCAGTGAGTGTAATATTGCAGGGAGCAAGAACATTTTTGGGACAGCATGACTCATGGCTCTAACTGTGACTGAATGGAGAAGAGGAATCCTTTAGGTTGCACTCCAGGACATTATTTAGAAAATAACTATAAGGAGGAACTGGATCTTAAGGCAACATTACCCACAACTTAGAATTAAAACCTGAGTAAGCAAAGGAAAAAGAACCCTACCATAGATAACTACTTTGGTGTAAAAGAAGATCTGGGTTCATATACAGAAAAAAATTAATGAGGTTTAAAAAAGCCATTCCTCAAGGAATTGGAAATTGAGGGGATGCCCATCAATTGGGGAATGGCTGAACAAGTTGTGGTATATGAATGAATGGAATACTTTTTTGTTGTAAGAAACAATGAGCAGGTAGAGTTCAGAGAAACCTTGAAGGACTTACATGAACTGATGCTGAGTGAGATGAGCAGAACCAGAAGAACATTGTACACAGCATCAAGATCATTGTGTGTTGATCAACCATGATAGACTTGACTATTCTCAGCAATACAATGGTCCAAGATAGTTCCAAAGGAACCATGCTGGAAAATAATCTCCAAATCTAGAAAAAAAAACCTATGGAATCTAGATGCAGATTGAACCATACAATCTCAATATTTTTTCTTTTTCTTTTTTGAGGTTTTTCCTTTTTGCTCTGATTCTTCTCTGATTCTAATGCAGAAATATGTTTAATGTGATTGTACATATATAACCTATATCGAATTCCTAGCTGTCTTGGGGAGGGAGAAGAGGGGAGGGGGGAGAAAAAATGAAACTAGAAATCTTATTTTTAAAAATGTTGCAAACTATCTCTACATGTAACTGGAAAATAATAAAATATTTTTATGGGCAAAAAATCCACTCCTATCCTAAAGAATGGTCACATGCCCTCCATTTATTGATGACACTTTGATGTCTTCTGTTCCATGGGACAGGTATACTATATAACAGATTTCTTGCTTGACAGTGTCTTGGGTTTCCACAAAGGCAATAAATAGAGGAACAACTTGCTTTTGTTTGGGGGTGATTTAGAAAAAACAGGAGTAGGTGCTGATGTGTGCAGTTACTGTTCTTGGTCTATGTTTCTCCAGAACCTTGATCCATCAGCCTTCTCATTGCCCTCTTCATATCTTTGTTCCTCAAAGTGTAGATCATAGGATTGAGTGTGGGGGTGACCACAGTATAGAAGAGGGTAAGGAACTTGCTCTGATTCTGAGTATATTTATTCTTGGGCTGGATATAGACAACAAGTATGGTTCCATAGAATAAAGTCACTACCAACAAATGAGAACCACAGGTTCCCCAGACCTTTTGCCGCCCTGCAGTTGACTTTATTCTCAATGTGGTCCTGGTTATGCATCCATAGGAGACCAGGATGAGGCCCAGGGGTATCACAACATAAAGGATGCTGGCTATGCAAAGCTCAGTCTCTAAGAAGGTGGTGTCTACAGCAGCAATTTTAATCAGGGCTGGCTCCTCACACATAAAATCATCCACCCTATGGTGATTGCAGAAAGGCAATTGAAAGGTCAATATTGACTGAACCAAGGATTCTATGAAGCCACTGGCCCAGATCACAACTGCCATCTGTTTGAGAAACCTTGAGTTCATGATAATGGCATAGTGAAGGGGCCGGCAGATGGCAATGTAGCGATCATAAGCCATGACAGTCAGGAGAACACACTCAGTGGAACCCAGCCCCAAAGCCACATCCAACTGAATCACACAACCAATGTAAGTGATGCTCTTATCAGGACCCCCAAGGTTCCATAGCATCTGAGGGATAATGCTGGTGGTGAAGCAGAGATCCAGAAAGGAAAGGTTGGAGAGGAAAAAATACATGGGAGTGTGGAGTTTAGGGTCCAGGTAAGATACCAGGATGATGGTTGTGTTCCCCACCAGGGTCAAGATATAAAAGATGGAGATGATAAAAAGGAGGACCATTTCCAGTTGGGGCTGGTCAGAGAAGCCCAATAGGACAAATCCTACCGGGCTGCTCTCATTGGTCCTTTCCATTGTCTCTTAACTGTGAGTCTCCTGCCATTCATCATTCCTGTGTGTCATCCTGTGGAAAGAATACCAGAAAGTTTCAGTGAAAGGTAGTATATTTGTATGTTGATGCAGTGGTGGCTATATAAGCAGATAGGTAGTTAGAAATCAAAGTGATAAACATGGACAGCAAAGTAGAGAGAACCTGGTTACATCACTAAGCAGATAGGATGCAGAGTTGTTAGTGAGAGTGAGATGTGAGGAAAGACATAGCTAGGCAAAGGAAACAACTCAATTCAACAAACTTTTCTTCATTAAGCATTTTCTATATCATATAATAAGAAGGGATAGATTAAAGGAGAAAGGAAGGGAAAGCAGTGTAGAATAAAATGCTAAGTAAGATCCTTAACATAGACCCAGATTCATTTACAAAATGAAAGATACAGTGAGATACTTAGGAATAGAGACAAAACCTATGTTTTCTTTGGTAATCCATAGTGAAGAAATTCCCTCTGCTAATATAAGTCATACTGTTCTTTACAACTCAGAAAACTGTCTAGAACACTAGAGGTTAATTAACTTGATGTAGGTCACACAACCAATATGTGTCAAATGCAGGACTTCAAGCCAAGTCTTCCTGGTTTTGAAACCAGGCTATCCTCTGTCATACCTGTCTCGGGAAGTAGACAAGTTGACCAAAAGATAAATTCATCAAGATATCAGTACCCATTTTTATTTATGCATCTCTCTTATTGTGGAAACTGATTTTATTGATGTAATTTGACAATAATTTTTGTTCTGATACTTATCAAACATTTTATATTCATAATGCATTAATTTACATGAAATTTCATTAAAATTAATTTAAAACATGAAAATAAAATTTAAATTTCACCAGCTAAAAATGCGTTATTTTATTTTATGCTTCTATGAAGCATAAAAGTGTTGAAAGTAAACCTGAGACAAACTAATCTAAGCTGTTCTGTATTACTTCCCCACTTTGTTTTCATTTCTTTACCAGCCATAACTCCCAATCTTTTTTCTCCATAAAAACTATCTATAAAATGTCATAAATCCAAAGAATTTCAGAACTAAAATTGATCTTAGATTTCACTTGTATTACAGATGAGGAAATAGAGGCCAAAGACAATAATGAAATATCTGCAGTTTCAAGATTTACTTTGATTTGCAACATGTCCAATGTGAATCCCCTTCTTCCTTCACTGTTTCTATCAGGAGTATAAACATACACTGTATCTTTCCTGGATGAAACATCCATATTATACTGAGTCTTCTCTCTCCCTCACTTTTTATTCTTATTCACTTCCTAAGTCTTATCTATTCTGTCACAATAAGAGCTCTCATATCTCTTTTCTATTCTCAGTCACAATGAAAAGGAAGGCCTTTATTGCAATTGTTCTGATTTCTCATTGTCTTCAGCCCAATCTTTGTTCTCTCCCTCTCCAGTTCATTCTATACATGCTGCAATAATAAACACCCTTACTTATAACTCCAGCTATTTTTATCCTATGATAGTTGTGTAAGAGATGATGTAACAAATTTGGCTTACTGTAGAATCTTCACTACACTAAAGCCTTTGATTCTGTGGATCATTTAAAAATGTGGCAAGTCTTCAAAGAGATCATCTTACTTGTCTTCTGAGGAACCTGTATGCAGGCCAAGAAGCAACACTTGAAACTGAAAATGGAACAACTGATTAGTTTAAGATTGGAAAAGGATGTAGTGATTGGAATGATGCCACCTGCTGGAGACTTACTGTAGGAAAGCTCCAACATGAGGAGAGGGCCTCTGAGGGCAGGACCATGCGTCTTTTCTTTGACGTCAGGAGGTGGACGTTTGCTGGTGGGAGGAAGACGGGGGAGGCTGGCACACTGGCTCATTCTCTTTCCTGAGGACTCTGGTAGAGACGGGAGCTAGAAATGCGCTCTCCCTTTAATAGACAGATGAATCTAGGCCATTTTCTCTCTTTCTTTACCAAATTCTTATTCTCCTTAATAAATGCTTAAAAGTCTAACTCTTGTTAAAGCTTATAATTTATTGGCGACCACTCATTAGATATTTTAGACAGTATAGCTAGAATTTTAGCCCATTACAAGGAGTACAATAAGGCTGTATATTGTTACCTTATTTGTTTTACTTATGTGAAAAGCACAATGTCAGGATGGATAAATCAAAAGCTAAAATGCAAGTTGCCAGGAGAAATATCAAGAATCTCTAATGTGCAGTTGACACCACTGCAATGGCAGAAAGTGAAGAGGAATTAAGAATTCTTTTGATGATGGTGTAAGAGGAGAATGTGAAATCTGTATTAAAGCTTGGCATCACAAAATCCTAACATCCTAATAACTATTTCTTTCTGGCAAATAGAGGACTGGAAACAGTGTCATATGTTATATTCTTGGGCTTAGAGATCACTTCAGATGATGAATGCAACCGTGAAATTAAATGACTCTAGCTCTTTGGAAGGAAAACTATGGCAGATATAGATAGCATACTAGAAAACAGAGACATCACCTTGCCAATACAGGTCTATATAGTCAAAACTATGGTTTTTCGGGGCAGCTAGGTGGCGCAGCAGATAGAGCACCAGCCCTGGAGTCAGGAGTACCTGAGTTCAAATCCGGCCTCAGACACATAACACTTACTAGCTGTGTGACCCTGGGCAAGTCACTTAACTCCAATTGCCTCACTAAAAAACAAAACAAAACAAAACCAAAAAAAACTATGGTTTTTCTGGTAGTAACATGTGGCTGTGAGAGCTGGATTATAAGGAAACTAAGCACCATAGAACCAACACTTTCAAATTGTGCTGGAAAAGAATTTTGAGTCTCTTCAACAGCAAAGAGATCAACAAGCTATCCTGAGGAAGGTCAAATGATGAAGGTGATGATTAAATACTTTAGCCACTTAATGAGAAGACAGGAATCATTGGAAAAGACCCAGATTTGGGGAATGATTGATGGCAAAAGGAGATGGAAGAAAATGAAATGGACAGATAGTGTTATGGAAAAAACAAACATGAACTTGGACAGAATTTAAAAGATAGTGGAGGAAAAAAGGAACTGGTATGACCAGACTGAATAACTGAACAACAACAAAAATGAATGTTCAGAAAACTTAGAATAAACCAACAAAGGCATAGCTACATGGTGCAGTGGATAAGGCACTGGCCCTGGATTCAGGAGAACCTGAGTTCAAATCCAGGCACAGACACTTGACACTTACTAGCTGTGTGATGCTGTGCAAGTCACTTAACCCTCATTGACCTGAGCAAAAAAGAAGAAGAAGAAGAAGAAGAAGAAGAAGAAGAAGAAGAAGAAGAAGAAGAAGAAGAAGAAGAAACTAACAAAGGTTTCTATATGTCACTTTGGCATTTAAGGACCTCAACAATCTCCTGAACTTAATTAGTTTAATTCCTATGGTTTATAGTATAGCTGAACTAGACTACTTTCCTACCCCACTTATATTTTATATTTTACTCCCTTCCCGCCTTTGTTCATACTGCTTCCTAATTCTGAAGGGTCTTCTCCCACCTTCAACCTTTAAATTCCTACTCATTCTTTAGGATCAGGTTATAAATATTGTAGATGACAAAAAGGAGGACCACCTCCATCTGAGAGTGATCAGAAAATCCCAATAAGATACGAATCACAGTGGGATATTCTTACTAGTCCTTTCCATTTTATCTTAACTGTGAGTCTCCTCAAATTCATCATTCCTATTTTCCATCCTATGGGATGAATGACAGGAAACTTCAAAGATAGTTACTGCACATGTGACCTAACTAAACAATTGCTAATATACAGATTTAAAGACCAAGGCAATAGAAACATTTTCACTAATAGCAGTTACAAATCTGTCAATAAAATGACAGGATAAAAAGTTTGTTGACAGAATAATACATGTAGAAAAAGAGCTACAAAAATTCTATTTAACTTAACAAATTAAGTATTAAGTACCTACTATATGCAAGGCCAGGGCAGCAGTGGATGGAGTACCAGGCCTGGAGTCAGGAAGACTCACCTTCATGAGTTCAAATCTATCCTCAGACACTTACTAGCTCTGTGACCCTGGAAAAATCATTTAACCCTCTTTGCCACAGTTTCTACATCTGTAAAATGAGTAAGAGCTCCAGTTTCTTTGCTAAGGAAATCCCAAATAGGGTCACAAAGAGTTGGACGTTACTGAAATGACTAAACAGAAAAGGCCACCTCCTCTATGAAGACTTCTTCATTGTTAGTGTTCTTGGCAGCTAGATGGTACAGTGAATAGAGTACGAGGCCTGGAGTCAGGAAGACCCATCTTCTTAGGTTCAAATCTGGTCCCAGACACCTATTAGCTATGTGACCTTGGACAAGTCAATTAACTCTGTTTGCCTTAGTTTCCTCATCTGTAAAATGAGCTGGAAAAGGAAATGGCAAACCACTCCAGTGCTGTTGCCAAGAAAACCACAAATGGAATCACAAATACTCAAACATGACTAAAAATGATCAAATGATAACATGAAAGACACTGTTTAAATACCATGATAGAAAACCTGCCATGAGTCAGATAAGACATTGCCACATATTGTCAATTTAATCTACACAGAAATTCACAAAAACATGTTAACTGAGATCAATATCAAGTTATTTTTTGCAGAAATCACTAAAAAGAGACAGATGTAGTTATTGATAAAATTAGATGCATAAAGACAGAGATACAGAAATAGATTAGTGATATAATGACAAACATTATAACTGCTATCATTATTGTACCAGAATCACAGAATATCAAGATGGAAGAAACCTCAAAGTAATCTAGTACAATTTATACCTAAGCAGGAATCACTTTAATAATATGCATTAAAGAGTAACTATCCAAAACCAACCACATATCCAACAGAAATGGGAAATCTGCTACCTACTAAGACAGGTAGGTCATTCTACTTTAGGAGAAAACAATGAAGAAACTATAATCATCACCATGACAGATATTGTGACTTGCAATGAATTGGATTTAAGTGAGGGAGGGCTTGGCAAGGTCACCAATCTCACTCTCTCCTTCAGAGTCATCTGGGCCCAGTGGCAAGATATACATCAGAATGACTGGAGATGACCCTGAATGTTTAAGGCAATTGAGGTGAAGTGACTTGCCCATGGTCACACAGCTAGTAAGTGTCTGAGTTCATATTTGAACTCAGGTCCTCATGACTCCAGGGCCAGAGCTTTATCCACTGCACCATCTAGCTGCCCTAGAAGTGGTCTATAGCTTTCAAGAAAAAGGCCATTCCCCATAAAAAAAGAAAAGAAAAGGCCATAGTAGCCCCATTGTTGTACCACATTAGAAGCACTGTGTTCTATTCTCCACATTACAGTTTCTGAAGGACACTTATCAAGAGAATGTATAGAGGAGGACAGTTGAAGCAATGAAAGGATTTTAATCCATGTCATATTAGAAGTGGTTGATGGAACTAGGGATAGACATGAAGAGAACACAGAGGAGAGGTGAGGTCAGGAGAGGTGACTTATTAGTTCTCTTCAAACATTTTGAAATCTGTCTTCTGGAAGAGAGGTTAGAAGTGCCCTGCCTGTAAGCAGGGGTCAAATCCTGTTTGTTAGCTTTGCTGACAATAACTGGAAATATAAGGCAGCGTGTGATATAGAAATGGAGACTGCCAGTCTAGGTCACTACAGTTGGGACCAACAGTTGGCACATTCTTATTTAAAATTTTGTGATAAATGAAAAGCAGAAAAAACAGAGTTTCTGGGTTCTTAATAATTAATTTATTAGATAGGTTGGCTGATACTGAATTGGTCAGTGGTTTCTCTTGGTAACCAAAGACCACCAATGGAGATACTGGATGCCTTAATTTTTTAAAAATACCTACCCCTAAGAGGAAAAATCAACCATGACTGGTAAACAATTAATGAGGATGTGGACTGAAAGGAGGTAAGCTGAAAGTCCTCAGCTCCTCCTGCTGAGAACATGACTTGATCATGAGTCTCAGATGACTCCAGCAATCTGGACAAAGGAATCTATCTCTAACCAGACTACTCTGGTTGGTTTTCTCCTTCATGAGTTGGGTTACCCTAAACTCTAATGTAGGGGGTGCAAAGGCATAGGCTTAATGCTTTAGGGATGGATTTCACCTAGATTAGATTCTGTTTACAGTCTAGACAGACATAAGATCTCCTAGCTGGGTGAGGAACTGGACACTATTGTCAAGCATGTTCTCAGAGCATTTGGGGCAATTTCATCTATCAGCAATGTACTACAGAAACTGACTATATTACAGAGACTGGCCCCTAAATGAGAAAAAATACAGTTCAGTGCTTTCAAAGATCAAAAAGACTTTCAAATGACCTCTTATGCATCACTCCAATCCTAGATGTCCTTATTCTCTGATTCCTGGTTGCACATTTATACTACACTTAAATATTTTCAAAGCAATTTCCTTATCCTGCTTCACATCATCTGCTACTACCTGTTTTACCTTGGGAAAGTAAATTAACCTTACTGAGTTTCAGTTTTCCTATCTTGTAAATGGAGACAATAATATTTCACAAATTTTCTCACAGAATTCTTATAATGATCAAATGAAATAACATGTTGAACATTTTGTAAACTGCAAAGAGTCATATATATGAGAGTAATTACTAATAGTATTTGTTGTTCAGTTTATAAATGAAAGGTGGAATAGTGGGAATCATCACAGTTCAGAAAAAGCTGGTAAACTTGCCCTTTGATATAAGGACAACATGGAGACAACAGGAATAATCAGCTGTAGAGTCCTACTAAGTACTCATTCCATAAAAAGAAATTAAAATTGGAGTCATAGACTTTCAGAATTGGAAAGAACACTGAAAAACATCTAGTCCAACATTTGACTAAATTATTAAATAATCCAAAAACATCACAAGAAGTAAGCAATTCTATTTCCATTCATGTCACGCCTTTAAATATCATAAAGACAACTCTACCTTCCTGGAAATGTCCAATCTTAATTACAGCAGAACTGACATTTACTTGTGATAGATTTACCATTCACAATATTAATACTAGGACATGTAGTGACAAAGGCTGAAATCAGAAAAACAGAAAAGATGATTAACTACAGCTTAAATTTGTTCAAGATATTTTTCTAATTTGTTCAGCTAAGGCCTCTTGAGTCTCCCTCTCACACAGGTTATGGGAGGTACCCTGGGAGAGGTCTATCTGTGCTAAGGGAGAAGCAGCAAAGAACTTTGTCTTTGTCCTTGCAGACTAACAATGGTCCCTGCTTCTTCCATGCTATATCATGTATCAATTGAGTGTTGGGAGAACAGTTTTGCTTAAGGAAAGGCTAAAAATTTCTTTCAGCCATGTGGGCAAAGGTCAAGTTATTAGGGATTCTTTTTGACTTGGACAGGTAATTTTCAAAATTATTTTTATTTCACTAAATAAAAATAAAAAAATTAACCATCATTTTTCTAAAAATTTTGACTTCCAAATTGTCTCCGTCCCCTGCCACCCTGACTTCAATTATATATGTGAGGAAAAGCAGATAGGTGGTACCATGGCTAGAATGCTGGCCTTAAGTCAGGAAGACTTTTTTTTTTGAAGGTATCAAATGTTTATCCAATATTGTCCAGAGGAGATGGGGCTCTGGCTCACTAACAGGGGTGTGGCTGCTAGGCATGAATGGAGGACTCACAACACCTCAGGCTATTGGGGCTGGGCAACAGCCATTCATGGTACCTTACTCTCTTCACTCTGATTCCCTCTGACCTCACCAAGCTCCCTGATCTGAATACAGTCTCCCAAGTAGACCTTCCTATTGGGAAGGGAATGTGCTGACCAACTGTCACACACACATATTTTAATCTGCTTGGCCAACATGTTGACCTATAAAAATGGACATGTTAGTCCTCTGGGCTTTCTGGGAATTTAGTCATTGTGAATCCACTCTCCAGAGCTTGATTATCCCTTGATGAGCTGAGGAAAGTGAAATAATTTAATTAGCTGGGAGGGGTGCTGGACCTTTGACCCCACTAAGGTACAGGTATGGACACCCTGTAAATGGGGCTCAGGGTTGAAAGGGCATATCCCCACAAAAAAAAAAAGAAAGAAATGTAGGGGGCGGCTAGGTGGCACAGTGGATAAAGCACCAGCCCTGGATTCAGGAGTTCCTAAGTTCAAATCCGGCCTCAGATACTTGACACTTACTGGCTGTGTGATCCTGGGCAAGTCACTTAACCCCCATTGCCCCACAAAAAAAGGGCATATCAACTTCTCTCTGACCCATCTTTGTTATGACTTCTGCACCTGTCTTTCCTCCACACATGCCAACCTCCTCTCCCCTCTGACCCCAAGCCAGGGACACAGAGGTCTGTGTAACAAGAGCCACAGTGTCTGTCCTGAGGCCTGGAGAGGTCAAGCAAGTGTGAGGAGGGGAATTATGGCTGAGGTGGAGGAGGTGTGAGGAAGAGCGTGCTGTACTCTTGCTGAAAGGTGATATCCTTGAGTCTCTGGGAGGCCAGGAATGCAAGCATGCTCCAGGTAAAGATGGAGAAGAAGGAAAAGGTGATGGCAGCTTAAGCAACATCTGTTCTCATAAAAATTTGTCTCAGTTCCCTACATATTTGAGTAGTGAGACCTTTATCAAAGGAATTTGCTATAAAATTTCCCCTAGTTTCCTGGGGTTTTTTCTAATTTTGGCTGCATTAGTTTTCTTTGTATAAAAACTTTTTAATTTTATGTAATCAAAATTCTCTCTCTTAATTCCTGTAAATCCCACACTCTTGCTCTTCTTTAATAGGAAAATGGTTGGAGTAATCCAAGATTGGGGTGTGACAGGGCATAATAATGACAAACACAAATGCTTTATAAGGCTTTGTCATTGGTTATCTTTTCTCTCTATACATTCTCATCTGGAGAACTTGTCAACTGGCATGAGTTTAGTGAACATCCCACTCTGTGTTCACATAATTTCTTTCCTTGTGCCTTACAACCCTTAATTATATCCTTCATCCTTAGTATAATCTCGAATCCCCCACCCCTCAGTTCTTATCTAGGACATTTGCACTCCCTTTCTTGCCTATATCACTCCCTTGGTGAGTCAGTTCAATTCCATACTATCACCTATAGTAAAAATCCTTTATGAACTTGTGTTATTTATCAGTATGCTATGTCAAACTCCAATCTTGAATTACTCCCACCATTTGCAAAATAAAACTGTATAAAATGATGAAACTATGCTGATTAGGTCCACCCAATATACTCCCTAAATATATTTTCAAATAACATTTCACTGTTGCAAAGAAATCCTTTTAGACTCCCCTAATGGAATCTCTAGTCCCTTCATCACAATGACTATGCCAAGTCTTTTTATGCCTCTTCAAGGCTACTATAGCAACCCTCCCTCAACTGACTCAGCTGAAGACATTACCTGGTATTTCATCAAAAATCTCAGAATCTATTAAAGAAGGGCTCTATCTTCTTTTTTTTATCATCTCACCCAATCACACTGTCCTGCTATCTTCCCTTTAAGTCCTGTCTTTAATTGAGTCTGTCAATTAGCATTTATTATGCACCAAGCACTGCACTAAGTGATAGGGAATATATAAATAAATATTGATTCATTTTTTAAAAATGTTGTTGAACACTTCAATAATATATACAATGAGCAATTTATTATGACCAAGTTAGATTTACAAAAAGATGCAAGAATGGTTCAACATTAGATGAAAAAATCAACAAAATGAATCACATTTAAAAAATATAGAAAATGGCATGCTTCTCTCCTTAGATGCAAAAAAAAGGAAAGCAAAGAAAAGGGCCTTTGACAAAGTAAAACAGTCATTTATGGCTTACAAAACTAAAAAGTATAAGAATCAAATTACCTTTTTTAATTAAAAATAATCTATCTAAAAAGAAAAGTAAGAATCATATTAAATGGGGGCACTAGAACTTTTGTCCAGGGGTCTGGATTAGTTCTTCAAAACCATTTACAAAAACAAAAGAGAAAAAGAATAGTTCAAAAATTAGATACACAACAAAAAATCTAGAAAACCAACCAATTTGAAACCAATTAAATGTGAAAACACATTATAAAAATCATTGAAAAAATAAAATGTAATGGTAAAAAATTGAATTGCTAAATAAATATAGGAGCTGATTATTTGAATAAAAGAATAAAATAAATAAAACATACATTGCCTATTTTATTTTTTTAATTGTGTGTGTGTGTGTGTGTGTGTGTGTGTGTGTGTGTGTGTGTGTAAGGCAATTGGGGTTAAGTGACTTGCCCAGGGTCACACAGCTAGTAGGTGTCAAGTGTCAGAGGCCGGATTTGAACTCATGTCCTCATGACTCCAGGGCCAGTGCTCTATCCACTGTACCACCTAGCTGCCTTACCTATTTTTCTTTTTAAAGAAATAAAAATAAATTATAACTATTTAAAAGGAAAAGGGAGAGGTCATATAAAATGATTTTATATATTATATTAATGTTAATATAACTATTTGGCCCAAATATATCCAAATAAAACAAACAATTAAACAAATGGATACTTTTGTATGAAAAAATATAAAATTCATAGGTTAACCAAAGAAGAAATAGAAGATTTAACTAATCCAATCTCATAAAGACAAATTATAAAGCGATAAATCTACTCTGTATTACTGTCCTATTTTTCCAAAATCCTCTCCAACATTTATCATTTTCCTTTTTTTGTTGTATTAGCCAATCTGATAGTTATGAAGTGGTATCTCAGAGTTCTTTTAATTTGCATTTCTCTAATCAAAAACTATTTAGAGCACTTCTTCATATGACTATAGATAGCTTTGATTTCTTCATCTATTTCTTCATCTAATTGTCTTTGGTTTGTAGTCTGATAAATTTGACTCAGTTCTCTATATATTTGAGAAATAAGGCCTTTATAAGAGACATTTCTAGTAAAGATTGTTTTCCTAGCTTTCTGCTTTCTGGTTTTTGGGGGGGTTTTGTGAGTCAGTTGGGGTTAAGTGACTTGCCCAGGGTCATACAGCTAGTAAGTGTCAAGTGTCTGAGGCCGCATTTGAACTCAGGTCCTCCTGACTCCAGGGCTGGTACTTTCTGCTTTCTTTCTAATCTTGATTGCATAGGTTTTGTTTGTGCAAAACCTTTTAAATGTAATATAACCAAAATTATATTTTACATTTTTAAATGAATTTTTGAATCTCTTTGGTCACAAATTCTACCCTTCTCTACAGATGTGAGAGGTAGACTATTCCCTGCTCTTCTAATTTGCTTATGGTATCACTTTTTATATTGAAATCATGTATGCATTTTAACTTATATTTATATGCAGTGTAAGATGTTGGCCTATACCTAGTTTGTGCCATATTATTTTCCAGTTTTCCCAGCACTTTTTGTCAAATAGTGACTTCTTATCCCAGAATCTATGGCTTTTGCATTTAACAAACACTAGGTTACTATGGTAATTCGCTGTTGTATCTTGTGTATCTAATCTACTCCACTTATCCACCTCTATGTTAGCCAGTACCAAATAGTTTTGAGAGATTTATAATATAGCTTGAGATCTAGGACACCTTCCTTTGCAATTTTTTTCCTTGATTCTCTTTATATTCTTGACCTTTTCTTGCAGATGAATTTTGTTATTTTTTTCTAGTTCTAAAAAGTAATTTTTGGTAGTTTGATTGCTATGGCATTGAATAGGTAAATTAACTTTGGTAGAATTGTCATTTTTATTACAACAGCTCTATATCATATAAATCAATATATATATATATCATATGTATCAAAAATATCATAACTGATATTTTTCCAGTTGTTTAGATTTTTTTTTTATTTGTGTGAAAAATGTTTTCTAAGTGCGTTCAGGTAGTTCCTCAGTTTGCCCTGGCAGGTAGACTTCCAAATATTTTATATTGTTTTCACTTATTTGAGGTAATTCTATCTCTTGTTGCTGGGCTTTGTTGGTCATATATAGAAATGCAGATGATTTATGAGGGTTTATCTTATATCCTGTAACTTTGCTAGAGGTTCTGAGCCAAGATGGCTGAGTGAGGAAGCAACCCACTGCAGCTCTCCCAGATTTCTCCTCTAAATTGACATAAAACTGCCTCTGGACTCACCAAAGGAACAGGGAAACAATCTACCAGACTTGCAGGAAAGGTTTGTATTATCTGGGTGGGAGGAGGGAAGTGAAGCCCAGGAGCAGCAAAAGAAACAGCTTCTGTGCTCACAACAGAGGCCTACAACAGACTTCTAAATCGGCTGAACAGCAGTGAAGCCCTGCCCAAGCAGATCAGCAACAGTTTCCCACCCCTGTGACCCACAGATTTAGCAGATTGCAACAAAATTCCTGTTCAAGGGCCTGTTACCAGAGTAACAGGTTACCATAACAACCCAGTAGCAGGTTGCCACCACAGGGCCTGAAACTGAATGGGGTGATCACACACACATACACAAAGAGGCATAAAAAAATTAAATAAATAAACAAATAAATGATAGATAAATGAATGAATAAATGAATGAATGAATGACTAGATAAATAGATGAATAAATAAGTAAATAAGTTATCAAAATGGAGGGAAAGATAGGAGACATGGGCAAAGATTAAACCTTATTCTCCTCAAAGTTGGCACAAAGAGGGAACAACAAATACACTTAGTTTAATATAGAAATCTATCTTATCCTTTAAGGAAGTTCATATAGGGACAGTGATAATGGAGGGGGAGGGGATATCAGTGAAGGTGTCGATCATAGTTAAGGCAGTTGTGGGAAAGGAGAGGGTGGGGGTCAGAATGGAAAGGATGAGCAGGTAAAAAATAGTATGGAGAGATATAGATAGTCATCATAACCATAAATGTGAACATGTTTGAGGCAGAGTGATACACTCATGGTGAATGTAGAGAGTTGGAGCAGGATCTATTGTGCTTTGGCTGGCACAAGGAAAGCAGGAATGGCAATTATGATTTCAGACAGAACAGAGGCAAAAATAGATCTAGTTAGGGGATATGGAGAGGGAAACTATATTTTGCTACAGGGTACCATGGACAATGAAGTCATATCAATACTTAATATGCATAAAAGTGGTATATATCTGGGTTTTTGAAGAAGTTGAGTGAGTTGAAAAATCTCTAGGACCAGATGGATTCACAAGTGAATTTCTACCAAAATTTTAAAGAACAATTAATCCCAATACTATATAAATTATTTGAAAAAATAAGAGCTTCAAAAAAGCTTCGAAAGACATGTATAAAATGATGTGTTGGGAAGTGAGCAGAACAAAAAGAATATTCTACACAGAGACAGCAATATTGTTTGATGAAAAACTGTGAATGATTTGACTATTATCATCAACGCAATTATCCAAGTCAATTCCAAGGGAATATTGATGAAACATACTATCCACCTCCAGGGAAAGAACTGATATTGATGGAACAGATTGGGGCATGCTATTTTCACATTCTTTCTTTAAGTAACAAATATGGTGTTGTTTTCCATGATCAAATATTTATAACCCAGATTATTTACTGCCGAGGGAAGGGAGAGGGGAGGGGACAAGGGAGGGATAGAGATTGGAATAGAAAAATATAAATAAAAATGTTTAGGGGCAGCTAGGTGACTCAGTGAATAGAGCACCTGACCTGGAATCAGGAGGACCTGAGTTCAAATTCAGCCTTAGACATATGACACTTACTAGCTGTGTGACCCTGGGCAAGTCACTTAGCTCCAATTGTCTCACCAAAAAAACCAAAACAAAACAAAATGTTTAATCTAGAAAGGTCGGGGAGGGGTGTGCTGGGAAGTGTACAGGAGGTATATATGTATTTTATACACATACACACACATACATATATACATATGAATATATATGTTGTGCATTTGTGAGTTATTCAGGTATTATTTATATAGTAATTATATTTAAACAAATGTGCCATATAAATTATTTAAATAAATTGATATGTATTTGTTATTTATAAAAGTTATTTAAGCAATTAAAATACTAAGTTATATGTATTAGAATATATCTAGGTATATCTAAGTATAATCATGTATAAAATTTACATTATATATGTAATATATGTATCTTTATATATTATATCTATGTTTGATTTATGTATAAAATATAATTATATATCACAAATAATTTTTTTTAACTTTGCTAAAGTTGTTCATTATTTCAAGCTCCCACAAAACCTTTTGTAGCAAATAGGCCAAAGTGAGTAATTCACAGTAATTACAACTGTGAATATTAATAGGATGAACTCTCCCATGAGATGAAAGCAGATAGCAAAGTAGATTAAGAACCAGATTCTTACAATATGTGGTTTACAAGAAACACATCTGAAACAGAGAGATCCACACAGAGTCAAGGTAAAATCCTGGATCAGAATATATTATGCTTCACCTGAAGTAAAAAAAAAAAGCAAGGGTAGCAATCCTTATCTCAGACAAAGCAAAAGCAAAAGGAGATCTAATTAAAAGATAATGAATAAAAGTGCATCTTGATAAAAGGTATTGCATACAATGAAGTAATAGCAATACTAAACATATATGAACCAAGTGGTATAGCACCCAATTCTTGGAAAAATTGAGTTAGAGGAAGAAATACAAAGCAAAACTATACTAGTAGGGGACCTCAACCTCCCAGTCTCAGAAGTAGATAAATATAATCACAAAATAAATAAGAAAAACATTAAGGCAATGAATAGAATTTTATAAAAGTTAGACATGAGAGACCTCTGGAGAAAACTGAATGGGGATAGAAAGGAATATACCTTTTTCACAGTAGTACATGGAAAACTGACCATTAGGGAATAAAAACCTTACAGTAAAATTCAGACAGGCAGAAATAGTAAATACATCATTTTTGGTCATGATGCAATAAAAAATATGTGCAATAAAGGACCATGGAAAGATAGACCAAACTTGAATTGAACACTAAATAACCTCATCATAAAGAATGAGTGGTTCAAACCACAAATCATAAAAACAACCAATGACTTCATCAAAGGGAATGACAATAATGAGACAAGATACCAAAACTTATGGGATGCAACCAAAGCAGTTCTTAGGGGAAATCTTCTATTTCTAAATGCCTACATGAATGAAATAGAGAAAGAGGAGATAAACGAATTGGACATGCAAATTAAAAAGCTAAGAAAAAATAAATTAAAAATCCCTAGGATTAAACACCAGATTAGATATTCTGAAAGTCAAAAGTCAAAACAGAGATTGATAAAAGTGAAAGTTAAAAAAAACCTTTTGAACTAATAAAACTAAGAGCTGGTTTTATGAAAAAAATAAATATAGATAAACCTTTGGTTAATTTGATTTTTAAAAAAGAAAGAAGAAAAACAAATTACCACTATCAAAAAGGAAAAGGTGAATTCACCACCAATGAAGGGGAAATACCACATCAGTTATAAAACTAACCAAAACCATGTGATTATTTCAATAGATACCAAGAAAGCTTTTGACAAAATACAGCACCCATTCCTTTTAAAACACTAAAGAGCATAGGCATAAATGGAGCTTTCCTTAAAATGATAAGCACTATTTATCTAAAGCCATCAACAAGCATTATATGTAATTTGGATATTAGAAGTTTTCCCAATAAGATGAGGGTTGAAACAAGGTTATCTATTATCACTATTATTATTCAACATTGTGCTAGAAATGTTAGCTTTAGCAATAAGAGAAGAAATTGAGGGAATTACAATAGTCAATGAGGAAATAAAACCATCACTCTTTGAAGGTGATATGATTGTGTATTTAAAGTATTCTAAACAATCAACTAAAAAACTACTTGAAATAATTAACAACTTTAGCAAAGCTGCAGGATATAAAATAAACCTACATACATCATCAGCATTTCTACATATGATTAACAAACCCCAGGAACAAGAGGTAGAAAGAGAAATTCCATTTAAAATAACTCTAGACAATATAAAATACTTGGGAGTCTACCTGCCAAGACAAACCCATGATTATAAAACACATTTTACATTAATAAAATCAGGTCTAAATAACTGGAAAAATACTAATCACCCATGGGTAGCCTGAGATAATATAATAAAAATAAGAATCCCACCTAACTTAATTTACTTATTCAGTGCCATAACAATCAAACCACCAATAATTAAACTAGAAAAAATAATAACAAAATTCATCTGGAAGAACAAAAGGTCAAGAATATCAAGGGAATTAAAGGAAAAAATCAAAGGAAGGTAGTGTAGTCATACCAGATCTAAAACTATATTATAAAATGGCAACCATCAAAACTATTTGGTATTGACTAAGAAATAGAGTGGTGGGTCACTGGAATAAATTAGGCACACAGGACACAGTAGTAAGGAACAATAGCAATATACTGTTTGATGAACTAAAAAAATCCAGTGTCTGGGATAAGAACTCACCATTTGCCAAAAACTGCTGGAAAAACTGGAAAATAGTATAGTAGAAACTAGACATAGACCAACATCTTACATCATATACCAAAGTAAAGTCAAAATGGGTACATGATCTAGACATAAAGGGTGATACCATAGGCAAATTAGAAAAGGAAGGAATAGTTTACTTGTCAGATCTATGGAGAGGGGATGAAATAGATGAAATAGAGAACATTAAGAAATGCAAAATTGATTATTCTTATTACATTAAATTAAAAAGGTTTTGCACAAACAAAACCAATGCAACCAGCATTAGAAGGAAAGGGAAAAACTGAGAAACATTATTTATGGCCAGTGTGTCTGATAAAGGCCACATTTCTAAAATATATTGATAATTGAATCAAATATATAAGAATACAAGTCATTCCCCAATTGAGAAATGGTCAAAGAATATGAACAGGCAGTTTTCAGATGAAGATATCAAAGCTATCTCTTGCCAAATGAAAAAAAAAAACCATTCCAAGTTACTATTGATTACAGAAATGCAAATTAAAACAACTCTGAGATACTACCTCACACCTATCATATTGGGTCATATGACAGAAAAAGGAAAATGATAAATGTTGGAGAAGTTGTAGAAAAAATGGAACATTGATGCATTGTTTGTGGAGTTGTGAACCATTCTGGAGAGCAATTTGGAACCATACCCCAAAAGCTATAAAACTATGCATACCCTTTAACCCAGAAATACCACTACTAGGTCTATATCCCAAAGAAATCATTAAAAAGAGAAAAGGACCCACATATAAAAAATATTCGAAGCTGCTCTTTTTGTGGTGGCAAAGAATTGGAAATTGTGGGGATGCCTATCAATTGGGGAATGGCTGAACAAGTTGTGGTATATGAATGTAATGGAATACTATCATGCTAAAAGAAATAATGAGCAGAGGGGCAGCTAGGTGGCACAGTGGATAAAGCACTGGCCCTGGATTCAGGAGAACCTGAGTTCAGATCCAGCCTCAGACACTTGACACTTGGGCAAGTCACTTAACCCCAATTGCCTCACGAAAGAAAGAAAGAAAGGAAGAAAGAAAGAAAGAAAGAAAGAAAGAAAGAAAGAAAGAAAGAAAGAAAGAAAGAAAGAAAGAAAGAAGGAAGGAAGGAAGGAAGGAAAGAAAGAGCAGGCAGATTTCAGGAAAACTTGGAAAGACTTACATGAAGTGATGCAAGTGAAGAACATAGTACACAGTAACAGCAACATGGCGTGATGATCAACTGTGTTAGACTTCGCTCTTCTCAGCAAGAAAATGATCCACGACAATTCCAAAGGACTTCTGATGGGAAATGCTCTCCACATCCAGAAAAAGAACCATGGAGTCTGAATGCAGATCAAATCATATAATTTTTGCTGTTTTGTGTGTGTGGTTCTTTGGTCTTTTTGTTTCTTTGTTCCTTCCTTGTTGTGTTTTTCCTTTTGTTCTGATTCTTCTATCACAACATGACTAATGTCAAAATATTGTTGTTTGTCCTTCACTCTTGAAGGGTTCCATGACATCATAACCTGCACTGAATTGGATTTAAGTAAGGGAGGGCTGTGCAAGGTCACCAACCTCACTCTTCTCCAGAGCCATCTGAGTCCAGTGGAAGACATATGTCAGGATGACTAGAGATGGCCCCGGATGTTTAAGGCAATTGAAATTATGTGACTTGCTAGGGTCACACAGCTAGTAAGTGTCTAAAGAGAGATTTGAACTCAGATCCACTTGACTCCAGGGCCAGTTCTCTATCCACTGTCCCACCTAGCTACCCTAAATGTGGAAATGTTTTACCGTATAACCTATATCTGATTGCTTACTGTCTTTGGGAGGGGGGAGTGAAGAGAGGGGGGAAAATTTAGAACCCCAAATCTTCAAATATGAATATTGAAAACATCTTTACATATAATTGGGGAAAACAAAATAAAATACTATTCAATTTTTGGTAGAATTCACTTGTGAATCCTTCTAAGCCTGGGGTTGTTTTATTAGGAAGTTCATTGATGACTTGTTCAATTTCTTTATCTGAGATGGGGTTATTTGGGCATTCTGTTTCTATATTCTGTATATTTTTGTAAATATACATCTATTTAACTTGGATTGTCAAGTTTATCAACAAATAATTGGGCAAAATATTTCCTAATAATTGTCCTAATTTCTTCTTCATTGCTGATGATTTACCCCTTTTCATTTTTGATACTAGATTTTTTGTTTTCTTTTTACCTTTTTTAAATCAAATTAAGCATTGGCTTATCTATCTTATTGGGTTTTTTTTTTCATAAAACTGGCTCCTAGTTTTATTTATCAGTTCAATAGTTTTCTTACTTTCAATTTTATTATTCACCCTTGGTTTTAGGGATTTTCAAGGCTTAATTTGGGGATTTCTAATTTGTTCTTTTTATAGTTTTTAGTTGCATGCCCAATTCATTGATCTGCTCTTTCTCTATTTTGTTGACTTAAGAATATAGAAAAACAGATTTTCTCCTAAGTACTTCTTTGGCTGCATTCCATAAATTTTGGTATGTTGTCTCATTGTCATTCTCTTTAATTAAATTATTACATTTTCTATGATAAATTGTTTATTATTACATAATTGATATAATATTGTATAATTTATTCTATATAATTATATATTGTGATGAATATACATGATAATATATATTTTATAATTTTTCATTGTTTCTATGATCTGTGTGAATGGGGGCATGACACTTAGATCTACCTGTTTGCCTAGGGCTACACTGAGCTCCAGATTCCCCAGGGCTGGTGTCTGCCAGTTAACCTGGCTATACTGGATTGGGGAGAGGGAGGTGCCTGGAACCAGTGTCTGCCCATATGCCTAGGCACATGTGGAGTCCAGGCATTGGTGTTTTCAGATGTGCTGAGGTATGTGAGTAGGTCCCCACACTAGCAATCTGTTTATTGTCTGGCTGTGATGAGGCACATGGGGTGGGGTCCTGATGTTGGCATTTGTCTGCTCTGCTGCACTGGAGCTCAGACCTCCAACTGGCTTGCTGAGGTGGGGCTTGTTTCTGGCTTACCTGGATGTTTCCTATCCTAGATTGAGGTCCCCTTTTACTCAAGTGAGACAGACCTTTTCTGCCAACCTTACAACTTTCTTGGGCTAGAAGAATGTTTCAACCTGCCTTTTTGCTGGTTCTTCTGTTTGATTCTTTGGGATATTTTATGGTTGTTTGGTGGTGAATATGGGAGAGTTAAGGTAATTTCAAGCTTATTCTGGCATCTTGGCTCCTGGAAGTCTCAAAGTTGTTTTAATTTGCATTTCTCTGAGCAATAATGATTTAGAACATTTTTCATATGACTATATATATAATTTCTTTATCCAAAAAACTGTTCATATCCCTTGACCATTTATCAATTAAGGAATGACTCATATTTCTTTTAAATTTGACAAAGTCCATATTTGAGATAAGAAACCTTTACATGAGAAACTGTCTATAAAATTTCCCCCCAATTTTCTGATTTCCTTCTAATCTTGACTACATTATTTTTGTTTGTACAAAATTTTTGTTTATTTAATGTAATCAAAATTATCCATTTACATTTCACAATGAACTCTATCTCTTGTTTATTCATAAATTCTTCTCCTATACATAAGTCTGATAGGTAATATGTTCCATGTACTTCTAATTTACTTATGACATTCCCTTTATATCTGGGCCATATATCCACATTCAATTTTCAGGAACTACATGAACGAAATTAGAAAATATGTTTTATGCAAACAAAGTTAGATTTAAATATTTGCAGGAATATTCATTGTTCATGGGTGGGCAAATAATAAAAATAATAACTCGACCTAAACTAATCTACTTATTTACTGCCATCCCAATTAAATCACCAAAAATTCTGTTTTTAAGCTTTTTAGGTGTGTTTTTTCCTAAAAACAATTCATTTGTAAGAACAAAAGGTCAAAAAAATCAAAGGAATTAATAAAAAATATAAAGGAAGGAGTTCTAACAATATCAGATCTTAAACTTTAAGATGGTAACTAACAAAACAATCTGGCACTGGCTAGGAAATAGAAAAGTGGATCAGTGGAACAGAGTAGACATACCATACACAGTATTAAATGATTATAGTAACCTTGCGTTTGACAAATGTAAAGATTTAAGCTGTGGGGATAAGAATTCACTATATGGTAAAAATAATTATTGGGAAAACTGGAAAGCAGTCTAATAAAAATTAGGTATAGACCAATATCTTACGTTATTTAACACAATAAGGTCAAAATGGATACAGTAATCTCTTATTTGCCAAATCTCTTGGTGTTTTTTCAGTCCCCATTCTTCTCAACCTCTTTGTAGCTTTGATTATTTATCACCCTCTTTTCCTTGATATTCTTTTCTCTATAAAATTGTGTGACACTTCAATCTCCTTGTTCTACTCCTATCTGGTGGACTGTTTTTTCAGTCTTCTTTGCTAAATCTTCCCTACTGCTTGTGTTTCCCCCAAGTCTCTTTGCTAGGCCCTCTTCTCTATATATTTAAATAGAGACAAGGGTTCACATGAAGTCATAGACAAGAGATCAAATCAGTCAAGTATGATTTTTTTGGAAGTGAGGCATCATTTAATAAGAATCAACAGACTAATAATACCAAATATAGCTAATATTTACATTAAACTTTTAGGTTTGCAAAGAACTATACAAATATTATCCCATTTGATCCTCAAAACAACCCTAGGAAGTAGGTGCTATTATTATTCCAATTTTGCATGTGAGGAAACAGTCAAAGCAGAGGTCAAGTGACTTGCTCAGGGTCACAAGTCTTTGGGGAAGGATTTCAAGTGCTCTAACTACTGCATCTAAGAAGTTTTTTGCCATCTGCCATGTAGTTGAGCTTTCATGGTACAGTTTTATATAACAATTGTCCCCATGGCAACAATTTTTTTTTACTCCAATAACCCCTCCTTCCCCACCACCATCATTACCACAACAACACACTGATTTCTTCTAAGAACTTAATAATAAGAAATGGTCACATACTATAAAGTCAAGGACTGACTGAATCTGATTTAATTTTGTAGTTTGCAAAAAAAAAATTTTTTAAAGACTGCATTGAAAAGTTAATAAGTAGGGGCAGCTAGGTAGCACAGTAGATAGAGCACCAGTCCTGGAGTCAGGAGTACCTGGGTTCAGATCCGGCCTCAGACACTTAACACTTACTAGCTGTGTGACCCTGGGCAAGTCGCTCAACCCCCATTGCCTCACTAAAAAAAAAAAAAAGTTAGTAAGTAAACCAAGTAGTCTATGCATTATCCAACTATACTTTTTGGACAGAATTTCAGATTTTTCAGTACCATATAGACAAAAGTCTCAGTATGATTTATTATGATGTACAGGAAAGAATCACCTTGTTTATAGAACTGTGAAAAGAGAATGTATTTTTGTTCCTCAGAAAGATTAAATATGATCCTACACGGGGAGATAAATGAGATGGCATTTTAATGAAAAACTTAAATGTACATTTTCATTATTAATTTGATAAACATGAACAAACAAACATTTGAAAATACAACAAATAGAATGAGTATCACATAAGAATAATTAAACAATTTTGTAGAGTTTGTTTTTTAAAATGTCTATTAAATTTAATGATAGTAATAAAAAACTACCCTATTTCTCTGTGGAGATGACTTTTTAAGGGCCATGTCAGCTCTTAGGTTTCTATGCATTTCTGATGCTTGATCATATGTTTCTCTTACCTTGGATCTTTTCTTAGCAATCTTTTCAATGCACCCTTCATGTCTTTGTTCCTCAGAGTATAAATGAGGGGGTTAAGGGTAGGAGTCACCACAGTATATAAGAGAGTTATAAACTTGCCTTGCCTGTGGGCATAGGAGCTATTGGGTTGAATGTAGACAGCTGTGATGGTGCCATAGAAGAGGGTCACCACCAAAATATGGGACCCACAGGTTCTCAGAGCCTTTTGCCAAGCTTGGGCTGACCTGATTTTCATCACTGCCTGGGCAATGAATGCATAGGAGATCAAGATCAGTCCCAGGGGAAGAAGAAGCAAGACTAAAGAAGCCATAAAAAGCTGAATTTCATTGGCATGAATGTCCACACATGCCAATTTTATCATGGCAGGTACTTCACACATGAAATGGTAGAGCCTCCTATGCCCACACAGAGGTAGGTTAAGGGTTATGGTGCTCTGTATAAGAGTATTACCCAACCCACTTAACCATGCCACCCCTGCAAGAGCCTGACATAGCCTTGGATGCATAACAGTAGCATAGTGGAGTGGTCGGCAGATAGCAGCATAACGATCAAATGCCATAACAGCCAGAAGGACACATTCAGTGGAGCCCAGTGCCAGAGAGACATAGAGTTGGATGGCACAACCTATGGACGTGATGGTTTTTGTTGGTCCCCTTAGGTTCCACAGAAGCTGGGGGACAATGCTTGTGGTAAAGCAAATGTCAATGAGGGAAAGGTTGATGAGGAAGAAATACATTGGCGTATGGAGTCTGGGATCCAGACAGGAAACCAGGATGATGGTTGTATTGCCTACTAAGGTCAGGATGTAGGAGATCAAGACAACCACAAAGAGGATCTTCTCCAACTGAGGCTGTTCAGAAAACCCAACCAGGATGAAGTCACCTCCTTTGCTGACATTAATCATACCCATCATGTTGAGGGTCAAGAGAAAATAAATAGAGATGAAAAGTGGCATTCACTGTTTGTAAAAATAATAATAATAATAATAACCTTAAGGGATAACTATTAGAATATTTTACTTGAGAGAGAACTGAGGAACAGCCCTGGAAGAAAATTCAAAGACTCCATGGCATTTCAAGAGAACAAATAGAAGTTAGAGATCTACTATGGGAATTAGTAATGAAAGAACTCTGAGTTCTTCATCTATTCTGACCTCTTTTCTCTCAGTAATCCTTTAGAACATTAACATGGGGCAGGGCAGCTAGGTGGCACAGTGGATAGAGCACTGGTCCTGGATTCAGGAAGACCTGAATTCAAATCCAGCCTCAGACACTTAACACTTACTAGCTGTGCGACCCTAGGCAAGTCACTTAACCCCAATTGCCTCACTAAAAAAAAAAAAGAAAAGAAAAAGAAAAAGAACATTAACATGGAAGGAGAGTAAACAGGACCAGTAAAACCTTTGGATGACTCATTGGAAGATTCTGTATTCATTAAGAAAAATATAATTTATATTTGGTTATAATCACAGATCAGAGAATTTTTATTCTCTTTACCTATGCAACATCAAACATCTCTTGATTTTTTTAGATTTTCCCAAGATATTTTAGAAATCTTTGTTTCATCATTGCAAATATATCTAAAACATAGAGTGAAAATTCTTCCAGTATGAATATCAAAATTAAATAATATTTATTGATAGAAATAACAGCAAAATTAGTAATTTTGACAACTTTGTTCCCAATCATTAATATCAGATAAGCCATACAAAAGGAATAAGTGTTATTGCCCAAAGTTTTCATCCCTGTCAGAAAAGATCCATCATGAAGTTTAAAGTCACTCCCTATAAAAGATGAGCTTTTCTTCTTTCAGATAATGTAGTACAGGTTGAATCAACTTCAGAATGTTGCAAAACCTATTGGATGAGGTCTACAATCATTAAAACAAAAAGTGCTTGAACTGGGCAGCTAAATGGCATAGTAGATAAAGCACCAGCCCTTGATTCAGGAGGACCTGAGTTCAAATCTGGCCTCAGACATTCAACATTTGCTTGCTGTGTGACCTTGGGCAAGTCAATTAACCCTCATTGCCCTGCCCCCAATAAATAAATAAATAAATAGATAGATGGATAGATAGATAAATGAATGGATAGATATATAGATAAATGAATGAATGAATGAATGAAAAAATAAATGAATAAATAGATAAATTAATAAATTAATGAATGAATAAACAAACAAACAGATAGATAGATAGATAGATAGATAGATAGATAGATAGATAGATAGATAGATAGATAGATAGATAGATAGATAAAGTGCTGGGGCAGCTAGGTGGCACAGTGGATAGAGCACCGACCCTGGAGTCAGGAGGATGGACCTGAGTTCAAATCCAGCCTCAGACACTTAACACTTACTGGCTATGTGACTTAACCCCAATTGCCTCACCAAAAAAAAAAAAGTGCTTGAAATAAACATCTACATAAAAAAAAGTGAAGAGAGAATGTATATTGTCAACAGTATGGCAAACAGTTAGCTAGATTATCTACAGAATTTCCAACCTCAGTATTTTCAGATAAATCCCCCCTCAATTCAGTTAAATTCTCACTCCACAACCCTGTATAAAAATAGTGTTAATGCACTGACTTCAAACAAACATTGATGCCCTCTGTTAAAGGAAAGTGAAGCAAAATGGCTTCACAAAAATCCACAGGGAATGTGGATTGGAGGAAAATAGGGAAGGTCAGGAACATTTTTTTATATCTATGTATAATATATAATATATATTGCATACATTATATATATTGGACATGTGTATATTTCAATTAGGAAAACTAACATCATATAATCATAGAATTTCAGAACAAGATGGAGCCTTGTTGGCCAACTAGTTCAACCTAGTCCAAAGAAGGAATACCTAGTTCAAAATATCTGACAAGTAGCCATACAATATTTCCTTGAGGATTTCCAGTGATGGGGAACTCACTACCTCCTCAGCAAAGATTTTTACCACTTTGGGATAGTTAGAATTATTAAGAAGTTGTTTGTTCTTGCTGACATTTAAGCCTTTCCCCCTTATTACTTCAATACATTGCTCCTGGATCTGCCTTCTCTAGACAAATCTAATCTCTTTTCCACATTATAGTCTTTAAAGCACTAATTTTTAGGTAGCATGTTCCTACTGAGTCATGACTTCTCTGAGCTAAATATTCCTACTTCCTTCAACCACTTTTTAATTTGACTCAAGTACATTAACCATTCTAATTGCCCTTCTCTAGACACTCTCCAGATTATCAATATGTCTTTTCTTGAATGTAGTGCCCAGAACTGAACATAATACTCCAAATGTGATCAGATCAGGTCAGAGCTTTCTCAGATGAACAATTCCTTATTCCTGAAAGTTATGCCTATCTTAATGTAGCCCAAGACCACATTAGCTTTTTTACTTGCCATATCACAATGTTGACTCATTTTGAGCTTATATACTACTTATATACCCAGACTTTTTTACATGAGTTATTGTATAGAAATGCTTTCTCCACTTTATAGTTGTGAAACCCATTATGTTACTCATATCACTTTTAAATGTTACCATATTTGATCATCCCTGTAGTCAAACTTGTTGGAATCTTTTTTGAATAATAAGTCTATTTATATAGCATGTCAGCTTAACTATTTCTCCTGACTTTGTATCATCCAAGAATTAAGGAAATATATGATCTATACCTTCATTGAAATTATAGATAAAAATTTTAAATAGTACAAGTCAAAGTAGAGATTCTTCACTCATTCCATGAGAAACCTCATTCAAGCTGTAATGGAACCATCAATGATAAGTACATGATTCTGGACTTTTAACTAGTTCTATATCCAATGTATTGTAACTATCAATTTAATTCACATTTTTCCATTTTCCTGTAAGAATTGTTATTTGTGTGCATGTAAAAATATACATATGTATACATATATATGTACATGTACGCATATATACATATGCACACACACACATATATCCCATTCCTTAAAGTTCTATCCTGATGTTTCGTGATAGTAAAATTTTGACTGTGGGTTCTTTATTACAATGCTAGAAAAGTCACACCCCTTCCCAGTCCTACTAAGTTTTAACTCTGAGTCCAGGGTCAGACTGTGTGTCTCTCCAAGGGTGAATAAAGGTAATATCTAAAAGTTCACTATAATAAGGATGGTCACCAGATGATAATGTGGGACTTTCCTCGCACCTTTTTTGGCCACCTAAACTCAATATATCTGTTTAGGTATGAATGGTCTCTGTTGGTGGATGGAGGATCCACACTAATGGAATTACAGATATTCAATGATCATATCATGTTTATATACATATGTACTTATGTGCTTAAATATATGCATTTATGGTTCTATTACATGTACAGATATGCATTCACAGCCATGTGTAAAGAAATAGGTGGATAGATAGATAGGCAGACAGATAGATGTCAATATATCATGAAACCATAGATATAGGCAATCCAGTCCAATCTCTACTTGAGTATCCTCTAAAAATTATCTGACATATCATAATTTACCTCCACTTGAAGAGATCTCTGGTGATAGAAAACACACTGTATTATTCAAATTTGGAATCTACTATCATTTAGAAATGTTCATTTTAACAAACTGAAATTGGTCTTCCTGAAAATTGCACTCATTCACATTATTTCACCCTGGGTTGAAGTTTTTTAAAAGTCTTGTCCTTCTTCCATATTTTGGCCCTTTAAATACTTGAAATAAGTCATTGGGATAAATCATTACTTGGAGTAGTCATTTCCCCCCATTCCCCCTTGCCTCTATTCCAAGCCAAATATCCCCTGCTATTTTTATAGTCTTAAGACATGGTTTCCGTTACTCCCATCAACACATGTGTCTCAATAAGATATGTTTCCATTTATAAATATATTTCCTCAGAGTCAACACCTGTAATTCCCTTTGATTGACTGCATGCAGCTAGCAAAAAAGATAACTCCAGAATATAACCCAACCATGGCAAACTAAACTAGATTGTCACACTAGTCACAGCTGTCCCAAGTCTAATCATTATGCATTACACATGCATATTGTTTCCTAACACCTCTTTCTCTGAGACAAAAATGCTTATTAATAGTAAATAATACTAAAACCATATTGTCCCTAAAAGACTAAGGGGACAGATTTTGTGATTACTAATATTAAGAGGAATAAAAATCAAAAGATTTCTGCATTTCATATCACTGGCAAGGAAAATTGTGAAAGATAGAAATAGTCAATATTGGAGAAGTTATACAAACAAGCATAATAATATATGCTCAGTACAGCTGTGAATTATTCCAAACAATTTAACATTTAATTTGGAATGATGCTTCAAGAAGTGACTAAAATATTGATTACCTTCAATCCAGAGATCTCTTCACTAGGATAATACACTACAAAGTTAAGACAGGAAGAGGGGGAGGGAGGGAGAGGTAGGAGAGAGGGAGGGAGGAAGAAAGGGAAAGAGGAAGAAAGGGAGGGAGAAAGGAAGGAAGGAAGGAAGGAAGGAAGGAAGGAAGGAAGGAAGGAAGGAAGGAAGGAAGGAAGGAAGGAAGGAAGGAAGGGAGGGAGGGAGGGAGGGAGGGAGGGAGGGAGGGAGGGAGGGAGGGAGGAAGGAAGGAAGGAAGGAAGGAAGGGAGGGAGGGAGGGAGGGAGGAAGAGAGGGAGGAAGGGAGGGAGGAAGGAAATGAAGCCATATATGCCAGACTATTCTTAGCAGACCTTTTCTGTAGTAGCCAAGAACTGCAGTAAAATTGCTGCCCACAGATTGGGGAATAACTAAATTTATTATGATGCATGAATATAGTGGAATATTACTATTCCATAAGAAGTGATGAATAGAGAGAAGTTACAAAAGTACAGAGATTTCCTTGAACTGAAGTAAGGTGAAGAAAGGAGAAACAATAAAACAATAGGTCCTCAATGACCATAACTATGTAAAGGGCGAGAATAGCCACAAAAAGAAACTGAATATTGTAACATTATGTTAAAAAGCTTGGCTGTAAAGAGATAAGGAAATCTATTTCTCCTCCCTTCTTTGCTGAAAAGGTAACTAAACAAGTAAATATGTGTGTGTGTGTGTGTGTGTGTGTGTGTGTGGATGAATATAAAATTTTAGATTAAATTGATATGTTGGAAAATTTTGCTGATTTACCTTTTTCACTTTATTTTTTTTCTTTGTTATAATTTATGGCTTTTTGATTAGGTGTGAAAAAGAATATATCTATAAATGAAGGTGATGTAAATAATAAAACAAAAAATAAAATATAAATACATTATAAAAACACAAAATAAATTTTTAAATAAAGAAACTCTCCTCTCTCTTTTCTCCATTGACAGTTAGTCTGTTTGGTGTTATTACTGTTGATTGTCAATCATTTTTCTATCTTCTGTGACATTTCTGCTCCTATCACTCAGTGGAATATTGGAAGGAGAATTATAGTTGGAATCTGAAAACTAGGATTCAAACAACATTCTTACATTTCACAGAAATGGAAAGAACCTTAGTGATTATTTAGAAGCAGGACATAACCTCAAAGAGCCATACATCTACCTGTCTCTAAATAAGACATGTCATTACTATAAATTGGCTTGGCCAAAGTCTGATGAAATGTTTTCCATAAAATATGATTTTTCCCTCTATGTAAATCAAGTACTATGTTGTTTCATTAGTTCTGACCATTTAACAGTTTTGTAACAAAACAGTCAAATTTTAGAATGAGAACTCTATATACCTCTTAGCTCAATCCCACTTTACTGATCCAATCCACCTTCCTGTGCATTTATGAAAGGCATTGAACTTACATTTAGCAAGAAAAGTAAAAGTGTATCTTTATCCTCTTCAATCTATGGGTGGAAATTATTTTTTAAATTTTGTAGAAATGGAAGTCATCCAATACTCTCTTGGTGCCAGAGCTACATGGGTGAAGAATCTAAGTGTCATGTGATTTACATCTAGAAGAGACCTTTGAATTCATCAATTGTAGCTCCTACCTTAATTTTACAGATTAGGAACCCAGAGTGAGGAAATGATTTGCATTAGATGACATAACTAAGAATTAACAGGCAATGGTATCTACAGTTTTTGAATTGTGTTTTTTTTTCCACTAAACCACGTTGTTTATGAAATTTAGATCTTAAAAAGTAATCAGTACAATCATGTTACATTTCTATAGTGACCTACACTTTCCCAAGCCTTTTAACTCCCAACCTTCTGTGGTGGTTGTTTTATCATTAATGTTATTTTGCAAATGAAGAAACCAAGGCTCAGAGAAATTAAGTGATTTACCCAACATTGATTTTAGTGAAAGAGATTTAACTTGAACCCAGATGTACTGAGTCAAAATACTATGCTGTTTCTGAGATTACACTGTTGTCAACAACTGGGTATTAAAGAACAAATTTGATGCATATGAACTCAGTTCAATAAGTGCCTGAAAAGGCAGAAGCTTATAAACAACAGACCAAGTCTGGACCTCTCACACCCTTATAAATTAAAGAAATCTCAGTTTGAAAGGAAAGATCAATGCTAAGCTTAATATATATGCAAAACTTTTCTAATCAGGAATCTGGGGCATCCTTTTTCTCTGTTTGCTGATTGCTTCTATTGTATGTAAGTTTCAGAAGAATACATTAGTCCTTGAGAAGGGAATTGTAACCTACAGTAAATAAAGTGTTGTATCAAGAAAGGAAGTGGTAGTCAAACGAAACCCCAGAAATATCAAAAAGTAGTTTAGGTTATTGGAAAGACATAACTGAGCAAGTCATTTTCCTTGGCCAAAAGTTAATAGTTAAAACAAGAAAGTCTCTTATATGAAGCAAGGTAAAAGGATACAATTGTATCAAAGGATGAGATAATTCCAGTTACTCATTTTCCTCTCTTTGCCTCTGAAAGTCTTCAGAACCTTTCCCTAATGAGAGACAAATAAAAATTGCATGCTGTAAGATCATCTGTACTATGAAGTCTCCCACTGGGAAACCTCTTTTCAAGGCCCAGATACAGGACAAAAGTGTGTATTTCTGGAACTAGAAGTCCCTGAAGATGGACACCTAAGCAGAGACAGGGAACAAATGCAAAATATTGACTTTGGAAACACCTTGGGGATATCACACTCCCATTATAACAATTAATTTTAACCATAGAGGTGACCAGAGTTTAGCTTCCCTAGGGAAGGGAGAAGAAACATTGGCTTCATTCAGTCCAAAACATGTCAGAAAAATAAATATAGTGCTTCCACCATGCTTTGCTAGCTACTGGCAGTTCAAACAAAAGGGAAATGTAAAGTTATTAGTATCAGGGAATTCCCAGCATAATGGTTCTTTCCTCATTAAGCTTCCACCATCACAACCATAATAATTTAATTCCATAATTTTCATATAATTTCCATTGCCTATGCCATTAATTGTGATTCGAAGTTTTTATAACCCCATCTTTGCTTCATCATGGTCAGACTGAAAAGATGCAACCTTTAAAAGCCTAAGAGAAGATGGGTGTATACTTTAAGAGATTATGGAACAAACAACACAAAGAACATTTATTGAGTCAAAGTATCAAAATTAAGTACCTAACCCCATCTGGAGTTCCCCCAAGCCCACATGGGCCTGGCCAAATTATAATGAGGACAGCCCAGGGGGTATTTTAACCAATTGGAGACTCAGCCTGGCCATAGAACCACTCTCCCTTTGAGAGAGGCAGGAAAGGGGAGAGAGAGACTCTCAGGGAAAGACAGAGGAGGAAGGTTGAGAGAGAGAGGAGCTGGTGTGTTTTTGATCTTTGGACCTAACCAGGAGACACTGCAAAGCTGATGTTCCTTGGAACTACAGATCCCAGGGGGTGGTGAGTTTGTGTTCCTTCCAGCAAGGCTGGCACATCCAGCTGAGCTGGAAACAAGTTTAGTGTTAGAGTTAGTTTTTGCCAGACCTAAGCTGTTCTGAGTAGCTGAGGAGGCAGAGCTTATTCGAGGTACCTGAGGGCCTTTTACCCTCCACTTGTGTTGTAAATTTTGCTACCATTAAAAAACCCTGATTTGTTTGTGAAAAGGAGGCTGTTAATTTCCTTTCTTATTAGTCTGGGAGTTATACCTGGAAAAGAGGCAGTTTGGAGAAGGGGAAACTCTGGACCTAGAGGTCCCCCATTATTTTCTGAACCCCAATATTACAGCGAGCCGACCAATTAACTCCCCATACTAAATTTGGTCCTAACAGTTTCATAATGTCCACACCTTTATCAATTATTGTTTGGCTATTCTACATAATTTTCAGGCCCTTAACCTTAAATAGGCACCATATTTTATATTGAATGAAGTACTGTCCTCATAATTGGGAAGGCCTGAGTTCAACTTACTCCTCTATCATATATTGACTTTATGTACTGGTATTAAATAGATTATTGTGTGTGATATTGGAATGAGAACTGTGCAAATATAATTGATTGCCCTGATATGGGCCATATCCATTGGGAATTTAAAATGTGAGACCAACATACTAAAATTCAAATTATGAGAATGAGAACACAAATTCAAATATGAGAATGAGAACATAAAAGCAAGTGCTGAATGGAAAATATAGTGCTTACAGCACATATAGTTCAAAGTATGGAGGGGGGACTTGGACAAAATGTGTGTTTTTATTGGGGGTGGGGAGCTCCTGCTAAGGAACTTCAGTTAGGCACCTTTTCTGAAATTTAAAAGTATTGCTTGGGGTACTGAGAATTTAATTGACTTACCAAACGTCACAGAGCCAATTTATGTTTTAAAAACAGACTTGAATTCAGGTCTTCCAAACTTTAAGGACAGCTTTCCATCCACCACACCACCCTGCCTGTTCAAGGTTAAAGGCCTACAAATCAAGCAGAATAGCCATGCAGTATTTATGGTCGGGTATGGAACAAAAAGGCCCTCTTCCCTTACTTATTTGTAAAGGTCTTTAAAGAAAATGATGGGGAAGGCTGCAATGCTTTCCCCTACTCTGCATTTTGCTCTGGGTTTTAATCCTGCCTCTGAAATGAACTAGCTATGTCGCCTCGGACAAGTTTTTCTGTCTTAATTTATTCAGGTGAAAATGAAAGTATTGTTAGAAATTATATCTAAGGCTCTCTTCAGCTCAAAAAATACTGAGATTCTATGAACTAAGAATACAGAACAGCGGGGCAGCTAGGTGGCACAGTGGATAGAGCACCAGCCCTGGAGTCAGGAGTACCTGAGTTCAAATCCGGCCTCAGACACTTAACACTTACTAGCTGTGTGACCCTGGGCAAGTCACTTAACCCCAATTGCCTCACACACAAAAAAAAAAGAATATGGAACAGCTCATAAAGTTTTAAAGTCAGTAGAGCAGATGAATGGGGATACAGACTCCCTTCTGAGTGGGGATCATCCTCTGAGAGGAAAATGGAAGCAATAAAATACACTAGAAGCAGTCCAACAGACTTTTTTATATCATAAAATTATTTTATTTTCCAGTTACATGTAAAGATAGTTTTCAACATTTGTTTTCATAAGATTTTTAGTTTCAAATTTTTCTCCCTCCATCTCTTCCCTCCCCCTTCCCCAAGACAGAAAGCAATTCGATATAGGTTATATATGTGTAATCACATTAAACATATTTCTGCATTAGTCATGTTGTAAAAGATGAATCAAAACACAAGGGAAAAACCTCAGAAAAGAAAAAATGATAACAACCAAAAAGTAGAAACAGTATGGTTCAATCTGCATTCAGAATCCACAGTTCTTTTTTTCTGGATGTAACATCCTCCATCATGAGTTCCCTGGAATTGTCTTGGATCACTGCACTGCTGAGAAGAGTCAAGTTATCACAGCTGATCATCACACAATGTTGCTGTTACTGTGCACAATGTTTTCCTGGTTTTGCTCACTTCACTCAGCATCAGTCCACTTAAGTCCCTCCAGGTTTTTCTGAAATCTGCCTGCTCATCATTTCTTACAGCACAATAGTATTCCATTACATTCACATACCACAACTTGTTCAGCCATTCCCTCAATATCCAATTCTTTGCCACCACAGACAGCTGCTATAAATATTTTTGTACATGTGGGTCCTTTTCCCTTTTCTATGATATCTTTGGGATACAAACCTAGCAGCAGTATTAATGGGTCAAAGGGTATACACAGTCCCATAGCCCATTGGGTATATTTCCAAATTGTTCTACAGAATGGTTGGACTTTTAAAGACCCACAATGAGAAGCTAAGCCTGGATCTGAATTAAGACATAGCTTCAAATATTAATTCTATTACTTACTGTATGATATTAGGCAAATCATATTTCTTCTCTGGTCTTCAGTCCCTTATCTGTAAAATTAGGTATTCTAAGTGACCTCTAACTTCCTTTGCACTTCTTAGTCTATGTTGTCATGCTACTATGAATTGTCAGGCATTATTTTATTATATCTTATATGAAGATATATGTATGTACTTATACATAAAAATATTTTCCATATAAGATATATACATATATATATGCTATATGTATGTCTGTGTACAGTATATGTGTATATGTACAACATATGTGTATATTACAATGTGGAAATGCTAAGGGGAAACAGAAAACAAATTGAGCATCAGAAAGCTTATAATACAGCTAACACAGATTTAAATTACATGTTTATCATCTAACAGAATAAGCACACATGACATAACCAAAGAACCTAAAAATAAAGAATTAAATATGTATTCTATACCAATAAGTAAAAAATGGAAGGTAAAAGTTATGGGGGGCATAGAATAAAAGAATAATCATAATGAATAGATAACTTGTGTACACTCATCTTCTTTATTGTTCTGTATCTAAGAATATCACCTTAGTATATACACTAGTGCCTTACTCAGTTCCCAGCATCCCCAGTCTGCCAGAGCACCTATCTAACAATATTTTCTGTTTGTCTTTCTGCAAAAGAATAAAATAGGTAGGAAGCTTGTATTGTAATCTCTATCAGAGAGCCTGGTAAAGCAAACAGTGAAAATGGGTATAGAGAAAGAGGGATAGACCTTGGTTTTCTGAATTCTTCTACACTCATCACAAGTCTAGAATATTCCCTCTCTGTATTCTCAAACCTTTTCCTTCCACATGTTGCTAAAACCTCACCCTCTTCTGGTAAGACATGGTAGAGGCAGGAAAAATTCTCTAAACTCACAACTCCCATGATTCACTCTTCTTCCTGTCTTTGACAAAGGAAGGAACAACATTACATGAAAAGGATCTTAGTTTTATCTCCACAATCATTTGTCATATTTAATATGACCAACAATTTATCATGTGAATTGTCTAATTATTTGCTCAACATCCCAATGATTTGCTTGGACAGTGAACATAGTTCATCACACCCAAAGTATGCTTACCCTCTAAGGAGAATCAATATCATGATATTGTTTAATATGTCTTGGGAAAACTTTATTAGATTTTGTGGGAAAGACTTGGGAGAATGTAAAAATAATTTTCCCAGTAGTAACACATAACTTGACTCTCTTCCAAGAAAAACTAATAGGATATTTGAAGGCTTATCTGAATGCTTTATCAGTTTATGAGTCCTGTGAGCCCTTTAAACCTTCAGTATTTTCTGTGAGGTGAAATAAAGGCTGCCCTGTACCAATATTCCTTGATTGATTTTATTATTTGCCCTCATGAGGGAAACCTGTACACAAGCTATAGCCTGAGTAGATAAGGAGAATTTTTTTTCTGAAACAGTTCCAGGTGTGAGCAATGTGTTAAATAAAGATCATAAATTGAGGCAACTTGGAGTTCAGGTTAATTCCAAAAGAGGATTATACTGACTGTTATTCAGTCATTCATGACCCCACAGAACATAATACACCAGGCTCTTCTATCCTCCATAACACCTCATCCTCTGACATCCCTCCTCTTTTGCCTTCAGTCTTTCCCAACATAGGGGCAGCTAGGTGGCACAGTGGATAAAGCACCAGCCCTGGATTCAGGAGGACCTGAGTTCAAATCCGGCCTCGGACACTTGACACTTACTAGCTGTGTGACCCTGGGAAAGTCACTTAATTCTCATTGCCCTGCCAAAAAAAACAAAAACAAAATCTTTCCCAACATCAGGAGCATTTCTAATGAATCCCATCTTCTCATTTGTGACCAATATATTTGAGCTTCAGCTTCAGTACTTGTCCTTCCGATGAATAGTCTGAATTAATTTCTTTAAATATTGACTGGTTTAATTGACTGGTTTAAAGTTTTCTCCCACCACAATTCAAAACTGCCAATTCTGTCGTGCTGAGCTTTCCTTATACTCCAATTCTCATAGCCATAGATTAGTGCTGGAAAAATCATAGTTTTGACTATACCTTGGCTTTGTTGGCAGAGTTATTTTTCTGCCTTTTAGTATGCTCTCTAGTTTTGTCAAAGTTTTTCTTCCAAGAAGCAAGCACCTTTTAATTTCTTGGCTGCAGTTACATTCTGCAGTGATCTTTCAGCCCAAGCCTATAAAATCTAATAATACTTCTTTTTTACCTTCTGCTTGCCAGGAAGTGAGAAGAGTTGCCAAGATCTTAGTTTTTTTGGATGTTAAGCTTCAAAACAGTTTTTACATTCTCTTTTACCCTCATCAAGAGACTTCTTAATTCTTCTTCACCCTCTTCCATCAGAGTGGTATTATCTGAATATCTGAGATTATTGATATTTTATGGCAACCTGAATTATTGCTTTTGATTCATCCTGTATATTGTACTCTGAATAGAAATTAAGTAAATAAGGTGACATTATAAACCCTTGTCATATTCCTTTTCTAATCTTAAGCCAATCATGAGAAATATTGTTGCATATTCACAGCCTTCAGTTTCTGAATTTTAAAAATAGGCATGATACCTGCACAAACATGTTTCATTTTGAACTCTAAATATTCCTTCTTGACTTGTATTTCCAAGTTCCTCAGGAGACAAGTAAGATCATCTGGTACTATCATCTCTTTAAGGACTTAGCACATTTTGCTGTCATCCACACAATCAAAGATTTTAGTGTAGTCAATGAAGCAGAAGTAGATTTTTTTTCTGGAACTCCCTTGCTTTCTGTATAATTCAAAGAATGTTGGCAATTTGGTCTCTAATTCCTCTGCCTCTTCAAAAACCAGCCTGCTCTTCTGGTAATTCTCAGTTCACATATTGCTGAAGCCTTGCTTGCAGAATCTTTTTTTTTAATTTAATTAATTTTTTTCCAATTACATATAAAGATATTTTTAGTTCCAAATTTTTCTCCCACCCTTCCTTCCCCACCCCACAAGGTCAGCAAGTAATCTGATATAGGTTATACATTACAATCATGTTAAACACATTTCAACATTAGTCCTGTTGAAAGAGAAGCATCAGAACCAAAGGGGAAAAAAGTGCAAGAAAGAACAAACAAAAACAATAACAAAAGAGTAACAACAAAAATGAAAATGGTATGCTTCAATCTGCATTCAGATTCCACAGTTGTTTTTATGGATGTGGAGAGCATTTTCTGCCATAAGTCTTTTGGCATTTTCTTGGAACATTGTATTGCTGAGAAGAGTTAAGTCTATCAGAGTTGATCATCACACAATGTTGTTGTGTGATCTGGAGTCACACATCCTGGAGAATGATGGGAAATGGACCTTAGGAAGCATTTCTAACAATAAATACTGTGTTCTGCTCATTTCATACAGCATCAATTCATGTATGTCCTTCCTGTTTTTTTCTGAAATCCACCTGCTTATCATTTCTTATAGCACAATGATATTCCATAACATTCATAAACTAAAACTTGTTTAATCATTCCCCAATTGATGGGCATCCCCTCAATTTCCAATTCTTTGCTACCCACATGTGGGTCCTTTTCTCTGGCTTGTAGAATCTTAAGCACAGCCTTACCTACATGTGAAATGATCACAATTGTTTGATAGTCTGAATATTGTTCGGCATTTCCCTTCTTTAGGATTAGGATGTAAACTGATATTTTCCAATCCAGGGGCCACTGTTGAGTTTTCCAAATTTGCTGGCATATTGAGTGTAGCACTTTAACAGCATTATTTTTTAGGATTTTAAATAGCTCAGCTGGAACTCCATCACCTCCACTAGGTTTATTGTTAGAAATGCTTCCTAAAGTCCATTTCCCACCATTCTCCAGGATGTCTAACTCCAGATCAGTAACACATCATCATGGTTATCAGTAATGTTAAAAATATTTCTTGTCTAGTTCTTTATATTTTTGCTCCCTTTTCTTAATGTCTTTAACTTCTACTAAATCTTTATCATTTTTGTTTTTTATCATGCCCACTTTTGCATGAAATGTTCTCTTGATATTCCTAATTTTCTTGAAGAGATTCTTTGTCTTTCCTGGGCTAATATGAAGAAAATTCTTTGTCAAGTTTAAGGTACTTTATTTAGGTTATGATGAACAGGATACTATTAGAAAAACCTGGAAAGACCTACATGAACTGTCTTTCCCTTTCTATTGTTTTCTTCCTTTCTTTGTATTGCTCTCTTAAGAAAACTTTCTTATCTCTCCTTGCTATTCTGCAGAATTCTACATTCAGTTTCTTTCACTTTCTTCTTTAACCATTGCTTTTTTTCTTTCCTCAGCATTTGTAAAGCTTTATCAAACAGCTACTTTGATTTCCTGTACTTCTTTTTCTTTGGATTACTTTTTGTTGTTGCCTCCTATACAATATTGTGAAGCTCTGTCCAAAGGTTTTTAATCTTAATAGTATTTTATTTTCCCAGTTACATATAAAGATAGTTTTCATTATTTGTTTTTATAAGATTTTGAGTTCCGAATTTTTCTTCCTTTCTCCCTTCCTTCCTCTCCCAAATGGCAAGCAATCTGATATGGGTTATATATGTATAGTCACAATAAAAAAATTTACATGGGTCATATTTTGAAAGAAAAATCAGGGGGCAGGTAGGTGGTGTGGTGGATAAAGCACTAGCCCTGGATTCAGGAGGACCTCATGGGGTCACTAAGAATCGGACATGACAAACAACTGAACAACAATAGCAATTTATACCTCCACACCCAGCCTGTATCTGAGAAATTTGATAATTTTCTCCAAAATTTACAAATCACAAAGTACTTCTGAAAACATGATTAGAAAAAAATGAGCTTTTCCATATGATACCAGGAAATAACTGATAGTTGTTATATATTAGAGTTTCACTGCTTGACTAAAAACATCAGAAAATTTCCCAGCCTACCCTACCACTCTAGAAAGCTGGGACTTCACAAAGAACATACAAGGAAGCCAACTATTACTTCTTACATTCCCAATTCTATATCTTGCCCCTCCTTGCCCAAATAAAACTTTATTACCATCTTGTATTACATATTTTACACAAAAATTAAAATCACTTAAAATTGTGATTAAAAGAGAAATACCCTTATTTTTAGTCAACATCAATATATAACACTATTATATATATATATATTTATGTGTTATATATATAATACATATATATATATATTCACACACACATACACACATAACCTGTATGTAAGCATATATATCACCATGAAATTACCATGTGACACAATGTTTAGTAAACATATTATTAATATCAAATACCATATAAAACATGGACAGGTATTCTTATCAGAAATATCATCATCATGAATAATGCATGACACAATGTTGAAATAGAAGAGAGTATCTCTAGATATTGAAGTTCTTCAGATGCTCAAAATTGAAATGAATTATGCTACTTGTTATAAGCTCTGAAACAATGTATGATTTCCCAAATGAGAGCCATAATCACTGATACTTAGGTCTAACTATTCATACAGGAAAAACCAAGTAGATGCAAAATGTCTACTATTGATATCATGACATTTTATGCACATAAATGTATCTTAGACAGACTTTTTATGCAACTGAGTCCATAACTGAAAAGAGCAATGAGAAGGGGCTATATTGTCTTTAGGAAATTGTTGTTTAAAGCTCTAATGATCCAGCTCCTTTCTGAAATAAAGGTCTATATTTATAATAATAAATGCTTCTGGTGATTCTGGCATGAAATAGCATTGTCTCTGAAGAATTAAAGTATGTGCTACCCCAAAGGAAATAGAGGTATACAAAGCATGTATGAATTGTTTGAAATGCATCACTAGCCATGAGGCTATCACACAAAGGAAATTACAAGACAGTTGCATAACCAAAGAAAGGTGTTCTAGTTATGTAAGGTAAAGCAACAGTGAAGTTTAACAATAGTGAAGGATAGTTCATTTCTCCACTGGTATCCACAAAATGACAAGAGAACACAAAAGGCATGTTGACTGGACACCAAGTTTAGGATTTATGGGAGGCTACAGACGGGAGTCTCACTGAGTAAGAGTGTATAAATGGATCATAAGCTTCATCTTTAGGGGATGTACCCATGATAATATTAGATCTCAGATAAATCTAAGTATCAAAAAGAAATAGAGTGGAGGCTTACAAATTTCAAGAAAGACCAAATTTGGAGGATGTTACTCTAAACCAAATAAGAGATGATTAGATGACCTGGGCCAGGACAGGGAGGTGAGGTGATTATGTGTAGAGAAAAAAGGACATATGTGAGAGATGTTACAGAAGTTGACTCAAGTGTGCATAAAAGCTAAATCTATATAAATGTTTCATCAAGGAAACACCCATGTTTCTTGAAGAAACAAAGCGGGGGGATATGATAAAATAATGGAATTTGGCAGACACCCAGGGGTCTCACCTGAATGAGCTAGTACTGTTTGGGAAACTGGCTACTGATGATTGGATATGAGCCACACCTGGCCTGCCCTGAGTGACGTATGTTGCTGATGTCAGCAGGGGAACCACTATCCACATCCGGCTTGAAGGACCTCCCTTTTGGGGGAGGGAGAGTAAGAGTAAAAAAGGGAGTACTCGCTGAGGGGAGGCATTTTTTTCCTGCCAGTGAGCTTCCAGTAACAGACTGCAAAGAGGCTGCATAGCTGTTTTCTATTGAAACTACGGACCCCAGGTGGTGAGTTAATAAAAATGAATCCAGCTCTTTGAATTAGTTGAGCTGAAAGCAAGTTTGGGAATTGTGTCATCTTTTGCTAGAGCCAGGGAACTTATCCATTTTTCTTTTCCCATATTCCCTTGTCCTTGACTTCATTAATTTCACCTTGGCTATTTATTTTATTCCCATTAATAAAACATGATTTGTTTGTGGAAAAGAGGCTGTTAATCCCCTTTCTTATTGACCTGAAAGTAATAACTAAAAAAGGTAGTTTGGAGGGGAGGAAACTTTGAATCTAGAGGTCCCTCATTATTTTCTGAACCCCAATATTATGGCAAGCCATGCAATTAACTCTCCCCACATTAAATTTAGCCCCTACATAAGTCTGGGACAATGGATGTGGAACAGTGAAAGATGACCAAAGTTACAAACCCAGATGATTTGGAAGATACTACAGCTATTAAAATTTAAAACTGCAGTAAAAATTTGGGATACTTTATTAGTGCAGGTAGCATGCCTATTTTTAAATTCAGAAACTGAACACTGTGAATATGCAACAACATTTCTCATGATTTTATATATTCCTCTGATAAAACACCATGGTAAATCCCATGCACTGAATTGTATGTAGCTAGGAGGCAACTAGGTGTTATATTGGAGTAAATGACACAAAAAATATTAGACCTGGAGTCATCTCCCTGAATTCAAATCTGACCTTACTAACTGTGTGACCCTGGATAAGTCACTCAACCCTTTTTACTTCATTTTCCTCATCTGTAAAATTAACTAGAGAACGAAATGGTAAACCACTCCATTATCTTTGCCAAGAAAACCCCAGATGAGGTCACAAAGAGTTGAACACAACTGAAAAATAACTGAACTGTGGATTATAAAGAAAGAAAAATGTAGTAAAACTAGAGTACTCAGAAATGGTAGCATTGGTCAAAGAAAGGGTTCTTATGCAGTAGATCTCTGAGTTCAGGCCAGGATCTGATATTTTCTAGGAGAAAATGTGATTTGATGATTAAGGAACTTTATAAGTAATAAAAAGTGAAAAGCACTAGGAGTGGAGATAGGCCCCCTATACCAACTCAATAAAGCATTAACCTCCCTCCCCAAGATCTAAGAAGATTAACGTAGGTCAGTGAGTTTTTGGAAAGTCAGAAATGGATAATTAAGGAAGATATTCCTGAAGTATAACTTAATCTCCTTTGCTGTATACTATACTTATTTCTCTTGTTCGGGAACTAATACATGCTTTCAAGTTCTAGTCATAGTAGCTGAAATTACCACAATGTCATGTAACAAAAGATACTTTATATAAATTATGCTATTCATAACTGATTTCACCTGTGAATGGGGAAAAGAGGTTTTTGGAGAGTTGAGGTAGCCAAATGAAAGGCAATTCAATGGAAGGTTCAGTCATGGCAGGAGAGAAGATACCATAGGTCCAAAGGAGTTTAGAAGAATTATGTGCACAAGATATGAATGATTTGCACAGGCCTTATGACCCAGGGGAGGTTACAAAATGTGGTAGCATGGTCCAGAAGAGAGTAGGTAAGTATGAAAGAGAAATGGCATGTGCTATAAACAGCACTGCTCAATCCAGTGAAGTTATCAACCTGTGGCAAAAATCTGATTTACCCCATGGTATTTATGGGGAAAGGGGAGGGAATAAACTTTTATTATGTGAATTATATGCCAGGCAGAGTGCTAAGCACTTTATAATTATTGTTTTATTTGATCTCACTACAACCCTATGAAATAGGTACTTATTAGCCCCATTTTACACCTGAAAAACTGAGACAGACAGAAATGAAGTGACTTGATCAGGATTAGACAGAAAGTATGTGAGGCTAATATGAATGCAATTCTATCACTTCAATGAACTTATCAATTCAATCAATTCAGTTCCAGTCTTAGATATACTTAGTAGTTGTGTGACTCTGGGCAAATCACTTCACACCATCTTAGTTCCTTCATCAGCAAAATAAGGAAAATAAGAGTACTTACCTCCCACGGTTGTTGTAAGGATAAAATTCAGGTGATATTTGCATTATTCTATCTATAAGCAAAGATATTAATTATGCCCTGTTATTAAGAACTAAATTATGGTTAAGAAATGATAGAGGTTGTACATACAGATTAAAACATATACACATACACATAAACACACTCACATTTTATATATGTGTGTATATGTACATATATGTGTGTCTATATATAAATATATATTTTTTTAATCAGAAAAATTAAATTAGACTCATGGGTCAAAATGCAAATTTTACACTGTCAGAAGTACCATGAAGGCAAGGATTATGCATCACCCTATTTCTTTGTTCTAGTTCTTATAGAGCCCAGCATACAGAACTTATAGTAACTTGTACTCATAATATGACTTTAAAGTTTACAAAGCCATTTCCCCAAAACAAAGTGAGGTAGACAATGTGATTATTGTCCTCACTCCAAAAAATAAAGAAAGTGAGATACCCTCAATTTCATCCATTCACAAAAAGTAATGTAGTAACAGGGAGAGATAGAAGCCCAAACCATTCCATTTTACTGAAAATCTAAGATGACTGGTAGTCAGCAAGGCAGTCTCACATGGTGTGTTCTGAGTAAGTAATTTCAAAAAAAAATTAGTCCTTAAAAATATCATGTATATGTCAATTGAAGTCACACAGGTTTCCATATAATAGAGGGATACTGTGAAATCATAGAAATGTGTCCAGGCGTGGTGTCAATCTTCACTTGAATTTCAAACTCCATGATGTTAAGCATTATGACTTTTCCAAACTTTGTATTTCCCAAGTACGCAGCACAGTGCTCAAAAAATATTTTTAAAAAGAAAGGACTTCCTCGGCAGAGCCAACATGGTGGGGAAAAGGCAGTGAGCTCTCGAATGCATGACAAGATCTCTCCAAAAAACATCCAAATAATGCCATAGGACAATTCCTGGAGCAGCAAAACCCACAGAAGAATGTGCTGAAATCATCTCCCAACCAAGGATGACTTGGAAGGTCAGAAGGAGGGAGCTGCTGTGCTGAGACAGGTGTGGAGCCCAACCCCACAGTCACCCTGATACAGATCCAGTCTCAGGAAGGCCTAAGTAGAGAAAGAGAATCCCCGGAGCCTCTGAATCAGTTGCAGTGCCAGTGTCATCTGGAACTAAGCTCACAGTCTGGCGAGAGGTCTGAGCCCTTGGCAGGGGGGAGATTACAGGGGTCTAATGCTGGTGCTGAGGCAGAACTTGGGTTTTTCACCCTTGCTGGGAACCAGGAGGTAGGCTTGAGTAGTAGTGGCCCAGGTTGAGGAGGGGAACAAGCTCATTGGAGCTGACAACCACAACACACAAAGCTAGTTGATTAGAAAGTTGGTCTGGGGTCATCTACGGACCAGGGAACAGGCCAGGCAAGTGAAGAGCCTCCTTAAATCATACCACCTGGGACTTTCTGAAGCTTGGGATACTGCAGCCTGGAAACAGTGCCCCACTTTAAGGAGCTAAAAGACAAGTAAAAGGCAAGATGAGCAGACAGAGAAAGGTGAGGACCATAGAAAGTTTCTTAGGGACAAGGAAAATCAAGGTGTACCCTCAGAGGAAGAGGTTTACATCAATATGAATTGGTCTCAGGCCATAGAGGTGCTCAAAAAGGACTTTGAAGATAACATTAGAGAGGTACAGGAAAAAATGGAAAGAGAAATGAGGATGATACAGGAAAGACATGGGAAAAAGTCAACAGCTTGAAAAGCCAAATTGGCCAAATGGAAAAGGAGGTACAAAAGCTCTATGACACAAATAATTGTCTAAGAATTAGGATTGAACAAATGGAAGCTAGTGACTTTATGAGAAACCAAGAAACAATAAAGCAAATCCAAATGAATAAAACAATAGAGGGCAATGTGAAATATCTTCTGGGAAAAAATGCTGACCTAGAAAATAGGTCTAGGAGAGATAATTTGAAAATTATTGTTCTACCTGAAAACTATGATCAAGGAAAGAGCTTAGACATCATCTTCCAAGAAATTGTCAGGGAAAATTGCCCTGATATTCTAGAAGCAGAAGGTAAAATAGAAATTGAAAGAATCCACCCATCACCTTCTGAAAGAGATCCCAAAAGGAAAACTCCTAGGAATATTACAGCCAAATTACAGAACTCTCAGGTCAAGGAGAAAATATTGCAAGCTGCCAAAAAGAAAGAATTCAAGTACTGTGGAGCCCCAGTCAGGATAGCAAAAGATCTAGCTGCTTCTACATTAAAGGACTGGAGGGTATGGAATATCATGTTCCAGAGAGCAAAGGATTTGGAATTACAACCAAAAATCACCTACCCAGCAAAACTCATCGTAATCTTTCATTGGAAAAAATGGGACTTCAATGAAAAAGAGGACTTGAACTGAATGGCAAATTTGACTTTCAAATACAAGACCCTAAAGAACCATAAAAAATTGGAATTGGTTGACTGTCTTGTGTCTGAGGCTGGGTTTTGGCTGGGATCCCCCTGGGTCTAGGGTGGATGTTTTGTCCATTGTGTCACCTAGATGCCCCATGATGACATCTTTAGGGGTAAATTGAGGGGTGAGGGGAATGCACTGGGGGAGGGGGAAGGGAAGAGGTAGCATGGGGTAAAATCCCACATGAAAGAAACATAAAAGGGCTTATGGAGTGGGGGAAGAAATGAGGGAGGAGCAGGGCAGTAAATGAATTGTACACTCATAGAATAGGCTAAAAGACTTTAATCTCATCAGAGTTGGATGAAGCGGGAATAATATACACACTCAATTAGATGGAGTAATCTATGTAACCCTGCAGGAAAATAGAAGGGTAAGGGGATAAAGAGAGAGGGGCAAAAGAAGGGAGGGCAGATCGGGGGATGGAACAGACAGAAGCAAATCTATTTTGAAGAGGGATAGGGTGAAATAAGATAGATAATAGAGTAAATACCATGGGGAAGGGAATAGGATGGAGGAAAACAGTTAACAATAGTAATCATGAAAAAGAGAAAAGAGGGAAAATTGTACAAAACATATTTATAGCAACTCTTTGTGGTGGCTAAGAATTGGGAATCAAAGGAATGTCCATCAATTGAGGAATGACTGAAGAAGCTGTGGTATATGATTGTAGTGGAATGGTATTGTGCTATAGGAAGTGACAAACAGGATGATACCGGAAAAACCTTGGAAGACATATGAACTAACATATAGTGAAGTGAGCAGAAATGGGAGGACATTGTGCATAGTGACAGCAGTATTGTTTGATGAGCAATTGTGAATGACTTAACAACTCTCGGCAATACACTGATCCAAGACAATCCCAAGGGACTATTGATGAAGCATACTATCCACTCCCATAGAAAAAACTGATAAAAATAGCACTTGTGGATTGTACATATATAACCTATATCACATTGGTTGATGACTTGTGGAGGAGGCAGGGAAGGGAGGAAGGAAGAAAAATTTGGAACTCTAATCTTATGAAATCTTATGAAAATTAATGTTGAAAATTACCCTTACATGTAACTGGAAAAAATAAAATAAATGTTTGTTGCAAAAGACAAAAAAAACCCAAAACCTCAATGCATCTGGACAAGAATTGAACCAGACTATCTATAGATATTAGCTCATGCGAATTTACAGTCAAAAAGTGTATTCATCCAAGTGGTGTTTTTTCACCTAACAAGAAACAATTTATTTAATAAATATTCACCGTCTACTATGTAGTGCAGCATCATGAGGCAAGTTATGTAGGAAGACATCACCAATGGAAATAATAATAATAGCTGACACTTATATAGTGCTTATCATTTGCCAGGCACTGAGCAATTATTATCTCATTTGATCCTCACAACAATCCTAGGAGATAGGTGCTATTATTATCCACATTTTATAGATTAGGAAACTGAGGCAAACAAGGATCAAGTGACTTGCTCATGTCACACAGCTAGCAAGCATCTTTAGGCTGGATGTGAACTTAGGTATTACTTACTCCAGGCATGACCAAGTTTCCCCTCAGTTTTCCATTAGCATTCCAATTAATAAGAAGTGTCTAAAGATTTAAAATGTAGAGACTGATTAGATATGACAAATAATTTTGTGGAGCTCCAAAAAAGTGAAACTATTTGATGAAAAAAAAAGAATTCAATTAGGAGCATAGATCTAGATATACAAGGGACCTCAGAGGCCATCTAATCCAAGCCCATCATTTTACATATTAGAAAGACTAGACCCAGGATGTTAAGAGATTCAACCAAGATTACCCTTGGGCAAAAAAAGGGCAGAGACAGAATCTGAATCTAGCTCTTCTCATTCTAGAGCCACTGCCTCCTCATATGTATCAATCTGAATAATAAACTAAGGCAGCTGTGCAGTTGCTTATACTATATATTTTCCAACTATTCTCTTTGAACCAAATTGACTAAGTTGAATTTCAACATTATAGAGAGAAAACCTGCATTTTATGCCTCATTTTAAGAGGTGACTTCAGGAAGCTCCTTGATTATAGACAAATAAAAATAGAATATTTTTGCATCTTAAAAACCTTAAATGAGATCTAATAAAGGAAGAAAGGTGTGGTAACCTTTTAAAATCTCCTTCAGCTCTAAAGATTCCATGGTTCCTTCTTGGTTGGTTATATGTCTCTTCTATCTTGGATCTTTTCCTAGCAGCCTTTTCAGTGCACCCTTCATATCCTTGTTCCTCAAAGTATAAATGAGGGGATTGAGGGTAGGAGTCACCACAGTATATAAAAGAGTGATGAACTTGCCTTGCCTGTGGGCATAAGGACTATTGGGTTGAATGTAGACAGCTGTTATAGTCCCATAGAAAATGGATACCACCAAAAGATGAGATCCACAGGTTCTCAGAGCCTTTTGGCAAGCTTGGGCTGACCTGATTCTCATCACTTCCTGGGCAATGAGTGCATAGGAAATTAATATCAGCCCCAGAGGCAGGAGGAGCAAGACCAAGGAAGCCACAAAAAGCTGGATTTCATTGGCATGAATATCTACACATGCCAACTTGATCATAGCTGGCACTTCACATATAAAGTGGTAGAGCCTTCTGTGCCCACAGAGAGGCAACTGAAGAGTGATGGTGCCCTGAATCAGTGTATTGCCCAACCCACTCATCCATGCAATCCCTGCAAGGGACTGGCATAGCCTTGGATGCATGACAGTAGCATAGTGGAGTGGTCTGCAAACAGCAGCATAGCGATCAAATGCCATGACAGCCAGAAGAACACATTCAGTGGATCCCAGTGCCAGAGAGACATAGAGTTGAATGGCACAGCCTATGGGAGTGATGGTCTTAGCTGGTCCCTTCAGGTTCCACAGAAGCTGAGGAACAATACTTGTAGTGAAGCAGAGGTCAATGAGGGAGAGGTTGGTAAGGAAGTAATACATTGGAGTGTGAAGTTTTGGATCCAGGCGAGAAACCAGGATGATTGTTGTGTTGCCTACCAGGGTCAGGAGGTAGGAGATCAAAACAACCACAAAGAGAATCTTCTCCAGTTTGGGCTGGTCTGAAAAACCAACCAGGATGAAGTCACCTCCTGTGCTATCATTCATCATCCCCATCATTGTGTTCAGGGCCAGGACAAAACATAAGGATCTGGAGAAAAGGAAATGTGGTATACAGTAATTGTAAAAGTAAACTTGAGAGAGAACTATTAGAAATATATTCTACTTCCCTCAAAAACAACACTAAGTCAAGCCTCTAAACAGATTCTGGAACTACAGAACCTACAAAAAGAGAGACAAAATCCTGCTACGTGAGATAATTTAGAAGACTTCAGAAAAGGTCTGTCTCACCTCAGTAAAAAGGGAGGGTATCTCAGCACTACTCTTCCCAACTGGCAGCTCACCTCAGCAAAGCTTGGCTTAGTGGGCAGCTCTCTCAGCATAGGTCAGCTCAGTGGACAAATCAACACTGTTGCAACCCGACACAGCTGAGAGTGGGGCAGCCAAGAGTGGGGGAGCTGAGAGTGGGGCAGCTGAGCGCAGTAAGAAGCTTGCAACTGTGAACCCTGTGCCCCAGAAGCAGACTTCAACTTGATAAGTTTAAAAATAGCCTACAACTACCTAAATTAATGTACTTTATTCAGTGCCATACCAATCAGACTACCTAAAAATTATTTTATAGAGATAGAAAAAATAATAACAAAATTCATCTGGAAAAACAAAAAGTCAAGAATATCAAGAAAAATAATGAAAAAAATTCACAGGAAGGTGAGTTAGCTGTACCAAATCTGGAGCTCTACTATAAAGCGGCAGTCATCAAAACTATCTGGTACTGGCTAAGAAATAGAGTGGTAGATCAATGGAATAGGCTACGCTCAGGAAATGCAGTAGTAAATGATACTAGTAATGTAGTGTTTGATAAACCCAAAGACCCCAGCTTCTGGGACAGGAATTCAGTATTTGACAAAAAGTGCTAGGAAAACTGGAAGATAGTATGGCAGAAATTAGGCATAGACCAACATCTGACACCTCATACTAATATGAGGTCAAAATGGGTACATGATTTAGACATGAGGTGATACCATAGGTAAATTAGGAGGAAAAGGAATAGTCTATCTTTCAGATCTTTGGAAAGGAGAGCAGTTTATTACCAAACAAGAGGTAGAGAATATTATGAAATGCAAAATGGATGACTTTGATTACATTAGATTAAAAAGGTTTTGTACAAACAGAAGCAATGCATCCAAAATTAGAAGGGATGCAGAAAAATGGGAAACAATTTTTATGGACAGTACCTCTGATAAAGGCCTCATTTCTAAAATATATAGGGAACTAAATCAAATTTATAAGCATTCAAGTCATTCCCCAATTGAGAAATGGTCAAAGGATATGAACGGGCAGTTTTCTGATGAAGAATCCAAAGCTATCTATTACCATATGAAAAAATGCTCTAAATCACTATTGATTAGAGAGATGAAAATTAAGACAACTCTGAGGTACCACCTCACACCTATCAGATTGGCTAATATGACAAAAAAGGAAAATAATAAATGTTGGAGAAGCTGTGGAAAAATTGGAACACTAATGCATTATTGGTGGAGCTATGAACTTACTGATCCAACCATTCTGGAGAGCAATTTGGAATTATGCCCAAAGGGCTATAAAGCTGTGCATACCCTTTGACCCAGCAATATCACTCTTGGGTCTTTTTTCCAAAGAGATCATAAAAAAGGGGAAAGGACCCACATGTACAAAAAACATTTATAGCTGCTCTTTTTGTGGTGGCAAGGAATTGGAAATTGAGGGTATGTCCATCAATTGGGGGATGGCTGAACAAGTTGTGGTATATGAATGTAATGGAATTCTATTGTGCTGTAAGAAACGATGAGCAGGTGGAGTTCAGAAAAACCTGGAATGACTTGCATGAACTGATGATGAGTGATATGAGCAGAACCCAAAGAACATTATACACATTATCATCAATATTATGTGCTTATCAACTGTGATAGACTAGATTCTTCTCACAAATCCAACTGAACAAGAATGTTCCAAAGGACTCATGATGGAAAAGGTTCTCCAAATCCAGGGAATATGGATGCTGATTATACCATACTATTTCTTTTGTTTTTGGTGGTGCTGGTTTTCTGAATTGAGGTTTTTCCTTTGTGCTCTGATTCTTCTCATATAACATGACCAATGCAGAAATATGTTTAATGTTATTATGTATATATAACCTATATCAGATTGCCTGCTGTCTAGGGGATGGGGGAGGGAGGGGAGGGAGGGAGACAAATTTGAAATTGGAAATCTTATATAAACAAATGCTGAAAACTATTTCTACATGTAACTGGAAAATAAGAAAATACTTTTATTTTTAAAAATAGCCTACAACATGAGAAAGAAACAAAAAAAGGACCCTGACCATTGACAACTTCTATGGTGAAACGGAAAACCAAAACTCAAAAGCAGATGAGTTGGTCAAAATACCCACAAGTGAAGACTCAAGAGGGAAGATGATCTTGTCTCAAGACCAAAAAGCCTTCTTTGAAGAGCTCAAAAAGGCTTTTAAAAACCAAATAAGAAAGGTAGAAGAAAAATGGAAAAAGAAATAAGAGAAATTAGTTACACTGCAAAAAGAAGCACAAAAAATGACTGTGGTAAACAATTCCTTAAAAAATACAATTGGCCAAATGAGAGAAAAAATTAGCCAAACAGAAAAAGAAGTGCAAAGGCTTACTGTGAAAAATAAGGCCTTAAAAGTTAAAATTGAGCAGATGGAAGCAGGTAACTCCATGAGACAACAAGAATCTGACAAGCAGGGGCAGCTAGGTGGCGCAGTGGATAGAGCACCAGCCCTGGAGTCAGGAGTACCTGAGTTCAAATCTGGCCTCAGACACTTAATACTTACTAGCTATGTGACCCTCGGCAAGTCACTTAACCCCAATTGCCTCACTTAAAAAAAAAAAAAAAGATTACCAAGAATCTGACAAGCAGAATCAAAAGACTGAAAAAATAGAAGAAAATGTGAAATACCTCATTGGAAAAACAACTGACCTGGAAAATAGGTCCAGGAGAGATAATCTGAGAATTATTGGGCTACCTGAAAGCCATGATCAAGAAAAGAGTCTAGACACCATATTCCAGGAAATTATCAAGGAGAACTGCCCTGAAATTGTAGAATCAGAGGACAAAATCATCATTGAAAGAATCCACGGATCACCTCCTGAAAGAGACCCCAAAAGGAACACTTCAAGGAATATAGTAGCCAAACTCCAGAATTATCAGGTGAAGGAGAAAATACTCCAAGCAGTCAGAAAGAAACCATTTAAATACCATGGAGCCATAATCAGGATTGCACAGGACCTGGCAGCTTCAACATTAAAGGATCACAGGGCTTGGAATATGATATATAGAGAGGCAAAGGAGCTTGGATTACAACCCAGGATCAACTACCCAGCAAAACTGAGCATTCTCTTTCAGAGGAAAAGATGGACATTCAATGAAATAGGGGACTTCCAGGGCTTCCTGAGAAAAAGACCAGAAATGAACAGAAAATTTGATCTCCAAATACAAGAAATATAAAGAGGTAAACAAGGGGGAGAAAAGGGTTGTCCAATGATGTTAAACTGCTTGAGTCCATAAGAGGGAGGATAATACTTTAAACTCTTGAGATCTGTATCTCTGTAAAGGTATTATTATTATTAAAACAACTTTGATGTGATGATTTAAAGAAACTTAAGGGGAAAAATAAAATAAGACTAGGGGGAGGAGAGGAAGGGAGAGGTGGAATGGGGTTAATTATATCATAGGAAGAGGCACAAAAAGAACCTATTACAGGAGAGGGAAAGAAGGGAAGGGTGGGCATTGTTGCAACCTTACTCTCATCAGATTTTGTTCATGGAGGGAATAAAATATACTCCCATTTGAATAAAGAAAATCAGGGGCAGCAAGGTGGCATAGTGGATAGAGCACCAACCCTGGAGTTAGGAGGACCTGAGTTCAAATCCGGCCTCAGACACTTAACACTTATTAGCTGTGTGACCCTGGGCAAGTCACTTAACCCCAAATGCCTCACCAAAACAAAAAAAAATACACACACACACAAAAAGAAACTTAGCTTACTCTGTAAGGAAACAAAAGGTGAAGGGAGAAAGGGTGGTATTGATAGAAGGGAAGGCACAAGTGGGGGAAAAGGGGGCAAGAAAAAGAAGGGCAGCTGATAAAAGGGAGGGCAGATTGAGGGAGGCAGTGGTCAGAAGCAAAACACTGCTCAAGTGGAATGGGGGAAATAAGGGGAAAAAGAGTACAAAGGGGAAAAGAAGATTGAGGGAAATAAACAGTTAATAATTTTAACTGTGAATGTGAATGGGATGAACTCTCCCATAAAACGGAAGTGAATTGCAGAGTGGATTAAAAACCAGAATCCTACAAAATGCTGTTTACAAGGAACACATTTGAAGCAGAGAGATACACACAGAGTAAAGGTAAAAGGCTGGAGCAGAATATATTATGCTTCAGCTAAAGTAAAAAAAGCAAGGGTAGAAATCCTTATCTCAGACAAAGCACAGGCAAAAATAGATCTCATTAAAAGAGATAAGGAAGGAAACTACATCTTGCTAGAAGGTACTATAGATAATGAAGTTATATCAATATTAAACATGTATGCACCAAGTGGTATAGCATCCAAATTCTTACAGGAGAAGTTACATAAGTTACAAGAGGAAATAGACAGTAATACTATACTAGTGGGGGATCTGAATCTTCCCCTCTCAGAATAAGATAAATCTAGGCACAAAATAAATAAGAAAGAAGTGAAAGAGATGAATAGAATACTAGAAAAGTTAGACATGTCTGGAGAAAATTGAATGGGGATAGAAAGGAATATACCTTTTTCTCATCAGTACATGGCACATTTTCAAAAATTAACCATGTATTAGGGCACAAAATCCTCATAGTCAAATATAGAAAGGCAGAAATAGTAAATGCATCCTTCTCAGATCATCATGCAATAACAATTATATGTAATAAAGAGCCATGGAAAGGTAGACCGAAAATCAATTGGAAAATAAATAATTTCATTCTAAAAAATGAGTGGGTCAAACAACAAATCATAGAAACAATCAATAACTTTATCCATGAGGATGACAATAATGAGACACCATACCAAAATCTATGGGATAAAGCCAAAGAAGTGCTATGGGGAAATTTCATAGCTCTAACTGCTTACATGAATAAAAAAAGAGAAAGAGGAGATCAATGAATTGGGCATGCAACTTAAAAAGCTAGAAAAAAAACAAGTTAGAAATCCCCAATTAAATATTAAATTAGAAATCCTGAAAATTAAAGGAGAAATTAATAAAATGGAAAGCAAAAAAACTATAGAATTAATCAATAAAACTAAGAACTGGTTTTGTGAAAAAACCAATAAAATAGATAAACCACTGGTTAATTTGAATAAAAAAAGAAAGAAGAAAACCAAATTACCAGTATCAAAAATGAAAAGGATGATCTTACAACCAATGAAGTGGAAATTAAAGCAATAATTAGTAGCTATTTTGTCCAACTGTATGCCAATAAATTTAACAATCTAAATGAAATGGATAGATATTTACAAAAATACAAACTGCCCAGGTTAACTGAAGAGGAAATAAAATCCTTAAATAAGCCCATATTAGAAAGAGAAATTGAACAAGTCATTAATGAACTCCCTAAGAAAAAGTCTCCAGGGCCAGATGGGTTTACAAGTAAATTCTACCAAACATTTAAAGAACAATTAATTCCAATACTATACAAACTATTTGGAAAAATAGGTGAAGGAGTTCTACCAAATTCGTTTTATGACACAAATAACCATATTTGGTACTGGTGATACCAAAACCAGACAGAACAAAAAAAGAGAAAGAAAATTATAGACCAATTTCTCTAATGAATATTGATGCTAAAATCTCAAATAAGATATTAGCAAGGAGATTACAGAAAGTGATCACCAGGATAATACACTATGATCAGGTGGGATTTATACCAGGAATGGAGGGCTGGTTCAACATTAGGAAAACTATTAACATAATCAACCACATCAATAAGAAAACTAACCAAAATCATTTGATTATCTCAATAGATGCAGAGAAAGCTTTTGACAAAATACAGCACCCATTCCTAATACACTAGATTAAGAAACAATGAGCAGGTGGAGTTCAGAGAAACCTGGAATGACTTGCATGAGTTGATGATGAGTGAGATGAGCAGAACCAGAACATTATACACAGTATCATCAACATTATGTGTTGACCAACTGTGATAGACTAGATTCTTCTCACAAATCCAACGGAACTAGAAAGTTCAAAAGTACTTATGATAGAAAAGGCTCTCCAAATCCAGGGGAAAAAAAGGAACTGTGGAATATGGATGCTGATTATACCATACTATTTCTTTTGTTTTTGGTGGTGCTGGTTTTCTGAATTGAGGTTTTTCCTTTGTGCTCTGATTCTTCTCATATAACATGACTAATGCAGAAATATGTTTAATGTTATTATGTATATATAACCTATATCAGATTGCCTGCTCTCTAGGGGATGGGGGGAGGGAGATAAATTTGAAATTGGAAATCTTATGTAAACAAATGTTGAAAACTATTTCTACATGTAACTGGAAAATAATAAAATTCTTTTATTAAAAATAAAGAAATATATTCTAAAGATACAAGCAGTGGCACTAGGAGAAAAGTAAGAAAAATAGTGATCCTACAATAGAACCAAGACAATAAGGTGGTGTCTCTCACTAGAATCAATAATGTCTATTATATATTTTTTTCATTTCCAGGATATCTCAACTTTTTTCTAGGCTACAGATATTCCTCAGAATATTGACATAAAAGGGTAGTTGAAAGGGCCCATCCCATCTTTGTATTAGTCTTTTGTAATCCCTGGACCCATTGAAAAGAAGATGATATTTTGCAAAAATCACAGATTATGGAATTAATTTTTAACTACCATATACATTTCTCAATATCATAACAAACCAACTTTATGAAAAGTAAAATATTTAGTGAATTATACATGTTATTTAAACTACAAAATGTAAAATATCTCTTATTTCTTCCAAGTTTCTCAAGATATTTCAAAAATCTTTGTTTGACTGGTGGCAAAAACAACTAAAATATCTATTTAAAAAAACAAAAAAGGAAAGGAAATAAAGGAAGGAAGAAATCCTCCATTCACTTATCAATTTTACCTAAGGTTTCTTAGTTATACCCCCAGAAATAACCTTATTTCATGATCCTCAAATGTATTCTAGCCAAAATTATTAACCAATGAGACAGAACACATCCATCACAAAAATCTGAATAAAGGAAATGAATAAAAGAATCCATTCCATTTTGAGATTCCCCTCTTTTAGATGGCTGTGCTAGTTGCAAAAAGGACTGAAACATTATTATATTAAAGGGCTTGTCCTTCCTTGCCCACAAGAAAAATAAAAATATCTGTCTCTTTGTTTCTTTCTGTCTCTCTCTGTCTTTCACTGTCTCTCAATATAGGTACAATATATATTGTATCATATCTTTATTAAATATAAATATTAAATAAAGTAGATATAGATATACATAGAAATATATGTATAAGTATGTATGTGCCTGTGTATTCATATATTTAGGATAGACCATGACATGGGCCAAGTTGTTGTTTTTTTAAGGGAAGAGACAGGGAATTGCTTTCAGAAAATTGCAAAGTTCTTTAGAGAACCCAAATTTCTACAAAGACCTTACTTGTGTTTTTATATGGCTCTGAATCATGAAACATTGTACTCTTTAAATAACTAAAAAACTGATATAATTCTAAGGAAAATGTAGAGCCCCATGATAAATGAGAGCTAAGAAAACTTTTATTGAGAGATTCCGGACTTCTTTTGGGGGGGACTATTTTTGTACAGAGAACTTGGGGGGGGGAGACAAAGGGGGGGAGGACTTGTATAGACCTCTGAAGGGAAGAAAACTACACAAAACTTTTTTAAAAGTTCTAGCGTGGACAGTAGGAGCTCTGCAGAAAGTTTGCAAAAGTCTTTACCCATAATATTTAGAGCTAGTCTCCAAGTGACGACGAAAAAAAATGTTTTAATATTTGCAAGGAACTTTTGTACAGTATTTATCGAGATAAACATGGCAATCAAAATGTTCGTTGTTTCTAATCTGAAAATTTGCCAATATTTTTCAAAAGAGTCTTCTTGCAGAATTTCTGATCACTGCAACTGGGATTTGGGGCAGTTGCATAGGAGAGAGGAGAGAATTTCAATTTGGACATTTTAATTGTTTAGAAATCGTACAAAAGGAGAGAAAAGAGCTATGGGACTTGCAAAAAAACATTTCCGTGGTTTTTTATAAAAGGGCAAACGTCTAGGTTGTATTCTTTTATTCATTTTTTTTTTTTTACTTATTGTTAAGGGGAAAAAAAAAAAAGCAAAAGCTGGCCCCTCCATACAAGCTACCACGGCTAGTAATTTATAATAGCATTTATTTCCAAACTTTTCATTCTGTTTCAATTTGAACACAAATTAAAAAACACAAAACAAAAAATACAGCGAAAGCAACCTGAAATTACTATGTTTGAAATATTTTCTTATGGTCTGTAATATTTCTGTAAATTTATTGTGATATTTAAGGGTTTTTTTTTTTTCCTCCCTCAGTTTTGGTAGTTGTATTTTATAAACTCGGCTGACCCTGTGTTTCTTTAAACCAGTCTGCCAAGGGTGTCCATGTACATATATTTGAACTAAACCCGTCCTTATAACAGGTACATTTTCAACTTAAGTTTTTATTCCATTATGCACAGTTTGAGATAATAAATTTTTGAAATATGGGCACTGAAAAAGAAAAACTGGCATAAAGAATTATAATTAAACAACATGACTAATGCAGAAATCTGTTTAATGTCCTTGTGTGTGTGTGTGTGTGTGTGTGTGTGTGTGTAATTTATATCAGACTGCTTTCTGTCTTGGGGAGGAGGAAGGGAAGGGAGGAAGGGTGAAAATTTTGGAACTAAAAATCTTATGAAAACAAATGTTGAAAATTATATTTACAAGTAACTGAAAAATACTAAAATACTTTTATGATTAAAAAAATTGTGATTAAAAAAGAAAATAACTTGGACATATGACAAGTTAACTAGTGGACAAGTCCATGTTTTTCTCTGCTACATATGTAATATTAGGAGAAAACCAAGAATAGCCCCAGGACATTGGCTCAAACTCCTGTGAAATTTTTATGGAAGAACACGGGCAAAAGTCAAGTGAGATTTTTAGGCAGGATTTACAAAGAAAAGTCATGATTTAGTTAGTGTTTATGATTTCATTTACTTTAGTTTGAGAACTCTATATTGTCAATAATCATCACAAATGTGTATGTTAATTTAATTAAAGGTGCTTGTTTAAATCTTTATCTATTTATGAATGCACTGATATACCAAAGAATTATGAAATTTCAGAGTTCCAAGTGCCATCAATGGCCACCTTGTCTAATCCATACGAGAAAAAGAATCCGAACGACAATCCATTAGCCAAGTAGACATATAGCTTGTGCCCGAAAATAAATCTCCAATGCTGGGAAACTCACTACCTCACAAGTTATTTCACACCACTTGGTGATAGCTAGGTACATTTTTTCTACTATTGTTCTGACTAAATTTGTTTCTATACTACCTCCACCCATTGTTCCTATTTTAGTCCTCTCTAGTCTCTTTTTCACAAGATATACTTTCAAGTACGTGAAAGCAACTATAAAATTCCCGCTGTTTTCTTTTCTCTAGACTAAACATCTCTAGTTACGTCAGTTGCTTTTCATATGCCATGGCCTTTCATTTATGGACAGTCCAGGCTATCAATGTCCTTGCTATATTCTGCTGCATAGAAATGGACACAATACTATAAATGTAGTATGACCACAGCAGACTATATTGGGATTGATTCCTTAATCCATTCCAAGAATTCATTTGCTCTTTTCCATATTGAATTTGCAAAATCCTAAATCCTAAAATGTTTCTTTAGATGAACTGCTATCAGTTGTACCTCCTCCACATTTTTCTATGAACTAAATTTCTTTTACATGTAGTCCTGATGAACAATTCTCATAGAACATGAACTCAAGGTTTTTCACCTTTCTGATTTCTTCATTGCAATACCAGTTTTATTCCTAAAATGTCATGCTCAGAACTGAACACAATCCTACAGATATAGTGTAGGCAGACTATATGAGTTCTATCATCTCATTAATCTGTAAGTTATGTCCAGTGAAAGATGCAGCAACATAATTAAAGATCGCATAAACATATTGACTGCCACATCATACTACCTATTGAAAATGAGTATGCAGGCCACCAAAACCATCAGCTCATTTTAAAACTTCTGGCTAATAATATCTCCCCCATTTTGCACTTGAGAAGTGGGTTTCTTTTTTTGTTTGTTTTTTGTTTTGTTTTGTGGTTGTTGTTTTTTTGCAGGGCAATGGGAGTTAAGTGACTTGCCCAGGGTCACACAGCTAGTAAGTGTCAAGTGTCTGAGGCCGGATTTGAACTCAGGCACTCCCGAATCCAGGACCGGTTCTTTCTCCAGTACGCCACCTAGCTGCCCCGAGAAGTGGGTTTCTTTAACCCAAGTATAAGACTCTACATACATCTCTAACAAATTTCAATTTATTTGATTCAGTTCTATGAAATAACTTTTGGACCTTGTTATCCAGTGTATTAGCTCTCCTTCCTAACTGTACATCATTCACAAATTTAATTACCATAATTTCTATGATTTTGAACAGATCTTTAGTAAAAATGTGAAAGATCAAATGACCAATCACTGATTCCAACATCCTTACAAATTAATATCAAATAATTAAAAACTACTATTTAAATTAAACTTTGCAACTAGTTCTGGATCCCAGGCTATGTGTGAGTATACATTACACATATATATATATATATATATATATATATATATATATATATATATATATATATATATGCACACATGTGTCTATATGTATGTATGTATATGCACACACATATATACATATATATTACTATCTCACATTTCTCTATATTTCCCATTAGATTCTTTATTAAATCTGTTGTTAAAAATGATTACCATTATCTACCAGTTCATTAACCTTGTCAAAAAAGGGGAAAAACGTTTGGCATAACCTATTCTTATTAAAGTTGAGTATGCGTGATTGGAACTTTATTTTCTAGATGTTTACTAATTCTTTGACATAAGTTCTAGGATTTTTTTAGTCATTAATGTTAAGGTCATAGGCTTAGAATCTACAAATCTCATTCTCTCTTCAGAAATTGGAAAGAAAACAATTTTCTGAGTCTTGTGGAAATGTTGATACTTTCCACAATTTTACAAATGGTATTAAAAATGTCTCAGTGATCACATCTGCTAGTTCCTTCAGTACCTGAGAATGTAGTTTATATAGGCCAGAGGACTTTTTAGCTGTATGACAAGCTGTTTAACCTCTCTGAGGCTTTGTTTTTCACCTGTTAGATAAAAATAATATCTACATTATTTATTTTGCAAGATTTGTCAAAATAATATATACTGAAAACTTCTAAAACCATATAAACATGGGGGCAGATACAGCCAAGATCATAGTGTAAAAGAAGGGGCTTACCTGAGCTCTTCCAAATTTCCGTCCAAATAACTTTAAAATTATGCCTCACAATGAATTCTGGAGCAGCAGAACCTACAAAAGAAAAGGGGTAAAACCATTTTTCTAGCCCAAGACAACTTAGAAGTTTGGCAGAAAGGTCTGTTTCAATGGGGTGAGAGTGAAGCACAGTCCAGTTCAGGCCACTCCTGGAAAGCTACCAGCAGGCCTTGAGGGTGATTAAATTGGCAGTGGTAGCTTTTAGAGTTCTTGGATGAGGGGCAGCTAGGTGGCGCAGTGGATAGAGCACTGACCCTGGAGTCACGAGGACATGAGTTCAAATCTGGCCTCAGACACTTAACACTTACTAGCTGTGTGACCCTGGGCAAGTCACTTAACCCCAATTGCTTCACCCCCCCAAAAAAAAATATATATATATATACATATATATATATATATATATATATATATAGAGAGAGAGAGAGAGAGAGAGAGAGAGAGAGAGAGAGAGAGAGAGAGAGTTCTTGGATGGTGTAACAATTGGAGTTACTGTAGGAAAGCTCTGCCATGAGGAGAGGGTGTCAAGGCAAGCCATGTGGCTTGGAAGGTCAGTTCCTTGGCATCAGGAAGTGACATTTGATGTTTCCGGTTTATCCAGGAGGCTTGTGGAACAAAGAAGGGTCGAGGCTCTCTGTCTCTCTCTCATCAGGACCTCATGAGGAGGGAGCTAGAAATGCTTGCTCCCTGAGATAGATAGCCGTAGGCATCTAGGCCTCTTTCTCTCTCTTCACTAAATTCTTATGCTCATTAATAAATGCTTAAAAGTCTAAACTCTTGCTAAAGCTTCTAATTTATTGGCGACCACTCATTAGATTTTTTTAGACAGACTAGGTAGAATTTACAGAAACTAACCATTCAATGGTAAGGACATCATAAAAATGTTAAGAAGTATATTACTAGGAACACTTTAATGGCAGTGGGTAAAGGACACTATTGTATTAACCATACAAAATTGAAGGTCACAGTCTCAGAACAAGAAAAAGTACTAGTATGCTAGAGTGTGTAGACTCAGGGGAGAAGGAACCCTGGTCACAGTTCCAGGGTACAAAACATTGCTTGTGGTAACTCACAGACTAAAGCACAGTCCAGGAGAGCAATGATCACACTTCTCCCTAGATCCTACAAACTTGGAAGAACTGAAAATATACAGACCCCAAAACTAAATATAGACACAGCAGCACAAAAAATTTCAAGTTTGAGACAGTGCCCTCTCCACTCCAGGAGTAAAGGCCAACTTTAACATGAAGTTGAAAAGTGAAGAAATATGCTTGAAAAATAATCAAACAACACACACAAAAAAGAATGTGATCATAGATATTTACAGTGGTGACCAGGAAGATCAAAACACAAACTCGGAAGAGAACAATGTAAAAACAGCTACATCCAAAGCTTCAAAGGTAAATGTGGGGTCATCTTGGGGTCAAAAAGAATTCCTGGAAGAGTGCAAAAAGGAATTGTAAAATTAAATAAGAGAGAGAGAAGAAAAATTAAGAAAATAAATGTGATGCAAGAAAATCATGAAAGAAAATAGTCAAGAATTTGGTGAGAGATGCACAAAAAATAATAAAGAAAATAAGACCTTTAAAAACAGAATAGGTCAAATGGTAAAAGAGGAACAAAAATGAATTGAAGAGATATCTTTAAAAAGGAGAAATGGTCAAATAGAAAAAGATGTACAAAAATTCACTGACAAAAAGAACGCCTTAAAAAGTAGAGTTTGACAAATAGGAAAAGATGTTTTTTAAAATGAAAATTGGGCAAGTGGAAGGTAGTGACTCCATGAGACATCAAAAAGAACAAAACAAAATTCAGAAAATGAAAAAAAGTCTTTCTTCCTTCCTTCTTTCTTTCCCTCCTTTCTTTGTTCCTTTCTTTTGGGTTTGAGTTTTCTTCCACAAAATGACTAATATGGAAATATGATTTACATGATTGCACATATATCACCTATATGATATTGTTTACCATCTCAGGAAGGGGTGAGGAGAGTGAGGTAGGGATAAAATTTGGAACAAAAAAAGAATGTTAAAAATTGTTTTACATGTAATTGGGAAAAAATAAAGTAGTATTTTTTGTTATTTTGGGTTTTTTTGTTGTTTTTGCAGGGCAATGAGGGTTAAGTGACTTGCCCAGGGTCACACAGCTAGTTAAGTGTCAAGTGTCTGAGGCTGGATTTGAACTCAGGTCCTTCTGAATCCAAGGCCAGTGCTTTATCCACTGCACCACGTAGCTGCCCCCAGTATTTTTTGAAAGAAAAATATTTTGTACCTAATCCTTCTTTTCATACCCCATTCCACTGACTTTGTCACATCAGTTGTTCTTCACTTTACTATTATAATAATTTCATAAACAGATTTCTTTTTTTCACTCTTTTCCCTCTTCAATCCATCCATTAACATCAAAATTGACTCAGAATAATTGAACATATATGGTCTATGAAGTAGAATAATAGAATGTCTTATGTCTCTGAAAGGGACGTGAGAAACTTTCTTATAAATCATCTAATTTTATATATAAAATGCAGGTTCAGAGATATGAAGAAACTTGCAGAAGATTGGATGTTACTTTGTAATGTTTACAAAACAAAATCCCATGAATTCCACTCCATACCCAATATTCTTTTCAATAAACATTGCTACCTTTCTGAAATACTGATACCATCATATTACTGTCCTCTTAAATATCTTCAGTAGCTCCCAGATGCCTTCATAATCAAGAGCTTGCTCCAATCTGATATAAATAACCTTTCATAGCCCAGTGTTACCCTATCTTTCAACTTTTGCTCTCAATATTTTTAGCACAGATTTAATATAGGAAAGCCTTATTATTCCTCCCACCCAATAGCCATTCTTGTCTTCAAACATTTGCTCACATTACTGTTCTTCTTGCCAAGAATGTTTATCTCTCTGACATTGTCCCTTTGATTTTTATCCATTTGAGATCTGACTCAATTTCCTCATTCTTTAAGAATAATTGCTCTTTAAAAAGGAAAATAGTGGATGTTGGAAGAAATGTGGGAAAACTGTAACATTAATTCACTGTTTGTGGAGTTGTGAAAAGATCCAACCATTCTGGAGAGCATTTTAGAACTATGCCCAAAGAGTTATCAAACTCTGCATACCCTTTGATAGCAATACCACTGCTAGATTTATATCCCAAAGACATCCCCGAAAAGAGAAAAAGACCTATTGTACAAAAATATTTATAGAATCTCTTTTTGTGGTGGCTAAGAATTGGAAATCAAAAGAATGGAAATCAATTGGGGAAATGGTTAAACAAGCTATGGTATATGATGGTGATGGAATATTATTGTGCTCTAAGAAGTGACAAGCAGGATGATTTCAGAAAGGCCTTAAAAGACTTTTATGAACTGATGTATAGTGAAGTGAGCAGTACAAAGAGAATGTTGTGCACAGAGACAGCAATATTGTTTGATGAAGAACTGTGAATGACTTAACTATGCTCAGCAATACAAGGATCCAAGACAATCCCAAAGGAATAAAGATGAAATCTATTATCCACCTCCAAGGAAAGAACTGATATTGATTGAACATACACTGAAACATGATATTTTTCACTTTCTATCATTTTTTATTCAAGTTTTCTTGTACAAAATGACTCATATGGTAATGTTTTAAATAATTACACATGTATAACCCATATCTGATTTCTTATGACCTCAGGGAAGGGGGAGGGGAGGGAAGGAAGGAGGAATAAAATTTGGAACTCAGAACTATAAATAGAATGTTTGTAATTTAAAAAATGAATAATTGTTCTTCATGTAGATATACCTTCTTAGAAATGTGGAGCTTTATTATTTTTACATGTAATGATACATCAACTTGAATTGCTATTTATGTTTTATGTATCAATCTTACTCTTCAACTAAAATGTAAAGTCCCCTTCAGCTCCTAGGACAGAGTTGTGCTAATAACTAAGTATGTGTTTGATCAATCAATGCCTCCTTTCTATTTATTCCCCTCGAAATGTATCTGTTTCTTCATTCCTTCCTCTTCTCTAACCAATAGAATTTGATAATACTATACTCTCAAGGAGCAACGGACTCAAACAAATTGTATAGTTCATATCCAGTGGTCTATAGATGCAAAATAGTAGTACTATAACTTTTCAATGCCCAAGTCTCCAAAAATGAGATCTTTTTCTGAAGTATAAATCTTGGAAGTGCTGTATCCTCAGGCATTTTTGCTAATTACTTCTGACCATTTCATAATAATGGAAGAGAGGGACCAGAGACTCTGAGTGGTTTTCTGAGGATTAATTAATTAGTCCAAGAATAAAGACTCTATATATCTCAGTTGTTTCTACTTCTAACCTAATAATCATTGTCACTCCTTTTATTACCTCATTCTAGCCTCAAAACTATTCATGTGTGACATTAAATTCATCTTTATAATTCCCACACTAGTGCCCACCTCAATTTTTGGATGATTGAGTAAGTGCAAACTATTCACTCTAATTCACCATATCTACTGGTTAAACCTCGACACCAAACCATGCTATTCTCCATATGCTATCAAGCTATCCAGTTATCCATCTTACCACCTACTTGCTACCAAGTGAATATCCTGTCACCTCCCCCTACTACTAATGTTTCTAACTCTCTTTCCTTGGCCACCACTATCATATATGTTGTCTTTTTCATTTGAAAATAAGGTCTTTGAATCCAGGAACCATACCTATTTACATGTTTATCCATAGTGCTTAGATAGACGCTGACAGATAATAAGTGCTTAATAGAAGTTTTTCATTTATTCATTCAACTTATTTAGAAGGCAAAAATGAAGAACATCTCTATCAGTCTGTAGATAAATAGAATAGAAATATGAACTCTCTTTTAACCTCAGAGTTTCATAGGTGAATAAGTTGAACTTCTTGTGAATCTGATCAAGTCAATTAACTTTTATTTGCCTCTGTTTCACATCTATAAAATAGGGATACTAATAGCACCTATTTCCCAGGGTTTTTGTGAAGATCAAATGAGATAATAATTGTAGGGTTCTTAGGCCAGTGCCCGGCATATAGTAAACATTAAATAAATACTAATTATTATCACCGCCACTAGTATAGATAAGGAAACTGGGAATGGAACTGGTTTATTCAAGGCTGCATTGCTAATAAATAGTAGATTGGGTATTAGGATATAAAGCCTTTGATACTAACCCAGTATGTCTTCCAGCAAATCATACTGAAAATGATATTCAAATCTTAGAAAGACACTTAAATCATAATTATAATAATAATGACCCACAATTACATAGTGACAAAAGACATTGCTCATAGTGTGAGATACTGCAAGTATCATTATCCTCATCTTACAGATAAAGAAGAGAAGCAACCATGATGTAGTGAACAAAAAGCTGATCTCACGACTGGGGGGACCAAGATTGAAGTCTTACCTCTTTTTCATATTGCTGTGTGACCTTGGGTGAGTTGCTCAACTTTTCAGTGTCACAGATAACTCTCTAAGAAAGTAAATTGCAGAAGAAATAACAATTTTCACTGCTAAAGGGAGTTCTTCACTTGGAACGCCTTTATTCATATTTGTCAAAAAGGTAAAGAAGCCATTTCTGAGGCACTTAGTAACTTGTCCAAACTCAAAAAGTTAATTACTGAAAGAGCTGAAATTTGAATCCAGGTGGTCTGAGTTTAAATGCCATGTGTATTTGTCTGAAATTACACTGCCTGAGACAATTGTATATATTAGACAAAATTGATAAATATACACTAAATGGCCTTCTTTAATACCTCAAATAATCTTTTCAATTCCATGTAAAGGCAGAAACAAATAGAGGAGGGAATATTTCTTCCTTCCCCTTGTAATCATTGACAAAATGGACAGAATTATGGAAATCTCTGCTCTACACTTAAGACATGGTTAAAAGAAAAAAGTTGCCTCAGAAACACTGGAACATGTCTTTGTACAGTCTTTTCTGTTCCTGTAAGGTTCAGGTTCAGAAGAATATTTAGTCCTTAAAAGGAATGATAACACTACAGGGAATAAAGTGTTAGAATAATTTAATAAAATCTGTGGTCAAAAGAAACCCCAGCAGTACAAAAAACAACTCAGACTAGAATTTCCTATACAAAAAAAAAAAAAAAGAATTGAGGGAGGGAGAGAAGAAATGCTAGTCATTTTCCTTCCCAATATTTATAACAAGATAGACTCATATAAAACAAAGTAAAAAGATGCAAATATATCAGAGAATATGATAGTTCTTCTCTCTTTCCCTGAAATCTCTCCTGCATTCTTCTGCTTATTTCCCAGAAAAAAAAAAGAGGGTGATGACTCTAGGCCAAACAAACAACTATAATTAGGGCTCTAAATGGGAACTAGAGGACCCTGAAGATGGACACCTCTGCAGAAACAATGAGCAAAGAGTTTTTGACTGTAGGAACCTCTGGGAAATCATGTTCCTTTTGCAGTAATTAACTTCAAGCACAGGGGTGACCAGAGCTGAGATTCTCTAGGGAAGAAGGGGGGGAAAGTTACTCTTCCTCTATGATTCTTCATGCCAAAAGTTGTCAGGACAAGATACAGAACATCTCCAATGCATAATAATCCATGCTTTATTGGATGCTGACAGATTAAAAGAAAGGAAAAGATCAGATTATCAAATTCAGGGAACACCTAGTATCATTCTTCACTCAATAAGGTATCACTATCATTATTTTCATTGTAATATTACATAATTATAACACCATCATTATTATTGTAATAATCATCCTCTGGTCACTTTTATTAAGTACATGATTGGAGGAGTGCTATACAAAAGGATTATGTTGGTATGGCTCCTACCTATTTGGGACTTAAGATCAAAGACCAACAAGCTAATATATGCACATATCATACAAAGGAGAATACACTCACATATAAAATAATTTTTAACTACACCTATGATTTCTTTAGTGTATGCAGCTCCTAGTGAGTAACTTTCTTTACCAATTCAGCCTGGGACTTTTCCTGCAACTTAGAGTCACAGAGAGTTACCTAGGGTGCCCTAGAGCTTATGTGACTTGATCATGGTCACGCAACCAGTATATGTCAGTTTATGTGGTACCTTAACTAAGATCTTCTTGATTTCAAGAACAGCTCATTATCTTCTATGCCATGGCTGCCTCTCCTGACATAATAACAAGAGAATTTTTATAGTGCAAATTCTATATCAATAAATAAAATGGAAGGTAAAAGTTATAAAGGGTCATAGAATAAGAGTGACTAGAAATTAGTGGTACAAAAGTGTCTAGTAGAAGGAAAAAAGTTTCTCTATGGGAAAAGAGCATGTAAGAGGCTATGCTAAGCACTCATTAGTTTTAAATCCCAGTGCTCTAAACCGTATCACTTTGCTACATTGTTACAAGAAAGAGGTTGACAAGGAGAAATTACATTAGAAATGGAAAGAACAAAGAGTCCCAATGGCCCTAGTGAGATAGAGCAACCTCATCAGCTTTTGGCACTATCAAGCCTAAAAGGTCACCACCATTTAATTAACAGTATTCCCTACTATCATCTTTCTGGTATTGAGTTTGATAGCAAAGAATCTCCCTTTGTAGTCTGCGTGAGAGAGATATCGCAGGAAGAAACAGGGAAGAGAAAGAAAATGCTCTCTAGGGAAAGACACTGGTTTTTAGAATTCTTCTAGGCTGAACTCAGGCCTAGACTGTCCTTTCTTTATGGATTCTCCAGCCCCTTCCTTCTTGAAAACTTATTTCCCCTAGTAAGAAGTCCGAAACATACAGTTTTGAAAGGAAGATCTATTTAAGCTCAAAACTTCTACACTTGCCACTTTTCTGAAAAGGTATGTATGTTGGGGGGTTGAGATTCTATAAGGAATCTTATCTATGTCCCCAAAATAATACATAAAGTGAAAATGTACAACTCTATGTTCAACATAGATCCTTGCCCCTTCCTATTCCCACATCATATATGAATACATGCACATGCACATGCACATGCATGCAATATTTTAATCAATTTTAGAAACAATTTTTAGGAATAATTGTTTATAAGCATCAAAGAAATGCTATGTCACTATGACATAAAAGTCTATTACTCTCCCTAAAAATCCCATTTGTCATTCAATTGCTGTATCTATTACTATTTGATATTTTCTCAGTTCCCTCTCTTGATTCCAGACTCAATATAAGCAGAAGCAAAAAGGTAGAACTCCAGATAATAGTAATTCTACTGTCTCCTTCCTTCTGTCCCGATGAGCAAGTAGATGATGAAAGAGTATTAAATTACTCTCTCCTCAGCATCACACTACTTCTTCCTTGAATATAAACTCCATTGGTATACAATAATATACAAAATCTTGCACAACTTTGTCATCAATGGACACACATTCAGGCAAAAGAGAATGCTCTCTCCTATGGCAGAGAGCCCTATACCTAGCCCGGGAACTGTGTCTGAGAAAGTCAAGGCAAGCATCTGACTTGTTCAGCAGTTGCTATGTGTACCTGATAATAGGAATAAGGGAAAATTTTCTTTTTCTTTTGGCAAATAGTATTTTCCCCAATTACATGTAAAGAAAGTTTTCAACATTCATTTTTAATAAAATTTTGAATTCCAAATTTTTCTCCCTCCTTCCTTCTCCTCCCCTCTCCCCAAGATGGTAAGCAATCTAATATAGGTTGTACATGTGCAATCATGTTAAACATATTTACACATGAGTAATGTTCTGAAAGAAGAAACAGAATGGTAAAACCCCACACTCACAAAGGAAAAGCGAAAATAGTATCCTTCAATCTGCATTCACATTCCATAGTTCTTTCTCTGGATGTGGATAGCATTTTCCAACAAGAATCTTTTGTAATTACTTTGGATCATTGCATTGCTAAGTCTATCATAGTTGATCATCACATAATGTTGCTGTCACTCAACTTCAGTCAACATCAGTTCGTGTATGTCTTTCCAGGTTTTCTGAAGTTTGCCTGCTCATCATTCCTTGTAGTACAATAGTATTCCATTACATTCATATAGGACAACTTGTTTGGCCATTCCCCAACAGATGGGCATACCCTCAATTTCCAAATCTTTGCCACCACAAAGAGAGCTGCTATAAATATTTTTTTACATGTAGGTCCTTTTTTCTTTTTTATGATCTCTTTGGGATATAGATGTAGTAGTGGTGTTGCTGGCTCAAAGGGTATACAGTTTGGCTGTCCTGTAGGCATAGTTCCAAATTACTCTCCATAATGGTTGAATCAGTTCACAACTCCTCAAACAATGAATTATTGTGCCAAATTTCTCTTATCTTCTCCAACATTTATTATTTAGGAGGGCTGATAAGGAAGTCTCAAAAATTCAGGATTGGTCTCAATTTATACCACTCAGATGGCATTTTTTAACATCAATGAATACACTCCCTAACCAAGTGGAGAATGGTTCTTAACATGGCTACAAAATACATTTTGAGATTATAATTATTTCCTTTCATAAAGTAAATGGTCCAGCCAAACTGGACCATTTTTGCTATTCATCACATGTATTTCACCCTTCTACCTCTTTGCATTAGCTGTCACTCTTCCTCTAGAATTCCTAGCATCTTTCAAAGCTCACTTCATCTTTCCTGAGGTCTTTCTTCATCTTAGCAAGTACTGAGTTAAAAATGGGAATCTTGAAAACTGGAGAGTGAAGCAATTTGGAAAACAAAAAGATTGAGAAGTGATAAAACTAAAACGTCCTTGAAAAAATTAAGAAAATTTACAAAACTAAAGTTAATCTGATAAAAACAAGGAGAAAACTCAAACTAGCAAAATTTAAAAGTCATAACAACCATGGAATAAATAAAAAGAATTTTTAAAACCTACTGTACACATTGTACCAGCAAGATTGAAAATTAGAAAGAAAAAGAGGGTTATAAATTAAAAACTAAAATACCAAAATTAGCAGAAGACCAAATAGAAATCCTAAATAATTCTTTTTTTTTCCAGAAAAGACATTCAACTACCAGTAAAGTCACCACCAAAACCGGAAGGTTTGTAGGAAGGGAAATATTCCACATAAATTTACAGGTGAATTCTATGAAATATTTTTTAAAAGACTTTTGTTTCACAAATGATTCTCAAAAATTGAGAAAACACTATCAAAATCCTTTTTTAATCAAATATAGCTAAAATTCCTAAACTATGATGATAAAGCAAAGAAAGAGAATTGTAGACCCATATATTAATTTATATCAATCTTTAAAATTTTAATTAAGTACTGGAAGAAAAAGACACAGCCATCCCCCACAAAATTCACAATAATCAAATTGAATAGGTAACAGCAATGCAATGATACTGCAACTTTACAAAAACAATTATCATTATTAACAATATTAAAAACACTCAAAACCACATAATTATATCAATAAACATACACAAAAGTGGACAAAGTTTAATACCCATTTCATTTATATATATATATATGTATATATATGCATAGAAGAAAATTTTAATATGATACAACCAAAAGCTATTAGTAATACAGGAATACAACAAACTTTCTTAATCAATATAGGATTAAAACATGATGTGTTAAATCTGGAGTCATGAGAACTTGAATTCAAATCCTAGCTTTGCTATATATTAGTTCTGCAACATTGGATAAGTCACCTAACCTCTCTAATCCCTGATTTCCTGGTCTGTAAATAAGTGGGTTGGGCTAGATGGCCTCTAATAACTATTAGTATCTGATTTGTGATCCCATTTGGCTATTATTTAGAAAAATTTCAGAAATGCTAATCATAGCAAGTGGAGGAAAGAGGGCAAGAAAAAGAAGGGCAGCTGATAAAGAGGGAGGGCAGATTGAGGGAACCAGTGGTAAGAAGCAAAACACTGGTCAAGAGGAATAGGGTGAAAGAAGGGAAAAAGGAGTACAAACAAAGGGGAAAAGAGGATGGAGGTAAATAAACTGTTAATCATCTTAACTGAATGTGAATGGGATGAGCTCTCCCATAAAACAGAAGCAAATTGCAGAGTGGATTAAAAACCAGAATCCTACAATATGTTGTTTACAAGAAATACATTTGAAGCAGAGAAATACACAGAGAGTAAAGATAAAAGGTTGGAGCAGAATATATTATGCTTCAGCTAATGTAAAAAAAGCACGGGTAGCAATTCTTATCTCAGACAAAGCAAAAGCAAAAATAGATCTAATTAAAAGAGATAAGGAAGGAAACTACATCTTACTAAAAGTTATGATAGATAATGAAGTAATATCAATACTAAACATGTATGCACCAAGCAGTATACCATCCAAATTCTTAAGAGAGAAGTTAAATGAGTTACAAGAGGGAATAGACAGCAAAACTATACTAGTGAGGGATCTGAACCTTCCCCTCTCAGAGGTAGAGAAATCTAACCACAAAATAAATAAGAAAGAAGTTAAAGAGGTGAGTAAAATATTAGAAAAGTTAAATATGATAAATATCTGGAGAAAACTGAAAGGGAATAAAAAGGAATATACCTTTTTCTCATCAGTACATGGCATATACTAAAAAATTGACCATGTATTAGGGCACAAAATCCTCATAATCAAATGTAGAAAGGCAGAAATAGTAAATGCATCCTTCTCAGATCATGATGCAATAAAAATTACATGTAACTAAGAGCCATGGAAAGGTAGACAGAAAATCAATTGGAAACTAAATAATTTCATTCTAAAAAATGAGTGGGTCAAACAACAAATCATAGAAACAATCAATAACTTTATCCAAGAGAATGACAATAATGAGACAACATACCAAAATCCATGGGATACAGCCAAAGCAGTGCTTAGGGGAAATTTTATAGCTCTAACTGCTTCCATGAATAAAAAAGAGAAAGAGGAGATCAATGAATTGGGCATGCAACTTAAAAAGCAAGAAAAAGAACAATTTAGAAATCCCCAACTAAATACTAAATTAGAAATCCTGAAAATCAAAGGAGAAATTAATAAAATTAGAAACAAGAAAACTATAGAATTAATCAATAAAACTAAGATCTGGTTTTATGAAAATACCAATAAAATAGATAAACCTTTGGTTCATTTGATTAAAAAAAAAAGAAAACCAAATTACCAGTATCAAAAATGAAAAGGGTGATCTTACGACCAATGAAGTGGAAATTAAAGCAATAATTAGGAGCTATTTTGACCAACCATATACCAATAAATTTGACAATCTAAATGAAATGGATGAATATTTACAAAAATACAAATTTCCCATATTAACTGAAGAGGATAGAAAATCTTTAAATAGGCCCATTTTAGAAAAGGAAATTGAACAACTCATCAATGAATTCTCTAAGAAAAAATCTCCAGGGCCAGATGGGTTTACAGGTGAATTCTACTAAACATTTAAAGAACAATTAATTCCAATAACATACAAACTATTTGGAAAAATAGGTGAAGGAGTTCTACCAAATTCCTTTTATGACATAAATATGGTGGTGATACCAAAACCAGGCAGAGGCAAAACAGAGAAAGAAAATTACAAAGCAATTTCCCTAATAAATATAGATGCAAAAATCTTAAATGAGATATTAGCAAGGAGATTGTTGAGGCCCCAATTCCCATCCCATCCCATAATGCGAGCCCCGCCTTGGTGGGGGTCCCCTGGGGGCACGGCCCATCCCTCCCATCACCTCCGGGTGCTAGGCCAGCCTGGACCACCTTCCCCATGCAAAATGCTGCCAGGGTCTTGGGCCCAGCCCAAGACAGACACCGGGCACAGCAAGTTATCATCAGGATACCATGACCAGGTGGGATTTATACCAGGAATGCAGGGCTGGTTCAACATTAGGAAAACTATTAACATAATCTGGTGCCCCATGTGAGGAGAAATTTTAGTCCCAGACTCAAACTCTTTTTCTGTTTTGAGATCTTCCTAAGGTAAGTTTGGGATTTGCCTTTGACTCATGTGCTAGGTTTTTGCTCCTTTGGGAGACCAGCCAGCTCACCAGCAGAGTGGGGGTATTTTGTCATTGGTCTGAAGACATTTGCCACAAGGGATTTCCCTTTGATCAATCAGTTGGTCCAACACAATGCCAAAAGACTTATGGTAGAAAATGCTCTCCACAACCAAAAAAAGAACTGTTGAATCTGAATGCAGATTGAAGCATACTGTGAGAATTGGAATGACACCCCCTGCTGGGAGAGATATTGCAGGGAAGCTCCACCATGAGGAGGAGAAAGCCTGTGACTTGTAAACCATGTGACTTTAGCATCCGGAAGTTACCACCTATTAGAGTTGTGTCAATCAAAGTTAATACCCAATTAGCTTGGAGTTGTGTGTGTGTGTGTGGACAACCCTGTTTCCTGATTCATAAGAGCTTCTGGGAAAAGCTGCTGAAGCAAGGTCTTTTTGGCTCCTGACTTGAGCTTGGTGGCAGAGGCAGCAAAGACAGGCAGAATAGGGATACTTTATCCACGTGTTTCTCTTTACTAACCCCTAATATACTTTAATAAATAATGACCAAAGATTGGTGCTATATGTTTTCTAATTTAAGGCGATCACTCATTAGATTTTAGACATCACAGCTAGAATTTTTGGCCCTTACAATACTATTTTCACTTTTACTGTTGCTTTTTTTGTTATTGTTCTTGTTTATTCTTTCTTGCATTTTTTTCTTTTTTTTCTGATCTTCTCTTAAAACATGACTAATGTGGAAATGTGTTTTACATGATTGTAATGTATAACCTATATCAGATTGCTTGTTGGCCTTGGGAGGAGAGAGGGAAGGGATGATGGGAGAAAAATTTTGAACTCAAAAAATATGTTTACATGTAATTGGGGGAAAATTTAAAATAAAATTAAAAAAAAAAAGAAATTATGAGGTCTATGATCTTAGAATAACATAGAGGGCAGTTAGGTGGTGCAGTGGATAAAGCACCAGCCCTGAATTCAGGAGGACCTGAGTTCAAATCCAGCCTCAGACACTTGCACCTTACTAGCTGTGTGACCCAGGGCAAGTCACTTAAACCCCCTTGTCCTACAAACAAACAAATAAATGGGGGCAGATAGGTGGCACAGTGGATAAAGCACTGGCCCTGGATTCAGAATGACCTGAGTTCAAATCTGACCTCAGACACTTTAGACTTACTGTGTGACCCTAAACAAGTCACTTAACCCTGACTGCCTTGCAAAAAAAAAAAAGAAAAGAAAAGAAAAACATGGATAGACTTGAATAAAATAATGAAAAGCAAAATAAACAGAACTAGAATGTTGTATACAGTAGCAGCGATATTAAGAACAATTTTGAGCAACTAAGTAATTTTGATAGTTACAAATACCCAATTAACTAAAAAGGAAATATAAAGGAAGATGATATCTACACCCAGAGAAGGAAATAATATAAATAGAAGTGGGTATAGATGCTTTTACAGGTAAACAGAGAGAGAAAGAGAGAGAGATATTCATGTCTAATGATATCCATCTCTAGGGCAGGAGGGAGAAATTACATGATAACTTTATCATATATTTAAAAGGAATAGTGGGGCAGCTAGGTGGCAGAGTGGATAGAGCACCAGCCCTGGATTCAGGAGGACCTGAGTTCAAATGTGACCTCAGACACTTAACACTTACTAGCTATGTGACCCTGGGCAAGTCGCTTAACCCTAATTGCCTCACCAATAAATAAATAAATAAAGAGACAAATAAACAAATAAATGAATGAATAAATTAATAGATAGATAAATAAATAAAAGGAATAGCAAGTTATATGTAATAGATTTGCAGTTTCATGTACAATCATCTTTTTTGTTACTGTTGTACTATGTCATAGAAATGCTTGTTTTATTCCATAAATTTAAAATAAAAACATTTTTTTAAAAAGAATAGATAAGGAGCATCTAGGTGGCACAGTGGATAAAGCACCAGCCCTGGATTCAGGAGGACCTAACTTCAAATCCAGCATCAGACACTTGACACTTACTAGCTGTATGACCCTGGGCAAGTCACTTAACCCCAATTGCCACACCAAAAAAAACTTATTAGGGGCAGCTAGGTGGCACGGTGGATAGAGCACTGGCCCTGGATTCAGAATGACCTGAGTTCAAATCCAGCCTCAGACACTTAATACTTACTAGCTGTGTGACCCTGAGCAAGTCATTTAACCCTCATTCCCTAGTAGTAACTGGAGAAATGAATATTTCCTTCTATAAAAGGTGATACTTGGGTTGAGATTCCAAAAAATCTGGAGACTCTGAAATGTAGAGGTAAAAAGGGACTAAATTCCAGGTATGGGACTATGTGCAAAGCTTAGAGTTGGGACATGGAATGTTGTAGGAACAACAGGAAGTAATACAGTATGCCTAGAACATAGGGCACAAAAGAAATTAATGTGCTACAAGGCAGGAAAGGTAGGTAGGAGCCAGATTCTGAAAATAGAAGAGTTTATATTTTATCCTAGAAATAAAATAAAGTCACTAGTGTTACTTGAGCAGGTTGATCAACTAAATTCCAGTGTAAAAATTCTGAAAAGCAAAGCAAAAACAAAAATTAATTAAAGCATTAAACATATCATGTCCATTTTTTATCTGTTATAAATTTTATTTCTCTTTTTAAATGTTGTGCTATTTCTTCTTATTGAGTATTCTTAGTTGTCTTGAAATACAGAGAATTCTGTAATTCATTAGGCATTACTTCACTTTCCCATATTTTTACAGCATCAGTTGAATGCTTTCTAATTTCTTTGAGAATTTAGATCTTTCCTTTTGTTTTTAGGATGCTTTATTTGATTTATTTGTTTAAATTCTGGAAATTTAGTGAGTTATTTTCATCTTGAAATCTTTTGTGCTTCAGGCTGTTTCCTTTAAATTTCCCTCTTATTGACTTTCTGATTCCTGTCCCTTTGTTCATGGTAGCCCAGAGTGTGGGCTGCAAAGCTACCACCACTGCCTCCCATGTTTGAGGGATTTAGAGTTCACCAACCTAGGTCCATTTCCTCTGTAGCCAATAGGAAGGACTGGTTTGTCCTGATGTGGATTTAAATAACCTTTCTTTTTGGCCTAGTACAACCACACATCCTGCCCCCATGTGTTCTTCCTTTTCCTTCTCTGGCTAGGATGAATCAATATCTGTTATATTTGCAGAGCAGGTGAGCTCAAAGGATTTTCTAGGCTCAAACTTTATAAGTCTTAGGAAAACTTAAACTTGACCTGGTTACAGAGAAATGGAAATTATTTTAAGCCTCTATTCCCTTCATATCACTGAGTAAAATCTGCCTGCTACTTGTTATAGGGTAGGAAAGATGACCTCAGGGGAGTGAGTCCTGGTAGAGTTGGCACCAAGAGAGGCATCCCAAGATGGGTCCCAGGCATAAGCCCTTGGGTCAATATGTGCTTTTCTGCCAGAAGTGTTGAGGCATATTTTCAGATATTTACTCACAAGATTTTACCTTTCGGGGGTTTTCTCTCCTGTTATATATTCAAGTGTTTATTCTCAGTATCTGAAAATTAATTTCTCTTGTTTTCAAGTCTTAACTGATAATGGCTTTTGGAGAAAGTGTCTAATTTCCTATCTTGTTGGTCCCTTAGTTGAAAGTCGTCCAGCTTCTTTCTAAAGCCACACACATGAGAAAATTACTCACTTATTGTCACAGAAAAAGCAAATGTTAAAAATAAAAGGGAATGACCTTCATATGTTAATGACAATGTGATGGCTTCACAGGAGAAGAATTCCTAACAAAGGATATGCTTAGATGCTTGCCTGCAAGTGGCTCTGAGATTTTCACAGGCTTTACCTGTTTGGAATTATTAAGCTGTGATCCTGGAAGCATATAAGAATATATACTCTCCAGTGCATAGATTCAATGATTTGCTGCTTGCCCAGTTTATATATGTATAGGACCTTTTTTCGAATCCAGCAACCTCCTCAGTGATCCCTTCACATCTTTGTTCCTCAAGGTATATATCATTGGGTTGAGGGTGGGGGTCACCACAGTGTAGAAGAGGGCTAGAAACTTACTCCGTTTCTGAGTATATTCATTTTTGGGCTGTATGTAGACAGCAATTATGGTTCCAAAGTACAAGGCTACAACCATCAGATGGGAACCACATGTTCCAAATAATTTCCAACGGCCTTCAGTTGACTTCATCTTCAGTGTAGTTCTAGCAATGCAGCCATAAGAAACCAGGATAAGAGCTAGAGGTATTACAACATAGAGGATACTGGCTATGGAAAGCTCAGTTTCCACAAAAGTGGTGTCTACAGCAGCAATTTTGATCAAGGCTGGAGCCTCACACATAAAACCTTCCACCCTATGGTGAGGGCAAAAAGGCAATTGAAAAGTCAATATTGATTGAATCAAGGTTCCCACAAAACTACTGGTCCAAATCACAGCTGCCAACTGTTTGAGAAACTTTGGGTGCATGATAATAGTATAGTGAAGGGGGCGGCAGACAGCAATGTAGCGATCATAAGCCATAACAGTCAGGAGAATGCACTCAGTGGAACCCAATCCCAGAACAATATATAGCTGCATAACACAACCAATGTAAGTAATAGTCTTATCAGTACCACTAAGATTCCATAACATCTGAGGGATAATGCTGGTAGTGAAGCAGATATCCAAAAAAGAGAGGTTGGAAAGGAAAAAATACATTGGGGTGTGGAGTTTGGGATCTAGGTAAGAGATCAGTATGATGGTTGTATTTCCCATCAAGGTAAGAATGTAAAATATGGTGATGATGAAAAGGAGGGCCATCTCTAGTTGAGGCTGGTCGGAAAAACCCAATAGAATGAACCCCATTGGGCTGCTCTTATTGGTCTTTTCCATTATGTCTTAACTGTGAGTTAAACTTCCTTGATCATTCACATTAGTCATCCTGTTATAAGAAAGTAAGAGAGCCTTAGTGAGGGTTATTTTATATTTAGCTTAGCAAAATGACTAAATAAACATGTTTCGAAACAAAAAAAAAAAGCAGACATACTCTCAGACAGAGTTTGGATATATCACTAAACAGATAAGATGCAGAGCTCCATGGAAGAGGAATACACACAAAAAGAGCTACAAAAAAAGAAATAATACAAATTAATAAGCAATAATTATTAAGCACCTACTATGTTCAAAGCACTATTGAAAAAGACTGTGATAGAAAGTTTGACACTGGCTGAAACCTATATACATCACAACCAAAATGATAGGAACACTGAGATACTTATATAGATATGGATATTTACAGAAAAACTGATACATTAGCCAAAATATGCCATAGATGTCTAAAGATGACAATACCCATAGTTACTTTTTGGAAAAGATAGCTAAATAAATTCTTTTATAGAAGTTAATAAAAAGAAAAATACCTTTCCAAAGATACTGAGAGGTATAGATATATAGATTGAAGTCATAGAAATAAACATTATAATTACTGTTATTACAATTACTAGAATCACAGATTCTCAAGCTTGGAAAGCATTTTGAGGTAATCTACTACAATTCATATTTGAAGAGGCATCTCCTCCCTAATATGCCCAAAAAAGGACAGCCAGTCTCCACTGGAAAATTAACATTAATGGAAAACCTTCTACCTACTGAGTCAAAACACTCAACTTTTAGACAATTTTAATGTTAATAAATTTGTCTTTATATGTATCAGAAATATACTTCTTGATTCTCCTCCTATTGCTTCTAATTCTGCCTCCTTGGGTCAAGCATAAAAAAAGTCTAATGCACATCCCCAAAGATGGTGGAAGAAAGGCTGTGACTCTCCCAGTCCCGGAAAAGCTGTCCACATACCTCCAAAATAATGTGATATGACAACTCTTGGAGCAGCATCACCCACATAAGAACACAGTGAGACTCTTTTCAAGCCAAAGACTGCTTAATTAGGTGACTGGGATCACCTGCTGTTTGGGCTGAGAGAGGAATGCAGCACATGGAACAGGACCAGCCTTGAGCAGGTGGCACCTCCAAACAAAGCCTCAGAATCTTCAGCAGCTTCTTCTGAAGCTCAGCTCATGGACTAGTGAGGGAGTCCATCGGTGGGGGGGAATAGCTGCTGTCTCTGCTGGAACTGAGGCAGGGCACCCACATTCTGAACCAGCAAGCAAAATTGAGGACAGCCACCCAGTCGGGGAGGGGCACAGGCACACCAAGCTTCCAACCATAGAGAATCAGATTTCAATCAGACTTCTGTTTCCGGGTCAAAGAGAAAGAAGGCCATGGTTACTCAAGGGCCAGGGAGGCTGAGAAAAAGCCCAATCACCCCCTGGGCCAAGCTGTAGCTTGCAACAGTGTGTCCTGGAAGCAACGCTACACTTTAAGGAGTTAAAAGCCAAGAAATAGGTGATAAAGGTGAGTAAGCAGAAAAAAGCAGCAGACCATCGAAAGCTGCTTTGGGGACAAGCTAGACAAGAATACACCCTTGGAAGAAGATAATAACAAAGTTAAAGCTCCTGCATCCAAAGCTTTCAAAAAATATGATTTGGTCTCAGGGCTTGGAAGTGCTCAAAAGGGATTTTGAAGAGAAAGTAGGAGAGATAGAAGGAAGATTTAGAGAGGTTGAGGAAATAATGGAAAAAGAAATGAAAGCAATGTGGGAAAGTCATGAGAAAAAAGTCAACAGCTAAAAAAGCCAAATGAAAAAGGAGATACAAAAGCTCTCTGAAGAAAATAATTGCCTTAGAATTGAGATTGAACAAATGGAAGGTAGTGACTTTATGAGAAACTAAGACAGAGTAAAGCAAATCCAAATGAATGAAAAAGTAGAGGGCAATATGAAATATGTCCCTGGAAAAACAGCTGACCAGAAGAGATCATTTGAAAATCATTGGACTACCTGAAAACCATGACCATAATAAGACCTTAGACAGCATCTTCCAAGAGATTGTCAGGGGAAATTACCCTGATATTCTAGAAGCAGAGAGCAAAGTAGAAATTGAAAGAATCCACCAATCACCTCCTGAAAGAGATCACAAAAGGAAAACTTCCAGGAATATTATAGCCAAATTCCAGAGATCCCTAGTCAAGGAGAAAATATTGCAAGCAGTTAGAAAAAAAGGAATTCAAATACTGTGGAGCCACAGTCAGGATACCACAAGATCTAGCAGCTTCTACATTAAAGGACTGTAGGGCATTGAATATGATATTCCAGAGAGCAAAGGAACTGGGACTACAATCTAAAACCTAAACTAGCAAAACTGAGTATAATCTTTCAGGGGGAAAATGGTACTTCAATGAAAAAGAAGACTTTCAGGCATTTGTGATGAAAAGACCTGAACTAAATAGAAAATTTGACTTTCAAATACAAGATCCTTGAGAAGCATAAAAAGGTAAACAGGAAAAAGAAATCATGTGGAACATTAAAAGGATAAACAGTTTACATTCTTACATGAGAAGATAATACTTCCAACTCATAAGAACTTTCTCAGTATTAGGGCAGCTGAAAAGACTATACTTAGACAGAAGGGATCATATCTGTAAAGCATTTATCCTTATTTTTGTAGGGCAGGCAGAGTGGGATGGCTTATGTCTGGAGCTGGATTTGGGCTCGGGGCCTCCTGGGTCCAGGGCTGGTGTTTTTTCCACTGTGTCACTTACCTGACCCATGATGACATCTTTAAAATAAAGTTAAGGGGTAAGAGGAATGCAGTGGAAGAAAGGGAAAGGGAGAGATGGAAGGGTGTAAAGTATCTCAAATAAAAGAAACAAGAAAAAGCTTATGGAGTGGAGGGGGAAATTGGGAAGGAGCAGGAGAGTGATTGAGACCTGCTTTCATCAGAAGTGGCTCAAAGAGGGAATAACATAAACACTCAAGTTCGTATAGCAATATATTTTGCCCTGAGGGAAAGTGGGAGGGGAAGGGGAAAAGGGGGGGGGAGATGAAGAAATCAAGGGCAGATTGGGGGAGGGGGGCAATAAAAAGCAAAACACTTTTGAGGAGGGATAGGGTGAAAGAAGATAGAAAATAGAGTAGATATCAAGGGGAGGGAATAGGATGAAGGGAAATATTTAGCAATAGTAACGATGAAAGAAATAATGAGCAGGATGCTATCAGAAGGATATATGAAAAAATGCAAACCATCAACAGAGGAAGAACAGATGGTATTTGAATACAGATTGAAGTATAAGTTTATTTGTTAGTTCCTCTTGCTAAAGTTATTCTATTTTCTTTCACAACTTGAGTAATGTGAAGATGGGTGGCATAATTGCATATGTATGACTTATATTGAATTGCTTGATTCCATAGGAAGGGTTGAGGAAAGAGGGAGGAAGAAAATTTAGAAGACAAAGTTTTAAAAGAACAATCAATGTGAAAAAATGGTGAGCAGGTGGATTTCAGAGAAACCTGGAAGGACTTACATGAATTGATGCTGAGTGAGATGAGCAGAACCAGGAGAACATTGTACACAGTATCAACAATATTGTGTGTTGATCAACTGTGATAGACCTGACTCTTCTCAGCAATACAATGATCCAAGATAATTTCAAAGGACTCATAATGGAAAATGCTCTCCAAACCCAGAAAAAAAGAACTGTGGAATCTAGAAGCAGATTGCACCATACTATTTCTACTTTTTTTGTTTTCCTTTTTTGAGGGTTTTTTTTTTCCCTTTTGTTCTGATTCCTCCTTCACAGCATGACTAATGCAAAAATGTGTTTAATGTGATTGTACATGTATAACCTATATCAGATTGCTTGCTGTCTTGGGGATGGGGTCAGGGAGGGAGGGAGGGAGAAAGATTTGAAACTAGAAATCCAATAAAAACAAATGTTGAAAACTATCTCTACATGTAACTAGAAAATAATAAAATACTATATTATCAAAAAAGTCTAATCCTTCTTCTACATGACATATCTTTTAAGAATGTAGACAGCTTCATGGGCAGATAGGTGGTGCAGTGGATAAAGCTCCGGCCCTGGATTCAGAAGGACCTGAGTTCAAATCCGACCTCAGACACTTACTAGCTGTGTGACCTAGGGCAAGTCACTTTAACCCCCATTGCCCCACAAAAAAAGGAAAAGAATGTAGACAGCTTCAATAAACGTTTCCTCTTCAAGTTAATTTCAATTTTCTCCAAGTAATCTTCTTGTAGGACAATTTCAGTTCCCCTCACAATTATTATCACAACTTTATAAGCTTCTTTTTAAGCTTGTTTCATTTATAAGTTTGTTCATTTCATTGAGTGTGCTAATATAATTGTTTATAATAACTCTGGGACCAAAAACAACTCAATACACCACTTTATGTATGGTCTGACCAGTAGAGATTACAATTGGTTAGCATCTTCTGGACACTTATTCTATTGATGCTACTTAGCGATAATGGTAGTTGCAATATTGATGTTTATGTGGCATTTTGCAATATAACTTCTTTATATGCATTGAATTTATTTTAAAAGTGAATGGAAATATTAAGAAAGTAAATTTAACTCAGGCAACTGAACATTTAGCTTTTTTTCATGCTAAAGAAAGTAGCTATTGAGGGTAAAAGTAGGAAGCTGTTCTTCCGTACCTCTCTTTTCCCTGTTACCTCACTCCCAGCCATTATCCCCAACCATAATTTTTCATTCATCAGTAGTGCATAGTCATAAATTCACACTTACTTAGTACAATGTCCTGATTTCATAGATGAAGAAATTGAAGCTAAAGGAGATTTTGAATTACCTACAGTGACATGGATAGTATGACTTCCACCTTTCTATAGTCTGAATTGCCTTTTTTTGTAAGAGGTATGACCCTTGACTGCTTCTCCCATGTTTGAAACATTGATATTATATTGACTCTTTCATCTCCCTTACTTGTTCATACCTAATTATTCCCCAAATCCTGTCTGTTCTATCATAGTAAAATCTCTAATATTTACCTTCTCCTTTCTGTTTCCAGTCACCATTATAGTAGAGACCTGCATTGATCTGTCAGAATTATTGTAATTGTCTCCAACAAGATCTTATCTTCTTTCCTCTGCATTCTTTCCCTTCAATCCAACCATTACAAGCAGCCAAGATAATCATCCTTATGTATATATGTGGCTGGGACACTTTTCCACTCAAAACTTGGCTAAAGTTCTTCTTTTCTATGGAGTAAAGTACCATCATGTCTATTATCAATAATAGTATTTCCATAGTCTGCACTCCAACCATACCAGCCTACTCTTCACTACTCATAATGCTATATTCTTATTTCTTTCCATGCCTTCGATCACAGGTTCCTATTCTTGAAATGTTTCCTCATTCCTTCCATTCTGAAGTCTTAATAATCATTTAGATCACACCAGAAATGCCTCTTCCTCCTTCTTGCTTCAGAACTCATATAATACTTGATTTGTACCTGCCAAGAATTTATCTTACATTATTTAGTATCTTATTTGTGTGTGTGCCATATGTCCTACTTAACCTACATATGTTCATGAAGGGAGAATTTTATTTTATCTAAACTTTTAAATCTTATAATGTTTAGAATAATGAACTGTATACTAAGTAGGTACTAAATAAATGTATTTTGAATGAAATTAAAGGATATAAGATTCAAGGTAAGAGAGACATTGTTAGATAGCAGTTTGGAAAAAAAGATGTGAGGAAGTTGGAGAAATATAAGCTGAGTATAATAAGTCAATTGTGTACAATGGCAGAAAACTTCAAGTATTCAGAGGATAGCATCCAAGCTGGGAAAGGGTTTGTGACCATTTCAAATGAGGACGATTTCATGGAACTGAGGGTGTTTAACTTATAGAATAGAAGACTAAAAGGGGGAAAAATAGCTTTCCTTAAATATTTGAAGTTCTGTCACCATGAAATGGGATTTGATTTGTTCAATTTGGATGCAGAGAGTGGATCCCCTTTCCCCACTACAATCAGCTAAAGAGAATTTCATCTTGGAATAATGATAAAAACTCAAACCTGTTTTCACAGTCTTGGCTATATTATTTCACCATATGTTTACTTTCCTCAGTGGGAAAAAATCTGTAACAACAAATACAAAAATCATCTATGTCAGTGCTTTATTCATTTGGTCCCAAGAGGTAATAATCCTCACCTCTGAGACTCATTTGTCATTATGGAGAGGTCCTAATTTCTCAAGGACATTTATGGCTGGTTTTGCCAGTGGTCCTCACAGTAACTACTTGTATAGGTCCAAAGTTACACCTAAATGATTGGGAAACTGTTTCAGTATCTGTGTGAACTCTACTCCCTGCTGAAGAGGCAGATAGTTGACACTTTTTCCTATTAAAGCCTGCAATACAGCTCTGTTATTTACACAATTATAAATTTCTCCTGTTCAGTCAACAGTCATTTATTAAACACTTACCATGTGTCTGGTGTTATCCTGTAGTCCTTATTTAAACCCTTTAATCTGAAGTCAAGCAGTGTTTACTATGTCTTTCAGCTAACACAGCTAGTATAGTGCTTTTTGTGTCCATAGAAACTAAGTCTGCTAAGTATATATCACTAGATCAGATGCCAGAGGGAGCCTGCTCACCTCCAGATGAGTTAAGACAAGAGATTTTTTGTTTGTTTGTGTGTTTGTTTAACCATAGGCTCCAATATAGCTTTTCTTAGAACCTAGGTAATCAACTGGATGATTTATTTTGGTCCTCTCAATTCCTAGGCATCCTTACTCATTGATTCTTGGGGTTTTTTTTCTTGTTTTTGACCTGAATATATTCCAAGAAGATTTCTGAGCCTGCTTCCAAATATATGCAGCTCCTGTCTCTCTGTTTTACGTTAGAAAATTTATTTAACCTCACTGTTTCAGTCTACCATTAATTAAATAGGGGTAATAGTAATATTACCTTTTTCACATGGTTCTTCTAATGATCAAATGGAGTAATTTATGAAAGCATCATTTAAGTGGGAACTGCTATTATTAAACTTGCTGCTCAGTCTGGAGATAAGAGGGGAAAGAGCAGGGATAACCCCACTTTAGATGAGGGTAATAAATTTTATAGATGCTTTAGACAGCATTTAAAGTATGGTCTTTATGAGCTATATAGTGCATTTTAAATTCCCTCTTGTTATGCTAACTACTTATTCCATATTGAAGGAAAGGAATTGTGATCATTTTTTTTTTCAGATTTAGAAGGAACATACAAAAGCATTGAGGCAAAGCATTCATGTCATTTGAAATACAACTCAAAAGTAACTAATTCTGCTTCCCTTTCATCTCAATCTTTTGAATATAGATAGATATACCTTCCTGTGAATGGTCAAAATCTAACTATAGGAAATAAAGGATAAAAGTGTGCCTCTGCTATACCTACCAGTAAGAATTTCAGTGCCAGAACATGAAGTTCTTCCTGGAGGAAGAGCTAGAAAGCCTATCACCTGCAACTTAAATTTGTTCCAAGTAGGTGATTTGTCTAATTTGCTCTGTTGAGGACTCAGGAGACTCCCTTTCAGACAACTCTTTTGAGCTACTGTCAGAGAGGTCCCTCTGGTGAGAGAAAAGCAGCAGGGACTTTTGTTTTTATTGTTGCAGAAAAAAACAATGATACGAATTTTCTGTGCTATACCATCTATCCACTATTGAAAGACTAATTCTGGTCAAAGAAAAACTGAAAAGTCTTTCAGTAACATACTTGAAAATTGGAAATTATAATGAATTAAGTTGAAAGATAAAAAGGATATTTCAATTTTATCTTCTTCCCGTTACTTATGATTTCATTGATGCAGAGAATTCCTGGTGAGAAAATTCTGCCAATGCATATCAGCAGTTCTTCTGCAACTCAAAGTCCCAAGGAGTTTTTCACTTGGAAGTGCTAAAATGTAAGTGGTTTTGCCAGGGTCATATAGCCAACATTGTCAGAGATGAGTCTTGAAGTGAGACTTGCTATCTCTGAAGCTGGCTTACTGTGTCATGCTGTCTCAAAGGTGCTTTGATAAGGCAACTATTCTAATAAATTACCTCACATAAGGAGTTCATGTCAAACATTTCAAATATAGTATTTTGGAATATTACTTAAATTACTCATTTTAAAGTTATCTGCAGCTTTATAAAATTTCTCCCCCATAATCATCAGTGCCATCAGTGAAATAAGGAGGACAGTACTATGTCCTCCAAACAATTAATATGTCAGAATATAGTAGAGTGAAAACTAAATATAAGGACAATAAGCATGAATATGAATGGGATAAATTATCTTTTAAAAATCAAAGTATCGGGGGCAGCTGGATGGTGAAGTGGTTGGGGCACTGGCCCTGGATTCAGGAGTACCTGGGTTTGGATCCGGCCTCAGACACTTGACATTTGCTAGCTGTGTGACCCTGGGCAAGTCACTTAGCCCCCATTGCCTGCCAAAAAAACACAAAAAAACACAAAAATCAAAGTATCTCTGAATGGATTTGGGAGTCAGGGGATTATAATATGTTGCCTACAAGAAGGACAACTAAAATGTGAGGTTCATTATAAAAATGCTTTTTTTCATGTTAATGACTGATTTTGGTTTTGCACTGCTGTCATTTCCAAAATTTTCCTTTCTTTTATAACCCAACCTCACAACAAAGGAAAATAGTTTAATAAAACCATGAGTATTATTGCATCTGAGAGACCATAAAAAAATTGTCTCCTGTGATCCTATTATCATTGAAAACCCATTGAAAGGACTTTGAAGATAAAATAAGAGAGGTAGAGGAAAAAATGGAAAGAAAAATAAGAGTGATACAGAAAGGTCATGAAAAAAAAGCCAACAGCTTGAAAAGCCAAATTGGCCAAATGGAAAAGGAGGTACAAAAGCTCTCTGAAGGAAATCATTGCTTAAAAGTTAGGATTGAACAAATAGAAGCTAATGACTTTATGAGAAATCAAGACACAATAAAACAAATCCAAATGAATAAAAATAGAGGGCAATGTGAAATCTCTTCTTAGAAAAATAGCTGATCTGGAAAATAGAATCAGGAGACAAAATTTGAAAATTATTGGAATACCTGAAAACCATGATCAAGAAAAGAACTTCAACATCATCTTCCAGGGAATTGTCAGGGACAATTGCTCTGATATTTTAGAAGCAGAAGGTAAAATAGAAATTGAAAGAATCCACTGATCACCTCTTGAAAGAAATCCCAAATGAAAATTCCCAGGAATATTATAGCCAAATTCTAGAGTTCCCAGGTCAAGGAGAAAATATTGCAAGCACCCAAAAAGAAACAATTCAAGTACTGTGTAGCCAGTTAGGATAGCGCAAGATCTAGCAGCCTCTACATGAAAGAATCAGTAAAGATGGCATGGAATATTATATTCCAGAGGGCAAAGGAATTGGGATTATAACCAAGAATCACCTATCCAGCAAAACTAATTATAATCTTTCAGGGTAAAACATGTGACTTCAATGAAAAAGAGAACTTTGAGGTATTTGTGATGAAAAGACCTGAACTGAATAGAAAATTTGACTTTCAAATACAAGACCCTAAAGAAGCATAAAAAGGTAAATAGGAGAATCCATTGAAAATACGAAGTTGTGCTTTATCTTCATCCCTCTGGAACCAATAGTGATCATTAATTTCAATCTGATTTCTTATGTCTTTTAAGTTTTCATTATATTCATGTGATTACTATCAATACTATTTTCTTGGCTTTTTTTTTTTACTCTGTTTAAATTCATTCAACCCTTCCCATATTTCTTTGAATTCTTCATATTCATCAATGCTTATCTGATGTTCATAGCCCATTATATTCATATGGTGACATTTGTTTAACCTTTCCTCAATCTATATGCACTCATATTCTGTTTCCAATTTTTAGCTACCACCAAAAGTATTGCTACAAATCTCTTTTTATACATGATATTTATCTTTCCATCTTTGATTTCCTTAAGATATGCATTATGTTAAAGTCCACTTTATATGTGGGTATGTATCAGATTTCTATAAATTTGCTGTGTTCTCATTTCTATTTTAAATATAAAACCAGTATAGTTCCCCTCAGAGAGACAAGGGATACTGTTACTTTAAGAGGAAGCAGAATCTTGAGTGACTTAGAGTTTAACTATAATTTTAAGAGACTATTAGTAAAATCAAGTCAATAGATAGTTATCAAGTGACTTTTCCAGGCACTATGTACTCTGTTCCAGGAGGTTCAAAGAAAATCAAATAATAATAATAATAACAATAACAACAACAACAACAAAAAGAAAAGCAGTACCTGCTCTCAAGGAGCTTATATCCTAAAGGAGACACTCACTAGCACTATGTTTAAAGATGATGAAGAAATTCTTCATACAAAAGGTTGGATTGTGGCTGAAACTTGAAGGAAGCCAGGGAAGCAAAGGGGTGAAGAAGAAGAGGAAGATAATTCCATTAATGAATAACAGCCAGTGAAAATGTCAAGAGTTACAAGATGTAGGGTCTTATAAAAGAATCATTAAGGGATTAAACTATAAGAAGACAGGAAATGTAGGAAGGGTACCAATAAACACCAAAGAGAGCATTTTATATTTGATTATGGGATTCTTGAGGAGCCACTGGAGTTTATTGAATGGGGAAGGGGTGGCATTGTCAGACTCAGACTTTAGAAAGATCAATTTGACAGCTGAGGGCAGAATGGACTAGAATGGGGAAAACCTCTCACACTGTATACTGAAATAAGGTCAAAATGGGGACATGATTTACACATAAAGGATGATACCAAAAACAAATTAAGGGAGTATGGAATTGTTTATCTGTCAAATTTATGGGCAGGGGAAGAATTTAGGACCAAAGAAGATATAGAGAATAAAATTAAATGTAAAATAGATCGTTTTGATTATATAAAAATTAAAAAGCTTTTGCACAAACTAATGTAGCCAAGATTACAATGGAAGTAGAAAACTAGGAAAGAACTTCTGAAACAAATATCTCTGATAAAGGCCTCATTTCTCAATTATATAGAGAACTGATTCAAATTTATAAAAATACAAGTCATTCCCCAATTGATAAATGATGAAAGGATATGAACAGGCAGTTTTCAGACAAAACAAAATCAAAGCTATCTATAATCATATGAAAAAATGCTCTGAATCATTATTGATCAGAGAAATGCAAGTTAACTCTGAGGTATCACCTCATATGTATCAGAGTGGCAAATATACCAAAAACAGAAAATATTGGATGTTGGAGGGAATGTGGGAAACCTGGGATGCTAATCCACTGTTGACGAAGTTGTCAATTAATCCAACCATTCTGGAGAGTAATTTGGCACTATGCCCAAAGAGCTATAGAACTCTGCATACCCTTTGATCCAGCAATACCACTGCTAGGCTTATATTCCAAAGATATCCCCCAAAAGAGAAAAAAATTTATTTGTACAAGGCAGTTTTCTGATGAAGAAGTCAAAGCTATCTATTGCCATATGAAAAAATGCTCTAAATCACTATTGATCAGAGAAATGCAAATTAAAACAACTTTGAGGTACCACCCCACACCTATTAGATTGAATAATATGACAAAAAAAAGGAAAATAATAAATGTTGGAGAAGCTGTGGAAAAAATTGGAACACTAATGCATTGTTGGTGGAGCTGTGAACTGATCCAACCATTCTGGAGAGCAGTTTGGAACTATGCCCAAAGGGCTAATTTGCATACCCTTTGACCCAGAAATACCACTATTAGGAGTTTTTCCCAAAGAGATCATAAAAAGGGGAAAGGGACCCATATGTACAAAAATATTTATAGCTGCTCTTTTCATGGTGGCAAGGAATTGGAAATTGAGGGGTTGCCTGGCTGGCTGAACAAGTTTTGTTATATGAATGCAATGGAATACTATTGTGCTGTAAGAAATGATGAGCAGGAGTTCAGAGAAACCTGGAAGGACTTGCATGAACTGATGCTGAGTGAGATGAGGAGAACCAGAACATTGTACACAGTATCAACAACATTGTTTGTTGGTCAACTGTGATAGGCTTGATTCTTCTCAGCAATACAATTGTCCAAGATAGTTCCAAAGGACTCATAATGGAAAATGCTCTCCAAATCTAGAAGAATAAAAAAAGAACTGTTGAATCTGGATGCAGTTCAAACCATACTATTTCTATTGTTTTTGTTGTGTTTTTTTTTTCTTTTTTGAAGTTTTTCCTTTTTGCTCTGATTCTTCTCTCATTATATGACTAATGCAGAAATGTGTTTAATGTGATTTTACATATATAACCTACATCAGATTACTTGCTGTCTTGGGGGGGGGAGGGGAGGGATGGAGAAAAATTTGAAACTAGAAATCTTATTAAAACAAATGTTGAAAATCATCTCTAAATGTAACTGGAAAATAATAAAATATTTATGAGTGGAAAAATCAATTCAATCCGATAAAAACTTAACATAAGTAAATTTCAAAGTAAAAACAATCTTAAAGATTAATGATAATTACTATTATTCCCCCTCCCAGAAGCCTTTGCTCTCTATCTTCAGGGCAGGAGTTGCCCCACCCCCTTCTGTCTATAGAAACTGTCAATCCTTCGAATTTCAACTCCTTATGGGAACTTTGTTGACTATCCTAATCCACACTGATCTCTCCCTTCTCTCTACTCAGATTCTATTTTTTACCTAAAGCATAGAGTTCAAACCTAGGTTGTAATTATATCTTGTGTTGATTCAAAAGTCATCACAGGAAAGATGGATAGTTGACCTAAGTTGAGAAATGGCAACAAAAAAAGACATCAAGAATATATATTTATATATGAACAGGCAGTTATCAGATGAATAAATCAAAACAAATGAAAAATTAATCTAAATCATTATTAGAGAAATACAAATTAAAACAACCTTCATAATACCATTTTACATCTATCAAATTGACTTAAATGATTGAAGGAGAAAGTGGCAGATGTTGGAGGGGATGTGGAAAAAATTAGGACACATTCATTGTTGATGGAATTGTAAACTGATCCAACAATTTAGACTTATGCCCAAAAGGTTATTAAACTGCCTATACCCTTTGATCCAGCAATACCGCTACTAGGTCTGTTTCCAAAGATGATTAAGGAAAAAGGAAAAGTACCTATATGTGCTAAAATATTTATAGCAGTTCTCTTTGTGGTGGCAAAGAACTGGAAATTGCAAGGATGCCAGTCATTTGGGGAATGGCTGAACAAGTTGTGGTATATAATTATGATATAATACTACTATGGTATATAGAGCTGAAAGCTGGTACCAGTAGATGAGATGCAATATCCATCAGAGTTCTTGTAGTTTGGGAGTGAGAGCCAGGTCAGCCAAGGCACAGGCCTGGTTTGGTTCCCCAGGGGCCCATGGCAAGCAGCCTTGACCTGGGCCTGGGCCTGTGCTTGGCATTGAGCCTGCAGCTATTGAATGAACTCCCAACCTGCCTTGGCCCATATTTCTGGTTATACTCAGAATGAAAGCAACACTACTACCCCTTCAACAGCACCACTGTCCAGCATGGCCTTTTCCTATAGAGATATCTCCATCATCACTATATTCACTCCTCCTAGTAATGACACTGGTCCTGCTGGGCCAGAAGCTTCGGGAGAAACACCAGAGGGCACCTACCAGCCCAGCAGTAAAGAGTAGTTGTCCAATGTGGCTGTGGTAGCTCCAAGTCCCCAGGACTCGAAGAACAAGGCATGGGGCTGCATGTCCTGCTGGGGTTAGGTGGATGCAAAAGATCTGGGACCCCTTCACCTTTGTGGGGAGGGGCAGAGACTTTGGGAGGCACTGCAAGAGATCACCCCTTTCCCCCTCCCAGGCCATTTGACTAACATTCCACCCTTCCAGAGGCCACTTAACTTGATCTGGATTAATCTTCACCTCCCAGTGAATAATAATAAATATTTGAATTGAAAAGGAGGTGCTTGGGAGGGGGTGGAGCCAAGATGGTGGAGAGGAAGCAGCAAGCTGCCTGAGCTCTCCTTCTGTTCCCTCAAAAAGAACATTAAATCAAGCCTCTGGATAGATTCTGAAACTACAGAACCTGCAAAGGGACAGAGAGACACAGTCTTCCAACCAGAGATAATTTAGAAGACTTCAGGAAAATGTTGGTCTGAATTGGGCAAAAGGGAGGCCCAGTGCAGGGCAGCAGCCCAGCGCTGAGGGGATCAGGGTAAGTCAGCAGGAAGCTGCGAGCCACAGCAGAACAACTGAGGCCCCTGGAACCTGGCTCAAAAATCTGGTGGCCCAATAAGACAGTGGAAAAACCTACCTGCACCGGCCAGGAGGGCAGGCTGTAGGACCACGAACAGGACAGGCGGGATCTGGCACCTGGCTGAGCGCACCCAGACAGGAAGTGCGGGGGGGGGGGGAGGCCACGGGGGTGTCGAACTGCACACACTATAATGGCATCAGAGTAAAAAGCCGGTCACACAGCACCTTTACCCCTGCACAAGAAGCCCAAAGCAGGGACCCTGGTGCCCCCAGAGCAGACCTCAACTTAAAAAATAAATAAACAAGCTGCAATAATGAGTAAGAAGCAAAAAAGAGCCCTCTCCATTGAGAGCTTCAGTATCAATAGGGAAGAAGCCAACACAAACTCAGATGAGGACAATAGCCTCAAATTGCCTACATGTGAAGCCTCACGAGGAAAGGTGAATTGGTCTCAAGAACAAAAAGCCTTCCTGGAAGAGCTCAAAAAGTATTTTAAAAATCAATTGAGAGAGGTAGAAGAAAAAAATGGGGAGAGAAATGAAAGCAAAACAAGAAAACTATGAAAAAAAATCAGCTTGGAAAAGGAAGCACATAATTTCACTGAAGAAAACAATGCCTTAAAAAATTTATTTGGCCAAATGGAAAAAAAGGTGAAACAAAACAAAACAAAACAAAACAAAAAAAAGAAAAGGAGTGCTTGGAAAAGTCTTCCTTCTAGAAATCCTCCCCCAGCCCCTTTCTCTGAAACTCCCTCCTCTCCCTTTCCAGCTCCACTACATCTAATTTACTAGAACTGTCCAGGGGTGGGGCTGCTTGATTTGTGTTTTTTTAAAAGATGGTCATAAGGTCAAATTGTCAAACCCAGTAAAAAAAAAATACTACTGTGGTATAAGAAATGATGAGTTCCAACTAAAAAAACTACTTGAAACAATTAACAATTTTAGCAAAGTTGCAGGATATAAAATAAACCAAATAAATCATTAGCATTTCTATACTTGACCAACAAAGTCCAGCAGTAACATAAAAAGAGAAATTTCATTTAAAATAACTGTAGACAATATAAAATATTTGTGAATCTACCTGCCAAGGCAAACCCAGGAACTATATGAACACAATTACAAAACATGTTTCACACAAATAAAATCAGATCTAAACAAACAGAAAAATATAAATTGCTCATAGGTATGCCATGCTAATATAACAAAAATGATAATTCTACCCAAGTTAATTTACTTATTCAGTGACATACCAAACTACAAAAAAATTATTTCATAGAGCTAGGAAAAAAACAATAACAAAACTCATATGGAAGAACAAAAAGTCAAGAATATCAGGGGAATTAATGAAGAAAAACGCAAAGCAAGGTGTCCTAGTTGTACCAGATCTAAAACTATATTATAAAGCAGCAGTGATCAAAACTATTTGGTGGAGGAAAGCGTTTTGTTTCTCCAAAACCTTCCTCCCGACCAGTTTCCCTTGTACCCCAATAAACCTGTTCTTTTATTCCTAATTAAAAAAAAAAACTATTTGGTACTGGCTAAGAAATAGAGAGGTGGGGGGGTGCAGTGGATAGAGCACCGGCCCTGGAGTCAGGAGGACCCGAGTTCAAATCCGGCCTCAGACACTTAACACTTACTAGCTGCGTGACCCTGAGCAAGTCACTTAACCCCAATTGCCTCACTTAAAAAAAAAAATTAAATTAAAAAAAAAAAAGAAATAGAGAGGTGGATCAGTGGAATAGGTTAGGCACACAAAATACCTCAGTAAATGAATATGACAATCTTCCATTTGATAAACCCAAAGACTCTAGCCTCCAGGATAAGAATTCACTATTTGACAAAAACTGCTGGGAAAACTGGAAAATAGTATGGCAGAAACTAGGCACAGACCAACATCTTACACCATATACCAAAGTAGAGTCAAAAGGAGTACAAGATCTAGACATAAAGGTGATACCAGAGGCAGATTAGAAAAGAAAGGAATAGTTTATGTCACAGGGAAGGAGGGAGTGATGATGTAGGAGGCAAAAAAGGGGTTAACAGAAAAACCTAAAACCCAAGCTCTAATTCAGATATGAGCTCTAAAAGGGATTCAGACCCCAGTTAATGGATAACATAAGTCAGGATGCTAAGTTCTCAGTACCCATAATGGGAACAAATGGAGCTAGGCCTAAGACCATAGCAATGATACATTGACAGGCTATTAGAAACTCAAACTAGGAATAAATGATAAATGAAGATGTTTTGAAACTAAGCATGGGAACCAGAAAGAGGCATGCACAGAAAAGGCCAAATTTGTTCTCAGATTCACCTTATGACATTTAAACCCCCAAAACATACCTCCACAGAAAAAGGTACCCACCTTGGAGGTTGGCTTAGGATCCCAAGAACTCCAAATTAGGACAGGCCCTCCCCTGTACCTCCCTAAGGTGGAGATTATTATAATGAGACTGATAATCAACTTATCTATACTATAAATATAACTTTCTATCTTTCCTTATTTGAGAGATACCTTTCCACTATTCTGGTTCTTTCCCTGTGGTCACCCACAGTATTGCAATAAAACTTGGGAAACTGAGTCACTGAGTCTTGTAATTCTTTTGGGAGAACTCACAATCAATTTGACCCTAATTCCATCCCACATCATCTGGTACCCGATGTGAAGAGAAATTTTAGTCTCAGACTCAAACTCTTTTTCTTTTTTGAGATCTTCCTAAGGTAAGTTTGGGATTTGCCTTTGACTCATGTGCTAGGTTTTTGCTCCTTTGGGAGACTGGCTGGCTCACCAACAGAGTGGGGGTATTTTCTCATTGGCCTGGGATGAAGAGATTTGCCCCAGGGCTATTTCCCTTTGATCAAGCAATTGGTTAAGGGATCCCCTAGCAAAACTCAAAAATCTGGGGGATACCCTGAAGAGAGTTTTGCTGATTGATGGATACCCGCATGAACACAGGTGGAGTGTTGGTAATCTCCAGGAGGTTATGAATGGGTCAGGAAATTTGACAAATTGGGAAAAGGGAAGAAGGAGAAAAATTGGATGTAACAAAAAAGAAACAAATGACTTCAAGAGAAAAAGGAATTAAGGTACAAATTGGGACAAATCCAATCATACTAACCTGGAAAAGAAAACATGTGGTGTTTTATTGCAATACTGTTTGGCCACGGCAACCCCCTCATTCGGTTCTTGGGTTCCCATGACAGAGTATGCATTGTGTTTTTCTGCTCTGTTGCCTCAGAAGCCTCAGTCACATTGGGTGGGCCCCCAAGGTCTGAGGTAGGATTTTTCTCAGGTTCGGTCTTAGCCCAACCCACCTTAAAGGGACAAGGAGAGAAAGCATTATGCATGACCCCTTGGGTGTACTGGGTTCTTAGGTCTTCCTTTTTAAATAATTACAACTCTTGAACTCAATTCAATTGGAATAAAAGTCTTTTATTTGTATGCTTAGAGAAAGTGACCAAGAGGGAAATCAAAGACTTCTCCTCAAGGGGAAGAGATATCTTAGAGACATCTTGCTGACCAACAGAAGAAAGACAAAAGCTTTTATAGAGGATAGGTGGTGGGGGAACATATGGGGTGACCATCTGACTATGGAAAATTCCCTTTGGAGGTGGGGAAAACTAATGGGGTGGTGGTCCTGACTTTTGGAGTTATCTCTGTCAATTGGCTCTTATCAGGCAGTAGCCACGCCTAATAGGCTTATCTTCCTTACTTCTTCTGTGTGTCCATCTTGATAGCTAGTTGGCCAATTTAAACTTTAATAGTCCCAACCTCCATGTCAGTTTACTTAGATATGATAATCTATGGAGAGGGGAAAAATTTATGACCAAAGATGAGATAGAGAACATTATGAAATGTAGAGTGGATCATTTTGACTACATTAAATTTAAAAGTTTTTGCACAAACAAAACCAATGCAAGCAAGATTAGAAGGAAAGCAGAAATCTGGGAAACAATTTTAACAGACAGTATTTCTTATAAAGGCCTCATATCTAAAATATATAAAGAACTTAATCAAATATATATAAGAATACAAGTCATTCCCCAATTGAGAAATGGTCAAAGAATAAGAACAGGCAGTTTTCAGATGATGAAATTAAAGCTATCTACAGCCATCTGAAAAAATGTTCTCAATCACTACTGATTAGAAAAATGGAAGTTAAAACAACTATGAGGTACCACCTCACACCTATCCAAATGGCTAATATGACAAAAAAGGAAAATGATAAATGTTGGAGAAGATGTGGGAAAATTGGAACACTAATGCACTGTTGGTTTAGCTGTGAATTGATCCAACCATTCTGGAGAGCAATTTGAAACCATGCCCAAAAGGCTATAAAACTGTGCATATCCTTTGACCCAGCAATGCCACTAGTAGGTCTATATCCCAAAGAGATCATAAAAAAGCACCCGCATGTACAAAAATATTTATAGTTGCTCTTTTTGTGGTAGCAAAGAATTGGAAATCAAGGGGATTGGAATGATTGGAATGACGCCACCTACTGGAGACTTGCTGTGCAATGCCCTCACAAAGTGGAGGCTCTCTTACTACGTCACAGGACACAAGCCTTTTCAGATCAAAGGCTGGCTAAGTATGAAATAACCCTGTTAGGTAATGAGAATATCACTTTAAAATGCTGCACAGTTCTTAATCCAGCAACACTACTCCCTAATTTACCATTCTCGGGGGAACCGTTGCATGACTGTGCTTCTTTAGTTGATATGGCTGAAAAACCCCGTGATGATCTTTTTGATACACCTTTAGAAAATCCTGATCTTGTCCTCTATACAGATGGTTCCTCATTTATGAGAGAGGGAACCCGTTTTACTGGAGCTGCTGTAGTTTCTGATTATGACACCCTCTGGACAAAACTTTCCTCTCTTCCTTTTCTATATTGTTGTTCACATATTATTAGTTAGCATTAGTTATTATATTCTTTTTACTGTTCCGTCAAGGAAACATTTTGTTTCTTGAGGAACAAAAGGGGGGACTGTAATTATTGGAATGACGCCACCTACTGGAGACTTGCTGTGGAGAGCTCCACCATGAGGAAAATGCCTCAGAGGCATTGTGGCTTTTCCTTGGCGTCAGGAAATGACGTTTGCTCATGGGTGCTGTCTATCAAGTCTACCAGCCAATCAACTGGAGGAGCCTCCTATGGTCTGGGAGGAGACAGGAAGGAGGAAAGGGAGCCTGGGCAGAGAGCGCTGGCCTTTTTGGCTTCCAGACTTGATGGTGGTGGCGGCAGAGGACTTCACAGGAAATTTGAGGAAAGATAGGAATGCCAGGCTGTTAGAATTCTGTTCTCAATCTTTTTCTTTCTATTTTCCAATAAACCCTTAAAAACCTAAACTCGTTTTATCAGTGATTTTTAGTCAGTTTCCCCCAAACTGGGGGAACACATTAGAATCCACATTTAGAATCTTAAATTACACAGGATTCCATCAATTGGGGAATGGCTAAACAAGATGTGGTATATGAATTTAACAGAATGCTATTGTGCTATAGAAATGATAAGCAAATAGATTTCAGAAAAACCTGGAAAGACTTACATAAATTGATGCTCAGTGAAATGAACAGAACCAAGGGAACACTATACACAGCACAACAACATGTTGGGATGATCAGCTGTGACAGACTTAACTCTTTTCAGCAATACATTGTTCCAACAAATTGCCAAAAGATTTATGGTAGAAAATGCTCTCCATATCCAAAAAAAATCCTGTTGAATATAAATGCAGATTGAAGCATACTGTGAGAATTGGAATGACACCCCCTGCTGGGAGAGATATTGCAGGGAAGCTCCACCATGAGGAGGAGAAAGCCTGTGACTTGTAAACCATGTGACTTTAGCATCCAGAAGTTACTGCCTTTTAGAGTTGTGTCAATCAAAGTTACCACCCAATTAGCTTGGAGTTGTGTGTGTGTGTGGACAACCCTGTTTCCTGATTCACAAGAAGTTCTGGGAGAAGCTGCTGAGGCAAGGTCTTTTCGTCTCCTGACTTGAGCTTGGCGGCAGAGACAGCAGAGACAGGCAGAATAGGGATACTTTATTCAAGTGTTTCTCTTTACTAACCCCTAATATACTTTAATAAATACTTAATGACCAAAGTTTGCTTTTCTAATTTAAGGCGATCACTCATTAGATTTTAGACATCACAGCTAGAATTTTTGGCCCTTACAATACTATTTTCACTTTTACTGTTGCTTTTTTTGTTATTGTTCTTGTTTATTTTTTCTTGCATTTTTCTTTTTTTTATGATCCTTCTCTTAAAACATGACTAATGTGGAAATATGTTTTACATGATTGTAATGTATAACCTATATCAGATTGCTTGCTGGCCTTGGGAGGGGAGAGGGAAGGGAAGATGGGAGATTAATTTTGAACTCAAAAAATATGTTTACATGTAATTGGGGGAAATTTTAAAATAAAATTTTAAAAAATAAATTATGAGGTCTATGATCCTAGAAAAACATAGAGGGCAGTTAGGTGGCACAGTGCATAAAGCACCAGCCCTGGATTCAGGAGGACCTGAGTTCAAATCCAGCCTCAGACACTTGAGACTTACTAGCTGTGTGACCCTGGGCAAGTCACTTAATTGTCATTGACCTGCAAAAAAAAAAAGAAAAGAAAAAAAAAACATGGATAGACTTGCATAAAATAATGAAAAGCAAATGAATAGAACTAAAATGTTGTATACAGCAACAGCAATATTAAGAACAATTTTGAGCAACTAAGTAATTTTGATAGTTACAAATACCCAATTAACTAAAAAGGAAATATAAAAGAAGATGATATCTGCACCCAGAGAAGGAACTGTTATAAATAGAAGTGGGTATAGATGATTTTACAGGTAAACAGGGAGAGAGAGAGAGAGAGAGATTCATGTCTAATGATATCCATCTCTAGGGCAGGAGGGGGAAATTACATGATAACTTTATCATATATTTAAAAGGAGTAGCAAGTTATATGTAATAGATTTGCAGTTTCATGTACAATCATCTTTTTTGTTACTGTTGTACTGTGTTATGGAAATGTTTGTTTTATTCCATAAATTTAAAATAAAAGAATATTTTTTTTAAAAAAGAATAGATATGGGGGCAGCTAGGTGGTGAAGTGAATAGAGCACTGGCCTCAGACTCTTGACACTTACTAGCTGTGTGACCCTGGGCAAGTCACTTAACCCTCATTGTCTCTCAAAAAAAAAAGAATAGGCACAAATAAAAAGGAGAAACTAAAGAAGGACTAATCTGGGTTTAACTTCTCACATAATTATGAAAATATTTGTTTTGTACCAGATTCATCATCCTTGATAAGAAATAAATGTTACTTTCCTACATTTTGGAAGTTCTTTGCTAAGGTGCAGATGTTAAAAAAAGATTACTTTTTAAGAGTTTGTTCCTGCCTTTTTTTTTCATAGATTGAGTTGATTAGTTCATTAATAAAAAGGTACATGATTTAGTTTAAATTTTTACAAAAGGAACATCTATGGCTAGCAGTGGTATGGGAAAACAATTTAGAGTTTGTATTTTAGTCAAAATCTATCATAGAATATTTATTAATGAATAAGCATTTATGCCTAAAGTGCATCTGAAGAAAAAAGTTCTTCCTAAGAAAAAACCTTTCTGACCCAAATAATTTTCAACTTGCATTTTATAAAGCAATTGTAAGATAAAGAAGGTAAAGAAGGAAAGAAAATAGTTGAAATTTATGGGGTTTTATTTTACAAATAAGATGATAGTATTTCAAATGCAGGTATACAATTGTAGAAAATATCTCTCTGAAAACTAAGATGCTAATCCTAATTGGTGGAGTTGTGAATGGATCCAACCATTCTGGAAAACAACTTGGAACTATGCACAAAGGACTATAAAATTGTGCATACCCTTTGATCCAGCAATAACAGTGCTAGGTGTTTATCCCAAAGACATCCCCCAAAAGAGAAAAAGACATTTGTACAAAAATATTTATGGCAGCTCTTTTTAATAGTGGCTAAAAATTGGAAATCAAAGGAATGCCCAGCAATCGGGAAATGGATAAACAAGCTATAATATAAGATTGTGATGGAATAATAATATTGGCCAAATCTTAATGGCATCAGTTATAATTGTTATATTACTTGATGTTCTGTTAAACTAACACCTTGAATTCAAAAAGGTTTTTTAATCAGACTTTTTCCCCACAGTTCTGTTGTAATATATAAAAATCTAAAAGTATCTGGAAAACTTTATAGATTGGTTAAATGCTATCTAGAATTGTGTATAGAGACTTGATCAACCTCAGAAAGGCTTCTTAAAATCAGAATAAGTAAATGTAAACAATGCTTATATATAATATTTCATTTAAAAAATATAGATTCAAAAAAAACTTTTAAAAACACAGTGAAAGTACAAACTTATGAAGATCAAGCATGACTTGACAGGATACTTCTAACCTACCCTTTCCTGGAGGTGGGAGGTCGACAAGTATTGCACATTGAATATGTTTTCAGACCTTTTCAATGTATTCATTAAGTGTGCTGATATTTTCTACTTAATTTTGTTGGTTTTTAAAAAAAAATACTATTTGTTATATGGGATGTTGGGAAGGGAAGCATACTGAGGGAAATTATGATGATGTAAAAATGGCAAAAGACATCAATAAAAACTTTTTTAAAAATTATTATCATAGATGTGAGGATACACACTGAAAGTCCCTCATAAACCTGATTGACCACTTGATCTGAGATGTACTAAGCTGGGTGAAGCTAAAACCAATGTTGCTCATTTTAGTCTGCCACCCATATGATAAGCCCCTGAAAGCAGAAGGCTATCAGACTGCATAAGAAAGGCGAAATGGTCCTGGCCATTAAAAAAAAAAAAATGAAGCAGCTTAAAGTTCCTTGGTCAGTCAGGACTAGGATCAGACCTGTGGATTTCTGGTATATTTAAATTGGAAGAGATAGGGAGATCTAGTATCAAAGGAAAAAAATATGGGACTTTGTTTTATAAATAATGGAGAAACAAGGGTGCAGTGGAAGAAATTAGGACTGATCACAATAACTGCTGACATTTCACAGCAGATTTTAGTCCAGTCTCAGGACATCTCTGCATCTACACTGTCTTGTCTAACCGGCCCATTTTATGCCTTGGTCTCATCTCTGCTTCAATTTATCTGGCCTTACCATCAGAGCTCACAGGTGTCTCCCAAACCTGTCTTCAATGCCCCTAGGTCATGACTCAGTGGTAGCAGCAGAAAATAAACAGTTAGAAGCAGCCACCTGCCCAACTAACCACTTTCTGGGTCTTCCTCTCTGTTCCCAATATGACCATGTGGGGAAAATGCATGATCAACCAGAAGTCTCTCTCCCTAGCAGGAGAAAACAAAATTTAGAACCTTGAGATAAGTATACATTGTAATGATTGGAATGACGCCACCTGCTGGAGACTTAACTGTAGAAGAGTTCCACCCATGAAGTGAAGGTCTTTGACGGCAAGACCAGGAGTCTTTTCTTTGGCGTCAGGCAGTGACGTTGGCTAGTGGGAGGAAGAAGGAAGAGACTGGCGCTCTGTCTCACTTTTTTTCCTTTGGACTCTGGTGGAGAGCGGAGCTAGAAATGTGCTCTCCCTTTAATAGATAGGAATCTAGGCCTTTCTCTCTTTACCAAATTCTTATTCTCCTTAATAAATGCTTAAAGTCTAACTCTTGCTAAAGCTTATAATTTATTGGCGACCACTCATTAGATATTTTAGACAGTTTAGCTAGAATCTTAGCCTTAACAACATACAGCTCCCTATTTTGAAAATATCTCTTTCATCTTTTCAGGTTTCCTTAAGATACTGCACTGGTGACATCATCTTAGAAACAACTGCTATAATTCAAAAAGAACATTTATTGAGTACCTATTATGTGCCAGATGCTGCAAAACAAAGACAAAATCCCTACCTTCAAGGAATTTATGTTTTATTTGTCAAATTTATATGTAAATTTACAATTAAATACAAAATCTATACAAAATAAATTTAAAGGATAGGCACTAGTAACTGGAGAAATGAATATTTCCTTCTATAAAAGGTGATACTTGGGTTGAGATTCCAAAAGATCTGGAGACTCTGAAATGTAGAGGTAAAAAGGAACTAAATTCCAGGTATGGGAGTAAGTGCAAAGCTTAGAATTGGGATATGGAATGTTGTAGGAACAACAGGAAGTCATACAGTATGGCTAGAACATAGGGCAAAAAAGAAATTAATGTGCTACAAGGCAGGAAAGGTAGGTAGGATCCACATTCTGAAAATAGAAGAGTTTATATTTTATCCTAGAAATAAAATAAAGTCACTAATGTTACTTGAACAGGTTGATCAACTGAATTCCAGTGTAAAAATTCTGAAAAGCAAAGCAAAAACAAGAATTAATTAAAGTATTAAACAGATAATAAAAATAATAGATATATATGAGGACAAACATTATGTAGATAAATTATCAGATAATTTGATTTTTAAAAGAATGTCAAATTATCTATATAAAAATTTTAAATCACAGCAAATAAAGAGGAAAAGTTATATGTCAACAAAATTAACAATTTGCTTTTTTCAGGGTCATTCTCTTGTTTTAAAATGACCTCTAAATATTAAGTGATTTATTCTATTACATAATATTTTCTTGGTAATTAGTCTTTTTACTTTTCTTATCAGTTTTTTGGAGTGTATGAAAGTAAAATATTCTGCTCAAGGTTGTGTGTATATTTTTTGGTGGGAATACCTTAAATGTCTCTTTCTTATTGAACATCCTTTTTCTTTCTTTTCTTTTCTTTACTTTTTCTTTTGCTCAGAGTGAGTGTAAATAGTAATTGCTTCTGTTTTGGTCAGAAACTCTGAGGGTCTTCCCCTCCCAGACTTCCTTCTTTCCTTTTCCTTCCTTCTTTCCTTCTTCCTTCCTTCCTTCCTTTCTCCACTCATTTATTTATTTATTTTGATTAGGTAAAGGGGGTCACTCTTTGCCTCACTTCTTCTAGCCTTAATCAATGAATAGGAACTGCTCAGGCAAACTGAGACCTGGGAATGACCTTAACTTAAAAATGCCAAGTTCTACCCACTGCATCCAGGGCCATCTCCACTCATCCTGATGTATATCTTGCCAAGGAACCAGATGGTTCTGGAGGAGAGAATGAGGCTGTTGACTTTGCACAGCTCTCCCTCAATGAAATCTAATTCATTGCAAATTATGACATAATTTTCCAAGAACAAACGATAAACAACAGGTTTTCAGGATATATCACAATTTGGGTCACAGCTTGAGATCTTTGCTCTTCAATTATTTTTATTTCCTTCTGCAATTTTTGATGTGCAATTGTGATGTTTATGGAATAATCATGTATTATTCAAACTTCAGTTCCTTTATATTTGTAGTTACAGAGATTGTTACGTTTCGACACTGTCTCAGAGTATGAAGCACAGCATTTCTTTCTAATGGTGAAAAACTTTACCTATTCTTTCTATTGATGCTTTGTTTTCTGTATTTAGAAGTTCTGTGTAATTTTCTTTTTGGGGGGTGCGGGGGAGAGTGGCAATGGGAGGTAAGTGACTTGCCCGGGGTCACATAGCTAGTAAGTGTGGTATCTAAGGTTGGATTTGAACTCAGGTCCTCCTGAATCCAGGGCTGGTGCTCTATCTGCTGTGCCACCTAGCTACCCCCACATGATTTTCTTATATTATTTCCTGTATTGTTGTGCTCAGATTTTTTGGTGTTTGTTTGTTTGTTTTTACTTTTCATGTTCCTCTGCAAGACCTAGAATCCCTAAATTGTCTCTGCAAATTTAGATTTCCAAGTAAACTCCTTTGGCTTATATAGAAATCATGTATTTTTTGTTCGATTGTTGTTGCCTCCACTTCAGTAAATTTGCATTATAAATCTGTTTAACTTCTCTTACAAGAGTTTCTTTAAAGAAACTCTCCACCACCATTCAATGTTTTCTTATCTGCTAATTGAGTTATTTTTTAAAATTTCTACATTGAGACTTAAGTTCTGATCCATATCATGTCCATTTTTTATCTGTTATAAATTTTACTTCTCTTTTTAAATGTCTTGCTATTTCTTCTTATTGAGTATTCTTAGTTGTCTTGAAATACAGAGAATTCTGTAATTCATTAGGCATTACTTCACTTTCCCATATTTTACAGCATCAGTTGAATGCTTTCTAATTTCTTTGAGAATTTAGATCTTTCCTTTTGTTTTAGGATGCTTTATTTGATTTATTTGTTTAAATTCTGGAAATTTAGTGAGTTATTTTCATCTTGAAATCTTTTGTGCTTCAGACTGTTTCCTTTAAATTTCCCTCTTATTGACTTTCTGATTCCTGTCCCTTTGTTCATGGTAGCCCAGAGTGTGGGCTGCAAAGCTACCACCACTTCCTCCCATGTTTGAGGGATTTAGAGTTCACCAACCAAAAATAAATAAATAAATAAAATTTTTAAAAAATAGAGTTCACCAACCTAGGTCCATTTCCTCTGTAGCCAATAGGAAGGACTGGTTTGGCCTGATGTGGATTTAAATAACCTTTCTTTTTGGCCTAGTACAACCACACATCCTGCCCCCATGTGTTCTTCCTTTTCCTTCTCTGGCTAGGATGAATCAATATCTGTTATATTTGCAGAGCAGGTGAACTCAAAGGATTTTCTAGGCTCAAACTTTATAAGTCTTAGGAAACTTAAACTGGACCTGGTTACAGAGAAATGGAAATTATTTTAAGCCTCTATTCCCTTCATATCACTGAGTAAAATCTGTCTGCTACTTGTTGTAGGGTAGGAAAGATGACCTCAGGGGAGTGAGTCCTGGTAGAGTTGGCACCAAGAGAGGCATCCCAAGATGGGTCCCAGGCATAAGCCCTTGGGTCAATATGTGCTTTTCTGCCAGAAGTGTTGAGGCATATTTTCAGATATTTACTCACAAGATTTTACCTTTTGGGGGTTTTCTCTCCTGTTATATATTCAAGTGTTTATTCTCAGTATCTGAAAATTAATTTCTCTTGTTTTCAAATCTTAACTGATAATGGCTTTTGGAGAAAGTGTCTAATTTCCTATCTTGTTGGTCCCTTAGTTGAAAGTCTTCCAGCTTCTCTCTAAAGCCACACACATGAGAAAATTACTCACTTATTGTCACAGAAAAAGCAAATGTTAAAAATAAAAGGGAATGACCTTCATATGTTAATGACAATGTGATGTCTTCACAGGAGAAGAATTCCTAACAAAGGATATGCTTAGATGCTTGCCTGCAAGTGGCTCTGAGATTTTCGCAAAGATAAGGTATTAAACCCATGCAGGCCTTACCTGTTTGGAATTATTAAGCTGTGGTCCTGGAAGCATATAAGAATATTTACTCTCCAGTGCATAGATTCAATGATTTGCTGCTTGCCCAGTTTATATATGTATAGGACCTTTTTTCGAATCCAGCAACCTCTTCAGTGATCCCTTCACATCTTTGTTCCTCAAGGTATATATCATTGGGTTGAGGGTGGGGGTCACCACAGTGTAGAAGAGGGCTAGAAACTTACTCCGTTTCTGAGTATATTCATTTTTGGGCTGTATGTAGACAGCAATTATGGTTCCAAAGTACAAGGCTACAACCATCAGATGGGAACCACATGTTCCAAATAATTTCCAACGGCCTTCAGTTGACTTCATCTTCAATGTAGTTCTAGCAATGCAGCCATAAGAAATCAGGATAAGAGCTAGAGGTATTACAACATAGAGGATACTGGCTATGGAAAGCTCAGTTTCCACAAAAGTGGTGTCTACAGCAGCAATTTTGATCAAGGCTGGAGCCTCACACATAAAACCTTCCACCCTATGGTGAGGGCAAAAAGGCAATTGAAAAGTCAATATTGATTGAATCAAGGGTCCCACAAAACCACTGGTCCAAATCACAGCTGCCAACTGTTTGAGAAACTTTGGATGCATGATAATAGTATAGTGAAGGGGGCGGCAGACAGCAATGTAGCGATCATAAGCCATAACAGTCAGGAGAATGCACTCAGTGGAACCCAATCCCAGAACAATATATAGCTGCATAACACAACCAATGTAAGTAATAGTCTTATCAGTACCACTAAGATTCCATAACATCTGAGGGATAATGCTGGTAGTGAAGCAGATATCCAAAAAAGAGAGGTTGGAAAGGAAAAAATACATTGGGGTGTGGAGTTTGGGATCTAGGTAAGAGACCAGTATGATGGTTGTGTTCCCCATCAAGGTAAGAATGTAAAATATGGTGATGATGAAAAGGAGGGCCATCTCTAGTTGAGGCTGGTCGGAAAAACCCAATAGAATGAACCCCATTGGGCTGCTCTTATTGGTCTTTTCCATTATATCTTAACTGTGAGTTAAACTTCCTTGATCGTTCATATTAGTCATCCTGTTATAAGAAAGTAAGAGAGCCTTAGTGAGGGTTATTTTATAATTAGCTTAGCTAAATAGCTAAATAAACCAAAGAAAAAGCAGACATCCTATCAGAAAGAGTTTGGATATTTGACTAAACAAATGAGATGCAGAGCTCCATGGAAGAGGAATACATGCAAAAAGAGCTACAAAAAAAGAAATAATACAATTTAACAAGCAATAATTTTTAAGCATCTACTATATTCAAAGCACTATTGAAAAAGACTGTGATAGAAAGTTTGACACTGGCTGAAACATATATGGATCACACACAAAATAATAGGAACACTGAGATACTTATATGAATATGGATATTTACAGAAAAACTGATACATTAGCCAAAATATGACATAGATGTCTAAAGATGGCAATACCCATTGTTACCTTTTGGAAAAGATAGCTAAATAAATACTTTTATAGAAGTTAATATGGATAAAATTCCCTTTCCAAAGATACTGAGAGGTATAGATATATGGATTGAAGTCATAGAAATTAACACTATAATTACTGTTATTACAATTACTAGAATCACAGATTCTCAAACTTGGAGGGCATTTTGAGGTAACCTACTACAATTCATATCTGAAGAGGCATGTCCTCCCTATCATGCCCAACAAAAGTACAGCCATTCTCCACTTCAAAATTTCCATCAATGGAAAACCTTCTACCTACTGAGTCAGACCACTGAACTTTTAGACAATTTTAATCTTAATAATTTTTTCTTTATATGTATCAGAAGTACACTTCTGCATTCTCCTCCTATTTCTTCTAATTCTGCCTCCTTGGGTCAAGCATAAAAAAGTCCAATTCTTCATCTACATGAAATATCTTTGAAGAATGGAGACAGTTTCAATAAATGTTTCCTCTTCTTCAAGTTAATTTCAATTTTCTCCAACTAATCTTCTTGTGAGACAATTTCTATTCCCCTCACAATTATTATCACAACTTCATAAACTTCTTTTTAAGCTTGTTTCATTTATAAGCGTGTTCATTTCACTGAGTGTGCTAATATAAGTGTTTATAGTGACTCTGGTATCAAAAACTGTCCTCAATACACCAGTTTATGTGTGGCCTGATTTTTTAGCATCTTCTAGACAATTTTATTCTATTGATGCTACTTAGTGATAGTGATAGTTGCAATACTGATATTGATGTGGCATTTTGCATTATAACTTCTTTATATGCATTGAATTTATTTTAAAAGTGAATGGGAAAGGGGCAGCTATGTGGCACAGTGGATAGAGCACTGGCCCTGGAGTCAGGAGTACCTGAGTTCAAATCTGGCCTCACACTTAACACTTACTAGCTGTGTGACCCTGGGCAAGTCACTTAACCCCAATTGCCTCACTAAAAAAAAAAGTGAATGGGAAAAAAGGAAAAAAGTGAATAAAAAATTTAAAAAGGAAATTTAACTCAGGCCACTGAACATTTAGCTTTTTTTCATGCTAAAGAAAGTAGCTATTGAGGGTAAAAGTAGGAAACTGTTCTTAGTTACCTCTCCTTTTTCTTGTTATTTCACTCTCAGCCATTATCCCAACCATAATTTTCATTCATCAATAGTGCATAGTCATAAATCTATACTCACCTAGTACAATGTCCTCATTTCATAGATGAAGAAATTGAAACTAAAGGATATTTTGAATTGCCTACAGTGACATGGATAGTATGACTTCCACCTTTCTATAGTCTGAGTTGCCTTTTTTTGTAAGAGGTATGACCCTTGACTGCTTCTCCCATGTTTGAAACATTGATATTATATTGACTCTTTCATCTCCCTTACTTGTTCATATCTAATTATTCCCTAAATCCTGCCTATTCTATCACAATAAAATCTCTAATATTTACCTTCTCCTTTCTGTTTCCACAGTCACCATTATAGTAGAGACCTGCATTGATCTGTCAGAATTATTATAATTGTCTCCAACAAGATCTTATCTTCTTTCCTCTGCATTCTTTCCCTTCAATTCAACCATTACAAGTTACCAAGATAATCATCCTTGTGTATATATGTGTCTATTCCACTTTTACACTCAAAACTTGGCTAAAGTTCCTCTTTTCTATAAAGTACCACCATGTCTATTATCAATAATTGTATTTCCATAGTCTACACTCTAACCATACCAGCCTACTCTTCACTACTCATAATGCTATATTCTTATTTCTTTCCACGCCTTTGATCACAGTTTCCTATTCTTGAAAAGTTCCCTCATTCCTTCCATTCCAAATTCTTACCAATCATTTAGATCACACCAGAAATGCTTCTTCCTCCTTCCTTCAGAACTCATATAATACTTAAGTTATACCTGTCAAGAATTTATCCTACAATATTTAGTATTTTATTTTTGTCTACATATGTTCATGAAGGGAGAATTTCATTTTATCTAAACTTTTAAATCTTATAATGCCCAGAATAGTGAACTGCATACTAAGTAGGAACTAAATAAATGTATTTCAAATGAAATTAAAGGATATAAGATTCAAGGTAAGAGAGAAATTGTGAGATAGTAGTTTCAAAAAAAAATATGAGGAAGTTAGAGAAATATAAGCTGAGTATAATAAGTAAATTGTGTACAGTGTTAGCTAGAAAAGCTAATGCTATCTTGGGATGCACTGAGATGTATGGCTTCCAGTAATAAATAGGTGATAGCCCTTCCATACTCTTACATGGCCAGAAAACTTCAGATATTCAGAGGATAGCATCAAAACTAGGAAGGCATTTGTGACCATTTCACATGAGGACAATTCCATGGAACTGGGGGTGTTTAACTTATAGAAGAGAAGACTAAAAGGGGGTAAAATAGCTTTCCTTAAATATTTGAAGTTCTGTCACCATGAAATGGGATTTGATTTGTTCAATTTGGATGCAGAGAGTGTGTACTCTTTATGTTGATCTAATGATCCCCTTTCCCCACTACAGTGAGCTAAGGAGAATTTCATCTTGGAACAATGAAAAAACCTCAAACCTGTTTTCACAGCCTTGGCTATATTATTTCACCATGTGTTTACTAGCCTCAGTAGAAAAAAAATCTGTAACAACAAATACAAAAATCATCTATGTCAGTGCTTTATCCATTTGGTCCCAAGAGGTAAATAATCCTCACCTCTGAGACTCATTTGTCATTATGGAGAGGTCCTAATTTCTCAAGGACATTTATGGCTGGTTTTGCCAGTGGTCCTCACAGTAACTACTAGCATAGGTCCAAAGTTACACCTAAATGATTGGGAAACTGTTTCAGTATCTGTGTGAACTCTACTCCCTGCTGAAGAGGCAGATAGTTGACACTTTTCCCTATTAAAACATACAATACAGCTCTGTTATTTACACAACTATAAATTTCTCCTGTTCAGTCAACAAGCATTTATTAAACACTTACCACATGTCAGGTGTTATCCTGTAGTCTTTATTTAAACCCTTTAATCTGAGGTCAAGCTGTGTTCACTTTGTCTATCAGCTAACACAGTATAGTCCTTTTTGTGGCCATGGAGACCAAGTCTGCTAAGTATATAGCACTGGGTCAGATGCCAGAGGGAGACTGCTCACCTTCAGATGAGTTAGGACAAGAGGTTTTTTGTTTGTTTGTTTAACCATAGGCTCCAATATAGCTTTTCTTAGAACCTAGGTAATCAATTGGATGATTTATTTTGGTCCTCTCAATTTCTAGACATCCTTACTCATTTATCCTTGGTTTTATTTTTTGTTTTTGACCTGAATATATTCCAAGAAGATTTCTGAGCCTGCTTCCAAATACATGCTGCTACTTTCTCTCTGTTTTACCTTAGAAAATTTATTTAACCTCACTGTTTCAGTCTACCCATTAATTAAATAGAGATAATAGTAATATTTACCTTCTTCACATGCATGGTTCTTCTAATTATCAAATGGAGTAATTTATGAAAGCATTTTGTAAATTCTAAAGCATCGCTTAAGTGGGAATTACTATTATTAAATTTGCTGCTCAGTCTGGAGATAAGAGTGGAAAGAGCAGAGATAACCCCATTTTAGGTGATGGTAATGATTTTACTAGATGCTTCAGACAGCATTTAGACAACTGAGTATGGTCTTCATGAGATATAGTGCATTTTAAACTACTTATTCCATATTGAAGGAAAGGAATTGTGGTCATTTTTTTTTCAGATTTAGAAGGAATATACAAAAGCATTGAGGCAAAGCATTCATGTCATTTGAAATGCAACTCAAAAGTAACTAATTCTGCTTCCCTTTCATCTCAATCTTTTGAATACAGATACAGATATACCTTCCTATGAACAGTCAAAATCTAACTATAGGAAATAAAGGATAAAAGTATACCTATGCATACATACCAGTAAGAATTTTAGTGCCAGGACAAGAAGCCACAATGACTCCTAGAAGAAGAGCTAGAAAGCCAATCAATTGCAACTTAAATTTATTCCTTGTAGGTGATTTGTCTAATTTGCTCTGTTGAGGACTCAGGAGACTCCCTTTCAGACAACTCTTTTGAGCTACTGTCAGAGAGGTCCCTCTGGTGAGAGAGAAGCAGCAGGGATTTTTGTCTTTATTGTTGCAGAAAAAACAATGATAGGAGTTTTCTGTGCTATACCATCTATCCACTATTGAAAGACTAATTCTGGTCAAAGAAAAACTGAAAAGTCTTTCAGTAACATACTTGAAAATTGGAAATTATAATGAATTAAGTTGAAAGATAGAAAGAATATTTCAATTTTATTTTCTTCCCTTTACTTATGATTTCATTGATAAAGAGAATTCCTAGTGAGAAAATTCTGCCAATGCATATCAGCAGTTCTTCTGCAACTCAAAGTCCCAAGGAGTTTTTTACTTGGAAGTGCTAAAATGTAAGTGGTTTTGCCAGGGTCATGTAGCCAACATTGTCAGAGATGAGTCTTGAAGTGAGACTTGCTATCTCTGAAGCTGGCTTACTGTGTCATGCTGTCTCAAAGGTGCTTTGATAAGGCAACTATTCTAATAAATTACCTCACATAAGGAGTTCATGTCAAACATTTCAAATACAGTATTTTGGAATATTACTAAAATTACTCATTTTTAAAGTTATGTTCAGCTTTATAAAATTTCTCCCCCATAATCATCAGTGCTATCAGCGAAATAAGGAGGACAGTACTATGTCCTCAAAACAATTAATATGTCAGAATATAGTAGAGTGAAAACTAAATATAAGGACAATAAACATTAATATGAATGGGATAAATTATCTTTTTTTTAAAGTGTGGCAATTGGGGTTAAGTGACTTGCCCAAGGTCACACAGCTGGTAAGTGTTAAGTTTCTGAGGCTTGATTTGAACTCAGGTACTCCTGACTCCAGGGCCAGTGCTCTATCCACTGCACCACCTAGCTGCCCCAATAAATTATCTTTTAAAACCAAAGTATCTCTGAATGGATTTGGGAGTCAGGGGATTGCAATATGTTGCTTACCAAAAGGACAACTAAAATATGAGGTTCATTATAAAAATGCTATTTTTCATTTTAATGACTGATTTTGGTTTTGCATTGCTGTCATTTCCAAAATTTTCCTTTCTTTCATAACCCAACCTCACAACAAAGGAAAATAGTTTAATAAAACTCAGTATTTTTGCATCTGAGAGACTATAAAACAATTGTCTCCTGTGATCCTATTGTCATTGAGAATCCATTGAAAGGACTTTGAAGATAAAGTAAGAGAGGTAGAGGAAAAAATGCAAAAAGAAATAAGAGTGATGCAGGAGGGCCATGAAAAAAGTAAAAAACTTGAAAGCCAAATTGGCCAAATGGAAAAGGAGGTACAAAATCTCTCTGAAGAAAATCATTGCTTAAAAATTAGGATTGAGCAAATAGAAGCTAATGATTTTATGAGAAATCAAGACACAATAAAACAAATCCAAATGAATAAAAAATAGAGGGCAATGTGAAATATCTTCTTGGAAAAACAGTTGACCTGGAAAATAGATCCACGATAGATCATGTGAAAATTATTGAAATACCTGAAAACCATGATCCAGGAAAGATATCCTCTTCCAGGGAATTGTCAGGGAAAATTGCTCTGATATTATAGAAGCAGAAAGTAAAATAGAAATTGAAAGAATCCACTGATCACCTCCTGAAAGATATCCCAAAATTAAAACTTCCAGGAATATTATAGCCAAATTTCAGAGCTCCCAGGTCAAGGAGAAAATATTGCCATCAGTCAAGAAGAAAAAATTCAAGTACTGTGGAGCCACAGTCTTGATATCACAAGATCTAGCAGCCTCCACATTAAAGTATCAGAGGGCATGGAATATGATATTCTAGAGGACAAAGGAATTGGGATTATAGCCAAGAATCACCTATCCAGCAAAACTGATTATAATCTTTCAGGGGGAAAAATGGGACTTCAATGAAAAAGAGGACTTTGCGGTATTTATGATGAAAAGACCTGAACTGAATAGAAAATTTGACTTTCAAATACAAGACCCTAAAGAAGCATAAAAAGGTAAATAGGAGAATCCATTGAAAATATGAAGTTGTGCTTATCTTCATCCCTCTGGAACCAATAGTGATCATTAATTTCAATCTGATTTCTTATGTCTTTTAAGTTTTCATTATATTCATGTGATTACTATCAATACTATTTTCTTGGCTTTTTTTTTTACTCTGCTTAAATTCATTCAACCCTTCCCATATTTCTTTGAATTCTTCATATTCATCAATGCTTATCTGATGTTCATAGCCCATTATATTCATATGGTGACATTTGTTTAACCTTTCCTCAATCTATATGCACTCATATTCTGTTTCCAATTTTTAGCTACCACAAAAAGTATTACTATAAATCTCTTGTTATACATGATATTTATCTTTCCATCTTTGATTTCCTTAAGATATGCCTTATATGTGTGGAAATTTATTTTGATTTGGGGACCCTACCTTTGGGCTGAGATTAATAAGCCTTAGGCCCTCAGGGTCTTTTCTGTGTGAGGGCCTAGTGCTCCTCCCCCTCCACTTCAGCTGAGCCAAAAAGCCCCGTGGGCTGAGATGCCAGGTCAGACAGCTGGGGGGAAAGCCCCAGTTCCCTCTGCCCTGAGTGGATCTATCCAAGAGATCCCAAGCTCATCTAGGCCAGCCTCTGGCATAGCCCATGCAGAGGTCCCTGCATTCCTGGGTATGGTACGCGAGACACTTGAGCGTCTCCTCCCCCCGGCTGCAGCGCTAGGGTGGCCAGCAGATTAGCTTGGTGTGTGGGGGACTGCAGGAAGCCCCGAGATTTGAGTGGAGAGAAAGAAGATATATAGACCGGAGAGTTAGATGGTAAGAGGGAGAGAAACGCCAAGGGAGCTAAGAGGAACAAGGGAGAAGCTGGAGGATTAATAGGAATGGACAAAGTGGGGCTGACAAGATTAAGGAGGACTCCGAAGACTAGAGGCACTGAGGAGAAAGGGAGAGGCCAGAAGGTTAAGAGAAATGGAAACGGACAGAAAGGGGCTGGCTACAAGGAAGCTAAGGAGACTGAGGCTACATAAAGAGAGGAGGAGGCTAAAAAAGTTCCAGGCACAGCAGGTGGAAAGAGATGCCCTGGAAAACAGTCAGGTTGTACATTTTATTTCCCTGTATTTTTATGTTTAAATAGTATCTCATAAATAAACTCTGCTTTGGTTATATAGTTAAGAGGCTTCTTAATCTTTTGCTTATCAATTTGGGAGCAGTGTGGAGAAATTTTTAAATGGCCCATACTAAGTTAATAGCAGTCAGAAAGACAGCTAGTCAAAAGTCCCAGATTAGTCCTCCAGTCAGATTAGTCCCCCCAAATTAGGCCAGCAAGTTAACAAAATATTTCTACATTTGAATGGCGACCACAGCAGGACTTACAGCCAAATTATAATTTTCCAAACTTATCATTTTTCATATAGTTATAATTTTTCATAAGTCCAATTATAATTTTTTCAGACTAGATTAGCTAAATAATAAGTAATTTTTACATATGTGTGAATGTATCAGATTTCTATAAATTTACTGTATTCTCATTTCTATTTTAAATATAAAACCAGTATAGCTCCCCTCAGAGAAACAAGGGATACTGTTACTATGTCTTTTAGAGGAAGCAGAATCTTGAGTGATTCAGAATTTAACTATAATTTTAAGAGACTGTTAGTAAAATCAAGTCAATAGATAGTTATCAAGTGACTTTTCTAGGCACTATGTACTCTGTTCCTGGGGGTTCAAAGAAAAATCAAATAATAATAATAATAATAACAACAACAACAAAAAGAAAAGCAGTACCTGCTCTCAAGGAGCTTAAATCCTAAAGGAGACACTCACTAGAACTATGATTAAAGATGACGAAGAAATGCTTCATCCAGAAGGTGGGAATGTGGTTGAAACTTGAAGGAAGCCAGGGAAGCAAAGGGGTGAAGAAGAGGAGGGAGATAATTCCATGAATGAATAATAGCCAGTGAAAATGTCAAGAGTTAGAAGATGTAGTGTCATATAAAGGAATCATTAAGGAAGCCAGCATCACTGGAAGGAAGAGTATGTGGAAGAAATGAAACTATAAGAAGACAGGAAATGTAGGAAGGGGACAGATAATGAAGAGCTTTAAACACCGAAGAGAGCATTTTGTATTTGATTATGGGATTCTTGAGGAGCCACTGGAGTTTATTGAATGGGGAAGGGGTGGCAAGGTCAGACTCAGACTTTAGAAAGATCAATTTGACAGCTGAGGGCAGAATGGACTAGAGTGAGGAGAGACCTCTCACACTGTATACTGAAATAAGGTCAAAATGGGGACATGATTTACACATAAAGGATGATACCATAAACAAATTAAAGGAGTATGGAATTGTTTATCTGTCAAATTTATGGGCAGGGGAAGAATTTAGGACCAAAGAAGATATAGAGAATAAAATTAAATGTAAAATAGATCATTTTGATTATATAAAATTAAAAAGCTTTTGCACAAACAAACTAATGTAGCCAAGATTACAAGGGAAGTAGAAAACTAGGAAAGAATTTTTGAAATAAATATCTCTGATAAAGGCCTCATTTCTTAATTATATAGAGAACGGATTCAAATTTATAAAAATACAAGTCATTCCCCAATTGATAAATGATCAAAGGATATGAACAGGCAGTTTTCAGACAAAAAAAAAATCAAAGCTATTTATAATCATATGAAAAAATGCTCCAGATCATTATTGATCAGAAAAATGCAAGTTAAAACAACTCTGAAGTATCACTTCACACATATCAGAGTGGCAAATATACCAAAAACAGAAAATATTGGATGTTGGAGGGAATGTGGGAAAGCTGGGATGCTAATCCTCTGTTGGTGGAGTTGTGAAATAATCTAGCCATTCTGGAGAGTAATTTGGCACTATGCCCAAAGAGCTATAGAACTGTGCATACCCTTTGATAGCAATACCACTGCTAGGTTTATATCCCAAAGACATGCCCAAAAAGAGAAAAAGACATTTGTACAAAAATATTCATAGTACCTCTTTTTGTGGTGGCTAAGAAGTGGAAATCAAAGGAATGCCCATCAATTGGGGAATGGCTAAACAAGCTGTGGTCTATGATTGTGATGGAATATTATTGTGCTATAAGAAATGACAAGCAGGATGATTTCAGAAAGGCCTGGAAAGACTTATATGAACTGATATATGGTGAAGTGAGCAGAACCAAGAGAATGTTGTGCACAGAGACAGCAATATTGTTTGATGAAGAACTGTGAATGACCTAACTATTCTCAGCAACACAATGCTCCAAGACATTCCCAAATGACTAATGATGAAGCATACTATCCATCTTCAAAGAAATAAGTGATATTTATGGAAAAGACTTAAATATGCTATTTTTACTTACTTTTATTTTTCTTTTATTCAAGTTTTCTTATAAAAATTATTAATATAGTAATGTTTTACATAATTGCACACATATAATATATATAACATATAACATGTATAGATATGATTGCTTACCACCTCAGGGAATGAGAAGGGGAGGGAGGGTATGAGCAATAGAATTTCAAACTCAGAGCTTTAAATAAAAATGTTTATTATCAAAATTTTTTAAAAAACACTTATAGAGATTCAATTACAAAGTACTCCTTAAAGTAATAAAGAAAAACTTAAGTATGTGGAAAAATATTTCAGTGTTCATTGCTGAGCTATGTCAATACTACCAAATGTAGATCTAAAACAATAAGGGATATTATGAGCAATATAGGAATGATTCCTTCGCAATTCAAATTATCATATAAATTAGTATTAATCAAAACCATCAATATTGATTAAAAATAGAGTAGATCATTAAAACTAACTAGACAAGGAAAAACCCGAAATAAGATCAGAATATAAAATCCCAGTTGTTCCATATAGCCTAAAGCATAAATTACTTAGGAAAGAATTCCCTATTTGACAAAGATTGCTGGGGCAGCTAGGTGGTGCAGTGGATAGAGCACCAGCCCTGGATTCAGGAGGACCTGAGTTCAAATCCGGCCTCAGACACTTGACACTTACTAGCTGTGTGACCCTGGACAAGTCACTTAACCCTCATTGCCCTGCCAAAAAAAAATTGCTAAAAAAAGGAAAAGTCTGTCTGGAAGAAAGTAGAAATAGCTTTCTATATGAAAAAGTGGGACGATTCAATGGGACATTTAGGTAAAATAAAACAAAAGATATCAATAAAAATTTGTTTTAAAATACATAAATTTAAAAGGTGATATAAAAATATCAATAAATTTTTAAAAGTAAAAATAGAAATTAGCATATTCACACAAGATCACTTAATTAGTTGCCAATTTGACTAGGTTACTCTTCAAAAACTTTCAATGACTCCCTATTTCCACTTGGATAAAATGCAACATTTCAACCTCCCCTTTAAAACTGGTTTTACATTATTCTCTTGAACTCTACATTCCAGCAACTTGAATCAATGCCAAGTTTTCCCATAGCTTTATATTCACAGAATCTATCCTTCAGGACTAGAATATGCTCTCTCTACTTCTCTGCCTTTTAGAAGTGATAAAATGACAAGTGATAAAGCAGAAGTGAATAGTCTAGCGTTTATCCCAATAACTATTTTTCAAATAAAATACAGTTTAGGTGCTTTCAAATCACGACAGCCAATTAGATTCAATTGTTATGTGAGTGATCTCCTATAGTTAGAAGGGTATATATGATCTGCTGTGAATGACTTAGTTATTTTCAGCAATGCAGTGACCCAAGACAAATCTGAAGGACTTATGAAAAATGCAATCCATGTACAGAGAAAGAACTGGTGGTATCTGAATACAGATTAAAACATTTTTATTAGTTCCTTTTTCTAAAGGTTTTTTATCTGTTTTCCTTTAAAACCTAACTAATGAGGAAATGTTTTGCATGACTACACAAGTATAACTTATATTGAATTTCTTGAATTCTTGAGGTGGGGTGGGGAGGGAGGGAGGAAGGGAATTCAGAAAACAAAGTTTTAAAAATCTATGTTAAAATTTGTTTTTACATGTAATTTGGGAAAAAAAATTCTAAATTTAAAAAACATTTTAAAAGAAGTGTCTATAAACTCTTTGGTATGACAAAGATATCCAATGGCCATCCCTTTATTAATAACCTGCCTGGTTATTAATAAATTTATTAAATTACCCAGAAAGTATGTCTCTCATATTTTTAATCATCACCCTGTAGAGAAAGAGATATACTTTGGAATAGATACACATTTTCCTTAGAGGGAAAACCAAAGGCCCAATATAGAAAAAGGAAAAAATGTTCCCATCATGTTTCCCCTCCACAAACACATAAGCAACAGGTAATTTTTTGATGGCATAAACACATGGTAACATCAGGGGTTGTAATTGATCCTCTAGGAGTTTCTCCCATCTCCCCTCTGTCATGCAGTAGCAAAAGACTTCCAGTATATTTTTGAAGCATGTTTCTTCAATCTTCATTTCCTGAGCCTCTCTGGAATCTCACGTGATAAGAGAAAGAAATTGTCTTTCTTTAACATGGTCACAGCCTTGGGGCTTCCTGTGATCAAATAAGAGGGGCATCAGAATGCTTTGTTCATCCACAGACATTGTCTTCAATAATATACTTCACTTGACTGTACTTTTTTTTTTTTACAAGGAAGGTCTCCCATTTGAAGAGGAGGGATTTGGGGGGGTGTTGAGTAGTAAGAGTGATACAAAAACAGGAAGAAAAGACCATCAATGAAACCTTTAAAACAGAGAATAGAGCAGAAGGAAGTTCAAAAGGGACCCAGACAAATAAGGCAGTTTTCTTACTATTATGTTAAATTTAATATGTCCTTTTTTTTAAAGTGAGATAATTGGGGTTAAGTGACTTGCCCAGGGTCACACAGCTAGTAAGTGTTAAGTGTCTGAGGCCGGATTTGAACTCAGGTACTCCTGACTCCAGGGCCAGTGCTTTATCCACTGTGCCACCTAGCTGCCCCTAATATGTACTTTTAAAATTAAGCAAACTATGCAATATAAATTCACAGTTTTCTTTACAAATCTTTCCTAACAATCTATTTTACAAGATTTTACAAGTCTTTTTCTTTACAACCTTTCTTTAAAATGTCTTTGTATTATTAAATGTTCCTATTTATTGGTATTTGTTGAGTTCATAATAAAAATTATTTTTTAAACTATTAAGTAAGAAAAATGTAAAAAACTCTGTTGTAGAAGATTAGTCCACTAAACCAGTACCAGGAAAGAATCTTTTTATTTCTTCCAAACCCAAGAAGCTAACCATAGGTGAGCTAGGCCTTTGGACAGGAACAGCATACTGATTGCCACCCAACAGGAAATTCTTTCTAAAGAAAAACTACAAACCCCTTTGCTACATGCTACTTTTTCTCTCATTCATTCATTATCAAGTTCTATAAAATTCAAATCATAATAGATGACATTAATGTACTGCTTTAAAGCTTACTCTGAAATAGCATGGAAAAGTATATGGAAAATTGACCTTGAAAGAATGAAGACCTTGGTTCAAGTCTTATCTGTGAAGCAAATTGGCTGAGTAACCCTAGGCAAGTCACTTAAACCTCTCCATGTTCTAAGAAAAAATTTTAAACTATAAGTTATATGAAAGCTGCCAACCTGCACAAGTAAGGAAATTTTTTTTTATCTGTTAGTTCTGTTGAAAAGAGAAACTGTCTGCACATAAACAGAGGGAGAAAACTACTCCCAGAGTGAGGGGAAGTTGAAAAGAGAACTGTCCCCCACAGAAACAGAGTAAACTTAAAGAAATGAGTGAAGCACAGTTAAGTTAAACTGCTCTCCACAGATACAGAGTAAGAGACACCAGAAAACTCTCCCTTATGCAAAGAGAGTGAGAGACTATTTCTCCCACAGTGCAGTGAAGTACAGTTCTGCAAGGCAAGAACCCATTTATTATTATTATTGTTCTTATTATCATCATCATTATTATTATGCTCATCAAAGAAAGTATGTATGCACGGGAGCTTCTCAGGAGAGTGGCTCACTCTAACTTGAGGAAGGCAGATGTTTAAGCAGTAAAGTCACAGTCCTTGGACAATTAAGATTCACGGCTTCATTGCTATGTCAGTCAGGTTTGGCATCTGATTAATTCCCTGCTTTCTGGTTTGAAACAGAATGTTTTTCCTTCCATTTGAACAACATGGATCAGACTTACAGTGTGATAAGGGAATGTGAAATAGGGAGAGGAGACTGGGGGCTGGGGAACTTTGCAGACAACGATATCTCTTGGAAGGTCCAGGAAACCCGAAATGACTCAGGAATGTTAGAGAAGACAGGGATTCTAGCAGATAAAAATGTCTCTGGAAGGGCTATAAATTCCCAGATGGCTTAAGGCCTGCTTCAAAATTGGTAAGTATTGTTCTCAGTATTTTTACCACTTGCACATCCTGCCAGGTCCGTCTTGTCACCACAAAGGACTTTTGACATGTTAGGTCAGGTTTTCATCCAGCTCCTCTGTTAAATAAGGGAATTCTAACAAATCCAAATAGTTAGTATAATCATTAATCATTTCATTGGTATATGAACTATCTAGTTTTGTACAGTTCTCTATACCAATGAAATCTCAGGTGTATTCCAGTTCCCATCCCTTTAAAATTTATAAAGCATTTTATATACTTGTACCAAGAGCCATTTTCTAGGACAAAAATTATTTTGATATGAAAACAGAAATAAAACTCATAGTCATTCAGCCATATCACAGAGAACAGGACCCTCCTCACCCCCAAAGGAGCTGAGAAGAAGGAGGACTTCAGATGAAGAGTGCCAAAATGATGAATCCCTAGGGTGGTAAATGGAGAAGGCTGTGCTATATCATGGCTAAGGACAGCACAGTATAGCTAAGTGAGGTATAGAAATGGCAATTAGAAAAGGGAGCAGCTCTTTCGCCTCCTGATCATTGCCATCATGGGCCGCATGCATGCTTCCGGGAAGGGCCTGTCCCAGTCGGTTTTGCCGTACCCCTGCAGCGTGCCCACATGGCTGAAGCTCACCTCGGACGACGTGAAGGAACAGATCTACAAGCTGGCCAAGAGGGGCCTGACGCCCTCCCAGATCGGTGTGATCCTGAGGGATTCTCATGGTCTGGCACAAGTGCGCTTTGCAACGGGCAACAAAATTTTGAGAATTCTCAAGTCCAAAGGACTTGCCCCTGATCTCCCTGAAGATCTTCATCACTTGATCAAGAAAGCTGTTGCTGTTCACAAACATCTTGAGAGAAACAGAAAGGATAAGGATTCTAAATTCCGTCTGATTCTCAATGAGAGCCAAATTCACAGGCTGGCTCGTTACTACAAAACCAAGAGAGTGATCTCACCCAATTGGAAATATGAATCATTCACAGCCTCTGCTCTAGTTGCATAAATTTTGGTTTATGTACTAAAATAATAAAATCACATCTACATGAAAAAAAAGGGAGCAATCATAATCACTAAGGGAAAAAATGTAATCCCATCACAAACAATGCCAGCAACATGTGACAAAATCCTACCCTTCCCATGGTAGTCATAACTACATTATTCTATCTACAAATACTACTAGTTTGTCTGCTTTCCTTGACAAGTTATTCACCCCCCAAAATGCCTAAATGATTATTCAGATTATGCACATACACATTTACACATATGATTATAGCTTTTTAAGCATTTTATGTCTCCCTATGACCAAATACTGTTTCTAGGTAGAGACCACGGTATTTTGAGGGCAAGAGTTTCACATCATTTTCTTTCTCCCTTTGTATTCATTGCAGTATTCATCACACTGTTGTAATAGTAGCTCATATTCATATATCACTTTAAGATGTACAATGCAATTTACTTTCAATAACCTTATAAGAGAGATGATACAAGTAGTATTGACTTCATTTTTTAAAATGAAGAAATTGAGATGTCCTCAATTTCACCCACTTACTCAAGGTAATGGAATGTGACAGAGCTAGGAGATAAACACAAGTCCTCCCACTTTAATTCTAGTGCTTTTTATACTATGACAGATAAACGCTCATGGCAAGTACTTTGTAAATATTTATTGAACTGAAATAAGTTTTAATATTTAACACAGAAAAATTGTATTCAATAAAAATACATAGATACTATGAAAATCATAGAGAAGTCTTTCAGGAGCAAAGTTAGTCCTCAATTGAATAGTCAACTCCATGATAGTTTTGTTTGTCTAAATTTTTTTGTTTCTCCAGTACCTATGACAGGGCTGTGGGTATATTGCATGTTCAACAAATGTTTTTGAATAGAGTTTAATCTGAAAGAAGAGTTGAAAAAACTGTCTAGATAGGAGTTCACACAAATTCAGGGGAGAAAAAGGATGAATTCAACTGAACATATATCTTATGCTGGGTTTACTTAATAAAGAAACAATTGCATTTAGCAATTTTTTTATGAGGAAAAGGACTGCTGACTATAACAACTGTGGATCTCAAAAAAAAAAAAAAAGAGAAATGCATTGAAAAGTTTAGTGTACACAAGGTCCAGCAATCCCCTATTGGACTGAATTAACTAAACGACCAGTTATTTCAGAAACATGATGTGCTTTTCCCAAGAAGAACCATATTTTTCACAAGATATGCATGATGTTACATGTTCTTAGGATGGTTTATTAGATTATTGCAGAGGGGATTTTATTACTTGCAATTTTTTTAAAATAACATTCTTGTGCTTTAAAAAGGTTAAATGAGATCTTATACAGGAAGAGGGATAAGTTAACATTTTAAGGTTCACTTGAGCTGTAAGATTCTAGGCATAGCACTGGCCCTGGGTTCAGCAGGACCAGAGTTCAAATCTGGTCTCAGACACTTGACATTTACTAGCTGTGTGACCATGAGTGAGTCACTTAACTCTCATTGCACTGCCCCCCCCCAAAAAAAATATTCTATGCATACTTCATCCATAGTTGTATGTCTCCCTTACCTTGTATCTTTTCCTAAAAGCCTTATCAGTGCCTCTTTCATATCTTTGTTCCTCAAAGTATAAATAAGGGGGTTAAGGGTAGGAGTCACCACAGTGTATAAAAGTGTGATGAATTTGCCCTGTCTGTGGGAATATGAGCTGCTGGGTTGAATATAAACAGCTGTGCTTGGCCCATAAAAGAGGGACACCACCAAAAGATGTGACCCACAGGTTTTCAAGGCTTTATACCAAGCCTGGGATGACCTGATTCTCATCACTTCCTGAGCAATGAGTGCATAGGAGATTAAGATCAGTCCCAGAGGCAGGAGGAGCAAGACCAAGGAAGCCACAAAAAGCTGTATTTCATTGGCATGAATATCTACACATGCCAACTTGATCATGGCAGGCACCTCACATACAAAAGTGTAGAGCTTTCTGTGCCCACAGAAAGGCAGCTGAAGAGTGATGGTGCTCTGAATCAGTGTATTGCCCAAACCACTCAACCAAGCAACCCCTGCAAGGCTCTGACACAGTCTTGGGTGCATGAAAGTAGCATAGTGCAGTGGTTTACAGACAGCAGCATAGCGATCAAATGCCATGACCGCCAGGAGAACACATTCAGTGGATCCCAGTGCCAGAGAGACATAGAGTTGAATGGCACAGCCTATGGGAGTGATGGTCTTGGCTGGTCCTCTCAAGTTCCACAGGAGCTGAGGAACAATACTTGTGGTGAAACAGAGGTCAATGAAGGACAGGTTGCTGAGGAAGTAATACATTGGGGTGTGGAGTTTGGAATCCAGGTGAGAGACCAGGATAATAGCCATGTTGCCTACAAGGGTCAGAATGTAGGAAATCAAAACAACAATGAAGAGGATTTTCTCCAGTTTGGGCTGGTCTGAAAAACCCACCAGGATGAAGTCACCGCCTGTGCTGTCATTAATCATTCCCATCGTTGTAATCAAAGGCAGAAGAAAATGTAAAGTTCTGGAGAGATGGTCGTGGTATTCATTGATAGTAAAAGCAACTTTGAAAGAGAACTATCAGAAATGTTATAATTGAGAGGCATAATCACTGACAGTGGTTGAAAATTCAGAGAATCTGTGACACTACAAAAGAACTAAATAGAAGTAATGAGTAATATATAACACAGACATTAGTGAGTCAACTCAAAATTACTCACCCTGGGAACTCCTAGAGCATCTTGCTGCTTCCTTCCTATCTCAGAGCTATCCGTTAGAAACCCGTCAAAAGATTAACATGGAAAGGAAGAACACAGGACCAGAAGAACCTTTGGATCATTCTTCGGTAATTCCTAGTCTTATTGAGAAGAAAATAAATGACATTTTCTTCATCACAAATCACATAACTTTTCCTTTTCTTTGTCAACATCACAATAAAACATATTTATAAAAGGTAAAATATGTATAATTCATAATGTTTATATAATATATAATACTTCATAGGCAATTTTTTAATTTCCCAAGATACTTTAGATGTTTTTCTTTCATGAGTTTCAAAAGTGGACAATCACTCCAAAAAATATCAAAATAATGCCAAAGGACAATGCCTGGAGCAGCAAAACCCACAGAAAAAGGTGCTAAAATCATCTTCTAACCAAGAAAAGCTTGGAAGATCAGAAGGAGGAAGCTGCTGTGCTGATGCAAGAGTTGAGCCCAACCCCACAGTCACCCTGACATAGATCCAGTCCCAGGAAAGCCTCACCAGAGAAGGAGACCCCCAGAGCCTCTGAATCAGCTGAAGCACCAGTATCATCTGGAACTAAGCTCACAGTCTGGTGAGAGGGCTGAGCCCTGGGCAGGGGGGAAACTACAGGGGTCTATGCTGGTGCTGAGGCAGAACTTGGGTTTTCACCCCTGCTGAGAACCAGGAGGTAGGCTGAAGTAGCAGTGGTCTAGGTGAGGGAGGGGCACAGGCTCGTCAGAGCTGACAACCACAACACACAAAGCTGGTTGATTAACAAGTTGGTCTGGGGTTATCTATGGACCAGGGAACAGGCCAGGCAAGTGAAGAACCTGATTCTCCTTAAATCATACCACGTGGGACTTCTTAAGCTTGAGATACTGCAGACTGGAAACAGTGCCCCACTTTAAGGAGATAAAAGTCTAGTAAAAGAAAGGCACGATAAGCAGACTGAGAAAGGTGAGGACCATAGAAAGTTTCTTCAGTAACAAGGAAGACCAAGGGACACCCTCAGAGGAAGATGTCAACATCAGGGCCCCTATATCTAAAGCTTCCAAGAAAAATATGAATTGGTCTCAGGACATAGAGGTGCTCAAAAAGGACTTTGAAGATAAAGTTAGAGAGGTGGAGAAAAACATGGAAAGAGAAATGAGGGGGATGCAGGAAAGACATGAGAAAAAAGTCAACAGCTTGAAAAGTCAAATTGGCCAAATGGAAAAGGAGATACAAAAGCTCTCTGATTAGGATTGAACAAATGGAAGCCAGTGACTTTATGAGAAACCAAGACACAATAAAGCAAATCCAAATGAATAAAAAAATAGAGGGCAATGTAGAATATCTTCTGGGAAAAACTGCTGACCTGGAAAATAGGTCCAGGAGAGATAATCTGAAAATTATTAGTCTACCTGAAAACCATGATCAAGGAAAGAGCTTAGACATCATCTTCCAAGAAATTGTGAGGGAAAATTTCCCTGATATTCTGGAAGCAGAAGCTAAAATAGAAATTGAAAGAATCCACCGATCACCTCCACAAAGAGATCCCAAAAGGAAAACTCCTAGGAATATTACAGCCAAATTCCAGAGCTCTCAGATCAAGGAGAAAATATTGCAAACTCCCAAAAAGAAAGAATTCAAGTACTGTGGAGCCCCAGTCAGGAGAGCAAAAGATCTATCAGCTTCTACATTAAAGGACCAGAGGACATGGAATATGATATTCCAAAGGGCAAAGGAAATGGGATTACAACCAAGAATCACCTACCCAGCAAAACTCAGCATTATCTTTCAGCGGAAAAAATGGGACTTTAATGAAAAAGAGGACTTTCAGGTATTCATGATGAAAAGACCTGAACTAAATGGCAAATTTGGCTTTCAAATACAAGACCCTAGAGAACCATAAAAAATGGAGTTGGGAAACATACCTGGGGTTGTGCAGTGGGTGACTGTCTTGTGCCTGATGCCGGGTTTTGGCTGGGATCCCCCTGGGTCCAGGGGTGATGATTTGTCCACTGTGTCACTTAGCTAGATGATAACATCTTTAGGGTTAAATTGAGGGGTGAAGGGAATTCACTGGGGGAGGGGGAAGGGCAGAAGTGAAATCCTACATGAAAGAAACAGGAAAAGGCTTATGGAGTGGGGGAAGAGATGGGAGAGGAGCAGGGCAGTAAATTAATTTTACAGTCATCAGAAAAGGCTCAAGGACCTTAAACTCATCAGAGTTGCCTCAAGGAGGGACTAACAGACACACCCAACTGGGTGGAGTAATCTATTTAATCTGGGCAGTAAATGAGCCTAACACTTATCAGAATTGGCTCAAAGACCTCAATCTCATTAGAATTGGTTCAAGGAGGGAATAATGTACACACTCAATTGGGTGGAGTAATCTCTCTAACCCTGCAGGAAAATAGATGGGGAAGGGGATAAATTTAGAGACCGGGGCAAAAGAAGGAAGGGCAGAGTGGAGGAGGGGACAGACAGAAGCAAATCCCTTTTGAAGAGTGATAGAATGAAAGAAGATGGATAATAGAATAAATATCATGGGGAAGGGAATAGGATGGAAGGGAAACAGTTAACAATAGTAATCATGAAAAAGGGAAAAGGGGGGAAATTGTACAAAAAATATTTATAGCAACACTTGGTGGAGGCTAAGAATTGAGAATCAAGGGAATGTCCATCAATTGAGGAATGATGGAAAAAGCTGTGTTATATGATTGTAGTGGAATGGTCTTGTGCTACAGGAAATGACAAACAGGATGATCCCAGAAAAACCTGGAAAGACTAATGAACATTGATGTATAGTGAAGTGAGCAGAGCTGAGAGGACATTGTGCATAGTGACAGCAGTATTGTTCAATGAGCAATTGTGAATGACTTAACTACTCTCAGCAGTGCAATGATCCAAGACAATCCCAAGGAACTAATGAAGAAGCTTACCATGCACCCCTATAGAAAGAACTGATAAAAAGAACACTTGTGGATTGTACATATATAACCTGATTGCGATCTTGTGGAGGGGGAAGGAAAGGGAGGGAGAAAAATTTGGAACTCTAAATCTTATGAAAATGAATGTTGAAAACTACCCTTACATGTAACTGGAAAATAAAATAAATGTTTATTGCTGAAAAAAAAATAAATTTAATTTTAAAAATATATAAAATATCCAAAATAACAAAATAAGAAATAGGAAAATAAATTATTTCAGAAAAGGACATGAGCATCAAGTGAACAATAAAAGGGGAAAAACAGAAACATATGGATTTGCAAATTAATTCTATCAAACATTCAAAGGGTAATTAATTACAATATCACATAAAATTCTAAGCAATAGACAAAATAGCCTACTAAATTCCTTCAATAAACCAAATATTGTCTTGATACTTAAACTAGGGAGGGACAAAACAGAAAAAAATATATACCAATATTCCCAATGAATATCCATGCAAAAAATTTAAATAAAATGTTAACAGACTTCAATATATACATTCTATATACACTTATACAAGATTATACATTATGACTAAGTTGAATTTATATGAGGAATAAATGGTTGGTTCTATATTAGTAAACTTTATAAACATAATAGACCACCCCAGTTATAAAAACAAATTTTTAAATCACAAAAAATTGTTAAAAATAATAAAACACATAATAATAAATGTACCTTTCTTTAATAAAAATGATGTTTATCTAAAATAAAAGGCCAGTCTTAAATGTCATATCAAACTAAAGGATTTTTGTATAAGATTTGTAGTAAAATAAGGTTGTCTATAATCACCACTATTATCATAGTACTAGAAATGCTAATTATAGTAATTAGACAAGAAAAAATAAAATGAGGGAACAAGCACAGGTTAAAGGGGAACAAAATTATTCCTTTTTGAAAGACAATACGATGGTCTACTTGGAGAATGCTAGAGAATTGGTCAAAAATTAATTGAAATAATAGTTTCAATTAAATAGAAATATCAGCAAAAGTGTAGGACAAAACACACAAATCATAAATATTTCCAACAAAATCTAATAGAAACAGAAATTAATAATTTTTCATTCAAAGAAATTATAGAATATATAAAATATTTGGGAGATATTATCAAAATATCTCTACAGTTACTAATGATCTTAGAACTTCAAAACACACTTTAGAGAAATAAAGACATCTAAATAATTGATATTTTGATTTTTTGTGCCATGCAAATATAATAAAATGATAATACTACCCATATGTATTTACTTATTTAGCAGCATACCAAACTACTGAAGAATTTCTTTATAGATCAAAAAATGTAACAAAATTTATCTGAAGGAATAAATGTCAAGAATTTCTCGGGGCAGCTAGATGTCACAGTAGATAGAGCACCGGCCCTGGATTCAGGAGGACCTGAGTTCAAATCTGACCTCAGACACTTAACACTTACTAGCTGTGTGACTCTGGGCAAGTCACTTAACCCAATTGCCTCACAAAAAAAAAAAAAAGAATTTCTCAAGAGAAATAAGGGAAAGGGTGGGAAAGAATACCTAGCAGTGCCAGATTTCAAACCATACTACAAAGCAGTTTTAGGACTAGTTTAAAAAAAAAAAAGGTTAATCATTGATATAGATCAGGTACAAAACAGAAAAGCAAACATAAACAGCATCATAGCTGTCGATTAGATTAAGAACTCACTTCCTGACAAAAAAAATTTCTTGGAAAATTAGAAAATAGTCTTAGAAATTAGATGGACTCAAGAGAAAGGATAAAAAAGTAAGCAGGTGACAGAAATCATAAGGGATTCAATAAGGTCAAATCATTTACATTCCTGCAATAGAAAATATACTTGTAACTCAAAAAATCTTTCTCATTATTAGGGCAGTTAGAATGAGGATTCCTAGACAGCGGGCATGGGTGTGAATTGGATATGATGGGGTAATTATCTTAAAAAATAAAATTAAGGAGTAAGAAAGAAGAATGCACTGGGAGAAGGGGAAAGAAGAGGTAGAATGGGGTAAATTTTCTGACATAAGAGAGGCATGATAGAGCTTTTACAGAGGAGAAGATGGGGAATAGGGGGAAAAGGAAGTGCATGAACTTTACTCTCATCAGAATTAGCTCAAAGAAAAGAATAACATACAAACTCATTTAATATAGAAATCTATCTTACCCTTCAATAAAATAGGAGGAAAAGGGGATAATAGAAAAGAGATGCTGAAAGAAGGGATGGAGGATTGGGGAAGGTAAAAGTCAGAAGAATAACATGAGAATGGACAAGGTAAAAGGAGAGAAAGAGTAGGATGAATGGAGAAAATAGAATAGAGGGAAATACATAGTAATCATGACTGTGAAAAACAATTTACAGCAAGTATCTCTGATAAAGACCTCATTTCTCAAATATATGGAGAACTGAGTCATTTATAGAAATAGAGCCATTCCTCAATTAATAAATGGTCAAAGGATATAAACAGGCAGTTTTCAGATGAAGTAATCAAACTCTCTGTAGTCATATAAAATAAATGCTCTCAATCACTATTGATTCAAGAAATGTGAGTTAATACAACTCTGAGCCCCATACCTATAAGATTGGCTAATAAGGCAGAAAAGAAAAAAAGACAAATGTTGAAGGTGATGTCAGAAATTTGAGACACTAATGCACTGTGGGTAAAGGAGTATACTGATTCAACCATTTTGTAGAGCAATTTGGAACAAAAACAAAGAGCTATAAAACCATATAACCCTTTGACCAAGCAATACCACTACTACTAGCAATATCCCAAAAAAGATTTTTTAAAAGGGAAAATGACTTAAATGTACAAAAATTCTTATAGAAACTCTTTTAGTGGTGACAAGGAATTGGAAATTGAGAGCACGTCCATCAACTGAGGAATGGCTGAACAAGTTATTGTGTATGATTGTGATAGAATACTATTGTGCTATAAGAAATGATGAACAGGATGCTCTCAAAAAAACCTGTAAAGACTTACATAAACTGATGCAAAATGAAATTAGCAGAACCAGGAAAATGTATACAGTAACAAAAATATTGTATGATAATCAACTATGAATGGATTATCTATTCACAATACAATTATCCAAGTCAATTCTGAAGGACTTAGGCTGAAAAATGCCATCCATCTCCAGAGAAAGAACTAATGTTTCTTTACTTTCTTTATTTTTCTTGGTATTTTTTTTTTGGCAGGGCACTGAGGGCTAAGTGACTTGCCCAGGGTCACACAGCTAGTTAAGTGTCAAGTGTCTGAGGCTGGATTTGAACTCAGGTCCTCCTGAATCCAAGGCCAATGCTTTATCCACTGTGCCACCTAGCTGGCCCCTCTTGGTATTTTTTGTCTGGGCTTTCTTTAACAACATAACTAACATGAAAATAAATTTTGCATGATTGCGCATGTATAACCTATATCAACTTGTTTACCTTCTCATTTGAGGAGGAGGGGAAAAAGGAAAAGGAGGACAGAAGAGAATTTAGAACTAAAAAAAATTTAAACTGATGCTAAAATTATTTTACAAGTATTGGTGGAAATATCAAATTTTAAAATACTAATTCTAATAATTTATTAGTTAAAATAATAATTTTTGAAAGAAATGATAGCTTTCATAAAAGAGCAGAATATGAAATAAGCTACCCCAAATCATCAGCCTTTCCACATATTATTAACAAAATCCAACAGAAATAAGATAAGGAAATTCCATAGTGTCTGGAAGTAGACTTGCCAAGATACTTAAATTATATGCACCTACAAAGCACAACAAATAATTGAGATACAAATTGCTTAAGGTTGAGTCATGACAGTATAATAAAAATAACAATTTTCCTAAATGTTTGTCTAGATTTAGTGCCTCAGCATCCAAACTACCAGAATCTCTTTATTAAACTGAATGTAATAACAAAACTCATCTAGAGGAAGAAAATATCCTTAAAATCAAGGAAAATAATGAACAAGAGAAAATATTACTGTGTAGTGGAAAGAGTATAGGACTGAGTTATGAAGACTTGCATTTGATTCCTGCTTCACACACTTACTAGCTTTGTGACAATAGGTAAGTCACTCATTTAACCTGTTAGGCTTATTTTCCCTAATGATAGGACTTATTATATTCTAGAGTTGTGAAATCAAAGGAGAATTTGAAGCACTTTTCAAACCATAAAGCACTATATAAATCCTAGCCATTATTTTAAACCACATACTAAATATTAAACCACTTACTAAATATTTATTAAATTAATTGAAGCCTCCTCCTCATTATCTTCAGAGATAATTCCTGACCCTTTACACTTTCCCCTCTTCACCCAACAGAACTACATAATTCTAAATATCATCAAGGAGTTATAAATTTATACTAATTGTATAACTCAGACTCTAGATGAGGCATAAGCTTATTCATCAACATGGGCATAATCTCCAAAAAATGTGAGCAATCTCTCAAATAACATGATCTTCTACCATGGAAATTCAGCACACCCATTTATGCTATCATATTAGCCCTGTTGTGATGGCCCTGAAACTCTGAGTGGTTTGGAAGTGGTGGGTTTCGATATGACTCAAACCTATGTATGTAAATTTGTTATATATGCTAATATATTCTTTGCACTTCTCTTTGTATGCAATGAATGTATAGAAAGGCAGAAGAGATCATGTCATCTTGTGTTCAGACAACCAATGCCAATGTAGGCAGTTAAATCTACTTTGAGTAGAGAGATACCCCTCCAAGTTCAGGGAAAGGAAAAAACTTCTCCTGTAGTAAAATAGGGTCATCCTTTATTCTATAACCTTTAATTCCATTATATGTCAGTTTCAGAAAAGGTATGTTAGATCTGAAAAATTGAGTGATAACGACATTGAATAAAGTAATAAAGCACAATGAGTAAAGAGCAGGTATGAATGATAGTCAAAAAGAAATCCCAGCAACATCTTGGACTAAAAGGATTTCCACACAAAGGAGATTGGAAAGAGAACTGAACAAATGAAGGAAGTGATAGAGGTCATCTTATTAGATAAAAGTAGTAAAAAAAAAAAAAACACAGGTGGAACAAAGTAAAGAAAGAAATCAGAGGACACAACAATTCTACCCAATTCTTCCCATTCCTCTACTTGCCTTTTAAAGTCCTGCTTTCTGTATTTTCCTCAAAACATGAGAATGGTGACTTTGGACCATTAAAAAATCTTAACTGCGATGTCTCCAAGTGGTAGTTTTGTTCCTAGAGCTAATCTGCAGAGGTAAAGGTCTTATTTTTGGAGCCAGATATCCCTGAAGATGGACACTCAAAAAGAAACAAAAACAGGATGTTGTCTCTGCAGAGACCTTGGGGACATTACACTCCCATTACAGTAATTAAATTCAAACACAGAGGTGACCAGAATTGATATTCCCTAGGGAAGAAACAAGAAAAAGTGATGCTATCCTTCTGATCCTTCATGCCAAAAGATGTTGGGGCAATATCACTATGTCATAAATTCCTAACTTTTAGGAGATCAAGAGAAGAAAATAAAAAATTATTAAACTCATGGAGCTCCAAGGACAAAGGTTCCTCTCTGTAAAAGCTACCAACATTTTACAATTATCATGATATCATTCCATACATACTATATAATCATTAAAACTTTATTAAAGCATAACTGTTTGTGGTACATGACCCATTTAGAGAGTATTCCTCAAATATGTCCCTTATCCATTACAACTTTACAATCCAAGAAATATATGGCATAGATTCATATGATCAGATCCTACATATATGAGTATAGAAACATAAAAAAAAATCTGAATGGAAAGAACTTGAGCCATGGAAGAGCATCACTACTTAATATAAGATAGCTTTTACAAAGGAGTACGTACTTCAAATATGTAGTAAGAACATATGTACAAACATTTCCCCAAAATCTTTGGGGGTGTAATTCCCCTATAACATCTTAGTTTTTGAATAATTAACTATTGAGGAAAGGATCTTGGCCATATATTTGTATTAATTCACTACATATATTATATTTATATATATTTACATTTATATAATATGTATATATCCTGAACTTGGAAAATACCAGCAAACATGAACATTTTCAAATAAAAATGTATAAGTCCTTTGAGCATGCACATATATCCCCTCCATAGTATCACTCCAAGCAACCACATGAAAATTTTGGGAGACCCAATTTCTAGTCATATATGACTGTGTGATTAGGGAAAAGACTTCTAATTTTCTACAGAGGAGAACAGAAGAATTGAAATGGAAACCATTGTGTCAAAACAAGGTATAGGTAGGATAAAATGGGAGGTGGTCTCCGAGGAAAGGCAATAATATTAAGGAGGACTGAGAAAGCTTTCTTGCAGAAGTTTGGACTTTAGCTGAGACATGAAGTGAGGATAGCTAGAAAGTGAAGATGAAGAGGGAAAGAGTCCCATTCAAGGAGAGCAGCAAGTAAAAAGGCTCAGTCAGAGAATAGAGTGGCTTATGTGAGAAACAGCAAGGAGTCCAATGTCACTGGATTATGGAATTTGTGTACCAGAGTACACGCAGGTCCACATGAAGATTACAATGATGGTGAGACACATATGTAGGATACAGATGTAGCAAAGAGGAAACTCACAGGTCCTGCCACTTTATAGCATTGAAGTCCTTTCTTGAAGTCCTTCCATATCTAGTATTGCCTGGTGTGAGGATTCATGATTCTTAAAGCTTCTTCTCTTCACATAGAACTGTGTGTATTTGGTGGGGGGGAGGGGATGTGCCAGGTTTTTTTGTTTTTGGAATAGAGGATTTATATCAACTACTTTTTCTATATCACCTTAGTAAATACTTTTGCTAAAAACTAAATAAGGGGGCAGCTAGGTGGCTCAGTGGATAAAGCACCAGCCTTGCATTCAGGAAGACCTGAGTTCAAATCTGGCCTCAGATACTTGACACTAGCTGTGTTACCCTGGGCAAGTCACTTAACCCCCATTGCCCTGCAAAAAATTAAAAAAATAAAATTTAAAAATAAAAAATAAAGAAGTCTACTGACTGATTATTCATGGCAATTCTAATGATTACTTGTCAGCAGAAGTGTTGGAAACATCACCTCTTAGGTTTACCACTAAAATCCTGAAATAGTAGTCAGCCTCCCTTTGAGGAGCAAAACTGTGTGTGTGAGATTAGGTTGGGGGATCAACCCTCAGATGGTGCTACATGAAGAACAGGGGAAGAAGCAGGGGAAAGATAGTACATGAAACCATAAATCTCTATTATGTACTATTATGGATTTTCAAAGGTATATAATAAATTAAACACATTAATTTCGAAGCTGTCCTCTCTCTTCCTCTGAACTTCTGTTCTCTTTTGTGCAATTAATGTTTCAGTGGCTCTTTTTCTTGCAACAATATTACCAGGCCCCCTTGTTTACAATTGCCTATCAAACAAAAGCATTCTTGTGTTTAAAAAAAAAAAGTTTATATGTCTTGAATCATTTCTTATCCTGATTTTATTTATGTCAACTCCATTTCTCTCCCTGTTATAAGATTATAAGATTTAAAGTTGTAAGGAGCCTTTGAATAGACTAAGACATATAGAAGTGAAGTTCCCCCATAAACAGTTTGCCAAAGTAGTTCTCCAGGAAAGCTCCTGTGAAGAATGACAAAGAACTGTGAATCATATTCCATGAAAAATTGTTTTTACAACAACTTAAATTCTGAATAAATTCCTTTGCCCTCCCCTTCCCAGTAAATCTTTATAATAAAGAATCAAAAAGAGAAAGTAAAAGCATTCCAGAAAAATTAACCCACTCATCAACCAAGTAAATCAATTAAACATTTTTAATCAGGTCTTGTGTTTCTTCATATTCATCAATAGAACACAGTAAATTCCATTACTTTCATGTATGGCCATTTTTAATGAATAAACACCTATAGTATATTGTTTATAGTAGTTCACTGCACAGTTGTTGTTTCCTGTCAACACAAAATATTCTGATAAGGCTTACCACTGAAAATGCATTTTGCGATTGGAAATTCCTGCACCCTAAGGCTTGTACACTTTCCCTATTTCTATTCTGCCATGGAATGTTATTAATCAAATATGTATGCTAAGTGAGTCTAGAAAGCTATAAAAACCCAATCTATACCTTTCAGAAGCTAAAACTGCAACTATGCCAAGTGGTCTTCCTTACTGCACTAATAAAATTATTTTCCTTTCAATTTGGATAATCACTTTTTTATCCTCAGTACTGAAGATCTCATGATAGGTAATTTTTTTTCCTGGTATTTCATGAAACCCAGGCTGGAAAACTCCAACAACACAGAAAAGATGTGTCCCAGGAACTATGTGACTGTGTCAGATCCTTATTACATGAGGACCTGTAACGGGTCCAATAGAGGAACCAGTTTCTGGGAGGGGCTTAAGGGGACAGACAGAGGGAAAGGACAAAACATTTCTTATTATTTTGAGGTAGAAGGAATAGAAGTTGGGCAAAAATCCACATTCATTTTGCCACAACTCATTCAGTATATATTGCTTCTTGACAGTTTTTCCCAGATATGACTCTTTAAAGAGATTTGTGAATGAGTCTCAAAACATATGTAAGGTTATAATATTTGTGGAGTAGAGATAACAATGTTCAATCATTCCCCTCTCAACTCCTCTCCTGGACCTGGGCCATATCAGAACCCATTTGAAGGAACCAGGAGGCTGTCAATAACTAGGGATACTTTCTTCCCCTCATTTGCCCTACTCCCTCACTAAACTTGACTGCTCACAGAACTTGCATAAGATAATGAAATAAGGACCACCAGGCCTTACCATCTGCTTTGTTACTGCTCCCCAAGATCCTCTAGGTTTTACCTGGTTCTACATCCAATATGCTTCCAGCACTGTCATTTTAACTGCCTATATCTAATATAAGTAGGTATGTCTACATAAATAAGTTATATCCACCTATATCTAAATTAATATAAGGATGACTGGGCTTGGTCTTCTGCCCCTCCTGTGTAGCCTTCAGACTTTCAGGTCTTTCCAGCTATCGTACTAATTCAGATTCTTTTATATATTATCTCTCTGAATTAGAGTGTGAGCTCCATGAAAATAGAGTCTATCTTGGTTTTTTATTTGTACCCAAAGAATTTAGCACAGTGCTTAGTATATAGCAAACAATAATGCTAACAAAATCTAATCATATTTTGATCAAAATATTTTTCTACATTTTTATATAACCATTTGATTTTTATTTTACTATTATTAATGTGCTTTCCCTATGTTTATCGTTTTTCTAATATTGAATTGAACATGAATTCATGATATAAATACAATCTTATTGTGGCATATATTATCTTAAGTTTTCATTAATATCTTTTGTTTTACCATATTTTCCCCAGTATCACTTCTCACTCCCATCCAAGAGCCATCAATATAACAAATAAGAATTTTTAAGACAAAAAAAAGAAAAGGAGAAGGTAAAAATTAACATAACTATTCAATGCATCTAAAAAATCTGAAAATATGTGCAACGTGCAACACTTCTGGATGTCCCAAATCTGCAAAGGGGTGGATTGGAATTGTCTTCTCATATCTCTTCTTTCAAGCCATGCTTGTTCTTTATAATTTTGCAACATTTACCTTTGATTGTGTGTTTATGTCAGGGGAAGTGTTTATTCTTTCCATCTGTGTTGTCTTAGTCTTTGTGTGTCTGTGTCTTTTAATACATACACACACACATAAATTTTTTTTGGCTTTACTTACTTCATTCTGCATCAGTTGATGTAGATCTTTCTATGTTTCTCTGTATGCATCAAATTCATAATTTCTTATAGCATATTTTATCATGTTCATGTGATAATCTTTTAGCCATTCCACAAATGATACTCATATAGTGATTCTAATTCTTCAATACCACAAAAAGTGCTACTCTAAACATCTTATTATATGGGGACTTTCTTCTTATTAATGGCTACCTTGAGATATAAGTCAAAATGGAATGTCTATGTAGAGAGGTATGGAAATTATAATAACTTTATTTGTGTAACTATAAATCATTTTCCAAAAATGTTTGTACTTATTCATAGCTCCACCTACTTCTGACAACCCCTCCAAAAGTTATTATTCCCATTTTTATCATATTTGCCAATGATATAAAACCACAAGGTTGTTTTGATTTGCATTCTCTTATTACGAGTGATTTGAAGTAGTGATATAATTGTTAACAAAATGTAACATGTACCTATACGCAAATGTGTACATAAATTATATGTGTATTATTTATATAACTTGGATCCTTGGAATCCTTATTAGAGAAATTTGATACAAAGATTTTTTCCCACTTATCTTCTTCCATTACTATGCTAGATACATTCATCAAAGCTAACTATTTTATCTTTTGAAATTGTCTCTATTTTTTGTTTGGTTAAGAGTGCTTCTCTTACCACAGTTATGAAAGTTATATGATCTACTTCTTTAATAATTTTAATAGTAAGAATATTTTAAAGACATAGACACACACATATATATATGTATTTATTTTACATATCTTATACATATATACATATAATTTAATACAACTTTTATTTGTATCTCCATTTTAAAAATTTTCTTCTGTGCATTAAAATTATATTGATGCTTTCTTTGTGTACATCTCTGAATATTTGCTAACCACCACACACCTCTCTCTCTCTCTCTCCTTTGTAAAGGAAAAAAATATATGTATAGTCCAGTAAAACACATGAACACCTTGGCCATATCTGAGAATGCATATCTCATTCTTCATCTTGTACTTATTACCTCACTGTCATGAAATAGGAATTGTTTGTTACTGTTATTCAATACTTTGATCTGAATTCAATCTGAATTCTAAGGTCTTTCAAAATTGCTTTCATTACTGATCTTATTTTTATCACATAAATTGTTTTCTGCTGCTTATTTCATTTTGCATCAGTTCACTTATTTCTTCCTATGTTTCTTTGAATTCATCACATTTGACATGCCTTAGCACACAATAACATTCCATTGTATTCATGCACTACAACTTATTCAAACAATCCCCATGTAATGTGAAACATTGTTTTAATCATTCTTAACTAAATTCAAAAGTGCTGCTATAAATATTGCTTTACATGTGGATCTTTTCTTCCTAACCTTAATCTCCTTGGGATAGGCAATACTTATTAAAATATCATAAGTAACAATAAAGCTTTAAAAAGCTTATAAAAGAGAATGTATGTAAGGGTAGATTTGATTTGACTGGATAACTGAGTAAACATGGGGTGGAGGGAGAGGGAAAAATCAAGATAAATTCAATATTAAATACAACAGATGACTCAAAGAATATTAGTGCCTTTAACAAAAATAGAAAAAGAAAAAGGAGTCATTTAGAGGTGGGAATTAAGAAGATTCATTTGTAGATAGGTAAATTTTAAGGTACAATTTGAATATTCTAGATGGAGATAATTAACATGATTAAAGCTCAGGCTATAGTTTATATAAATAAGCCTTAAAAATTAAAACTCTATTCCAACTTATAATGCTCAGTAGGTTCTCAAAAGGTATATCACAAACTGATATACTCCATACTAACACGTTTAGAAGGCTTCAAATATAAATCACCTGTTTATCTGTTGTCTGAGGACCATTCTAGTTAAATATATAGAATTTCATCAACTGGTTTGCCACCAGATGACAATGGGCGTGGGGGGACAGAATAACAGAATAACTGAATAAAAAGCATCTACATAAGAAGGCAGGTACCCACACCAATGAAATAAGAGGTCCCAGTGCATTACAGTACTAAACATATAAATTTAAAGAATAGGAGAAGGAAAATGATCCAATAAAAAAAGAAAAGAAAGAAAGGGAAAAGAAAAGAAAAAAGAATAGAAAAGAAAAGAGGAGTGATCAAGAGGTTGCCAGAAAACCAGCAGAAAAATTCAATATCATGAAGGAAGAGCTTCAGAAAGGCAAGAATTTCTTAACTGTCACATAATGTCAGGATATCAAAAGGATGAATACTAAAGAAAAGACCACTGGGTTTTGTGACAAGAATGTCATTATTGCCTTTGCAGGGACTACACCATACTTTGTGCCTGAAATGTTATTCCTTATCACCTCTACTTTCCAGTTTTCCTGGCTTGCTTTAAGTACCTCAACTCAAATAAACATTCCCAATCCACTTAGCTGCTAGTCTTCCTTCCTGAGATTGCATCTCACCTACTTTGTATAATTTCTTATAGCATAATAATATTTTATCACATTTGTGTGATATCCTTTTAGCCATTCCACAAATGATAGTCATATAATTTGTTTCCAATTCTTCAATACCACAAAAAGTTCTACTTTGTATATATCTGGTTTGAGAATAACTATTTATATATTATCTCCCACATTAGAATTTGAAATCCTTGAGGATATAAGCTGTTTTTACCTTGCTTTACATTCATTGATATAATCATGTGGTTTTTATTATTTTTATTATTTATATATTCTATTATATTATAATTTTCCTAATAATCAATCAACTCTGCATTCCTGGCATAAATCCAATGTGGTCATAGCATATAGTCTTTTTAGTTTATCAATATAGCCTTTTGGGTAATATTTTACTTAATTTTTTACATTAATTTTCATTAGGAATATTGGTCAACAGTTCTCTTTTGTCACTCCCTAGTTTAGGTATCAAGACTATAATTTTATCATAGAAAGAATCTCTTCTTGTCCTTTTAAAAAATAACATATAATGTTAATTTGAATTTGAATGCTCGATAAAATTTACTTGTAAATTTATCTAGTCCTCAGTTTTTTCTCCCTTGGAAATTTTTCGGTCTTTTTTTTTTTTCAATTTCTTTTTCTGAGTTTGGATTGCTTATCTATTTCTCTTCTATTAATCTGGGTATCTAACACTTTTTATAAATATTCATCCATTTCCTTTAAGTTGTCAGTTTTATTAACATAATTTAGCAAATCATTTTTCAATAATGTCATTTATTCCTTTTTCTTTGTCATAACTTTCCCTCTTTCATTTTTCATACTATTAATTTTGTTCCCTCTTTCTTTCTTCATTCAATTGACTGGTTCTTGATTTGTTTTATTGGCATTTTCAAAAAATAGCTCCTGGTTGTTCACTAGTTGTTTTGCTTTCATGTCTATTACTCTGCTTTTCAGCATTTCTATTTTGATATTGAATTATTTTTATTTGATTTTTCTTGTTACCTTAGTTGTTTGTATTTCATTGACCTGTTCTTTCTCTCTTTTCTTAATGAAACAATTCAAAAATATAAAATTTCCCCTAAGGACTGCTTTGACTGTTTCCTGAAAAATTTGCATGCTATGTCATGGTTCTCATTTTTTTAAAAATAAATTTTGGGGGATGCCTGTTGTTTTTAATAGTATATTTTTTAAATTATATGTAAAGACAATTTTCAATATTCATATTTTGAAAGAGTTTTAGTTCCAAATTTTTCTCCCTCCTTTCTCCCCTTCCAAAGACAGCAAGCACTCTGATATAGGTTTTACATATAGAACTTTTCCACATTAGGAATGTTGTAAAAGAAGAAACAGAATGAAAGAGAAAAAACATTTTTAAAAACTGAAAATAGTGTGATTTGATCTGCATTCAGGCTCTATCAATTCTTCCTCTGGATGTGGAAAGCATTTTCTATCATGAGTCTTTTGGAATTGTCTTGAGAAGAGCTAAGTTAATCATAGTCAATCATCACACAATGTTGCTATTACTATGTACAATGTTCTCCTGGTTCTGCTCACTTCACTCAGCATTAGTTCATGTAAGTCTTTCTAGGTTTTTCTGAAATCTGCCTGCTCATCATTTCTTACAGCACAATAATATTCCATTATATTCATATACCATAACTTGTTTAGCCATTCCCCAGTTGATGGGTATCCCCTCAATTTACCATTCTTTACCACCACAAAAATAGCTGCTATAAATATTTTTGTACATGCAGGTCCTTTTTCTAGCAGCAGTATTGCTGAACCAAAGCATATGCATAGTTTGATTTCCCAAAGGGCATAGTTCCAAATTGCTCTCCAAATTGGTTGGACCAGTTCACAACTCCACCAACAATGCATGTGTCCCAATTTCCCCACATCTTCTCCAACATTTATCATTTTTCTTTTTTTTTTTTTTTTTGCTATATTAGGCAACTGGAGATATGAGGTGGTACCTCAGAGTTGTTTTAATTTGCATTTTTCTAATCAACAGTGGTTTAGAGCATTTTCTCATATTAATATAGATAGATTTGATTTCTTCATCTGAGAATTGCCTCTGCATACCCTTTGACCATTTTTCAGTTGAGGAATTAACTTGTATTCTTATAAATTTGATTCAGTTCTCTATATTTTTGAGAAATTAAGCCTTTATCAGAAATGCTTGCTTTAAAAATTGTTTCTTAGCTTTCTGCTTTCCTTCTATTCTTGGCTGAATTGATCTTGTTTGTACAAAAACTTAACATCTGCAAAGAGTGATAGTTTTGTTTTCTCATTGCCTGTTCTAATTCCTTCAGTTTCTTTTTCTTCTCTTATTGCTAAAGCTAGCATTTCTAAAACAATATTGAATAACAGTGATAATGAGCATCCTTGCTTCTCCACCCACTGATATTATTGGGGAGGCTTCTAGCTTATCCTTATAACAGATAATGCTTTCTGATGGTTTTAGATAAATACTACTTATCATTTTCAGGAATGCTCCATTAGTTCCTCTATGTTTTTAACAGAAATAGGCACTGCCTTTTTTCAAAAGCTTTTTCTGCATCTATTGAAATAATTATATGGTTTCTGTTGGTTTTGTTATTGACATGTTCAATTATGCTGATAGTTTTCTTAACTAATACTGAAATAGCCCTGAATTCTCATTATAAATCCCACCTGGTCATAGTATATTATCCTGGTGATAAAATACTGTAATTGTCTTGCTTGTATTTTATTGGAATTTTTGCATCAATATTCATTAAGGAAACTGGTCTATAATTTTCCTTCTCTGTTTTGGCTCTTCCTGGTTGAAGTATCAGCATAGTATTTGTGTCATAAAAGGAATTTAGTAGGATTCTGCCTATTTTCCCAAATATTGTATATACTATTCAAATTAATGTTCTTAAAGTGTCTTGTAGAATTCACTTGTACATACATTTTGCCCTGGGGATTTTTTCTTAGGAAATTCATGATTGCTTGTCCAATTTCCTTTTTGATAATGGGATTAAGTAATCCACTTCTGTTCATCCAGGCAATTGATATTTTTGTAAATATCCATCTATTTCACTTAGATTGTCAGATTTATTGGCATAGAATTGGGCAAAATAGCTCCAAATTATTGCTTTAATTTCCTCTTTGTTGGTGGTGAATTCACCGTTTTCATTTTTGTTACTAGTAATTTTGTTTTCATCTTTCTTTTTTTAAATCAAATTAATCAAAAGTTTATTTTTTTCATAAAATCAGCTCACTTACTTTTTTACTATTAATATCTTCTTTAATGTTCAGGATTTCTAATTTGGTGTTTAATTGGGAATTTTTAATTTGTTCTTTTTCTTGCTTTTTTAGTTGCATACCTAATTCATCTATCTGTTCTTTATTTTATTGATGTAAGCATTTAGAGATATAAAATTTCCCCTATTACTTTGGCTGCATCCCATAAGGTTGTAATTTTCCTTTTAAAATTATCTAATATATCCATGATTTATTATTTGTTAAAAAAACCTTTCTTTAGGATTAGGCTATTTAGTCTCCAATTAATTCTTTTTAAAATAGCCTTTTAATAACTATATTTTATTTCATTATGGTCAGGAAAGGGTGTGTTTGACACTTGTTTTCTGTATTTGTGAACGTTTACATGGATTTATGCTAATAGATGGTCAACTTATTTTAAAGCACTGAGAAATACAGTGCCAAGAAAGACACACACACACGTGTGTGTGTGTGTGTGTGTGTGTGTGTGTGCATTCCTTTATATTCTCATTCAATGATTGCCAGGAATATATTATATCTAACTTTTCTAAAATACTTTTTGTTCTTTAGTCACTTTTTTAAAATTGTATTTGATTCTTTGTAATTTAATTTGGGTTTTTCTTGGCAGACATACTGGACTGGTTTGCCATTTCCTTCTGCAGATCTTTTTATAGATGAGGAAGCAAAGGCAAAAAGGGTTTAGTGATTTGCCAAGGCCAATTTGACCTCAGGTGAGTCTTCCTCACCACAAGCCCAACACTCTATCCACTGAACCCCTTGGCTGCCCATCTAAAATACTATCCAAATTTTTTAAATTTTTATTTATTTTTCCTAGCTTTTTCTAGGTTTGACAAGGTAACTAAATATTATAATTTTATTGTGTATTTCTCCTTGTAAGTCATTTAGTTTTTTCTTAAATATTTAGACCTATTCTGTTTGTTGCATATCTATTAAGTATTTATACTATCAGTGGTGATTTTAAACATAATATAATTTGACTCTTTATCTCACTTTAACAAACTTATCTTTTACTATAGTTTTGTCTGAGATCATGATATCTACTTCTACTTTTTTGATTCAGCTGAAGCATAATATATATTGCTCCAGCCCTTTATTTTAATTATTTGTGACTGTATCACTTTTTAAAAATAATATATCATTATATCTTGCTTTCTAATTATTTTTGTTATTCTCTTTCTTTTTCTGGATGAGTTTATCCCATTCACATTCATAGTTATAATTATTATTTGTGTATTTTCTTCTATCCCATTCTCTTATATTTTTCTATTTATTCCACATGTCCCTTTTTATAAAGGTCATGAAATAAATGAAATGTGCTTTAGCACTCTAGATCAATTCTTGATGCAATTTGTTTCTGCTCCTCTATCCCTTATCTCTTTCACTCAACCAGATCCGAGATTCTTATCTTTCATTTCTTTTCTTTTGAACCTTAGAGTTTATTTTGCTCATGACTAATCATTTCCAGATTCTATATTCCCTCCGCTCCTGGTTCTCTTTTGCTACCATTGAATTGTAATGTCTAAAATTCTAGCTGTGATGTCTAGAATCTAATGAGTAGTCGCCTTAAATAAGAAAAGGTATAGCATCAATCTTTGGGCATTAAGAATTTATTAAAATATATTAGGATCAGAGAGAAAGGTAAAAATCTAACTATTTCTAAGAGACCCCATCATCTGACCCACCATGGCAAAGTCAGGAACCAAAAGAGAGAGAATCCCTTCACCAGCATCTGCTTCCTACTTCGTGTCCTCCTCCCAGAAATGGGAGGCTTCTCAAGTTGATTGTCTGGTAGCCTTGATAGACAGTACCCACGAGCAAACGTCACTTCCTGACGCCTAGGACCTTGACCGCATGGCTTGCCCTCAGAGGCCTTCTCCTCATGGCAGAGCTTTTCTATAGTAAGTCTCAAGCAGGTGGCATCATTCCAATCGTTACAGAATCAAATGTATTTCTACATCAAACTGTGTGCCTATTGTGCACTTATGTGTCCTACACTCCTTTGACCACTTCAAATGAAACAGGTTTATGTAATACCTGCTCCTCTTACTATGTATTCCTTTTTTTTAGTCTTCTTCCCATGTCTGATAATGTGAGAATAGCTTATCTTATCAAATGAGAATAAGCTCCCACTCCTTCCTTACCCTTTCTACTGTAGTGTATTCCTTCTCCCTGCCTTTTTCTTTCATCTTTTAAGATCATCAAAACATAACAGGACTGCTCCCAGACATCTGTCTTATTTGGCCCACTCTGTGACCCTTTATGACTTTAAGATTTTGAGAGGCTGCTTGTTTATTCCCTATTTAATAGAAATACTCCATTCTTATATAGTCCAATTGCTCAAACATATTTATCTTTTTACCTCTCTCTTGAATCCTACATAAGCATTTGAAAGTTTTTATGCTGTATGGTCTTTCAGTTTGGGATGGTGTTATTCTTGGTAGGAAGTCTCTATCTTTTCCCTTTTAGAATATTCCTAAAAGAATATTTAGGTATTCCTTTCCTTCATGAACTCTCCTTTGATCCTAAGTGTTACCTTCGAACTTGAATTCTTCCTTTCTGGATGCTACTAGTATATTTTATTTGAGATAGAAGCTCAATATTTTAAAATTTTGAGATTTCTTTCAGGAGGTGTCCAATGGATTCATTCCATTTTGAAAACTTTGCCCTCCAGTTCCTATAGGCCTAAGCAGTTTCCATTCATAATTTCTCTTTTCTTGTTGATAGCTTTCAAATAGTGTAATGATTCTTAATTTATATATATATATATACACATACACACACATATATGGGTGTATTTTCATACATATTTACATATATAAATATGTATATCTGCATATATGTATATACAAATATACTCATACCTATTTGTATATGTTGTTGTGGCAACTAAAAAGTCTTAATGCAGTTTTAAATATCAACAGCTTAAATCTACACAAAGAGGGTTGGAATACTGTGGATAGATAAATAGACATACATGATACACACTGGCATAAGTATATATATGTGTGTGTGTGTGTGTATATATATATATATCCATGTATACACACATATAAGTGAAATTTTACATTTTCTTCTATTTTTTGATCTTTTAATTTAATTTTAATATTTCTTATCCCATGGAGTAATTTTCTTCTGTTTGGTCCATTCTAGCTTTCAGACATCTGTTATTTGGGAAACATTTTGTTTCTCTTATAATAAGCTGTTTATTCTCCTTCCAAGTCTTTTCTCTACAACTCTCATTTCTTTTCCAATTCTACCTGTTATCCCTTTCATTTCATTTTTGTTTTTTGTTTTTGTTTTGTTTTGTTTTGCAGGGCAATGAGGTTTAAGTGACTTGCCCAGGGTCACACAGGTAGTAAGTGTCAAGTGTCTGAGGCCAGACTTGAACTCAGGTCATCCTGAATCCAAGACTGGTGCTTTATCCAATTAGCCATCTAACTGCCCCTTCATTTCATTCATTTTGAATTCCAAAAACTCAGTTTGACCTTGTGACCAAGCTGTGTTTTTGTTTAAGTCTTTTTTTTTTAGATATTGTGGAGTCATTCTCTTCTCAGTTTGTGTTTTGGGCATCCCTCTCTCAACATATTTCTTTATCAATTGTGTCTTTTTGTTTGGTTGTTTGCACATTCTTTCAGCCTCATTTCACAAGTTGGGGCTTTGTGTTGTTCTGTGGCCTTGTTTGATTCTGATCTGCCTGGGTTCAAGCCAAGTACTAGAGACTATTTGCAAGACCTTCCTGGCTAGACCAATACTGTAAGCCTTTGGTTATTTTCTCATGCTTACTTGCATTAGAAAAATGACATATTGGGGCAGCTAGGTGGCGCAGTGGATAAAGCACCGGCCCTGGAGTCAGGAGTACCTAAGTTCAAATCCGGCCTCAGACACTTAACACTTACTAGCTGTGTGACCCTGGGCAAGTCACTTAACCCCAATTGCCTCACTAAAAAAAAAAAAAAAAGAAAGAAAAAAAGAAAAATGACATATTGTGGTTTCTCCTTAGATTCCTTATTACCATTTGGCCTAGTGCTCTTCATAAATTATTTTCTCAGAGCAATTGTAGGGAAAGAATTTGGTTTTACTGCTCCTTTTTACCCCACTACCTTCCCTCCGTCTCCCTAAATCCCTTTTAATGACTACTGAGTGTATCAAGGAAAATTGCCTTTATATTTAGAACCAGAGGGTAAAGTAGAAATTGAGAGAATCCACTGATAACCTCCTGAAAGAGATCCCAAAATGAAAGTATTGTGGAGCCACAGTCAGAGGTAAGATAATAATTGGCATGAAGGGATTGGAGGGCTTGGTATATGATATTCTGGAGGGACTGGTATGAAACAATATTGGGATTTTGCTGTGGCAGAGCTCATCCAGAGAGTGAGCACAAAAGATTGTTCTTATGCCAATCTTAAGGAACAACTTGCTTACTAGGCCTTAGCTCTGGAAAATAGGTTGTCTCCTAATAGTAAAAAGAGAAGGGTGGTCTTGGCATGGGCAGCCTGATAGTATGTTTATAAGCAATAGACAAACAGCCAGAAGACAGTGAGAGATTGAAGACTGGTGAGAGAATGGTAAAGACAGAGGGGGTAGTATGATAGAAAAGACAGGATGGAATGAAATCATTTGTACATATAGAGGGATTTGTCCTGGCGAGGAGAAGGGCTATATTTTTGTGTGAGTCAAGAATATTGAAGAAGATAGTGTCAGAAAGCATCTGTGTGATGTGAGATGAGGGGGAGAGGTAAAGAGAAAGCTCTCAGCAAATGGTCTTAATTTTTTCATTGAAATATTTGACAAGGTGATAGTCCTGCTATAATGTGTCTGGTCAGGACACAGCTAGAGTTCAGTTCTAGGTACTACATTTTAGGGAAAATATTGACTAACAGAAACATGTCCAGAAAAGAGCAACCAGGTTGTCAAGAGAGCATGCTGGTTCAATAAATTGAAATAACTTAGGAAATATTAATCTTGACTCCTGAGGGGTGAAACCGAAAGCAAAGGATGGGAGCTGCCAAGATGCATATTTCACTTCCATGTAGAAATCTTCTTTCTAATAATTAGACTTCAGAAAGTTGCCTATAGCTATAGTGTCTTCTGCCTCCTTCAAAGTCTTCCAATAGAATCTAAATGAACACTTTTGGTGGATGTTGCAGAAGGCATTTCTATTCATTTAGAGGTATGAATAAATGGCTTCTGAGATCTCTTTTAGCTCTGAGAGCCTGTAATTGTACATTTCATAAAAATGATTCTCCAACGTATGCAAAGCCATTCTCTCTTTTCCAAAGCAGGGAGTGGGGATAGAAAGAAGTTTATTTCTGCTACACATGCTCCAAATATTTCACTTAAGTCTCTTGACATTATGAGAATTTGTTCAACTTTCTGAATGAATATTGTCCAATCCTCTAAAGGCTCCCAAATGACTGACCAGGAACACTCCTTCATTGCTCTGAGACTGTCTCCCCACCTAATCCCCCTTGATTTTCTGTTATGCCCACATTAGCAGAAAATGCTAATTACATGGAATCTCAAACACCTCCTAGAGGAATGAGCTCAAGGTCTTAATTGTACCAAAATAAGAACATTTCCCCACGGAGTCTCAATTTCCTCTGATAGCCATAAATTGGCTTGGAGATACCTGAATTGACCTTTCATCAAGTAACAGAAATATGGACTGTAGGGAGATAGGGCTCCTTTGTGGCTTGGTGGGATGCTATAGCCCTGGTTTAGGGCCCACATTTCTCCACCTGAATTTCTCCTGATCATGTGAAGAGTTGGTTGAATCAGTCCTAGAATGAGGCAACTCTAAATGAGATTCCAGATGGGAAAAAATTGGTAAGTCTCACACTTGCTTTGTTATTTCTTCATGGAATTAAGTCATGCCACACATAGAAGTGTGGCCATAAAAAAATAGTGATGATATATAGATTGAATAATCATTGTATTTGTTTATATGATAGATGGAAACTATATATATGGACATAATGATAGCCATATACCCAATTCATGATGTTTTTCAAATGCAAGATTTTTCTGTGTGTGGTCACAATTTGTTCGCTAACATTCTCTGATTATTCACCTGGAGGTCCTTTTCATTACCCTTGTTTAAAATTATGGGGACCTTGGTACAACTTTTAAAAAAAAAGGTTAAACTTTCCAAAAGCAAATTCAGCCTACAGTCTGTGTAATTCTGGGTGCATGTTACTGGAGTGAGCCCACACTTTCATCCTCACTATACTGCTCCTCTCCTACTCTCCCTCAAACTCTTCAAAAGGAGGGAAAATTGGATTATTTTTTGTGCTGCAGGAATACTGGTCTAAAAAATCTGTCCTTAGCCCATCATTTTCTTTTTGATTTATTCAAAGGTGAGTTTTTCTTCCTCTTCCCCAAAGTTCATTTCAACCTTCCTGGTTTGGGGTAAGCAGAGACTTGAGGTGCAATGTGTTAGGGTAAAGTTTGCTCAGAGAAACAGGAATAGCCAATTTCAAGAAGTCCTTTTTGGAAATCCCATCAAACCAAATCACTAAAACTTTGTTTCTTCTGTGATTGTTTAGAATCCAGAGACTCACAGACAGAAAGCATAAGCATGCTGCAGCATAAAGAATTAGTGACATTTCAGAAAGAACTTTCCATTCAAAAATTCTAAACATTAGTATGTTTGGAAGGGCATGGGGAGTGTACCAGATTTTTTCAGAGTCCTTTCCAGACTAATCCTAATATCAGAAAATGCTAAGAATCCATATGTGTGAAAGATTTTTACATCTTTGAGAAGGCATCCATGGCAAGTGTCTAAGCCTGAGAGTTCCAATTTACTTCTCATCCCAGAACTACAGTCTCATACTCTGCCTCTCTTTATGCTTTATCCCAGCCTTACTCATTCCTTCACTTTCCTTACTCCCCTGAGAGCTACAAAGTCTACAATCTCCACAGCTTGTTTCTCACCATCAGAGTGACATACAGCATACTTCCTCTCTCCCTCGATAGGGAAATTAAGCTCCAGTAATATTTTAATCCTCCCTTCTGAGATCAAACCAGATGCCTCCACAGCCCTCTCCAGGCAAGTTAACTACACATTCTCCAAACTGATTGTAACCCATCTCTTTGTTTTGCTGAAACCAGTTTGTCCACTTCTAGTTTTCTGCCTTTACCTTTATCTATTCTTACCTTATTTCTATGATTCCATCCTGTGGTATCTTCTTCTCCTCTCTGGTAACCACTGTTATCCCTGTCCCTTTTCTATAATCATCTCCCTTATTTTCTCTTTTCTTGATCTCTCTCCACCCCCTTCCATTTCTTTGTGCTTTATTGATACATTTTCTATGTCTTTCTGGGTTTCAACATTTATTTTCATTTCTTTCCTTTGACTTCCTTTACTTTTATTTATTCTGTTTAGGTTTATCTATATTATCTTTCTAAAAGCCTCTACCATCTCTGCCTCAAGTTTTCTTTCTCTTTACTATTTGATCTCTCCCACCCCAAATTACTATTTTAAAAGTATTAGAGAAAATGTTAATAATGTAGACTAAACCAAAGATTCTATACTCTCTAGCTCTATTGACTCTATCATTGGTCCATTGTTCTTATTCTCCTTTATTCTATAACTCACTTCTATCATAAACTATAAACCTTAAAAAGCTGTAAATATCCCTCAAAAAATTACAAGTTTGGGGGAGGGTAGTATATATTCTACTTTAATAATTTCCCTTTTCCCCTGAGACCAAGGGTGAGCATGTCATCTCAACATGCTCTACCTCTCTCAAAGGGGCATCTTGTCTAGCACCTTGTCTCTGGTACTCTGACTCTCAATATCTCTTCCTGCTTCCCTAAATTCTTTCAATAAAGCCTAGAGAATGGAATTATGGCCTCTATAAAATAAGTGAAATCAGAAGAAACTTTATTAAAGAGGATTTTACCCGGTTTGATTGAATAGACTGCAAGCTCAATGATAACAGAACCTCAAAAACTAAAACCATTGTAGGTCATATTAAGAGAAGTATAATGCCCAGAATGAAGGTGATACTACCAGTGTGCTCTTCCATGCATGTGGTTTGGGGTTCTGTCCTAGGAATAAATTTAGAAAGGGCGTTAATGAATTGAAGAGAATGTAGAAGAGGGCAGTTAGGATAGTGAAAGACCTCAAAATTATGCCAAATAAGATTCAGTTAAAGTGGTATAGTAAGCTCCTTGAGTTTAGAGTCAGGAAGAGCTGAGTTTAAATCGTGTCTTATTGGTTTATTATATTTACTATCTATGTGACCCTGGGAAAGTCACTAGCCTCTTTGTGCTTCATTTTCCTCATCTATAAAATAGGGATAGTAATAGCACATATCTCCCAGGGTTGCTATCTGAATCAAATGAGTTGATATAAGGAAAACACTTTGCAAATTTCAAAGTACTATACATTGCTAGTTATTCTTATTACTAATCATAATTTGAAATAAGTGATGTTGTTTGCCCTTGTAAAGAGAGGAGCTGGATGGAACATGATATTGAGTATTTGAAGTGATGTCATATGGAAGACAAGGTAGAACTGGAAATATAAGTTTTGATATAAGGCAAAACTTACTTACACTAATGGGTTACATAAAGGTGAAAAGAGTTGCCTACAAATATTACTGGTCATTTGTCACTAGTCAATTGTTGTACATGTATAGAAGAAATTATTCTTAGCATGAAATTATTCTTAGTAGATGGCCTCTGATAATTTTTTTCCAACTCAGAGCTTTTCTGACCCCATAATTTTGAGAAAGGCCTAAGGGAAGACACTGTGTAGAGAAAAGCAGAATAAATAATCTGAGATCAAGTGAAAACGTGGTATTTTTTAGTCCTAAGAATAAAGGCAGGGGAATTGATAAGAAGTCTGCTAAAAGTCAATATCCCTAGAATCTTGACAAATGTTTATGAAACATTGGATTGCACAATGTAAAGGCAGAGTGGAATATTCTTGGAGTCAAGAAGACCTAGGTTCAAATCTTACTTCTGACAAATAGCAATAGCACAAGAGTATTTATTTCCTCATCTTGAAATCTAATAAAGATCTTTAAGCTAGTATGGCAGAAATGTGGAGTCTTATGTGGGGACAGGGAAAAGGCAATTTTTCTCTCTCTCTCCTCTCTCTCTCTCTCTCTCTCTCTCTCTCTCTTTCATAGACACACACATACACATTCAGGCACAAGCACACACACACTCATTCCTAGCTTCAAGAACCCTTTATGGGGGCAGTTAGGTGGTGCAGTGAATAAAGCACTGGCCTTGGACTCAGGAGGACCTGAGTTCAAATATGTCCTCAGACACTTGACACTTACTAGCTGTGTGACCCTGGGCAAGTCACTTAACCCACATCACCCCACAAAAAGAAAGAAAGAAAGAAAGAAAGAAAGAAAGAAAGAAAGAAAGAAAGAAAGAAAGAAAGAAAGAAAGAAAGAAAGAAAGAAAGAAAGAAGGAAGGAAAGAAGGAAGGAAAGAAAGAAAGAAAAAGAATGCTTCATGCCAAACCCTAATTCTAATTCCCCAAAAACCTCTTAATTCAGGGACAGCTAGGTGGCGCAGTGGACAAAGCACCAGCTTTGGATTCAGGAATACCTGAGTTCAAATATGTCCTCAGACACTTGACACTTACTAGCTGTGTGACCCTGGGCAAGTCACTTAACCCCCACTGCCCCGCAAAAACAAAACAAAAACAAAACAAACAAACAAACAAAAAAGAAAAAACAAACCCTCTTAATTCTTTCAGGTGTCCCAAAAGTCTTAGTCTTATATATAATTCTCTTATATCTGTTTTACTTTTCTTGTAAAACATTAGTTAGAATACATAAATAATCCTAACCATATATTCCTGATTCCCCTGTGCTTTTTGTAGCCATGGAATACTAAAAAAGAAAGAAAAAATATATGTTAATGGAGAAAAATATGTTTTAGAAAATTATTTTAAGTGAAAAATGAAAACAGGTAGCAAAAAAGGAAAGTTTTAAATGTGTAATAAATTTATTTTGCCATGGAGGTCCACTAGAAACTTGGACTCCACTGTGCCAGAGTTTGGAAGTTCATCCCTTTAAGCTTTTTATACTCCTTTACCTCCCACAACTGGAATATCGGGTTGTACTGGAGCCAGCTTTTACCAACTCTAGAATATCAATTCTTAAATTTTCAGTGTGAGCATTTACATTTTGGAAATTAGCAAATACTACAAATCAGGGATAAATATGTCATTTTTTAGATTGTCTAGACTTTAAAAAGTAATGGAAGGGGCAGCTAGGTGGCGCAGTGGATAGAGCACCGGCCCTGGAGTCAGGAGGACCTGAGTTCAAATCCAGCCTACTAGCTGTGTGACTCTGGGCAAATCACTTAACCCCAATTGCCTCACCAAAAAAAAAAAAGTCGTGGAGAAAATGTTAATAATGGAGACTGCACTTTTTAGAAATATCCAGCATACTTTTCCTCCCTGGAAAACCATTTATTAAATATTTACAAGCACATCCCTAGAGTAACTTGATTATTGATAACTGCTAATAATGATGTTATCAGTACTTACTAATGTTGCCATGGTCCATCTACTCCTATTACTATTATTAGAAATATTATTGTTATTAATGCTACTACTTCCACAACTAGTAATAGTAAAAAAATAAGTATATCTTAAAGTTACATGGAATTTTTAACTTTACAATGTGCTTTCTCATCTATGATCTCAATTGATATTCACAAGAGTCCTGACATGGGTATAACAAGTATTAATCTCCATATTACATATAAGGAAACAGTAACGAGGAAGTTAAAGAAACTTGGAGAAGATCACAGATAAATGAAAGTAGTCATAGAGTCCTGAAAGTGAATTCTAGTTTAAACTATCTCTGAACCTCATCTGTTTGTGTATCATTGATCATCCATCAATCAATAAGAATTTAATTAAGTGTCTATTACATGCCAGGCACTGTGCTGGATACTAGGAATACAAAGACAAAAATGTAAAACCAGGCCTGCTTTAAAGCAGTTTACTTTCTATGTAGTTATATGAGTATATACAGAACCAATAGAAGAGAATTTGCAAAGGGAAGGGACTGGCCACTGAGAGCATCAAGAGTCTTTGTGTAAAAGTGGTATTTTAGCTGAGTCTTGAAACTTGGCATCTTCCTATCTTTCTAGTTTCCTCACATTTTACACTTGCATTGGCCATTCTAGTCTTCTAATACATTTACATTGACCATCCCCTATGCCTAAAATGCACACCCTCCTCCCTTCTCCCTTGTAGAATTCTGCAAGGATTTTATTAGAATTATGTAAAATTCTATAAGGATTCTAAAAAGGAGAGGATCCCAGAAAAAGGGAAAGCCAGTGCAAGAACCATTTATTCCTTTGCTTTTTAGTGTATTGGACATAAATGCATATTGCCAACCTCAAATCTACCATGAGGAGAGTTTGGAATGAAAGCTAAATGTGGAAAATATGAAGAGAATCAGCATAGTGGTGGTAAAAATATGTTTTAAATCCAAGTCTTCATGACCCTAAGTCCAACACTCTATTGTGCCATATAGAATAAACTCTTCTTGCTAGAAGAACCTTAAAGATTGTACGGTTCAACCTGCTCCCTTTTCACATGAAGAAAGTGAATGGAATTATACAGGGTCACATAGTCATTAGCAAGACTGGGGACGTTGTTTCTTTTGGTCCTCACAAGATCCTCAAAAGAAATGATGTCTAAATAAAAAATTGAAAAATATAAAACTCCATGTAAGTGTAATTATTGAAAACTATAAAACATTATGTAAATTTGTTATTATAAATTTAGGTATAGCTTTAAACTTAAGAGATGTGTGCAGACTGTGAATATTTTCTGAGGGAAAACAAACAGTTATCTGGGTGAATTAAGGAACAATTTCCCAAGGAAGAGGAGTCATCAGTGAGGAAAAGAATACTAGTTGCCATAAAAGAAAATTGGGAATATTCTATTCAGGGTGGAGAGCATGTGAATGGGTTTATTAAAGAGACAGATGGAAAGATGACTGATATGAGAACCAAAAAGATAAGCTGATAACTGTGAGGAAATCCTTCATACTGGAACATGAGAGTCATATTGGAAGTTGTTGGAGGTGAGAACTGAGCAGTTATGTGTTTGCTGAAGGGGCCTCTCATGGGAAAGTGATAATCAGATTTGATCAAATGGGTAAGAGGAGCAATTCTCAGTTCATAGAGTCATTTGTGTGTATGCTGTTGGAAGTGGAAAGAACCTTAAAGATCATGTAGTACTGTCTACTCATTTAGAGATGAGGAAACTGAGGGTAAAGTGCCAGTCCAAAGCTCACATATAGCCAGTCTTCAAATTTGAATCTCCTCACTTCCATTCTAGTTCTCTTCACTAGTCAAGTTAATGGGCATTTATTTAGTACCTATTGTGTGTCTGACACTGTGCTAAGTGCTGGAGATAACAAAGAAAATCAACAGCAGTCAAGAAGCTCACAATCTAATTGGGGAGACAACATGCAAACTAGTGATACAGGATAACTTGGAAGTAACCTCAGAAGAAAGAGACCAGCAATAAGAGAAACCCAGGAAAGGCTTCTTGAAGGTGAAATTTTGGTTGAGACTTGACAGAACCCAGAGAAGCCAGGAGATAGAGACAAGGAATGAGTACATTCCAGGTACAACCAGTGAAAATACCCAGGATCAGGAGATGAAGTGTTCTGTGTGAGGAATGGCAAGGAAGTAAGTGTTGCTGGACCACAGAATAAATGGGAGAATAAGGATAGCAGAATAATCCGTGGGAGTATAAGACTAAAAAGAGAGGTAGGGTGTGAAGGGCTGCAAAAGAAAAAGAGAGGATTTTATATTGAATATGGAAATGATAGGATGTAGCTTCTTATATAGTAAGGTGACCTATACTTTAGGAACATTATTTTATAGCTGAGTGTAGCATGGACTAGAGTGGGGAGAGAGACAAGTCAGGGGGCCAACAGGCTATTTTATTTTACTTCACTTTTTCAGTTCTTTGTCAATTTTATGGACATGACAGCCTGCTTCATGGTAATGGCAGTGTCAGAAGAGAGAATGAAGGAGGAAAAAAATCCCACAGCTGTTCCAACTGGGTCCTCCATAAATTTGTGTTACACAGCCTCAACTGAGCCCTCACTGCTACCAGCCAATCCTATGATGCCTTGATTATGAACTCATTATCCCTCTCTCCACAGTGGCACTTCCAAACTAATTTTTTTGCAAGGCAGTTAGGGTTAAGTGACTTGCCCAGGGTCACACAGCTAGTAAGTGTCAAGTGTCTGAGGCCGGATTTGAACTCAGGTCTTCCTGAGTCCAGGGCCTGTGATCTATCACTGCACCACCTAGCTGCCCCACTTCCAAACTATTTCACCCTAGATATCCGCTAGGCAGTTAGATCTCCTTCCCCCAACTATGTCAGCTAAGAACTTTACCTCCCATTTTACAGAAAAAAAAAATGAGGCCATTCACTTTGAAGTCCCTCTTCTAACTTCTTCTTCATCTCTTATAGTGACCTTCTGCCACTATCACCACTATCTTCTATCTCACATAATGAAGTAGTCTTACTCCTTTCCAAGGCTAATCCCTCCACTTGTCCCAATGATTCCATCCTGTCTCCTTCAATGTATTACTCCCTCAACCCTGCTCTTTTACCTATTTTCAATCTCTCCCTATCTACTGGCTTATGCTCTACTGCTTACAAACATGCTAGAAAAAACCCTCACATATATTCTTCCCTTCGTAGCTAAGCTCTTTAAAAAGGCTGTTTACAACATATTTCTCCACTTGCCTCTCATTCTCTCCTTAACCCTTTACTTAATCTAGCTTCCAACCTTATTACACCAAAACTTCTTTCTCCAAAGTTACTAATGATCTCTCAGTTAGAAAATCCTCATTTTCTCAATCCTCGTTTTCCTTGACCTCTCTGCAGCCTTTGAAATTGTTGATCCCTCTATCTTCCTTAATATTCCTGTGTCTCTGTGTCTTCAGGAACTGTTCTTGCCTGCTTTTCCTCCTATGTATCTAACCATTCCTTTCTTTTTTTATTTTGCTGGATCCTCTCCAGATCACACCCATTAACTGTAGCTAAAAGTTCTGTTCCCGGCCCTATTCACGTCTTCCTTTATACTTCATCTGGTGATTTCATCAGCTCCCATGAATTTAATTACCATCTCTTTGCTGATGATTCTCAAATCTATATGTCCTGCCCCAAACCTTCTTCTGACCTCTAATCTCACATCTCCAATTGCCTTTCAAATATGTCAAACTGGATGCCCCATAGACATCTTAAGCTCAACATGTCCAAAATAGAACTCATTGTCTTTCTCCCTAAACCCTCTCCCCATACACACCTTCCATATTAGTATGGAGGGCAATATCATCCTCCCAGTCCCTCAGAATCACTAGCACCTTCTATCTGTTAATTTTTTTTCCTTTTTGTTCTGAACATAGTTTACATCGCATATATTTGTTTGCAAGTTGACTTCAGTAAGATACTTGAGGGCAGGAACTGTGTTTGTTTTTTGGTTTTGCTTTTTTAAAAAAAAAATCAGTGTTTATCACCATGCCTGGCACATAGTAGGCACTTTATAAAATTTGTTTATTGATTTAATAAAAGGGGCATCTATAAGAGATGTTATGAAGGTATAATTGACAAGACTTGGCAACAGGTTGGATAAGGTGGGGAGTGGTGAGAGTGAGGCATCAAGGAAGACACCTAAACTTCTACCCTTGATAAATAGGAAGAAGGTGGCATGCTTTATATTAACAAGGAAATTTGGAAAAGGGGGAAATTGTAGGGAAAAGACAATGAGTTCTGTTTTGGACCAATTTAATTTAAGATATTGACGGGGGATTTCCAACTTGAGATATTCACTAGGCATTTAGAAATGCAGGACTGGAACTCAGGAGGAAGGTTAGAAGTAGATGAATGGATCTAAGAATCATCTATATAAAAGTATTCATTGAATCCAAGGGAGATGATGAGATGACCAGGAGAAATAGTATAGAGTGAGAAGAAAAGAGGTCCCAGGACTGAGACTTGGGGGACACACATGATTAGTGAGAGTAATGATGAAGATACAGAAAGGAGCCTGAGAGTGAGTAGTCAGGTAGGTAGGAAAAGAACCAGGAGAGTACGGTGTCATGAAAACCTAGAAAAAACAGTGTCATATAGAAGAATGTAATTGACAGTGTGAAAGGCTGTAGAGGAATCAAGGATAAAGGTTGAGAAAAGGCCATTAGAAGTGGCCATTAAGAAATCATTGGGGGGCGGCTAGGTGGCGCAGTGGATAAAGCACTGGCCCTGGATTCAGGAGTACCTGAGTTCAAATCCGGCTTCAGACACTTAACACTTACTAGCTGTGTGACCCTGGGCAAGTCACTTAACCCCAATTGCCTCACTAAAAAAAAAAAAAAAGAAATCATTGGTAACTTTAAACAGGGTAGTTCCACTTCAATGACTCATTTCACTGTATCAGACTACTAAACAGCTTAAGCCTACATATCAGCTGTTCATCCTGAAGATTGCTGAGAGGGATTCCCAGGATTCAGGCCCTAATAGGTCAGGAGAAAAAGCTGGAATTACTTCTAGTTGTTTAACTCTGAAGGGGTAAGAGAAAGCATAGGCTTGATTTCAGAGAATTCAGATACTATTATAATGAGAATATTTTACCGGGAGTAAAATCCAGGGACTGACCCTTCATTATTTTATATTTCAGAATCATGTTAACTTCTGAAGATGAGTAACAGAAAATCACAACCTCCATTATCATAGGAGGTGGATTATTAATGGAATTCCAATCACCATGATACCTTCAATAACAAACAGTGGAACCACAGGATCCAGTCTATGTCTCCCTTTCTCATGATTCACCTCCTTTCTTCAGGCAATGTCTGTCATCTACTTATGCTGTGTTTGGGTAGCTCTGGTCCTTTTTTATCCAGAATCTCTCTTGTGTTACCTCATGCTTTGTTTTACCCTCCACAACCCCATAAAGTTGGTGGGAAGGAATGGGTAGGGTAGCATTTCAGTTTTACATCAAATAAATTAAAGTTGACTGTTTGAGTAACTAACCTGATGTCATGCAACAAGTAACTAACAAAACCAGACTCAAGCCCAGGTCTCCCGAGCATTGCTCTCATGTTCTGTGTTTGTTCATGTTCTCTTCCCAAGGATCACTGTGCAACATAGTAATTAATGTCCCCCTCACTATTTCATTACATGCAGTATACCAGAAAAAGAAACAATATAAGTCTACTGAAATGACACTTGTAATTGGGATTTGACCTCAGAACCTTATAGTTTTATTTTTCTCAGTGCCTTTCACCCATGATAATCATTCACTTCTAACAAGCATTTTCCTCCAGATCTCAATCAAAAGGATATTTGAAAGTGCCAAAATGTGGACCAGCAACCAGAGCTCCTTGGAAGGCTTTGTTCTCCTGGGCTTTTCTGATCGCCCTTGGCTAGAGAAACCACTATTTGTTATCTTTCTAGTGGCCTATATATTTGCACTCTTTGGCAACATCTCCATAATACTTGTTTCTCGCCTAGATCCCCAGCTTAACAGCCCAATGTACTTCTTTGTCTCCAACCTTTCCCTGTTGGACCTCTGCTATACCACCAGCACTGTCCCACAAATGCTTGTCAACCTCTGGGGCCCAGAGAAAACCATAAGCTATGGTGGTTGTGTTGCTCAACTCTACATCTTCTTGGCCTTGGGTTCAACTGAGTGTATCCTATTGGCCATAATGGCCTTTGACCGCTATGCTGCCATTTGCAAACCCCTTCACTACCCAGTCATCATGAATCAGAGGCGTTGTGTGCATATGGCAGCTGGGACGTGGTTTAGTGGGTTTGCTAATTCCCTGGTCCAATCAACACTCACAGTAGTGGTCCCAAGATGTGGCAGGAAAATTTTGGACCACTTCTTCTGTGAGGTGCCTGCCCTGCTGAAATTAGCCTGCACTGACACCCATGTAAATGAGGCTGAACTCAATGTGCTTGGTGCCCTGCTTCTCTTGGTGCCCCTTACCCTTATATTAGGTACCTATGGCTTCATTGCACAAGCAGTGATGAAAATCCGTTCAGCTGAAAGCCGTTGGAAGGCTTTTAATACTTGTGCCTCTCACCTACTGGTAGTCTCCATGTTTTACTTCACAGCCATTAGTATGTATGTCCAGCCCCCCTCGAGCTACTCCCACGATCGGGGCAAAGTTATGGCCCTCTTCTATGGGATTGTCACACCCACCCTCAATCCTTTCATTTATACTTTGAGAAACAAGGATGTCAAGTCTGCCCTACGGAGGGCACTGACAAAGGAGTTTTGGGTCAAGGTAAGGTAAATACAATAAGTAGAATTTGAGGGTAGTGTTGAACTTTTTTTTTTTTTTTGCCTTTTAAGGCATACGTGTGGAATTGAGAGATAAGAGATAGTATCACGAATAACAAAGACCACAAAAGAAGACAATAAAAAGAAATAATTCTTGGTAGTATATATGTGTAGATAACTTTGGGAGGTAATTTGTACTCATCAATTAATTCAAATATTGTTTTGTACTTACAGGTTCGGATCTAAGCACTGTTTCCATTCACCTTCTCCCCTCCCACCACTAGACTTAAGTGTGACTTGGGGAATTTAATTTTATTCATGTTTATTTTGTATAAGCCACTAGGTGGCAGGCTGGAAAGAGTGCTTTTGATTGAATCAGAAAAATCTGAACCTCAAGGCTGACTGAGCCACTTACCAGTTGTATGACCCTATTGTTATCTGTAAAATGGAGATAATGATAACACCTATTTCACAAGATTTTTGTGAGGATCAAATGTGATAATATAAGTGAAGTGTTTTGCAAACCTTAAAGTGGTATATAAATAATAACTAGAATTATTATTATTATTAAATACATGCTGCATATAAGATACTGTCCTAGGACTGTCTTAGGTGCTGAGATACGGACATTCAACATTAATTCTAAAAACATTTATAAAATACCTACATTGTTTATGGAATAAAAGGAGATAACAAAGGTAACACAGTAAGCATTCAATACAGTAAGAAGAATAATACATATATAGAGAACTATAAGACAAAATAGACATGGCAAATGAATAGTATACATACTAACAATGTACTATGATAATTTTATGGAAGGAAAGATTTCAGACTTAGGGAAACAGGGACAGCTTCATGGCTGGTTGGAAAGGAGATTAGAAGATAGCTGATCCAACCCCATTATTTAGAGATGAGGAAACCAAGGTTCAGGGAATCTGAGTGACTTACATGAGGTCATATGGAAGGTAACCATCAGAGGCATGGTTTGAACCTAGGTCCTCTGTTTCCAGAGCCAGTGATGTTTTTCCCATAGTACCATGCTGAGGTGGCATTATAAAGTTATGGGATGCTTAGGATTTCACAATAGAAGGACTAGATCCATTAACTGATGCACATTTTTTAAAATTTGCTATAATTTCTTCCACCTGTAAAAAATGTACTGAAAATAAAAATTATAAGAAGATATGAAAATTTTAATTTGAAATAAAAATTTCCATTCTTCTGTCTCTATTTGCTTTATGGATAAAACTGCCTCAATTGACACAGATTAGCCCTTTGAAATATTCTTAAATTTCTGGTCCTTCTTTAACAGTCACAAGTAGAGAAGGAGGTTAGTTAAGGAATAAGGAAAAGTTCAAGTTTCTACATAAGTCTCTACATAGATATGGGAAAAATATACATATAATTTTGAAGTATAGAGTGATCTACTTAGCTAGAGTGAATGTGAATGGGGTATGTACAAAATAAAGATGGAAAGAAAAGTAGGAATTATATAATGACAGGAGCCTTGAATGTCAAAATAAGTTATTCGAACTTCATTCAGTAAACAAAAGAAAGTCATTGCAGCATTTTGAGCAGTGAAATGACATCATCAGATTTGTGCATATAGAAGTGGTATGAATGACAGACTGGAGTAGTAGGAGATAGGTGACTATTACCATAGACAATAATTGTAATGAGTACATGAATTAAGGTGATGGCAGTGAGAATGAAAATGAGAAGACATAACTGAGAGTTAATATGGAGAAAAATTTGACAACTAATTGGATATGACTTATGAAGAATAATGAAGAGTCAAGCTTGTATAACTAGGGAAAGAATTATGTTATTAACAGAAAGAAGGCACAAAGTCAATGTTATAATTAAGGCAAAATTAAGATATTTTATATTCTGCTAAAACAATGCATAACTGGCATGCTAAAGCCAAACAAGTGATTTTAAGTTATTCTTTATTGTGGATACATACTGTAAAACTGTAGGACATATTGTCTATTTTTTGTTGTTTTTTGGTGAGGCAATTGGGGTTAAGTGACTTGCCCAGGGTCACACAGATAGTAAGTGTCAAGTGTCTGAGGTCGGATTTGAACTCAGGTCCTCCTGAATCCAGGGCTGGTACTCTGTGCCACCTAGCTGCCCTGAACATATTGTCTACTGATAGACTGTGTTAGTTTGTATATTTAACTTCAATTCATTGACCTAGAGCTGTCATTCAATGATCCAAGTTTATGATCCCTCCAAGGCTTTCTTCTTGATCATAATATCTGATTCCAAGTGACAATTAGATTATTTTTGATTTGGGGGTTTTGTTTTGTTTTGTTTTTTGTTTTTGCTTTGTTTCTTTTGGCAGGGCAATGAGGGTTAAGTAACTTGCCCAGGGTCACACAGCTAGTAAGTGTCAAGTGTTTGAGGCTGGATTTGAACACAGGTCCTCCTGAATTCAGGTCTGGTGCTTTATCCACCTAGCTGCCCCCAACAACTAGATTTTTTAAATTCAGAAGGGAATAAACTAGGAAAGGCATATTCAGGAAGAAATGAACAACAATGGCAAATGTAGATACTGTTTTCCCCACCTTAGATCCCTTCCCATTTGTCTTACACTACCAGATAACAATAAGGCCATTTGGAATGCAAGCAAGTTTTCATAGTCAACAAAACAAAAAAGTGCTAGTGACTTAGAAATCGAAGGTCTAAAAGCCAACATATGTTCATTAAAACAAGTAAAATAAGTACCAGGAGTGTGATTGTGTGATAGATAACTTAGAATGAAGCTCCTACATCACCACATCATATCAATCATAAAAGCTCCAAACAATGCAACAAAAATAATGACATGCAACTATGTGGTATAGTGAAAAATACACTAGACTCAGGTCCAGGAGTCCATACTCCATGCAATCAATTTTTATCTCTGTTCAGATAATTGAGAGAGAGAGAGAGAGAGAGAGAGAGAAAGAGAGAGAGAGAGAGAAAGAGAGAGAGAGAAATCCAGCCCTAAACTTTTTCCTAAATTTCAGTCTTATATTATCAACTCCTTATTGGACATCTCAAACAGAATGTCCTATAGACATCTAAATTCAATATGTCCAAAACGGAATTCATTATCTTTCCCCAAAATCTACCACTTCTCTAAGCTTACCCATAGTTATCAGGATATCACCATCCTCCTAGTCAGACTCTCAATGTCATACTCAATTCCTCACTCTCAATCTAGACTGTTGAAAGTTTTGTCACTTCACTGATCCAACCATTCTGGAAGTAATTTGGAACCATGACCAAAAGGCTAGGCACCTTTGACCCAGTAATACCATGACTAGGTCTGTATCCTAAAGAGATCATAAAAAAGGGAAAAGGACAGGCATACACAAAAGTATTTATAGCTGCTCTTTTTGTGGTGGCAAAGAATTGGAAATTGAGGGGATGGCTGTCAATTGGGGAATGGCTAAACAAGCTATGGTATATGAATGTGATGGATTACTATTGTCCCATAAGAAAAGATGAGCAGGCAAATTTCAGAAAAACCTGGAAAGACTTACATGAATTGATGTATCAGTAACATTGTGTTATGGTCAACCGAGATAGACTTATCTCTTCTCAGCAATACAATGATCCAAGGCAACGCCAAAAGACTCATGATGGAAAATGCTGTCTAAATCCAGAACTATGAAGTCTGCATGCACATTGAGGCATACTATTTTCACTTTTGTTGTTGTCTTGTGCAGTGGTTATTGTTGTTTCTTCTTTCTTGTGTTTTGTTTCCTTTTCCAGCTTGCTGGCTGAAGAAAAGGAGGGAAGGAGAAAATTTGAGAACTCTAAATCTTAAAAAATGAATGTTAAAATGATTTTTACATGTAATTGGAAAAAATAAAATACTATTAAAGTTTTTTCATTTCAAATTTCACACTTCATATGTCAACAAATTCAGCAATGTACAGTGAAATATCAATGTCTTAATTTCAATAGCCTTCAGAATCATTGAAAGACCAATAAAAGAATTGTGAAAATATTAAGGAAATGATAGAAATTATAGCTCTCAGGGGAGATATTAGCATATGTACTCAGAAAGTAGAGGATTTAGAATAAATAAGAGACATGTTTTCCAAAATAGTAGATTCTCAGAAAAGGAAAAAGCAGAACTAAAATGGAACGCTACAGAGGCAGAATGAATATTAAATTAAGAAAATAAATGCACAATGCTGAAAAAAAGGAAACGGAGATAATCTAAAGAATATAGATCTTCCAAAAAACAGTAGGGATATCAGGAAAAAGACAAGAAAATTGGTCAGAAATATTGGGAGCAGATAGCAAAGCAGAGATCAAAAGTATACAGAAAACATCAACAGAAAGATGCTCCAAGTTCAACTCACCAAGGAACTTTGTAGTCAGACTTCATAATTATACAAAACAACAAATTTTGCAGGCAACCAAGAAAAAACCTTCCACATTTCAAGGAAACCAAATCAGAATAATATTTGATTACTATTTATAAGAAATGAAAGAAAATATTATAATATGATATTCCAAAAAGCAAAGATATTTTAACTTGTAAAATAACCTCCTGCAAAGTTGAAACTAATCATAAAATAAAATAGTTGAGCATTTATCAGGAGAGAAAATATATATTCATCCTTTCAAAAGAATTTAGAGGTAAGTGGAGCATTCAATATGCAAACTAACCAAAGAGAGGAAAATGTGTTTAGTCAGCAATGAAAGACTAAGAAATGAAATTTATGTTTCCATGTGGTTATGACTACACAAGGTCATGAGTGTGTGTGAAAACTTTATTCTCTTATCATAAAAAGTTCACATTGTCTGAAAGACAATATCAGTGAATAAAAGAATCCAAGAAACAAAAGACATAAGGAGAAATAACAAAAGACAGAATGCAACAAAATGAGGAGAAATGTAAGAAAAAAGAAACATTTTAAGGGAAAATATTCTTTCATTAGTAATTCAACATTATTAATGGTGGAATAATACAAACCCCTCCAGAAAGAAAAAGGAGGGGGCAGCTAGGTGGCACAGTTGATAGAGCACCAGCCCTGGATTCAGGAGGACCTGAGTTCAAATCCGGTCTCAGACACTCACTAGCTGTGTGACCCTCAGCAAGTCACTTAACCCCAATTGCCTCACCAAAAAAAAAAGAAAGAAAGAAAGAAAGACAGAAAGAAAGAAAGAAAGTAAAAAAGAAGGAAGAAAGGAAGAAAGAAAAGAAAAGAAAAGAAAAGAAAAGAAAAGAAAAGAAAAGAAAAGAAAAGAAAAGAAAAGAAAAGAAAAGAAAAGAAAAGAAAAGAAAAGAAAAGAAAAGAAAGGAAAAAGGAAGAATGGTACAGAAAGTCTCAGAGAAAAACTGCTGAGCATTTAGGAGGTAAACAGAATGCTTTCAATTTCTCCCCTTATTTTTAAGATAGTGTGAGAATAGTGATAAGAACTTAGGACATTCATATAGGACATGTGAATTGAAGACCACCAAAAGAAAAAATATTTCATCAGCACCATGAAGTGATTCCAACAGAGACTGGATACAATAATATGTGTGTCTTACAATGAAGTTAGTTTGTGGAGTAGGTCATTGATCACTTAAGAACAAGCTCTCCAAGGTGAGTATCTTGGCTCTCAGCACTACCTAACACCCAATGGCAGGGGCTGGAGAGAAGAAGATAAGAATGGGATGGAAGCCTGGAAATAAATACATTAACTCATAGAGAGTTGAAAAAAAGGATGTGTGTGTGTGTGTGTGTGTGTGTGTGTGTGTGTGTGTGATCTCCAAAGGAAGCATGGCATGACATCAAAAAGGGAAAAACCAAAATGAAAAGAGAAAAGAATGATAGCCCTCTGACTTACTTTATTGACTAATCCTTGACTAAAACTCCTGCCTTCAAGAATCTGTACGGAGAAGAAAGAGGAGGAGAAAAAGAGGACAAGGGCAAAGAGGAAGCAGAGGAGGAGAAGAAGGAGGAGGAAGAGGAAAAGTAGTGAAACTAAAGGGAGGACTTTAGCAATGTTAATATGTGGCCTGGTTGGAAGCAAGAACAATGTTTCTGTCCCAGGAGGCCCACAACTGATAGAAAACCACAAAGAGAACAAGCAAGGATCAATCAAACTGAAATTTATAAAATATAAAATACCCAAGAGGGAGAAAGAATTAAGAAAAAGCATATGGGGAAGCTGGTTGGTACAGTGGATAAAGCACCGGCCCTGGATTCAGGAGGTCCTGAGTTCAAATCTGGCCTCAGACACTTGACAATTACTAGCTGTGTGACCCTGGGCAAGTCACTTAACCCTCCTTGCCCCCCCCAAAAAAACCCCACATAGAATGATAATGTTTCTTATAAGGGGGCACTACAAATTAATAACACTGAAATCAAAAGAATGAATAAGGAATGGGGAGGTGGAGTGAAGAGGTAAGAATTTAGCTCCAAATTTTTATGTGAGTACTGGACTCTTACCTGAGCTTGAAAAGCAAAAGGTAAAAAAAAAAAAAGAAGTGGGGGAGGGAAGGTGGAGGAGGAGAAAATATTGACTGAATTAATGAATGAGTGAGTGAATGAATGAATTGTATTCAAAATTAGGCGTGGTGACATAAGAGGTCTGGAGTTGATGGGAGGGAACTGGGATCAGATTAGTGTAAACAAACAGAGAAGAAAATCATAAAAGTTGTCTTAAGTAAAAACAAACTTGGAGCAGCTAGCTGATGCAGTGGATCGAGCACTGGCCCAAAAGTCAAGAGAACCTGAGTTCAAATTTGATCTCAGACACTTGATACTTACTTGATACTTACTATGATACTCACTATGATACTTACTTGATACTTGATATTTGATACTTACTTACTTGATACTTACTATCCCTGGGCAAGTCACTTAACACAAATTCCTTCCCAAAAAGGAAACAAAAAAGTTAAAAACAAGCAACATTTATAATGCTTAATAAAAATGAATTAAATTCCCTAATAAATGAAAGAATGAAAGAATGGATGTTTTTAAGTATTGCATATAAGAAACACAGTTCTATAGAAATATTTAGAATGTAAAAAGGCAATACAAATAACCCTGCACACACACCACGTGCTATAATATCTAAATTCTTTTTTTTTTAGTGAGGCAATTGGGATTAAGTGACTTGCCCAGGGTCACACAGCTAGTAAGTGTTAAGTGTCTGAGGACAGATTTGAGCTCAGGTCCTCCTGAATCCAGGGCCGGTGCTCCATCCACTGCACCAGCTAGCTGCCCCATATCTAAATTCTTTTTTTTTTTTTTTTGCGGGGCAATGGGGGTTAAGTGACTTGCCCAGGGTCACACAGCTAGTAAGTGTCAAGTGTCTGAGGCCGGATTTGAACTCAGGTACTCCTGAATCCAGGGCCGGTGCTTTATCCACTGCACCACCTAGCTGCCCCCCCATATCTAAATTCTTAAAAGAAAATCCAGATGAAATATAAAAGGACATGCATAGTAACAGAATAATAATGAGACTTTAATATTCAACTCTCAAGGCTGAATAAATCTAAGAGAAATAAAAATATAAAACTGAACAGAAACTCTATACAATCAGCTAAAACAAGACCTGGAACTGATTATGGCTTAGTTCATAAGTTTCTTATCACAAAACTCAAACTTAAATTGAAGGAAAAAATAGAATGGGAAAAATAAGAGATTTCTTCAAGAAAATTAGCAATATTGAAAGAAAATTTCATGCAAAATGGGCATGATAAAAGATAAAAGTAGTAAGGATTTAACAGAAACAGAAGAAATTAAGATAAGATAGCAAGAATACACAGAACAATTATACCAGAACAATCTTAGCATCATAATAACCATCATGGTGTGGTTACTGATCTTGAGTCAGACATCCTAGAGACTAAAGTCAAACAGGCCTTAGGAAGCATTGTTAACAGAAAGGCTAGAGGAGGTGATAGAATTCCAGCTATTTAAAAATCCTAAAAGACAATTGTTAAAAGTTCTGCACTCAATATGCCAGCAAAGGCCAAGATGGCAGAGTGATGAAGGCACCCTCTGAAACCCTCCCAAATTTCCTCTTCATACAACTACATAACCACTCATGAATTGTTCCAGGAGCAGAGAAACAGCTTTACAGCCCAGGAAAAAAGGTCTGTCTTACTTGGGTGGGATGGAAGCGAAGTATGATGACTATAGCAGCAGCAGTAGCCACTGCAGCAGTAGCAGCAATAGTGACAGTGGTCCAAAGTAGCGTAAGTGGCCAGGGGGTTGCTTGAGGCTGTGGCAATTGCTAAAGTGGTGATAATAGCAGCAGTCTATGTGGCAGCTGCAGTGAGTCTCATAGCAGGACACCTGTGGCAGGGCTCTAAACTTGGAAAAAACCACCAGGGAGGCCCTACCCTCCCACAAACCAGCAGTTCCCTAGGCAAGTGAGCAGTCCAAGCCAGCATAGTTCAAAACTATGGCAAATCTAGATAGTTGACTAAAAACAGAGACATCGCCTTGACAATAAAGGTCCTTATAGTCAAAGCTATGATTTTTTTTCTGTTAGCAATGTATGACTGTGTTAAGGGGTAAAATGGGCTACTGGGTTTGGGGTAAGGGTAGGGGTTCTTAGGAATTCCTCTTTAAAGAATTACACCCTCTTGCACACAAAAGCAGTTAGAATAAGATGGTAGTTTATTTAGGGGCAAGGGAAGGGAAGGGGTGGGGAAGGGAAACCATGAAAGAAATCCTTGGACTTCTCATGGGGAGAGAGGTAGGGAACAAAGTACATGGCTTTGAGGTACCAATCTCTTCGAGCAAGAGTCTGGCAGGTACTTTTATAGAGGATTCATGGGCGACCATTTGACTGTGGAAAGTTCCTTTAGTGAGGGAGGACCATCCCCCACTGGTGGTGGCTGGAGGAATTGGGTGAGGGGTGGCTACGGATCTCTCAAGCCATCTCTCCCTTCAGGACACAAAGGCTGCAGCCACACCCAAACTTATCTCCCCAGGGGTAAGGGAGATCAGAATGAAGGGTGGAGGGTCCCCAAAGCTAGCTCAATCTGATCTGGTTCTGCTTATATCTCTAGGCGTATCTGTCCTCTGGTTTAGTTTCTCAAGGAGAAGATTCCTTGATGTGCCCCAGAGAACTTCTGGGGTGCTCTGCACCCCATGACATTTCCCCACTTCTCTATATATAAGGAAAGAAGATGAAGATTCTTCTGAAACTGCTTCATGCTGAGCGGGGTCGAAGAAATCACAGCTCAAGGGAGGGGGAGGGGAGAGAAGTGGAGAAGGCCTGGAGTGTGTGGAGCTGTGAGGTCCAGAGGGTCCAGAGGCGACATGTAGGCACAGTGCCATGAATCCTTGAGCCTAGATGGAAGAGACTTAACCAAAAAATTAAAACTGACCAGAGCAAAAATGAAAAAGGACTTTATCAGATCAGGAGTAAAAGTGTAGCCACTTTTTTCCCAGTGGAAGCTGGAAAGGCTGAATGCAGGACAGGGCATGGCCTGCCTTACTAGAGTTAAGTAATCAGATCAAAGCTTAGATCTGTGAGAGGCAGTGTCTGTCTACTTTTTAGGGTCCTTTTACCGCATCCCCACTTTATGCCTTAATTGAATGCTAGGACCTGAACCAGAGAATAAGACAGAGTTCGCCCCAAAACCATTCCTAGGCTTGCCTCCTATGTCCAGCTTGGCCGTGGACTTGACAAGGGGCTTGCCAGGAGACCAAGCTGCAAAGCACTGGGTTTTTCATTAGGCCAATCTCTTGGGTGCTGCCCTGGGGACAAAGAGGTGGGAGAGCTGGCCTCACCTTTGTGCGGCATCCCCCACTTCTGTGTCCTGGTTTACTGCAGCTGCCAGAATCTCGGCCAGCCAGAGTTCTGCTGGTAGCAGATGTGGTGATGGCTGCTGCTTTTATAGAAGCTTGGTCTATGGAGCAGGCACAAGCTATCTTTTCTCTCTCTTTGGCTACTGCCAGGCCAAGGAGTTGTGAGGATGGGATCTGGGGACCCCAGTCTAACTTCTGGAGTTCTCTCCTAATGTCAGGAGCAGACTGGCTGATAAAATGAATATTGAGGACAGTTATTCCTACATCTATTTGGGGGTCTAGGTTTGTATATTTCTTCAGAGAGTCCGCTAAGTGGCTCATGAAGACAGAAGGATTTTCATCAGATCCCTGTGTTATCTCCACCTTTTCATAATTGAGTTGTTTCTTAACCCCCCTTCTCATTCCCTCAACCAAGCAGGTGACCATGTGATTTCTACGAGCCCTGTCTTCCCTGTTATCATAGTTCCATCTCGGTTCTACAACTGGGACAGCTGTAAATCCAGGGACCCCAATCCAATTTCCAATCTGCGAGTGTTCATCCCCAACTTGTACCAATTTGATCCATGGAGTCACCAAGAGTTAGACATGACTGAATGACTGAACAATAACAAATCTTGTGCTTGGGAATAAAGAAATCCTAAATAAATGTAATAAGGCAGAAATAATAAATATAACCATTAAAAAACATTACATAATAAAAAGTAATTAGTAAAAGAAGTATGAGAAGAATGAAGGCAAGTAGAGATGAAATGTTACAAGTCAGGAGTAATTTTTGGTCAAAGTTATGGAAACTAAATAATTATGTTCAAGAAAATGAAAAAATATAGAAGAAAAAATACTATCACTTAGAATTCCAGGCCTAGATTCAGGATTCATCTTCCTGAACTCAAATCTGGCCTCAGATACATTAGCTGTAAGTCATTTAACCCTGTTTGCCTCAATTACTTGTCTATCAAATGACCAGGAGAAGAAACTCTACCAAACTCCTTTTTTTTCATCTGAAAACTGTCTGTTCATATCCTTTGACCATTTCTCAATTGGGGAATGACTTGTATTGTAACAAATTTGACTCAGTTCTCTATACATCTGAAAAATGGGGCCTTCATCAGAAATACTTGCTATGAAAATTGTTTCTCAGTTTTCTGCTTTCCTTCTAATCTTGCTCGTATTGCTTTTGTTTGTGCAAAAATATTTCAATTTGGGGAAGCTAGATGGCACAGTGGATAAAGCACCGGCCCTGGATTCAGGGTTACCTGAGTTCAAATCTGGCCTCAGACACTTCACACTTAACTACCTGTGTGACCCTGGGCAAGTCACATGACCCCAATAGCCTCACCAAAAAAATCAATCAATAAATAAATTTTTAAAAATATATTTCAATTTAATGTAATCAAAACTATCTATTTTGCATTTCATAATGTTATCTAACTCTTATTTGGTCGTAAATTCTTCCCCTCTCCATAGATCTGACAGGTAAGCTATTCCTTCCTTTTCTAATACACATATGGTATCACCTTTTATGTCTAAATCATGTACCCATTTTGAATTTATCTTGGTATCTGGTTCAAGATGTTAGCCAGTAGTTCTAGTCCTGGAGTCAGAAGGATCTGAGTTCAAACTTGGCCTGAAACACTTCTTAGCTGTGTGACCTTGAGCAAGTCACTTAACTTCTGCTTACCTCAGTTTCCTCAACTGTAAAATGGATATCATAATAACACTTACCTTCTAGTTAATTGGGAATAAGTTTATTCTAATCCTTATTGCCAATGCAGTTTTTTGTTTTTTTAGCAACAAACATTTATTTTATTTTCCATTTACATGTAAGGGTAGTTTTCAACATTCATATTCATAAGATTTAGAGTTCCAAATTTTTCTTCCTCCCTCCCTCCCTTTCCTCCCCCCTCCACAAGATCACAATCAGGTTATATATGTACAATCCACAAGTGTTCTTTTTATCAGTTCTTTCTATAGGGGTGCATAAGTAAGCTTCTTCATTAGTTCCTTGGGATTGTCTTGGATCATTGCACTGCTGAGAGTAGTTAAGTCATTCACAATTGCTCATTGAACAATACTGCTGTCACTATGCACAATGTCCTCTCAGCTCTGCTCACTTCACTATACATCGATGTTCATTAGTCTTTCCAGGTTTTTCTGGCATCATCCTGTTTGTCATTTCCTGTAGCACAAGACCATTCCACTACAATCATATAACACAGCTTTTTCCATCACTCCTCAATTGATGGACATTCTCTTGATTCTCAATACTTAGCCTCCACCAAGAGTTGCTATAAATATTTTTTGTACAATTTCCCCCCCTTTTCTCTTTTTCATGATTACTATTGTTAACTGTTTCCCTTCCATCCTATTCCCTTCCCCATGATATTTATTCTATTATCCATCTTCTTTCATTCTATCACTCTTCAAAAGGGATTTACTTCTGTCTGTCCCCTCTCCCACTCTGCCCTTCCTTCTTTTGCCCCGGTCTCTAAATTTATCCCCTTCCCCTCCTATTTTCCTGCAGGGTTAGAGAGATTACTCCACCCAATTGAGTGTGTACATTATTCCCTCCTTGAGCCAATTCTAATGAGATTGAGGTCTTTGAGCCAATTCTGATAAGTGTTAGGCTCATTTACTGCCCAGATTAAATAGATTACTCCACCCAGTTGGGTGTGTGTGTGTTAGTCCCTCCTTGAGGCAGCTCTGATGAGTTTAAGATCTTTGAGCCTTTTCTGATGACTGTAAAATTAATTTACTGCCCTGCTCCTCTCCCATCTCTTCCCCCACTCCATAAGCCTTTTCCTGTTACTTTCATGTAGGATTTTGCTTCTGCCCTTCCCCCTCCCCCAGTGAATTCCCTTCACCCCTCAATTTAACCCTAATGATGTCATCACCTAGCTAAGTGACACAGTGGACAAATCATCACCCCTGGACCCAGGGGGATCCCAGCCAAAACCTGGCCTCAGACACAAGACAGTCGCCCACTGTATGACCCCAAGTATGTCCCCCAGCTCCAATTTTTCTTTTTTTTTTTTTATGGTTCTCTAGGGTCTTGTATTTGAAAGTCAAATTTGCCATTCAGTTCAGGTCTTTTCATCACAAATATCTGAAAGTCTTTTTCATTAAAGTCCCATTTTTTCCACTGAAAGATAATGCTGAGTTTTGCTGGGTAGGTGATTCTTGGTTGTAATCCCATTTCCTTTGCCCTTTGGAATATCATATTCCATGCCCTCTGGTCCTTTAATGTAGAAGCTGCTAGATCTTATGCTATCCTGACTGGGGCTCCACAGTACTTGAATTCTTTCTTTTTGGTAGCTTGCAATATTTTCTCTTTGACCTGAGAGCTCTGGAATTTGGCTATAATATTCCTAGGAGTTTTCTTTTTGGGATCTCTTTCTGGAGGTGATAGGTGGATTCTTTCAATTTCTATTTTAGCTTCTTCTTCTAGAATTTCAGGGCAATTTTCCCTGAGAATATCTTGGAAGATGGTGTCTAAGCTCTTTCCTTGATCATGGTTTTCAGGTAGACCAATAATTTTCAAATTATCTCTCCTGGACCTATTTTCCAGGTCAGCAGTTTTCCCCAGAAGATATTTCACATTGCCCTCTACTTTTTTATTCATTTGGATTTGCTTTATTGTGTCTTGGTTTCTCATAAAGTCACTGGCTTCCATTTGTTCAATCCTAATTCTTAGGCAATTATTTTCATCAGAGAGCTTTTGTACCTCCTTTTCCATTTGACTTTTCAAGCTGTTGACTTTTTTCTCATGTCTTTCCTGCATCACCCTCATTTCTCTTTCCATTTTTTCCTCTACCTCTCTAAACTTTATCTTCAAAGTCCTTTTTGAGCATCTCTATGGCCTGAGACCAATTCATATTTTTCTTGGAAGCTTTAGATATAGGGGCCCTGATGTTGACATCTTCCTCTGAGGGTGCCCCTTGGTCTTCCTTGTTACTGAAGAAACTTTCTATGGTCCTCACCTTTCTCTGTTGGCTCATCTTGCCTTTCTTTTACTAGACTTTTAGGTCCTTAAAGTGGGGCACTGTTTCCAGGCTGCAGTATCCCAAGCTGAAGAAGACCCAGGTGGTATGATTTAAGGAGAATCAGGTTCTTTCCTCGCCCAGCCTGTTTCCTGGTCCTAGATGACCCCAGACCAACTTGCTGACCAACCAGCTTCGTGTGTTGTGGTTGTTAGCTCCGACGAACCTGTGCCCCTCCCCCACCTGGGCCCCTGCTACTGGAGCCTACATCCTGGTTCTCAGCAGGGGTGTAAAATCCAAGTTCTGCCTTAGCACCAGCATAGACCCCTGTAGTCTCTCCCCTGCCCAGGGCTCAGTCCACTCACCAGACTGTGAGCTTAGTTCTAGACGACACTGGTGCTTCAGCTGATTCAGAGGCTCTGGGGGTCTGCTTCTCTGGTGAGGCCTTCCTGGGACTGGATCTGTGTCAGGGTGACTGTGGGGTTGGGCTCAACTCCTGTATCAGCACAGTAGCTCCCTCCTTCTGACCTTCTAAGCGGTTCTTGGCACATTCTTCTGTGAGTTTTTTCAGTTTTGTTTCTTAAAAGGTTATCACTTTTAAGCATTTATTAAGGAGAATAAGAATTTGGTAAAGAGAAAGAGAAAGGTCTAGACTCATCTATCTATTAAAGGGAGAGTACATTTCTAGCTCCCTTCTCCACCCGAGTCCTGAGGAAAGAGCCAATGCAGTTTTTAAAAATAATTTTGCAATTTCGTCCTTGGGGAAGAAAATAAGCATTTATTAAATACCTAATATAAACACTTTACAAATATTATCTCATTTGATCTACCTAACAACCCTAGGAGATAGGTGCTATAATCCACATTCTACTACTACTACTACTACTACTACTACTACTACTCCAACCCCTCCTGTTCCTGCCATTGCTGCTTCTCCCCTGATCCCTTGGAGTGGACCATCCTGGTGCCTCTTTTGTTAACTGGTGGCTGAGGAGACCCCCAGAATCCCTATGCCCAATGAAAAGATGAAGGAAGGAGTCAAGACTGAAAAAAAAGACCACACTAATTTGAAGGTGGCAGGGAAAGATGGTTCAGTGGTGCAATTTAAGATTAAGAGGTGGGGGCAGGGCAGCTAGATGGCGCAGTGGATAGAACACTGGCCCTGGAGTCAGGAGTACCTGAGTTCAAATCCGGCCTCAGACACTTAACACTTACTAGCTGTGTGACCCTGGGCAAGTCACTTAACCCCAATTGCCTCACTTAAAAAAAAAAAAGAAAAAGAAAGATAAACTAATGAAAGCCTGTTGTGAATGACAGGGTTTGTCAGTGAGGCAGATCAGATTCCAATTTGATGGGCAACCAATCAATGAAACACACACACAACTGCGCAGTTGGAAATGGAGGATGAAGTTACATTTGATGTATTCCAGCAGCAGACAGGAGGTCTTTACTAAAAAGAGAACCTGCAACTCTGCTCCAGCACCATGCTCCCAAAGAAAACAATATATTCACAATTATAAAACCAAGATTTGGTTCATCCACATCCTGACTAATGTAAAGAATTAATTGTTATTTGAGGTTTTTATGCCTCAGAGCGCACTGGCCTGGGGCTCCGCAAACCGCAAGGTGCTCCACCCACTAGTTGTAGCCCTTGCCAAGGCTCTGGCACCTCATGTCATCACCACTCACCGACGCCTACATGGGCCTGGCAAAATTATAATGATTGGAAGCGTAGTGAGGGCAGTCATGTGACCGTCAGAGCGGCCATCCCATTGGCTGGGGCTGTGTGGAGTGTTTCTAGGTTTGGGGGAGGAGAATTGGGCATTCTAGGTGGAAGCTGGAAAGGGACAGGCATTCCACTGTGTATTTTCAGCTGATTCCTAGGCGGTGGTATTTTTTCAGGTATTATAATTTCCCTTTCCTCATTTTATTTCCTTTCCCTTGATCCTACTGATCCCGTTTGTGTTTGTTTGTTTTTTAAGTTCGTTCTTGTTAAAATAAATCTTGTTCTGTTTTGAGGGAGGCTGCTGGTCTCCTTCCTTGCCCCAATATTGCGGCAAGCCACTTAGCTAGCACTCCCCAATTAAAAATTGGTCCCCACACTACTGCAGTATAGTTTTCTCTCTTTTCTGATTTCTTTCCCCCATTCCTTTATTGTACATAAAGTAACTGGTGTATGTGCACAGGCATAATGTGTATTTTTAAACTAAATGGCTGATTGATATGTTTTCATCAAAATCAAATAGAGATGGGGAAGCGAAAAACAAACTGGTTCTGTGAAAATATCCCTTTTCTCCATTAGTGGCATGTTCATTCAACTTTTATCTTTATATTCCAGTAAGCTATTTTGCTCACATTGTTTGACAACAACAACAACACAAAAAATCCTTGCATACTTTGTTCGATTGAATAATTTCAATGTTTTTCCTTTATCATTATAAAACCAAGGATGATTTTATAACTTTTTTGTACATGGCTGTTACATATAGGGCAATCTCTGTCTCTCAGTAGGGATAAATTACTATAAAGAAATTGATCATAGATAGTTTTCCCTTCAAGTCAAACATCTTGTTGTTTAAATAAACTTCTTGTTTAAAATAAACGAATGAATGAATAGATAAATGAATAAGCAAATACTAAAACAATTATTGATTAGATACATTGTCCATTTATATACCTTTCTCCTTTGTAAAGAAGGAGCTGGTACAGGGCAAATGTCATGGGGCTTTTGTGCATGATCAGATCACCTAAGAAGAAGGCATCCTTGTGGGAAACAGCAAGGACTTGCTTCTGGGAAAAGACCACCTGTGGTCCCCTATCATATGGTAGCAGCTTCTTCCCATTGACTGCATAGCCAGAACAGGCTGCGTCTTTAAAACTATCAGACTGGGTCAGTCTCTTTTTCTAACAGCATCCAGTGGGATGAAGGTTCTGTTCAACCAAAGTATGGATGCCATGTTCTGAGCCATATGTTAGGGAAGAAGTACCTGAGAAGGTACTTACCTTTAACTTTGGGCCCTGTGGCCATAAAAAACAAGCTAGGTGTTTTAGTCTGTCTCATTTATCCTTTTCAGTTCTAAGTGCATTTAGTAGTCCCTGCACCCAGGAGATCAAGTCATGATGACCTTGGCGTTAAGAAGCAAGGCTAGGTAGGGGGAGTTCAAAAGAAAAAGAAGGAAAAAAAGGAAGCAAGGCTAGATGTTACTGCCAGCCAAGCATGAAACCCTTGAGAATCCAGGGTGCTGGAATTCATGCTTGGGGTGGGATGAGTGGGGTTTGAATTTAGAACTTTATGTAAATATATGAAAACTGAGTTAAGCTATGAATTTAATCCCCCTTCTTTCCCCAGACACTGAGGTGGTGCGATGATGGATTATGTCCTCCCAGGCATACTGGGAGTGGGGGGAAATAATCCTCTGTTTCTTGTTATATCTGTAAAGTAAATATTCCATTATAAAAGCTAATCTGACTGGTAAGTGATTAAGTAGAACTAGGGTACAAGAGATCCCTAAAATGGGGAGATCATTGATTGAATCTTGAGACAGTGACAAAGGCGTTGGACATTCCCAAATCCCCTTAAGAGTATAGAAAAATGCTTGAGGAGGGGTGAAATGTAATATAACTGGCATTCAGGCAGTTAGAGTCAGATTAGACACTGTTAAGAGGATATTATGAAGGGAAATACCTGATTAAGATTCGTAATAGTGAACATTTGATAATAAGATGAACTCACATATGGATTTGAGGATAGTAGAATGAATTGGAAATAAGAAAAAATCCAAGAATATGCTGTTTACAAAAAGCAGATTTAAAACATAAAGATACAAAGTTAAAATGGGAGCTGAAACAATTATGCTTCGAATATTTTTGAAAATAGGAAAAGCAGATAAGGAAATAATAAATACATGTAATTGAAAAGATAAGCAGGGAAACTATATTATGCCTAAAGGCAACACATATTGAAATAGCATAAATTTTTCACATATATGCACCAAATGTAGTAACATATATGTTCTTTAAGAAAAAGTTAAATTACAAGAACGAATATCAAAATTAAAATAGTTGGGGACTTCAATCTGTCCCTTTAACACCTAAGCAAATTTAGCAAAAAGATTAAAAAAGTTAAGGGTCCAAATTGAATTTTATGAAACCTAGATACACTGGATCTCTTCAGCAAATGCTGAATGGAAATTAAAAGGAATAAACATATATTTCAGCAGTTTATGGTAACCATGCATTAATCAAACACGTCCTAGAGCATAAAAATCTCATGAATAAATGCAAAAAAGAGCAGATTTATTAAATACATCCTTTACCTATCACAGTAACAAAAGTTATGAAAAACTGAGAGCCTTCAAAGACAGGTTTTTAAAGAAATATAAATTGCATGAACTGATGCAAAGTGAAATGAGCAGAACAAGGAGAACAGCCTACACAGTAACAGCAATATTTATGATGATCAGCTGCAAATGACTTAGCTATTCTCAGTAATACAACAATCCAAGAGAATTCCTAAGGACTTATGATGAAAAATACTATAGATCTCCAGAGAAAGATCTGATGGAGTCTGAGTGTTGATCAAAGCATACTTTTTTTTTTTTTTAGCTTTCCTTGTTTTTCTTTGGGCTTTTTTGGTCTGCGTTTTCTTTCATAGCATGACTAATATGAGAATATGTTTTGCATGACTGCACATATATAACCAATGTCAAATTGCTTGTCTTCTCAATTGGGGTGAAGGGAAATGATGGAAGAGAGAGAAAGTGGAACTCAAATTTTAAGAAACAAATATTAAAAATTATTTTAGCAGTTTCCTTAACATGCTTATGAGAAAATTTTTTTAAAAATTAAAAAGAACTAGAAAAGATATTTTACTTGTAATCAGGGGAAATAAAATATTGAATAAACAATTCCCCCCAAAATAGAAAAAGTCAAAGAAAAAATTACAGAAAAAAGTTAATTTTATCAGAGAAAATGACAACAATGAGACAGCATGTCAAAACTTTTTAGATGATACAACAATCCTTATGTGAAAATTTTATATCTCTAAGCACTTTTATCAGCAACAAAAAATGGAAAGAACAGTTAGATAAATGACGCTTCAGCAACAAGATCAACAATCAGAAAAAGGAAAAAGTCACCACCCTGACTGCTCATCAGATTAATCATGGATTGTCCTTTATGCTTAATCTCCACAAGGCATTTATTGCTGTACATAAATCCTCTAGTCAACCTTGGTGCACTTCCTGTCACACTTCCCAGAGTTGATTTTTCAAAACTCCTGTTTCCTTAAACTCTTATCTAGAGTGCCCTCAAAAGATTACTGATTTTCCCTCTTCGTTTTTAAGACTGAGGTTATGCAACATGAGCTCATTCATCTCCCATTATTTTGTGTATTTAAACCCTTTCACATCCTTATCCAGCTTGTATTTTGCTCCAGTATCTGAGAAAGAAAAGGTCATAATTTGTAAAATTCCCTCAAAGATACTCCAAGATCTTGTTCCATTGATCATTCCCTCTACTGGATCATCATTCTTTTTCTCTACTGGCTCTTTCACACTCAGCCTACAAATTTACTTCAACCCTCTCCTATTCAAAAATAAAAACAAATAAATCTTTTTCATTGACCCTGCCAACCCCTTGTTATCATTCTTTACAACTTTGTGTTAACTGATAAACTTCCAGAAAAAGTCACCTACATTCTCTAGTTCTACTTTCATGTCATAAATTCACTCCCACACCCTTCATAAACTAGTTTCTAATTTCTTCACCTTACAAAATTGTACTCTCTAATGTCATCAATTATCTAAATTCCAAATCCAGTGGCTTTCTCATTCTTCAACCTCATTGGCCCTTCTGAAGCATTTATCATTATTGATTATTCCCTTCCATTGGATACTCTGTCTCTGCTTTCATGACACTCAATACTAGTTCTCCTATCTGTTCTGCTGGCTCCACAGGCTCAACATTTCCAAACCTGAATGCACCATCTTCTCACCTGCCCTTCCCCCAAATTTACTACGTTTGAAGGCACTAGCATCCTAGTAAAAAAATTTCATAATCATCTTTGATGTATCACTCTTTTGTACCCCATATCAACTCAAAATTCAAATAACTGACAAATAAATCCATTTTTTCTTCATAATATCCACCTTCTCTCCACTCAGAAAGCCACAAGTTTAGATCAGATCCTCTTTACCTTTTGGATTGCAATCATTGACCAATTGGATTACCATTTGGATTGACCAATCATTCTCTTCACCAATCCTGCCACACAACTTCCATAAAAATATTTCTGAAGCATAGATATGACCATGTCACTCCCTACCCAAGTGTCTTCAGTGGCTTCCTATTGATTCTAAAATGCAAAGAGAGTTAACTGAATCCTTTCTTTGCCAACTTATTTTATACATCTCTCCTTCACGTATTCTTACACTTCAGTCAAACAGGCCTGCTAACTATGCACACAACTCAGTAGTTCATGTCCTAAATCCATGACTGAAATTTACTCCCTCTTCATCTCTGCCCCTTAGGATTCTAAGCTTTCTTCAAGATTTAGCTCAAGTGTTGTTTATATTCCCTTCTTGAATTGCCCTATTCTGGGTAAAATTGTCTCCCCCAATGCAACATAAACTCCTTGAGAACACAGATTATGTTTCATTTTGATTTTGTATCCTTACTGCCTAGCATAGTATCCTGTATATTATAGATGTTTAATAAATGTGTATTGAATTGAATTAAATAGCCACTGGAGGCCTTCTAGCTCTTAAGATTCTACTTTATTATTTCTCCCATTCCCCTTCCTGCTCCACCAATGAACTATTCAGTCTGTTTCCTGAGTATCTGCCTAGATTAATTCAGTTATTACTACCCATTACTAGGAATGACTACCCAGTGATGATTTTTTCCTACTTAAGAATAAAACTATCTACTAAGATTTAGAGAGGCTATAGTCAGTATCTGTGAATTGAAAACTACATATATTGGTGATATTACAGACTACTAAAAGTACTCTAGAGATCACTTAACAAAATTCACTTTTATTTTAGTTGCTTTAAATGCTTTATTGATTTAAAAAAAAAACTACTTCCAATGAGTCTTTGGCCCCCAATAGAACCTTACCCCCACAACAAAGAAGTAAAGCTACACAAAATAAATAAAGATTTTGGCCATGTCTGAAAATGTATGCCCCAGTCCGTAACTATAACATACTAATTTTCCATTTACAAAGAGAAAGCAGGCTTCACCTATCATTCACTAGTTGTGCAATTATGGTGTCTTATTTTTTAAGTTTTACTGATATCTTTTCATTTTTAGGAAAGATTTCCAAATACCCCTCTTTCTTACGCAGAAAGTGTTATCTTGGGTACATAGTCCTACAGGTAGAAGGGCTCTTAGAAGTAATCTGAGGAAAATGAAGCCCAGAAAGATCAAGCAAATTGCCCAAGTCTTACATGTTATGAAAGTGCCTGAGCTTGCATTCAGGTTTGTATCCTATTATTCCAAGTTCAGCTTCCTTTCCACTATACTTCACTGACTCTCCAAGATGTTCTTTCAATTTTTCCTCCAATATTTGAAGGTTATTAAGTTATATTAAGTTAAGGTAACAAAGTTATTAAGTGAAGTCAATAAGTTATTACCTGCTCTAGTTTTGGCAGAAAGCTACAGTGGATGTCTAAAGAGTTCAAGGCCCCTCCCCTCAATAATTATACTATCATTTATCCATGAAAGTCTTATGAACTTTTCCCTTTCTCATGAGTTATTTCTTCTTTATGACCATGAAGTTTGTAGTAAATTGACATTAATAATATTGCTCTTTTTCCTTCCCCAGTTGGTCTTCATCCAAAGTCACTATACCAAGTGGCACAGTGTATAAAGCACCAGCCCTGGATTCAGGAGGACCTGAGTTCAAATCCAAACTCAGACACTTGACACTTACTAGCCATGTGACCTTGGTTAATACAGTAAGTTCCTCACCAAAAGCTACCTATACAGAGGAAATTTTAGGACTAGTTTTTAAAAAGGAAGGTCCATAAATGTTCAATAGTCATCATTTATTGTTGCACAGTAACAGTCTATTAATTTATTCTGTCATTCCCCCAATTAATGGGTATTTACCTTAATTCTAATTCTTTGCCATAAAAAGCAATATTAAAATATTTCTAAGTGGGGGGAGGGAGGGTCCTTCCCTCTTCTTTGACTTCTTTGGGTTTTATGCCTAATGGATCATTGACTGAAGGGGTATGTATAGTTTATCAATTTTCCTAGCTTAAGGACAAATTATTTTCCAAAATCATTGGCCCAAGTACTAGTCCACCAAGAATGCATTAATGTGTCTATCTTCACATAATTCCTCCAGTATTTACTATTTTTTCTTTAGTGTATTAAACAAGCTCAAGAGTATGAGGTAGCAGTTTCTCTGCTACTCTTATTTGCTACAGTTGTAAAATGTTTAATTACAGAAAATAAACATCTCTCCTGTTTTGATGAAGAAATACATAAGTAAGGCACTACAAAGGGGGAAAATCTCCCAAAGTCACATCTTGTTGAAGGACCTTTAGTCTGTTTATCTTATGCAGGGAATGAAACAGCTTTCTGGCATTCTCTACCACTTTTTTCCTCAAGTTCTTTCCAAATTTTTACTGAAGTAAGAGTTTTAAAAAATACTGAGAGCTAAAATTGTGCAAGGGTGTACTTCAGTTCCTTGTTAAAAAAAAAAACCCTGGAATCTGAATAATAAATTGTTTCTTGACTTACAAAAAAGAGTATGAAGTAAAACTTTAGAGTTCTTTTAATTTACATTTCTTTAATTACTTGTGATTGAGAGCATTCTTTCATGTGGTTATTGGTAGCTTTTTTTTTTACTCTTTGGAAAATTCCCTTCCCTATTCATATATTTTGATAATCTTTCTTATTTAATATGTTTGTTATTACATATTTTTATCATTTCCCTATAAATCTTGAATCTCAGGCTATTGTTTTCTGTGAATATTTTTCCAAATTAGTAGCTTCTTTTTCTTCTGACTGTATTGATTTTATTCATAAAAAAGCTTTTTTTTTCATTTTCCATAATAAAATAGTGTTCTATTTCTATCTATTCTACTTAAGTGTTCACTTCTATCTATTTTTTGGCTGAGTTATTTCCCTGAAAGAGAAAACCAAAATACCAACATCAAAAATGAAAAGGGTGAATTCACCACCAATGAAGAGGAAATTAAAACTATTTTAGGAGCTCTTTTGTCTAATTATATGCCAATAACTTTGACAATCTAAATGAAATGCTTGAATATCTGCAAAAATATAAATTATCCAGATAAAAAGAAAAAATAGAAGACTTAAATAACTCAATCTTAGAATGAACAAACCATCAATGAACTTCCTAAGAAAAAATTCCCAGGGCCAGGTGGATTCATAAGTTAATTCTACCAAACAATGAAAAATTAATTACAATACTATATTTGAGAAAATAGACAAAGAAGAAATCCTACCAAATTCCTCTTATGGCACAAATGTGGTGTTGATACCTAAACCAGAAAGAGCCAAAATAGAGAATGAATATTATAGAACAACTTTCCTAATTAATACTGATGCAAAAAAAAATTTAAATAAAATACTAGCAAAAAGATTACAGTATTATATCACAAGGATCATACGCTATGACCAAGTGGGATTTATACCAGGAATGCAAGGTTGGTTCAATATTAGGAAAACTATCAGCAGAATTGACCATATCAATAATGAAACCAACAAAACTCATATGACTATCTCAATGAATGGAGAAAAAGCTTTAGACAAAATACAGCATCCATTCCTATTAAAGATACTAGAGAGTATAGGAATAAATGGAATTTTCTTTAAAATGATAAGTAGTACCTATTGAAAACCATCAGAAAGCACTATCTGTAATAAAGATAAGCTAGAAGCCTTTCCAGTAGCATCAAGGGTTAAGCAATAATGCCTATTATCACCTCTATTGTTGAATATTGCACTAAAAATATTAGCTATAGTAATAAGAGAAGAAAAAGGAATTAAAGGAATTAGAATAGGCAATGAGGAAACAAAAATATCACTCCTTCCAAGAAATATGATGGAGATATGATAGAAAATTCTAGAGAATCAACTAAAAAAGCTACTTGAAATAATAAACAACTTTAGCAAAGTTTCGGGATACAAAATAAATCCACATAAATCATCAGAATTTCTATATATTACCAACAAATCCCAGCCGCAAGAAAGAGAAAGAGAAATTCCATTTAAAATAACTGTAGACAATATAAAATACTTGAGAATCTACCTGTTAAGACAAACTCAGGAACTATGTGTGCACAATTACAAAACACTTTCACACAAAGCCAGATCTAAATAATTGGAAAAATATTAATTGTTCATGGGTAGGCTGAGCCAATATAATAAAAATTACAATTCTACCTAAATTAATTTATTTATTCAGTGCCATACCAAACTACCAAAAAATTATTTTCTAGATCTTGAAAAAATAATAATGAAATTCATCTGGAAGAACAAAATATCAAGGATGTCAAGGGAATCAATGGGAAGCAATGTAAAAGAAAGGTGGTCTAGCCAGATCAGATCTCAAACTATATTATAAAGTAGTTAATTATCAAAAAAAAAAAATCTTGTACTGGCTAAGAGACAGTGATGGATCAGTAGTTCAGATTAATTATACATTACATTGTAGTAAATTAACATACTAATCTAGTATATGATAATCTCAAAGATCCAAACTTTTGGAACAAAAACTCACTATTTGACAAAAACTTCTGGGAAAACTGGAAAACAGTATGGCAGAAACTATATGTAGGACAACATCTCACACCGTATACCAATATAAGGTCAAAAAGGAAGGGTGATACCATAAGCAAGTTAGGAGAGCATGGAATAGTTTATTTGTCAATTCTATGAATGAGAAAAATTTAGGACTAAAGAAAATACAGAGAGCACTTACAAATTTTACATTTTACAAACAAAATTTACAAATTTTACATTTAGAAAATATAAAAGATAATTTTGATTATATAAAATTAAAAAGCTTTTGTACATACAAAACAAATGAAACCAAAATTAAAAGGAAAGCAGAAAACTGGGGAAACAATTTTTTACATCAAGTGTCTCTAATAAGGATCTTATTTCTTTTTTTTTCTTTACAGTGTTGTTATTTTATTTCTTTATGGGGCAATGAGGGTTAAGTGACTTGCCCAGGGTCACACAGCTAGTAAGTGTCAAGTGTCTGAGGTCAGATTTGAATTCAGGTCCTCCTGAATCTAGGGCTGGTACTTTATCCACTGTGCCACCTAGCTGCCCAAAGGTCTTATTTCTTAAACAAATAGAGAACTGAGTCAAATTTATAAAAATATAAGTAATTTTCCAATTGATAAATGGTCAAAGGACACGAATAGGCAGTTTTTATATGAAGAATTTAAAGCTATCTCTAGTCAAAAGAAAAAATGCTCTTAATCACTTTTGATTAGAGAAATGCAAATTAAAACTATTCTGAGGTACCACCTCACACCTCTCACACCTATCAGATTGGCTAAGATGACAGAAAAGGAAAGTTATAGGGGGCAGCTAGGTGGCACAGTGGATAAAGCACCGGCCCTGGATTCAGGAAGACCTGGGTTCAAATCCAGCCTCAGACACTTGACACTAGCTGTGTAACATTCGGCAAGTCACTTAACCCTCTTTGTCCCACAAAAAAAAAAGAAAGTTATAAATATTGGAGGAGATATGGGAAAAGTGAGACACTAATGCACTGGTGATAGAGTTGTAAACTGATCCAACCATTGTGGAGAACAATTTGGAACTATGCCCAAAAGGCAATCAAACTGTACATACCCTTTGATCCAGCAATACCACTGCTAGGTCTGTATCCCAAAAACATCCAAAGAATGGAAAAGGACCTATTTTTACAAAAATATTTATAGCAGCTCTTTTTTGGAATGGCTAATGATTAGAAACTGAGAGGATCCCTATCAATTAAGGACTGGCTAAACAAACTGTGGCATATGATTTTGATGGAATATTATTGTGATATAAGAATTGACAAGCAGGATGATTTCAGAAAAATATGGAAAGATTTACATGACCTGCTGTGAAGTAACATGAGCAAAACCAGGAGAGTGTTGTACACAGTAGCAGCAATATTGTATGATGAAGAACTGAGAGTGACTTAGCAATACAATGATCCAAAACAATCCTAAAGGACTAATGATGAAGCATACTATCCACCTCCAGAGAAAGAATTGATACTGTTTGGGGCAGCTAGGTGGCATAGTGGATAGAGCACCCACCCTGGATTCAGGAGTACCTGAGTTCAGATCTGGCCTCAGGCACTTGACACTAACTAGGTGTGTGACCCTGGGCAAGTTACTTAACCCCCATTGCCCCGCAAAAAAAAAAAAAAAAGAATTGATACTGTTTGAATACAGACTGAAACATGCTATTTTTCATTTTTCATTCTTTATTTATTTGATTCTTCTTGTACAAAATAACTAATGTGGAAATGTTTTACATGACTGCCCACATATAAACCATATTGCTTACCATCTCAGGGAGGAGAGAAGAGAGAGATGAATAGAATTTGGAACTCAACACTTTTTAAATTATTTAAACACATAATTGGGGGAGAATAAAATATTATATTAAAAAGTTATCTCCCTAACTTATTGTTGTAAAAGACCTGTCTTTCCATTCTCTCATTTCAAATTTTTTTATTGATTTGACTTGGAGCTTATTATGAAATATTTGGGACAGCTAGATGGCTCAATGGATTTAGTGTTTGACCTAGAGTCAGTAGGATATGAGTTTTAAATCTAGCCTGAGACACTGAGTATGTGACCCAGGGCAAATCACTTAACCTCTGTTTTGCCTGAGAAAGAAATAGCAAACCACTCCAGTATCTTTGCAAAGAAAATCCCACGGACAGTAAGTATTGTGAAATATGGTCCACAGAGTCACAAAGAGTTGGACATGACTGAATAATTAAACAACAGTAACAATGTGTAAAATGTATGTCTACATCTAATTTAGATCAAACTGCATACTAACTTTTGCAAATTAGAAAACCAAATACCTTCCTTCTGTTGAGTATCTCCAATTTATCTTGTATATATCTTATTCATACATAGTTGTCTGCCTATTGTCTCCCCCTTCAGATTGTGATGTGAACTTTTTTTCAATCAATATTTTTTCAGTTACATGTAAAGATAGTTTTCAACATTTGTTTTTACAACATTTTGAGTTCCAAATTTTTCTCCCTCCCTCTCTTCTCTCCCCCATCAACAAGACAGAAAGAAATCTGATATGTTATATATGTACAATCACATTAAACATATTTCCACATATCATGTTGTGAAAGAAGAATCAGACAAAAGGGAAAAACTTCAAAAAATAGAAAAATATGGTTCAATATGCATTCATTCCACAGTTCTTTTTCTGGTTTTTGTAGAATTTTCTATCATGAGTCCTTTGGAATCATGATAGAAAGTCTATCACAGTTGATCATCACACAATGTTGCTGCTACTGTGTACAATGTGTGATATGAACTTCTTAAGGAACTGTTTTGCTTTTCTTTCTTTGTATCCCTAATGTTTTGCACATTATGTGGCACATAGTAGACAATAAATTCTTATTGACTGAGTTGATAGTCAGCACACCTACTCAGTGACAGAGCAGTGAAGTAGGGTTAGATCACAGCCATTTGTTTATTCCTCTTCTCAATGGTTTCAGACAATTCTCTAAGACAAAATCAGTGCTACCTAAACCATAAAAAGTTAGCAAGATGAATTTGGCTTTGGACTCTCTCTCTCTCTCTCTGTCTCTCTCTCTGTGTCTCTGTCTCTATCTCTCTCTCTCTCCTGTCATCCTCCTCCTCCTTTCTTCCTCATCTCCTCCCCTAAAAGAGTAGCAATTTGAAATTCATCCTTAGGTAAATTCTAAATTATTTGGAAAGCTTCACAAACACCCTTTCCTTGAAGAGTTATTTCTCTCTTCTTGCCCCTTTCCTTTGCAAGAGAAATGCTTTACCAATGAGAACCAATCACATTACCCTGAGGAAGCCTCAAACTTCACACAAAAGTTTCTTTCAGATTTGTTTATCATGTGGCTGGCTCCAGAGGCCACTGAAGGTAGCAATTGTTAAGACCATCAGGCAGAGTTTAGTTAGAAACACCTAACAAGGTTGGCACCTCTGGAGACAAGACTGAAAGTTTGCTCTACCCTGTCAGGGTATTGTGCTCTTCAGAGGAAACAGTCTCTATGCATCCAAATGAATATGTATATCTAAATACATATCCCTTTCATCATAACAAATTAATAACTTTTTAATAGCACAATTACCTCCTCTCCTTTTAATGAGCCCCCAAGTGACATATTAGCAAGAATGAGTTGAGAACGATTGATTTCCAAGGAGACTGTTTTAATTACATGGAAACCACAAACTGATGGCTCTAGAGGACCCAAGAGCTGTATGCTGCTTTGTGCAATCTGAATTAATTTCTTCTTGGTCTGGGGCTCAGAAACAGAGACACAGCACAAGTTACCAGTCCTATGGGTCATCTCTGAGAGACAGCCAAGTTAACACAGACTTTTGAATCTGAATTCTTTTCATCCTTGTCCCCTCAGAGAGGGTTTCAATCTTTTAAACTATAGGAAAGGGAAATTCCCTGTTGTACTTTATGAAGATGATCTAAAGATTTGGGCTGATGAAATATATCTGATAAATAGGTTTCAACTTTTCAATCCTCTCTCCACAGAGAGGACAAAGATGAATGTGTTGAACTATCTTATTCAACCATTCCCAAAGGGCATCTCACACTCCTTCCCTACCAAAGATCTGGTAGAAGTGAAAGCAAACTAAGTTATATCTAGAGGGACACTAGAATTTATTCTTGTGCTGCTCATGTTTTCTAATAAATACACAATTTCACAAGTATTTGTGACTACTTCCCTTTCCCTTCTCCAATTCCCTTTTCGTGGTGGACTAAGATTGTGGGTCTTAGAGGCAAATAATGTTCCTTCTTTCTTTTTAAGAAACAGGATTATATATTTTGTGTGTGTTTTATCATTTTTATATAGACATTATTTTCTAAATTTTAGCATTTACCTCTCATCTGAGAACTCATGTCCTCACATTTTTATTGCTTCAATAAATATTTTAAAGTTTTAATACCTAAGCATAATTTATGTTTATTTTATGTATTTATATTTCTTAATTTCTTTTAATATTAGTTAACTTTTGTATATTTCTCCAGAGAATTCACTATATTTTACATACTTTTGAAATGAGATCTTTGTTGTTTGTCATAAGCCCTATGAGGGTTAAAAATGAAAAGGCAGTATATCTTTAAACTAAGATGTAATAATCTTAAATTTAATCACTTCTTATTTTGTGAGTCAGTGATATTTAATCATTACATGTTTTAAAATGTTGTTAATCCTATTTGCTCTATTTTGAAAGTGGTATTAATTCAACTGTTAGGAAGTATAAGAGGTTGTAAAGATTACTTTGTGAACTTAAACATTAACATACATAACATTTCAATAAATAAAGAACAAAAAAGAATGCACATGAAACTGAACTGTTGCAGTATGTTTTAAAATGCATATTAAATTTTATATGATTGCAACAAAAATTTGCTGTTTCTCTATATCCCTTTTAAATTGCCTTCTGCTCTATTCTGGTTGGGATTTTTTACTGTTTCACTGACATTCTTTTCTCATTTTTGGCAACACTATCACTCCTCACCAACTCTCCCCTCAAAATAGAAGCCCTTCCTTGCCAAAAAAAAAAAAATGCAATCAAGCAAAATAAATAAACATGTTGGCTCTTTTTGAATATGTATATCTTGTTCTTCACATCTATTCCATCACCTCTCTACCAAGAAATGGGAAGTACGATTCATCATCAGTCATGAATATCAGAGTTCTGAAGTCCGCCAAGGTTGTTTGATTGATGTTATTTGGGTCAATGTGTAAATTGATCTCCTGGTTCAGGCACTGTAACAGTTAATACAAATCTTCCCAGTATTCTCTGACTCTACCATATTCACCATTTCTTACGGTGCAATTATATTTTGTTATATTTGTACTCCATAATTTGTTTAGCCATTCCACAAATGACGATGAACATTCACTTTGTTTCTTTTCCACAACAAAAAGTGCTACTATAAAATGCTACTATAAAATTTTTCTAATGTTTTATAAATGTGAATACTTTCCATAAGTGCAGAAGCCTTTGATTTCTTTATCATATATAGTAGGCCTCCATCAGTCACGGATGACCATGGATCAGTGCCTTGAAGAGCCACAGGCCACAGTGTGGCCGTGCAGTCTGATACGGGAGCCACAGCTCCTGAGTGATATGACAGGTAACTGTTGCATCCTGTGTTGTATCTACCTCATGAGGAGTAACTGGAGTGTCCTCTCCAGGGCACTGGCCTGGGCAGATCAATTGGAAAACAAGCCGTTGCCCATGCAGCAGGTTTCCCCTCTCCGCAACATTGGTGGATCCAAAGGAGAGGCAGAGCCAATACAGTTTGGCTTCCAGTGCTGCTGCAGGAGTTGCCAGAGGGATGTGATGTCCAACATCCAACTGCCTAAGGGACTCTGACTCCTGATTATTCCTCGGGGTTAACTCTTGAAGCCTTTCCCATATATGAGTATAGCCGCAAGGTAGAGGAAGTTTAAAATCAGGGTTTCCTTCCCCTAGGCAGGTTGCCTGTCAAGGCTAACAAGCCCCACCTGCCCAAAGCAACTGGTTTTAATGTGCCAGTGACTCGCCTTCGCCCCTTCTCCTGTTAGTGGAAACAGTTCTGCCACGAGAAGGCCAGGAGTTGGGCTTTGGTTGTCAGAGGCTATTTGAGATGCACGTTATTGGAGCATTTTATAAAGAGTGGGAGCTTATCCCCACTCCCACCATGGCATGACAAACCTTTAGAACCTTTATCATATATACCTAGGTATAGGTTTATCATATATACCTATTAGATATCAATGGATAAAAAGAGCATGCATAGTTTTTTTGGTTTGTTTTTGTTTTTGCAGGGCAATGAGGATTAAGTGACTTGCCCAGGGTCACACAGCTAGTTAAGTGTCATGTGTCTGAGGCTGGATTTGAACTCAGGTCCTCCTGAATCCAACACCAGTGCTTTATCTACTGCACCACCTAGCTGCCCCCTCGAGCATGCATATTTTAATGGCTTTTTCAGTATAATTCCAAATTTTTTTCCAGAGTGGTTGGACCATTCTACAGTGAATTAGTATTCCTGTCCTCCCATAACCCCCACAAACAATTTCTATTTCCTGTTTGGGTCATATTTGCCAATTTGATAGATGTGAATTGGAGCCTTGGAATTATTTTAATTTGTATTTTTACTTTTAGTTATTATTAATCCTTAATTTTCCACAAGTGACTCCACTCTGAAGATTGCTTATGATCTCCTCTTGTCAGGAACCAAAATTGGTGTTGAATTGTCAACATCAAACTGAATCAAGAGAGGTTTGTAACAAGGTCCAGAAGTAATGAGTATCTCAGAGACATTTCTGGTTATGTGGATGTTAGTTCTTTTTTTAAAAATGTTTTATTGGGGGCAGCTAGTGGCACAGTGGATAAAGCACCAGCCCTGGATTCAGGAGGACCTGAGTTCAAATATGGCCTCAGACACTTGACACTTACTAGCTGTGTGACCTTGGGCAAGTCACTTAACCCTCATTGCCCTGCACACACAAAAAATGTTTTATTGATGCCTTTTGATTTCATGTTATAGTCATTTCTGAATATGTTCCTTGACACCCTGCACACCACAACTCAATATACGACACGCCACGATCACCATCCAATACAACTATTATTTTTTCTACTCTTTGCATGCAAGATATTGTTAGTAGTAATTTGATGTCTAATTATACCTACCATATAGCTTCCGATTACCCTCAGTGTCACCTCCAATTTGGTGTTTTCAGTGACTGTGCTGTTCCATAATTCTTAATCATGGAATATTACTCAAAGAATATTGGGGGTTTTTTAATTAATATTTTTTTTCCGTTACATGTAAAGATAGTTCTCAACCTTTGTTTATACAAGCTTTACAATTTCAGATTTTTTTCCCTCCCTCCCCTCCCTCCCCCCTCCCCTAGACAGCTATATTCTTCTCACCAATGCAATGGCACAGAAGAGTTCCAGGGAACTCATGATGGAAGAGGATCTCCAAATCCAGGGGAAAAAAAAGAACTGCGGAGTAAAGAACATTGGTTTTTAAAAGATGAACTTTGAAAGCATGAAGCTATCCAAGATCAAAGAAAGCATTACAGTTTCCTAAATATGATCCAAGAACATCATCCTTAATCATAGATATGGAAGAGATCTTAGAGACCATGTCGTCCAAATTCCTGATTTTACAAATGAGGAAATTGAGACTCAAAGAAGCTAAGTGACTTCCCATAGGCTATGCAGGTAGTATCAAAGATATGGTATGAACTAGAAAAGATTCATGCTAGAAGTGAGGTCTATTTCATAATACTGAGAAACAAAAAGTTTGCTAGATTTAACATCAGAAAACCTGGTTCCAAAGGATGGCTCTTAGTCTTACTATATATGTGACAAGTCACTTCACTTTTGAAATGAATAGGTGTCCAAAGTCCCTATAACCACCAAAAATATACCTCCAAACAACTGCTAATGATGGATCTAAGATTCACACATCCCCAGGAATATTAGAGCTGACCATATCACCAGCCTTGCTTCTAGCTTCTCCCCTGCAACCATCATCAAAGAAAGTAATCCTGTGGAAGAGGACTCCAACATCCCCATAACTAAAAATACCAACTACCAACCAATGGCCACCTATAAGGGCATGTAAGCCAGCATAGCTGAAGCACCAGGGAATCTTGAGAGAGACCTAAGAAAATCTGTTTGGCACCTCAACCAAAAATTCTGCTAGGACTCTAATGGAGACAGGTCGGGTCACAGAGTCCAATAACTAAGGGAATTTCAATGTCCTTCAGACCACTGATCATGCCTACAGACTAGCCACCAGAGTCAACATTAGAGCCAAGCAACACTGACAGAGAAGGAGCCTACCACTCCTGCCACAAACACCACCAGATACCACTAATGGGCCATTAATCCCAGTAGCTCATTCCCTTACCACCAATCCCGTTACTAGTCTGGTCCCTTATCCAGAGGAATAAATTATGGATATCCAATCTCTTAGTTGCTTCTGATGATGCTGCATCCTCAATAGCCACAGTTATTGGAAACCTGGAAAAGAAGGTTCTCATTACCGAAGTCCCTAGTACCATTAAATAGTTCAATATCAGAAATAAATCTAGCTTTGTCAATGGAAATGAGATTAAATAAAATTCATTACTATCTGCTTTTCAAGTGCATCTGGAGACCACTGGACCTTTCCATCTGACTTGCATCTGAAACTTTTTATAGGTGTTGTTCCCCCTATTAAAATGTGAGTTCTGTGAGTAAAGGGACTGCTTTCTATTCTTTTTTTATCCCCAACACTTAGCACAGTGCTTTTGCATAGAGTAAGTCCTTAAAAGATTTTCATTCATTCTAGGTCTCATTTTCCTCACCTGTAAAATTAAAGAGTTCACTTAGATGATTACCAAGGTCCCCTCTAGTTCTCCATTTATGATATTATGATTATATGAATGTTTATGGGACAGGAAAAAAGAAGTTGTAGATATTATTGAAACCTCATCAGGGGAACTGAGAGGATATCAGTAATTACAGAGCCATATATCTTCTTTTGCATCTCCAGAAAGTATTTATAAGAATAATTTATATTAATCAAGGGCATCACTGACGAAAATATCTGAAGGGTATATGTAGGCCTTCACAAACAATATTCTACAGCACATTGCATCTTTACAATCACAAAAAGTGCTGAAAAGTGCAAAGGAAATAAGACCCCACTCTATTATTTGCTAACTACAAAAATATCATTTTATTGGGAGAGTAAAATGTCTCCTCAAAGGCTCTTCTTTGGCAAGTTTTAGAATATGTCAAGATCATAAACAATACCTTGATATTAATATCCAGTGGGGGGCAGCTAGATGGTGCAGTGGATAAAGCACCGGCCCTGGATTCAGGAGTACCTGAGTTCAAATCTGGCCTCAGACACTTAATACTTACTAGCTGTGTGACCCTGGGCAAGTCACTTAACCCCAATTGCCTCACCAAAAAAAAAAAAAGAATCAACGCCTTAGGGGAAGCTAGGTGGCGCAGTGGATAGAGCACGGGCCATGGGTTCAGGAGGATCTGAGTTCAAATTCAGCCTCAGACACTTGACACTTACTAGCTGTGTGACCCTGGGCAAGTCACTTAACCTCCTTGCCCAACAAAAAAAAGTATATGGCCTCTAGCAGATAGGTTCTTTTATTTATTTAGTCAGCTTTAGTTGCTCTTCCTACCTTCATTTTCTTTAACTCCATCTGAGGAAAATAGTTTCATTATTATTGATAAGAATAAATTGTTTTAGAAGTACTGTATGTCCAAATGAGAGACAGAGAATATTATGAAATGCAAGATGGATGACTTTGATTACATTAACTTAAAAAGTTTTTGTACAAACAGAAGCAATGCAGCCAAAATTAGAAGGCTGGAAAACAATTTTTATACCCTGTATTTCTGACAAAGGCCTCATTTCTAAAATATATAGGGAACTAAATCAAATTTATAAGAATGTAAGTCATTCCCCAATTGACAAATGGTCAAAGGATATGAACAGGAAGTTTTCAGATGAAGAAATCAAAACTACCTATTGTCATATGAAAAAAATGCTCTAAATCACTATTGATTAGAGAAATGCAAATTAAAGCAACTCTGAGGTACCGCCTCACACCTATCAGATTGGCTAATATGACCAGAAAGGAAAATAATAAATGTTGGAGAAGCTGTGGAAAAACTGGAACACTAATGCATTGTTGGTGTAGCTATGAACTGATCCAACCATTCTGGAGAGCAATTTGGAACTATGCCCAAAGGGCTATGTGACTGTTCATACCCTTTGACCCAGTGGCACCAGTGCTAGGGCTGTATCCCAAAGGGATGATAGAGGAGGGAAAAGGACCCACATGTACAAAAATATTTATAGCAGCTCTCTTTGTGGTGGCAAAGAATTGGAAATCAAGGGAATGTCCATCAATAGGGGAAAGGCTAAACAAGTTGTGGTATTTGAATGTAATGTAATACTATCGTGCTATAAGAAATGATGAGCAGGAGGAGTTCAGAGAAACCTGGAAGGACTTACATGAAGTGATTGATGTTGACTGAGAGGAGCAAAACCAGGAAAAACATTGTACAAAGTAACAGCAACAATGTGTGATGAACAACTGTGATGGACTTGGCTCTTCTCAGCAGGGCAATGATCCAAAACAATATCAAAGAACTCATGATAGAAAATGTTCTCAACATCCAAGTAAAAAGAACTGTGGATTATGAATGCAGATTGAAAAATACAGTTTCTACTTTTAGGCTATTTTTTTCCTTCTTTTTTGAAAATTTTCCCTTGTGCTCTGATTCTTCTTTCATAATATAACTAATGCAGAAATATATTTAATGTGATTGCACATATACAATCTATATCAGATTGCTTTCCATATTATGGAGGAGGGAGGGAAGGGATGGTGGGAGAAAAATTTGGAACTAAAAATTCTATGAAAACAAATGTTGAAAATTATCCTTGCATGTAACTGGAAAATAACAAAATACTTTTTTTAAAAAGAAGTACTGAAAACAAAACAAAAAAGAAGTACTGATAGATTTGTTCCATATTACATCAATTTCTCATCCTAGTTTCATCCATAAGTATTCTAGTTTAGTTGGCTCTCATATGAATCTTTCTGCAGGCTCATTCTTCCCTCTGATACTTTTCACTTCTTTTATGGGACAGTGATAACTAATTTGACTAGTACCCCTCAGGATGCATAGATGCTAAGGTTTGTAAACCATCAACCCTTTGTCTAAAACTTTCTTTGAGAAGATTAATGTAAAAAAAACTGCAATAAACACAATAACTAGTATCTATAAAGTGTCCAGGATGTGTCAGGCAAAATGCTCTTTAAAGGCTAAGCTATAAAGGCTAAGCAACTTGTAGATATTATCTCATTTGTTCCTCACAACAACCCTAGAATATAAATGTCATTATCTCCATTTTACAGATGAGAAAACTAAGGCAAACAATGCTTAAGTGACTTGCCCAAGGTCACATAGCTAGTAAGTACCTGAGGCCAGATTTGACCTCAGGTCTTCCTGACTCCAAGTCTCATGCTCTATCCACTGCACCACCTTGCTGCACAAACAAAAGTATCTCATAACCACCTTAGCCAAGAAGGACTTGATTACCTTGCCAAGCAGAAAAGACATGGCAGCCAAGGGCAACATTAGCTTAGCAAATCAGTACATCTACAAAACACAGTAGTAGAAGGAGCCCAGAAAGTTAGAAAAACAAAGCTAAAACAAAAGGAAACCATAGCTCAGAGGAAGAGTGGTAGCAACTCACAGTGATAACAGTTAGCAAAACTTTATTGCTATTCACAAAATCTTTACTTTTTTGCCCATTTCTTGTTATTTAGTCAACAGCTTGCTTAAGAGGGACTGTTAGAGATACTAGAGTTGCATCTTTACCTAGTGTTCTAATTTGGCACTTTTCTGAAACCCGTTATTAAACTGACCGCAAGCTAAACAAGTAAAAAATTTAAATCACAATCATATATGTACAACAAAGAAAAATGCTACAGTAATTGTTCAGTTGAAGAATTGCGATGAATAGGATGTAAGGTTGTCAAAATCCCATGACCATGGCTCAGAAAATGTTATCAAGAACATAACTATCACTGATAGCACTGAAATGGAAAAATCACTTCTACCACCAAGCAGCTATATGACCTTGGGCAAGTCCCTTTCCCTGTCAGGACCTTAGTTTCCCCAGCTATAAAGTGAGGGATTTGGACTGAATGAGGTTTATAAGATCATGCCTGAGAGTCTAGATTTCTAAACAATGAAGATTAATATGTGATGTGTCTAAGACAAAAGTGGTAGGAGTTCAGGAAAGAGTGAAACCATGCCTTTAGAATTCCAAAATACCCAATCTGTTCAGCAATTCAATGGCAGAATGAGGGGAGCCCAATCCAATTTGGTATTTCATATTAGGTAGACAAAGGAACTTCCTGTAAACAAGAAGAAGCTAGGTGACTCAGTGGATAGAGTTCTGGGCCTGGAGTCAGGAAGACCTGAGTTCAAATTTGGCCTCAGACACTTACCAACTGTGTAACCCGAGGCAAGTCACTTAACCCTGTTTGCTTCAGTTTCCTCATCTGTAAAATGATCTGGAAAAGGAAATTGCAAACCACTCATATCTTTTCCAAGAAAACCTGACAGATAATAGTGGCATACTATGGTTCACAGGATTACAAAAGCCAGACAACTGAACAACTAAACAAGACAAAGGAATCAACTAATTGAAAATTTTAATTGATTGTTTTGCTTCTGTGTAGACCACTACTAAAGGGTATATCTTTGATAAAATCTACAGTCTAGTAAAAAAAGGTCGGGATTCAGAGGCAGTTTGCACAGAACACTGGTTCTGAAATCTGAAAGACCTGAGTTCAAATCCAAATTCAGAAACTTACTAGCTGTGCAACCCTGCGCAATTCACTTAACCTCATTTGCCTCAGTTTCCTCAACTGAAAAATGGGGATAATAAATCCATCTCCCAGGATTGTTGTTAATAAGTATTATACAAATGTTACTTTTTGTTATTACACAAAGACTATATCAAAATCCCAACTAACTATCTTGAAATTATACAGCTTTGCTCTCAAAGAGGACTGACTGAGAGAGTATGGATGGCTTGACACAACTCATCCACAGTGCTGGAAAACAACTCAAAATGCATGCCCTACTAATGTTGAACTCATATCATCATATGGTTTTTAAGCCTCAAGTAGTATTAAAGATAATCTAATCTAACCCCCTCAATTTATGACTGACAAAACTGAGTTACAATGAGCTGGAATGGCTTGAACAAATTCATACAAGTAGTAAGTTGAAAATCTTTTGAATTTGAATCCAGGTCCTTAGATTCCAAACCCAGTGCTTTTCTATTAGACCAAACTTTCTTATAATTATAAATAAATAGTGCTAATCATTTTAAATGTACTATTATAATGTGGTCATACTCGTTTGCCTCCTAGATGTCACAAATGCATGAGAGACAGAAACTAAGGATATATATCAGAGTGGCAAATATAACCCCCAAAAAAGGAAAATATTGGATGTTGGAGGGGATGTGGGAAAACTGGGATGCTAATCCACTGTTGGTGGAGTTGTGAACTGATCTAACCATTCTGGAGAACAATTTGGAACTATGCCCAAAGGGTTATAAAACTGTGCATACTTTTTAATCCATCAATAGCACTGCTAGGTTTATATCCCAAGAACATACCCAAAAAGAGAAAAAGACCTATTTGTACAAAAAAATATTTACTGCAGCTCTTTTTTTTGGTGGCTAAGAATTAGAAATCAAAGGAATGCCCATCAATTGGGGAATGGCTAAACAACATGTAGTATATGATGGTGATGGAGTATTATTGTGCTATAAGAAATGACAAGCAGGATGATTTCAAAAAATCCCGGAAATATTTATATGAAGTGATACATAGTAAAGTGAGCTGAACCAGAAGAATGTTGTGCACAGTAACAGCGATATTGTTCAATAAAAACTGTGAATGACTTAACTATTCTCTGCAATACAATGATTCAAGACAATCCCAAAGGACTAATAATAAAGCATACTATCCACCTCCAAAGAAAGAACTGATATTGATTAAACACAGACTGAAACATGCTGTTTTTCATTCTTTCATTTTAAATTTTATTCAAGCTTTCTTGTACAAAATTACTAATATAATGTTTTACATAGCTGCACATGTATAACCTATATCTGATTGTTTACCACCTCAGGAAGGGGGAGGGGAGGGAAATAAGGAAGTATAGAATTTGGAACTCAAAACTTTAAATAATAATGTTTTTTTAAAGACAATAAGCTTACATACAGCTTAAGTGGAAATGAAGGAATAAAACTTATTGAAGGTCTGGATATTGGTCACAATAGTGATGCTCCTAAGTCTTTCAGGAAAGAAATCTCCTTCCAAAGGTTTTCTTAAAAGCAAACTTCACTTCCTTATTCCTCAATGTGTAGATCAATGGGTTCAATACTGGAGTGACAGCACTATACATTATGGCAACTATCCTGTCCTGTGCCATAGAGCTGCCAGAAGCCGGACGAATGTAGGTGAAACCCACAGGTCCATAGAAGAGACAGACGACCATGAAGTGGGAGGCACATGTGGACAGAGCCTTCTGGAGCATGTTCCAGGAGCGGCTCTTAAAGAGGAGAAAACCAATAATGTAGAAGTAGGAGAGGAGTGTCAGAAAGAAGGCTCCCATGGAGATGCTGCCAGTGACAACAGAAAGGAGCCACTGATTGAGCACTGTATTTCCACAGGCCAATTCCAGGAGGGGTTTGACATCACAGAAGAAGTGGTCGAGTTGATGGGACTGGCAGAAGTTCAATTGTGAAGTCATGATTGAATGCATCAAGGCATAAAAGAAGCTAATAATCCAGGCCATAGTAGCCAACTGAAGACATACTTGGCGTTTCATGATGACCAAGTAGCGGAGTGGGTTGCAGATAGCCACAAAGCGGTCAAAAGCCATAATAGCTAGCAAAATGGCTTCTGTGCTGCCAAGGAAATGGAAAAAATGGAGCTGGGTGATACAGCCCAGAAATGAGATTGCTTTGTGGGAGGAGAGGAAGCTCTCTAACACCTTGGGCATTGTCACTGTGGAGTAGCAGATATCTAGACAGGAGAGATTGCCCAGGAAGAAATACATGGGAGAGTGGAGACGTGGCTCAGAGATGATAATCATCACAATAGCACCATTCCCAGCTAGACTGATGAGGTATAGAATGAGGAAGATCACAAACAAAATAGCTTGCAGCTCCTGAATATTAGTCAGGCCCAGCAGGAGAAATTCAGTCACTATAGTTTGATTCTATGGAAGAAACAAAATGTAACCGTTTTACCTATTTTGATAGACATTGATGTATGTTCAGGTTCATATGACTAGTAGAATAATAATAATAAAATCATAGAGACAAATTGTAAGTATATATAAGGACATTCGATTCATTTACCTTTTAAAATGATCAAATATGCTAAAAAAATTAAAATTAAAAATTAAAAATGATCAAATATGAAAGAAGCAGCTCTAGAATGACAATTTTTTTGCAAAAAGAAAGTGTTGTGGGGCAGCTAGGTGGCACAGTGGATAAAGCACTGGACCTGGATTCAGGAAGACTTGAGTTCAAATCTGGCATCAGACACTTGACACTTACTAGCTGTGTGACCCTGGGCAAGTCACTTAACCCTCATTGCCCTGCCAAAATAAAAGTGTTGTGTAGCACAAAGAACAACTGATTTATAGCTGGCCTATACTACTGACATCCTCATAAAATCAAGAGAGCTCAAGGAAGGTTGCCAGAACATTTAGTGGACTCCCTTGTGTTAAATTTATAGGAAGACATGGACAAGCATTATATAGCATAGGCAGCCATGAATTGATTACAATTTATGTCATGGGGAGAAATATCTATAATGGGTGCCAGGGGTGGCTCTGCCCACTGTATAGCACGCACCTTATAGCACTCACTTGGATATGTAGACACCCACTTGCTCTGTGGACTGGCTGATTCATTCCACCTTACTCTTATACTGCCAAGTCTATTTTCATAGAGGACTACCACCATGTAGTTCTGCTCTAATTTTCTGTGCTAAATGTAACCCTGCTATGAAATACCATCTCCCTACTCACCACTTTACCTCTTGAGCTTCCACCAATGCATTTTCATTTGCACTAACCAGTCACTCACAATAATGACATCTTGAAGTCTTATACATAAGCATTTATTTAGAAATAATGTAAAAAATGATAATAACACAAGTACTTATATAATGCAAATACAGAAATAACAAATAATCACACATAAACCTGGGTCACACTCTCCCAAGGTACTCAGTATCTGTGAAGAAAAGTGGGCACATACTTACTGTAATGATTGGAATGATGCCACCTGCTGGAGACTTACTGTAGAAAAGCCCCACCATGAGGAGAGGGCCTCTGGGGGCAGGACCATGCGGCTTTCTTTGGCATCAGGAAGTGACGTTGGCTTGTGGGAGGAAGAAGGGGGAAGCTGGTGATCTGACTCACTCTCTTTCATGTGGACTCTGGCGGAGAATGGAGCTAGGAATGCTCTCTCCCTTTAATAGATAGATGAATCTAGGCCTTTCTCTTTCTCTTCACCAAATTCTTATTCTCCTTAATAAATACTTAAAAGTCTAACTCTTGCTAAAGCTTATGATTTATTGGCGACCACTCAGATTTTAGACAGACTAGCTAGAATTTTAGCCCCTTACATTACAGAACTCTTCCAGGAAAACACATGAGTATGTTAAAGGACAAATAAATTAAGTGCTATAAAATTATACATGCATACAATTTGATTCTATGTGCTTGGAATAACTTGCAACTCTGGATTGCAAATGTTGATGTCACTGTTCCATTCAAAAGCTAGCCATTTTTCCCTTCACAAAATTCAACATTTACAAGCTCTTCCAACTTTCAGTCATCCTTAAAAGTGTCTTTTTAGGGGCAGCTAGATGGCGCAGTGGATAGAGCACCGGCCCTGGAGTCAGGAGGACCTGAGTTCAAATCCGGCCTCAGACACTTAACACTTACTTACTAGCTGTGTGACCCTGGGCAAGTCACTTAACCCCAATTGCCTCACAAAAAAAAAAAAGAAAAGAAAAGAAAAGAAAAAATAAATAAAAAAAGTGTCTTTTTAAAAGTGTTGCACATGTATAAAAAAGGGTGTCAAACTATTCATTGGGATACCAGCTCCCTTTAAGCCAAAGAACTACAAAGTAGATTAAGCTATCTTTGCCCAGGCAGTTATTAACTTACCACTATGCTGATCTGTCCAATCAAATTATAGCAAACACACTAAAGCATTCTTAAGTAGGCTCTCTAGGCAAGGCAAGGGAACATAGTCAATGCTTCATTCACCAGGATTTCATATCATCTAATTAGATCTCTGTATCTCTTCATATAGATATAAGGTGCTATAATTGTATAACTTTGGTTTTTTATTCCCTTTCTACCTTCCCATTTCACAACAGAGCATAGCAACAAGGAGCAACAGGCACTTCCAAAAGGTTTCATCTCTCCTAAACATCATCGTAGGAGGATGTGAAGAGCAATACCTAGTAGTGAAGCAAGTGTCCAAAGGGGTTGAGTTTCTCAATCAATCAGAAATCACATTAATAAACCTCCTTTCAAGTGATTGTTCTAGTTGCCACTTCTGTAATCTGACAAAGCTGCTTTTAACTCCTTTCTGTTTCTTCTATCTTCACTTGCCAATTCTTTATTCTTTAGCCTCAACCTTTATCCTCAATGGCTAAAAACAAAACTTTTCAGCACTCAATGACTCACTTTTCACCTATAAAATCAACAGAATATTTTAATCATCATTCAGTCTCAAAATAATTATATGCTTTCCAAGTTTTGTTTGCTTGGTTTTTGTTTTGCCCTCTTAAGTCTAAAAGTTATTTGAAAATGAAACAAGAGTCTTTAAGTATAGAATATGATCCACCATCCTGTAAAATATTTCTTTTTTAGGGGTTTCTTCTCAGTAGTATTTTATTTTCCAATTACATGTAAAGATTGTTTTCAACATTTATTTTTGTAAGATTTTGAGTTCCAAATTTTTCTCACTCCCTCCCTTCCCTCCCCCCTCTCCAAGACAGCAAGCAATCAGATATAGGTGTGTGTATATACCCACATACATATATAAACACATATATGTGTATGTTCTTATATATACATCTATATATGTATATACAATCATGTTATACATATTTCCATATTAATCATGTTGTAAAAAAAGAATCATAACAAAATGGGAAAACCACAAGAAAGAAAAAAATTACAACAAATAAAGTAAAAAGAGTATACTTTCAGACTCCATAGTTCTTTCTCTGCATGTGTAGAGTATTTTCCATCATGAGTCCTTTAGAATTGCCCTGGATCATTGTATTGCTGAGAAGAGCTGTCTTTCACAGTTATTCATCACACAATGTTGCTGTTACTGTGTGGAATGTTTTCCTGGTTCTGCTCACTTCTCTCAGCATAAAATCGTATTTCCTTGTACTCATTTTTTTCAGTTTTTAATTAATAAAAGTTCATTCTCTGACCTTCCTAAAGCATCAAAATGTTTATGCACAAATGAGGCATCATCTGATATCTTTCCTACAATGAGTTTAGTTTTTAATATTTATGCCAAAGTTCATTTTCTGTCCAAAACTATTCATCTTGTTTGAAAACTGTCCTTTAATAAACAGATTTGAATACTTTTTATTAAGCCAGTTATTTTCCTATTCACTTTCAGCATAAAAAGTTCATTTATGATACCTTGTTATCTATTAACATTTGATAGAATGTCTTATATTTATTGCAAAAATATTTTTTCTTTCTCTTTTATTACTAAACTGCTCCAAAACAAAAATCAGTACCTTAAAGGTAAAGTACCTTATATCAATAGTAATAAGTTCGGGGGCGGCTAGGTGGCGCAGTGGATAAAGCACCGGCCCTGGATTCAGGAGTACCTGAGTTCAAATCCAGCCTCAGACACTTGACACTTACCAGCTGTGTGACCCTAGGCAAGTCACTTAACCCCCATTGCCCCGCAAAAAAAAAAAAAAAAGCACTTTTAAATAGTAATAAGTTTATAAATATTGGAATATTAGAGGCTGGTTACCCTTGTTACCTATCTTCTTTAAATAATAGTATGGTATATTTAAAAGAGCACTGAAGTGAGGAAATGAGGGATAGAAGACATGGTTTCTAGTCCTATATTCACTATCTAATAGCTTTGAAAAGTCACATCACTATCACCAATGTCATCACCTCAACTCACAGATAACATCTTAAGGTTAGATATTTTCCTCAAAATAACAGTGAGAGGTAATAATCCTTATTTTACAAAAGAGGCTTAGAGAATTGAAGTGACTGGATGAAGACATGCAGCTAATTAACTGTCAGAGATGAGATTCACATTTATAATCCTGACTCCAAGTCAATTGTCTAGGAATAAGTGGATGCATTATAATATTTCTTTATATCCTTTCAAGATCTATTGACCTAAAGTCAGTTTAACAAGCTTTTACCATGTGAGAACAATGTACTAGTATCAGAGGCAGATAAAAAGCTTTTTTTTTAAACTGCACCTTTCCTCAAAGAGTTTTCCATCAAGTAAGGAATAGAAACAAGAACCCCAATTGGTAGCGTACACCAGTTCACTAACAAAAACAAAATTCAGTATAAGAAACAAGCACACAGGTCAGCTTAATGGCACAGTGGATAGAGCACTGGCCCTGGATTCAGGAGGACCTGAGTTCAAATCCAGCCTCAGACACTTGACACTTACTAGCTGTGTGACCCTGGGCAAGTCACTTGACCCCAATTGCCTCACAAAAAAAAAAAAAAGAAAGAAAGAGGGGCAGCTAGGTGGCACAGTGGATAGAGCACCGGCCCTGAAGTCAGGGGGACCTGAGTTCAAACCCAGCCTCAGACACTTAACACTTACTAGCTATGTGGCCCTAGGCAAGTCACTTAACCCCAATTGCCTCAAAAAAGAAAGAAAGAAAGAAAGAAAGAAAGAAAGAAAGAAGCACACATACACACACAAAAAGACAAAAAAAAATTAATAGGAGGGGGCAGCTAGGTGGCACAGTGGATAAAGCACCTGCCCTGGATTCAGGAGGACCTGAGTTCAAATCCAGCCTCAGACACTTGACACTAGCTGTTTGACCTTGTGCAAGTCACTTAACCTTCATTGCCCTGACCCCCCCCCCTAAAAAAAGACAAAAAGAATAAAAAGAAACAAGCACACAAGGAGGTGCTAAGTGAGATTGATGGAAAAAAATATAATTTCTGTTGTGGGTTTTAAAATAGACACACATACATATGTGTGCTTGCTTTTTCATACCTACTACATAAAGGTTTGACATTGGAAATAAGCAGTGTTTGGTAGTTGGGGGAGAAAGGAATGATGAATGCAGATTGAACCATACTGTTTCTACTTCTGGGCTGGGGTTTTTTCCCTTCTTTTTTGAGGTTTTTCCCTTGTGCTCTGATTATTCTTTCACAATGTGACAAATGCAAAAATATGTTTAATATGATTGTACATATGTAACCTATATTAGATTGATTTCTGTCTTGGGGAGGAGGGAGGAAAAGGGGGGTGGGAGAAAAATTAGTAACTAAAAATTCTATGAAAACAAATGTTGAAAACTATCCTTATATGTAACTGGAAAATAATAAAATACAGAACTATTTTAAAAAAAGGAATGATATCATTATCAAGTAGGATCTAACCTTGGACTTCTGGGAAGATGGATCACTGAAGGGTATAGCTCCCCTTTATCACCCCCAAACAGCAATAAATAAAACAAATAAGTTGAAAATAATCACACAAAGAGAAGGAAAAGGAAAGAATCTCACCAAAAATAGATTAAAGAAATAAGAAAGAAAAAGACACTCTAATTCAAGAAGAAACTTCCAGATAAGTAGTAGCTGTATAATGGATATCACATTTCTTATCTTCACAATATGTGGATGGAAGGAGGAGAATCCAGAACTCAAAAAGATGTTTAATTAATGTGAAAGATAAATAAATAATTTTTTTGGTGGGGCAATGAGGGTTAAATGACTTGCCCAGGGTCACAGTTAGTGTCAAGTGTCTGAGGCCAGATTTGAACTCAGGTCCTCCTGAATCCAGGGCCGGTGCTTTATCCACTGAGCCACCTAGCTGTCCCCTAAATTATGATTTTTTTTAAAATAAAGACAAAAAGAAAATGAATAGAAAAATAATCCACAAAATAAATTTATCAGTAGATGAATAATAGAACAAGCTGGCATAAATATGAAGGTAGGCAGTGCAAACTATTATTATCTCCATTTTATATATAAGGGAATTAAAACTTGGGAAATTAAATAATTTATCCAGAGTCACACAGCTAATAATTTTCTGAATCAACACTGAAATACAAGTAAGCCAGTCTGTCAAGTAAACATTCATAACTTTCTACTACACGCCAATCACTGTGCTAAGCACTAGCAATACAAAATGAGGCAGAAGACAGTCCTTGCCGTCAAGGAGCTCACAATCTAAGAGGAGGCAAGGAAACAACTATGTACATCCAAGCCATATGCAAGATAAACAAGAAATAATTAACAGAGGGAAGGCACTAGAATTGAGAGGGGTTCAAAAAGACTTCCTATAGAAGATGAAATTTTAGTTGGGACTTGAAGGAAGCCAGGGAAGGCAGTAGGTAGGCATGAGAGACAGCTAGAGAAAAAGCCAGAGCAGAGAGATGGAGTGTCCTATTCATAGAATAGAAAGGAGGTCAGTGTCACTTGATTAAAGAGTAAGGTGGGTAGTAAGTTATAAGAAGACTGGAAAGATTTGGGGGTGGAGCTAGATTATAAAGAGCTTTGAGTGCAAAAAAGAAGATTTTTGGATCTGATCCTACAGGTAGCCACTAGAGTTTATTTAGTAGGAGGGTGATATGATCAGAATAGCTCCTTAGAAATGGATAAAATGATCAACCTGGAGACAATAGATCTGAGTACAAACCCTTCTCTTAAGTAATTACTAACTATGTGATCATAGGTAGGTCACATAATGTGTCAGACCCTCTGCTCATTTGCAAAAATGGGATACTAACATTTATATTACCCACCCTAAAGGGTTAGAGTAAACATTTTGTAAATATTAAAGTGTTCTATAATTTATTTCATACTTTTCACCTTATTTTAACATCACATACATGATGCTTCTTAAAGCCAGCTAGTCCAGAGCCAAACACCAGAGGAAGCCGTCAAATAAACAAGGAATAAATATAAAAGTATTGTATAGATGTAATACTTTCACTATTATGAAGTATAAGCAGATGTTCAGATGCTAGTAATTAGCTAGTCATGAGACTTTAGATTTGAGGAAGAATTTCTTCTCCTTAAATAGGGTAATTTCTTGTCATTGTTGTTGTTTCAGTCATGTGTAATTCTTCATGAACCCATTTGGAGTATTCTTGGCAGAGATACTGGAATGGTTTGCCATTTCTTTCTCCAGCTCATTTTTCAGATAAGGAAGCTGAGACAAATGGAGTTAAGTGACTTACCTAGTGTCCCAGAGCTAGTATCTGAGGTCAAATTTGAATTCAAGTCTTCCTGACTCCAGGCCCAAGGTTCAGCTACCCCTAAGAAGGTTAAGTGGGTTTAGGCATTCAAAGTGAGAAATAGCTTTTGTACTAAATACATGGGTCACATGTATTAGCACAAAACCTGGTGCAAAGTAACTAATAAATGTTTGTTGTTTTATTTCCTTTCTCTAGAACTCTTTTCCTTTTTGGTTTGACTAGTCAGAAGTACTCTCCAAAGCTAAAATAACTCTGGTTGCCTGGGAAAATAGTGGCATTAAAGGAAAAGAATAATCAAAATTGTGTTCTGACTTCACAGCAGGACAAAAGCAATAATATAGCACTAGACAGAAAGAGGAGACTAGAATTTTAGAGCGGGAAAGGTCTAATGTGTTTTTAAAAATATATTTGCCAATACTCTGGTAGAAAAAGTGATTGGGGGAAAAGGGAAGAATCAGCAACACATGGGCAAAATTTAGAAAATTCATTAGTTTCTTGCTTTCCATCCTTTTTTTGTTTGGGTTTTTTTTTTTTTTTTAGTGAGGCAATTGGAGTTAAGTGACTTGCCCAGGGTCACACAGCTAGTAAGTGTTAAGTGTCTGAAGCCGGATTTGAACTCAGGTACTCCTGACTCCAAGGCCAGTGCTCTATCCACTGCGCCACCTAGCTGCCCCTTTCCATCCTTTTTAAAAATATTTTTACTAATTTTCCATTCTCTTTCATTTCCTATTATTCTTTCATCTACATTTTCAGTCAATTTTATTTTCTTAGGAGCCAAGAAAGGTAAGAAAAAGACATTTTTTAAAATTTTGTGATTCATAATAGTTGACAATGAAATACAAGGTAAAACTCAAAACCAAATCTATACTTAAAATTATTGATTGTCTCCTGCTCACTACTGGAAAAAAATTGAGGAATGAGGCAAGCAAGACACTTTGTGGGGCATCTAGGTGACTCAGTAGATAGAGTATCCTACCTGAAGTCAGGGAGAAATTAATTTAAATCCAGCCTCAGACACTAATTAGCTGTGTGAACCCAGGCAAGTCACTTTAACCATGTTTGCCTCAGATTCTTCATTTGTAAAAAAAAAAAAAAAAATGAGCTGGAGAAAAGAATAGCAAACCATCCCAGTGTCTTTACCAAGAAACTCCCAAAGGGGGTCATAGTCATAGTCAGACACAACTGAAATGACTAAATATCAACAAAAAGACCTTTTGTCAAGTCAAAGGAAGGAAAATGTCTATATAAAGTTACTAAAATACCTGCTCCTCCTTGTTTTATGTTATACATTAACCTCAAGTCTGACACATACAATGCAATACAACTTTAAGAGGGGGTGGCTAGCTATTTTTGCACATGGGGCAAGCAATTGGAGTGAACATTTGGGATGCAGCCTTCATAAGGAAGAAGGAAATCCTGGGGTGCAAATTTCTTCATTGTTGAAGGCCTGAACACTGCTGAGATTGTGAGGGCTGAGCTTATTACTACTCAGTTCAGGGAAGAGGTTCTTAAACCTTTTTTTGTGTCATGGACTCTTTGGGGAGTGTGGACCATGGACCCTTTCTCAGATTGCTATTTTTAAATGCATAAAATGAAATATTAAAGGTTTGAAATGCAATTATCAAAAAGTTAAGATCTTCTGCTCTAGGTTTAATATTAACTGGGGCTGGGGCTGAGACTAGGGCTAAGACGGGGGTGGAGCTGAGGGGTAGCAAGCGAGTAAACCCTGGAATGGTGCTGTTGGTACCCTCTAAATTTGATACCCTGGGGCAAAGGTCCAGTAGCCCCAAACTAATTATTCTTACTACTTCTAACAAGGTTTTTCTTCCTATACTTATCAAATGCAAGTATATACTCCAACTTTTTTAGTTTTGGTCTGAATCTGAGATCATTGTTGTATGCCCTACACTATAGCCACTAAAGAAATCATCTCTACCAATGTAGTTCTGGAACTGGTCTGCAATTTATAGTCTTAGAGAGTGGCCTGGGGCAGCTCCCTTTAAATGATATGCTTCTCATACAGCCAGTGTATGTCAGTGTGAACTTGAACCCAGGTCTTCCTGAATCCCAAAGTTGCTGTCTATTTGATATGCCATGATGCTTCTCTATGAGTTCTGATATATACATGTCATCTCCCTGGATAGAAGATAAACTCCTTGAAGACAGACTGGTTTGGGGTTTTTTGTTTGTTTGTTTGTTTTGCTTCTTTTATACTTAGCACATTGCTTAAGAATAGAAAGCACTAATAAACTCTGATTGATCAGCATGTACTGACAAAAAAATGACCTATTATAGAATTTAGCCAAAGAGAATTTAGAGATCATTATTTCAACCCTTTTCTTTTATAGTTGAGGACTCAGACCCTAGAAAATTAGAAGCACCATTTAATGTGTCAAGTGAACCAAGGTCACACACATTTAGTTTAGAAAAACTAAAATTTAAACCTAGTTCTTTTATTAAAAATCCTAAGCATTAAATCATAAGAGTATAAAATTATAAGATCATCACCCATTCATTTTACAGACAAAGAAATTGAGGCCTAGAAAAGTTAAGTGACTTGCCTAAAGTCACCCAGTGAGTTAATGTCAGAATAAGGACTGGAATCCAAGTCTTCTTCCCATGCATGCTGTTGCTTCTAATATGTGGTCACCTTGATAATGTAAGTAGGCTAATCTCCAAAAGACCACTATTCTTTTTGTTTTGTTTTGTTTTGTTTTTAAGTGAGGCAATTGGGGTTAAGTGACTTGCCCAGGGTCACACAGCTAGTAAGTGTTAAGTGTCTGAGGCCGGATTTGAACTCAGGTACTCCTGACTCCAAGGCCGGTGCTTTATCAACTGCGCCATCTAGCTGCCCCAAAGACCACTATTCTTCAATGAGGTCTAACTTTAATAAATTCTTCCTGCCCTAAGGCAGAGATAAACTTTCTTTTTCATTTCCCAAGTCAATGACTTCATCTCTCGGTCACTGAGACTTAACAAAGTTGCTGCAAAACAATGGGAGCAATGAACAGTAAGGCAAGAATGAACATTTTAATATTGCCATTATGAATTAGACTTCTCTCACAGCTACCTTTATATCCATAATGTATATGTAAAAATAACTGGTGAGGACTCTGTCTCTATCTCTGTCTCTCTGTCTGTCTCACACATACACACACACGAATGCACATGCACAAGCACACACACACACATCTAGTAGTTTAGATTTATATGATATAGATGGAGAAGAAAACACTCCTATGTTCCCCTGGCCAGAATTGGGCTCCTTCATTCTGTCCCTTTGTGAATCCATAACTAAGGAGATTGCCAAAATACTGTGATTCATCCCTTTCTAATTGTTCCTCCTACCCATTCTCTTTAGGATGAGTTTATTCTAAATTAATTTCAATCTCACCTGCTGCCAAATCTATTTGGATTCACTTTCCTTACATACCTGTAAGTGATGATAACTCTTTTGATCCATAAGGGAAATAAAAGAACCCAGAAACAGTTTTCTGAGAGAGCTTCAGCTGGGATGTGTCTTGTATCCATGTCCATTCTGCCTGTCCTGGTCTATGAATAAAACAACCAAGTCTTTCCATGAACCTCTGTGGAGATATCACAGACAGATTTATCCTGGGATCTTTTCCCCAAAGTCCTAGTCCCTCTATCTCCCTTTCCCCTTCATTAAAAATTACTTCACTCCTCTGCTTTTCTTGTTGATAGCCTCAAAGTTCTGCCTCAAATACCATAGGAAGACACAAAAGAAAAAAAGACAAAGGTCCTGTCCTCAGGATGATTATAATCTAGTTGGAGAGATAGCATGTATGTAGGAAAATTCTTTTTAGAAACTTAGCAACCGATAGAAAAATGGAATTGCATAAAAGGACCATGGAGTAGTCTGAGGGGACACAAAATTAAAAACATAATTGAAATGAAGGCTATGGGTTTTACTCTTTTACTTTTGAGGCTAGCTTTTGGTATAAATTATTAGCATTAGCCACATAACTTTGCCTGCTGATTAGCTACATGCCAGAGTTGCCAAGATTATTATAAAGAGCAAATTCCAACCCTAATAACTTTATCATGGTGTGGAAGTTTCTGACCACTGCACAAAGAGTGCACAAGCTCTAGAAATCCCAAGCAAACTGGAAAGTTTTAGTAAGGGCCTAGAGACAGGTTGCATATCTATCATTAGAGGGCAAGCATAGCTCAATACAAAGATACTTATTACCCGAAGGTTGGTGCCCCAGTTGATGAATGCTTATAATCATGGCAATTGATGAAGAACCATCCATTAAGTCATAGAGAGATTGAGAAGTGCATTAGCAGAGAGCATGTCCACAACACTTTAATTCACCAGAAATTTAATAACTGCCTACATATTTCAGGCATTGTGATTATGATGCAAAGGCAAAAGGGAACCAGTCTCTGTCCTCAAGGATTTTATAGCTCACTGAGAGTAAAGTTAGAGGGGGTATCATGTAAAAAGATTGGTAAATAAAGTTTATATGTAATATATGTGTCTATTATTTATATTATATATTTGTTGTATTTATATTGTATAGTTAATTATGCATAAAATTGATTATATATCTATGTAATGATATATATGTAATGAGAGTGAAAGCTAAAAATTGAACACCACAGGAGATAGGATTAGGGAGGGACTTTTAGAAGGGCATGTAAGTTAAGAATTAGGAGGAAGGGGGGCAGCTAGATGGCGCAGTGGATAGAGCACTGGCCCTGGAGTCAGGAGGACCTGAGTTCAAATTTGGCCTCAGACACTTGACACTTACTTGCTGTGTGACCCTGAGCAAGTCATTTAACCCCAATTGCCTCACCAAAAAAAAAAAATTAGGAGGAAGAAGGGATAAAGGTAAAACTCTCAGAGAGATAGAAATGGTGGAGGGAGGGAACAGGATAAAGGAGGGAGTCTTAGAGGGGTTGGTAGATTAAGGAATAAGAGGGTAAGAGAGTGGGTAGAAGTAAATTAGATGTGTGAGAAGGGAAGGGATAAATAGGATGAGAAGGTTAATGAGGAAAAATAGGATAGAGGAAAATACACAAGTAATTATAACTTTTCATATGAATGGGATGGATTTACCCATAAAATGGAAATGAATAATAGAATGGATTAAACATTTGAATTCAACAACATGTCACTTTCAGGAAAGAAAATAAAAATGAGAGATACATACAGATTTAAAATAAAGGGCTGGAGTAGAATTTATTATGTGAAAAAAAGCAAAGATAGCAATCATGATTTCAGACAAAGTTAAAGCTAAAAGATTTATTTAAAAGGGAAAAACAGGGAAACTATATAATGTGTCACCAATATTATTGAATATTGTTTTAGATCATGTAAAATAACTGAACAGTATGAAATACCTGCATATGTCTGACAAAACAGACACAGGAACTACATGAACATAAATACAAAACACTTTTTATACAAATAAAGATTTAAATAATTGGAGAAATATTCATTGTTCATGGGTAGGCAAAGCCAGTATAATAAAAATGATAGTTGTATCTAACTAATCTATTTATTTACTGCTATCTCAATTAAATTAATAAAAAAAATTTGCTGAGGTAGAAAAAAATAATAACAAATTCATCTGGAAGGACAAAACATAGTGAATTACAAAGAAACTAACAAAAAATATAAAGGCAAAAGACTCAATAGCACCAGACTTTAAACTATATTATATGTCAGTAAATATCAAAACTATCTCATACTGGCTAAGAAATAAGACAGATAGATCAGTGGAACAGAGTAGATATACAATATACAGTAGTAAAGGACTATAGTAACTTTGTGTTTGACAAATGTAAAGATTTAAGTTTTAAGGATAAGAATTCAGTATTTGATAAAAATTGTTGGGAAAGCAGGAAAGTAGTCTAGTAGGAATTGGACATAGACCACTATAGTAAACCATGTACCAAGATATGGTCAAAATGGATATATGACCTAAATGTAAAGGGAGATATAAAAGGGAATTAGAAGAACATGGAACATATTCCCTATCAGATTCATGGGTAGGAGAATAATATATGAAGAAACAAAAAGCAGAGATCATTGTTGAGGTATAAAATGGATAATTCTGATTATATTAAATTGTAAAGTTCTTGTATAAATAAAACCAATTCACCCAATATTAGAAGGAAAGCAGAAAATTAGGGGGAGGAGAACTTTCACAGTCTCCCAGATAAATATCTCATTTCTCAAATCTATAAAAAACTTTATCAGATTTATGAGAATATGAGTTATACCCCAATTGATAAATTATCAAAGAATATGAAGAGGCAATTTTTCAATGAAGAAATCAAAACTATATATAATTATATGAAAAAGTACTCTAAATTGATTAGAGAAATGCAAATTAAAATAACTTTGATATATCATCTTACACCTATCAAATTGAATAAAATGATAGATGCCCTTCAACTGGGGAATGGCTAAACAAGTTGTGATATATGCTTGTGATGGAACACCACTGGGATATATAAGAAATGATAAGTTGGTTGATTTAGAAAAACATAGGAAAACTTGGACCTATGAAGGAAAACGCCATCCACATTCAGAAAAAGAATTAACAAATAGAAATATGTGTGTGTTTATTGAATTGTAGCCTTCTCTATGGTGTGGTGAGGAGGGAGAAAAAAATTTAAAAATTAAAAAAATTGTACTCTAAGTTGCATGTTTCCTATGACTACAGAGACCAAAACATATTGAGACATAAATATTGCTCCAAAAGTATAGAAAAGCATTAATACTAAATGCATAATTTACTGATCACGATGCAATGAAAAATATATATTCAATAAACAGCCCTTAAAGGAATTAAAAGGTAATTGTAAAGCAAATCACACAATACTAAAGAACTGTTGGATCAAAGAAAAATTATAGAAATTATAGAAACTTTCATCAAAGAAAATGGCAATAATGAGACAACATACCAAAATGTATAGGATGAAGCTAAAGCAGTTCTGAAGGGAAATTTTATATATCTAAATACTTTCATCAACAAAAGAGAAAAAGAAACAACCAAAGAATTGCACATAATTTTTTTTAATTGAACAACAAAAATATCCAACTAAATAACAAAAAAGAAATTCTGGAAATTAAATAAGATTAATAAGATTAAAAACAAAAAACTATCAAATTGGTAAACAAAGTTATTTTTAAAATACTAATAAAAGCAAACAGTTTAGTAACCTGATTTTAAAAAGGAAAGGAAAACCAAATTTTTGCATGAAAAAATGAGAGCTTACAATATCTGAAGAGGAAATAAAAGAAATCATCAGAAACTATTTTGCACAATTGTATGCTAACAAAACTAAAAATTTAGAGGAAATAGATGAATACATAAAAAATATAAAAATACTAAGATTAACAAAAGAGGAGATAAGCTATTTTAATTACCAAATATCAGAAAACTAAATTGAACAATCCATAAAGAATTGCCAAAGCTGGGGTGGGGGGGGGGGGAGTTCATCCACAGGAAAAAAAAATGCATTTCAAGACATTAAGTATGGCACAGCAAATGTATGTCAGAAAAATGCACCAGCTGACAATAAAGAGTGTGTTAATAAGACTTTATAAACTTTACCAGGCTGGGCCTTGGACAACTCTACTTGTACTATGGACCTTTGATAATAATGATTTCTGAAAGCCTTTCCATGTTAATAGGTGTCCTATAGGGACTCATAATCCACTGGTACAGCCTTTAGAACCAAGAGTCTCCAAGAATCCCCGAACATTCGTTGGACTTTGAAGGAGATAAGACTATTGTTCCTATTCCTTGAAGGGAAATTCAATATTCAGTTCAATAAATATGTATAAAGTTTCTGTGTGCAAAATGCTATGCTTCATGCTGGGAATAAAAAGACAAAAATTAAACAACCATTGACATAAATGATCTTTCATATAAATGAAGGAAGAAAATCATTTATTTTGTCAAGTTATTTTATTTTACACATCAATTTTTTTCTCAAAATCCTTTTCTTTGACTTTTTCTGTTATCATTTAATTTTTATGTTTTTCCCAACAATTAAACCACTACTATGTATCCTTAAGAAATCAATGAAAAGGATAAAGGACCTAGTTGTACCAAAAAATTGCAGTTTTGTGGTGGCAAAGAACTGGAATTTGAGGGGGACACCTTTCAAATGGGAAATGGCTGGACAAGTTGTGGACATAGAACTGTGATGGAATATAATTGTGCTATAGAAATAACAAGCAGCATGGTTTCACAAAAAACCTGGGAAGACATATGTGAACTTATACAAAGTAAAGTGAACAGAACCAAGAGAACATTCTACATGGTAACAGTAATATTGTAATGATAATCAGCCATGGAAGACTTTGCTACTCTGATCAACACAATGATCCAAGACAATTCCAAAGAACTTAAGATTTAAAATGATATCCACATCCAGAGAGAGAACTGATAAAGTCTGAGTACACATTAAAACATACTTTTTTCACTTTATTTTTCTTACTTTTTTACAAAATGGCTAATATAGAAATATTTTTTGTCTGAATTCACATATATAATGGGTATCATAATGTTTTCTTTCTTAAGGGTGGGGAAGAAGGTGGAGGGAGAGAAAAATTTTGTAACATAATTTTTAAACATTAATGTTAAAAATAAATAACTAAAAACAATTTGTATATTTTGAATCTAGTTTTTCTTTATTATTTAAAATACTTGATAACATTCTAAAAATCAAAAAGGTGATATTACTGAATTATTTAATATTTTAACCTTAGGTTTTGAAAGTGGAAAATGAACATTATGTTCATTTGTCTGTCAATAGGAAGAAAGTGCTATAAAATAAATTTCTGTACAATCTAATGTAAAAATAAAAACTATAAACAAAAATAATGTTTCAGGTTTTTTTTAATATTGTTTAAAGTTTTTCATTTTTATCTATCCCATGGTTTTGCCTCTATTTCCAAAATACGAAAAACAAAGGTCTTAGAAGGATATTATGTATTATAATGAAAAGTGAGTCTTGGGAAAAGCCAAGATGGCAGAGAAAAGACACTGACTCACCTGAGCTCTACCCAGAACCCCTCCAAATACCTTTAATGCCATAAGACAATTCCTGGAGCAACAGAACCCACAAAAGGCCAAGGTGAAATAATTTTCCAGCCAAAGACAAAGTAGAATATCAGCAGGAAAGGTCTGTTGTACCAGAGTGAGAGTAGAGCACAGTCCAGCAAAGGCCACACCAGCACAGACTATTCCCTAGAAAATCAGGACCAGGCCTTTGGGGGCAGGGGGGGGGAGGGAGGGAGGCAATGAATTAGCAGTGGCAGTGACTGCTTCTGGAACCCTCAGTTCACAGATGGTATCAGGGTTGAAGAACTTGCCAGAAGGAGATTTCAGGGATCTCTTTGCTAGCAGAACTCTGCTGCTTTACTCATACTGGAAGCTGTGTCACAGACATGGATGGCAATCCCAGGGCTCAGAGGAGCACTAGCATACCAGAGCTTGCAGTTGTGGCTGCAGTAGATCAGGAATCTTCCTCACAATTCCAAGGCAGAAAAGATGGCTTGTGGTCACTTGCAGAATGGAGCACAGGCCAGGAGAGTATTAAGCATACTTCTCCTTAGATTATACCATCTTGCAAGAACTGAAAAATTACAGGTCCCTAGAAGTTTCTCTGAAAACAGGTACACAAACCTCCTGAATCTTGGAACAGTATGCCCTCCACCCTGGAAACAGAGCCCTACTTTAACAAAGAGTGGGGGGAGGGAGGGAGGAAGAGAATTTGGAACATGAAGGTTGTTTTTTTTTAAATTGATGCCAAAATTTGTATTTTATGTGTAATTTAGGAAAATAAAATTCTAAATATTAAAAAAATTTAAATACCAAGAGATAAAAAAAGAAATCCATCTTACCCTGCAGGAAAGTAGGAGAGGAAGATATAAGGGGGGATGATAGAATGGAGGGAAGATTGGGGGAGGGGTAGTCAGAAGTAAACCACTTTTGAGGAGGGACAGGGTGAAAAGAGATAAAGAATAGAATAAACAGCATAGGAAGGGAATAGGATGGAAGGAAATACAGTAAGCAATAGTAATTGTGAAGAAAATTTTGAAGGAAGTTTCTCTGAAAAAGGCATCATTTCTCAAATATAGAGAACTGAGTCAAATTTATCAAAACAAGAGTCTTTCCCCAAATGATAAATGATTAGAAGATATGAACAGTTTTCAGATGAAGTAATCAAAGCTATCTATAGCCATATGAAAAGAAATGTTTTTATTTATAGCAACTCTTTGTGGTGGCTAAGAATTGGAAATTGAAGGAATGCCCATCAATTGGGAAATGACTAAACAAGCTGTGGTATATGGTTGTAATGGAATATTATTGTGCTATAAGAAATTACAAGCAGGATGATTTCAGAAAAACCTGGAAAGAGTCATATGAACTGATATATAGTGAAGTGAGCAGAACCAAGAGAACATTGTGCACAGAGACAGCATTACTATTCTATGAGCAAATGTGAATGACTCAACTACTCTCAGCAATACAATCAATGATCCAAGACAAATCCAAAGGTCTAATGAATGATGAAGCATACTATCCACCTCCAGAGAAAGAACTAATGTTGATTGAGCACAGACTGAAGGATGTTTCGCACTCCTTTTTTTTTTTACTTGAGTCTTTTTGTATAAAATGACTAATATGGTAATGTTTTACATAATTACACATGTATAACCCATATCTGGTTGTTTTCTGCCTCAAGGAGGGGAGGGAGGGAGGGAATGAAAGAGGGATAGAATTTGGAACTCAAAACTTTAAATAAATAAAGAGGAATAATAAAAAAGAAAAGAAATGCTTTAACTCACTATTTACTGGAAAGATGCAAATCACAACAATTCTGGGGTACTACCTCAAACCTATTGGTTTGGATAATAGGACAGCAGAGGAAAATGACAAATATTGTAGGGAATATGGGGGAAATGAGACATTAATGCACTGTTGGTGGAATTGTAAACATATTCAACCATTCTATAGAGCAATTTAGAAATATGCCCAAAGGGCTATAAAGCCATGCATACTCTTTGACCTAGTAATACCACTACTAGGTCTATATCCAAAAAGAGATTTTAAAAAGGAAAAGGACCTATATGTACGAAAAATATTTATAGCAGCTCTTTTCTGGTGGCAAAGAATTGGAGATTGAGAGGATGTGATCAGTTGGAGAATGACTGAAGAAATTGTTTTATGTGATTATGATGGAATACTATTGTGCTATAAGAAATGATGAGCAGAATGCTCTCAGAAAAAACTGGACTTACATGAGCAGATGCAAAGTGAAATGTACTGCATAAAAAGTAACAGCAATATTGTAAGATGAGCAGCTGTGAATGACTTAACTATTCTCAACAATACAATGATTCAAGACAACTCTGAAGAAATTATGGTGAAAAATGCAATCCATCCCCAAAGAAAGAACTGATGGTGTATGAATATAGATTGAAGCATGCTTTTTTTAAACATTATTTTCCTTGAGATTTTTTTGTCTATGTTTTGACTAATAAGGAATTTTTACATAACTACATATGTGTAACATGCTTAATTGCTTGTCTTCTAAAATGGAGTGGGGAGGGAGGAAGAGAGAGAATTTGGAACTCAAAGTTTTTTTAATGGATATTAAAAATGGGTTTTTTACATGTAATTGGGGTAAAATAAAATATTAAATTAAAGATGATAAAAAAGATTAGTGATCAAATATACATTTGATGATACATTTGTTTTGATTTACAAAAAAGGATGGAGTTTTGGACTGAGAACATGGATACATGGGTTTAAGTCCTTGCTCTGCTACTTACTAACTCTACAACCTTGAGCAAATTTAGAACTGAACTTGCCAGAGTCGCAAATGAGACAAGCAGGGGTCTCAATTCATGCACCAGAGACAAACTTTAATCACAGGATCCTGCATTTATATACACTCTCAGATTCATCCAGATGGTCAGTGTGCCCATGCCAGTGGAACAAACTTAAACAATATAGAATAGAACTTTGACAATGATGAATACAGGAACAAAATATTCTTTACAGGGAATGGCTAGTTTTAACTGAAACACATTGTTCAGTGCATTCTATTTGATTAATATGTTCATTAATAAGTATCCTGGCTACAGCCTTGGAGTCACATCACCAGTCTTCCAGCTGGTGACCCTGAGGTTGTTGCTCAGGTACATTAATCATGCTATATTTTGTTAACCCATTCCAATCTATCCCCTACATGGACTGAAGAGTTCATCACTGGGTTTTTGTTTCTGATACGTAAAATTAGGAGATAGAACTAAATTAACTCTAAGGGTTACTTTTGCTCTAACTATTCCATTGTATTATGATTTTAAGGGCACTAACATTTTTTTATGATTTAAGAGACATAAATTTTTAAAAGCACATTTGAAACAAGAGAAATCATGTCAGTCAGAACACAAACCAACACAGTTCTAAACTTGGAAAGCACATTCGTCACATACCTCTCAGTGTTACATCAAATTCACAGATGATCTGGCCTGCGGTTCTGCCCCTAAATATGGCACCAAATCATGGAAAGGTGATTGCTATTCTTCATGATGTCGATCTCAGTTACTGAGAAGAAATTATAACATTTAACATTTCAAAGAACTTACAAACTAGTAATAGACTATAAGCCTCATGTATCAGGATTTATGTAATTTTTTCTTTGTTTTATTTTCTCCAATTACATGTAAAAGCAATTTTCAACATTCATTTTAAAAATAGAGTTCCAAAATCTCCCCCTTCCTCCCCATCCTCCTCATTGAGAAGACAAGTAATTTGATGTAGGTCATACATTCATAGTCAAGCAAAACACATTTCCATATTAGTTGTGTTGTAAAAGAAAACATAGACCAAAATTAAAACCCAACAAAAACAAAGTTTAAAAAGTATGCTTTGATCTGTATTCAGACTCCATCAGTTCTTTCTCTGGGGATGGATAGCATTTCTCATTATAAGTCCTTCAGAGTTGTCTTAGATCATTTGTATTGCTGAGAATAGCTAAGTCATTCACAATTGATCATTTTACAATACTGTTATTACTGTGTATAATATTCTCCTGGTTCTACTCATTTAACTTTGCATTAATTCATGTAAGTCTTTCCAGGTTTTTCTGAGAGCATGTAGTTCATTATTTCTTATATCACAATAGTAGAACATTACAATCATATATCACAGCTCATTCAGCCATTCCCCAATTGATGGACATCTTCTCAATTTCCAATTCTTTGCCACCAGAAAAGAGCTGCTATAAATATTTTTGTACATATAAGTCCTTTTCTGTCTTGTATTCTACTTCTTTGGAGATAAATATCTAGTTAGTAGTGGTTTGCATGGTTTTATAGGTCTTTGCACATAGTTCCAAATTGCTCTACATAATGGTTGAATCAGTTCATGATTTCACCAGCAGTACATTAGTGTCTCAGTTTTCCCACATCCCCTGCAACATTTGTCATTTTCCTTTTCTTTCCCTATTAGCCAATATAAGAGGTATAAGGGTATTCTGGGGTAGGTGATTCTTGGTTGTAATTCCAGCTCCCTTGGTCTCTGGAATATCATATTCCAAACCCTCTGATAATTTATGTAGAAGCTGCTAAATTTTGTATTATCCTGACTATGGCTCCACAATATTGAATTATTTCTTTTTGGGTGATTGCAAAATTTTCTCCTTGACATGAGAACTCTGGAACTTGGCTATAATATTCCTGGGAGTTTTCATTTTGTGCTCCCTTTCAGGAGATGGTAGGTGGATTATTTCAATTTCTGTTTTATCTTCTAAGTCTAGAATATCAGGGCAGTTTTCCTTATTAATTTCTTGAAAGATGATGTCTAAGATCTTTTTTGATCATGGCTTCTAAGGATTCCAATAAGTTTCAAATTATCTCTCCTAGATCTATTTTCCAAGTCAGTTGTTTTTTCAATGCACATTGTCTTCTATTTTTTTCATTCTTTTTGTTTTGTTTTATTTCTTAACGTCTCATAGAGTCATTAGCTTCCACTAATTCAATTCTAATTTTTAAGGAATTCTTTCCTTCAGTGAGATTCTGTACCTCCTTTTCCATTTGTCCAATTCTGCTTTTTAAGGTGTTCTCTTCTGTGAATTTTTGTATTTCCTTTTCCATTTGTTTAATCCTGCTTTTGAAGGCATTCTTCTCTTCATTGGATTTTTATACCTCTTTTACTATATTGCCTATTCTGATTTTTAAGGTGCTATTTTCTTCAGTATTTTTTCTGACTCCTTTACTAAGCTGTTGATTTTTTTTATAGTTTTATTGCATTCTCATTTGGCTTTTCAATTTTTCCTCTAGGGGCAGCTAGGTGGCACAGTGGATAGAGCACCAGCCCTGGAGTCAGGAGGACCTGAGTTCAAATCCGGCCTCAGATACTTGCTAGTTATGTGACCCTGGGCAAGTCACTTAACCCCAATTGCCTCACCAAAAAAGAAAGAAAAAACATTCACTTTACTTGGAGAGAATGAGCTCAAGGTTAAAATGGTAAAGGGTACTTTATAGAAAAAACACAGAGCCAAAGAAAAACCTGAAAATCCCAGTCAAGGGAGTACTATTATCCTTTATATAAAGTCCCCATCAAGTTTGCTTTTGGGCATAACATTGGCAATAAAAGAATCTTCCTTGATCACCTGGGCTATATCCTTTTAGGATGTAGTATCTCAGACAATGGATCAACTCACTTCTGGGATGGGTTCAAGCAGATCACCCAGTTACTGTTCCAGCTCCTTCCAAGATTCAGATACTGCTGTTACTACTTCCAATGGTCTCTGCTACTAACTCAGATGACTGGGGTAAACTCTTATGGTGTTGGTTTTTTTTTTATTTTTAAAGCATAAAAAGCCATAAACTAACCAATGATAGTTCTAAATACTCATTCTAAGACAGTGAAATGATAAACAAAAAGAAACATGTGTCCTTACAGAAATATGGTAGCTAGGTAGGGAGACAAGGCAGCCATTGCCCCCAAACTTACCACTACTCACAATAGTTCTTGCTTCACTTGCTTCTGTGAGATTTAAAATTGGATATAAGATCATTAAACTTCCCTTTGAACCTTTTCCCTTATATATCTCCCAGACCAGTAAGAAAGGAAGCCTCTGAGCTTTAATCAGAGAGGGATTAGCTTTTACTGTTTGGGAATTAATTAGCCAACAAACAGGTGATACTGATTAGGGAAATAGGAAAGTAGAAATACAATTGAATAGTCTTAGATCTAAGCTTAGTCTATATTCTTTTATAAAAACTCACCAAATCCCAAAACTGCCTCTCAGGCTGAGAACCAGAATCAAGTGCGGGCCGCCACTGAGAACCAGAGCTGATCACCCGAACGCACTGTCAAACCCGACCCAGCATGTGTGAGCCAAGAGAGAACTTCCATTCTCTACCCAGTTTTTTAAGCTGGTGCCCCGGAAGTCTCGCGTGCTTGGCCACGCTCTCCTGGGCAGCAGCAGGCGCATGGCTGTTCGTCACGGTCTCCTCCCCAAAAGGACAGTCCTTCAAAAACTGGCGGTCCTTCAAAAACTGTTTCAGCAGTATGCGTTCAACTCTATTTTTTTACCACACTTCCAGGAAAGAGAAGAGCAAAAATAAATAAATAAGTGAAGACCAAAGGCAGTCTATCATCCTTTTACATGCAAATTCAATTCCATCTTCATACTTCCTGAGTCATCAGTCCCTCAGGAGAAGATAATAACAAAGTCAAAGCTCCAACATGCAAAGCTTCCAAAAAAAACATAAATTGGTCTCAGGCCATGGAAGCACTCAAAAGGAATTTTGAAGAGAAAGTAGGAGAGATAGAAGGAATATTTAGAGAAATGAAGGAAAGAATGGAAAGAAAAATGAGAGGGATGCAGGAGAGTCATGAGAAAAAAGTCAACAGCTTGAAAAGACAAATGGAAAAGGAGATGCAAAAGTTCTCTGAAGAAAAGAATTGCCTAAGAATTAGGAATGAACAAATGGAAGCTAGTGACTTTATGAGAAACCAAGACAAAGTAAAGCAAATCCAATATGATAAACAAATTCCAGAGATCCCAGGTCAAGGAGAAAATATTGTAAGCAGCTAGAAACAAGGAATTCAAATACTGTAGATCTACAGTTAGGATAACACAAGATCTAGCAGCATCTACATTAAAGGACCAAAGGGCATGCAATATGATATTCCAGCGGGCAGAGGAACTGGGACTACAGCCCAAAATTACCTACCCAGCAAAACTGATTATATAATCTTTCAGAGGAAAAAATGGGACTTCAATGAAAAAGAGGACTTTCAGGCATTCATCATGAAAAGACCTGAACTGAATAGAAAATTTGACCCTAGAGAAGCATATAAAGGTAAACAGGAAAAAGAATTCATGAGGGATATTTAAAAGATTAAACTGTTTACATTCCTATATGGGAAGATAATACTTCCAACTCATATGAACTTTCTTCGTATTAGGGTAGCTAAAAGGAAGACACTTAGACACTGGACACAAGTCTGAACTGAATATGAAGGGATGATATCTGTAAAGCATTTATTTTTTGTTTATCCTTGGTTTTTGTGGGGCAGGGCAGCCAGGGTGGGGTGGCTTATGTCTGGGGCTGGATTTGGGCTTGGGACCTCCTGGGTCCAGGGCTGGTGCTTTGTCCACTGTGCCATCTAGCTAATCCATGATGACATCTTTAAAATAGGGTTGAGGTGTAGGAGGAATAGACTGGGGGAGGGGGAAGGGGAGAGGTGGACTGGGGAGAGGTAGCTCACATGAAGGAAACAAGAAAAAACTAATGGAGAGGAGGGGAAGAGGGGGAAGGACTGGGAGAGTGAGTGAACCTTCCTATCATGATTAGAGAAATGCAAATTAAAACAACTCTGAGGTACCACCTCACACCTATCAGATTGGCTAACATGACAAAGAAGGAAAATAACAAATGTTGGAGAAGCTGTGGAAAAATTGGAACACTAATGCATTGTTGGTGGAGCTGTGAACTGATCCAACCATTCTGGAGAGCAATTTGGAACTATGCCCAAAGGGCTATGTGACTGTTCATACCCTTTGACCCAGTGGTACCAGTGCTAGGGCTGTATCCCAAAGGGATGATAGAGGAGGGAAAAGGGCCCACATGTACAAAAATATTTATCACCCCTCTCTTTGTGGTGGCAAAGAATTGGAATTTGAGGGAATGCTCATCAAATGGGGAATGGCTAAACAAGTTGTGGTATATGAATGTAATGGAATACTATTGTGCTGTAAGAAACAATGAGCAGGAAGAGTTCAGAGAAACCTGGAAGGACTTACGTGAACTGATGCTGACTGAGAGGAGCAGAACCAGGAGAACATTGTACAGAGTAACAGCAGTGTTGTGTGATGAACAATGGTGATAGACTTGGCTCTTTTTAGCAATGCAATGGTCCAAAACAGTTTCACAGAAATCCATGATAGAAAATGCTCTCAACATCCAGAAAAAAGAACTGCAGTTTACGAATACAGATTGAACCATACTGTTTCTACTTTTGGACTGTTTTTCCCCTTCTTTTTTGAGGTTTTTCCCTTGTGCTCTGACTCTTATTTCACAATATGACTAATGCAGAAATATGTTTAATGTGATTGCACATATATAACCTATATTAGATTGATTTCTGTCTTGGGGAGGAGGAAGGGAAGGGAGAGTGAGAGAAAAATTTGCAACTAAAAATACCATGAAAATAAATGTTTAAAACTATCCTTATATGTAACTGGAAAATAAAAAATACTGAACTATTAAAATAAAAAATATATAAAAGCTAAATGAATCTTGAGTAAAGCATTTTTGTGCTGCTAATCTGGAGTGAACTCTTAGCCCCGCAGCAAGAAATGGACCTCTCCAAAGCTGATGTAACCCACCTTCAGAACCATTTCCAATTTGAGAAAGAGAAAATTGAAAAACAAATTGCAGGCTTGAAAGAAGCAATTGGGATCCAACCAGAAAAACTGGAAAAAGCCCTTCTCAATCAAAAGTATCAGAACAATTGTATAGAGAAGGAAATGGCAGCAATTGAGCAAGTTGCACATGATAACCACAAGTGACCCAAGTGCCTAATGAAGGAGCTTAGTCAGATGCAGTATGATTATATGGAGCTCAAATAGCAGCTAAAAAAGCAAAAGGATTTGGATAAACAATATAAGGAAATTAATGCAGCAATGAGGCAACTAAAATTAGAAGTGAAAAGTGAACTCAGAACTGGCTTTAAGAATTGCAGCCAATCTCTGACAGAGGCCCCAGAAGATCTAGAAGCCATTTTTTTTAAATCAGAAAGCCTAGAGAATGAACTGGAAAATTTGAAAGAGAAATTTCCATTTTCCACCAACAAGAAGCACCAATATTATTTTGAAGAGAAGCTAAACTTATTCCACATTCACATCATAGAGAAGCACTGGCATGGAAAAGCAATAAGAAAGAAATTGTCACCATGAGAACAAACTCAAGCCTCAGCTTTGTTGCTCTGTGTCCAAGCAAGAAGAGACTTGAATGAAAGGCAAACAACAAGCAGAAGGCTCTATAAACAGCTTGAAGTTGATATATATACACATATCCATACATATATACACACATAATTACATGTATATGTATGCATATACATATATACATATATATGAATAGTATATAACTACTATCATTGTTGTTAAGTTATGTAGCTCATGACTTCACATTGTGGCAATAGAAATTCCATCAAAAGATTTAGAAGTGGCCATCTTGGGCCTAGCTATTACACAATTCTGTCACTCAGTCAACTTTGAGGGTTATAGCAAGGTTTTGCTTTACATCTTATTCTACCAGTACTGATTGGTACAGAGCAACTCCAGAGTGGCTATTTTGGGAGTTCTGCCCTTTACCCTGATTAGTCCATCCCAACCACAGACCTTTAAAGGTTTAAAAGAGAATGCATAATGTATGAGAAGACAAAGCAGTTACAGTCTATTCTATATGATAACATTTACAGTCTATCCTGTATGAAGGGAAAAACTGATTCAAGCCTATATCTAAAGGGTAGGGAAAATCTCACTCATACTTCTTAGGGAAAAAATTTTTTCAAAATATTCTTGAGACTTTAATTAGTTTCTGTATTGAATTGAATGGTGTGAGGTTGAATTTTCATATAAATGAAAAAGAGTTAAAGGTCCCCTGGCTGTAAACTTTCTCAAAGACAATATCGAGATTTGAAGGCCATTCTGCCTATAAAATTTCTCAAGGACAAAATATTATAAATAATTATATATGTCTGCTTTATTATTGATTTCATTTGTTAATAAATTGTATATATTCATTTCTTTATTATTTGTTTCATTATGGAGAAATGAGTGATAATTATAAGACAGAAGGTTTCTGCAGCATATTAAATAATTATTAATTAATAAACTCAGATAAGGGTTAAGTCTATTAATGCGAAAGAATACAAGTTTACTAATGAAAATAAATTATCCAAACAGCCCTGGATCACCCCAAAGCTCAGGAAGATAAAAGTAAATAGAAGAATGAGTCAAGTGGAAATGACATAGAAGTGAGATCAGCTATAACTCTTATTTTCCTAAACACAGGGGCATTAATCCAGCCTCAGACAGTTAACACTTACTAGCTGTGTAACCCTGGGCAAGTCACTTAACCCCAATTGCCTCACTAAAAAAAAAAAAAAAGAAAAGAAAAAGAAAAAAGAAAAAAATTTACAAAGGAAAATCCCTAAAGGATCTATATAGTATTCCAGGAAGAGTATAGGAGTTACAAACAAAATACAGGGGTTCAAATCACTGTTCTTCCACTTATTCACCTTTGAACAAAGCACATAACATCTTCCATTTTCCAACATGAAAAACTCGAAGTATGCATAAAATTATCTTGAAGAGTCCATTATTGCTCTACTGTACAATTGTATTGTTTTTAAAATACCACTAATTTTGTTTTATAATATACCACTAATTGTCAGAATAGAAAAGAATGTTCCAAAAATCATAAAGTTCTAATTGAAAATTAGTAGGAAATGGGGAGAGAAAGATGGGCTTAAAGTAGGAATCAACTGAGGTCCACACTCTTTGAACTTATAGTTCCTAAATCATAAAAAGCATCTCTGTCACATCCTTCTCATAACTCAAAAAATCTGTATCTGATGATGGGCCAAACACAACATATACCTAAAATCAGAAATTCAATCAGGCTTATTATTCTCCTCTACAAATTAAAAATGTCCCCAGAACAGTTCTTTAAAGCTGTTCAGACCATAGATTCTTTCTAATGGCTTTGCTCAGTGCCCCCTTCACATCCTTGTTCCTCAAGGTATAGATCAGTGGATTCAGAATGGGAGTAACCACACTATACATGATAGCCACTATTCGGTCCTGATCCATGGAGCTGCCTGAGGTGGGACGGATATAGATGAAAACAACAGGGACATAGAACAAAATGACCACCATAAAGTGGGAAGCACAGGTTGACAATGCTTTCTGAAGCATACTACAGGACCGACTCTTGAAAAGGAGAAAACTTATAATGTAGAAATAGGAGAGGAGTATAATGAAGAAGGGGCCCATGGCAATGGTCCCAGTGACTGTTTCAAGCATCCACTGGTTGACTTCAGTGTTCCCACAAGCCAGCTCCAATATTGGCTTGATGTCACAGAAGAAGTGATGGATTTGGTTGGACCCACAGAATGTCAAATGGGAAGTCATAATAGAATGCAGCAAGGCATGGAAGAAACCAATGATCCAGGTTACAGCAGCCAAGCAGAGACACACTTGATGCTTCATGAGAAGCATATAGTGGAGTGGATTACAGATGGCCACAAAGCGGTCAAAGGCCATGACACCCAAAAGGATAGCCTCTGTGCTACCAAGGAAATGGAAGAAGTGGAGTTGGGTAATACAGCCAACAAAGGAGATGGTCTTGTGAGTAGAGAGGAAGTCATCTAGTACTTTGGGCAGTGTTACTGTGGAGTAGCAGATGTCAAGACAGGAGAGGTTACCCAAGAAGAAATACATGGGGGAATGGAGTTTAGGCTCAAAGATGACAATCACCAGGATGGCACCATTCCCAATGAGGATGAGGATGTAGATGAAGAGAAAAACCGCAAAGAGGAAAGGTTCCAGTTCCTTAATGTCTGTTATTCCAAGAAGAAGGAACTCATTCACTGAGGTATAGTTAGGCATTACTGCAAAAGAACATAAAAAGGTAAGAAGTGCTGTCTTGTATCTAACTCATGGTTGATCCACCCTAGAATTCTGCTGATAAAAATGGCACCAAAACATGGGAAAAGTGATTCCTGTTCTCCTTAACATCAACCTAAAGTAGTGTGAAGAAAGTATAACATCTCTAAGAGTGGACAGGCAAGTATAGATAAGGCTAAAAGCTTCATGAGAGCACGACCCATGACTTTTCTCAACTTGAGTCCTCTTCTAGCACCTGCCTCAGTCCTCTATATACAATAGAAGCTTAATAAATATTTTTGGAATTTAATCAGGGGCAGCTAGATCGCACAGTGGATAAAGCACCGGCCCTGGATTCAAGAGAACCTGAGTTCAGGTCCAGCTTCAGACACTTGACACTTACTAGCTGTGTGGCCCTGGGCAAATCACATTGCCCCCTCATTGCCCCACAAAAAAAAAAGTTTAAAAGGAATTTAATCAAATTAACTGAATTAAACTGAGCTGAACACCACTAGGATGACTTCACCATCACAATCAAGAAAGATTGGACCCAGAACACATGTATAGCAGTCAGTGTAACTTGAAGAAGAAAGCAAAAAGCCCCTGCCTGAAGAAGTAACTTCACCAGTATGTTTTCTCATAGTTTCTGACTGCTAATATAATGGTTGCTGTGAGATGGACTCCCAGGGCTATTCTTCCCACATTCTATAATCCTCTTCCCAATCTCAATGATGCACACAGTCAGTTATAATAAAAAATAACTAGGCAATTAATGTTCCTTTAGTACTCTATTTTTATTCTACATTGCAAAGGTTGTCTCTTACCTGTTCAAACTCTTAAAACAATTGTTTCATCCTTTCCTAACCCCCATCATCTATTGTTATATGCTCAATAATATACAGTCTCATTTTTAACTTAACCTGAGAGAGAATCATGAAGAAGGGTGAATGAGAAGAGTACCATAAAATATATTATTAGTCATATAAAATCATGTTTAGGTTTTATCTACTCATATTTGTTGGTACTACTGCTTACTGCTCCCCATTTACCCAAATATCTGAAACTTCATAGTAGAAATATTGTTTGGAAGTAAAAGGAGGCAATAAATGAAATAATGATAATGTTCCCAGGGTAAAGCATAACAAATATTTGGACTACCTCATGGGGATGAGGAGAGAACTAAATGAAACAAAACATATAAATTCCTTTGCAACCCTAAACAACTTCAATGGAAGATTCTTTAAAATCCTTATAACTTAGAAGTGCTTTGAAAGAGACAAATTGTTTTGCAGCTGATCAGAAGGCACCAAGCTTATTAAAAAACAATCAGGCAATTAAAACTTTCACCCTAAATGGGCTTCCTATGTAAAGCTTGGAAGCAATAACCCCTCCCAGAGGCCTTACATGAAAACTTCAAAATTTAGACCTTGTTTCAGTCACAAATGACTGCCTTGTGGGGCATTTAGGTAGGCACCAGCCCTGGGGTCAGGAGGACCTGAATTCAAATCTGGCCTCAGAAACTTGACACTTGCTAGCTGTGTGACCCTGGGCAAGTCACTTGGCCCTCATTGCCCAGAAAAAAAAAAAGACTGCTTTGTGTGTTTTTGTTGTGGTGAGCAAACTAAGGAACCTTAGGAAAAATGCATGATAATGAAAGGGATATGGGAGAAGCAGGGGTTTAGATGGAGTGAAGGGGTTATGTGTATGTGTATTGTACACAACAGACTGCAAGAGACAGAGACAAAGGGAAACAGAGAGAGATGATTGGATAAGTCTTTGAAGCTATGAAAAATAATAATTCAGTGTCTAATGATAACATCCTACTCTCTTTCTCTTTTCATATTTAATTGCACATATCAGGTTGCAATTTTTTTATTAAGTCACCATTTCACTCTTTCCTAGGCTTGCCCAAGGATTGTACTTTATAGGCAGGTCCACATGTAACTGAGACATACAGCTCATCTTGATTCTTTTTTCTCTTGAAATGGTGAAACTCGTGAAGCATTACTCTAAATTACTATATTATCTAACGGTATAATGTCAGTTCCAGTCCCATGTCCAGTCAATGATCTTCACAAACATTGAACAGAAAAAAAAAAAATCTACAAAGCATGAGGAGATACTACTGTAAATACTGCAAAAGCATTTGATATAAAGATAGAGAACTATGTTGTAGGTCCTATTTCTACCATTTGTTTGACTTAATGGACATTATCAGGTCATTTAAAGCTTTCTAACTCTCTAGAAGAGAGTATTTGGAAATATCACTGGGTTTGTCAGGGGACAGGGATTCAAATCATGATGTTTCTATTTACAACCTAAAATGCACTGAAACAATTCATTTAAACTCTCTGAGCCTCGGTCTCCTCATTTGTAAAATCAGGGTATTGGACTGGTGATCTCTGATGACCCATCTAGTTCTAAACCTGCTGATCAATAAAATAGGAGTGAAAATACATACTTTGTTGAGAGTATTGAGGAACAACAAGTTGCAGTGGAATGAATGCTGCATTTGGAATCATTTGAGTTCAAATCCCTGGTCTGTCACTTGTTCCCCATGTGATCTGAGTAAATGACTTAAACTCTCTGTGCCACAGTTTGTTCATCTTTGAAATAAGGAGTTTTGACTATAATGAGTCTCTTCTTCCAAGTCTAAATGTAAATCCTCCTGAATCTTAGTGTCTTCCCTCTGAGATTACCTACAATTTACCCTGACTATATCTTGCTTGTACATAGTTGTTTGCATATTTTGTCACTCATTAGACTATGAACTCCTTGAGAACAGGAACTGGCACAGTGCCTAGAACATAATAGGCATTAAAGAAATGCCATTTGACTAAGAGAGCTCATTACATTTTGGTGTTGTTCTGAGGAAGAAAACTATGTATTTGTGAGAGTACATATAGATATATGTATGTATGTATGTGTGAGTATATAACATATACATGTTCATATAAAGTACCTTGTGAACCATAATAGTGATAAATAAATGTAAATAATCATATAGAGCCCTCCAAATAGAAGTTTGGCCCAACACTGATGTTCCAAATCCTAACTCCTAGAATGAACCTTACTCTATTACCCAAAGAATGGAAAGTGAATTATTATAAATCAGTAATGAAAAATTCTCTCCAAAAAAGAGCTTTACCCCAGTTTTAGAATATAAATCTATTCCTCTATAGTTTATAGGAGCTACTTCACTTTTGTCTTTTTATCCACAAAGGCTAGGACAGTGTCTAGTCCATGCACATACAAATATTCAAGTACACGTACATATATGCCCACAACTTCTAAGACCAAAAGAAGTGGGAAGTAAGTTCATTCTTGAGTCTTCGAAAAAGAGAATTATAATGTGTCTTGTGGAAGTTTAAGACACTAAAAGAAGAGTCATTGAGTGGGTTTACAACCATGGGGAAAAATTCAGGTAGGAGGTGTAATGGGTCAATTATAGGGTATGAATTGAGGTGAGAAAGAAAGAACTGGAGAGAATAAAGGTACAACAAAAGGAAATAGGGAACGGGATTTGTATATTATAGATCTTGGGGAAATAACAGAATTTTCTTGGCCTCTAAACAGTACTGTACTTAAACTACAAATAAAATAGATTTGTACATTTCTATAGATATTCTATTCCTTGCCTACAATTCCAAGTTTATGTGCTTTAATATTGCAAGTGCATGCAAAATATTGATTTTAATTCTTTTACTTAGAGACTAGAAAGTGAGTAATTATGGATCAATTGCCAAAAGTTTTATTTAGTTTCATTTAGGTTTTAGAATATTAATCTTCTCCATAAATTATAACAAACAAAAGGATTACCTCAAATACAATTTTGGAAGGTGCGATTTAAAAGACACTTCTCCAGGTAGATAAAGCTGGTAGTGCTTAGAAAGACCTTAGTAATAAATGAGGGATCATGAGGATGATCTAGTAAAAGGACAAATTCTCCTTTCCTGAGAAAACCATCATAATGACTTATCAGCAGGGCTTTCTGGTCTAGCACTCAGACAAGTTTTGAAGTGAGAAATTATAAAATATGTACTTTCTACATCCTCCTCTTACCTGATTAGATCGTCAGATCCAGGGATTGAAAAGGAGCTTATATTCAACAGATATGCCAAAGGTTGTAAGTGTGTTGGATAAGGAGTTGGTTGCTGGGAAATCTACAGTCCTTCCCATTCTGAGGAATGTTTTATCCATCTGGTGGTAGCCTTGGTGCTTTAATAAAAGTAATACAGTTTAAAACTATAGGAAGAACCTTGAAGTAGCCCTAGAGTATCAACTAATCCTGTTGGGGGAGTTAAGAAGATGAGATGCTTCTCCATTTATATCCAGAAGAGAACATCCTTAGGGATCTTCTCTCCTGAGTTTATTTTGTTCCCTTGTTTCTTCCATGTTTCATTCTCCCTCCTCAATTTCAACACCCTAGACAAAAGCCCCTACTATCGATATCACCAACTAGTTTCTGGTCCCCAACTCCACTATTCATTTTTTTTCTATCCTGTAAAACACAATCTACTCTTGTGTTCCTTGTCTTCTTTAAGTGCTTATTCATTTTGAAAGTCGTGTTTGCAAAACTGCCTCTACCTCATGAAATGTACCCCCAAAATGGGAGAGACAAACTACCTAGTGATTCAGAAGTTTTAGAAAAAGAACTCATACTTGAATTGTCCTTTAAAGTTTACAAATAACATTATGTATCCAACCTTCTTTTTATATTTAGTATTTTATTTTCCAAATTACATGTAAAAACAAATTTTGACATCAATTTTTTAAAACTTTGTTCTAACTTCTCTTCCTCCCTCCCTTCCCACCTCCCACCCCAAGAACCCAAGAAATTCAATATAAGTTATACATTAGTAGTCATGGATAACAGCTCCACATTAGCCAAGTTGTGAGAGAAAAGAGACAAAAACAAAACTTCAAATTAAAGAATTTTCCAAAAAAATGTGTTTCAATCTGTTTTCAGATGCCTCTATAGATGGACCAGAATTTTCATAAGTCCTTCAGAGTTATGTTGGATCATTGCCTTGCTGAATATAACCACATGCTTTCCAGTATATTATACAGTACATTTCTCTCTGCTTTGGTTCATGTAGGTCTTTCCAGGTTTTTCTGATAGAATCCTGGTCATAACTTTTATATAGTACCTTAAACTTGACAAAGAATTTTCTTCACAATAGCCCAGCAGAGTAGGTACCATACATTTTGCCATTATAGTCAATCATCATAATTATTTCCCTCCATCCTATTCCCTTCCCATGATATTTACTCTATTTTCTATCTTCTTTTACCCTATTCCTCCTCAAAAGTGTTTTACTTCTGACTGCCCCCTCCCCCCTCTGCTCTCCCTTCTTTCACCATTCCCTTCTTATCCCCTTCCCCTCCTACTTTCCTGTAGGGTTAAATAGATTACTCCTCCCAACTGGGTGTGAATGTTATTCCCTCCATGAGCCCACTCTGATGAGGTTAAGGTCTTTGAGCTAATTCTGTGTTCTAAATTTTTCTTCTTCCCTCCCTCCTCAGCTCTCCCCATGAAATCAAGCAATTCAATATGTCATACATGTGCAGTTGTGCAGAATATCTTCACCTTCCTCAAAAGTGTTTTGCTTTTTACTGCTCACTCCCCCAATCTGCCCTTTCCTCCTTCCCCTCTTCTCCCACCCCCTTATCTCCTTCCCCTCTCACTTTTCCTCAGGGAAAAAATATATTACTATACCCACTTAAGTATGTATGCTATTCCCTCTTTGAGCTAATTCTGATGATACTAAGGTTCACTCACTCCCCCACTCCTTCCCCCTCTTCCCCTCCCCTCCATAAGTATTTTCTTGTTTCCTTCATGTGAACTACCTCTCCCCAGTCCACCTCTCCCCTTCCCCTTCCCCCAATGCATTCCTCCTACTCTTCAACCCTATTTTAAAGATGTTATCCTGGGTTAGCTAGGTAGCACAGTGGACAAAGCACCAGCCCTGGACCTAGGAGGTCCCAAACCCAAATCCAGCTCCAGACATAAGCCGCCCCACCCTGCCTGCCCCACAAAAATACCAAGGATAAACAAAAAATAAATGCTTTACAGATATCATCCCTTCATATTCAGTTCAGAACTATGTCTTCTGTCTAAGTGTCTTCCTTTTAGCTACCCTAATACTAAGAAAGTTCTTATGAGTTAGAAGAATTATCTTCCCATGTAGGAATGTAAACAGTTTAATCTTTTAATATCCCTCATGATTTCTTTTTCCTGTTTACCTTTTTATGCTTCTCTAGGGTCTTGTATTTGAAAGTCATATTTTCTATTGAGTTCAGGTCTTTTCATCACAAATGTATGAAAATCTTCTTTTTCATTGAAGTCCCATTTTTTCCTCTGAAAGATTACACACAGTTTTGCTGGGTAGGTGATTTTTGGCTATAGTTCCAGTTCCTTTGCCCTCTGGAATATCATATTCCATGCCCTTTGGTCCTTTAATGTAGATGCTGCTAGATCTTGTGTTATCCTAACTGTAGCTCCACAACATTTGAATTCCTTTTTTCTAGCTGCTTGCCATATTTTCTCCTTGACCTGGGATCTTTGGGATTTGGCTATAGTATTCCTGGAAGTTTTCCTTTTGGGATCTCTTTCAGGAGGTGATCAGTGGATTCTTTCAATTTCTATTTTACCTTCTGCTTCTAGAATATCAGGGCAATTTTCCCTGACAATCTCTTGGAAGATAGTGTCTAAGGTCTTATTACTGTCTTGGTTTTCAGGTAGTCCAATAATTTTCAAAATATCTCGCCTGGATCTATTTTCCAGGTCAGCTGTTTTTCCAAGGAGATATTTCATATTGCCCTCTATTATTTTTATTCATTTGGATTTGCTTTACTGTGTCTTAGTTTCTTATAAAGTCACTAGCTTCCATTTGTTCAGTCCTAATTCTTAGGCAATAATTTTCTTTAGAGAACTTTTGTATCTCCTTTTCCATTTGGCTTTTCAAGCTGTTGACTTTTTTCTCATGACTCTCCTGCATCCCTCTCATTTCTCTTTCCATTCTTTCCTCCACCTCTAAATCTCCTACTTTCTCTTCAAAGTCCCTTTTGAGAGCTTCCATGGCCTGAAACCAATTCATATTTTTCTTGGAAGCTTTGGATGTAGGGGCCCTGAGGTTGTTATCCTCTTCTGAGGGTGTACTTCAATCTTCCTTGTTGCTAAAGAAACTGTGGGGACCAATTTTTAATTGGGGAGTGTTAGCTAAGTGGCTCGCTGCAATATTGGGGCAAGGAAGGAGACGGGCAGCCTCCCTCAAAACAGAACAGGATTGGGGCAGCTAGGTGGCACAGTGGATAGAGCACCGGCCCTGGAGTCAGGAGGACCTGAGTTCAAATCCAGCCTCAGACACTTAACACTTACTAGCTGTGTGACCCTGGGCAAGTCACTTAACCCCAATTGCCTCACTAAAAAAAAAAAAAAAAAACAGAACAGGATTTATTTTAACAAGAACAAACTAAAAAAAAACACACACACACACACAAACAGGATCAGTAGAATCAAGGGAAATGAAATAAAATGGGGAAAGTTAAATTATACAACCTGAAGAAATACCACCACCCAGGAATCCGCTGAGAATACACAGCAGAGCTCCTGTCACTTTCCAGCTTCCAGCTAGAATGACGATTTCTCCCTGTTTCCTGAAACCCCACACAGCCCCCAGCCAATTGGCTGGCCACTCTGACAGTCACATGACTGCCCTCACTAGGCTTCCAATCATTATAATTTTGCCAGGCCCATGTAGGTGTCGACAAGTGGTGATGACGTGAGGTGCCAGCACCATGGCAACAGCTACAACCAGTGGGTGGAGCACCATGCAGTTTGCGGAGCCCCAGGCCAGTGCACGCCAAGGTATAAAAATCTCAAATAACAATTAATTCTTTTTTTTTTTTTTAAGTGAGGCAATTGGGGTTAAGTGACTTGCCCAGGGTCACATAGCTAGTAAGTGCTAAGTGTCTGAGGCTGGATTTGAACTCAGGTACTCCTGACTCCAGGGCTGGTGCTCTATCCACTGCGCCACCTAACTGCCCAACAATTAATTCTTTATAAAACTTTCAATAGTTCTCAACTTTCTTTGCTTGCTCATCTTGTAGTCTTTTACTTGACTTTTAACTTCCTCTTACAGTGGAGTCCTACTTTTAAGCTACACTGTCCCAAGCTTCAAAGGGTCCTAGTTGTTTTGGTTTGAGAGAGGGCAGATGTTTCTCTCTTCTGGCCTGTTCTCTGGTCCAAAGATAACCTCAAGCCAACTTGCTAATTAACCAACCAGCAGAACTTTGTGTGTTGTGATTCTTAGCTTCAACAAGCCTGTACCCCTTCCCAACCTGGGCCTCCTGCCACTCAGGATTTCTTCCTGGTTCTTTTATTGTTGTTTTTAGAGTAATTGTATCAGGTGCTCTGTGCATTTAATGTCTTTCCCCTGCCATCTTGGCTCCATCCCACCAACCTTCTTTTTTATTACTTCTCTCAACAACCACTGTGATTATAACACATTATTACTTACAGAATGTTCCTTCTCCTATTTTTGCTCTCCCTCATGCCTAGAATTTGTTCCCTCATCATTGTAGCCTCATGGAATCCTTGATTTTCTGCCAGACTTAACAAGTTGAGGCTATTCCTGCTCAGCTGCTAATGACATCACATCAAAACATACCTTGTATCTTCTTTGGCTCTTCTTCATATCTCCTTTATATTTATATATGGTTTTGAATATACCTATTTGTGTTCCCACATTCATTAAAATGTCAGGGCTTTATGGGTAGGAACTACTTCACTTTTCTCTTTTTAATCCATAAAACCTAGGACAGTGTCTAGTCCAGAATAAATACTTATTAAATGTGTGGTAAAAAGTTTTAACAGTCGGTTAGATAATGGAGAGATGCCAAGTTTTTTTTTAGGACCACCCTTTTGGGGAGGAGACCAACGGCATGAGCTACGCACACCAATCTGCCTGCAATGCATGCCAGATTGCCTGCTGAGCACTCAACTCTCGTGCTAGCCAGGGCCGGAAGTGGGGCTCGGGCGCTTTGCCCCGGTTGCCATGGCCATGTTGGGGTGGCCCCACTGGAAGTGTTTCGGGGTTTGCTGGGGCTGGTGGGAAGGCCAGGCCTTGGCCCCGCCACAGCGGCAGCCACCTTGGAGGCCGAAGAGCATGAACCCGTTTGCCTGAGAGCAGGAGGAGGAGTGGCGGCGGCGGCAGAACCGCACCATACTCATGTACGTGGCCGCGGCTGCTGTGGGAATGATGGGAGCCTCCTACGCCGCAGTTCCCCTCTATCGCCTCTACTACCCTCTATTAGAAGTCTAAGGATATAAAGGAGGGAATGTAATGGAATTTATTAATTTGATCATTGACAATGCTATGCTAAGGTTTAGTAAAAATACAGCAATTCAAACAATTAAAGAAGAGAATCCAGCTTTCCAGACAAGAGTCCAGAATCCAGTTTCCTCCTGATGACATCTTACCACTTCAAGAAGACAAGAGAACTCAGAGACTTTATATGTTTTGTTAGTTTTTACTATCTCCTTTCTGTTATAATATACACTATCTGTAACATGTACTCTCTGCAGAGGCTCTCCCTTTGCAAGACTAATGTCAAAGCGTCGGTTCATGAGGACAAAAACAAATCGCCCCTCTGGACAAAACTTTCTTCTCTTCCTTTTCTATATTGTTGTTCACATATTATTTGTTAGCAATAGTTATTATATTCTTTTTACTGTTCCATCAAGGAAATATTTTGTTTCTTGAGGAACAAAAGGGGGGAATGTGGTAAAAAGTTTTAACAGTCGGTTAGATAATGGAGAGATGCCAGTTTTTTTTTTAGGACCACCCTTTTGGGGAGGAGACCAACGGCATGAGCTACACACACCAGTCCGCCTGCTACGCATGCCATATTGCCTGCTGAGCACTCGACTTCCAGGGTGCGAGCTTAAAAGGCAAGGAGAGAACGGAAGTGGGACCTTTTTCCTGCTCCACTGGTCTCCTGGCTGCACTGCACAGACAGACGCTGACTGGAGTTCAACTCGGCCCAGCTCGCGGTTAGCAGCAGCACGCGCTTGAAACGGTCTCTCTCTCCCCAAAGGTGGCCTTGACTTTTGGTGAGTTTTATACGGAATATAGACTAAGCTTAGATTTAAGACGATTTGTATTATATTTCTACTTTCCTATCCTTCTAGTCAACATCACCTTGTGACTACCATACAATAAAAGCTCTAACTAGAAAACCAGAAGCTTCTTCCATTTACTAGTCTGGGAGATAAATTAAGGGAAAGGTTAAAGAGGGGAGATTTATGATCTAAAATCCAATTTTAAATCTCACAAATGCTTGCTCACTTTCTTGATCAATCAATTCATTGAACCATGTGAATCAAAGCAGCTGGTGACACAGTGAATAGAGTGCTAAACCTGGAGTCAAGAAGATCTGATTTCAAATCTGGTCTCAGACACTTATTGGTTGTATGGCCTTTAGCAAACCACTTCATCACTTTTTGCCTCAGTTTCTTCATCTTTAAAATGGGGGTAGATATGCTCCAAATGATAAATGGTTAAAGAATATAAATAGGAAGTTTTCAGATGAAGAAATCAAAGTTATCTATAGTCATAAGAAAAGATGTTCCAAAACACTACTAATTAGAGAAATGAAAAATTAAAACAACTCTGAGGTACAACCTCACAATTATCAGATTAGCTAATATGATACAAAAAGAAAATGGGGGCGGCTAGGTGGTGCAGTGGATAGAGCACCGGCCCTGGAGTCAGGAGTACCTGAGTCCAAATCCAGCCTCAGACACTTAACACTTACTAGCTGTGTGACCCTGGGCAAGTCACTTAACCCCAATTGCCTCACCAAAAAAAAAAAAAATGACAAATTTTGGAGCACATGTGGGAAAATTGGGATACTAATGCATTGTAGGTGAAAATACAAGTAGCCAGAAAGAAAGAATTCAAGTACAAAGGAGCCACAATTGGGATTACACATACTTTAGTACTTACCATTATAAAGGAACCAAGAACTTGGAATATAATATTTCAGAAGGCAAAAAATATTGTCTTATTCCCAAGAATAACTTCCCCAGAAAATCTGAGTATAATACTATTGGAGGAAGGGAGGATGCAATCTTAATGAAATAGAATTCCAAGCATTCCTAATGGAAAAAAAGGTACATAGAAACTTTGAAGTTCAAACACAGGAATGAAGGGAAACATAAAAAGATAAACATGAATGAACAATGATAAAGGACTAAATAATGATAAACTGCTTGTATTCAAATATGGTGAGATAACACATGTCCCCCTCTGATCCCTAACATCATCAGAGATCATAGAGGGAGTCCAATTAGACAAGGGTTCAGAGTGGTTCTCTTATGTCTTGATGATCTTAAGGAAAGAATGGCAAGAAAAAAAAGAATATGCTGGGAGGAAAGGAAAGAAAAGTTAGGGGAAATTATCTTACATATTCAGAGTGTACAAGGAAATATCTACACAAAGAAAAGGGAGTCAGGGGAGCAGATGACACTTGAACTTCACTCTCATTGGAACTAGTCCAAAAAAGGAAGAATACACAGAGAGAAAGAGACAAGGAGAGACAGAGAGAGACAGAGACAGAGAGAGATAATTCAGTATAGAAATACATTTCACTCAATAGAAAAATAAGAGAAAGAGGGGAGAAACAGGAGGCAGAATTAGTGGGAGGCTAAATTAAGGGAATTAGTTCTAAGTAAAAACAAAAAAATACTCTAAGGATCAACAAAAAATATGTAGTTTTTTTTAAGTGGCAAAGAATGGGAATTTGGGGGCAACTAGGTGGTACAGTAGATAAAGCACCGGCCCTGGATTCAGGAGTACCTGAGTTCAAATATGGCCTCAGACATTTGACACTTACTAGCTGTATGACCCTGGACAAGTCACTTAACCCTCATTGCTCTTAAAAAAAGAATGGGAATCTGAGGGGGTGCCCATTAATTGGGAAATTGAGGGACATGTTGTAATATATAAATGTTATGCAACACTATTGTGCCAAACTCTTATCATTGTAATAATGAACCATAATTCCAAAGAACTTATGATATCACATGCTACCCACTTTGTGATAGAGTTGAAGGACTTAGAATGCAAGATGAGATAATTTTTTTTGACAATGTGAAAAGTTTTTTGTATATGTTATTAATGGATTTTTATGTGTGTATTCTCAGGGGGTAGAAGAGTAAGAAGGCAGATTTTGGATAATTAAAAGAAATTTTTAAATTTTTAGAAAAGAAATGCTAGTGATAGCAATGACAAGAGGAAGAAATTTAAAACAATAATAACCTTGGAAAAGAAAAGATGGCATTATCCCTATATGCAAATGGCATGCTAACTTAGAAAACCACAGAGTGTAAGCAGAGATATTAATTGAAAAAAGTAATCCTTAGGTATTACACATCCTTAGAGTGGAATACATAATAAGACCACCAAAAAAATTAATGTTTCTAGTCATTGCAGCCAAATGGTAATTTTCCAGCCTGACATCTATAATAAGTCCTTGTGCTACTATTTCATTCCATTTCTACTGGTGCTGTTCTGGATGAGACTGAGAAACAACGGTTAATATAAATCCATAAGAATCAGGGACACTTTCCAATGTGGGAGGGACAAAGAAGAAATAAAAGGCAGACTGATATAGCACTACCTTCAAAATTAATTCCCCAAGTCCCAGTAAAATTGGCAGGCCAAGTCCCTAAAGGGCAGCTAATTTTTTCCTTCAGAGCTCTAGGGGTAATCCCAAGGAGTTAGGTGCTCTAATAACATCAGTCACAAAACTTTACCAGCATGCTCCCCATTATCAACATATCCAGTATATTCTGGAAAGATTATTTCCTGTGATTACTTTAGAGATGACAAAGAAAAAGAATTAGGCTAACTCATTTTACAAGAGAATAAATTTCATGTTTTTCTTAATGAGACATAATTGGAAGATTCTTAAGAGTTTCTGGAGTGAATTGAATGATGTGAGACTGCATTTCTAAGCCAATGAAGAGAAGTCATCAAGTCTTATATTGCAACCTTGGGGTCATTCTTACTGAAGACTTTCTCATGAAAACAAAATGTAAATACATATATCTACCTTATTATTACTTCCATTTCTTAATAAGTTATATCCAAAAATTTATTATTTATTTAATCATAAAAAAGATTTATCACTTATGCAAAAGGAGGCTTCTTCAGTTTGTTGTTATGGTTGAGTCATTTTCAGTCATGTCTGACTCTTTATGATCCCATTTGGGATTCCCTTTGCAAAGATACTGGAGTAGTTTGCCATTTCCTTCTCCAGTTCATTAAGATATGGCAATAATAAAAAGAAGTAAAATAAAGGAATAAAACAAAAGTAAGAATTTAAAACATAAAAACAGAAAGGCCTGTTTTCCATTTGAAACAATATATTTTCAAAATAAAATTTCCAATTTTGACTACTATAATTTTTTCTTTTGTTTATAAAGTATAAAAGAAAAGTCCCTGGAGTCAGCATGATAGTCTGAAAAAAGTATCAGAGTTGAAAACAAAATATATGGGTTAAAATCATGGCTCTGCTATATGCTTGACCTTGAACAACACACATAAAATTTCAGGGTTCCAATTTCTAATTTATGAAATCATGAACCTGGATGAAAAGATCTTTAATGGTCCATTGCTGTTCTAACATTCTATTGCATTATTATTATTTAGCTCTTAAATCTTCAGTGTCCATTGTGCTCCAGTGTACTCCATTACTATCTCAAGTCTAAAAAATTAACAAAATAATAAATCAAGCCCTGATGTGCAACTTTTGCCAATGACAATGTGTAGATATTCACACTGAAATTTTAACCATCTGTCTTCACAATCCAGTTTGAACCGCTTCCATCACACATCTGCACTTAATACACCACCAAAGGTTAGTGACCTTGCACAGCCCTCCCTCACTTAAATCCAATTCACTGCAAGTTATGATATCACCACCAATGTCCTCTTTGAGAATGAAGGACCAACAACAATAACAACTAAGTATAAGGCTGGGCATGAATATTTTCCAGAAGTCATGAGGCTTTGCTGGGAGAGGTGGGATCAGAGTAAAAATCAACAAAGTTTAAAGTGTTGGTCCCATAGAAAGTTCATTTCTCATATCTTCATCATCACTTCAAATAACCAGTGTCATAATGCTTGACCCTACTATATCATATATCTAAAAACAGAAAATCTATTACATTTCTCTGCGAACTAAAAACATTCCTTCTTGAAGAGTCTTATAAAGTCATCTAGACCACAGTTTCTTTCTTATGACTTTGTTCAGTGCTCCCTTCACATCTTTGTTCCTCAAGGTATAGATCAGTGGATTCAGGATGGGAGTGACCACACTGTACATGATAGCCACTATTCGGTCCTGATCCATGGAACTGTCTGAGGCGGGATGAATATAAGTGAATGCAACGGGTACATAGAGCAATATTACCACCATGAAGTGGGAAGCACAGGTAGACAGTGCTTTCTGAAGCATACTACAGGACCGACTCTTAAAAAGGAGAAAACTTATAATGTAGAAGTAGGAAAGGAGTATAACAAAGAAAGAGCCCATGGCAATGGTCCCAGTGACTGTTTCAACCATCCATTGGTTCAGCTTAGTGTTCCCACAAGCCAGTTCTAGTAGTGGCTTAATGTCACAGAAGAAGTGACGTATGTGGTTTGATCCACAGAATGTCAAACGGGAAGTCATAATAGAATGGAGCAAGGCATAAGAGAAACCAGTGATCCAGGTTGTAGCAGCCAAATAGAGGCACACTTGGTGGTTCATGAGAAGCATATAGCAGAGTGGATTACATATAGCCACAAAGCGGTCAAAGGCCATGACACCCAGAAGGATGCCCTCTGTGCTACCAAGGAAATGGAAGAAATGGAGCTGAGTAATACAGCCCACAAAGGAAATGGTCTTGTGGATGGAGAAGAAGTTATCTAGCACTTTAGGCAGGGTTACTGTGGAGTATAAGATGTCCAGACAAGAGAGGTTACCCAAGAAGAAATACATGGGGGAATGGAGTCGAGGATCAGAGATGACAATCACCAGGATGGCACCATTCCCAATGAGGGTAAGGATGTAGATGATAAGGAAAATGGTAAAGAGGAAGAGTTCAAGTTCCTGAGTATCTGTTATTCCAAGAAGAAAGAACTCATTCACTGAAGTATGGTTAGTCATTTCTGCAAAAGAACATAAAAAGATAAAAAATGTTAATCTTGTTCAAATACATGGTCACTTTAATATTCTATTTCCAAAAATGGCACCAAAACATCAGTGTCATTGATGTAAAGAAATCATATAATTTCTAATAGTTTATTGGCTAATGATAGACTATAGCCTACTAAGTGTGGGTCCAATGTATTTTCTAAATTTTTATTCCTCCTCCAACATCTAATATAGTTTTATATACTTGGCAAATGCTGAACAAACACTTTAAATTTTTATTTAATTAGCTGAAATACTTGGAACTCTAGCTGATCTCTAAGGCAGACCTGACCACCATCAATAGTAATGGGCATGAGACTTCCAGGGCGGAGCCAAGATGGCGGAGGAAAGGCAGTGAGCTCCTGAACTCATGACACGATTGCTCAAAAAAACATCCAAATAACACCATAGGAAAATGCCCAGAGCAGCAAAACTCACAGAAGAATGTGCTGAAATCATCTTCTAACCAAGAACAGCTTGGAAGGTCAGAAGGAGGGAGCTGCTGTGCTGATACAGGAGTTGAGCCCAACCCCACAGTCACCCTGACACAGATCCAGTCCCAGGAAGGCCTCACCAGAGAAGGAGACCCCCAGAGCCTCTGAATCAGCTGAAGCACCAGTGTTGTCTGGAACCAAGCTCACAGTCTGGTGAGTGGGCTGAGCCCTGGGCAGGGGAGAGACTACAGGGGTCTATGCTGGTGCTAAGGCAGAACTTGGATTTTACACCCCTGCTGAGAACCAGGATGTAGGCTCCAGTAGCAGGGGCACAGGTGGGGGAGGGGCACAGGTTCGTCGGAGCTAACAACCACAACACACAAAGCTGGTTGGTCAACAAGTTGGTCTGGGGTCATCTAGGACCAGGAAACAGGCTGGGCGAGGAAAGAACCTGATTCTCCTTAAATCATACCACCTGGGTCTTCTTCAGCTTGGGATACTGCAGCCTGGAAACAGTGCCCCACTTTAAGGACCTAAAAGTCTAGTAAAAGAAAGGCAAGATGAGCCAACAGAGAAAGGTGAGGACCATAGAAAGTTTCTTCAGTTAACAAGGAAGACCAAGGGGCACCCTCAGAGGAAGATGTCAACATCAGGGCCCCTATATCTAAAGCTTCCAAAAAAAATACGAGTTAGTCTCAGGCCATAGAGGTGCTCAAAAAGGACTTTGAAGATAAAGTTAGAGAGGTAGAGGAAAAAATGGAAAGAGAAATGAGGGTGATGCAGGAAAGACATGAGAAAAAAGTCAACAGCTTGAAAAGTCAAATGGAAAAGGAGGTACAAAAGCTCTCTGATGAAAATAATTGCCTAAGAATTAGGATTGAACAAATGGAAGCCAGTGACTTTATAAGAAACCAAGACAAAATAAAGCAAATCCAAATGAATAAAAAAATAGAGGACAATGTGAAATATCTTCTGGGAAAAACTGCCGACCTGGAAAATAGGTCCACGAGAGAGAATTTGAAAATTATTGGTCTACCTGAAAACCATGATTGAGGAAAGAGCTTAGACACCATCTTCCAAGATATGCTCAGGGAAAATTGCCCTGAAATTCTAGAAGAAGAAGCTAAAATACAAATTGAAAGAATCCACCAATCACCTCCAGAAAGAGATCCCAAAAAGAAAACTCCTAGGAATATTATAGCCAAATCCCAGAGCTCTCAGGTCAAAGAGAAAATATTGTAAGCTGCCAAAAAGAAAGAATTCAAGTACTGTGGAGCCCCAGTCAGGATAGCATAAGATCTAGCAGCTTCTACATTAAAGGACCAGAGGGCATGGAATATGATATTCCAAAGGGCAAAGGAAATGGGATTACAACCAAGAATCACCTACCCAGCAAAACTCAGCATAATCTTTCAGCAGAAAAAATGGGACTTTAATGAAAAAGAAGACTTTCAGATGTTTGTGATGAAAAGACCTCAACTGAATGGCAAATTTGACTTTCAAATACAAGACCCTAGAGAACCATAAAAAAAATTGGACCTGGGGGACATACCTGGGGTCGTACAGTGGGTGACTGTCTTGAGTCTGAGGCCGGGTTTTGGCTAGGATCCCCCTGGGTCCAGGGGTGATGATTAGTCCACTGTGTCACTTAGCTAGGTGACGACATCTTTAGGGTTAAATTGAGGAGTGAAGGGAATTCACTGGGGGAGGGCAAAGGGCAGAAGTGAAATCCTACATGAAAGTAACAGGAAAAGGCTTATGGAGTGGGGGAAGAGATGGGAGAGGAGCAGGGCAGTAAATGAATTTTACACTCATCAGAGTTGCCTCAAGGAGGGACTAACAGACACACCCAACTGGGTGGAGTAATCTGTTTAATCTGGGCAGTAAATGAGCCTAACACTCATCAGAATTGGCTCAATGACCTCAATCTCATTAGAATTGGCTCAAGGAGGGAATAATGTACACACTCAATTGGGTGGAGTAATCTCTCTAACCCTGCAGGAAAATAGGAGGGGAAGGGGATAAAGAGAGAGAGGCAAAAGAAGGAAGGGCAGTGTGGGGGAGGGGACAGACAGAACCAAATCCCTTTTGAAGAGTGATAGGATGAAAGAAGATGGATAATAGAATAAATATCATGGGGAAAGGAATAGGATGAAAGGGAAACAGTTAACAATAGTAATCATGAAAAAGAGAAAAGGGGGAAAATTTGTACAAAAAAATATTTATAGCAACTCTTGGTGGAGGCTAAGAATTGGGAATCAAGGGAATGTCCATCAATTGAGGAATGATGGGAAAAGCTGTGTTATATGATTGTAGTGGAATGATCTTGTGCTACAGGAAATGACAAACAGGATGATGCCAGAAAAACCTGGAAAGACTAATGAACATCGATGTATAGTGAAGTGAGCAGAGCTGAGAGGACATTGTGCATAGTGACAGCAGTATTGTTCAATGAGCAATTGTGAATGACTTAACTACTCTCAGCAGTGCAATGATCCAAGACAATCCCAAGGAACTAATGAGGAAGCTTACTATGCACCCCTATAGAAAGAACTGATAAAAAAGAACACTTGTGGATTGTACATATATAACCTGATTGCAATCTTGTGGAGGGGGGAGGAAAAGGAGGGAGGGAGGAAGAAAAATTTGGAACTCTAAATCTTATGAAAATGAATGTTGAAAACTACCCTTACATGTAAATGGAAAATAAATGTTTGTTGCTAAAAAATAAAAAATAAAAAAATAAAAATAAATAGTAATGGGCATGAGGGGCAGCTAGGTAGTGCAGTGGATAGAGCACTGGCCCTGGATTCAGGAGGACCTGAGTTTAAATCTGGTCTCAGACACTTAACACTTACTAGCTGTGTGACCCTGTCACTTAACCCCAATTGCCTCACCAAAAAAAAAAAAAAATAGTAATTGGCATGAGAATATACATCCTGAGTCATGATAAATTGAAGCAATGGACAAACTCCGCCTGAAGTGACTTCAACAATATGCTCTTGCTAGCCCTCTGACCTCCAAGATGGTGGATTCTACCTTGAGAGACTTTATATGAATATTTAATACTTGTTCCTCTTCTCACACCCCCAAACAGCAGTCACCTGTACCTCACTGATACCCATACTCCAGGATGACAAAAAGTTTCTATGCATCTCCAAACATTCCTAATTTTCCTTAATAATCCATTTAATGTACTCTCCATTGCAAAATAATCTCCTCCCATGTCTTTGTCCTTGAACCAAGAGTCCTGCCCTCCCCTTTTCACATCTTCTACTGTTCTGTGCTCAATAGCTAACCCTAACCATAACTCTAACCCAGTTTGGCATTATTAGCTCTGTGAACAGAGCTAACTGGGCTGACCACAGAATGGTCACACAAGTATCTTGACTATCTTATATTAAAAATATAAGGACAAAATGAGATCATGTATAAAAATTATTTTGCAACACAACACAACTCTGTAAATGCTAGCTGACTACTTTTATACATGGAGGGAAAAGTGTTCTAAGGAGCAATCAGACTTATTGGAAAACTTTCAAGAAACAAAAATGCCCACTCCTACAAGCCCCTTCTGACTCTGTGTAAAACATAAGGGAATAGCCTTCCTAGAAATCTTCAGTGGAACTTGCAACACCCTTATCTCCTCTCCTCCACACAAAAATTGCTCCTTTGTGTAAATTCACCATCCTAAACAAAAGAAAATGAATGTTCAAAAGAATGAAGAGAGGAAATCATAATTTGGGAAATAGCTCTTCCAGATTTCAGATCATACCAAAAATAGTAATTGAAACTAATTGATAACTGCTTTTAGAAATAGAAAACTAGATAAGTACAATGGAATAGATAAGGAGGAATCAGAAACATTGAACTCAATAATCCAATATTAGATAAGTCTAAGAACATGAATTCTTTGAGGAAGAACTCTTTTTTTTTTTCAAACATTGCTAGGTAAACTGGGATGAAGTTTGGCAGAAATTAAGCTTAGACCAATATCTCCCACTAACAATGCATTTTACAATAAGCTCAAAATGATGATACAATCTGAATAAAAAGCAAAAACAGGTACTTTTCACAGCTATGGTTGAGAGGAGAATTAATAGACAATTATAGAATAGAGGTGATAAAAAAGATTGCAAGAAATTGAAAATTTTTTGAAGTAACAAAATCAACACTACTAGGATAGAAAGGGGAGTACTGGACTAGGAAAAATTATTTACATTAAATATCTCTGATATATAATAATATATAATATATAGCATATAAGATCAAGAACTATTCCTCCATTAGATCAGTCACCAAAAGTATCAACAAATAGTTCTTAAATGAAAAATTATGAATCACTAATAAGCAGAGAAATCCAAATCAATATAATTCTGAGGTTTCATTTCACACCCAGAAAATTTACAAAGATGACAAAATATAAGAATAATCAATGTTGAAGGGTTTACGGAAAGAGTAGTATGTTAATGCTATTGATGGAGCTCTGGACATTCTGGAAAACATTTTGAAATTATGCTAAGAACTTGACTAAAATGTCTATTTCCTGCTGACATAATGATCACATTATCAGGCACATACTTCTAGGACGTCAAAAATAGAGAGGACCCAAATATAGTAAAAAAAAAAATCATAGCAATGCTCTTTCAATAAATAATTTATTCTTGAATTCTCCCTTTAGTAGTAAAGAACAAATTCTTAAATTAGGGATTAGCCAAACAAATTGTGAAACATGAATGTAATAGAATATCATTGCAAAATATAATTTAATCTTATTGAGAATGTCTAATAGTGATATTCAAGGCAAGAATCACATAGTGTATGAAGAATAATACAGTTGAATTGAAAAAAATGAACTGAAGGACTCAGAGAAAATGGACAAAAAAGGATGTTTTTTCATCATCCTCTTTCTTCAAGCAGAAATGAACACACAAGAATGTATATGTACATATGCATGTGTAGCTGAATATACACAGCTGCCAAGAGAAAGGGAGATGTGAATTTTCCCTTATTTTGAGGGGAAAATAGAAAAGTGATGGCCCTTGGCATAGTAGGAGACACTAATAGAAAAATACCTATAAAAATGAGGCATATGCACAGAAGGAATTTCAAGCCAGAGGTGAAATGGTTTGAAAGTAGATATGAAGCATAGATTAGGGTAGAAAGAGAAAATAGAAAGAAAAGGAAGGGAAGACATATAATTATAGGTCCTGGTGTTGTAAAAGGGATTTGGAGATCTTTGAACAATCTCTGGACCTTTAAACAGGACAAGTCCTTGAAGAAGTGATTTGTCCCTTTGTTTTGTCACTCTTTGATTAATACTGAAAATATGTGCAAAATTCTATTACTAACTTAATCATCCACAGATTTTAGAGTAAGCTAGTATTGATCAATGTGGGAAAGACTTATGTAGCTTCAGAGATTTGGAAAAAATTGGAACACCAATGCATTGTTGGTGGAACTGTGAACTGATCCAACCATTCTGGAGAGCAATTTGGAACCATGCCCCAAAGGCTATAAAACTGTGCATATCCTTTGACCCAGCAATGCCACTAGTAGGTCTATATCCCTAAGAGATCATAAAAAGCACCCACATGTACAAAAATATTTATAGTTGCTCTTTTTGTGGTAACAAAGAATTGGAAATTGAGGGGATGCCCATCAATTGGGGAATGGCTAAAAAGTTGTGGTATATGAATGTAATGGAATACTATTGTGCTGTAAGAAATGATAAACAGATAGTTTTCATAAAAACCAGGAAATACTTATATGAATTGATACTGAGTGAAATGAGCAGAACCAAGAGAACATTGTACACAGCATCAACAACACTGTGTGATGATCAACTGTGATAGACTTAACTCTTCTCAACAATACAGTGATCTAAGACAATGCAAAAAGACATGCCGGAAAGTGTTTTCCACATTCAGAAAAAGAACTATGGAGTCTGAATGCAGATTGAAGCACACTATTTTCACTTTTGTTGTCGATTTTTTATTATTATTCTTGTCTATTCCTTCTTGCATTTTTTTCTGATTCTTCTCTTACAACATGACTAATGTGAAAATATGTTTAATATGATTGTAATGTACAACTTATATCATATTGTTTGCTGGCCTTGGGAGGGGGAAGAGAAGGGAGGGGGTGGGAGAAAAATTTGGAACTCAAAAAAAAATCTGTACACATAATTGGAAAAAAATTTAAATAAAATAGCTAAGATATTTTTTAAAAAGACACATAGCTTCACTCAGAGTGTATTAAACCACCTTTCACAAAAGGGATGAAAAGAATCACCTACACAGTTTTGTTTGGTGAAATTTAAAGACTCTTCAGAGAAAGGCTAAAAGGATGATACTCAGGTCTAAAGACAAGAGAATGAAGCCAAGGGGGTAATCAAGGTGAGAAGACAGAATATTCTTTCTCAATATGAGCCACAACATTTGATTATCACTCAGCAGTACCTTCTAATCTAGCAATCAGGTAAGTATTGAACAGTGAAGACAAAATATGAGGCTCCTACAAGATTCTCTTACCAGATCACATTTTCAAATCCAGGAATTGGAAAGGTCCTCAAGTTTGACAAGTATGGCAAAGTTTGAAAAAGCAGTAGAACAGCTTTATGACTGTAGAATAATCAATATGAGTTTTCCCCATTTGCAAAAACTTCTTATCCATATTGTGGTATGCTGCCTGCCTATGTAAGAGTAATGCAACTGAAGAACACAAGAGACTTAAGTAAAAAAAAAAAAGTCTTTGGGTTTCAGAAAATCCTGATTGGAGAACTTTTTAAAAGGATGTTTTTCTTTGCAGAAACAGAAGGCAGTGTCCTTGGGGATCCTGTCTCCTGAGTTTATTACTTCATGTTCCCTCATTTCCCACATGTTCCATTTTCTCTCTTTAATTTCACAACCTTAGATGTTAGAAAATTACTCAGTAATATCATGCTCCCTATTCCCTACCATATATCTCTATCACAAACATGCTTACCTCTCCAGCAATACAACTCTTGCTACACTCCTTTTAAGGAATGTGGAAAGTAACACACCTGTTTCCTATATTTTCAGTTATTGATCCTTTCTTATCAAATTCCTATTAGCAAAATACTATTCACTTCATGAGGTGGACAAGAAAAATAAAAAATAAGTTTTTAAAGGAAAAAAAAAGTAACCCAGTGGTTGTAAAAATAAAATAGCTCATATTTATATTGTGCTTAGACGTTTCCAAGAACCTTTTCTCACTACAATTCTTTGAAATAGATGACATTTTGTACATGAAGAAATTGAGACTCAGTATGGGAAAGTGCCATACATACCCATAATCACACAGCTAGAAACTTTCAGAACTAATATTCAATCCCAGATCTCCTGATTCCAAATCTATCCATCCATCAATAAATATGTATTAAGTACATTATGTACACTGTACAAAGCACTAGGAATATGAAAATGAAATAGAAAGTATTCCTACCCTCCATGATCTTAAATTTTGAAGAACATATTCATATATAGACAAATAGAAGACATATTAAAATCAAATACTAGATAACCTAGTTAGAGGAAAACATTAGCACTGGGAAACCAGGAAAAGCCTGCAGAAGGTGACACAAGTTAAATCTTAAAGGACATTGGGGGTTGTATGAGGTAGAAGTAAAGAAGGGATCTTTTTCTTTCTCTTGTAACAGGATTAATGCAGAAATAGGATTAATGTTATTATGTGTATATATATATCTATATGTATATGTATAGAGATATATAGATATAACCTATATCAGATTACCTTCTGTCTGGGGGGGGGAGGGAGGGGTAGGAGGGAGAAAAATCTGAAATTGTAAAGCATGTATAAACAAAAGTTGAGAACTAAAAAAAATAAATAAATAAATAAAATTTAAAAATAAAAATAAAAAATAAAAGAAGGGATCTTTTAAGGCTCTGAAGCATTGTGGGGGTCAGAATTAGCAAATAAGCCAAATATAAATAAACCACAGAAGGAATGAAAGGTATTGATGTGTAGGTTGAATAGGAAAGGCAAAAAAAAATGGCCAGCTCATAAAGATTTTTAAACAGCAAATACAGGAGTTTATAGTTATGTCAGAGATAATAAGAAACTACAGAAGTTAATTTAATTCAGAGTGACATCATGCCTTTTGCTATATACTATGCTGCCTTTCAGGGTTTTTTTTACCAATTTATATATTCATTCATTCAATATTTTCATTGTTTTCATTCATAAAATATTTTTAATTTTTTATTATTTATTAATTGTTAGTTAATATTTATTGTTATTACTATTATGAGTTATTCTATTAGTAATTACGGGGGAAGAACAATAAGATAGAATCTATTCCCTCAAAAGAACTATAGAATAATAGGAGAGATAAGTAGTACTTAATTTGAGGAATCATTTGAGGAAAATTTTTTAAATCAAATAAGTACAAATTGTTGTGGTAGTTCAAGCATGGAAACGATTTCCACCAAGATCAGCCATGAAGGCTTCAAGTCCAGGGACTGAACCAGAGTCAATCTAAAACTCTTCACAAGGGCAAGGAAAGTTTCCAAACCCACAGGGTGGGGAGTGGTAGTCTGGCCTTGTGTAGGGAACAGAAACAGATCTTAACTGGCAGCTCTATACCTCAGTACAATCTACTGATTTATGGTCCTCCCAGGTAGCCTGTGCTGGGGATTGGGGTCATTGGCATGTGGTCTTGCTATGCTGGTTTGGATTGCTCACTTGCATAGGGGGTTTCTGGTTTGCAGGAGAGTGAGGCCTCACTGGCATATTGCCCCATGTTTAGAGCCCTGCCCTGATACCTTGCTGTGAAGCCCACTGTAGCCACTGCCGTGGACTGCTGCTGCTGCCCTCAGCTGCTGCTCCTGCTGCTGGCTCTATTACTGGCTCAGGGACTTCTGCTGCTTCTGTGGCACCTGGACCTCACACTCTTCCTGCCCAGTTAAGACAGACCCGGAAGCAGCACTACACTTTAAGAAGGAGTTAAAAGCCAAGAAATAGTAAGCCAGGATGAGTAGGCAGAGAAAGCAGAAGACCATCAAAAACTTATTTGGGGGAAAGGTAGACCACAATACACCCTCAGAAGAAGATAATAACAGGGTCAAAGCTCTAACATCCAAAGCTTCCAAGAAAAATATGAACTGGTCTCAGGCCATGGAAGCTCTCAAAAGAGACTTTGAAGAGAAAGTAGGAGAGATAGAAGGAAGATGTAGAGAGAGGGAGAAAAGAATGGAAAAAGAAATGAGAGGGATGCAGGAGAGTCATGGGGAAAAAAAACAGTTTGAAAAGCCAAATGGAAAAGGAGATTAAAAAACTGTCTGATGAAAATAATTGCCTAAGAATTAGGATTGAACAAATGGAAGCTAGTGACCTTATGAGAAACCAAGACACGGTAAAGCAAATCCAATTGAATGAAAAAATAGAGGGCAGTATGAAATATCTCCTAGGAAAAGCAAATTAGAGAAATAAAAGAAAAATTTGGAAAAGACATGAAAGTAATGCTACAGAATCATGAAAAAAATAAATAGCAAGGGGTGAAATATATACAAAAATTTATCAAGGAAAATACCTCCCTAAAAAAACAGAAATAACCAAATGGAAAAGGAAGTAGAAAGAGTCACTGAAGAAAATAATTCCTTAAAAATTAGAATAGAACAAGTGGAAAATGATGATTTTATAAGATATCAAGATATGATAACACAAAATCAAAAGAGTGAAAAAATATGAAATTTCTCATTGGAAAAAACAATTGACCTACAAAATAGATCCAGAAGAGATAATATAAGAATTACTGAACTACCTGAAAGCCATGACCAAAAATAAATAAATAAGCCTGGACAATAGCTTTCAATAAATTATCTAATAAAACTTCCCTGATATGTTGGAACCAGAGGTGAAAATAGAAATGGAAAGAATCTACCAATCATTGCCTGAAGGAGATTCCAAAATGAAAACTCCCAGCAATATCATAGCCATTCCAGAGCACACAGATCAATGAGAAAGTATTGCAAGCAGCCAGCACCTTCCATAGTAAAGAACCAGAGGGCTTGGAATACAATATACCAGAAAGCAAAGGAGTTAGGTTTACAACCAAGAATCACCTACCCAGAAAAACTGAATATAATCTTTCAGGGGGAAAAAATAGATATTTAACAAAATAAAGGACTTTCAAGCACTTCTAATTAAATAACCAGAGCTGAATTTAAAACCTGACCTTCAAATAAAAGGCACAAGGGAAACTTAAAAAGGGAAAAGAAAGAAAAACAAATTCAATAAGGTTAAACAGTTTATATTTCTATTCAGCAAAATATCCGTAACTCTTAACATTTTTATTGCTTATCAACAGTATTTTACTTTATTTTTTTCCAATTACATATAAAGATAGTTTTCAACATTCATTTTTGTAAGATTTTGAGTTCCAAATTTTTCTCCCTCACTCCATTCCTCCTCCCTCCCCAAACCAGCAAGCAATCTGATTAAAGGTTATAAATTTTAGTCATGTTAAACATATTTCCACATTAGACATATTGTGAAAGAAGAATCAGACGAAAAAGAAAAAAAGACACAAGAAAGAAGTAACAACGATAACAAAAAAGAGATTGACCAATTCTGCTTTTTAAGAAATTCTTTTGACTATTTTATTGTTTCTTGTTTTATTTTTTCTTATTAATGATTCATGGAGTCATTAGCTTCAAGTTGCCTAATTTGAATTTTTAAGAAATTATTTTCTTCAGTTAGCTTTTGTACCTTCTTTTCCATTTGGCCACTTTTACTTTTTAAGGAGTTCTTTTATTGGGTGAATTTTTGTACATCTTTTTTCCAATTCTGTTTTTTTAAGTGTTATTTTTCTATTCTTAATAGTATAAATCATTTTGATGATTACTTCTCTATGATAAAAATGTTAGGTTTTTAAGTACTATTTCTTTTTCATTCATTCTTTTTGGAGGTTTTTCTCTTGGGACTCAAGAACTCTTCCCCCCCCCCTTTAAATGAATTTTGTTTTATCTAATTCTAATAGTGCTCCCTTGTTAATATGAAGGGAATGACACTGAATTTGTAAATTAATTTAGGTATACTCATCATTTTTACAATAGTCATGGTCCAACCATGAGCAATGACTATTTCTCCAAGTATTTGTCATTCTTTATTTAAATAGTGTTTTGAAACAAAATTTACATAAATGTTGTTTATGTATTTTGTAATTATTTTAAATAGTGTTTACTTTTCCATTCTTTTTAACTGTATTTTGTTTTTACTACATAGAAATGCTAATGATGATTTTTTTTGGTGGATTTAATTTGTATTTCCTGAAGTTATAGCCTTATTTAGTTTCTTTGCTAATTCTTAGGATTTTCTCTAAGTAAACCATTAACTCTTATGCAAATAATGATTCATCTTGTTTTTAGCAATATTTATGTTACATTTTTTTATTCCTATCACTAGCATTTTTAGGACTGAGTTAAGCACTATTGGGAGAAGGGGGAATTCTTGCTTTATATTTTTATTGGGAATGTTTATAATGTTTACCCATAGCAAAAACAAAATGCCCACCTTTCTATCTGTCATACATATCATTTAAAAATAATCTTTTTACTTTTTTTAATATCATAAAAAGTATATGTATAAAACCAAAGGTAAATATAACATACAATGAAGATACAGTAAGAGATTTTCCAATAAATACAGAAATGAAGCAAAGATGCCCATTCTCCCACTATTGTTTTATATAAATCTATAGATACTAACAATAGAAATAAGAGAAAAGAAAGAAATTAAAGACATAAAGATAAATAAAGAGGAGGAAAAAATCTCTATTGCTAATCATATAACAGTATACTTGGAAAATCTGAGGAAATCAGCAAAGATACTAATTGAGACAATTAATGCAAGCTACAAAATAAAGCCAAAACAATCAGCAGTCTCCATATGATAGTAACCAAAGCCAAGAAGCAAAAATAGAAAGAGAAATGCCATTCCAAGTGGCTACAACCTAAAATATCTGAGAAGCAATCCACCAAACCACACAAAAGACTTCTACAGGTTGAATTACATGGTACTCCTTAAGAAATGAAAAATTTATATTGTTGGAAGAATATTCAGAGAGGAATGCTAGAGAAGGAGTGATGAAATAGGAGGGGGGGGCAAAGTAACTAGTGGTCACAGAAAAGCAGAAGGAAAAGTTTAACAGGGGTGAGGTAGAAAGAGATATGTAGGCCCAACCCTGCAGTTGTGCAGACACAGATCTAGCCCCAAGCAGGCCATGCCAGAGAAAGAGACCCCCAGAGCCTCTGAATCAGCTTGCAGCACCAGCGTCTTCTGGAACTAAGCTCATGATCTGGTGAGAGGGCTGAGCAGTTGACCGGAGGGAGATTACAGGGGTCTCTGCTGGAGCTCAGGTGGAATTTGGTTGTTTTATCCCCACTGCAAACCAGGATGCAGTCTTGAGTGGTGGCAGCCCAGGTGAGGGAGAGTCATAGGCGTGCTGAAGCTATCAACCACTGGGAAACAAAAAATTTTGTTTTCTAGTTGAAGAACTAATAGGCCTGGGGTTATTTACAGACCAGAGCACAGGCCAGGCGAGTGAAAGGAGAGAGAGAACAGAATAAATAGGGGTGGGGAATAGGATGCAGGGAAATACAGTCAGCAATAGTAACTATGAAAAAATTTTGAAGCAAATTTCTCTGATAAAGGCTTTATTTCTTAAACATATAGAGAATTGAGTCAGATTTACAAAAATAAGAGCCATTCCCCAATTCATAAATGATTAAAATATATGAACAGTTTTCAGATGAAGTAATCAAAGCTATTTATAACCATATGAAACTCATTATTCTAACTTACTGATTGGAGAGATGCAAATCAAAACAATTCTGGAGTACTACATCATACCTATTAGACTGAATAATAGAACAGAAGAAGAAAATGACAAATATTGAAGGGGAGTGGGGAAAATGAGACATTAATGCACTGTTGGTGGTTCTCAACTGATTCAACCATTATGTAGAGCAATTTGGAACTATGCTCAAAGGGCTATAAAATCAGGCATACTCTTTGACCTAGCAATACCACTACTAGGTCTGTATCCAAAAGAGATAGACAAAAAGGAAAAGGACCTATAGCTACAAATATATATTTTAGCAGCTCTTTTCTGGGGGCAAGCAATTGGAAATTATGGGGATGCCCATCAATTAGAGAATAGCTAAATAAATTGTGGTATGTGAATATGCTATTATACTATTGTGCCATAAGAAATGATGAGTAGGCTGCTCTCAAACCTGGAAAGACTTACATGAGCTGATGCAAAGTGAAATAGATTATATACAAAGTATCAGCAATGCTGTGGGATAATCAGTTGTGAATAACTTAGCTATTCTCAGCAATACAGTGATCCAAGACAACTCTGAAAGATTTATGAAGAATGCTAGCCATCTCCAGAGAAAGAACCAGATTGAAGCATATTTTTTACTTTCTTTTTCTTGAAGTTTCTTTTGTCTGTTTTCTTTCACAACAATGGCTAATATGGAAATGTTTTGCATGACACATGTATAATCTACATGATTTGCTTGCCTTCTCAAAGTTGAGGGGAGGAAGAAGGGGAAGAATTTGGAACTCAAAGTTTTAAAAATAAATGTTAAAATTGTTTTTATATGTAATTGAGAAAAAATAAAATACCAAAAAAAAAGTTAGATATGCTTATCTCCTTTCTTGTAATTCTCTTGTTTTAGTACTTACAAGTAAAATCTGCTCACCTCTAGGTTATTGGGTTTTTTTTTTCAAAAATGCCTTTCTTTTGTTCAGATCTAACTTTTTTCACTAATTATTAGGCTTACATTTGCAGGATATGTTATTAGGGCTTGCAGTTTGTGTTTTTCCTTTCCTTTTGGAATATACTATTCCTTTTCTCCAATTTCACATGAATTTGGAATAATCTTAGATAAGTCAAATTGGTATTTCTCTATAGCTTAAAGGTTTTTCTCCTAGATGCTTGCAAAATGTGTTGTTTGTGATTGAAATTGTGGGATTTTAAGTTCAAAGTTTTTCTCTGGTGGCAATCTCTGGATTCAATGTTACTTATATTTAAAAAGTTCTAGACTGTTTTGTATTGTTGATGTATTATTCACTACCATATAGCATGAGAGTTTTTAAATTATTAGTTGTACTATTTGCTGCAATATAGCATGTAGGGTTTGGGTGTTGTTGTTTTTTAATGTGCCATGTTCTGCCAGAAGATATAAGATCATTAAATTTTCTGTTTAACTTGTTATCAACATCATGCACTTTGGCTTCTACAGGATTCATGTTTTCCTTTTAAAGTTGTTTTTTACTTGTCTTCTGTCACATCTTCCTATTCTGCATTTTTATGTTCCTTAATGTGATTTCATGATGTTTTTACCTTTTGTGATTTTTCTTTTTATCTTGAAGATTCTGGTTTAGCTACTCTATATCTGGTGCATAATTCATTTTTTTGAGGATGGAGAAGTTTGCAGAAAACTTCCACTCTACAATCTTGTTGGCCTTTAGGACTGTCTTCTAGAGTAAGAAAAAAATTCATTTTTATGATCTCATACTATGATTATATGAATAGCATCCTAAGTTGTTTCTTTGTCTTCGGTCTCTCCTCTCTCCCTTTCTGTAGCCCATCTCTCACATCACTATAGCATTAATCTTTCTAAATAGTACATACATTATGTCACTTCTCATTTCAGAAACTTTCAATAACCCATTGTGACTAATTAATCAAATTCAAACTCCTTAGTTTAATATTCAAAGCATTTCAAAATCTGGTCTCAATTTATCTTTCCAATTGTATCTGTCTCTGCTCTTCTAGACAATTCCAAACTATTCTATTAACTGACTTCACATGAAATTCAGATGAATTCCTACCTCTATATTCTTTGTTGTTGTTATGGTTGCTGTTGTTCAATCTTTCAGTCATTCAGTTGTTCAATCACTCAGTCTCAGCTGACTTTGTGACCTCATGGAGCATACTATGCCAGGCCCTTCTTTCCTTCATTATCTCCCAAAGTCTGTGCAAGCTCTTTTTTGTTGCTTCTATGATGCTATCTATCATTTCATTCTCTGCCATCCTCTCCTCCTTTTGCCTTCAATCTTTCCCAACATGAGGATCTTTTCCAATGAATCATTATGTGGCCAAAGTACTTAAGCTTCTTCTTTGTTCATATATTTTCTACTAGATATTCTCTTTCCCTTTGTCCACCTATCTAAATTCCATGAATCCTCTAAGGTCCAGATCAATTCCTATTTCTTTTGTGAAACTTTTTCTGACCAAACCCAATTTCAATGATCTCTGAATTCTTTCAGTTCTTACCTGTACCAATCATTGTAGGAGGCAAACTAGACTTAGAAGCAGAAATCCGTGTCTTGAGTTATATATATATGGCACACTTGGGCAAGAGGAAAAGTAGGAAAAATAGATGTGAAACACAGAGCTAATCAAAGTATGAAAGAAAGGGAAGACTCAAAGATTATACAGAATTATTGATTCCAAAAGCTGGAGGGAAAATTAGGAGCCTTCTCTCTCAATATGAAGCCACGTATATGGGCTCTACAAAATTCCCAAGGAGGCATCTAGCTTTCAAACAGAGCCATGTGATGGGAAATGCAATGCCTTCTGAGTTATCTAATTGAGCTTTCTGGAAAGCTACAGTTTCTGTATTCTGTATTATTTTAAATGGAATTTTTCTATATCTTCCTGCTGGGTTTTGCTGATAACATACAAAAATGCTGATAATTTATGTGAGCTTATTTTATATATTACAAATCCAATTTTTTTAAGTTTTTCATTATTCAGTTACTTAATTGGATTTGTGATCTCATCAGTGAGACTATTACTCCCTCCAGTGGTGGAAATCATACTCAAACTATGTCTTTGTATCCTAAAAGCTCTTTTTATACTCTTCCCCAAATCCTCCATAGAAGTTCAGACAATATATTGGAGTCATTCCTCTAGATTCTTGACATTATGTGGAAAACAAAGCAAAATAATGACCTTGGTTATGCCTTCTTCTCACTATATTACTAACCAATCTGTTTTTTTCCTAACATATGCATGTATGTGTATGTGTGTATACATATACATATGCAGAAATATAAAGAGATATATATACACTATATGTATATACTATATATTACATATATGTGTGTGTGTGTGTGTGTGTGTGTGTATAATATTACCTTTTGAGGGTTTTACTAGAAAAAAAGCCTCTATAATTATCTTTGTAGACATAGGTCCCTTTCCTCTTTCTTTCATCTCTTGGGGATATAGACTTAGTAGGATCTGGATCAAAGAGAATAGACAATTTAATAGTTTGGGGGACACAGATATAAATCACTTTGAAGAATAGTGAGGTAGGGCAGTTCACAGCTACACCAACAGTATATTAATTACTTGTTTACCATGGCTTCTCCTACATTTATCATCTTCCTTTTTTGTAAACTTTGTCAATATATTTGTGAGGTAAAACCTTAGAGTTGTATTAATTTGCATTTTTCTAATTGTTAAATATTTAAAGCATTTTAATACAGCTATTGATAGCTTGGGTTTCTTCCTCTGAAAATTGTCTATTCATATGCTTTAACCATTTTTCAATTAGAGATTTAGCTTTATTCTTATAAATTTAAATCAGTTCCCTACTTATTTTAGAAATGGGACTTTCATAAGAAAGATTTGCCACAATTTCTTTTACCATTTACCTACATTTCTCTTAATTTTGGTTGTATTAGTTTTGTTTGTACAAAAACTTTTTAATTTTATATAATCATAATTGTCTATTTTGTTTTCTGTGATCTTATCTATCACTTATTTGGTCATGAACTATTCTTGTACCCATATATCTGAAAGGTAATTCATTTCTTGTTCTTCTACTTTACTTATAATGTCACATTTTGCGTGTGTCATTTACCTATTTGGAGCTTATATTGGTATAGTATAAGATGTTGGTCTATATCTAGTTTCTGCCAGACTACTTTCTAGTTTTCCAGCTAGTTTTTCTCAAATACTAGATTTTGTTTGTCCCAGTCGCTAGGATCATTGAGTTCATCAAAGACTGTTGTTTTTTATAAACCCTTGACAGTAGCAAAGACTATTTATCAAATACTAGAGTATTGTAGTTATTTGCTGCTGTATATTTTATATCTAATCTGTTCTACTGATTATACCCTCTATTTCTTAGTTGGTACCAAATTGTTTTTGATTATTGCTATGTAGTATGGTTTGAGATCTAACACTGCTAGGCTACCTTCTTTCTTAGATTTCATTCACTTTATTGAGATTCTTTTTTTTTTCTTTCAAGTGAATTTTGTTATTTTTTTCTAGCTCTACGAAGCAATCCTTTAATAGACTTATTGATATGGCACCAAATTTAGACAGGATTGTCATCTTGATTAGATTGGCTTGGCCAACCCATGAGCAATTGATATTTGCCTAAAATATTTAGACTTGTGTTTATTTGTGTAAAGAATACTTTGTAGCTGTGTTCATATAGCTCTTTATGTGTGTGTGTATATCTTGACAGGTAGACTCTTAAGTGTTTTAGACTTTCTGTAGATATTTTAAATTAAATTTCTCTATCACTTCCTGTTACTATTTTTTCAAAATGGGCAAAAAATGCTGATGATTTACATGAGTTTATTTTATAAACTGTGCTAAAATCATTCATTGTTTCATCTAGTATTTTAGTTGATGCTTAATGTTCTCTAAGTAAACTATTATATCATCTGTAAATAGTAACAATTTTGTTTCTGGTTTATTTATGCTTATTCCCTTTATTCTTTTTTTGCCTTATTGCTATAGCTAGCAATTATAGATTATATTGGCTAATAAAAGTGAAAAATGATGCTTTACTCCTATTCTTGGTGGTGAGGCCACCTAGAGAGTTTATTAATATTTTGTATATTGATGCCTATTGGTTTTAGAAAATACTGCATATAATATTGAAGAAAGATCCATTTGTCCCTTTGCTTTCTAATGCTTTAAATAGAAATAGGTATTAATCTTGTCAAAAGCTCTTCATGCATCTATAATATTTATCCTTATTTTATTGGTTTTGTTATTGGTATTGTCAATTATGTTTATGATTTTTCTAATGTCAAACTAGCCTTGCATTTATGACATAAATCTATCCTGGTCAGAGTGCATAATCTTTATGATATATTGCTGTATTTTCCTTGCTAACATTTTATTTTATATGTTTGCATCAGTATTCATTAATAATATTGGCCATAGCTAATTTTCACTGTTTAGACCCTCCATGGTTTAGGTATCAAGACCATAGATATATCATAGAGGGAATTTGATAGGACTCCTTTCATTTTTTCAAATATTGAAATTAAATGTTTTTTAGAATTTGGTTTTGTATTCATATAATCCTAGGATTTTTTTTCTTTGAGAGTTCATTTATGGTTTGATTTCTTTTTCTAAGTATGTGTTACTTAAGTTCTCTATTTCTTGTTCTGTTAGTCTGTCCTTTTTATGTTATTATAAATATCCATCTATTTCATTTAAGTTTTCATTTTTATTAATATAATTTGGCAAAGATTTTATAAATAGTAATAAATTCTTTTATACCTTTTTCATTGATTTTAAATTCACCTTTTTATATTTTTATACTAATAATTTTGTTTCCTTCTTGTAATCAAGCTAGCCAATCATTTATCTATTTTTTTATTTATTTTTATTAACTTGATGGCTTTCTTTGCTTTCAGTTTTTGTTAATCTCTTCTTTGATTTTAAATTTTTCTATTTTGGTATTTAATTGGGCATTGTTCATTTGTTGTCTTTTTTAGGTTGGTTTGTTGGATTTTTTGCATGTTCAATTCACTGATTTACTCTGTCACAATTTTATTGAAGAATGTGCTTGAAGACATACATTTTCCCCTAATTACTGCTGTAGCTGCACACCAAAATATTTGGCATATTGTCTCATTGCTATAATTGTATTTTTAATTCTAAAAGTATTTTATTATTTTCCAGCTACATGTAGAGATAGTTTTCAACATTTGTTTTTATAAGATTTCTAGTTTCAAATTTTTCTCCCTCATTCCCCGCTCCCCAAGACAGCAAACAATCTGATATAGGTTATATAGGTACAATAACATTAAACATATTTCAGCATTAGTCATGTTATGAGAGAAGGATGAGAGCAAAAAGGAAAAACCTCAAAAAAGAAAAACAACGGCACCAAAAACAAAAGAAATAGTATGATTCAATCTGCATCTATATTCCACAGTTATTTTTTTTCTAGATTTGGAGAGCATTTTCCATCATGAGTCCTTTGGAACTATCTTGCACTGTTGTATTGCAGAGAAGAATCAAGTCTGTTACAGTTGATCAACATATAATGTTGACGATACTGTGTATAATGTTCTCCTGGTTCTGCTCATCTCACTCATCATCAGTCCATGCAAGTCCTTCCAGGTTTCTCTGAAATCCACCTGCTCATAGTTTCTTACAGCACAAACAGTATTCCATGTAATAATATTTCATGAAATTATTGATGTTTCCATGGCTTGTTCTTTGATGTGTCCATTCTTTAGGATCAAGTTACTTAATCACCAATTAATTTTAATAGTTTCATGAGCAGTCATTTATTGAATATAATGTTTATTCCATTATAGTCCACAAAAATGTGTTTGGTATTTCTTGCTTTGTGTATATATAATTGTGTGTATATATGTATATATATACATATTATATATATAAATTTAGGGAATGAGCACTGACAACTGAGGGAAAGGGAAAGAAAGAAGGTCAGGCACAAAATACTGGGAAACTTGAACTTGATGGAAAATGAGTCATGCTTGAAGAATGGCAAAATGTTTAAGTATAACTTTGAGGTGGAAAAATAAGTGGAGCAAGTATAGTGGGGGAACAATGTTCGTTAGGATCTACTTAACATTTTTCATTTTCCAAAATAATACAACAATGAATTTAAATTCTGCCCCTTTGAAACTCTGCCTAGTGGTCTGGCAATGTAAAGTTCTCTCAGACCTATTGAATGCAAATCATTTTACCCACATGGAGAGTTGCTTTAGGCAGCTAATTGGTACAGTGGATAGAGGAGGAGGCCTGAAGTCATGAAGACTCATCATTTTTAGTTCAAATCTGGCCTCTGACTTGCCTAGGGTCACATGGTTAGTAAGTGTCTTTTAACCCTGTTTGTATTAATTTCTCCATCTATAAAATGGCAAACCACTCTAGTATCTTTACCAAGAAACCCCCATATAAAATCGCAAAGAATTAGACACAACTCAACAACAACAAGATGGAGAATCTCAGAAATGTACAAATAAGACAGTTATCTTCTCTCCCATAGACTCAGGGAAGATTCACTAGAAGAAGCATCCAAAGGACAGGACAGAACTACTATTGCTCCTCATTTCAGAATGAGTTACCATATTGTTTATTGCAAAGCAGCTTCTTGAGAACCTGATGGACCTCTTTGTTCCTTAGGGTGTAGATCACAGGATTAAAGATAGGGGTGACCACTGTGTAGAGTAGAGCAAAGACCTTAGAGAGAAGCTTGGAGTGGACAGCAGAGGGTGCTATATACATGACCATAAGTGTCCCATAGAAAGTGGACACCACAGCCAGGTGGGAGGAACATGTAGAGAAGGCCTTCCTTCTGCTGGCCCCTGTGGGTACTTTCAGCACAGCCACAAGGATGTGGGCATAGGAAATCAGGATCAGACCAAATGGAATAGTAAGGCAGATTACAGAGAGGATAAATGTTGTTACTTGCACAACCCGGGAGTCAGAGCAAGCCAGTCCCACCACAGGCATGAAATCACAATAAAAGTGGTCGATGTGGTTAGAGCCACAGAACTTCAGCTGTGCCATCAGAATCACAATTAGGCCATCCACTGAAAAACCAGATAGCCATGCTGTGACCACTAGACCCACACAATGCTTAGATCCCATGAGGAGTGAATAACGGAGAGGGTAGCAAATGGCCAGGTACCGGTCATAGGCCATGATAGCCAGAAGGAAGCATTCAGTTGTGGCCAGTGAGCCAAAAATAAAGAACTGGAGCAAACAACCAGCCAGGGAGATGGCCTCCTTCCTCAAAAAACCTGCTAGCATCTTGGGCACTACTGTGGAAGTGTAGAGTATCTCTAGGAAAGAGAGATTGGCCAAGAAGAAATACATGGGTGTGTGGAGCCCTGGGGAGCTGACCACAGCTACTATAACCAGCATGTTCCCAAGGATGGTGGTTAAATAGATAATGGTCAAGAAAATGAAAAAGAGGAGGTGCTGGTCAGGGAGCTCAGAGAAACCAAGGAAGACAAACTCCCTGATGATAGATTGATTCCCAGTGAAAGTGGTTTCCATCAAAGCAAGTCAAGGTGCTTTCAATTAATGAGTATAGAGAGAAGAATCTTCAAGGCATCTCAGAATCTCCTGAAGAACCTGGGTCTGAGGTTAGTGGAGTTAGGAAAATTAAAAACGGGTAGATCTTTAGGAATCTTTAAATGTATACACACCATTTTTACAAATTTCCAGTAAACATTTCTAATTGGCTATCTCAAACTCAACATTACCAAAACTTGACTCAATATTCACTGGAATGTAAGTGAGGACAAGAACTTTTTTTAATTTCATCTTCATACCCTAGCATCTAGCACATTGCTTTATACATAATGGGCATTTGATAATGCCTATTGGATTGGCTTGGATTGGATTGGATCACCTCCTCAACAAAATTACAACTTCCCTTCTCAGCTAGCCTATCTCTATGATCAGCATCAATATTCTTCCAGTCACCGAAACTGGCTCAGGCACTCATTAGTTGTGTATCTCTGAGCAAGTCACTTAATCTCTGCCTACCTCCATTTCTTCATCTGTAAAGTGGGAATAATAATAGCTTCTACCTCCCAGGGTTGTTGTGCGAATAAAATAATATTTGTAAAGCACTTTGCAGACCTTAAAGTGCTATATAGGGGGCAGCTAGGTGGCACAATGGATAGAGCACTGGCCCTGGATTCAGGAGGACCTGAGTTCAAATCTGGCCTCAGACACTTAACACTTACTAGCTGTGTGACCTTGGGCAAGTCACTTAACCCTCATTGCCTCGTAAAAATAAATTTTTTAAGTGCTATATAAATGTTAGTTGTTATTATCATTATTATTCTCACTGCTAGTCTAGGCCCTAAGATTCATACCTGGATTACTATAGTAGTTCTCAAATTAGCCTCCAGTTTCTCCCTTCTCCAGACTTCATTCATTTTCAGACTAATTTTCCTTAAATATCACTTTGAGTACTTCACTCCCTTGATAAGTCATTTTAAATGACTCAGAATTGCCCAAAACTTTACATCAAGTAGAAGCTCTCTTGTTGGAGATAATAAAGATGGGCTTCATTCAATGAGGCAAGGCATTAACCAAGTGATGTTGTTATAGCCTCCCCCAAAATCTCAGAGTTTCTGAATAGTTATTACCCATATTTAATGCATCCTACTCAGTTTGCTAAGTTACTCTGCTGTCTGTTCTATTGTATTCAGTAAGTCTAACCCTAGGTCCTTACCAATTCATCAAAAATGTAAACCCTTTCCATATTTAAAGAAAACCTTATGCTTTTCTTTTTGAAGACCTTTAGTGATGGGCAACTCATTTGTTTGGAAGGCAGCCCTTTGCCTTGTTAGATGGCTCTAATTGTTTGTATGACAGGAGTCAAAATGTGTCTGAGTCCCTATAACTTTCATCCATTAATCCAAGTTCTCCCCTCTGGAAAGACAGAAAACTATCCAATCCCTCTTCTACCTGACAGCCTCTCAAATATTTGAAGGTAGTTATTATCCACCACCCCCAAAGTCTTCTCCATGCTAAACATTCCCAATTCCTTTTACTGGTTTCCATTTAACATGGTTTCAAGGCCCTTCACGCTGCCATGGGCATATACCAGTGTTTAATTGTTTCTTGAATGGTCACTCCCATAACTGGACATGATACTGAATTTGAGTTCTAACCAAGATGAAGCAAACTATACTATCACTTTCCTTCTTGTAGACTCTGTTGTGAGAATCAGAGAGCTACCAACCTGCTGAGAAAGATATTGCAGGAAAGCTCTGCCATGAGGAGAAAGCATGAGGTGACCTCTGGAGGTTTCAAAGGTCAGATTGGTGTCAGGAAGTGATGTCTACCACCTGTGGGTCATGTCAATTGGTGCTACCACCCAATTATCTTGGAGCTGTGTGTGTGGATGGCCCTGGCTTCTGGGAGAAGCCTCGGGGAAGTAAGGGATTTTCAGGATCCGGACTTCAGCTTGGTGGCAGGGGCAGGGAGAATAGGGAGAGTAGACAGATCTCATTCTTTATCCACGTGTTTCTCTTTACTAACCCCCAATATACTTTAATAAATACTTAATGCCCAAAGATCGGTGCTATATGTTTCCAATTTAAGGTGACTACTCATTAGATTTTAGACATCATAGCTAGAATTTTAGCCTTTACACTAGGCTACTCCTAATGCAGCCTAAGATTACATACATTCAATTTTTTGGTTTCCATGTTACACTTTAGACTTTTACTACCCTTTTCTCTTTCCCTTAGGTAATTTCAGTTTCCCCAGTCAGAGGTCATGATTCTCCCCCATGGCTCACGGAGAAGTTCCACAGAATGAGTTGTTGAGCACCAAAAAACCATTTTGTGGTGACAGCAAAATCTTCCCCTCTCCCCAGAGTTAGCAATATGTGTAAGTGCAATAGAAAGTCACGTAAATATGCAATGTGCCAATCACCATATCAGTTTCCCTCATCAAAAACACCTCCCCTATAAATCACAACACTAATGACTCACTGCCATGTGTATAGATAGGTAACACATTGAATCTAATAATAATAACTGGAACACAGAGTGCTTCCCAAAGCACTTTACAGATATTATCATACTCACAACAGCCCTTTAAGGCAGGTGCTATTAGTATCCTTATTTGTAAGAGAAGGAAACTGGAGCTTATAAAGGTTAAATGACTCATCCAGGATCACATGGCTAATAAATGTCTTAGCCAGTATGTGTACTCAGGTCTTCCTGTCTTCAAGTTCAACATGCTATCCAGTGTACTACCTTTACAATTCACTGTGAATAAATTTCTCAGACACTGTCTTCCATGGCAAAAACAACTGAGTAATCATGAAAACACTGGGTTCCTGGAAAATCAGAAGAAGTTGGGAAAGGAAGAGAGGAGAAACACTGAATAGATATAAAGGGTATATAAGGAAGCATACAGAAAAACAAGGAGAAAGAAGAGGAAAGAGTGATTGACACTTGAACTTCATTCACCTCTAACCTAATTAAAAGAAGGATGAATACACACACATACACATATACATACATAGGAGGACATTTCACTCGGCAGTGAAGTAGGAGGAAAAGGAAGAATAGAGGGATTAAATGGATGGCGGTTAAGAGAAAAGCAGGATAGTGGATGGAGTGCCAGGCCTGGAGTCAAGAAGACCCATCTTCCTCAGTTCAAATCCAGCCTCAGAAACTTACTAGCTGTGTGACCCTAGGCAAGTCACTTAATCCTGTTTGCCTTAGTTTTTCATCTTCAAAAAGGGCCAGAGAAGGAGATGGCAAACCACTCCAGTAGCTTTGCCAAGAAAGCCCCAAACAGGGTCACAAGGAGTTGAACATGACTGAAAAATTAACAATTAAAAAAAATAGATTAAAAGAGGGATTAACCCTAAACAAAACAAATTCTAAGAATGTACAAAAACATTTATAGATCTTTTTGATGTGGAAAAGAATGGGAATATGAGGAGATACCCACAAACTAAGGAATTGATTAACAAGTTATGGTATAGGGGCAGCTAGGTGGTACAGTGGATAAAGCACCAGCCCTGGATTCAGGAGGACCTGAGTTCAAATCTGACCTCAGACACTTGACACTTACTAACTGTGTGACCCTGGGCAAGTCACTTAACCTTCATTGCCCCACAAAAAACAAAAAACAAAAAAAACCAAGTTATGGTATACAAATATGATGGAATACCATTGTGCTGAATTCTTATCAATGTAATGACTGAAGACTCCAAAGGACTAATGATGAAACATGAAACCCACCTCATGACAAAGAGGTGAAAAACTCAAAATACAGATGAGATAAATGTTTTTAGGACATAGTCAATGTGGAAATTGGTTTTGATTGACTGTGTATGTGTACAATATGTTTTGTTTTCTTGTATTCTCTATGGGAGTATTGGAGTGAGAGAATGAGTACGTGGGTCTTAACTGATTAAATATATATGTATGTATACATATATTAACAAATATATACATCATTGGTTGTTGTCCTTAGTTCTCAAAGAGGACCAAAATGACATCACTATGTTGAATTCAAGGTAAAATGTGCCTGGCTGTGGCCAATCAGATCACTGTGAGCTCAGAAGGATCTACCACAGTCCAGACATAAATAGTACACTTAAACATTTGGAGTAGACATGTCTCTAATTTTGTGCATCTCACATTTCTTTTGAGCTACTGAAATTCTGCTTCTGCACAACACCTTCTTTGATGCAGGCACACCATTCTGGACCATCCTTTGCCAATATCTCCCATGTCACACAATTACCAAAGAGAGACCATGAAAGTATCCTTGTATTGTTTCTTCTGACCTCCATGTGAGCACTTGCTTTGTGTGAGTTCTCTATAACATATATGTCTTTTAGGCAAATGTAGACTTTACAGGTATAAAGGATAAAAAGAAGACATACTAGCTATGTAAACTTGGACTCATCATTTAACCTTTTGGAGCTCCATATATCTCTCTAAGACTACAATTTGAAAAACAAGTTTCCACTTTCATTGGAAAAAGGAACTGCCTCCCTGGATATTCCTTATACCAATTACTTATAAGTAATATTGTAGTAGTCGTGATAGTGGTGGTGATGGTGATGGTGGTGGTAATGGTAGTAGTTATAACAGATTAGTTCAAAAATTAAATGGGTTGCCTCCAGGGATAATAACATAGTTCTTAAAGGTTTATTTTTATTGTCTAGACCTGTCATTTCATTAGTCAATAGGATGAAAATTCTTCCACAAATTCAGATTAACAACAAATCTGTAATTTCTAGTCTTTGATGCATAAAGCACTGTGAAATTAAGTGATTTGCCCATAGTCACACAACTAATACATGCTAGGAGAAAAATTTTAACCCAGATCCTCCTGAGCCCAAGGCTCTATCTGCTGTGCCATGCTGCTTCTCTTCAGATTTAACAATCATTTTTATTTCATTTGATCCTTAGGAAAACTTCAAAAGATATAAAAATATTATTATTCCCATTTTATAGTTAAGGCTCAGCTATTTTCTCAAGGTGAAATAGTAAATAGCAAAGTCCCAGTAAATAGCAAGAACTTGAGTCAACCCAAGTTCTTTGACTCAATCCAGAGCTCTATTTTAAAAAGCCACTAAAGTAATGGTATGCTTTGTACTTACCAGAAGAGGCCAGCTAGGAACATTCATGGGAATAGTAAGAGGATATTCTTGTATGAGGTAGAAGGATGGACCAGATTTTCACATTCATAGAGTTCTGAATCAGGAAGGGACATACTTTGGAACTCTGTGAATGTGAAAATCATACAGGTGGGGCAACTAGAGGACAAAAGGACAAATGAAATGCTAGAGATAAGACCAATTCTATTCAAAAAAGAAGAAGGGGGCAGATAGGTGGAGCAATGGATAGAGCACCGGCCCTGGAGTCAGGAGGACCTGAGTTCAAATCCAGCCTCAGGCACTTAACACTTACTAGCTGTGTGACCCTGGGCAAGTCACTTAACCCCAATTGCAAAGGGGAAGAAGAAGGAGGAGGAGGAGGAGGAGGAGGAGGAGGAGGAGGAGGAGGAGGAGGAGGAGAAGAAGAAGAAGAAGAAGAAGAAGAAGAAGAAGAAGAAGAAGAAGAAGAAGAAGAAGAAGAAGAAGAAGAAGAAGAAGGAGAAGAGAAAAGAAAAGAAAATATGCCCATAGGATTTTCTTTAAAAGTGGAGAAAGAGGGGCAGCTAGATAGCACAGGGCATAAAGCACCGGCCCTGGATTCAGGAGTACCTGAGTTCAAATCCAGCCTCAGACACTTGACACTTACTAGCTGTGTGACCCTGGGCAAGTCACTTAACCCCCATTGCCCCGCCAAAAAAAAAAAAGTGGAGAAAGAGGGCAGCTAGGTGGCACAGTGGAAAAGGACTGACCCTGGATTCAGGAGGACCTGAGTTCAAATCCGGCCTCAGACACTTGACACTAGCTGTGTGACCCTTAAGTCACTTAACCCCCATTGCCCCACAAAAAAAAGGAGAATACCCAAAACTCTTGATGAACAAGTAAAAAGGGCAAGGACTAGACTCACTGAATACAACTGAAGGCTGCAAGAGAACAAGAACCTGAGTAGGAGCCACCAGAAGCCACTGGGAAATAATTCTTCAGTGCACCTTATCAAATAAATGTACAAACAGCTAAATAGTACAAATACATCTATGTGTTTTATTCAGGCCACTGGTTTCCTCTTTGGTGACTTATCTTGATGGTCAAAGGTCCCATCCCCTGCTGGCTGATCAAAGCCACAGCCTATACTCCTTGATTTTAAATGTTCACCTAGAGGAGGAGTTCTTAATCTGAGGTCCACAAATAGATTTCAGGGGGTCTAAGAATTTGGGGTTTTTAATATCTTGAAACTGTGTTTTTATCTTTATCTTTATTTATTTTTAAATAATAAACATTTTTATTTATAGTTTTGGGTTCCAATTTTTATCCCTCTATCCCTTCCTCCCCTCCCACCTCCCCAAGGTGGCAAGCAACCAGATATGGGTTAGACAGGTACAATTATGTAAAATATTACCATATTAGTTGTTTTGTATAAGAAAACTTGAATAAAAGAAAAAAATGAAAGAAAGTGAAAAATAGCATGCTTCAGTCTGTGTTCAATCCATATCAGTTCTTTCTTTGGAAGTATATAGCATATTTCATCATTAATCCTTTGGGATTGTCTTGGATCACTGTATTGCTGAAATTAGTTAAGTCATTCACAGTTCATCAAACAATATTGTTCTTTCTATGTAAAATATTCTCCTGGTTCTGCTCACTTTACTATTCATCAGTTCATGTAAGTCTTTTCAGGCCTTTTTGAAATCATCCTGCTTGTCATTTCTTATAGCACAAGAATATTCCATCACCGTCATATACCACAGCTTGTTTAACCATTCCCCAATTGATTGACATTCCTTTGATTTCCAATTCTTAGCCACCACAAAAAGATCTGCTTTAAATATTTTTGTACAAATAGGTCTTTTTCTCTTTTGGGGAATGTCTTTGGGACATAAACCTAGCAATGGTATTGCTGTATCAAAGGGTATGCACAGTTCTATAGCCCTTTGGGCAAAGTTCCAAATTGCTCTCCAGAATGGTTGGATATTTCCACAACTCCACCAACAGTGGATTAATGTCCTAGCTTTCCCACATCCTCTCCAACAACCAATATTTTCTGTTTTTGTTATATTTGCCACTCTGATAGATATGAGGTGATACCTCACAGTTGTTTTAATCTGCATTTCTCTGATCAATAGTGATCTAGAGCATTTTTTCATATGATTATACATAGCTTTGATTTCTTTGTCTGAAAACTGCCTGTTCATATCCTTTGACCATTTATCAATTGAGGAATGACTTGTATTTTTATAAATTTGACTCAGTTCTTTATATAATTGAGAAATGAGGTCTTTATCAGAGATATTTGTTTCAAAAAATTCTTTCCCGGGGCAGCTAGGTGGCACAGTGGATAGAGTACCAGCCGTGGAGTCAGGAGGACCTGAGTTCAAATCCGGCCTCAGATACTTAACACTTACTAGCTGTGTGACCCTGGGCAAGTCACTTAACCCCAAATGCCTAAAAAAAAAATTCTTTCCCAGTTTTCTGCTTCCCTGTTTTTTAAAAAGAAGAAAAGGGACCTATCTGTACAAAAATATTTATAGCAGCTCTTTTGTGGTTGGCTAAGAATTGGAAATAAAAGGGATGCCTATCAATTGGAAAATGGCTAAACAAACTGTGGTATATAATTGTAATGGAATATTGTGCTATAAGAAATGGCAAGCAGTATGATATCAGAAAAATGTAAAAAGATTTAGATGAACTGATATATAGTGAAATAAACAGAATCAGGAGAACATTGTGCACAGTAACAACAGCATTGTTTGATGAAGAATTGTGAATGACTTAGCTATTCTCAGCAATAAAAAGATCTAAAACAAGCCCAAAGGACTCATGATGATTCATGCTATCTGCCTCCAGAGAGAGAACTAATACTGCTTAAATATAGACTGAAGCATACTCTTTTCAATACACACAAAAAAGAAAAAGAAACTTTTAATATAACTAATTTTCTTTGCAGTTCTATGTGTTTTATTTATGTATTATAATCATTATTCTGAGAAATGGTCCATGAGACAAAAAAAGTTAAAAACTTCTAGGAGCATCTGGGTAGTGCAGTAGATAAAGCATCGGCCCTGGATTCAGGAGGACCTGAGTTCGAATCTGGCCTCAGACACTTGACACTTACTAGCTGTGTGACCCTGGACAAGTCACTGAACCCCTATTGCCCCCCCACACACAAAAAAAGTTAAAAACTTCTGACCTAGAAAATACAATAAATTCTGTGCACAAGCAATTCAACATATACGGGCCAGAGGAAGCAACATTTTAATTTATTAAACTGTTTATGCCTCCCTACCCTTTTTCAACCTATTCCCCCATCCTCTGTAAAGAAAGAAAAAATTACAAACCTCTGATCTCTAGCTTCATAAATAAACAGGAAAATATGCTGACTGTCTTTGGCAAGGTAGGGGTAAGTTAACAGGACGTGCCAACCAAGAGAGAGTATGAGAGGGAGCAATGGGACATTAATTATGGAAAGAGTCTACACCAGGAATGTGTCAGGCTTTAAATACCAGGCTAAGGAGTTTGTATTTTACCCTGAAAGCCACAGTGAATAAACCAATAAAAATTCTTGAACAGGGAAGTGACATAATAAGAGCTTTGTTCTAGGAAGATTATTTTGGTGCTTATGTAGAGGATGGATTAGAGAGGTCAAAGACTAGAAATAGGAAGACTGATTAAGATATTCCTATAACAGTCCAGGCAAGAGATGAAAAATACATGACATGGAGAAATAAGTCAAAAATACATAATATAAAACAGATACTGCACAGCAAAGTTTCAGCACTGGATTTAGTCATAAGACCTGGGTTCAAAGTCCAGCTATACCATTTAGGAGCTATGTGATCCCATACGAGTTACCCAACTTCAGACTTCCCATCTGGTAAATTGAGATAATAAATATTTCTGCCCTGCCTAACTCAGAGTGGTTGTGAAGGTTGAATGAAATAATTTGCATAAAGCATTGTAAAGCATAAAATGCCAAATAAATGAGATATTATTATTATCCTATTTGCTAAAATCTCCCATATAAACCCCTTTATGGGAGAGCTTCTAAAATGGGACAAAAGTAGGTTATTTGTTTCTCTTTTAACCAAAATGGCCACTGTGACCCACTTCCAGGAATTTTTCATCCTTATCACCAAAAGCCCCAAACCACAAAAAGGAAAATGGCTATGGCAAACTCCCAATGCTATAAAATTTTAGGGAAAGTAGACATACAACTTGGGATATGTGGACAAGTGACTAAAAAAATTAATGAAAAATAATAATGAAGATAGCAACAAAAAACAAAAATACCTACACTATACCTTTAGAATAAAAGTAAAGAAGAACCCATCTGAAGAAATTACATGTTTAACTGGGTAACATATGGAACCTGCAGAATCCTTTAAAAAGGAGAAACTTAACTCTCCAGTATTATTGAAATTGGTTCTTATGTAGAGGCAAGATAGCCTTTCAAATTTCCTGCCCACTCAGGAAATCTGTAATTTCAAGCATAAAGGGAATGATACTTGAATGGGGAACTTACCTCAAGTAACTCTCCATTCATCTAACACAGGAACCATAAAACTAAAATAATGCTCTGTGTGCTTTATGAAAACAACCGGAAAAATGAGAACCTTTGGCTTCAGGTTCCTTTTCCATAAGTACATCCTGAAAGGACACACAGATGCCAAAATATTGGTGCTTAGCTATCACATGGATAGGACCTGTACTCAAAGAAAATATCCCTACTTTCCTCCAGCCTCATCCATTCATCTTCCATCTCCTGTTCAAGTGTCAGACATGATGATGATTTGTGAATGTCTCCCAACCCACTGTGTCCTTCTATCTTCTTTCTCTTTTTATCACAAGAAGGGCTTTCCACCTAGGCTGCCAATTGTTAAGAGGGTAGATGGGCCTCTGAGGAACTAATTACATAGTCACTAGATATTATCATAATTGAGGGAGGACAAACAGCCACATACAAGAGCCTCTTAAGGTTCCTGTCTTTTTCCAGGGGATATGCTGGAGCTCTATCTAAACTGAACTACAGAGAAAGCAGGAACCAACAGAACTTTCCCAAGCCTGCCTCTCCAATTCTACAAGACCCAATCCTCTGTTCGCCACCATTCACCTAAGGCTACCAGTCACATAGAGTCTTTGTCTCTCTCTGTCTCTGTGTCTGTGTCTCTGTCTCTGTCTCTGTCTCTGTCTCTGTCTCTGTCTCTCTCTCTCTCTCTCTCTCTCTCTCTCTCCCCACCTCCTTCTCCCCTCTCCTCTCCTCTCCTCTACCCCTCTACCACATACACTTAGAATGTGAGTTAATATCAACTTGTTTCATTCTTTGTACTTGTATCCTAAGCATCTAGGACAGTGCCTGGAGCATAGTAGGTGTTTAAGAAATACTTTTTGACTGATTGGTTGGTTGATTTTCCTTGCACTGCCCAGGGGTTCAGGTAGAAATCTGAGGCATCACATACCGGCAAGAATCTGCTTGATACTTGTGGGAAAATAAACAGCTCATCAGAACTGCTGCAACTCAGGGGCTACTTAGATGGAATATATGCCTTTGGAGAGAAAGAGAAAGGAGTTATTAGGCATTATGCCTAGAGAATAAAGTCAAAATTAATTATTATTATTATTATCATCATCATTATTGTCAAAATGTTAGTAATAATAGCAGCAATTTAGGGTATGCTGGGTACTTTCTTCACCAAAATGAATGAATAAATGAAGCATTTATTAAATGCTTACTATGTGCCAAGCACTGTGCTAAGTGCTTGAGATACTAAATAGAAAAAGAGAACTAGTTCGTGCTCTCAAGGACTCCTACTCTAATAAGAAAAACACATCTAAAAGAGTTTAGTTGCACAGCAGATAGAAAGGTCCAGAAATCCCAAGAGTGATGCAGATGCCGTGGCCCAGAGATCTTCAGTGTATATCACTAGGTAATAGAAGTAGTGGCCTGGAACAGGCTCAAGGCAGATGGTAAAGCCCATAGGACCTTAGGACACAGTGACAAGAGAGGTGATATTCCATCTCACCTGAGAAATTATAGAGTTCTGGGTCTCTAGTTCAAGGGAAGGGAGATAAGAAAGGCAAAAAGGGGACCAATGTTCCTCTTCTCACCCAACTGATCCCATGGAGTTCCAAAGGCAGATTTTCCTGATTCCAAGGCTAATCACTACTGCATGCTGCCTCTCACCCAATTTTAAAGAAGAGACTGTTCACAGAGCTGCTTAGTGGCAGAATTGAGACTCAAACCAAACTGTCTGACTCCAGATCCACCACATTTGCACTACACGAAACAGGATCTGGATGGAAGAACTAGAGGGAATGAGCCTCAGAGAAAGAGAAGATGCTGAATTATGGTGATAAAGAGAAAGTCTAGAAGTGGCAGTGAGGTGTAATGGGGCTAGAGCTACTCTTTATCAATACAATAAATTCATGGGAAAAGATTCATCCAGGACTAGAGAAGTAATCAGAGATTCAGTAACTTATATAGTAAGCCAGTTTCCCTAAGTACAAGAAGATGGAATAAGTATGAGAGGGGAAAAATCTAAAATGAAGGGAAATATTTTAGCAACAGGATAGGGGAACGATAGAAAGTAAGAAGAGAGCAAGATAGGGACTCCGGAGAAGTAGGGCTGAGGTGAATGAGGTTGAAAGGGTAAAGAGGAGTTTCAGGGAAAGGATGTTTTCACTAGGTAACCTGCTACTCTGAATAGTACCTCTGCTAGAATATTCTCTTCTCCACCCTTCCAAAACCCCACAAGAAGTAATAGGCCTTGGTTCTTCCCAGGAAGAAGAAGGATGGAGCTTTAGGCTCATGAGATAATTTACTCACCAGTCTGAATAAGCATTAGTACTAAGTTCCACTGGAGGCCCTGGCTTTGTGATGAAGCCTCAGACAATGTTGATTTTCTCAATCTCCTAGGCTTTGGTTTGAGACTCAGTCTAGGTGGTGACAGGCCTGGTGTCTGGGCCCTTAACTGATATTGAGGACTGAAGCATTGATTTTCTTGCCCTTTATAATCATCAAAGGCAGTTTCATTATAGATGGGACACATTCAGGGACTACAACTGAGGCATTGTTGATTTTCTCACCCTCCCAGTTTTCAGAATTCAGGTTCTGAATTCTTTCTGGTTTATAAAAGAACCAGCATCACCACCTCCATGCTTATGGAATAGTGAGGAATTGCTGTTTTGTTTGTTTGTTCACTTTTCCTAGTGAGCAATAGCACCTCTGACAAAAACCCCAACTCTCTGGTAATAGAAGGATATTATTCCATACTAGTTCTAGTACATATGTGCCCACCTCACTGTCCAGAACAAAAAGAATAAAAGGCCAATCCTGATTGGCCAAAGTATACTTCCACACAAAGGATACAGGACTATTATGGAGTTAACATGGGATATGCAACTCAAGCGTAGAAACAGCATGGAGACAAATCAACCACTGCAACAAGTAGGCACATGCTGCTGCTAATATGTGCATTTCTTCCTTCAGTAAGGTGATAATAGAAATAGGCAACCTCTAGTTCAAATGATGTAGTCAACTGTGCAGTGTAAGAAAGAATGCAGTCTTAGTCTGGAGAGGTAGAGTGTTCAAGACTAGGGAATAGTGAGACTCATACTTTTCTCCAGTAAAACCAAATCTAGAGATTTATGGATCAGAGGACAAGCAAGATGGCAGACTAAGTACTTTTTCCAAAGCATTTCAAACCTATATTAATATCAATATTAGGAAAACTATAAGCATAATTAACCAAATCAATAACAAAACTAACCAAAATCATGTGATTATCTCAATAGATTCAGAAAAAGATTTTGACAAAAGACCACTACCATTCCTATTAAAAACACTAGAGAACATAGGAATAAATGTAGTTTTCCTTAAAATAATATATCTATGGGGGCAGCTAGGTGGTGCAGTGGATAAAACACCAGTCCTGGATTCAGGAGGACCTGAGTTCAAATCTGGCCTCAGACACTTGACACTTACTAGCTATGTGACCCTGGGCAAGACACTTAACCCTCATTGCCCTGCAAAAACAAACAAAATGAACCAAAAAATAATATATCCATAACCATCATCAAGCATTATATGCAATGGGAATAAGCTAGAAATATTCTCATTATCACCACTATTATTCAATATTGTTCTAGAAATGTTAGCCTTAATAAGAGAAGAAAAAAATTGAAGGAATTAGAATAGGCAAGGAGGAAACAAAACCATCACTCTTTGCAGATGATATGATCTTATACTTAGAGAATCCTAGAGAATCAACAAAAAACTACTTGAAACAATGAACAACTTTAGCAAAGGTGCAGAAAATAAATTAAAATAAACCCTCATCAATCATCAGCAGTATCCCCAACAAAGTCCAGCAGGAAGAGACAGAAAGAGAAATTCCATTTAAAATAACTGTAGACAATATTTAGGAGTCTACCTGCCAAGACAAACCCAGGAACTATAGGAAGACAATTACAAAACACTTTTCACACAATTCACATCAAATCTAAACAATTGGAAAAGAGATTTCTGGGGCAGAGACAAGATTGCAGAGGAAAGGCACTGAGCTCTCAAAGCTCATGACACAATCACTCCAGGAAACCTCCAGGTGGTGCCATGGGACAATTCCTGGAACAGCAGAGCCCACGTAGGAATGGGCTGAGATAATTTTCCAGCTAAGGATGGCTTGGAGGGTATGCAGGAGGGGGCTGCTGTGCTGGGACAGGAGTGGAGCCCGGCCCCATGGTCAAGCTGATGTGGATCCAGTCTCAGACAGGCCGAGCCGGGGAGGGAGAGTCCTGGAGCCTCTGGATTGGCTGCAGTGCTGGTGTTGTCTGGAACTAAGCTCAAGGTCTGGTGAGAGGACTGAGTGGTTGGCAGGGGGGAGATTGCAGGGGTCTCTGCTGGTGCTGGGGTGGGGCTTGGGTTTTTCACCCCTTCTGGGAGCCAGGAGGTGGGCTTGAGTGGCAGTGGCCCAGGTGGGGGAGGGGTGCGGGCCTGTTGGAGCTAACAACCACAGCACACAAAGTTTTGATATCTGGTTAATTAGCAAGTTGGCTTGGGGTTATCTACAAACCAGGGGGCAGGTCAGGTGAGTGAAGAACTTGCTCCTCCTTAAATCATACAACCTGGGACCCCCTAAAGCTTGGAACAGTATAGCCTGGAAACAGTCTCCCACTTTAAGGAGCTAAAAGACAGGCAAGATGAGCAGACAGAGAAAGGTGAGGACCATATAAAGTTTTAGTGATAAGGAAGATAGAGGTTCACCGTCAGAAGAGGATAGCAACATCAGGGCTCCTACATCCAAAGCTTCCAAGAAAAATATGAATTAGTTTCAGGCCACAGAGGTGCTCAAAAAGGACTTTGAAGATAAAGTAAGAGAGGTAGAGGAAAAAATGGAAAGAGAAATGAGAGTGATGCAGGAGGGTCTTGAAAAAAAGTCAACAGCTTAAAAAGCCAAATTGGCCCAATGGAAAAGGAGGTACAAAAGTTCTCTGAAGAAAATCACTGCTTAAAAATTAGGATTGAGCAAATAGAAGCTAATGAATTTATGAGAAATCAAGACACGATAAAACAAATCCAAATGAATAAAAAATAGAGGGCAATGTGAAATATCTCCTTGGAAAAATAGCTGACCTGGAAAAAAGATCTAGGAGAGATAATTTGAGAATTACTGGTGTGATGAAATAATGGGATTTAGCAGATACTCAAAGACCCACCTGGAGATTAATCAAGACTGATTAAATCAAGTGAGAGTGATTGACTGCTGATTAAGCCTACTTCAAGTTAATTGGATTGTATCAAGTTAATTGGATTGTGATCATACCTGGCTATCCCTTAAGAAGGTGTAATTCTCAGAAACTAGACTGTGAACTCAACTTGAGAACACCTTCAAAGACAATGGATTTGGATGATGCCAACCAATAACCTTGAAGCAGTGTGTAAGGACCGCCTCTGTTCCAGATCTATAAATAAGCTTCCAAAAACAGCTTGAGTAAGGAGTAGCTTTTTTTTTACCGGCTTGGCGGGACTCCTGGCGGCGCGGCACAGACGGTCTGACTCACTCCAAAGGTGGCCTAAATCGGTTTGGTGAGTTTTTATAAGGAATATAGACTAAGCTTAGATTTAAGACGATTTGTACTGTATTTCTATTTTCCTATCCTTCTAATCAACAACACCTTGTATACAATAAAGGCTCTATCTAGAAAACCAGAAGCTTCTTCCATTTACTAGTCTGGGAGATAAATTAAGGGAAGGGTTAAGTAGGGGAGATTTATGATCTAATATCCAATTTTAAATCTCACAGTTTGGCGACCCCGAAGGGATTTTAAGGACCCTCCCACCCTCCCTAGTTTGGCCATAAGCCGGCTAATTCGGTGGATTTTCCAAATACCCCCCCCACGGACTTTCCCTTTGTCTAATCTCCCTTAAAGACTTTAAGCCTCTAAAAAGTCTTGCTTTAAACAGAAAAGCCAGCCCAGTTTAAAGGGCAAGATGCTTGAATATTCTACTATCCCTTTGATTTTTCTCATCGGAATGTATTGGGACAGCATAACATCCCGACTTAGAGGAATAGTTTACTCAATGGTCCTTCATAACATTATTGGTTTTTTCCTCATTCAGGCAGCAAAAAGTTTTTTGTATAATAGTATACGTGAGAATCTTTGGGAAAATACGTTTAATATAAGTAGAAATTTTATGCCTGCAATTGAAATACCTTTTACTACCACATCCATAGTTCATACGACTAAGGATTTTATTTTTTTTTGTTTATTTTTTGTTATTGTTATTATCATTGTTATGATATGGGGGAAACTCTCACATATGGAGAGAGACCTCAAAATGGCTGTTTCTACTAGAGATGATCCAAGTTCAGAATCAGATCAGCAGAAACTACTCCCTCTGCAGGAAGCTATAGAACATAGTAAAAAGGGAGTGCCAATTCAAGTCAGAAAATATAGCCCCTTTAGACCAAGTGACTTGAGCGCATGGAAATCTTTCATCCCTAGTTTTGAGAAAAATCCAAACACTGTAATTTCACAGTTAAGGACTATATTTAATGCATATCAACCCAGTTGGGCTGATGTTACTTGCCTTTTGGAAACTTTACTGTCCCCAACTGAGATTACAGATATTATCTCAGCAGGAAATGCCCTTGTTGCGAAAGGTAAGGCCGATGTGGAATGGCCTCTAAAGGATCCAGAGTGGAATTATAATGATGATAGGGATTTCCAAAGATTAAAAGATGCTAGAGAAACACTTCTGAAGGGAATGGAATCTTGCTCTAGAAAACCGGAAAACTGGCAGAAATTTTTAAGCCTACCTCAGGAGGCTAATGAAAGACCAAACAGATTTTATGATAGACTTTGTGAGGCCGCTAGACAGTACACCAGATTGGATCCAGTAGATTTAAGAGATTCCTATATCATTCTCAACACATTTGTTTATAATTCACTGCCAGAAATACGCAGATACTTTCTGAAACAATGTCCAGACTGGAGAAATCTCACAGTAGATAGAATTAAGGAACTTGCAAATTATGTCTTTGACTCACGTGAGGAAGATCCAGATCACCCTAAACAGAGCATTCTGGCACCAGCGATTCCTAGTCAGCCATGTGAACACCGGAGCAAGGACACTAAGGTGTGTTGTTACTGTCGTAAGGAGGGGCATGAATTGAGAGAATGTAGGACTTGGAGAAGAAATTCTAATTCTAATTACAGGCGAAATCAAAATAGAAATAGATCTTTTCGGAGGAATACAGAAAGGCAGTACCAGAATAATGGTAACCAAGGTCCCCCTCAGAAGAGGACACAGGAATGACGGTGTCTTGGGGAGGAATGGAACATAGATAATGAAAGCCATATATTCCCAGATCCGGATTTTTTGAATGCACTTGTGCCAGTCCATTCACCTCCCCAGAGTAATGAACCACATGTCACCTTAAAAGTGGGGGAAACTTATTATGATTGTCTGCTAGACACAGGAGCCTCTAAATCAGTATTAGTAAGCAAACCAGATGCTGGGTGTAGACCTGTAGGATTTTTGAATGTAGTGGGAGTCTCAGGAAAGAGCCAGAGAGTGGCAAAATTGAATCCTCGCATGGTATCTATGGGGCCCTTAACAGTAGAACATTCATTTTTACTCATGCCTGATGCCCCTGTAAATTTATTAGGTCGTGATCTCCTTTGCAAGCTTAGAGCAACCATATCTTGTGCTCCAGATGGGGCTGTCTCCTTACAATTGCCAGAGGATACTGTTCATTTATTACCAATTTTACTTACAGAAGCTCAAGGAACAGCAGGGGAGGTATCCAAAATCCCCTCTGACATTCCTGAGTCTTTATGGGCCTCATCCCCTAATGAGGTGGGGCTCCTTAAGTCTGCCATGCCTGTTACCTTTAAAGTTAAGGGGGGACCACCCCCCTCCATTCCACAGTATCCATTGTCTAGGGAAGCAATAGAAGGGATCACCCCTATAATTGAGGCTTTGAAAAGCCAGGGTATTATTATTCCATGTCATCACTCTCCATGCAATACTCCCATTTTGCCAGTTAAAAAACCCAAGCCTGGGCCAGATGGTAAACCTGTTTATCGTTTTGTGCAAGATCTTAGAGCGATTAATAATTATGTTATTCCTAGACATTCCATAGTTCCAAACCCGGCTACGATAATTTCATCGATTCCCTATGAATCTACATGTTTCACAGTGGTAGACCTTTGCTCTGCCTTTTTCTCCATACCAGTACATGAGGACTTCCAATATTTATTTGCTTTTACCTGGAAAAATAGACAGTGGACCTGGACTAGACTCCCACAGGGATTTGTAGACAGTCCCACATTATTTTCCCAAATTTTACAGCAGGATCTGGCCTCTATTACCTTTAAGGGCTCCATACTAGTACAATATGTTGATGACTTACTTTTGGCCTCTCCTAATGCTGAAATTTGTCAGGAAGATAGCCGTCACTTACTGCTGGAGCTGCACAAGAGAGGACACAAGGTTTCCAAGACAAAGGTACAATGGTGTTTGCCCCAGGTAGAATATTTAGGATTTATTTTGGCTGCTGGAACTCGCTCTGTCTCTTCTAAGCGAGTCCAGGCCATTCAACAACTCTCTGCCCCCACTACTAAGAGGCAGTTGAGAGCCATTCTGGGAGCAGCTGGGTACTGTAGACAATGGATACCCTCTTTTGGTGAAATTACTAAACCCCTCATAGCTCTTACAAAAAGTTCTGTTCCAGACATTTTACAGTTGGATCCCCAGCATCTCTCAGCCATAAAAGAATTAAAACGGGCCTTGTTATCAGCACCTGCCCTAGGACTGCCAGATTATAGTAAGCCTTTCACTCTCTTTGTGCATGAACAAAGGGGGGTGGCTTCTGGAGTCCTGACTCAGTCACTGGGGCCTAACCAACGTCCTATAGCCTACTATTCAATTCAGCTGGACCCTGTAGCGGCTGGAGCGCCACCTTGCCTTAGAGCAGTGGCGGCCACAGCGCTTTTGGTAGAAAAAGCCTCTGATTTGGTCCTAGGTAACCCTCTAACTGTGCAATGCCCTCACGAAGTGGAGGCTCTCTTACTACGTCACAGGACACAAGCCTTTTCAGATCAAAGGCTGGCTAAGTATGAAATAACCCTGTTAGGTAATGAGAATATCACTTTAAAACGCTGCACAGTTCTTAATCCAGCAACACTACTCCCTAACTTACCATTCTCGGGGGAACCGTTACATGACTGTGCTTCTTTAGTTGATATGGCTGAAAAAACCCCGTGACGATCTTTTTGATACACCTTTAGAAAATCCTGATCTTGTCCTCTATACAGATGGTTCCTCATTTATGAGAGAGGGAACCCGTTTTACTGGAGCTGCTGTAGTTTCTGATTATGACACCCTCTGGGCAGCTTCTCTGCCTTCCCATTTTAGTGCACAGGCTGCTGAACTTGTGGCTCTTACACAGGCCTGTAATATAGCTAAAGATAAGAGTGCCACCATTTTTACTGACTCGAAATATGGCTTTGGCATATGCCACTTTATTGGTATGATTTGGCGTCAACGAGGCTTTCTAACATCCTCGGGCAAGGCTATTGCCAATGGGGACTTTATCAAGGACCTCTTAGATGCCCTAAAACTGCCTTCTTCCCTAGCCGTTGTACATTGCCCTGCCCACACAGGGAATAGTGATCCTGTTTCAAAGGGAAATGCACGAGCCGATTCTGCAGCCAAGCTTGCTGCATTAGAAGCTCCTGAACATGTATTTAACCTTTCACCTTCTGAGGATATTCCTTCCAACCTAACCTATGACGATTCTGAAGTAGAAAAGTGGAAAAAGAAATTTAAGGCGAAACAGATCAATGGCATCTGGGTGTCTCCGGAAGGTAAGCCATTTCTTCCCCGGAAATTCTACCACCAGGTATGCCTCTCTGTTCACAGAAAAGGCCATTTTGGTACACAAGGCATTGTAGACTCTATTAAGAGAACCTGGATAGCACCAGGTGTGACTAATACAGCATCTCGAATCTGCTCGGGCTGCTCCACATGTCAGTCTTATAATCAGTATGCTTTTAAGGCCAAAGCTTATGGAGGGCGTCCTCTAGCATATACACCTTTTGAGCACTTACAAATTGATTATATTACTATGCCAAAAGCAGGACATTATAAATTTTGCCTTGTTATAGTTGATCAGCTCACTCGGTGGGTGGAGGCCTTTCCCAGCCCCCGAGCCACAGCTGCCTTTGTTGCCAAAATTCTTCTTAAAGAGATAGTACCTCGTTTTGGCCCACCAGCCCGCATCGATTCTGACAAAGGCACACATTTCACTGATTCGATTTTATCCCAAATCTACTCTTTCTTGGGAGTGACTCCAAAATTCCACACGCCCTACCATCCACAAAGTTCAGGCCAAGTCGAACGTATGAATAAAAAGCTTAAGAGTATGATTGGCAAATTATGTACTGAAACCCATTTGAAATGGCCTGATGTTCTACCATTGGCATTATTCTATCTACGAAGTAGACCAAGAGGAGAACTTCATATATCTCCTTATGAAATGCTTTTTGGTCACCCTCCTATCCAAGCTAAAACTTTTTCCCCAGTTTATACATCACTGGTGGGAGGTGATACTTCTGTTGCTTCCTATATACAGGAATTACAGACCAGGCTACGTGAACTCCATGAGGCAGGAGCTGTGGTCCAGGCAGGACCATTAGACTTTTCATTGCATAACTTCAACCCAGGAGATAAAATATATGTAAAGAATTTTCAGAAAACCAGTGGAACTCAACCTGCCTGGGAAGGACCTTTTCAGGTATTATTGACAACTCCTACTGCCATTAAAATTGGTGAAAAAGACTCATGGATTCATTGCTCTCATATAAAGCCTGCACCATTCATAGGTGAAGAGATTTCAGATAGACCTGAGGTAGACGCTAAAGAGGTAAAAACCCTAAAGATAGCAACTGTTAAAGAGCAAAGAGAGTTCAGAGGAAAAAGGCAGTTCCCATTTAATAATCCCACTGATCAGTTAAATGCTTTGGGACTCAGTCTTCGTAAAGTATCAGGAGACGGAAATTGCCTTTTTAGGGCTTTAGCAGACCAGCTAGAAGGTCACTGTAGAAATCATCTCAGACACAGACAAGAAGCTGCTTCTTATATGATTAACCATAGACAAGAGTTTGAGTCTTTTATAGTAAATGACTCCCCTTTTGAAGAATATGTTGATGAATTAAAGAAATTTGGAAAGTGGGGAGGAAATGATACAATTGTAGCATTTGCTAAGCAGCATCAGCTGAATGTTGTGGTTCATCAATTAAATCAGCCTTTATTGAAAATCAGTGGCACAGACAAAACTGATGCTACAGAACTCCACATTTTCTACCATAAAGATCATTATGATAGCATTAGAAAAATTAATGACAATTCAGAAACCCCTGCCACTTTGACATGCACAGAATTGGAGAACCAGTTGAAACAATGTGGCATACCCCAAATTCTGACTGCTTAAATACTTTAACCTTAACAAGCTTTTCCTTCTGCAGGTAAACTGCTTTTTTGTTTGTTTGTTTTTTGAACCATGAGTTTAATGAGTCTGTTTATGGTATTATGTTTAAAACCTATTGCTTGATTTATCAATGGACATATTGAATATTGACTCATTTCTTTTTGATGAAATTGTTTATCACTTTAAGTATCTGTTACTGTCATACTAGATAGAGAATTCATGTATAAGATGTGTTTACTTGCTAAAAGATTATGTAATAATGTCTAATATTATCAGTCATTTACATTCATATATCATTTACATGTCATTGTGACTATGTACATTGTGGGTATGGTTTGGAATTATTGTATATATTACAAGTACATCATCAGTTATGCAGCATAACATGCATTTTTACCATCATACTGTCTTTGGTGAAATTAATATGAGATTTATGAATTATGGAAACTTATCATCTCAGAGACTAACTGCTCTTACAATGAGTTTGATATAGGCCCTGTAGAGAATATATGTACAACAGGAGGAGAGACAGGTACATGTAAGTCTATGGTTTGCTTATGATGGCAACTATATAGACCACAATTGCTGGACACAGTCCAGTTTCTTCCTCTCACCCTTCTAAAAGTTTTCTTTTTCTTTCACTAAGTCTGATGGCATAGTCAGAATCCATCCACCTATGGCCTACTGGATGTCTCGAAACCATGAGATGTGGTATGATAACCTTTCCATAACATTTTCAGATGACATAAACATGTTACTAAATTTGGCTTTGATCCAGACACATGGTGGTAAGAAGTGTTATAGATTGCATAACTACCTCAACTCTCTATTATATAAAGGAGGGAATGTAATGGAATGTACTAAATTTGATCATTGACAACGCTATGCTAAGGTTTAGTAAAAAATCCAGCAATTCAGTTAAAGAAGAAGAATCCAGCTTTCCAGACCAGAATCCAGCTTCCTCCTGATGACATCTTACCACTCCAAGAAGACAAGAGAACTGAGAAAAGACTTCCAAAGACTTAATTATTTTTTACTGTTTCATCAAGGAACACCTGTTCCTAGAAGAAACAAAGGGGGGAATGTGACGAAATAATGGGATTTAGCAGATACTCAAAGACCCACCTGGAGATTAATCAAGACTGATTAAATCAAGTGAGAGTGATTGACTGCTGATTAAGCCTACTTCAAGTTAATTGGATTGTATCAAGTTAATTGGATTGTGATCATACCTGGCTATCCCTTAAGAAGGTGTAATTCTCAGAAACTAGACTGTGAACTCAACTTGAGAACACCTTCAAAGACAATGGATTTGGATGATGCCAACCAATAACCTTGAAGCAGTGTGTAAGGACCGCCTCTGTTCCAGATCTATAAATAAGCTTCCAAAAACAGCTTGAGTAAGGAGTAGCTTTTTTTTTACCGGCTTGGCGGGACTCCTGGCGGCGCGGCACAGACGGTCTGACTCACTCCAAAGGTGGCCTAAATCGGTTTGGTGAGTTTTTATAAGGAATATAGACTAAGCTTAGATTTAAGACGATTTGTACTGTATTTCTATTTTCCTATCCTTCTAATCAACAACACCTTGTATACAATAAAGGCTCTATCTAGAAAACCAGAAGCTTCTTCCATTTACTAGTCTGGGAGATAAATTAAGGGAAGGGTTAAGTAGGGGAGATTTATGATCTAATATCCAATTTTAAATCTCACACTGGCATACCTAAAAATCATAATGAAGGAAAGAGCTTAGACATCATCTTCCAGGAAACTGTCAGGGAAAATTGCCCTGATATTCTAGAAGCAGAAGGTAAAATAGAAATTGAAAGAATCCACTGATCACCTATTGAAAGAGATCCCAAAATGAAAACTCCCAGGAATATTATAGTCAAATTCCAGAGCTCTCAAGTCAAGGAGAACATATTGCAAGCAGCCAAAAAGAAACAATTCAAGTACTGTGGAGCCACAGTCAGCATAACACAAGATCTAGCAGTTTCTACATTAAAGGATCAGAGGGCATGGAATATGATATTCCAGAGAGCAAAGGAATTGGGATTATAACTAAGAATCACCTACCCAGCAAAACTGTGTATAATCTTTCAGGGGAAAAAAAATGGAACTCCAATAAAAAAGAGGACTTTCAGGTATTTGTGATGAAAAAACCTGAACTGAATAGAAAATTTGACTAACAATTGGAAAAATATGAACTGCTCATAAGTAGGCAGAGCTAATATAACAAAAATAACAACTCCACCTAAATTAATTTATTCAGTGCCATATCAAACTACCAAAAAATTATTTTATAGAACTAGAAAAATAATGAAATTCATCTGGAAGAACAAAAGGTCAAGAATATCAATGAAATTAATTTTAAAAATCCAAAGGAATGTGGCCTAGCCATACCAGATCTAAAACTATATTATAAAGCAGTGATCATCAAAACTCTTTGGTACTCACTAAGAAATAAGTAGTGGATCCGTGATATAGGTTAGGTCCACAAGATGAAGCAGTAAATTACTATAGTAATACACTATTTGATAAAACTCACACTTCTGGGATAAGAACTCACTGTTTGACAAAACCTGCTGGGAAAACTGGAAAATAGTTTGGCAGAAACTAGGCATAGACCAACAGCTCACATGGTATACCAAAATCAGGTCAAAATGGGTACATGATTTCAACATAAAAGGTGATACCATAGGTAAATTAGGAAAAAAAGGAATAGTTTACTCATCAGATCTATGGAAAAGTGGAGAATTTATAAACAAACAAGAGATAAAGAACATTCTGAAATGCAAAATGGATAAATTTGATTACATTATATTTTTTTTAATTTTGCACAAACAAAACCAATGCAATCAAGATTATAAGGAAAGCAAAAGGCTGGGAAACAATTTTACAGCCAGTGTTTCTGATAAAAACTTTATTTCTGAAATATATAAATAACTGAGTCACATTTATAAGAAGTCACTCCCCAATTAAGAAATGGTCAAACAGGCAGTTTTCAGATGAAGAAATTAAATCTATAGTCATATGAAAAAATGTTCTCAATCACTACTGATTAGAAAAATGCAAATTAAAACAACTCTGAGATACCAATCAGATTGGCTAATATGACAGAAAAGGAAAATGATAAATGTTGAAGAAGATGTGGGAAAATTGAGACACTGATGCACTGTTGGCGGAATTGTGAATTGACCCAACCATTCTGAAGAGCAATTTGGAACTATTACCAAAGGGCTATAAAACTGTGCATACTATTTGACACAGAAATACCACAACTAAGGTATATATCCCAGTGTTGGGCAGCTCTAGTGTTTGCAGCCCTAGTGTTGCAGCTCAAGTGTTGCTAGCAGGTTGCCACTCAAAGAATCCAAGCAGGCAGCAGTTGGGTGAAGGCTTCTTTATTCATCTTCACGAAGATGGGCACTCTTCTGAATGTGCTGGAGAGTGCACCGAAGTGAGGTCCCTCACTTTTATATAAATAGAACCCCTCAAGTCATTTTACTATTCCTCATTTACATACTTTCTCCCATCAACATACAGCATAACAATAACAATGAATCAGATTGTACCAAGTGGACCAATCACAGTGCTAGAAACTAGTCAAGTGGTACCCCTTGACCAATAAGATTTTACAAACTACAATACCAGGCCATAACCTATTCTGAACAAGAATGTCGGCTCCTCCTCAGAACAATGCTGCGTTAAGGTACATAACTCTTCAAGAAAGAAAACCTGACTTGGGGTTTGACCAATCAGATTGTGGCCTTAGGCTCCAACCCTATGCTGGAGTAAGAATGTCCCCATTCCCCACTAAACAGTGCTTGTGTAAATATAGCCTTTCAGGGGCAGCTAGGTGGCGCAGTGGATAGAGCACCGGAGTCAGGAGTACCTGAGTTCAAATCCGGCCTCAGACACTTAACACTTACTAGCTGTGTGACCCTGGGCAAGTCACTTAACCCCAATTGCCTCACTAAAAAAAAAAATATATATAGCCTTTCAAAACAAAACTCAAGTCAGAGCTTGAGCTCCAAGTCACATGGGGATCACCTCGGGTGCCTCAAGGTGAACTCCCAGCCCAGCGGACTTCCACAAAACCCAGGCCCCTCTTCAAGCCCTGCTCAGGCCTAAGACCCAGGAACCTTAGCTCCTCAGAGCCTCATGTGCTGAGCAGCCCCCTGCTGGGAAGTTTGGGCAACAAAGCTGTAGGGCCTGAAACAAGACTCACTCTCTGCCTTTAGGGCTCTGAGATGAGTCCAAATATGGTCTTTTCTCTCATAGTCATACTCTAATAACTTTTTAAAAAGAGATTTACCAATCGAGAATAGTAAACACAAATACTACAAAAACATTCCCCTAAAAAGTCTGGGACACATGGTCCCACAAATAAATACAGGTCCATGGAAACAGTGGGCACAAAGTTAAAGTACAAAGGTAATGTGAAATATGTACACAGAGCACAAGTAGCAAAAAGTTACCTCGCAACTCTGGGTTACTAGAAATCTTTTTCTTCCTTCATGGAGTACAAAGAAAGTTGTCTGTACATGTAGCTTTATACTTGGCTTGGAGGATTAATGCCTTTATTATGCCCATAGCCGGCACTTCTCTTCACCACAGGAGATTATGCTCATTGAAGCATTCTCTTCCCTCTCCATGTCTCTATTTTCTAATTACTTTATTGTATTTCTATATTTTATTCCTCTTTCCATGTATTTAATCTTCACTTGCCTCGATGTATTACCAATTTTCTTGACTTCACTCATCCTCAGTTCCTGAATTGTGACAGTGTTATGTCCAGGATTTTCCCCTTGCCACAATCTGGGATACATGTCTGGGCCCATGTCTTATTTCTGGTCCTAGTCATACCACAAGTCTGTAAAAGGTGAGTGTGTTGTGGTTCTCCCATAACTGTATAGACCCTGGCTGGGAAGAGGCTTCGGGACAGATCTATCTTGATTTTAGAATCCTGGCCTGGTACCTGAAGTTAAGAAGGAATCAAACATCCCCTAACATTGTCTGCTTAAGCCTTAAACTGCTTACTGCTTATCACCAAGAATGCCTTCTGATTTGAATATCAAAGGGTTACAACTCAGACACCTGAATTCCTCATTCCCCTTATTTCCTGGATCCCCACCCCCACCCTTTGGGAATGGGACTTCATGCCTAGCATCTGCCCACATTTCTGCCTTTTCTCCTTCCTTTGTTTAAAAAGCATAAATGTCTCACTCTTTCCAATTCACTTTTCCAGTCCTGTCTCTTAGCATAGTCACCTACTTGGAATTCCGGGCCTTTGGACTTCATCCCTTGGCATATAGTCTAGTTTACACATTGGCTTTGGTCATTGTCACTTGGTGCAGTTCCTAACTTGGAATTCATTCAGCTTTGTCCCCCTCTTTTCCTAGTGCAATCTTAAATGGGGTTAAGGACTACAATGGTCTTTCTCTGATTTTTCTGAGTGTTTTTTTGTTCTTGTTCAGTTGGTATTCTTTATCACTCCTAAAGTGGTTCTTTAGAGGAAGGAAGAGGAAGTATGTATGATTCAGTTTTCACTCTATGTCAATCAACAAGTTTCAGTTGAACACATGCAAGGTAATAAACAACTTTTGGAGAACTGTGAGGCCACCAAAAAAGTATAAGATATAGCCCCAATTTAGTTGTAAGTATAACTTGATGTTACTTAGAAAATATACTTATGATTTTCAGGTCCTTGTAGATTCTAAAATGTTTAGGCACTGTGACTATAGTCCCTACAATAGCACCTGGTTACAGAAAACATTCTGAGATGTTGTCCATAGTTCTGAGTGGCAATTCAAGGATCCATACTGCCATGTGTGAGGTTCCTGCTTTCATCTACAGATCACATTTCCACACCTTAGTAGAAAGTCTACATAAATTGTTTTGAACCAAAACATTTCATCTTCTTATCAGATAGAGTTCTGGGGCTAGAGTCAAGAAGACTTGAGTCCGGTCTCAGATACTTATTAGCTCTGTGACCCTAGAAAATTCACTTAACCTCCATGTGACTCAGTTTCCTCAACTCTAAAAAAGGAATGATAATAGCACCTACCTTACAGGTCTGTTGTGAGGCTTAAATGAGATAATATTTATAAAGCACTTACTCAGTCCAGTGTTTAGCAAATAGTTGTTGGTTGGTTATTGTCCTTCATTCTCAAAGAGGACTAAAATAGCACTGTTATGTTGAGGTCAAGGTATAATGTCCAATTGTGGCTGATCAGACAAGCTCAGAAGGCTCTACCCCAGGTCGGACACAAATGGTCCATGTGAACATTTGGAGTGGAGATTTCTCTAAATTTGTGCATCTTACATTTCTTTTGATCTACTCCAACTCTGCTTTGCTCATACAATGCCTTCTTTGATGTGGGAATGCCATGGTGGGAAGTCTTATGGCAATGCCATACCCCACAACTGATTCCAAAATTCTTCAGAGAGACCTTGAGAGTGTCCTTGTATTGCTTCTTATGACTTCCAAGTGAGCTCTTACCTTGTGTGAGTTCTCCATAAAATAGTCTTTTAGGCAAATGTACATTTCACATTCTGACAATGTGGCCTGCCCACAAAACCAATACAGCCAGATTAGAAAGATTAGAAGGAAAGCAGAGGGGCAGCTAGGTGGTGCAGTGGATAAAGCACTGGCCCTGGATTCAGGAGGACCTGAGTTCAAATCCAGCCTCAGACATTTGACACTTACTAATTTGACCCTGGACAAGTCACTTAACCCCCATTGCTCTGGGGGGGAAAAAAAGGTTTTTTCTGATAAAAGCCTCATTTCTCAAATAAATGTAGAGAGAACTGAGTAAAATTTATAAAAATATGAATCATTCCCCAATTGTTGTTTATCCTTATTGCTTGAAGAGGACCAAAATGACATCACAATGTCAGGAATAACATATAGCGTGTCCAACTGTGGATGATAAGAGCAATATGAACTGGGAAGCTCTACCACGAGTCAGGTACAAATACAAATAGTCTCTATGGATGTTCAGAATGGAGATGCCTCTAAATTTGTACATCTCACATTTCTTTTGAACTAATTTTATTTTGCTTTGCTCATAGAGCACAGTGTCTTCTTTGATGCAGTCATGCCACGCTAGACAGTCCTTTGCCAGTGTTAGCCATGTCTCACAATCAAAACAAAGTTCTTCAGAGAGACCTTGAGAGTGTCCTTGTATCACTTCCTCTGACCTCCACGTGAGCATCTGCCTTGTGTCAGTTCTCTGTAAAAGAGTCTTTTAGGGAAACATATGTTGGGCATTTAAACAAAGTGGGCAGTCCATGGAGTTGTGATTCCTGCAGGAGAGTTTGAATGTTTGGCAGTTCAGCTTAAGAAAGGACCTCAGTGTCTAGCACCTTATTATGATAGATGACCTTCAGAATCTTCCTAAAACAATTCAAATGGAAGAAATTCAGTTTCCTGTCATGGTGCTGGTAGACTGTCCAGGTTTCACAGGCATACAACAATGAGGTCAGCACAGTGGCTCTGCAGACCTTCAGTTTGGTAGGCACCCTTTTCTCCCATACTTTCCTTCAGAGCCTCCCAAACATTGAGTTAGCACTGATAATGTACCCATCAATCTCAACTCTGTGTGTACATCCTTGGAAAATATACTGCCAAAGCAAATGAATCCACAGCATTCAAAATCTCTCCATTTGACATAACGGATGGTTCCATGTATGAATGGTGTGGTGCTGGCTGGTAGAGAAACATTTTTTTCCTTGGTGTTAATTGTTAGGCCAAAATTAGCACAAGCAGTAGAGAATCAATCCACATTTTGTTGCATCTCAGCCTTAGAGGCTACATTGAGTGCGCAATCATCTATAAACAAAAAGTTGTGCATCAACTCTCATTTCACTTTAGTCTTGTAGCCTTTTCAAGTTAAATATTTTACTGTCAGTGTGATAGCTGACCCTGAAGTTTTCATCCTCATTAAGGGCATCTGGCAACATTGCAGAAAGTATCATGCTAAAAAGCATAGAAGTAAGTAAGTAAGTAAGTACATAGCCCTGCTTCACTCCACTGGTGACTGTGAAAGCATGATAGCACTATCCATTAAATTCTGTCATGAAACTAATATACCATACTGAATTTCTCCAAGCAACCAAATTTTGCCATAATTTTTCATAAGCCCTCACAAAGGACAGTGTCGAAGGCTTTCGTTACGTCTACAAACATTGTGTACAAATTTCTGTTCTGCTCCTGGCATTTCTCCTGGAGTTGTTGAGCAGCATACACCAAATCCAACATTCCTCATCCCTTTCTGAAGCTACACTGGCTCTTGGGTAGGTGACCATGTTCCAGGTGAAGAATCAGCCTATTAAGGAGGTCTCTGGCAAGAACCTTGCCAGCAACAACTAAGAGAACCCTACCCCACACCTCCTGTGATTGTCAGAGGACAATATTTCCTTTATAGGCATGGACAATAGAAACATCCTTGAACTGGGAGATAACCTCTTGCCATATAACCCAAAACATTTCTGTCAGCTTTTATATAAGCATTGGGCTCCCTATCTTGTAAATCTCACCTGGAATAGAATAAGCACCAGGTGCTTTGCCACATGAGAGGAGCCTAATGGCATTCAAAACCACTTCTTCAGTTGGAGATTCTACTAGAGAGAGATTGACTTCACCCTGAGGTAAAGAGTTGAATGGCTTCATATTAATTGATGATAGTCTATTGAGAACACTATGGAAGTGTTCAGCCCATCTCTCCAAGATCACATCATCACTAAATCAAAGTGGCTCCATCAGCACTGAGTAGTTGAGATGCACCATAGGTCTTTGGCCCATAAATAGCCTTCCAGGCATCATAAAAGTGCTTCTGTTTGTTACTATCAGTGTAAAAGTGAATTTCATCTGCCTTCTTACTAAATTCAAGAACCCTGCATCTCTTTTGTTTTTTGTTTTTTGTTGTTTTGGGGTTGGGTTTTTTTGCATCTCTTTTGATGAAGCTAAATGCTGCCTTCTTAGAGACAGACAAACTATCCTGCTGGTAAACCCTGTGGATTCTTGTTCCTGTTCTTATTCCATTTAGCAGCTTCTGAATTTCCCTATCATTTTCATCAAACAACTCTTGATGTTTTCCAGCTTTCTGGCCCAAATGAATAAATATAGTTCTGTACACCAAATTTCCTAAAGCTTTTTTGTGCTTCACAGTTGCCAACCATGTTTTGGCTCAGCTTTCCCTTCAACTTAGCAACAAACTGTTCCCACTCAGAGAAGCACTCTAAGCTATTGACATTAAGTCTTCTGGTAAATACTTGGATATCTACCTGCCAAGACAAATCCAGGAACTATATGTCCATAACTATAAAACACTTTTCACACAAAAAAGTCAGATCTAAACAATTGGAAAAATATTAATTGTTTATGGACAGGTTGAGTCAATATAATAAAAATGACAATCCTACCTAACTTAATCTATTTATTTAATGCCATGCCAAACTATTAAAAATATTTTATAGATCTAGGAAAAATAATAACAAAATTCATCTGGAAGAACAAAAGCTCAAGGATATCATAGAAATCAATGAAAAGAATGTGAAGGAAGGTGAACTACCAGTACCAGATATCAAACTGTATTATAAAGCGGCAATTAGCTACAGGCTAAGAAATAGAGAGGTTAATTGGTGGAAAAGATTAAGTACAAATTACACTATAGTACATTACTATAGTAACCTAGTAGATGATAAACCCAAAGATCCAAGCTTTTGGAACAAAAGCTCATCATTTAACCAAAAACTCCTGGGAAAACTGGAAAACAATGTGGCAGAAACTAGGTATAGAACAACATCTCACACTGTATAATTCGTTACTTTCACATAATTCTCTTCACAATGATATTGTCTTTTAATGCCAATGTTTGCTGTGAGGGTGAAGTTTTATTGCATTTAAGTAAATAGGAGACAGTGTTGCTGGTGGGAAGTTCTTGAGATGCACAGGTCTTCAGTAGTAAGTAACCTTTACTGTTGTTTCTGATTCCATTCCTCCCAAGAACTCTCTACCAAGTCACCCAGAATCATAAGCTTGTCCTCTTTCTGCACATTGATGATAAGGATCTCTAGGTCCTCATAAAATTTTTCTTTTACCTCATCAAGGTTTGTTATGGTGAGAGCATATGCATTGAAGATAGTGGCATGACACTTTCCTGAAAGTAAATTGCATTGTCCTGAGCCTGTAATTCACTCCTTTTGATAGGCATATGAGTTTATTGATTAGATTAGTTTTGATTACAAAACCTATTCCTGCTTCACAGCACTGCTCATCACTGCCACCAGAAAAACATGCATCCAAGTCTGACTTCAGTAAGTTGGCCTTCATTCGCCAGACTTGTTTCACTCACGGCTTCTTGGAAGCAATACCTGCTAAGTTCTCTTACAATAAGAGCTATTTTTCTTTCAGGTATACTGGATTTTATGTTGTCCATAAGTGTGCACACTTTCCACGTACTGATGGTGAGTAGACTCCCTTTCACAAAAGTTTTTGTACATTTTTTTGTGTTTCAACCACAAGGTAGAATTCCCCACCTGCTGTGTAAAGCAGCCCAGGGTTGGGTGAAGCAGGCAATTTTTTCCTCCCACCAGGAAATGAGCAGTGTGGTACTTAAATAAGAATGCCCCAAAGAGTTGCCAAATTCCATTCCTGCATCAGTCCTATACAAAGATAACTCTATGGGGGCATCTAGATGGCGCAGTGGAAAGAGCACTGGCCCTGGATTCAGGAGGACCTGAGTTCAAATCTGTCCTCAGACACTTAATACTTAGTAGCTGTGTGACCCTGGGCAAGCCACTTAACCCCAATTGCCTCACCAAAAAAAAAAAAAAAACCAAGATAACTCTATGACCTGGGCCACCTATATGCAGGATTGTGACTATAACTTCCAGTGCATTTGCACCTGCTGTTTCATCACTTGCATGTCACCACAGGACTTTGAAGTAGGTAAAAATGGTAAAATTGTATGTTGAGTATCTTTTGACTTGTGCATAAATTGGATTTAAATGAGGCAGAGTTGCTCAAAGTTGTTGGCGTCATTCTCACTACCAGAGTCATCTGCGTCCAGCAATAGTCAAGCTGACTGGCAATGGCTCAGAATATAGTGGATGACCTTGGTGTCTTTGATGTCTAACCAAGTCCTAAATTCTGCATAGCACCTGCTTCAGCCATCTTCATGGCCATTAGAACAAATCTTTCTCATCTAGCCATTCCACCTGAGGAGTCTTCACATGCTTGGGATAAACACCCCCATAACTCAATGACAAGTTTGAGACTCCTCGATGACCCTTAACCTGGTTTAGCCCATCTGCCAAAACAGTTTTCCAGGATGTGGCCACTGTGCATGCTTCTTGGAGTCATGAGTGAGAATTGGGTAATTCAGGACACCAAAGGTGGAAAGTAGGTCTGAAAAGGGCTTGGCAGCCCGTCACACCAGGGGTACTAGTCTTCCCTGAACACACTACATCCCATTAAATAATGGGTGCTTAACAAAGATCAGTTCCCTTCCCTTCTCTCTCTTCTTATCAACTTTCTGATGAGCCTCTCCACATGTAATTAGATTTTCCCTTGAGCAACAATTCAATTTAATTCAGCAAGCATTTGTTACATGCCTACATGCAAAGGCATTGTGCTAAACCTTGGCACAAAAAAACCAAAATACATACAGAACCCATCACCAGGACTTACTCTGAGCCTTTCAAGGTTAACCTATCAGAATTGGTGCTCTGGTTCTAAGTGGAAAGTCAGAGGGAAGCTACTGTATCCATGTATCCCACTCCTCTATGAAGAAAAGGGAATGAATACTAACAATTAAGAGAACCATGAGAGATTGTACACAAGTTGAACCTTGAAAGAAACAAGGGATTTTAAGAGGGAAAGGTGCAGAGAGAGGAGAGGTAGAGAGATGGAGAGAGAAAAAGAGAAAGTAAATAGGGGTAACCTCAAAGGAGGGGGGGGGGGGTTCACGGGGGATGGGACAGCACACACACACACACACACACACACACACACACAGACTGAAATTTGAGCTTACACTACTACTCAAATATCTCTGCCGCCAGGCTTCCTTCAATACCAGCTACAGGAAGTCCTTCCCCTCTCTTAATTATTCCCTATTTATCCTGTACATAGCTTGTTTGTACAAAGTTATTCACATATAGTCTCCATTAGATTGTGAGCTCCTTGAGAGCAGGGACCCTCTTTTGCCTTTGTAGCCCCAATGCCTGCTTAATAAATGTTCATACTATGAGACCCTAAAGCACTATGTAAATGCTAATTGATTTTTTTTTGCTATTACTTGTTATTGTTATAATTTACATATTGTATTATATGAAGCTTAATGTCATATTACATATATTATTATTACAATTGATCCTGGAGATAATAAGAAGCCACTGGTGTAGTGGGGGAAGGGTTTAAATGATAAAATTGATTGTGAGGCATCCCAAAGAATAAAAGGGGGAAAAAAAGAATTGGTGCTCTGCTAGCACAGTCGTCAGGAACCTAGGGTCAGTTGCACAGCCCAGTGATGTTAACAGAGCAGGGCTTAATAAATAGGATAATATATCTTATAATAAAGTAACAGTCTTAGTTCCCAAACTAGTTCACTGAAGCCTACCTTTGTTCCCAAGGATATACCAGGATTATTATCCAGGAACCCTCTAAAAAATCTCAAGCACCTTCTCTCTGACCAAGACAACTAAATAGGAAAGTGCCACACCAATATTGACCCCATTATTATTGAACTGAAGAGGTTGACAGAAATGTTTTTTTTTTAAGTTGGAGGATCAAGATGATGATAGAAGGAGGGGGGGAGTTCAATAGGAACTACATCACTCTCTAGCCTCCTGAATTATTCTCAAAGGCTTAGAATGCCTTCCCCCTCCAGCTCCACAAGTCAGAGCCCTTGCTCATTCCTGCCTTCTCCAGGATGCCTTCGTAAATTGAAAGTTAGAATTAAAATGTGTCGGGGGCAGCTAGGTGGTACAGTGGATAAAGCACTGTCCCTGGATTCAGGAGGACCTGAGTTCAAATCTCACCTCAGACACTTGGCACTTACTAGCTGTGTGACCCTGGGCAAGTCACTTAACCCTCATTGCCCTGCAAAACAAAACAAAAAAGAAAATTAGTTTTGGGGCAGCTAGGTGGCGCAGTGGATAGAGCACCGGCCCTGGAGTCAGGAGTATCTGAGTTCAAATCCGGCCTCAGACACTTAACATTTACTAGCTGTGTGACCCTGGGCAAGTCACTTAACCCCAATTGCCTCACTTAAAAAAAAAAAAAAGGATTAAAATGTGTCTAATGACACAGCTGATATACATGCATATACACACACACATACTCACTGTCACTACTTCCCTTATTATGTGAATGTTTAATCCACTTTTTTCAGTCTTTAATATAATGTCATCCTTGTTCTCTTTTATGGGAAAATCAATACCATTGCCTTCCTAGTCATTACCTTTTGCATAGCCCCGTATTGGGCTGTAGAGCAGCTAGGAGAAGTAGAAAGTATGGTCCTTACTGGGTGGTATTAGGAGATAAAATCCATGTAGCCCAAGAAAGACCATAAGAACATTTAAATGTTAATATTACCAAGAAGTACAAGTGAATAGAGTACAAATTGATCAAAACGGGGTAAATTAGGTTTGCTTAGAGGAGAAGAAATATGGAACATTCAGAAGAGAGAACACACTTTAGCAAAGAAAATCCTGGAGAATGCCTAATTTAAGAAAGCAATTTATGCAAAAGTTCACAGAAAGGAACAAGAACATCATGTGTACTGAATAGGAAACAAATAAGAATGGACAATTTTTTTAATGAAAAAATATGCAAAAATCTGGGAATATATATATGAAGTGAAGCAAGGTAGCATGTAGCAATTACACAAGTTACAACTATGTAAAAATAATAATGGAAACAATTCCCCCCCAAAAAAAAGTGCAGAATAAAATTTCATGTATATGTTTTTAACAAATTTTAGATAATTTGGAGTTTGGTGTTTTATGAACTTTTTATTTTGCTAATTCATACTGTTTATCATTTAAAAGTTTAAAGATTTAAGTTTATCATTTAAAGGTCTAAAAAAAGTTTTAGAATAGCTGAATCATAGGTTCAATATAAAAATAACTAAAGATGACTATAAAATCCCTGCAGCCCATGCTCTCTGATTATCCCTCCTGAGCTCTCTTGACCTCCTGTCCCAAATTTAACTATCTCACAGAAGTTCCAACTAAAGCAGGTTAATTGTCTATATGGGGAATTCTCCTCATTAAGGTGATGAAGTTGTCTAGAGACTGAAGGCTCCAAGGAACTTAAAAAGACACCATGACTATGTGTTCCATTTTACATGATCTCTTCTATATGAAAAAGGAGCCAATTCCCAAATTTGGCTGGTGCAGGCACCATCTCCCTTCACCTGTTTTTTTCTTATAGTCCAAAGTCAGAGCAACAGATACCATCTCTTCAGCCATATATTAGAAGTGCCCTGCAGAGTTCTGAAGTAAACAAGGATTCACTTTCTGCAAAGAGATATTCACATGTGTGTTTGTATTTCTGCATATGTGTATTTATTATGTTATTTCAGGGTATGTATATTTATACATACATATGCAGGTAACAATATGGGTTCATTTTTATGTGTAATTAAGAATGCATATCAATGTGTGGGTGCTATTGTGCTGTTTTAAATGTTCACATGTACATGCTATGTGGGTTTGTATGATTGTTTTTCATGTTAGAATGTTGCCATATGCATTCATGGTTTTTGCGTATTTGTGTGGTTTTACATTATTGGTGAATATGTTTGTGTGGCTGTTTTATACACTTGAGATGAGACCAGGGAGGTAATCAGACACTTGAACAAGCAATGGAGTTTCTGTGTCTCTTTCTACAGGCACTTCCAAATACAAGAGAGCCTGGATATTTTATCTGCTGACCTGAAATAGAGGCAGGGGGGCTGAATAATATGAGGTTTTTGTGGTTCCTTCCTTCCCTAGAGGTCTGAAATCTAAGTCATGAGAAGGAGAAAGGAGACTAGGAAAAGTCAAGGCACATTGAGTTGGGAATTAATCAAAGAGAATCAAAGGAACATAAAAGACAAAGGAAAAATGAGAAAGGAGATAGAATAAAGGGTATGGAAAAGATACAGAATAAAGATCAAACAAAAGAGAAAGTTAAAAGGAAAAAGGAGAAAAAGAACAGAAAGGGTAGAAAGAGTTAAAGAACAAAAGAGAAAAATGTTGGAGGACAAAGTCCCCTCACCAGGAAAAGATTTTTTTCATAACATGAGAAAGAAGCTGATTCCTGGGTGTGCTTATGACAAACTGCCAGGAGACACAAAGTGCAGAAAAGTGTGAATGGCAAAAGAACAGTTGAAATGATCCAATCTCCCATCTTAAAGGGAAGCCAAAAATAAAAGGTTGCCCTCCTTTTCTATATACTCTCCCCTGTAGGGAGATGTCAAAGAAAAAGAAGATATAGTCCTTGCCTTGAATTGTTTAGAATCCATGGTCCAGACCTGTGATTTCATCATCATAGGGAACTCCTAGTGTGGAAATTTCCTCCACCTATGCAGATCAGGCCCCTATTCTTAACTTATAATCATAAAGAGTTCTCTGGAACACTGAGGGGATAAGCAAATTGTCCGTGTTCACATAGTATGTGTCACAAACAAGACTTTGGCCCAAGTCTCCTGACTTCGAGTCCAGCTCTCTACATCATGCTGCCTTTCATTTACAAAACACATATTGGGAGACAAAACACAAACAGGAGATGAAATTATTATGAAGAAATATGTCAACATGTACAAATGAATACAGTTCATAGAACACAGAACTGAAGAATCAAGGAAAGCCTTCTGAAGGAGAAACAATAGAAATGGCATTCATGTATCCCCTTCAATGTTCCAACTCATATGGGGTGATATAGGGAGTATACCCTTCTCCCTCATAAAATTACAAAATCTTGTAGTTGAATCCCGAGGAGCATCTAAAACTATCCATGCTTGAACCAGAATCCACTCTACAATATTCCCATCCAGCTTTTGCTTAGTCTCTCAAGAGGTAATGTTTTCCACTCTGGGACAGCTCTAACTATAAAAAAATAAAAAATAAAAAAATTTTTAAAAACTTTCTATGAAGCCAAAAAGATCTTATCAAACACTTTCACCCATTACTCCTTGTTCTGCCCTCTGGTGCCAATAAAAACCATATAATACCTCTTCCATATGAAAGCCCTTCCAAATAAATGGTGGCAAAAGGAAGGAGAACTAAGAAAGATCCATGTTCCTGGAGTACCAAGAGAACTACTTGTTATAAACAGGGACAGGGAGGATGGCAGAATTCAATGGTGATATTTCTTGTCTTGGCTCTCAGGGAAACATGTTGGTTGACTGTTCACATACTAGATCTCAATTTTTTCTTCAGCTTTGATGGAACAAAAAAGTCCTTTGACTTTTTTAACTTTCCCCATCCAAAAAAAAAAAAAAAAAGCCTAACAGAAACTAATAGGAAGAATGAAACTGCTTTGGATCAGATACTTACAAAGATAGCAGAAATAGAAACATGCTCACATTATCAGTATTGCTTCTATGATAATGAAAGGTAAGATGGCATAATAAAAAGAGTCAATATACTATACGTCAAAGAACTTGGATACTTGTCTTGGATCTTCCTATGAACTGGTCACCATGTATAAACTCTTTATGACTCAATTTCCTCATCAGGGAATTGAAGGTTATACCAAAATACCCACCCACACCCACAGGAATACTGCAAAGATCTACTGGAATATCATGTGTGAATGTGCTTCATAAAACTGTAGAGGACTATATAGGTTGTTGGGTTTGGGGTTTTTTAGTTTGTTTGTTTTTTCAGTCTAAACCTGTGATTTTATCAGTCAATGGAAAACTACCAAAATAGAAATTCCTATTATGCTGAAGAAGAAACTTTGTCTAGTTTATCATTGTAAAGAATTACTTTAAGTGCTAATTTAGTCATGGTCACAGCTAACCTGTGTCAGAAGCAGGGCTTCTTGATTCAAAGACCACACTTCTCTGTTTCTCTTCATAAATATATATATATATATATGTTTTTAATTACTATTACACAAGAAACCATATGCTTGTAAACCAGACTTTGAAAACTGTTCTACAATAAGCATTTGCATTTATGATTCCAGTCCCTAACTCACTGTTTACCATGCTATACTTCCATTTACTCCTCTGTATGATGCTAGCAGCATCTGCCACCATTGTATACTTTGAGGACACAGTGAATAAGGTAATACTATAGAAAACAAACACATGAAGTCTTGGGGAATAGAAGTATTTAGAACATACCCATGAAAAGTCAGGTGCTGTGAAAGTGCAGTATCAAAATAAGCCTAACACCAGTCAGTGGTAGAAACAATAAAGCCACACTGTAGAAATCTGAATAATTTGGTTCTCCTAGTGAATGGTGAGTGTAGGTCACAATATCCATTCATGTAATTCATTGAGGACCAAAAAAGTGCAAGGTATTTTTAAGCAGGAAAAATCAATAATGAGAGATACCTTTTATCAGCAAGGAATAAGATGCATGAAATGTAAAATGAGTTATAGCTCCTAATTTGCATTATTATGAAATCATAGCATATTTATAATTCTTTTTCTGTGATGAACAGTTTATTACAGAAACAGTAGCAATGTTTAACATGTATCTGGGTTCATTCATGATAATAATCACTAGTCTTTTTAAAAAAATTACTATCTTCACCACTTCCTTGCCAACTGTCCCCTGATTTTGCCAACAAAAACCTAGTTTTCATCTGTTTGACCTCAAAAAGCCAAAAGATACAAACAATGAGCCTTGAAATTGCTCCATTAAAAATTCATGTTTTGGGGGCAGCTAGGTGGCACAGTAGATAAAGTAACAGCCCTTTATTTGGGAGGAGTTGAGTTCAAATCCTACCTCAGACACTTGACACAAACTGTGGGACCCTAGGCAAGTCACTTAACCCTCATTGCCCCACCAAAGAAAAAAATATTCGTGTTTTATCCAGGTGCCCCCCCCCCAAGAAAATAATCCTTTGGTATAAATTCCCCAGAAGTCTCTTTTAAAACGCAAATAGTACCAGCATCATAGCATACTGAAAACAAAGCTGGAATTGGATTCAAGAAACCTGAGTCCTAACCCAGACACTTAACTAGTAGTGGCACCTGTGCTAAGATAATTCCCTTCTTTGAACCTCAATACTTTCACCTCCTATTGTTGGGGAAATTGTTCCCATGAGGGCTACAGAAATGCTTCTTATGAAGGAGTCTTAGAACAGGGGAAAACAGACACAGAAATGGGAGGTGGGGTGGGGGAAGGCAAAGTGCCAACATTCACTTGAGCATTGCGTAGGGTTGGGCTTGTGACCACTGGTCTTAAGTAACTCAGACTCTTCCTTGGCACCCTCTTCTTCGCCCAGCCCCCGGGGAATTTGTGACGCAATGTCCACCAACACCTCAGGGGTCGTAACAGATTTCATCCTCCTGGGCTTCTCTCACCTCATGGGTTTCCAGGGTCTCCTCTTCACCCTCTTCCTCACCATCTACCTGCTCACCGTGGTTGGCAACCTCCTCATCGTGGCCCTCGTCTCGGTGGACGCCAAGCTTCATTCGCCCATGTACTTCTTCCTCCGCATCCTCTCTGCTCTGGAGATCTGCTACACCTCGGTCACCGTCCCGCTCGTGCTCCATCACCTCCGGACTGGGCGGCGCCGGATCCCAAGAGTTGGCTGCGCCCTCCAGATGTTCTTCTTCCTCTTCTTTGGGGCTACCGAGTGCTGTCTCCTAGCCGCCATGGCTTACGACCGTTACGCAGCCATCTGCACCCCACTCCGCTACCCGCTCCTGCTGAACCGCCGAGTGTGCCTGCAACTGGCTGCTGGAGCCTGGACCTGCGGGGCGTTGGTAGGGCTTGGCCACACCTCTTTCATCTTCTCTCTGACCTTCTGTGGGCCCAATACAATCCCTCACTTCTTCTGCGAGATTCAGCCAGTGCTACAGCTAGTCTGTGGAGACACGTCCCTGAACGAGCTGCAGATCATTTTGGCCGCCGCCCTCATCATCCTCTGCCCCTTTGGACTGATCCTGTTCTCATACGGTAAGATCCTAGCCACGATTCTACGGATTCCATCTGCTGCAGGCCGCCGCAAAGCCTTCTCCACCTGCTCCTCACATCTGCTCGTGGTTTCCCTGTTCTACGGCACAGCCATTTTCATCTACATTCGCCCTAAGGCCAGTTATGACCCGACCACTGATCCACTGTTGTCTCTCTTCTATGCGGTGATTACTCCTATCCTCAATCCTGTCATCTACAGCCTTCGGAATGCTGACGTCAAGGCAGCCCTCAAGAGGATGCTCAAGAAGATAGGTTCCAAAGAGATCTAGGGCAGCAGTGGTCATCACCCAGCATCAGTGGAATCTTGTAGAGTAAAAAGAACCAGAAAAAAAAAAGTTACCACCACCACCAGAACACCTAACCTGCCGGGGTGGACACAGTCTCTTGACCTTGGGAATTCATGACTTTGATGTGGAAGACTGTGGATCTGTCTTTGAAAATGCCTCAGACTGAGGAAAGTACGATAAACATAAAGAATTAGGATCAACCAGCTACTAAAAAGTATGTCTCTAAATAACCCTTCTTATTAGCTGTTGTACACAATGCTGTATGGAGCTATTTATTTTTAATTAATTGAGATGTTTTGTTACCAAAGAAGTAATACATTCCCTAGCTCCCATAATAATTATAAATGACATTTATATAATTTTTATAATTTATACAACCCAGGGAATGATGGCATGCTGTTATTATTCCCATTTCACATGAGGAAAGTGATGTGAAATGACTTGTCCCACTTCCCACAATTAGTAAGTGGTATAACCCATACTCCAAGTACAGTGGTCCACTACATCAAACCTTCTCTCCATTTCAGGGATTCTTAAACTGGGGTCCGTGCATTTTTTTTAACTTTGATAACTGTATTTCAATACAACTGGTTTCCTTTCAAATCTTGTGTATTTTACTTTAGGCATTTAAAAACATTCTGAGGAGTTCATGGGCTTCACCAGACCATCAAAGAGATGTGTCACACACACACACACACACACAAAGTTAAGAACTCTTGATTTCAGAGTCTATAACTATAAGAAAAGAGACCTCTATAGAAGGGGTGAACTGAAATCTTACATGCTCACTTTACCCTGGGGAGCTGCTATTATTTAGCATGAAGTGATAGAAAGCTAAAAGACTCAGGAACTAATGGTGGCACTAAAATTTGTTGACCAGCAAAAGACCCTGAGAGAATCAAGCACAGAACAGGGAAAGTTCAGGATGGAAGACAGAGGAAGTCTGATGGCAGAAGGGAAAGGCAAAAAAAAAGAGATACAAAAATAACATTAGGGAGGTAAAAACAGCAAGATTTGGCAACTAGTAGTATATATGGCGTAAGTGAAAGAAAGGAGTCAAGGATGAATGATGCTGAGATTGCAAACCTGGTCATTGTGAAGTTCAGAAAGATGGGTTTGGAGGAAAAGGAAATGACTTCTATTTGGAGCATGCTGATACCTATGGTACATCCAGTTCAAAATGCCAATTAAGCAGTTGGTGAATCAAGACTGGAGCTCAATAGAGAGATAAGAGTAAAAGATAAATAGAAGAGAAAGAGACAGGAGGTGGGGAAGAAGTCTGGAAGTCACCAAAATAGACATGATAAGCCAATTTGAGCTGATGAGGTCACCAAATCAGAGAGTAAAGAGGACAGGGTGTGGACAAAGCTTTGGTATGCATTCACATTTAGGGAATGGGATATGGATGATGGCCTAGAAAGAAGAATGAGAAGAAGTGGTTAGGCAGGTAGGAGAACCAAAAGGGAGCAATGTTACAAAGACCCAAAGAAAAGAATTTATCAGGAGAGGTTGTCCCGATGTTGTCCATAAGATTGTAAAGTCCTTGAGGGCAGGGACTGTGTTCTGACTCTTTTCCTATCCTCAGGACTTAGCACAATGCCTGGCACATAGTAGGTGCTTAATGAATGTTTACTTAGTGACTTATTGAAATATTTCAGAGATGTCAGGAAACATGAGAATTGAGAAAAGGTCATTTCATCAGATGCAGCCATAGAGTCCATGGGTAAGTTTGGGAAAAGCAGCTACATTTAAAGAGTTGAGAAATGAGTTACAAGAAGGAAAGAGAAGCAATGCATGTAAACAGGATTTTCCAGAAGTTTCAATGAGAAACTATAGAAAACAATAGCTAGAGCAGATCATAGGGAGGATTTTACAAAAGTATGTTTTAAGGATGGGGGGTTTGGGGGACCTTTTGCCATGACTGCTTTCAAGTGAGGTGATAGAAATATTGCAAGCCTCCAGGTAGGGTCAAACTTAACAGGTACTTCCACTATCTGGTGGCCTTAGTGTCTTTTCTCCCTGCATAGATTATCATGTGACTGAAAAAGAAAATGGTGCCTCCCAGGATTCAGAAGGACTTGAGTTCAAATCCGACCTCAGATGCTTGACACTTACTTTCTGTGTGACCCTGGGCAAGTCACTCAACATTCATTGGCCCACCGTCCCCCCAAAAAAAAAGAATGAGGAAGAGGGGTATATTTGTAGATGGCAAGGAAGGTCCCAGTAAATAGAGAGAAATTGAGGATTAGACAGGAACTGATTGTGAAAGAAATCTGCTGGAGAAATGAGAAGTAATGGGACCAAAGGTATATGACCTTGGTAAGTCATTTAACTATTTACTAGAGAAAAGGTGGAAGAAAAGGGGATAATGTCAAGAGATTATGAGCTCAGATGCAAATTGAGATTTTTGAGAGGGACATGGCCGATATGAGAATTTTATAACAAGGCATTTGTTTTTCTTGCTTTCTCAATAGGGTGGAAGAGAGAAAGAAAAGATTTTTATTTGAGAATAAAATTTTCTTTCTTAAATAAGAGAATATGAGCTCTGGGAAAAAGAGACAAGGGAACTCATAGTGAATGGTCTCTAGTTTCTAAGTAAAGTATGAGACAAAGTCCTCAGCTGAGAGAGTTGGGGAAGGGGTGTTACAGGAAGCTTGAAGAGAGAAGAGGTTTGGAATAGTTACTGTGGGGATGAGATAGCAAATTAGTGAGGGGTAAAAGGACCTATTTGCTTCAGAGAAAGCCAGTGGAGAATAGAAAACAAAAAATTGTAGTGGACCTAAACAAAGTGTGACTTCCTCCAGCTCCATTGAGGAGGTGGATGTCCCTCTGATGAAGCTCTGTGCTCTATTATCTCAACAAGTTGATTGGAGAACTTATCAAATTGATCACTAAGGTTCCCCAATGATCCCCTGTCAACTGCCTGCTGGACTTTATTTGGATATTCCATGATCAAGTCATGATGACTAAAACCAAACTCAATATGTCCTCCACAACCAACCATTCCCCCCCCCCAACAAAACAAAACAAAACAAAAAACAGCATTCTCTCTCCTAACTTTCTTAGCAGTCTTCTAGTCAACCAAGTTCAAAACTTCAACTTCTTTAGACCCTCTCCTTTTTTTTGTCTCCTATATTCAATCAGTCATCAAATTTTGTGTCTTAAATCAGTTCCCTCCTTACCATTCCTACTGTCACTTTACACCTGGCCTACAATAATATAAATAAGTATTAGAAAAGAAAAAAATTTTTAAATACACAATCTGAAAGTTAAAAGAACCTAACGCTTTATATGGTCCAGTCCATATGTATAGCATAATCTACTTAATGGTATAACAATAGTAACTAACATTTATATAGTCCTTTAAGGCTTACCAAACACACTATAAATATGATCTCATTTTACCTATAAGGAAACTGAGGTTGAGCAATTAAGTTACTTGACCAGGGTCACACAGCTAGATTTGAACTCAGGTCTTCCTGACTCCAGGTCCAGCACACTATCCACTGTACCACCTAGCTACCTCCCCAGCAAATGTTTATATATCCTTTGCTTGAAGATCACTAGGTAGTACCAAGCCTGGAGTCAGGAAGACTCATCTTCCTGAGTCCACATCCAGCTTCAGACACTAGGGTGAGGAAATAATGGGTTGGGGGGAGGGGGGAGGGCCAGAAGGCCCCCACTCAAGGGCCTAACTCAGGAGCCTTGCCTGATCTCTTTCAGAGCCAGCCCAGAATCAGTAAAGTTGAAGCTAGGACTCTGAATAAAGACAATAGAGATTAAAACCACACCTACCTGAAAGCCTTTCCCCTCAGAGAGTCTATCCTCTGGACTCGGACCTCAGCATCCATTTTAATATGGACCACCCTCAAGTCCAGTAAACCAATAGATTTGAATGATGCTAGCCAATTAGCTTTGAGCAGTATATAAGGGCTGTCTTTCCTCTGCACCACAGGGAGCTTAAGATCTCTCACACAATCTCTTGGCCTGAGACAAAGGAGGAGGCAGACACACTGCCCTGGCTCTCTTCTTTATCTAACTAGGTATGTAGGGCTTCTGAACTTTTGGAGCCATGTGCTCTTTACTGACATTTAATATGCTTTAATAAATGCTTAATGCCAAAGACTAGGGATATAGCCTCTAATTTATAAGTAACAATATATTAGAAACCCGAGCTAAGTTCCCTAAAACCTAGAACAGAGACAGGCACCCTCATATATTTTCAAATGACATACTAGCTGTGTGATCCTAAGCAAGTCATTTAACCCTTTTTGCCTTAGGTCCTCATCTGAAAAATGAACTCGAAAAGGAAATGGCAAACAACTCTAATATCTGTGCCAAGAAAACCCCGGGGACAACTAGGTGGCACAGTGGATAGAGCACCAGCCCTGGAGTCAGGAGTACCTGAGTTCAAATAGGGCCTCAGACACTTAACACTTACTAGCTGTGTGACCCTGGGCAAGTCACTTAACCCCAATTGCCTCATTTAAAAAAAAAGGAAAACCCCAAATTGCGTCATAAAGAGTCAGATATGACGGAACAACAGTAGGAACAAGTAAAGGAAGAGATTCTCATAAAACCCCAAGTCCATTACACCTTGGAACACTACACTTAGTCATTTTTTTTCTTATATCAGTCCTAAAATACTCCTTTCCAACTTTCATCCATCACTCATAGTGTTGTCCTCTAATGCCAAGAAGAAGAAGCATAATTCCTTTTCTACAATACAATCCTTCAGATATTTGAGCACATCCATTATGTCATTCCTACACCTTCTCTTCTCTAGGTTAGAGATGCAAAGTTCCTTCCGTTCTCATAAGGAAAGGAATTGATGGCTTTCACTGTCCTGCTTATTTGTCTCCTTACCCTCCAGCTTATTAAGATACTTCATAAAATGGGATATGCAGCACTTAACATAATACCCAAGATGTGTTCTGCCAAGGCAGAGTATAGCAAAACTATCACCTCTTTATTCCTAAAAGTTATGCCTCTCAAAGCAGGCCACAATTTCATTAGCTTTTTTTGTTGTTGCTATGTAATAATAACTAACATTTATATAGTACATTAACATTTCTAAAGAGCCTTACACACTTACTTATTTGATCATCACAACAACCCTGTGAGTAATTTGCTATTATTATCTTTATCTTACAGATGAGGAAAACAAGGTTGAAAGAGGAAAGGGATTTGCCCAGAATCACATAATGAGTAATTGTCTGAGAAAGGATTAGAACTCAGGTCTTTCTGATTCCAAGTCCAGCACTCTCTGCTATGCCAGCCAGCTATGTCACACAATTGATGCATACTAAGCTTACAAACCCAGAAATTCCAAATTTTGCTCAGAAAATATCTGTCCAGCCAACAATCTCTTTTGATTATTGCTCTGTAATCCAATATACTAGTTTTCCCTCCAATCTTTATGTCCTCTGTAGATTAGGTAAGCATGCCTTCTATGTCCTTATTGGTTCCAAAGGTTTGTCATGCCCGGATGGGAGTGGGGATAAACTCCCACTCTCTATAAAATGCTCCAATAGCCTGCGTCTCAAATAGCCTCTGAAAACCGAAGCCCAACTCCTGGACTTCTCTTGGCAGAACTGAAGGTGAGTCACTGGCACCTTAAAACCAGTTGCTTCAGCAGGTGGGGCTCATTAGCCTTGGCAGGCAACCCACCTAGGGGAAGGAAAGCCTGATTTTAAACCTCCACTGCCTTGTGGCTATATCCATATATGGGAAAGGCTTCAGGAGTTAACCCGAGGAAAAGTCAGGAGTCGGAGTCCCTTAGGCAGTTGGATGTTGGACATCACATCCCTCTGGCAACTCCTGCAGTGGCACTGGTGCCAAACTATATTGGCTCTGCCTCTCCTTTGGATCCACCAATGTCACGGAGAGGGAAAACCTGCTGCATGGGCAACAGCTTGTTTTGCATATTGATCTGCCCAGGCCAGTGCCCTGGAGAGGACACTCCAGCTACTCCTCATAGGGTAGATACAACACGGGATGCGGCAATTACCGGTTCTAAGTCACTCAGGAGCTGCAGCTCCCATATCAGACTGCATAGCCACACGGTGGCCTGTGGCTCTTCAAGGTGCTGATCCATGGTCGTCTGAGACTGGTGGAGGCCTACTAGTACTACTACTATGTCCTTATTGAAGACCCTGAGGGCTGGGGGTGGGGGTGGGGCAAGGAGGGAAGTGTTGAACAGCAGAGGGTCAAGGGCAGATCCCTAGGGCACTCCAATTAAAAACTTCTCTCCAATTTAACACTGACACATTAATAATCTTTGGATTCAATAATCCAACTACTTCTAAAATCTCTCCATCTTCTTCACAAGGATAGCATGAGAGTTTGTCAGATGCTTTGCTAAAATCAGTGTAAATGATTTGCACTGAATTCCATTGAAAGACCCATCTAGTTACTTTATCAAGAAAATGGGATATTAGGAGGCAGAGAGGTGGAAAAAAAAACTATTAAAATAGAGGGAAAGAAAGGAGGGGTGAACATTGTTTCAACCCTACTCTCATTAGATTTGATTCAAAGAGGGAATAACATATACGTTCACTGGGATAAAGAAACTTAGCTCATTCTTTAGGGAAGCAAAAGGGGAAGGGAAAGGGGAGGACTGATAGAAGGGAGGACAAAAGCAAGGGAGAAAAGGATAAAGATAAGAGAGGGGAGTGATAAAAAGGGAGGGCAGATTGGGGGAGGCAGGGGTAAGAAGTAAAGCGTTGGTGAGGAGGAATAGGGTGAAAGAAGGGGGGGAAAGTACAGAGGGGGTAAACAGAATGGAGGGAAATAGACAGTCAGTAATAATAACTGTGAATGTGAATGGGATGAACTCTGCTATAAAATGGAAGCAAATTGCAGAGTGGATTAAAAACCAGACTCCTACAATATGCTGTTTACAAGAAACACATTTGAAGCAGATACACACAGGGTAAAGGTAAAAGGCTGGAGCAGAATATATTATGCTTCAGCTAAAGTAAAAAAAAGCAGGGGTAGCAATCCTTATCTCAGACAAAGCGCAGGCAAAAATAGATCTCATTAAAAGAGATAAGGAAGGAAATTACATCTTGCTTAAAGGTACTATAGATAATGAAGTAATATCAATATTAAATATGTATGCGCCAAGTGGTATAGCATCCAAGTTCTTAGAGGAGAAGTTAAATGAGTTACAAAAGGAATTAGACAAGAATACTATACTAGTGGGGGACCTGAATCTCCCACTCTCAGAATTAGATAAATCTAGCCAAAAAATAAATAAGAAAGAAGTGAATGAGGTGAATAGATTACTAGAAAAGTTAGACATGATAGATGTCTGGAGAAAATTGAATGGAGATAGAAAGGAATATACCTTTTTCTCAGCAGTACATGGCACATTTTCAAAAATTGACCATGTATTTGGGCACAAAAACATCATAGTCAAATGTAGAAAGGCAAAAATAGTAAATGCATCCTTCTCAGATCATGATGTAATAAAAATTACATGTAAGAAAGAGCCAGGGAAAAGTAGAATGAAAATCAATTGGAAACTAAATAATTTCATTCTAAAGAATGAATGGGCCAAACAAGAAATCATAGAAATAATCAATAACTATATCCAAGAGAATGACAATAACAAGACAACATACCAAATTCTATGGGATGCAGCCAAAGCAGTGCTTAGGGGAAAATTCATAGCTCTAAATGCTTACATGAATAAAAAAGAGAAAGAGGAGATTAATGAATTGGGCATGCAACTTAAAAAGCTAGAAAAAGATCAAATTAGAAATCTCCAATTAGATACTAAACTAGAGATCCTGAAAATTAAAGGAAAAATTAATAAGATTGAAAGCAAAAAAACTATAGAATTAATCAATAAACCTAAGAGCTGGTTTTATAAAAAAAAAACAATAAAATAGATAAAATATTAGTTAATTTGATTTAAAAAAAAGAAAGAAGAAAACCAAATTACCAGTATCAAAAATGAAAAGGGTGATGTTACCACCAATGAAGTGGAAATTAAATCAATAATTTTGCCCAACTGTATGCCAATAAATTTGACAATCTAAATGAAATGGATGAATATTTACAAAAATACGAACTGCCCAGGTTAACTGAAGAGGAAATAAAATCCTTAAATAAACCCGTATTAGAAAAAGAAATTGAACAAGCCATTAATGAACTCCCTAAGAAAAAATCCCCAGGGTCAGATGGGTTTATGGGTGAATTTTACCAAACATTTAAAGAACAATTTATTCCAATATTATACAAATTATTTGGAAAAATAGGTGAAGAAGGAGTTCTACCAAATTCGTTTTATGACACAAATATGGTGGTGATACCAAAACCAGGCAAAGCAAAAATGGAGAAAGAAAATTATAGACCAATTTCCCTAATGAACATTGATGCTAAAATCTTAAATAAGATATTAGCAAGGAGATTACAGCAAGTGATCACCAGGATAATACACTATGACCAGGTGGGATTTATACCAGGAATGCAGGGCTGGTTCAACATCAGGAAAACTATTAACATAATCAACCACTTCAATAAGAAAACCAACCAAAATCATATGATTATCTCAATAGATGCAGAGAAAGCTTTTGACAAAGTACAACACCCATTCCTAATAAAAACACTAGAGAGTTTAGGAATAGGTGGAGCTTTCCTTAAAATAATAAACAGTATCTACCTAAAGCCATCAGCAAGTATTATATGCAATGGAGATAAATTAGAGGCCTTCCCAATAAGATCAGGAGTGAAACAGGGATGTCCATTATCACCCCTATTATTTCATATTGTACTAGAGCATTTTTTCATATGGGAATAGATAGCTTTGGTTTCTTCATCAGAAAACTGCCTGTTCATGTCCTTTGACCATTTCTCAATTAGGGAATGACTTGGATTCTTATAAATTTGATTTAGTTCTCCATATATTTTAGAGATGAGGCCTTTATCAGAAGTACTGGCCACAAAAATTGTTTCCCAGCTTTCTGCCTCCCTTCTAATTTTGAATGCATTGCTTCTGTTTGTACAAAAATTTTTAAATTTAATTTAATGTAATAAAAATCATCCATTTTGCATTTTATAATATTCTCTATCTCTTGTTTGGTCATAAACTGTTTTCCTTTCCTCTCCTAATTTTCCTATGGTATCACCTCTTATGTCTAAATCATGTATCCATTTTGACCTTATTTTAGTATAAGGTGTCAGATGTTGGTCTATGCCTAATTTCTGCCATACTATCTTCCAGTTTTCCCAGCAGTTTTTGTCAAATACTGAGTTCCTATCCCAGAAGCTGGAGTCTTTGGGTTTATCAAACACTACATTACTAGTGTCATTTACTACTGTGTTTCCTGTGCCTAGCCTATTCCATTGATCCTCCACTCTATTTCTTAGCCAGTACCAGATAGTTTTGATGACTGCCACTTTATAGTAAAGCTCCAGGTTTGGTACCACTAACCCACCTTCCTGTGATTTTTTTTTCATTATTTCCCTGGATATTCTTGATTTTTTGTTTTTCCAGATGAATTTTGTTATTATTTTTGTTATTATTTTTTCTAGCTCTATAAAATAATTTTAGGTAGTCTGATTGGTATGGCACTGAATAAGTAGTTAATTTGAGGTAGCATTGTCGTTTTTACTATATTATATGAAAAAATGCTCTAAATCTCTAATGATTAGAGAGATGTAAATTAAAACAACTGAGGTACCACCTGACACCTATCAGATTGGCTAAAATTACAAAAAAAGGAAAATAATAAATGTTGCAGAAGCTGTGGAAAAATTGGAACACTAATGAATTGTTGGTGGCGCTGTGAACTGATCCAACCATTCTGGAGAGCAATTTGGAATTGTGCCCAAAGGGCTATAAAGCTGTGCATACCCTTTGACCCAGCAATACCACTTTGGGGTCTTTTTCCCAAAGAGATCATGGAAAGGGGAGAAGGACCCACAGGTACAAAAATATTTATAGCTACTCTTTATGTGGTGGCAAGGAATTGGAAGTTGAGGGGATGCCCATCAATTGGGGAATGGCTGGACAAGTTGTGGTATATGAATACAATGGAATACTATTGTGCTGTAAGAAACAATGAGCAGGAGGAGTTCAGAGAAACCTGGAGGGTCTTGTGTGGGCTGATGATGAGTGAGATGAGCAGAACCAGAAGAACATTGTACACAATATCATCAACATTGTGTGTTGATCTACTGTGATGGACTATATTCTTCTCACCAGTGCAATGATACAGAAGAGTTCCAGGGAACTCATGATAGAAGAGGATCTCCAAATCCAGGAAAAAAAAGAAGAACTGTGGAGTATAGATGCTGAATGAACCATACTATTTCTTTTGTTTTTTGGTGCTGTTGTTTTTCTATTTTGAGGTTTTTCATCATTGCTCTGATTTTTCTCTTATAACATGACTAATGAAGAAATATGTTTAATGTTATTATGTACATACACACACACACACACACACACACACACACACACACACACACACACACACACACACATATATATATATAACCTATATCAGATTACCTGCTGTCTAGGGGAGAGGGGAGGGAGGGGAAGGAGTGAGAAAAATCTGAAATTGGAAAGCTTGTATAAACAAAAGTTGAGAACTAGCTTTACATGTAACAGGAAAAAAAAATAAAGTACTTTATTAAAAAAAAGAATCGGGGGCAGCTAGGTGGCGCAGTGGATAAAGCACCAGCCCTGGATTCAGGAGTACCTGAGTTCAAATCCGGCCTTGGACACTTGACACTTACTAGCTGTGTGACCCTGGGCAAGTCACTTAACCCCCATTGCCCCACCAAAAAAACCCCAAAAAAACCAAAACAAACAAAAAAGAATCCATGGCGTAATCAACAGTGAATAACAGCTCACCTCAGCAATACAGTGATCCAAGATGATACCAAAGGACTCATGATAAAAAATGCTATACACATCCAGAGAAAGAACTGATGGAGTCTGATTGCAAACCCAAGCAGACTATTTTTGCTTTCTTTACCTTTTTCATGTTTTTTCCCCTTTTGGTCTGTTTTTCCCCCACAACATGATTAATATGGAAATATGTTTTACTTGATTGTATATATTATAACATATTTAAAATTCTTACCTTTTTAGGGAGAAGGGAGGGGAGGGAAGGCAAGGAGAAAATTTGAAACTCAAAAAAGTTTTTAAATGAATGTTAAAAATTGTCTTTACATGTAATTTGAAAAAATAAAATACTATTTTTAAAAAATAAAAAATATATTGTACTAGAAATGTTAGCTTTAGCAATCAGAGAAGAGAAAGGAATTAAAGGAATTAGAATAGGCAAGGAGGAAACAAAACTATCACTCTTTGCAGATGATATGATGATATTACTTAAAGAATCCTAGAGAATCAACTCAAAAATTACTTGAAACAATTAACAACTTTAGCAAAGTAGCAGGATATAAAATAAATCCACATAAATCATCAGTGTTTCTATACATGACCAACAAAGTCCAGCAGCAAGAGATAGAAAGAGAAATTCCATTTAAAGTAACAGTAGATAATATAAAATACTTGGGAGTCTACTTGCCAAGACAAACCCAGGAACTCTATGAACACAACTACCAAACACTCTTCATACAAATCAAATCAGATCTAAATAATTGGAAAGATATCAATTGCTCATGGATAGGCAGAGCTAATATAGTAAAAATGACAATGCTACCTAAATTAATTTACTTATTCAGTGCCATACCAATCAGACTACCTAAAAATTATTTTATAGAGCTAGAAAAAATAATAACAAAAATAATAACAAAATTCATCTGGAAAAACAAAAAATCAAGAATATCCAGGGAAATAATGAAAAAAAAATCACAGGAAGGTGGGTTAGTGGTACCAAACCTGGAGCTTTACTATAAAGTGGCAGTCATCAAAACTATCTGGTACTGGCTAAGAAATAGAGTGGAGGATCAATGGAATAGGCTAGGCACAGGAAACACAGTAGTAAATGACACTAGTAATGTAGTGTTTGATAAACCCAAAGACTCCAGCTTCTGGGATAGGAACTCAGTATTTGACAAAAACTGCTGGGAAAACTGGAAGATAGTATGGCAGAAATTAGGCATAGACCAACATCTGACACCTTATACTAAAATAAGGTCAAAATGGATACATGATTTAGACATAAGAGGTGATACCATAGGAAAATTAGGAGAGGAAAGGAAAACAGTTTATGACCAAACAAGAGATAGAGAATATTATAAAATGCAAAATGGATGATTTTTATTACATTAAATTAAATTTAAAAATTTTTGTACAAACAGAAGCAATGCATTCAAAATTAGAAGGGAGGCAGAAAGCTGGGAAACAATTTTTGTGGCCAGTACTTCTGATAAAGGCCTCATCTCTAAAATATATGGGGAACTAAATCAAATTTATAAGAATCCAAGTCATTCCCCAATTGAGAAATGGTCAAAGGACATGAACAGGCAGTTTTCTGATGAAGAAACCAAAGCTATCTATTCCCATATGAAAAAATGCTCTAAATCTCTAATGATTAGAGAGATGCAAATTAAAACAACTCTGAGGTACCACCTGACACCTATCAGATTGGCTAAAATTACAAAAAAGGAAAATAATAAATGTTGCAGAAGCTGTGGAAAAATTGGAACACTAATGCATTGTTTGTTGGTGGAGCTGTGAATTGATCCAACTATTCTGGAGAGCAATTTGGAATTATGCCCAAAGGGCTGTAAAGCTGTGCATACCCTTTGACCCAGCAATACCACTTTTGGGTCTTTTTCCCAGAGATCATGGAAAGGGGAGAGGGACCCACGTGTACAAAAATATTTATAGCTGCTCTTTACGTGGTGGCAAGGAATTGGAAGTTGAGGGGATGCCCATCAACTGGGGAATGGCTGGACAAGTTGTGGTATATGTTTTGTTTTGGTTTTTTTGTCGTTTTTTTTTTTTAGTGAGGCAATTGGGGTTAAGTGACTTGCCCAAGATCACACAGCTAGTAAGTGTTAAGTGTCTGAGGCCGGATTTGAACCCAGGTACTCCTGACTCCAGGGCCAGTGCTCTATCCACCGCACCACCTAGCTGCCCCTAAGTTGTGGTATATGAATGTAATGGAATACTATTGTGCTGTAAGAAACGATGAGCAGGAGGAGTTCAGAGAAACCTGGAGGGTCTTGTGTGGGCTGATGATGAGTGAGATGAGCAGAACCAGAAGAACATTGTACACAGTATCATTAACATTGTGTGTTGATCTACTGTGATGGACTATATTCTTCTCACCAATGCAATGGTACAGAAGAGTTCCAGGGAACTCATGATAGAAGAGGATCTCAAAATCCAGGAAAAAAAAAAAAACTGTGGAGTACAGATGGTGAATGAACCATACTATTTCTTTTGGTTTTGGTGCTGTTGTTTTTCTATTTTGAGGTTTTTCGTCATTGCTCTGATTTTTCTCTTATAACATGACTAATGCAGAAATATATTTAATGTTATTATGTATGTATATATACATATATGTATGTATGTATATATGTATGTATGTGTGTATGTACGTGTGTGTGTGTGTGTGTGTGTGTGTGTGTGTGTGTGTGTGTATATAACCTATATCAGATTACCTGCTGTCTAGGGAAGGGGGGAGGGAGGGGAAGGAGTGAGAAAAATCTGAAATTGGAAAGCTTGTATAAACAAAAGTTGAGAACTATCTTTACATGTAACAGGAAAAAAATACTGTATTTTAAAAAAAGAAAATGGAAATGGGTTATGCTGCAATGAACTAGTCTTGACAAAGTCATGCTAGATTTTCATGATCCCTGTTTCCCTTTCTAGGTCTTTGTGTCATTTCTTTAATAAAATGTTTTAGAATTTTGCTAGGAATCAGGTGGGGTGCCTTAGAGTCTATTATTTGGAGTGTGGTGATAAATGGGTTAAATAGTTTTATCCCCAGAGCAGCAAATTTTGAGAGCCTTGTACAGCTTCAGCATTCATAAACAAGAGAATTCCACATGGAGACAGTAAGTAAAATTAGTGTAGTGAGGAGGGGGGAGTGGCCAGTGAAGTCCCAGACCAAGTGGAACATTTGGAAGTCTGTTTCCAGAAATAAATGGTTATGCCTAATTGGGAAGCTAGAGCATTTTGCTCCAGGTTCACAACATTGGGCAGGTATACGGTGGCTGTTGCCTATCAGCTTGCCACATCATGACTAAACACTCTTTGATTGGCTGCTGAGCCAAAACCAAGTGTGCATACAAAAAGGACAAGCATACAAAAGACCTTTTGCCCTGGCTGCTTTCAAGTGAGGTGATAGAAATATTGTAAGCCTCCAGGTACGGACAAACTTAACAGGTGCTTCCACTGTCTAGTGGTCTTGGTGTCTTTTCTCCCTGCCTAGGTTGTCATGTGATTGAAAAAGGAAATGGTGCCTTTTATTATTCCTATCTCTATTGTGTTTCTTTTTTTCCTGATCTTACATGAATGGTATCAGAGATAGAACAGACAAGGTCATGATTTTGTGAGTTTTGAAGATTAGAAGAAACACCAAAGGTCCAGCAACTAAAGTCCACAAAAGATTCTTCAGATAATTGCATCAACCAAGTCAGCCCTGATGAGCAACCTGCTTGACCCAGACCTTTAGTGAATCTCCCCAGCCACCAAGAAACCATGTTCTACACCCAAGGGAGGGATTTTTCCATCAGCTATGCCATATCTAGAAGTGAACTTCATATGGGCATGCTGAGTACACTCTTACCAAGGTGGTAAAAGGAAGTATACTCCCAGTTTCAGAGGTTTTTATATTTCAGGTCTTGATATATCTTCTCCATAAATATCTCTTTGCAAAAGCTAATTGGTAGTAAGTGATTAATTGATATTATGGGGAAATCAACGAGTAAATTGATTTGGTGATAAGGAGATGGTAACTGGTTGATACTGGGAGAAAACAACAGATGGGGACTTGTGAAGAATAGCATTAGAAAGACACTCCCAGGTTCCTCAGAGTTATTCCTAAAATTCTGAGGGGAGAAATAGCCATGCTCTGTGATCCTAAATTGCTAGTGTAGCTTCAGAGAGTAAGCCTAGAAACTAAGTGGTACATTAATCATAACAGTAATGAATTAATAAATAAAAAATTATTAAGTACATAAGTGCCAAACACTATCCTAATACAAATAGAAATTTGAAAATATTTCTTCATTATGAAGATTTCACATTCTTAATGTGTCAGACAACGCATAAAAAAAAAAAATTCAGATGAAGGACAGATGGTAATGTCCAAGGGTCTGTAAGGTATATCAGCAAATGAGGGTTCTTGATGGCATGGGAAAAAGTCAGATTGTGAATCTAGGTAATCCTCCATCTCCCAAGAATAATTAGAGTTGGTGACTCCTGTCAGTGTGAACTGTCTCATCGAGATTCCCACCTGGATACCTCATGGGGTCAAGGTCGGGGGAATGGGGAGATGGCATGGAGGGATAAAAGGATAGCAAGGAAGAAGGGCACACATGATAGCAAGTGCATATACCAGATGGGGCTTCCTTTTTCATAATAGCAGCAGGATCCTACAAGAGTTCCTCTTCAGCTAGGTGGTACAGTGGATAAAGCACTGGCCCTGAATTCCGGAGTACCTGAGTTCAAATCTGGCCTCAGACACTTGACACTTACTAGCTGTGTGACCCTGGGCAGGTCACTTAACCCTCATTGCCCCTCAAAAAAAAAGTTCCTCTTCAGACTGGCCCACACATTGTTCCCCACCATCACCCTTCCCCTCCCATCTGAACAGTAGTATTACAGTGCCCTTATTTCTCTCTCCCCATGGAGACTTGCATTTTGAGGTCTCTCACCACCCCTTATTTGAAACTTCTCCTCTTCCTTGTTATAGCTCTGGTTTATAGATCTCAATCTCTTTCCTACCTAGTACAGACAAACAGACTGACTCTCTCTCTCTCTCTCTCTTTCTCTCTCCCTCCCCTCCCCCCCAACTCTCCATCCCCATAATTTTTCACAGTTCAGTAACTTCTCAAATTAATTAACCAATTCTTTCACTGCCACCAGATATCATTTGTCTGACCTTAACTGACTTGAACCCACCATGATTATCTCTTATGGTCTTCTAATTCACCTTGTGTTTCAGTTTCCTATTAAACATTTTTGTTCTGTCCTTTCTGGCCAAAAATTCACTGTCCTTGTATAACTATAAATAATGATAAAGTGAAATAAGTGGAACCAGGAGAACAATTTGGTTGATGATTATAATAATGTAAAGGAAAACAACTTTGAAAGATGACATAATTCTGACCAATAACAGTGACAAATCATGGTTTCAGAAAACTAATGATGAAACATGCTACTACTCACTTCTTAGCAGGAAGATGATGGACTAATGGTACAGAATGAGATGTATTTTCAGCCATAGTTAACGTGTTAGACTGTTTTGCTGGACTGTTACAAAAGAGGATTTAATTTATTAGGGGGAGGGAATTAGTGTGTAATGATAGATGCAAAAAAAATTTTAAGAGAATGATATCAAAAAATTCTAAATACAAGGAACAACAAAATTTATAAGGGGACAAAACCATAAAGGTCAATTCTGTTACTATGTTAAATTTCATATTTTTTAATTTAAAACTATAACATTGTTTTATATGCAATCCTTATTTTGTCCTTTTGGGCATATTGAAATATTCATGTTTGTTGAAAGTTGTTAAGGTTAAATAGAAATCAAATAGAAAATGTTTTAAAAGTAAACAGAAATAAAAATAACAGTTGAGTAGTTATACCTCTTCTCTACCATTTGCTATTATCATTGCATCTACCCCCAAGCAGTGGTTCCCATTACTCCTTTTTGCTTCTTTCACCCCAATGAAACTTTTTTTAAAACTTTGTTATCCTTAGAATTTATCACCAGGCTCAGTTCAATCTGAGGTTTAGAACTTAAAGGAATATGGCAGTCTTTTGAATATGTGCCACATTATTAGCACTTGAATCAATCATTTATCTATATTCTTTGAAATGTAAGTTGATAAGTTCATTTCATGATCCACATCACCATTTCTAGACAGCCTTCCCATTTCTTCCTTTTTAAATTAAAATTTATTTTATTCAACCAACAAAAATCTACTTTCTTTCTCACTTTCCACCTTCTCCCACCAATTAACAAAGAAAAGGGAGGGGAAAAGAAACCCTGTTATAATTGCATATAGTCAAGCAAAACATATTCTGTTTTAATCATGTCCAAAAAATATTTCTCAATCAACATATCACCTTCTTTATCAGAAGGTTGGCAGCATGTTTCATCATGGGTTTCCCAAAGTTGCTCAGACCATCTAAGATGGGTCAAAGTTTTTTGTTTTTACAGTATTGCTATTATTATATAAATTGTTCTGGTGCTCCTCACTTCACTCCACACTAGCTCATACAAGTCTTCTCAGGTTTTTCTGAAACCATCCCCTTCATCACTTCTTATAGCACAAGAGTATTCTATCACATTCACACTTGTTCAACCATTGCCCAAATAATGGGTTCCCCTCAGTATCCAATCTTTGCCACCACAAAAAGGGCATCTATAAATAATTCTGGACATCCTTAGAGGCTGTTTGACTTAGGACTTCTCTCTCTCTTAAGCTATCCTTTTTCTTATTCCTCCCCTTTCCTCTCTCCTTTTTCTCTCCTGTTTTCCTATAGAACTAAATGTATTTTTGTACTCAATTGTATGCATGAATTTTTGAAAAACCCCAAAATTCCAAATTTGACTAGTTCCTAGTGAGATTTAAAATATCAACTACTCCCCCACCCCTTATTCCTTCTTTGTGTCACATAACTGGAGTGTACTTTTACTTGTTCAACTTGATTAAGTGATATGGTTTTCCTCATCCTCACTCTCCCTTTTTACCTCTCATGTATTCCTCTTCTCTTTCCTTTCTTATTTTAAGATGATCAAAACATAACAGAAGCATTTCCCAGGTCCTCTGTTTGATTAGACTCTCTATGACCCTTGATGATGCGTTTTGAAATGACGCATATATCATCCTCTCCTACTAAAATGTAAATAATTTATCCTTGTTTAATCCCCTATGTTTACCTTCTTGTGTTTCTCTTGGTGGTGGTGTTTGCATTTCAAATTTTCTATGCAGCTCTGGTCCTTTCATCAGGAATACTTGGAAGGCTTCTATTTTTAAAGGTCCTTTTTTTTGCTTTATAGAATTATATCACATTTTGCTTGGCAAGTTTTTCTTGGTTATAAATTTATATCCTTTGCCTTTTAAAATATATTATAAGATCTTATCTCCTTTATAGTAGTGGCTAATAAATGATGTGTGATCCTCAGTATAGCTACTTATTATTTACATTCTTTCTTTCTTACTTGCAGTATTTTTTCTTTGACTTGGAAGCTCCAAATTTTGGATGTTTCTGGGAGTTTCCATTTTGCAATTTCTTTCAGATGACTGGTGGATAAGTTCTATCTCTATTTTGCCCTCTGATTCTAAGATATCTGAGCACTTTTCTTTAAATTTTTTGAAATATAACATCTTGACTCTTTTTGTTCATGGCTTTCATATTATCCAATGATTCTTAAATTATCTCTCCTTGATTTTTTTTCAGATGAGTTGTTTTTGCTATAAGAAATCTAATATCTATTTAATTCATTCTGATTTTCAGAGGGTCTGTTGGTGAGGCAAGATTTAAAGCCTTCTGCCTCTAATGGGGGAAAAACCCCTGTTAATTTATGTTCCAATTTTTTCTTCCATAGTTTTCATTTCTAATCAAATTTTTCCTTCAGAGCTCTCATTTCATTTGTAATTTTTTTTAACTCTTGCTTCATCTTTTCCAGGATTTCTAGCTGAACTTGTGCCCAAGCTATATTTTTCTTTGAGGCTTTGCCTGTAAATAGTTTGGGATAATTCTTTTCTTCTGGGTTTGTGTCTTGAGCATTCCTGTTAGCATAGTAGCTATTTAAGTTGGAACTATTTCTTCGATCATTATTCCAGCCTACTTTATAACTTCAGATTTTGTTAGGGCTGAACTCTGGAGAAAATGTCTAGGCTGGTCTTGCTGCTGCATTCTTGGCATATTAAGAATTGCGTTATTCCAGTATTTTGAGGACAATTCAGTCCAGGGACTTGCAAGCTGTCAGTGTTTTCAAAGTGCTCTGATTCAGAGAAAAGTGTCATTTCTGCCCTCCTTATTTAAGTTCTGCAAATTCTTCACCTGGATGTGTCTAAGCAAAATATACGTGGGTTTGACTTATTTGTAATTCTAGTAAAATGCTGCAAGACTCAACCACTATAAGCTACCTAGAAAGCTCTCCTGATTCAGAGTGATAGAACTTCAGGCTCCCTTTTTAGTCTGGGATTCCTGACATGGTTATTCTATTGCAGGCTTCAAATTGACCTGGAGGCTGGAACTGAGAACCTGTTTCAATTCAGGAGTAAGGACCACCCAGCAGCTTTCTTCTTCTGGATTTTCTCCTTGATCAGTAAGGTCCACAGATCCACAAATGGTCCTCATCCGGGACTGCCAACCCTAGGCACAGATCCCCACATCATTCTGCCTTGGAGCTATGACTCAGAACTGAGCAGTGAACTGCCACGTGGCATCTGTTCCTCCATCCTACAAAAGGTTGGGCCTATCTGTGCTGTATTTGTAACTTCTTGCCTTGTGCGTAGCCTTTCCTCATGCTGGAATGCTCTGCATTACCATTTCTGGCAAAACTTTTATTCCCTGTGTCTAGAGACATCTCTCTGTCTCCCTATGCCAAACTAGGCTGGGAAAATGATTCACTGGTTTTTTTCTTATATTTTTTTTTTATTCAGGACTCAATCTGGTATATTTTCTAGATCTGATTTGAGGTATTGGGCAGGATGGGGGGAACCAGCTCAGCTAAATTTCTTCCTGTTATTCTACCAACTTGGCTCTGCCTCCCCCTTTTCTTCTCATAAAAAATCAATTATGTTCATGTCTTCAGGATTTCAGTCTTAAGGGGTCTTGTTGAGAAATGATAAGGATACAAGAAAGGATATAGATGAATGTTGTTACAAAAGTTGAAGAGGATCATGTTCAAAGATGTTATGAAAAATCATAGGATCACTGATTTAGAAATGGAAGGAACCTCAGCAATCATCCAGACCAGTACCTCACACACACACACACATACACACACACACACACTCTTCAGATGCAAAAACTGAGACCCAGAAAGGTTAAGTGATTTATCAAGGGCACACAGGTATTAAGTGGCAGAGCTGGGATTTGAACCCACATCCAATATTCTTTACACTATACAAAGATATTAAATTTTATCATTGTAGTTCCTGATGTATCTCACAACAATAAATTGTTTTTGACAGTCAAAAAATTAATCAGATCACAGCCAACCTAATGATAAGCCTCTCTGAACTGAGTCAGGGCAATTCTCAAACAATAGACATATAGCCCATTACAAGGCCCATACTGGTAGCATAACCTATTGAGGAAGTAAAAATTAGAATTGGAAGACAAGTGTGATGAAAGAGGCTACACTGTGTGTTGTTAATCCCAATCATCCCCATGTACAAAAATATTTATAGCATCTCTCTTTGTGATGGAAAAGAATTGGAAATCAAGGGGATGCTCATCAATTGGGAAATGGCCAAACAAGTTGTGGTATATGAATGTAATGGAATACTATTGTGCTGTAAGAAATGATGAGCAGGCAGATTTCAGAAAAACCTGAAAAGACTTAAGTGGACTGATGTTGAGTGAAGTGAGCAGAACCAAGAGAACATTATACACAGTAACAGCAACACTGTGATGATCAACCATGATAGACTTAGCTCTTCTCAGCAAAACAATGATCCAAGACAATGCCAAAGGACTCCAGAAAAAAAGAACTGTGGAATCTGAATGCAGATTGAACCATACTATTTCTACATTTTTGTTGGGTTTGTTTTGTTTTTTGAGGTTTTTCTCTTTTGTTCTGATTCTTCTTTCACAACATGACTAATGTGGAAATAGGTTTAAGGTGATCATACATATCTAACCTATATAAGATAGCTTTCTGTCTTGGAAGGGAGGAAAGGAGGAAAATTCAGAACTCAAAAATCTTATAAAACAAATGTTGAAAACTATCTTTAGATATAACTGGAAAAAATAAAATAGTATTATGATTTTTTTTTAAAGTTAATCCCTATCTTAAAAGAAGTTCTATAAAGACCCAAGATGATAGGATTCACATAACTATTCCTGTTCAAATATCAAGTAATCTGGAAGAGAGATTACCTCAACCATGAGACATCCACAAACACTGAGTTGAACCCTGTTCAACTACTGGATACTTGTATAAATGTCTTAGTGACCAATAGAATGCTGGCCCAGACTCAATCCTACTGTCTCCCAAATAACCTACTAAAGAAAAAACAATTATAGCATGTTCTGCATGTGCAGGAAAAAACAAAAACAAATTTATAAACAAATTTTATGGGCTGGATGGTGGAGCACAGGACTTGTGGTCAAATCCTGCCTCAGACACATACCAGCTATGTGACCCTGGGTAACTGACCTCTCTGATTGTTTTGTCATCTATAAAATGAAGGGGATGGAGGGGCAGCTAGGTAGTACAGTGGATAGAACACCAGTCCTGCAGTCAGGAGGACCTGAGTTCAAATCTGGCCTCAGACACTTGACACTTACTAGCTATGTGACCCTAGGTAAGTCACTTAACCCCAACTGCCTCACCAAAAAAAATTAAGGGGATGGATATGATGGCCTCTAAAATCCCTTCTGGCCATGATCCTTTGAGGTGTAAGGGCGTGTGTCTGCATACTACTGGACAACATGCTTCCCCCCTACAAAAGAGTACAAAGGCATTGGTCCAATATTCAAGGGGCTCCAGTCTAGCCCTAACCTGAATCTCCAGTCTTTTCTCTCACTAACCTTCTTCTATAGTTTAACTGGTCTGATCACTCTGTTTTAAATGCCCTTTTCTATCTCTGTACATTTGTTAACAAAGTCTCCTCTGCTAAGAATGCCCTCTGTCTTCCTATCCAAATTGTACCCATCCTTTAAGGCCCAAGTGTTCCAAGAAGTCTTCCTGGAACCCCAGCCAAGAACCCATGATAGTATCAACTATACCTCTCAATTAGAAATATGCATTTACTGCAGAATATTCATTCCCTTGTCCTATGGTTGTCTGGTCTGACTAGGCTGTAAAGTCCTTAAGAGAAAGGGCCATATCTTTTAACTGTATCTACATCAGCACCTAGTTCAATGCCCTGATCACAACTAGACACTCAACAAATATTTTTTGAGTATCTTTCAGTTCTTCCCTTTAAACAACATAATTCTCCACACTGAGAAGGAACTTATTATCCCAACAGTAAATGACCAAAATGCACATCTGTTTAGCTTTGAAATATTTAGGGGTAGGAGAAGGGGAAGGCAGTTTACTTACCTTCTTGGTCATAAGACTCCTCTTTCAGAGTCCATTTTAATTTTTTTTTGAGGCAATTGGGGTTAAGTGACTTGCCCAGGGTCACACAGCTAGTAAGTGTCAAGTGTCTGAGGCCAGATTTGAACTCAGGTCCTCCTGACTCCAGGGCCAGTGCTCTATCCACTGTGCCACCTAGCTGCCCCTTACCTTCTTTAAAAAAAAAAAACTACAACTGAAGAAGTAGTAATAGTAGTGGTGATGTGGTGGTAGTGGTGGTAGTGGGTAGTAGTAGTAGTAGTGGTAGTAGTAGTAGTAGTAATGCTTTCATCTACAGAGTCAGCATGGCTGAATAGATAGAGTTCAAGTTGGAAACAGACAAGATTGTTTCAGATCCTGTCCCGGAGTATAGTGTCACATAACCTTTCTAAACTTTTACTTCCTCACTATGACATAGGAATAAGAGTACTTGTAAGTTATTGTGGAAAACTGCTTTGCAAATATTAAAATGCTATGAGCACTTAAAGGTCTACAAAGTGCTTTCCCCACAACCCTATAAAGTGTTATTATTCCTGTTTTACAAGAAAGAGACTTCCCCAAGCTCCTGATGTTAAGTGTCAAAACACAGATTGAAACCAGGTATTCTGGCTCCAAGTCCAGTGGTGTTTCCACTACATCATGTTTTCAATGCACATATTTTTTTTTAAAGAGAAGGTATTCAAGGTATTGTTTCCTAGGAAGAGGGAAATGTATCTTATGGACACTATAACATTAAAGTCACTGAAAGAGGAAATTATGCAAAAGGTCTCTTCTTCCTGTGAAAATTCAATCAACAAGCATGTATTAAGTACTTGCTATGGGCCAAATACTATGCAAGGCACTATGTATACAAAGATATGTAGTTAATTTTCTAATTAATAAGATGTAAATATACCTCCTGGTTTTCCTAGGAATCAGGATAAGAATATGAAAATGATTCAAATTAAAAGTTTTAGTGAAGGGCAGCTGGGTGGCGCAGTGGATAAAGCACCGGCCCTGGATTCAGTAGTACCTGAGTTCACATCCGGCCTCAGACACTTGACACTTACTAGCTGTGTGACCCTGGGCAAGTCACTTAACCCTCAATGCCCCACCCAAAAAAAAAAAAAGAGACACATTTAAAAAGATGGAGAACAGACTTAAAACATTCTGTCAGAGGTAAAAGAACATGGTAAAGGAAGAGTAACATGAGGTAGGAGTTTCCATTTCTTTTGAGATCTCTATTTAGGAGCTGTATCCCACCTGCTCTTCTCCTATCCCTTGCCATACCATCATTGGTAGATGATCTTCCTTTGGGGACTGTGACTCATGACTCTTGAATTGTTTTGTCTCCAGAAAGAGGCAGGTAAAGCTTCCATTCACTAGAGACTGTAGCCATTCTGTTGGCACGGCTGCCACCAAATCTGAGCTCAAACCTAAGCCCTAGCTATGGCCCAAATGAAGTCAATCTAGGAGGCCAGAAGATTTTTAAATATTTTATTCAGTCCCAGCAAAATTAACAAATAAGCACATCTCAGGTAAGGGAGGGAAGGGAAACAGTGGCAGAGTTGGGGCAAGACCGACCAGAGAGACTCTCACAGAGAGCAAGAATCCACTTTCCCTATAAGCTATACACCTCCTCCCACCCCCTAAGTTTCTTTCCACTTCTTTCTGGCAAAACCCCCAATTAATAGAAATGGATTAAATGATCTCAATCTGAAAAGAACCTTAGACATCACCCTGACCAACCTCACTTTAAAAACAAGTAAACTGAATCCCACAGGTATTACCACAGATAATAAGCATCCAACTAATGATCTAAACCTAGATCCTCTGATCCTAACTTCTCAAGTCTTCTTAGAAGACTAAAAAAGATCACCTCTGGTGTCCTGTAAAATGGTCAGAAACTCCACATCCGGCCATTCATCCCTACATGCTATCTCTAAAGAGTCATTGAGGGGCAGCTAGATGGCGAAGTGGATAGAGCACCGGCCCTGGAGTCAGGAGTACCTGAGTTCAAATCTGGCCTCAGACACTTAACACTTACTAGCTGTGTGACCCTGGGCAAGTCACTTAACCCCAATTGCCTCACTAAAAAACAAAAAAAAACCAAACAAAAAAAAAGAGTCATTGATGGGGGCCAAGAGGCTGGAGACCAGGGCCATTTTTCTAAATAGGCAATCAATTCTGAGATGTGATGAACGGAACTCCAGCCATCAACCACAATGGCTACAAATGATAGCAGAATTTTACCATTATAGATTTATTCCATTGGAAATAAATTGCTCCAATGCATCCCTCCCTCCAGGAGAAAGAGAGCGCCCCAAAGGCAGGATTATTGTGGTTTTTGTCTCTGTGTCCCAGTATCTAGTGGGCTACCATTGCACACAGCAGGCACTTGATATGTAAATTGTTAAATTTGAAGGTCTTGAGTGTATTTTATTAAAAGAAAAATACTTCTGGGAGGGGCAAAAATTAACCCCTTTTTCAGCTTAAATCTTTCTGAGGAGAGTAGGTTGTTAGCTGGCTGAAACTGCAGACCTGGAGAAACAGAACAAGGAGAAGACAAGGAAAGGCAGGGCTCTAGGAGAATGAGGGACAGAAAGGGTTTGATGGGGGTATATCAAAAACAAATGGCTTAATTAACATTTTTGCCCGGCCTCTTGGAATCAAAGATTTACAATGGGGAAGGGCCCTTAGAGGTCAAAAGTACAAGTCTCTCATTTCATATGAGAAAACTGAGCAAAGAGATTAATTAAAATCTTCACCATAGGGGGGCAGCTAGGTGGCGCAGTGGATAAAGCACTGGCCCTGGATTCAGGACTCCCTGAGTTCAAATCCGGCCTCAGACACTTGACACTTAACTAGCTGTGTGACCCTGGGCAAGTCACTTGACCCTCATTGCCCTGCCTAAAAAAAAAAAAAAAATCTTCACCATGATCAGAGATGGTAACTCCAAGATGCCACATTCAAACCAAGTCTTCCTGACTACGTCCATTGCTCAGTGTACTACAGCACACTGACTCAAGGCAGTTATTTCAACTCTACTCTCGTTTCATAGTCTCTGCCTCTATCTTGTATACATATAAAAATATCAAGATACAAGCCTTGGCATCTCCATCACCTGCAGCCTACTTTTAAATAATTTGACACATTGTTCTTTTGGGTGCAATGGGACATGGGGTCATAGGACTAATGACCCAGCAAACCTGTTGTGAGGTGCGGTGCTGGGGAGGTGGGATGAAGTCCTGATCTTGACAAACTTCATCTAAAAATAAAAATGCAACAAAATGCAACTGCATTCATTAGGCTATTCCTAAATTTCTGTGGTACCAAGTCTGAGTAGAAATTTTAGCAGGAGAGAGTAATTAGATATTAAGATGAACTGTCTCTCATAGAGGGAAGAGTAAGTGGGTCAGACCTATCTCTCTTCCCAAACCAAAGATGCCTTCCTCCTGATGATTAGTAATATGCAGACATCCCACTGTGGCCAGTGGCACACAAACATGAAGACTGACACCCAGTTGTCTTTGGCATGTCCACAATCACTCTGTCTCTCTCTGTCTCTCTGAGAGATTCTGTAACTTCCACCTTCTAAAATGCAGCTTTCTTAGGTTGAGGTTAGAAAACAGGATCCTTCTACCAGCATCTTGCCTCATCCCCAATCCTCCCCAACTCTCTAGGTTTTAACTTTTCTGGGCATCTCTACCCTTCCCTTCATGAGGGACAATTCATCTTGATATCTTACCACTCTCTCTCTCTCTCTCTCTCTCCTGTTAAAATTTCTACCAGGATCTAGTACCACAGAAATTTAGAAATGATCAAATGAGTGCAGCTGCTAGAGAGAAAAATTAGATGCTGAGCCATCCTGTTTGCCCCAAGTTTCCTGTTGTTGATGTTTATCAGTCAAGAAAGTCAACAATGTCAAAGTAAGAATAGGAAGGATGTGTTTTGGAAGGGTTGTCAGGAAATCATAGAGTTCAGAACAGCCTTTTGGTGGTAAAATCTAATTTAGTTTTTTTGCAAGGCAATCATGGTTAAGTGATTTGCCCCGGGTCACACAGCTAGTAATTGTCAAGTGCCAGATTTGAACTCGGGTCCTCCTGACTCCAGGGCCGGTTGTTCTAACCACTGCATCACCTAGCTGCCCCTAAAATCTAATTTAATTTTAAATGATGTTAGTCAATTGCTTTCTCCCCCTCCTCTTCCCGCACCCTCTTTATCAGCCCTCTTAAAGATCATCCATAATGCCAGGCTGTCAAACTCCTCACAGCTCTTTGGTGTTAACTACATTTAGAAGAAAACCTGTGACCAGTTTGTAGGAGGAACATCTAAAACTAATTTGGATAGAGGAAGAATGTGCAATAGGGAATGAAAAACAGATTAACCACTAACATCAGTTAGAGAAACTTAAAAATAAATAAACGCTGAATGCCGAATATCTTCCTTCCCAGCCCTACATTACCTCTTGTCCTTTTACTCCACATTTTATTCTCTTAGCTATTCCCTTTAGAGTTGAGATCCCCACACACAAAAAAAAAACCCACAATTGAGCAATTCAGCATTTGCATTCTAATCACTGGGGCTACCTATATTTCTCCAGGGGAGGGTGACAGGTAAGAAGAACAAGCATCAAGGGCTTCAGCCACTGGATATTTCCTACTATCACCTTTGCCTTGACTGCTTTGCAAAACTGATTTCCACTAGTTGCCTCAGTTTTGCAAAGTTCTTCCCTAGGATGTATTCAACCTACTTTGCAGAAAACCAATTCAATCCTTCTAACTTCTCAATCTCTTTTGCAACTAGATGGTGCAATAAAGAATGCTGGATCTGGAATCAGGAAGACCTGAGTTCAAATTCAGCCCCAAACACTAGCATGTGACCCTGGGCAATTCATTTAACCTCTTTTCTGCTTCCTCAACTGTAAAATGAGAATAATAACAGCACTTACCACCTAGAATTGTTGTGAGGGTCAAATGAGATGACATTTGTACAGTACATAGAACAGTGCACAGCACATAGAAGGCACAATATAAATTCTTATTCCTTTCCCCCTTTTCCTGCATCCAATCTCTAATGCTCACATAAGCATATGACACAGATCATCGAGGCTTAAAGAGACCACTAAAATAATCTGGTAAAAACTCCTTCCTATTATAATGAGGAAACCAAGCTCCAATGAGAGGAAATTATTTACCTGAGGTCACAAGGCCAGTGCCAGAGCCAGAACTTAAACCCAGATCTCCTGATTTCCATGAGGGGGTTCTTTCTACTATTACCACTTTGAGAAACTCTTAAGATTCTGCTCAGGAAATAATGGGGTACAAGGATCAGCAAATAACCAATCCCCCATTTGGAGCAGGAAGCAGCTCCTGGAAGCCCTGCATAATGGGAATATCAAGAAATTTTTCCCTTCTCATTCTCTTGCCTTCACCCTAGAAGTCCCCCAAAAGGAGCCATTGAAGCTATTAGGCAGTAAACTATTGAGGGCAGAGACTGTCCTTTTTTCATCTTTGAATCTGTATTATCTCATAGGCAATTAATAAGTATCCACTACATTAAATGTGTGGGACAGGAGCTCAAGCTTCTCCCCCTAGCCTGGTAATCCCCTGGGAAGCTGCCCCTCTTACTACCCCCTTCTCCATCCCATGTAGCTTCTGGTGTGTGAGAAGATTGGTCCTCTGGCTGAAGTTCTTCCCACACACTCCGCAGGAATATGGCTTCTCACCAGTGTGGACTCGGCGGTGGGTAATGAGGTAGGAGCGGCTGCTGAAGCTCTTCTTGCAGTCACCGCAGCGATAAGGGCGCTCTCCAGTGTGCCCCCGCTGATGAATGATGAGGTGTGAGCTCTGGCTGAAGCTCTTCTCACAGTCTTGGCACTTATAGGGCTTCTCCCCTGTGTGCACTCGTTGGTGGGTAATGAGGTTAGCTCGATGGCTGAAGCACTTGGCACATTGGCTGCATTTGTAGGGCTTCTCACCTGTATGGATGCGCTGGTGCTTGATGAGGTCCGGACTGAGGCTGAAGCGTTTGCCACAGTCTCGACACTGGTAGGGCCTCTCACCAGTATGAACACGCTGGTGTGTGACCAGTGATGAGCTGCGGCTGAAGCCCCGGCCACAGTTCCCACAGCAGTAGGGCTTCTCGCCCGTGTGTGTGCGTTGGTGCGTGACCAAGTCCGAGTTGCGGCTGAAGCACTTGGGACACTCTGAACATCTGTAGGGCCTTTCACCAGTGTGTGTGCGCTTGTGGCGCGTGAAGTCAGAGCTGTGGCCAAAGCGCTTCCCACAGAGTGGACAGCTGAAAGGCCTCTCGCCACTGTGTATGCATTGGTGGCGGGTGTAGTCAGAGTTCCAGCTGAGCTGCTTGCTACACTGAGGGCACTGATAGGTTCGCTGGTAACTAGAAAAGTTGGAAAGTTGGAAATCTCTGCTGCTATGAGAGCACTTGGAGGGGTTGGGGAGGTCTGGGGTTGGCAGTGGAGTGAAGTCCACAGAACAAGGGATCAGCTCCTTGTTGTCTGATGCACACCAGTAGATAATTTGGGTCGGAGCAGCTCCAAAGGTCTTGTTCCCATCCAATGGAGCTCTGGAAAGTTGTCTTTCACAGGTTCCCACTTCTTCCAGGCCCTTCCAGACCCTGGGAGGAGTGCCTAGCTTGTCCTCTGCTGGAAAAAGTGAATTATCTGTCTGGGCTCTGGAAATATGTCCTTCAAGGGCCCCCACTTCTTCCAGGCCTTTCTGAAGCCTGGGAGGAGTCCATGGCTTGTCCCCTGCTGGTGAACATGAAAAAGAGTTAGAAAGGGGAAGGACTGTTTGTGAGCCATCTCCCTAATCATTGATCAGGACCCAGTGGGATGGGGCTTGCAACCTGAGGCCTGCCGGAACTCTCTGGTCAGCAGATTTTGTAGGTAGCTATTGGCATATGTTTAACCCCATTAAAATGTGAATTCCTTGAGAGCAGGGACCATGTTTTTGCATTTCTTAGTTTCCCCAGTATTTAGCCGTGTCAAGAACATACCGGGCACTTAATAAGTATTTGTTAGCTGACTCTACTCTGTTACATTGGGTTAAGTCACAGAATCTAGTTTTTTTTAAGGAAGAAATCATCCAACCAGCACAAAGTTGTTAGAAAATTAAAAAAGGATCAGATATTTAGAAGTAGAAGGGACCTTAGATATGATCAGGTCCAAATCTTTCATTTTATGGATGCAGAAACTGAGAACCTGAGTGGTTACGGTACTTTCTCACAGTGTGGCAGGATTTGAACCCAGGGCTTCCTGACTCCATGAAGCTGGGAAAACACTATGGAAAAAAAAATAAGAAGAAGGAAAGAATTGACCTAGATAATCCTAAATAAAAATCATTCTATTTTGGGGGGGTGGAGACAACAGGGCAATGAGGGTTAAGTGACCTGCCCACAGCTAATAAGTGCCAAGTGTCTAAGGCCAAATTTAAACTCAGGTCCTCCTGAATCCAGAGCTAGTGCTTTATCCACTGCGCCACCTAGCTTCCCCACAAAAATCATTCTTAAAGCCACTTCTGTGTGGTTCAGTCTAGATTCAAAGACAATTAGAGCTAAAAAGGACCTTAGAGATCGCCTGACCTAACTCATCTTACAATTGGGAAAATGGCTAATGAGGAAGTAAACTTGCCCATCGTTAACATGATTCAGTCACACAACTAAAACTCTCAGACTGTGATTTTTCCACTAAGCCCACTGCCTCGAGTATGTATCCCTAGATAATTCTGCTGCTTGACTTGCCAATTCTGGTGAGCTCTGACTGATCTAAGATCCTCTCAAGGTCTATAATCCTATGGTTCTAATACTAAACAAGGGTGCATTTCCAAAGTACCAAACAGTGATGAGAAAAAGAGGAGCACTGAGGAAAGGCAGAAGGGTACTCGGATGTCACCCAGACTAAGACTAAACAGTTGCCAAATAAAATAATGTTTAAAGTAGATAATTTGATAGAATTGGCTAAACTCTTCACATTATCAAGAGGTTCAACAATGCAGAAAAACCAAAGAAGGAACTTAGCCCAAATGTGTCTTTTCTCTGGGGAAGAAATGCCTTTTTCTCTTTGTCCATAAAGTTGGGCATGTGTAACACTCTGAGAACTCGAACTCAATTAATTCATGACAATAGTAACTGGAAAACTATTGAGTTTCCCCATGCAGCCTCTCCCACCCATTTAGGGATGAATGGTATCTCCTCTAAAATAAATGAAAAGCACAAAACTAAAAAAGATGGGCTTTCTTTCTCTCTAAATGTGCTATTTTTCCTGGAGGGAAATACAGTTGGCAATAGTAACTGTGAAAAAAATTTGAAGTAACTATGTTTGATAGGCCTCAGTTCTCAAACATATAAAGAACTGAGTCAAATTTGTTCAAATAAGAGCCATTCCCCAACCGATAGATGATCAAAAGACATGAAGTGTTCAGATGAAATACTCAAAACCACCTATAGCCATATGAAAAAAATGCTCTAACTCATTATTAATTGGAGAGATTCAGGCCGAAACAATTCTGAGTACTACCTTATACCTACTGGATGGGATAATAGGACAGTAGAGGAAAAGGACAAATATAGTAGGGGATATGGGGAAAATGAGACATTAATACACTCTTTTTTTTTTTTTTTTTGCGGGGCAATAGGGGTTAAGTGACTTGCCCAGGGTCACACAGCTAGCATTGATACACTCTTGGTAAAATTGTAAACTGATTCAAACATTCTGTAGAGCAATTTGGAACTATGGCCAAAGGGTTATAAAACCATGCATACTCTTTGACCTAGTAATTTCACTACTAGGTTGGTATCCAAAGAGATTTAAAAAAAAAAAGTTGAATATGAAATTGGGGAGATGCCCATCAATTGGGGAATGACTGAACAAATTGTGGGATGAGATTACGATGGAACACTACTGTGCTATAAGAAATGATAAGCTGATGCTCATTCTCATGCTATCAGAAAAACCTGGAAAGACTTACATGAGCTGCTGCAAAGTGAAATGTACTGTATACAAAATAACAACAATATTGTAAGATGATCTGCTATAAATGACAGTTATTTTCAGCAATGCAATGATCCAAGACAACTCTGAAGGACTAATGAAAAAATGCAATCCATCTACAAAGAAAGAACTGATGGTATCTGAATACAGATTGAAGCATAATGTTTTGCTAGTTCCTTTTTCTAAAGTTTTTGTCTGTTTTCCTTTACAACCTGACTAATAAGGAAATGTTTTGCATGACTACACACATATAACTTATATTGAATTGTTTGAATTCTTATGGGGGGGGGAGGGAGGGAGGAAGAGAATGTGGAGCATAAAGTCTTAAAAATCAATGTTAGAGGGGGCGGCTAGGTGGTGCAGTGGATAAAGCACCGGCCCTGGATTCAGGAGTACCTGAGTTCAAATCCGGCCTCAGACACTTGACACTTACTAGCTGTGTGACCCTGGGCAAGTCACTTAACCCCCATTGCCCCGCAAAAAAACCAAACAAACAAACAAAAAAAAAATCAATGTTGAAATTTGTCTTTACATGTAATTTAGGAAAAAAATAAAATAAAATTCTAAATAAACTTGCTATCTTTCCTGGATCATGCCCTCCGTTTCCTATGTATGGGGAAGAGTAAGGAGGTGAAATGGGGGAGTTAAGTGTTTTGTTTTGTTTTTGCTGCTATGGTGAAAAAGAGAGAAATTATGTCCAATAGAGCTAGAAGTAAACTTATGTAAGTAAATTTTATGGATGAGGGAACAGAGATAAAACGTCTCACCCAGAGTAACACAGTAGATAAGCCTAAAAATCCCCAAATTCTTAGTTTAGTACCCCTTCTAAAATACCAGTCTACCTCCTGAACACAAGTGGTACTGAAACCAACAAAGAATTTAAGAAAGAATAAAGAGGGGGCAGCTAGGTGGCACAGTGGACAGAGCACCGGCCCTGGATTCAGGAGGACCTGAGTTCAAATCCATCCTTGGATACTTGACACTTACTAGCTGTGTGACCCTGGGCAAGTCACTTAACCCTCATTGCCCTGCAAAAAAAAAAAAAAAAAATGAATAAAGAGTAGTTTAAATTTGAACTTGAGACAAGATTTACCATAGAGAATCAAACATTCCCTAAGGTGCTCTAACAACTATTTTTTATGGACCGATAGAATCCTAGCCCTTGAATAAAGCTTAGAAACCATTCTCTCAGTCTACTTAATTTATAAATAAGGAAACTAAAATTCAGAAAGATCAGGCAGCCAGAATCTATTTTGGTTTGTTTTTGAGATGGAATTTCCCCTTCTTGCTCAGACCTGAAGTTAAGGGGCTACTCGTACTACTAATTGGCCCAGGGAATTGGATCTGTCTGTTTCTGACCTGGGCTAGTTCATCCCTCCTTAGACAACATGGTGTCCCATCTTCCACCCCATTCCAATGACCCATAACACTGATGCAAAATAGTGAGAACTCCCCATGGGCACAGCTCCCTGCAGTTCAGAGCTCCCAAGATTAAGAAATCTACCAGTTCCAGCCTCCCTGGTGGATGGGATCCCAGAAGTACACCACGCTCAGCTCAGAGACAGAACCTGAACCAGCCTATTAAGGCATCCAATCTAATGAGGTTTTTTTACATTATAACATTATCACATTTCCATATGACAGCTAAGTGGTGCAGTCTAAGAGGGCTGGGTCTAGAATCAGGAAGAGCTGAGCTCAAATCTCTCCTCAGACATTAGCCCATGTAACCCAGGGCAAGTCATTTAAACTCTGGCAGGCTCTGTTTCCTCATCTGTAAAATGAAGATAACATCACCTGCCTGCCAGGGTGAAGGTAAGTAAAGAGAAAATTAGACAATATTTGTAAAGGATTTTTGCAAACCTTAAAGCAATATATAAATGCTAGCTAATGTTACTACTGGGCTGGCTCTAGATGAAACCCCCCAAACATCTCCATCACCAACCTGCCTTTGGGACCCCTGTTCCTTTAGATGTGGTCAGGAAATGCTTTCATTAGAAATATTCAAGGCTTGATAACAAAGATGGAGCTAGTCTGAAGTCACTATTAAAATGTAACTCATTCCCTTGATAGGAGAAATGTGGACACTGTACATGAAACTCCTCTTCCACATATTTATTAGGCTAGATCAATTTGCCAAAGCAACTTAATCATCTCTCTTAAAAGAGAGAATAAGGGGCAGCTAGGTGGCGCAGTGGATAGAGCACCAGCCCTGGAGTAAGGAGTACCTGAGTTCAAATCTGACCTCAGACACTTAACACTTACTAGCTGTGTGACCCTGGGCAAGTCACTTAATCCCAATTGCCTCACTTTAAAAAAAAAAAGAGAGAGAGAATATAAGATGAAGGAAAAGGAAGCTTCACTTGGCTGTGGGGAAAAGAGAGACCACAGGCAGCCACAGGACCACAGATGTAGAGCTGGACAGAGCTTAGAGTTCATTGAAACCAACTTCCTCATTTGGCAGCTGAGGCAGGCAAACACATCAAGAGAGGAGAAGTCATTGGCCCATGGTCACACAGCTTGGTCAAGATGATATCCAAACTCAGGATCTCTGATCCCCAGATCCAGTATCCTTTCCACTACACCAGGCTGCTTCCCAGGTAGGACGAGCAGCACTGGTCATTGAGACAGGTAAGGACAAACCCAGAACAAAACCCGGTCCAAGATGTTTTTCTGGCAGGGGGTGTCAGATAATACTATCACCTCCCCTTCATAATTGTGATCAAAGCAAAAGTAAACAGGCTATATGACTAAGGGAAAAATTTATTTTTTCTCACCCACAGCCTTTTCTTCTGGAGCATGAACCCTCCCTCCCCAAGTTCTTATCCTCCTTTCTGCTACCAGTCTCCTCACCTATGCAGAAGAATAGGATCCTTCTCCTTTCTGAAGATCCCAGGCCATCAGGTAGCCACGGTTCCTCACCTCGTTCTAGGCATAAGATGAGCTCTGGTTTGGGAAAGGGAAATCCTACTTCAGAAGAAAGAGAATCAGATCAGGGACCAAACTCATCATTCAACTTTGCTTCACCCCCCACCCCCCCACCCCCGCCTCCCCACCCCCCACCCCTCTGACCTCTGAAAGCTCAAACTCAGGCAATTTTCCAACCTAGGCTCTCCTCCATCTCAGAATCTCCACATCCTCCCCACCCCTACTCCATACACATATGATTTACTCAGCCCCTCTTCCTCCTCAAAAACACTTAATGGCTCCTCAGTGCTTACAATTCAAAGCTTTAGCTCACTAGGAAAGGAAGAGAATTTAGATGTCATCCTGTCCAAACCCCTCATTTTGTAGGTGAGGAAACTGAAGGTCAGGTAGGATCAAGCTCAAACTTCTAAGCCTGATAGTCAGAGGCCCCCTGAAACATACCCCAACCTTACTTTTGCAGGCTTTTCTCCTCTACCTCCCTATCTGAACCTTCCAGTCTGGCAAAACTGTACCACCTCCTGTTCCTGCAAAAATGTGGGTGGAGATTTTCCAACTCAAAAATCTTTGTAGGCATTATTCTCCCCACATGAATTATCCTCCCTATACCCTATCTGTTTACCTGAATTCTTCAAGGCCCGGATCAATTTATGGGCAATTTCTTTGCCCATACAAATACATGGCACCCCTAAAACATATCTAGACCAGGTTAAGAATCCCTATTATCTAGACCAGATTAAGAACTCCAATCTAGACTATAAAAATAACATAGCATAAATTATTCACTTCCCCAAGACTATAAATTCCAGGAAGACAGGGATTACATCTTATACTACTATCCCCTTGGCACAGTGCCTTGCAATTAAGAAATATTTAATGACTGTTGATAGAAGTTGGGATTGTTTGGGAGAGAGCCCCAACCTCTGAGAAGAGTGTCCTGGAAGACAACTGTCATGTTATCCTATAAACTGTTCCTTGGTGTCTGAAAGACAACACTAGACTGAATGGACCATGAGCTTGACCTAGTGTGGCACTAAGTCTTATTACTGGCACCCAAAGTCATCAACCATCTCAATGTATACTGTTTCCCTAACCTACCACCCTCCCATTCCTCCCATCAGCACTTAGCAACTATTACAAGACTCTGGAAAGAATCTGCAAAGGGAAGAAACATAACTCTGGCTTTATTCTCCTCTCTAATTTCAAACCATGAGTAAATCACTTCAACTCTCTATTGTCCTGTAAAGTCCCTAGCCCTGGATTACTCCTACCTTCCACCCACTCTTGTGCTGCTGGAGGAAGTCACAAAATCTTGCTGATGGGGCCGCTACAAATTTGTTATCCAGGCCCTCATTGCAATATGGCAATCCTAATCCTCATTAACTTATTTTTCTATCCCACTCACCACAATGGCTGTTTCAATCTTTCTCTTTTCCCCTCAAGTCAAACACAGGACCCCCCTCTCATCACCCTCTCAGCGAATGACCTCACCTCATACTTCACCAAAGAGGCCATGTGACCCACATTCCCTCATGTTCCCACCTCCTCACATCACTGACCTTTGTCCCTCAATATCTCTTCTTTTAGCCTCTGATAAAGAGGTGGTCATTCTCCTTGCCAAGGCCAATACCTCTACATGCCTTTCTCTTCCACTTACTTCAACACAATGTCCCTATCATCATCATCTCTCCCTGTCATTCTTTCTCCATCAATCTCACCCCTCTCTGTCAATCTTCTCAGTTAATACCTCCTGGTCAGTCTCTCTACTGGTTCCTTCCCTGCTGCTTACATGCTGTCTACCATCCTTTAAAAAAAAAAACCTCACTAGACCCTACCATCCCCACTATCAGTTTTGTATTTCTTCTCTTCTCATTTAAACTCTTTGAGAAAGTCTTCTGCACTGGCTGTTCTCACTTCTTCTCCAACTCTTCTTTAAACCTTCTATAATCTGGTATCTGAGATCATTCAACTGAAGCTGCTCTCTCCAAAATCATCAATAATATCTTAATTCCCTAATTCCATGGATTTTTTTCTCAATTCTCATCCTTTTTTCACAACATTTGACAAAGCTGACTATTTTCTCCTCAAACAAAATCTGAGTTTTCATAACACTGCTCTAACATCAAGCTCCTACCTGTCCAAATGATACTCAGACTCCTTTGCTCAATCTCCATCTGTGTCATACCCATTAACTATGATTGTACCCCAGAGCTCTCTTCTGCACTCCCTGTCTCTTCTATTCTTATTCTTTCTCTCTCCCTAGGTAATCTCAGCAGCACCTAGGGCTCTTATCATCTCTATGATAACTGATAATGATCCCAGCTCTAGGTATTCAGCCCCTTATCGCCAAACTGTCTAGTCAACATTTCACACTGGATGTCTTGAAGACATCTCAAATTCAACATATCTAAAACAGAACTCATTATTTTTCCTTCAAAACCTACCCTTCTTCCAAATTTCCTTATTGCTATGAACAGCACCCAATCTGATAGGTATAAAATGATATCTCAAGGTTATTTTAAGTTGCATTTCTCTAATCAATAATGATTTAGAGCATTTTTTCATATAACTATAAATTGTCTTGATTTCTTCATCAGAAAACTGCCTGTTCATATCCGTTGACCATTTATCAAATAAGTAATGACTCATATGCTTGTAGATTTGACAAAGTTCTTTACATATTTGAGATGTGAGACCTTGATTTGAGAAAATGTCTATAAAAATTTTTTTCCAATTGTAGTGACAAAGAACTGGAAATTGCGGGGATGCCTATCAACTGGGGAATGGGTGAAAAGGTTGTGATATATGATTGTGATGGAATACTACTGTGCTATAAGAAATGATGAGCTAGGGGGCAGCTAGATGGCGCAGTGGGTAAAGCACTGGCCCTAGATTCAGGAGTACCTGAGTTCAAATCAGACACTTGACGCTTACTAGCTGTGTGACCCTGAGCAAGTCACTTAACCCCCAATCCCCCGTGCCAAAAAAAAATAATGAGTTCATTGATTGTAGAAAAACATGAATCCACTTGCATGAAATAATAGAGCTAAATGAGCAGAACAAAAAGAACACAGTACATAGTAACAGCAACATTGTTTTAAGAAAAACTTTGAGCAATTAAGTCATTTTGACTATTATAAATACCCAAATTAACTACAAAGGATATGAAGGAAGACACTGTCAGTTCAGAGAAAGAAATGATAGATAGAAGTATGTATAGAATGATTTTACAAATATATACATATTTTTTTTTCTAATGGTAGCCATGGGGGAGGGGAAAGGGGGAAGGGAAAGAAAGAAAAAAGAAAGTTACATGATAATTTCATTATGTATTTATGAGAAATAGCAAGTTGTATATAATATATTTGCAGTTTTGTGTACAATCTTTTTTTTATTCTACCATGTTATGGAAATACTTGTGTTATTTCATAAATTAAAAATAAAATGATACACACAAAAAAGGGGCAAAAAGTACCCCTGCTCTCAGTTAACTCACATCCGATTGGAGAAACAATCATGAAGATAAATAGGTACATACAGGATAACACAGAGTACATAGAAGGTAATCAGAGTGGGAGGCACTAGCAGCTGAGGAAACAGGTAAAAGTTTCCTATAGGGACTGGGATTTGGCTTGAATCTTGAAGAATGTCAGGGAAACTAATAGATGGAAATGTGAAGGGAAGCACTGCAGCCATTGAGAAGAGCCAGAGCAGGGAGATGAAGGGTCATGTTTGAGGAAGAAAAAGTAAACCAGTGTAGCTAGATTATAGCGTTCATGGAGAAGAATTAAATGTAAGAAGAAGGGAAAGGTAGGAAAGGAACAGGTGTAAAGAGCTTCGAGGGCAAAATCCAGGACTTTATATTTGATCCAGAAGGTCAATAGAGAGCCACTAAGTTGATGAAGAGGTAGAAGAAGGGTGACAGATAGACCTATGTTTCAAGAAAAATTACTTTGGCAGCTGAGTGAAAGATGGAATGAAGCTGAGGAGAAATTTAAAGCAGAGAGCCCAGTTAGCAAAAATTGATCAACGCTGAAGCTGGTCTTTGAAAGGGCCAGGCTACATATCCTAGTCTCCTTAAATGGAGATTATGAAGAGAAAAGAAAAAGAGGGACGATGGTACAGTTGAGAGAGTCCTAAGCCTGAAGTCAGAAAATATGGATTCTAGATCAATCTCTGCCACTTACTGGTTGTGCAGCTACGGGTACCTTAGCCTCTCTGAGCCACAGTTTCCTCTTCTATAAAATGTGGATAATATTTGCATGAACTCATATGTCATAAGAACAAGGAATCCAGAAGTATGAATAATTATTAAATGGTTGAAGGAAAAATAGAAAAAGAAATAGAAGAGGGTGGAGAGGAGAAATAAGAGAGTGAGACAAAGAGATAAAAGAGAAGAGGTAAAAATGTTAAAGGAGTTAAATCCCTAGTTCTTCTTGACTTCATTGGTTGGTTAATGTCCAGAGTAACCTTGGACAAGTCACTTAAATCTATATGTAATCACAACACCAAAGATTTAGAATTTGAAAGGTCCTTGGAAACCATCTAGTACAATCCAATCATTTTGCAAATGAGAAAAACAAAGCCCAGAGTAGTTAAATTACTTGACCAGGGTGGTTACAAAGGCTGTGACAGAGTCAGAATTTGAACACAAGTCACAGAACTCTCTGACTCCAAATTAAACTTTTTTTTTAACCATACCAATCCAACTTTATACCAACTGATCAGGGAACAATTTTACTACTGTCTTTATATACCCAGTGCTAGGCACAGTGCCTGACACATAGTAAGAGCTAAATAAATGCTTATAGAATTAAATTGATGCTTTGAAATGTTTGTTTTATCTCCCCACTTAACCCCTATTGGTAAAATGAGGGAATTCAATGGGGGATCTCTGATCTCTCTTCCTATGATCTGAATTTGCTTCTGGGTAAACAGATTTTCTGACTTAGGGCCAGCACTTGGGATGTTCCAGTCTTCTAAGGACAGAGATGAAGGGGGAAGGGAAGAGGAAAAGGAAATAAAGAGGAAGGAGAAAGAGGGAAGGGAAGAGATGGCCATGGGTCAGAAGGATGGAGAAGGTCACTATTGCTGAAGAGCCAGTGCTTCAGAATCATCTGGCTAAGGCTATCTGGATACCAGATAAATTATGGAGCTTAGCTGCTTAAACTAGATTCCTAGGGAAAGAAACATGAGACTAATATTGACTTCAATGGGCTTAAGCTCATCCATAGGGTTTTTAAAGTGCTCTGCACAATATATTGCATACAGTTCTTCACTCCCTGTCCAATTATCCATTCACCTGGGAGGAAAATGTCAGGGAGCAGGGTACCTACAGGAAGTTAATGGAGGATCAGGATTTCTAAGCCGTGGCAGGAGAAATGAAGCCTCACCCACAGATGCCAGGTTCCTGTAGTTTTCCCACATAACATCCTTGTAGAGTGTTCTCTGAGAACAGTCCAGGTGCTTCCATTCCTCCTGGGAGAAAATGACTGCCACATCCTCAAAGGTGAGCAGCCCCTGAAACAGCCAAGAGAGGAAAAGATAGGGATGGGGAGGCAAAGGAGGAGGGTAGAGTGACTCACACAAGTAGATAACCATGAGAAACAGACCAAAGAGGGGGAAGGGGCCGATGAGAATAAAAATGAGAAGGAAAGAGCATAAAGACAGACACAGAGATGAAGGAGAAGAGCCATGTTTTTAACTTATTTGCCTTTATCCACCACAGGGAGCAGTACTTTGCACTCAAGTATGCGTGTATAAATGAATGTATGAATCTGGACGCCCAAGAAATCTTCCCCTCACTTAATGCTAAGATTCTGGGCCATGTGGGTCTGGGCCTGAGAAGGTGTGAAGGAAAGTGAGCTGAGGAAGTGGAAGGAGAATTTCTCCTCAAACACACACACAATCACCCCCCTCCCCCCTACACCCCACCCCTAACACACCCAGGATGGAATAAAGGAGTGGAGGGGGAGGGGACCAAAGGAAAGTAAAGGGGGAGGAGTGAGGGGTCCACATCTCACCTGAGCCCCATTTGGAGGGCATCTGGATACCATGGCTGTTTGTAGGGAATGGAGCTGAGATGAAGGTCAAGCTAGGGAGGAGGAGACTGAGCCATCAGAGAGGACTCCCCATCCTACTCCAACCTCCTTATCACGCCCCACACCCCAGGAGCCCAAGGAAACCCCTCCCACTTTCATACTTCCCCAAATCCCACCCCCCATCTCCCCTCCAAGGTGTCATCAGCCCACACTCCACTGCTGGCTGTTCTCCCCGCAGGCTCCAGCCTCCTCTCGGGGGCATCCCCCCCCCCCTTTACTGCCTTCCTCCCCCATCGCACTCCCAGAGTACCCAGTCTTTGAAAACGTCCCCGGGCCCTTCTCCCTTGAACCCCGCCCCCACACTTCAGCCCACAGTGAGATGAAAATCAGTGGAAAGAGGGTGGGCCAGACAAGAGGAGAAATGTTTGAATTAAACTGGAGGACGGGGTGGGGGAAGAAAGCTGATGACTGGAGAGGCACAGGAGGGAAAGCTGGGGCCAGGTCTGCGGGTGGGAAGGTGAGCTGTCCGTCAGCCTAGAGCTGGTCTAGCCTTGGGGGAGCAATCAGTCCTTCCTTCCTCGCCGCTTCCCCTCCCTTCCCTACGCTCGTGTCCCCCATTCCCTCCCCGTGCCCTTCCTCATCAGCTGGACCCCCGCTCCTCTCACCTTTTCTGGACAGGGCTTGTCCTCTGGGTGCCCTATGGCACTGGTAGGCAGGAAGCCGGGAGGAGGCGGGCACAATGGGGTCAGAAGCCGTACCAGCCAAGGCCAGGAAGGAACCAGGGAGGGGGGCACGGGAAAGAGGGCAGCTAAGAGACAAAGGCCCCCGCCCGGCCTGGCCCAGTAACCAGGAGGGCAGGGATGCGTGTACGGGTCAGGCGGGTCTGTGGGCTGCGGCGTCCTTTCTAGGGATCACAGATGGATCTCGGTGCCCTTAACTCCTTCGCGTCTGGCCAGCAGAAAGCGCCTAGGATCCCGAGTGGGGTGGGGGGGGGGTGGGGGGAAGTTCCGAGGCCGAGGGGAGCTGGAGGTAAAGGGGAGGAGCCGGGGGAGGGGGAAGGGGGCGGGGAGGAGTAAGGAGAGCTAGGAAAGGACACGTGGGAGAGGAGGGGAGGGGAGGGGCGTCCTGGGAGAGGAGGAGGGGTTGAAGAAGGAAGGTAGGAGGAGCTGACCTGGCCGCCACGTGCTTTGGGAACTACCTGAAAGGATCTGGAGCTTAACTCGTAGTTAGTGGGCAGACAACTGGACTGGGAGTGTTAGCATGGGAGGAATCTTACAGAAACTCAGTTCTCCTCCTTTAAAGGGTGCTCCTTTTCTTCTAGCTGCGTTCCCCGTTTCTTCTTCTTTGACCCTGTCCCTTCCAAGTCAACAAATATTTGTGCCTACTATATATTCTAAATGGCTTTCTTCATATTGCAGAGCTACCCACCCCCTACACTTGGTGCCTTTGTCTCTTCCTCCCTTGTTCTTTCTCCAACTTCACCTTGAGGCCTCCTCCAACCCTTCTCACCCCCTTGAATTCCCCTTCCCTCTCTGTTCCCTAACCTCCCTTAATTCCCTTTTCTTTCTCCAGCCTCTTTTTTTTTTAAGTGAGGCAATTGGGGTTAAGTGACTTGCCCAGGGTCACACAGCTAGTAAGTGTTAAGTGTCCGAGGCCCGATTTGAACCCAAGTACTCCTGACTCCAGGGCCGGTGTTTTATCCACTACACCACCTAGCTGCCCCTCCCCAAACTCTTTTTAAACTCTCAAGCTCCTAGCCTCTTAAACTGTGGTTCTCAACCCTATGGGGTGGAGTAACTGAATTACGAAAAAAATTGGCAATAGTAAAAGGTTATGTATACCTATATAACTATATACCCTGCGGCTGGTAAAAATTGTTTTCGGTTGAAAAGGAGCAGCGAGTAGGAAAAGTTTAAGAAGCCCTGGGCTAGAGCAGATTCACAATCAGATTCACTCTACCTAGTGAGCCTCACCTTCAGTAAGGATATTTCAGGATAGGGAGCGCTGAGTCCTCAGGGCCAGATAAATATGGAAGTCTCTTGCTGAAGCTCTTGCAGGTATCATCGTAGTACAGACAATAAATAGTGAGCCTGCCAAGACCAAGTCCGCACCACTTTCTTTCTACCTCATTTTCTCTTACAACCAACACCCACTAGCCCTGCAGCACCTCTTAAGCTTTCTGCTCTGTGGAGCCTCTGCACCCAATCAGAGTCCACAGCCAAATGATAGCACCAAACTCACAAGCAGGCTTTACTGTTTTTTCAGTACAGTGAATTTTCCCCAATGAGTGATTCTCTACACTCTAATCTCACGGAGTCCATGAGCATGCTCTTTACAAAATTCTCTGATCCTAAAAGATGTACTAGGGCCAGAGAGGAATTAAGAGGGATAGAATTTGAGATCAGAGGTTGGGGAGGGAGGCATAGGGAGAGGGGAATGCTTTTCCCTCAGATAGTGTGAAGAGATAATTGGCAGGCAGAAATTAGTTGTCGGTGAAGTTGTAGAAAGCCTTATTTGGGGTGAAAATTTATTGAGGTGACCAATAAGTTCCCTTTTATATCTAATGTTCCATGATTATGATTGAAGTTCTTTAACTGTCAGCTCTCCCATCCAAAAAGAGATCTTTGACATCTTCATTTATCTTCCCTTGGTTCCCATCCCATCTGGTGGCTGTCTGGTCAACTGTACATTCTTCTTCACCTCCAACTAATACAGTCAGGTCGTGTTATTCCTTCTCAGCTTCTGCAGAGTTTATCCCTCTCCTTCCTGTCTCCCATAAAATCTATATGTTGTGTGCCTTAAAGGAAAAAGCTGCTGCACTAAGACACACACACACACACACACACACACACACACACACACACACACACACACACCCCTCCCTTCGACCTGTATTTGTCTTAGGGATTCCTCAATCCTTATGTCACTGTAAAAGGTACTAGAGGTGATTCATTGAAGTAAAACATGAGGTACCTGTCTTAAAGGATTGAGCCAGGTGGGTGGTGGGTCTGGTTCTTAGGTATTCCTCAGTAAAGAATTATACTCTTGGGGCAGTTAGGTGGCGCAGTGGATAGAGCACTGGCCCTGGATTCAGGAGGACCTGAGTTCAAATCCAGCCTCAGACACTTGATACTTACTAGCTGTATGACCCTGGGCAAGTCACTTAACCCCAATTGCCTCACCAAAAAAAAAAAAGAGAGAGAGTAAATAAAAGAGATAAAAGTAAAATATTGCATTTGGGTTAAAAAAAGTAATTTAAAAAAAGAGAATTATACTCTTGCACACAGTCCAATCAATCAGAATTAAAGTAATCTTTATTTGGTGCTAGGGAAAGTAACCAAGAGCAAAGTCAAAGAGCCTCTTGGGGAGGAAAAAAAGTTCTAAAGCATTTCCTGTAAAGACAGAAGGAAGGGCAAAGCTTTTATAGAGGATAGATGGGGGTGAAACTGAAACAGTTGGTATCACATTTCCTGAGCTCTGGGGTCCAGAGGGACTTTTGATATGATAATCCTGATCTCTGGGATTGTTTCTATCTCCCGGCTCCAGCCAGGTAGTAGACACACCTAGTTAACATTTGGCTTCCTGCTATCCTGTGGTCTGGTAGATTAATCATTTTTCACAGGAAGAACTTCCCAGGCCCTGCTTTTTGCTTGATTTTGTTTCTCACAGGAAAAACCTCTTCTGATTGATTTTAGGCCCATCAGGATCTTGCATTTCTAGTTGTTGAGATCACATACAAAAAGATCATTAATGACACAAAATCAGTCAACGAGCATTTGTTAAGTGCCTACTATGTGCTATGTGCCAAGCACTGTGCTAAGCTCTGCGTATTTCCAAAAAAAATGGCAAAAAGAGCCCCTGCCCTTGTATGAGTGCATTTGTAAATGAGTACACTAACTACCTTGCCTTGCTTGAGCTCCCTAATTATCCAGGTAACTGAGAAGAGCTGTATGAGGACCAGCTATATTGATTAAGGAGCATAATTGCTTGACAACCCTTTGCGGTGACAGAGAATAAAACTAGCTGGACATGAGGAAAATAAGTAACTCTGAAGTCAATTAAGCTCATATCACCTTTGAAGCAGATCCTGAGCCATTTGGTTGTAGTAGTTTATAGACCTTCAAGAGATATTCCTTATCTGATTGCTGCAGGTTATGAGACTATGAATATATCCAGTTTATGGTCTTTTTCTGGAGACAGGCTTCTCTTCAAGGCACTTCCCTACTTTGGTTATGGGACTTTCAGAATTATCCTGATTTTTGAAAGATCTCCTTATCAAGACATCTCCTAATCAAGCCTTGAACAATGAACTGCTTATCAGCAAGGATGCTTTCTGATTTGTGTATCAAAGGCCACCTCCTGGACCCCTGGAATTCCTCACTCCTCCTCCCCTTAGGAATGGGGACTATGGAACCATTCCTTTCTAAACCTACCTTTCCCTCCAATATTCCTTATCTACCTTTGTTTAAAATATATATAAGCCCACACAATCTATTAACTTCATGTCCTATTCAGCATAGGCTGGATAATACCCATGCAGTATGTTAATTTTTTTCTTCCCTGCTTAATAAAGACCTTTCTTTAATTTTGCAAACATTGTCTCTCTCTGGTTTCCTTCCCTTTTGGGAAGAAAGGACTTAAATCTCAAGAACTGGCCTTAGCATTCTGTTGTCTTCCCTTTTGGGGAAAGAAAGATAAAAATTCCATCAAAAGAGTGTTTGCCTCAGTTTACACCCTCAAGGAACTCACAATCTAATGGAATAGAAAACATGAAAGCAATTATATACAAATCAAATAAATATATGATAAGCTTGTAGAGAATCACAGAAGTAAGTGTTATAGGGAAATAGATGGGGGTTTGGGATAGGGGATAGGGGTTTGGGTTAGGGGTTCTTAGGAATTCCTCTTTAATGAATTACACTCTCTTGCACACAAATCCAATTAGAATAAAATAATAGTCTATTTAGGATACTAGGGAAAGGAAACCAAGAGAGAAATCCTAGGACTTCTCATGGGGAGAAGGCATAGCCCAGAGGCATGGCTCTGAGATACCTATCTCTCAAGCAGGAGACGGGCAGATACTTTTATAGAGGACTGATGGGGGTGATCATCTGACTGTGGGAAGTTCCCTTATTGAGGGAGGACCATCCCCCACTGGTAGTGGCTGGGGGAGTTGGGTGAGGGGTGGCTGTGGATCTCTCAAGCCATCTCTCTCCTCCTCACACCACAAAGGCAGCAGCCACACCTAATCTTATCTCCCCAGGGGTGGGGGAGACTGGAATGAAGGATGGTGGTCCTAGAGCTAGCTCAGTCCAGATCCCGTGCCACTTATCTCTTTAGGTGTGTTTGTCCTTTGGTTTGGTTTCTCAAGAAGAAGGTTCTTTGATTTACCCCAGAGAACTTCTGGAGTACTAGGCCCATAACATAAGGAACCACATCAATGAAGATTGGGAAAGGTTTCTTACAGAAGGTAGGATTTTAACTAAAATTTGCAGGAAACTAGGGAAACCAGGAGAGGATTCCCTGAACTAAGGACATTGAAAATATAGAGTCAAAATGAAATGTTGCATTTTAGGAACAGCAAGGAGGCCAATGTCACTGTGATTACAAAGTATGTGGAGAAAGGTATAAGAAGATGGGAGGGGGCAGCTAGGTGGTGCAGTGGATAAAGCACCAGCCCTGGATTCAGGAGTACCTGAGTTCAAATCCAGCCTCAGACACTTGACACTTACTAGCTGTATAACCCTGGGCAAGTCATTTAACCCCCATTGCCCCGCAAAAAAAAAAATTGGAAAGGGCAGTCAGTCAATATACATTTTTTTTTTAACCAGATGACAGCTAGTGAAAATGTCTAGAGTCAATAAATGGAGTGTCTTTCTTGTTCAAGGAACAGTAGAGAGGCCAGTGTGAGTGGATTGTAGAAATGGGAGAGGAGGTGGGGTTAAGACTGGAAAAATGATGTAGGAGGCAAAAAAGGGGTTAATAGAAAAACCTAAGATCCAAGCTCTAATTCAGATATTAGCTCCAAAAGGGAGTCAGACCCCAGTTAATGGATAACTTACAAGTCAGGATACTAGGTTCTTTTACCCATAGTGATCAGCACCCATAATGGGACCATAAAGGGTCAGGTCATATATAAGACACAAGACAAGAGTATAGAAATTCTAATGAAAAATGTAAACTAGTCATGGGAATCAGAAAGAGACATGTGCAGAAAAGGCCAAATTTGTCCCCAGATTCACCTTATGACATGTAAACCCCCAAAACACACCTCCACTGAAAAAGGTACCTGCCTCAGGGGTTGGCTTAGGACCCGAGAAACTCCAAATTAGGATAAGCCCTCCCTTGTACCTCCCCAAGGTGGAGATTATTACAATGAGACTGATAATCAATTTATCTATACTATAAATATAACTTTCCTTTCACTATTCGTGTTGTGTTTTGGGGGTTTACACGTCATAAGGTGAATCTGGGGACAAATTTGGCCTTTTCTGCACATGTCTCTTTCTGATTCCCATGGCGAGTTTACATTTTTCATTAGAATTTCTATACTCTTGTGTCTTATAGTTATATGACCTGACCCTTTATGGTTCCATTATGGGTGCTAATCACTGTGGGTAAAAGAACCTAGTTTCCTGACTTGTAAATTATCCATTAACTGGGGTCTGACTCCCTTTTGGAGCTAATATCTTATTAGTGGCTAGTTTGAAAATATCTTCATTTTTCATTAGAATTTCTATAGCTTGTCAGTGTATCATTGTAATATGACCTGCCTCTATGTTCTTGTTATGTTTGTGTTATGGGTAATGATTAATGTGGGTACAGGAAAACCTAGCATCCTGACTTGTAAATTATCCATTAACTGGGGTCTGAATCCCTCTTAGAGCTCATATCTGAATTAAAGCTTGGATCTTAGGTTTTTCTATTAACCCCTTTTCCACCTCCTACATCAGTTCCAGATGAATGATAAGGTCAGAAGTCAGACTATAGAGAGTTAAAAATAGAATGAGGGAAACAAAGTAGAAGTACTCAATAGGAGACAATCTTCTCAAGAAGTTTAGCCACTCAGTTTTCAGAAGAAAAAATCAAAGCTATCTACGGTGATGTAAAAAAATGCTCTAAATCACTATTGATGAGAAAAATGCAAATTAAAACACCACTTCACACCTAGCAGAATGGCTAATATGACAGAAACAGAAAATGACAAATGTTGGAGGAGATGTGAAAAAATTGGGACACTAAAGCACTATTGGTAGACTTGTGAACTAGTCTGGAGAACAATACACCTAAAGAGCTATAAAACTATGCATATCTGTAAGAAATGATGAGCAGGATGCTTTCAGAAAAACCTGGAAAAACTTACACAAACTGATGCAAAGTGAAGTGAGCAGAACTAGGAGAACATTGTACATAGTAACAGCAATATAATAATTATGACTAACTGTGGAAAACAATGATCCAAGGCAGTTCCAAAGGACTTATAATGAAAAATGCTATGCACCTCCAGAGAGAGAACTGATGAAGTCTAAGTGTAGAATGAAGAATAATTATTTCACTTTCTTTTTCTTTTCTTTTTTTTTTTGCAATGGCTGATTTGGATATGTGTTTTGCATTATTTCACATGTATAACTGACATCAGATGGCTTGCCTTCTTATTAGGTGGGGGAGGGACAGGAAGGAGGGAGAAAATAGTTTTAAATGATTGTGAAAAATAAAGAATAAAGTTTTTTTTAAAAAAAATTCTGTGAGACAATAGTAAATATTAAGATAAAGACTGAAAATTTTTTTAAAAAGTTTAGCCACAAAAGGTGGAAGGAGAAATATGGAATAGTAGATAACAGGGAAAGGTAGGAAGGGACCATGTTCTGAAAGGTCTTTAAAAGCCAAACAAGATTTTATATTTAGTCCTGTAGGCAATAGGGAGCCACTATACAAAGTATTTGCTAAACAAATGCCAAGTGAATAGTGTAGAGAGTGAGTGTGAAATGAAATCACAGGTCAGAGAAGATTATTGTACTGGGGGAACATCAAGCAAGGCTTTGCAGAGGAGGTATAGCTTAAGCTGAACTTTGAAAGATGGATCATGGTATTTAGAAAGCTGAATGCACAGGGAAGGGATTTCCCAGGGAAGACAGAAATTTAAGACAAAGGAAGTATAGCAGAGGTCAACATTTTCACAGGTTCTCCCTGGGCCTTTTCAGGCCAAACTGATTTTCAAGGTAAGTAGGAGCATTAATAAAAATTGAAGAGGGGGCAGCTAGATGGTGCAGTGGATAGAGCACCAGCCCTGGAGTCAGGAGTACCTGAGTTCAAATCTGGCCTCAGACACTTAACACTTACTAGCTGTGTGACCCTGGGCAACTCACTTAACCCCAATTGCCTCACAAAAAAAACAAAACAATAAAGAGTGAAGAGAATCTGATCCCAAGAACTCTCCCAAACTGCTATTTGGGAGTTTTGATAAGTACAATTCTCAGGATACAGACTAAATAACCAGGGGATAGGACAAGATTTAAAAGCAATTTTCTAACCCTAAATCCTACAGGAAACTGAGAATGTGGAGGGCAAAGACTGTAGGAGAAAATTCATTTCTAAGGCCTGACTTAATCTAAGCCTGAGGACTTCTGCTGGCTTTTTCTAACTACCTGACAGGGTGAGCCTAAAAATGCCTGGATTTATTTGAGTCTTCCTTCTGCAGAGGACAGGCTGCCTGGCAGCTACAATCAGCTAATAGAGAACAGAAGACCTAAAGAGGCTAAATAAATACCAGTAGATGGCAGTAGAGAGCAGCTCAAAGGAGGCAGCCTGGACATGGCTAATGGAGACAGCAATTTAGCTAATGACATTCATTACCAAAGGACATTAGTGGCTCACATGTAAATAGTCAATAGTCAATAAACATGTATTAAGCACCTACTACCAGACCAGGTACTGTACTCTCCCTGAGAATTTTGTAGTATGGTAGGTGGCCTTTGCATATTGGCATGGTGGGGAGTGGGGATGGGGAGAGGGTATTTCTTATCACTTATTTTGCTATGCTATTTGTTTAAATATCTTTTATTTTGAACTGTGTTCTCTGATGTAGTGAAAGAAACCAATCATAATTCATTAAGCTGGACCCATGACATGCTTCTTAATCTAGGGAAGTTTTCTGGGGGCCCATGTATGAGAGGAACTCCAAGTATTACATGTGCAAAGCCACAACTAGGAGATGCTCAGTCTATTTCAAGAACAAGGAATAGGATTGTTCAGTTGGAGCAGATGGATTGTGTTAAGATCAGTGAAAAATAAGTCTAAAAAGTCTAAAAATGAGTCTAAAAGGTTTGATGGGGATGTGAATCTAGCATGTTTTGGTGTGCCTTCCATATCAGGACAAAGGTTTTGACAAATACCCTATCTTATCTTGCTGAGACAGAAGTGACTTATAGTTTGGGGAGGGGGGCGGGGTGTAGAATTTTAAACAAGGAACGAGTATACAGAACTCATAGGATGAGTGGGGGAAGATAGGAGATAAGGGAGGAAACAGTGACATAGAGAGCAGAGGTAGACAGCTTTATACTGTGAGAAAATAATGGGTTTTGGAATGCCCAGTGGCCTGCTCCAGGGGATAATATTAAGATTGATTGGATTGACTTTGCTGATTAACTCACTTAAAGTTAACTTAAAACCACACCTACCTGAAAGCCTGGCCCTCAGAGGGTGTGTTCTCTGAACTCTGACCTCAGCACATTCTGCTCATGGATGACCATCAAGTCCAGTAAACCAATAGATTTGAAAGATGCTAGCCAATTAGCTTTGAGCAGTGTGGAAGGGCTGTCTCTCCTACAGACCCAGAGGAAGTTTACACACACACACACACACACACACACACACACACACACACACACACACACACACGATCTTGGGGGACTTGGAGAAAGAAGGAAGCCAGGCTGAGCTGTATCTCTCCTCTAGGCTAGATAGGCCTTCTTAACTTTCTGAGCCACATGTTCTCTTATTACTAATATTTGGTGTGCTTTAATAAATGTTTAATGCCCAAAACTGGTGCTAAAGCTTCGAATTTATATGTAGCAATATATTTAAAATTCCAGCTAAGTTTTCCTAAACTTGGGACAGAAATAAGGCAACCACATATAATTTTACTTGCCACAACACAAAAAATTATCAACATTGTATATTCTGTAATATGTCAATAATGGTCTATTTACTAATAGACCCAGTGGTCACACATTTCCTCATTTGTTCAGGTTCTCTTCCTCTCTGTTTACCTAAATGTTATCTGTCCTTCATGCTCTACCTGAAGACCAGCTAATGCCCCCCCTCTATGAAGACTTCCTAGATTAGTAGAGTCCTCATGATTTCCCTCCTCCTCAGAAGACTTCTCTGAGGTCTGGAGTCCACCATTAGTGTCCATGCCATAAATTTTATATTTGGCATCTATTGCTTGTATTGTTACTTTAAAAAGATAACTGTTCTTGGAGTCAGGAAGAGCTGGGTTCAAGGTCTACATCTGATATATACTAGCTGTGTGACCCTGTTGAAGTCATTTAACCTAAAGTTATACTCTATATGGAAGTTGCCAATGTGCATTCATGGAGGGTGCTTCCGGAAATCCTTATGTGTATGTAATAAAAATTGTTAGTGGAGCATCTGAAGACACCTCTCTTTCTGAGCATGTCATCCCCACCACCAGATAAATGTCCCTAACCTCATATAGAGGCCCCAAGCTAGCACAATGGATAGAGTACTGGACCTGAAGTGAGGAAGACCTGAGTTCTAATCCTATGTCAGGCACATATTAGCTATGTCACCCTGTGTGAGGCACTTAACATCTGTCTCCCTGATTTTCTTCAACAGGGTTTCCTCACAGCATCATTGTGAGCCTCAAGTGAGACAGTATTTGTAAAGATTTTCACACAGTGCCTAGCACATAATAGGAGCTTAACAAATACTGACCCTCTTCCCCCTTCACAAGTGATTGAAATCTGTTTACTTTTACCAGTCACCTAAAGGATACAAATAGTTGAAAGCAAAGGCATTTAATGAAATACCATAGGAAAAAAAATAGTAACAGAACATTTTCCCCATAAAACATGCTCTCCAATAAATAGACACTATTAGTGGGAAGACTGGACAGTCTTAAGAGGACACACATGAAGAGACATAAAAAAGGAAGAGAGATTAAGATCCTACCATGGGGGCAGCTAGGTGGTACAATGGATAGAGCACTGGCCCTGGAGTCAGGAAGACATGAGTTCAAATCTGGCCTCAGACACTTGACACATACTATCTGTGTAACCCTGGGCAAGTCACTTAACCCCAATTGCCTCACCCCCCTCAAAAAAAAACAAAACAAAAAGATCCTACCATGTGCCAGGCACCATGCTAAGTGCTTGACAAATATCTCATTTGATCTTCACAACAACTCTGTGAGTTAGGTGCTATTATGATTCCTATTTTGCAGTTGAGGAAACTGAGGCAGACAGCAGTTAAGTGACTTGCCCAGGGTCACACAGGTAGGACATTATTGTGGCAGGATTTGAACTCAGGTCTCCCTGACTCTAAGCCCAGAGCTCCCTAGAGCTTATGGCAAAAGCACATTTGAGGAGAGGTTACTTACATCTCCAATATTTCAGTGCTACTGACACCTTTTGGTAATGTCATTGTGCTGCTGCTCCTGCTTGAGTTCATCTTTACTGGTCTCCTATGTTATAAAGTATCTGTCTGATGAAGCTCAGCTTTCCCAGATGATGCTCCTCTGGTCTCATAGTCATTGTTGAGTGTGGCTCCACTGGGGATGAAGTTATGGAGGTTATCTCTGTTTCTCAGTTTTACCTAGAACTGGTGTGTATGTATGTGTATGTGTGTCTGTGTCTGTGTCTGTGTATATACACATTTTATATATAAACACATTATATGTATATACACTATATATGTATACATACTATATATGAATATACCCTTTATACACACACATACATATACATATAAATGTGCTTCTTCTATGTGTGTGTGTGTGTGTGTGTGTGTGTGTGTGTATGTATGCTCATTCACTACCTCTTCACCATAAAAGGAAAAGTGGGCTTTATCATTTTGCTTCTTAGAACCCAGTGGCTTAAGCTTCTCTTTATGAGAGAAAAGCATCAGACTAGGGAAAATCCCTGAGAAATTTTGCTCCCATAATGAAGCCTATTAGTTCCCAGATCCTTTTCTGTGGAAGGCTTTTCCCTCTGGATGGTAAACCTTCACTCCAAGAACCAAGCTCTTTTGGAACACAGAATAGCCAAAGAGTTTAAGAGCAGCTAAATGGTGCAGTGGATAGAGAGCTGGCCCTGGGGTCAAGAAGACTTGACTTCAAATCTCACCTCAGACACTTACTACCTGTGTGACCCTAGCCAACTCACTTAACCACAATTGCCTTAAATATTTGAGGCTATCTCTAGTTGTCCTGATATCTATATAGCTATATCTGTATCTATATCCCTCTATCTATATTTATATCATCTCTATCTCTATCTTGCCACTAGACCCATATGGCTCTGGAGGAAAGAGTGAAGTTGCTGACCTTGCACAGCCCTCCCTCGCTTAAATACATTCAGTGCAAGTCATGACATCACCACCATGTCATGGTCCTCTTCAAGGCAGCCAAACAGATTAGAAAAGCCCAGAGGCATTTAATCTGTCTTTGAACCTCTACCCCCCTATTCAAGTGGTGCAAGCTCTTTTTCTACTGCTCAGTCTGATCTTGGAATAGAAAGTCCTCATTCTTCTAATTAATTCCCTTATGAAGATCTTGTACCATTCAACACTAAAAGAAGCCAGACTAGAGGAATCCTCTATTACTCAATACTTTATTCCCAATTCCTGCCTCCCTCATGTATGTTGTAGCTGGTATACTTGTTACAGAGGGATTGTTTTTATTTTTTTCCAATGGGGAAAAAGAGGGGGGAAATAATGTCTTGTTAATATAAAAAATAATTTTTAAAATGTATAAATGGCTGGCCCTAAACTGTGAGCCACCCTACATCAATTATCTTTTCATGCATACAAGTCCTATGTCACTAATTAGTATGTGACTTCCTCATAGGCAGAAATCATATTTTAAAATCATAGAATCTAATTGTAAAAGGGGGCCTTAAAGGTAATTTAATCTAACCCCACCCAAAACCAGAATTCCCTCTATAAGAGCCCTGGCAATTGGGTGTCTGAACTTCACCGCCCCCCCAGTGATGAGACATATCATCCCCAAACAGCCCATTTCATATTACCTATGGAAAGACTAAAATAATTCTAACACAGTGCTTTGTACATAATAGGTGCTTGATAAATGTTAGTTGATGATGATGCTTGGAGGAAGAGAGAGGGTCTAATTCAATTTGATTCATTTCAACAAAGTCTATCCTAAGTGAATGGAATTCCTAGCCTCCCTATGTCCCCACACCTTCCAACACTAAAACAACAGATCAGAGTTTTCTTGGCATAGGAGAAAAAATATCCATTGGCTAGAAATAGCAGAATGCAAATGACACAAGGTAATTATTCTGATAATGAGTCATATGAGAGAAGATCAGGGTCTTAATGATAAAATTTAGGTAGGGGGAGGCAATGCTAAAGGAGTAATGTTGGTGAAAAAATGAACATGAATAGTACTAGGTTAATTCTGGCCCCCAAGCCCTACATTTCCCCCCACCCCCAATACATCCTAATTCCTGATGCCTAAGACACAATGTCCTACAGGGATTTCCTTTCCTAAACTTCCCTTCCTTTACCTTCGGGACTGCCTCTCTGGACACCTCCAAACCAGCCACTAATTGTTGGAAAAGGATGAATGGTTGCCCCCAGGGTTAAAGTGTTCCCTTCCAGGAGACTGAAAACTCTGACTCTCCCTCTCCTCTCTTCTTACTCTCCATCAATAGTCTCCCTGTCCTTCAGAATCAGGAGAGAGGTTTCTGCTGCTCCCAGGAAGATGATATACTCTCTCACTAACCCTTAGTTCTTCTCCTGCCAGCTCTCAACCACTGGATTTTTCCCACAATCATTACCACTCCTGTTCAGATTAGACAGAGAAGGATCACATCCTCCCTTTGCTGTCAGGAGAGATGGCATTCACCCTATATGCACCTCCTCCTTAAAGACCTAGGAAGTAATATCCTGCAGTCTCCTTCCAACCCTTAGCCATGCCTTTCAACACCAACTAGCATTGACATCTACCTTCAATTTATTTTACTGAAGTTTCACACACAGAGGAGCCAGAGAGAAACCACAAGACCAATGTGTTAGCCCAAAGCTTTGAAATTCAACTCCAAAGAGTAAAAGTGAGATGAAAGTGAGAGAAGACATAAAGGTGAGTTTGGTCTTCTATTGTTGGCAGAATGAGGATAAGGACAATATCTTAGATTTCCATTTTTCTTCCTAACATTGTGCTCTTCCTATTTAAATGGATTCCCTGAGTTTACATTAACAAATGGCAGGAGGGGAGCAAGAAGTAACAGGAGAATTCATTTTAATGTCCTGGAAGAGTCCTAGACAAAAAGTTCAGGAGATCTGGATTCCAGGCTGAATTTTTTTTCACCAGCTGTAACCTTGTAGGAAGAAGTCACTTAAATATTTGAGGATTCAGTCCATCATCTATAAAGTGAAAGAGTTCTAAAGGGTTCAAAGGTCCCTTCCAGCTAAGAACTGTACAGATTTATAATACACAAACCAACCTGAACTTTGAATCAAAGACCTAGATATAAGCCATAGTTAATATTCACATTGACTATGTCACAGGATTGTTTTGAAAGCTCTTTGTAAACCCAAGAATATAAATGTGGGCTATGATTATTTTGCATTTAGGTGGCACAGTGGAGTAGTGGACCTGTATTCAAGGTAGACCTGATTTCAAATCTGACTTCAGATACTTATTAGCTGTGTTACTCTGGCAAGTCACTTGACCACTTCCTGCCTCAGTTTCCTCATTTGTAAAATGTGGATAATGACAGCACTTACTTCCCAGAGTTGTTGTGAGGACAAAATGAGAGATTATTTGTAAAGCACGTCACACTAGGATAGATACTTGAGTGGTAGCTCTCAATGTTTTCAGAATAAAACTGAATTTTGAGAGAAAATGGAGGGTGGGGGAGAGCCAGTGACTATCCTAACAGACCACCAGCAAGCTCCTTGGGAAATTTTTCTGTACTAGCCTGTCTAATACAAGGGAAGAAAACAAATGGTACATGACTTCCATCTCATATAAGTCCTCCCCTCATAGAATCAGACTGTGAGAACTGTTCAGCCTCCTATTTTTATAGATGAGGAAAAGGCCAAGAGAAAGGAAATGATTAGCCTAAAGTCATATACAGTAGCAAGACCATTATTTTCTCTTGTTCTGTCAGGTAGTGATAAGGCCCTAAGCATGGTAATTCTAGAGATATGAAAATATATAAGAAAAGAGAAATATTTGGAAGGGAGGAATTCATCTCACCATTTTCCTATTCACTTATCTCATTTTGTTTTTCTGTAAAATTGAAAGTAATTCTGATTATGACTTTTCCTTTGGAATGATAAGTAAAATGTTTAAGATTATTTAAACAATCTAATGGAAAATACTTACATTACATCATTATTATAATCTTGTATTATTTATGTCATATAATGTATAATATTATAGCATATCATGTTATATTTTATCGTTATAATATATTTATCATGCAAAAAATAATTTAATTAAGATATATGCACGAATGATATGATTTTCATTTTCAAAGCAATTTTTACAAACTGATCCATATTTTATGCACAACAGTAACAAGTCATTGGTTATGTTCCTATACTCTGTTAACAAGCTGCAAAGTACAAACACCAGATGCCAGGACAGGAGGCATAGCCATACCATAATATTAGAAGTAGATAGATCGATAGTACTTAGCTCTAAAATATAAAATAAGAATGTGAGACTAAAAGATCTCAAAAGCTCCATTTCTCTCATTCTCTCATTCTTTGATTCTATTATTTGCTTGTGGGTTTCCTTTTTGTGAAGTTTTGTTATAGATGTAGGTTGGTCATCTCTTGACTACCCCTCAGCAGAGTGAAAATGGAGATGATGACCAGGAGAAGTGAAAATTAGAGAAAAAAACATTACTTATTGCCCATCATATGGTGGAAAGATCACTGACTATTGATTGAGTCAGATCATGAGTTCAAATTCCATCTCTGATGCTTACCAAACAAAAAAACCCGGGTTGAAGCCTTCATTTCAGTCATAGAAAGAATTGTAAAGAACAGCTAAAATTTCATTGCAATGGTATCTGCTGGATATTCACATTGTTTTGATCTGATGTAACTCGGATTTTTAAAAAAACATTATTGACATTTCCAATTTAGAGAAGTAGATCTTGTAATGAAAATTCCCAAACCACCTCCCCCAAAATTGTAAAGTAATTGAACAGTGAATTCAATTAGGAAACTTGGAATTTATTTAAATTTTGAAATATTAAGTTTTATTATCAAACCAAGATATACATTATACATATCTTTCTGTTACTCAACTTACACTGGTGTCAGACTTGTGAAGTCTGAAAAATAAGAGTTGCATACATGTTTTTGTTCCCAAACCTTGACCCTCATCTCCAATTTCTGCTCCTTCAGAGTATAGGAAGTGCTGCATTTGAAGCCAAAACAGCATAGCTATAGAGTTGGTAGGGAAGTCGGTTATTTCCTCAAAGCTTTTATTTTACAGATCAAGAAACTGAGATCTTGAGAAGCAAAGTAAATTGACCAAGACCAAAGAGGTGATGAGTAGCAGAGCCAGGATTTCAGTGGCAGAAGGAGAGGAGATTGTTTTCTGACTCCAAAATTTATGGTGCTTTCTGTTACAACAGATCAGCTCCCCCACCCACCACCACCACCAAACACACACACACACACTCTCTCTCTCTCTCTCTCTCTCTCTCTCTCTCTCTCTCTCTCTCTCTCTCTCTCTCCCTCTCTCTCTCTCTCTCTCTCTCTCTCTCTCTCTCCAGATCTAGGCCCAGGCCCTGTCAGTTTCTTAGCCCTATGATTTTGGACAAGTCACTTTCAATCCAATCCATTTCCACAAATGTTTATTAAACACTTATTCTGGGGAAGGGAAAGAGACTACAAATTTTGGAAAAAAGAGGGGGAGGGGCAGCTGGATAAAGCACTGGCCCTGGATTCAGGAGGACCTGAGTTCAAAGCCAGCCTCAGACACTTGACACTTACTAGCTGTGTGACCCTGGGCAAGTCACTTAACCCCCATTGCCCTGCAAAAAAAAAAAAAATGTAAGCTCCTTAAGAGAAGGAGCTGTAACCTTTGGGGCAGCTAGATGGCACAGTGGATAGGGCACCGGCCCTGGAGTCAGGAGTACCTGAGTTCAAATTCGGCCTCAGACACTTAATACTTACTAGCTGTGTGACCCTAGGCAAGTCACTTAACCCCAATTGCCTCACTAAAAAAAAAAGACAAAAAACAAAACAAAAGAGGGGGAAAAGTGATTCCTAACCTTCTTGGGGATTACTGTCCAAAGTGGGGCCATGGTGAAATAACCTCACAGCTTCTGCCTCTTCATATGTAAAAAGGTGGCATAGTTGCCAAGAAAGGCTTTGTAAAATGCAAAGTTCTACATAAATGTGAGCCCTTGGGGGCACAGTGGGGAATTGGGGAGGGAGGGGAAGAGGGTGTTTGGCTTGGTTTGGGTTTTCCACAGGGTCTCAGAATTCTGGGTCATTTTCTGCCTTCCTAGACGAACTACAGCACTAGTGACAGCTTCTTTCTGCTGGGATTCTCCGACTGGCCATCGCTCCAGCCGCTACTCTTCGCCTTGATCCTCTTCTGTTACCTCCTTACCCTGGTTGGCAACTCAGCCCTCGTGTTCTTGGCCATCCGTGACCCGCGCCTCCACGCGCCCATGTACTACTTCCTCTGCCACCTCGCCCTGGTGGACGTTGGCTTCACCACCAGCGTTGTTCCGTTGCTGCTGGCCAACCTCTGGGACTGGGCCAGGGTGCTGTCCCGCGCCGGGTGCGTAACCCAGCTCTACGTCTCTCTGGCACTGGGTTCCACCGAATGCGTGCTTCTAGCCGTGATGGCGTTGGACCGCTCGGCCGCCGTGTGCCGGCCGCTCCATTACACAGCCCTGGCCTCGCCCCGCCTCTGCCGGACGCTGGCAGCTGCCTCCTGGCTGGGGGGGTTCACTAATTCGCTGGCGCAGACCATACTACTGGGCACGCGGCAGTTTTGCGGGCCCCGGCGTCTGGACCACTTCTTCTGCGAGCTGCCAGCCCTGTTGAAACTAGTCTGCGGGGGCGGGGGCGCCGTGGAGAGGCAGATGTTTGCTGCTCGGGTAGTTATCCTGCTGCTGCCATCCTCTGTCATCCTGGCTTCCTATGGGGCTGTGGGCCGGGCCGTGTGGAAGATGAAGTCCCAGACAGGGAGGAGAAAAGCAATGGGGACCTGTGGTTCCCACCTCACGGCTGTCTGTCTTTTCTATGGCTCTGCCATCTACACATATCTGCAGCCCACACACAGTTACTCCCAGGGCCAGGGCAAGTTTGTCTCCTTGTTCTACACTGTGGTCACCCCCGCCCTCAACCCCATCATCTACACCCTGAGGAACAAGGAGGTGAAAGGGGCGGCAAAAAGGCTTCTGGGCAGAGTAGAGTGGAAGGAGAGGTAAGATTTGGGCTTAGGGAGAGCTTCTCATCTCAACCCAAGGATCACATTGTTTGTCACTGGGCCAGTCCATCACTCTGAGTCCTCATGGATTGTGGAGTGATGAACTCAGAGAAATAGTTCTCAAGAAATTCCAGAACTAATGGCATGAATAAATCTTGTCCACTGAATGCTCCCAGACTGATGAAGGAGAACAAATCCCCAACATCCAAGTCCACATTTGATAAGAGAAACAGTTTTCACCCTAGATATTCTCCCAGTTGATGGAGTCTAAGGATGAATAAAGATGTGCCTGCTGTTCTAAAGAAGTTTCCAGTCTGATAAAGGATCTACAGCCCCTAACTTCGGGGAACTGGAAGAGGAGACTAAACAAACATAGAAGAAGCAGACAAAACACATAGACAAGGGTAGTCTATACAATCAATAGACTTCCATACATAAATGAGCAGAGAGGGGATACAAAAGGGATTAGGGTGAGAAATGTCCAGTGGGAATATGTTAGTGCTGGAAGAGGAAGGACTTTTTGAGATTTTTTAAAACACCAAAAGATTTTAGTAGTGGACAGAAAACAAAAGGACATCTAAGAGAAAAGACATCACCCATATGTCAAAGGTATGGAGGTGAGAGATGTTTAAATGAGGAAAGGGCAATCATGGGAAGGAGAGAAAGGGGTTGGGTGGACTCTCCTGAAACTTCAAAGCCCCATTAGAGGGCTGGGGATTGTTAAAAGAAAGAAGCTAAATGGAAATGGCAATACATAAGGAGTCCCCCTTCCTTCCTAAACTCTTGTCATAACTTTGGACACAACAAAAAGAGCTATTATAAGTATTTTTGTATATATGAGTACTTCTCTTTTTTAAATCTCTTTGGCATTCAATCTTTTCTTACAGACCTCAAAGAGAAGAGAACCGAAATATTGATTGAGAGAGAATGTTAGAACTGGAAAGGATCTTGGAATCATCTAGTTCAACTCTTTTATTTCAGAGATGAGAAATATGAGTCTTAGGAGGGGAAAATGATCATCTAAGTGATTCCCCAAGGTCAAAATAGCTATGTTGTACAGCAGATGGAAAACTGGCTTCAAGTCAGGAAAACCTGATTTTAAAGCCTTCCTTAAACACAGGACTAGCCCTGTGACTCAAGGCAGCTCATTGAAGCTCTCTCAGCCTCAGTTTGTCATCTGTGAATTGATGGGGCTGAACTCAATGACCTCTAAGACCCCTTCTAGCCCCAAATCTATGAACCTAAATAGCAGCATCATGATTCAAAATCTAATTACTTCCAGGTTCATGACTCTTCTAATGTATTAATAGCTAGCATTCAGATAGCACTTAAGATTTGGATGCATTATCTCATTTGATCATCACAACAGCCATGGGAAGGAGATGCTATTGTTATCCCATTTTGCAGATGGAAAAAAACTGAGTTTGAGAGAAGTTAAGTGACTTCCCCAGGATCACACAACTAATATCTGAGGCAGGATTTGAAGTGAGGTCAGCCTGACTATAAGCCCAACATTCCATATCTACTATACCATCTAGCTTCCTGAAGCACAGAAAAGTTCACTAACTTGCTCAAGAGGAACTTAGTAAGTCTAAAGTCTAGATCTCTTGCCTCCCAACATAACACTTTCCCTACTGTATCTGCCTACTTTCATACAATAATCACATTCCCAACTATTATATGGTCTAGGACTAGAATGAAGTATAAGGGGAGAGTCATATGATCTCTTGCCATTGTGCTTCATTCCTATAGAATACTTTAGAGGTTATAAATACAAATGTAAAGGACCTAACACAGTTTATAAAAAGCCAACTGTTTAATGAGGGAGAAACCACTTGGACAGTTTCCCCAGGTAGCCTTTAATAATAGGGATTCTCTTGCCCTCTGGTGGTTGTGTAAAGTATGGTACCTGGAATTCCTTCCTCCTAGCCCCAGGTCTTTCTCAGCATGATTCAGTTCATGAGTAGATCTCTGATTCTCCAAACTATTGAGAAAAAGCAAAGGACCCATCCTACTTGGAGTTTTCACTTATTTTTTTCTTTTATTGTTGATGTTGATCTCCCATTTTGGGGATATAGGTATTTCCCTTTCTCATGAGGTTCATTGAGACCATTGTGTTTAAAGAGGCTCTGGAAAGATCTTTGGCCTGAAAATACATGCTGTCTCATCAAAGACATGGTGATCTGGTTTGTGGGAGGTATGTTGTTGTTGCTGTTATTGTTCAGTCTTTCAGTCATGTCTGATTCTTCATGTTACCAATTGGGGTTTTCTTGGTAAAGATACTGAAGTGATTTGCCATTTCCTTCTCCAACTCATTTTATGAATGACGAAACTGAGGCAAGCAAGGTTAGGTGACTTACCCAGGGTCACACAGCTAGGAGGTAGGTAGCAGGCCACAACTCAACCCCTACAACTATTCTTGGGCCTTATAAGAGACACCTACTTTGCTTCATCTCTGTACTTTTTGGCACTGCCTAAGACTTCCTTGTTGTTTTGATATCTTTTTCAGTCAATGAACTAGTAGCTACTGTGTGCACAGGCACTGTGATAAGCACTAAAGATACAAAGAAAGACAAAAAAATAGCCCCCAGTCTCAAGCTCATAGTCCAATTGGGGAGATAAAATGCAAATAATAATGTACAAATAAAATATATACAGGATAAATTGAGGGTAGTCTCAGTGGGAAAACACTAAGATTAAGGAAGACTGGAAAAGGCTTCTCACAAAAGGTGGTACTTTAATTGAGGCTTGAGGGAAGCTGAAAAGTAGAGATGAGGAGGGAAAATATTGTAAGCATGTCAAAGAGTCACCAAAAATGATCAGTTAGGATGGAATGTTCCCAGAACAATGAAGAAACCAGTGTCTCTCCATTATAGAGGACATGAAGTAGAATGAGATGTAAGAAGACTGGAAAATAGAGCCAGTGCCAGATGGAGGAGTAAAGATAAGAACTCACATGAACTCTCCTAAATTCCCCTCCAAACAACTTTAAAACAATGCCTCAAATAGAATTCTAGAGTGGCAGAAGCAACAAAAGGTTGGGGAAAAAGAATTTTCCAGCCAAAGACAGGGTGGGAGGTTGGCCAGAAAGGTCCATCTCACTGGGGTGATTGGGTCTGTAGTAAAGTTCAGCAGAGGTCATGCCATGGAAAGCCAGCAGGATGCATTGAAAGTGACTACATCGGGGCAGCTAGGTGGCGCAGTGGATAGAGCACCAGCCTTGGATTCAGGAGGACCTGAGTTCAAATCTGGCTTCAGACCCTTGACACTTACTAGCTGTGTGACCCTGGGCAAGTCACTTAACCCCAATTGCCTTACCAAAAAAAAAAAAGAAAGAAAGTGACTACAGGGACATATAGATGGCACAGTGGATAGAGCACCGCACTGGAGTCAGGAGTACCTGAGTTCAAATCTGGCCTCAGACACTTAACACTTACTAGCTGTGTGACCCTGGGCAAGTCACTTAACCCCAATTGCCTCACTTAAAAAAAAGTGACTATATCAGTACTAGCAGTAGCTTTGGGGGCTCTCAGCCCACAGTTGGTAAGGGGGTTGGACAATTTTTAGCATTCATTTTTCCAAGATTTTGAGTTCCAAATTTGCTCCCTCCCTTCCTCTTTCCATTCCCCTCTTCCTAAAATGGTAAGCAATTTGACATAGATTATATATTATAATCATGTAAAATGTATTTCCATATTAGTCACAGTTATAAAAGACAAAACAAACCAAAAGGGGGAAAATCCCTAAAAAAGATAAAGTGAAAATATTATACTTAAATCTGCATTCAGAGTCCACCAATTCTTTATCTGGATATGGATAGCATTTGTCATCATAGATCCTTCAGAATTATCTTGGATCATCTTAATGCTGAGAAGAGCTAAGTCATTCATAGTTGATCATCACACAATGTTGCTGTCACTGTGTATAATGTTTTCCTGGTTCTGCTCATTTCACTTTCCATCAGTTCATAAAAGTCTTTGAGGTTTTTCTTAAATCACCCTGCTCATCATTTTTCATTGCACAGTAGTATTCTATTACATTCATATACCACAACTTGTTCAGCCACTGCCCAGTTGATGGGCATCTCCCCAATTTCCAATATTTTGCTACCACAAAAAGAACTTCTATAAATATTTTTGCACATGTAGATCTTTTTCTCTTTTTATGATCTCTTTGGGATTCAGACCTACTAGTCATATTACTGGATGAAAGGGTATGCGCAATTTTATAACCTTTTGGGTATAGTTCAAATTGCTCTACAGAATGGTTGGATTAGTTCACAAATCCACCAAGTTAGTGTCCCAATTTTCTCACATCCTCTCCAACATTTATCATTTTCCCTTTTTGCCATGTTAGCCAAACTGATAGGGATGAGGTGTTTGTCAGATTTATTGGTATATAATTGGGCAAAATATTTCCTAATGATTGCTTTAATTTCTTCTTCATTGGTGGCTCCCTTTTCATTTTTGATACTGGGTATTTGGTTTTCTTCTTTCTTTTTTTTTAAATCAAATTATCTATCTTGCTGGGATGGTGGGTTTGTTTTTTTCATAAAATCAGCTTCCTAGTTTTATTTGTTACCTCAATAGTTTCTTACTTTTAATTTTGTTAATGTCACTTTTGGTTTTCAGGATTTTCAATTAGGTGCTCAATTGGGAATTTTTAATTTGTTCTTTTTCTAGTTCTTTTAGTTATATACCTAATTCATTGATCTGGTCATTCTCTATTTTGTTGATTTAGAGAAATAAATTTTCCCCTAACTAGTGCTTTGGCTGCATCCCATAAATTTTGGTATGTTGTCTCATTGTTGTCATTCTCTTTAATGAAATGGATTGTTTTTATGATTTGCTCTTTCCCATTTTAGCATTAGATTATTTAGTTTCCAATTAATTTTTAATCTATCTTTTCCACTGCCATTTGTTGAAAGTAATTTTCATTGCATTATGATCCAAAAAGGATATATTTTATATTTCTGCCTTTCTACATTTGATTTTGAAGTTTTTAATGCCCTAATGTATGGTTGCAGTTTTTGTTTTGTCTTGTTTTGTTTTGTTTTGTTTTTTTGTAGGTGCCATGTACTGCTGAGAGAAAAAGTACATTCTTTTCTATTCCCATTCAATTCTGTCATACCTAGCTTTGCTAAGATTCTATTCACCTCCTTAGTTTGTTTCTTTCTTATTTATTTTTTTTTATCAGATTTTTCAAGTTCTTAGAAAGTACAGTCGAGGTCCCCTACTAATATAGTTTTGCTGTCTATTTCTTTCTATAACTCACTTAACTTCTCCTTTAAGAATTTGGATGTTGGGGGCAGCTAGATGGTGCAGTGGTTAAAGCACTGGCCCCGGATTCAGGAGTACCTGAGTTCAAATCCAGCCTCAGACACTTAACACTTACTAGCTGTGTGGCCCTGGGCAAGTCACTTAACCCCCATTGCCCCGCAAAAAAAAAAAAAAAAAAAAAAAAGAATTTGGATGTTATTGAGTGTTGATCTACTGTGATGGACTATATTCTTCTCACCAATGCAATGGCACAAAAGAGTTCCAGGGAACTTGTGATGGAAGAGGATCTCCAAATCCAAGAAAAAAAAAAGAACTGCGGAGTATAGATGCGGAATGAACCATACTATTTCTTTTGTTTTTGATGCTGTTGTTTTTTTCTATTTTGAGGTTTTCCATCATTGCTCTGATTTTTTCTCTTATAACATGACTAATGCAGAAATATGTTTAATGTTATTATGTGTATATATATATATATATATATATATATATATATATATATATAACCTATATCAGATTACCTGCTGTCTAGGGGAGGGAGGAGGGAGGGGAGGGAGGGAGAAAAATGTGAAATTGTAAAGCTTGTATAAACAAAAGTTGAGAACTATCTTTACATGTAACAGAAAAAAAATAAAATACTTTATTAATTAAAAACAAACAAAAAACAACAAACAAAAAAAGGAATTTGGATGTTATACCACTTGGTGTGTATATATATATATATATATATATATATATATATATATATATATATATATATATATATGTTTAGTATTAATATGGCACCTTTTAGGAAGATGTAGTTTTCTTCCTTATCTCTTTTAATTAAATCTATTTTTGTTTTTGCTTTGGCTGAGATTAGGATTGCTATGACTGCTTTTTTTTTTGCTTCAGCTAAAGCATAATATACACTGCTCCAACCTTTTATCTTTACTCTATGTGTGTCTTTCTTCTTCAAGTATGTTTCTTGAAAACAACATATTGTAGGATTCTGGTTTTTGATCCATTCTGCTTTCCATTTCCATCTTATGGGAGAGTTTATCCCATTCACATTCTCAGGGATGATTAATAACTATGTATTTCCCTCCATCCTATTTTTCTTCCTGTTTGTCCTTCTCCTTTCACCCTTTCCCTTCTCAGCAGTGTTTTGCTTCTGTCTACTGCCTTCACCAATCTGCCCTCTCTTCTGTCAGTCCCTCCCTTATTTAATCTCCTCCTCTCCTACTTCCTTGTTCAGTAAGATAGATTTCTATATTTAACTTATTGTATATGTTATTCTCTCATCGAGCCAATTCTGATGAGAATAAGGTTCAAGGTGTGCCCAACACCCAGCCTCCCCTCTTTCCCTTTGCTATACTAGGTCTTTCATGTCTCTTTATGCAAAATAATTTATTCCATTCTATTTCTCCCTTCTGCACCCAGTATACTCCTCTTTCTCATACCTTAATTAATTATTTTTGTGGGACAATAAGGGTTAAGTGACTTGCCTAGAGTCACACAGCTATTAAGTATTGAGTGTCTGAGGCTGGATTTGAATTCAGGTCATCTTGAATCCAGGGTTGGTGCTTTATCTACTGCGCCACCTAGCTTCCCCTCTTAATTAATTTTTAATATCATTCCCTCAAATTTACCTTGTACCCATACCCTCTGCCTATGTATATTCCTTCTGTTTGTCTGGTTGGTTGGTTTTGTTTTTTGTTTTGGGGGTGTTTTTGTTGTTGGCATATTCCTTCTAGCTGCACTATTAGTGGTACAGTTTTAAAGAATTACAAGTATCGCCCTCCCATGGAGGGATGTAAACAGTTTAGCCCTATTAAATCCCTTATGATTTTTTTTTACCTTTTTATGTTTCTCTTGAATCTTGATGTTGGGGATGAAATTTTTTGTTCAGCTCTGGTCTTCTTCTTTAGCTTGAAATCTATTTCACTGAATGACCATTTTTTTTCATTAAAGTATTATGTTCCATTTCACTGGGTAGGTGATTCTTGGTTGTAGTCCTAGCTCCTTTCGCTTGCACAATATCATGTTCCATGCCTTCCAATCATTTAATGTTGCAGCTGCTAAGTCCTGTGTAATTCTGATGATAGGTTCCCAATATTTGAATTGTTTCTTTCTGGCTGCTTACAATATTTTTTCCTTGACCTGATAGTTCTGAAATATGGCTATAATGTTACTTGTAATTTTCATTTTGGGATCTCTTTCCAGAGGTGATTGGTGGATCCTTTCAAAATATCTATTTGCATCATAGAAAAGGAAAAGGACCCACATGTACAAAAATATTTATAGCAGCTCTCTTTGTAGTGACAAAGAATTGGAAATCCAGGCAATTGGGGAGTGGCTGAACAAGTTGTGGTATATGAATGCAATGGAATACTATTGTGCTGTAAGAAATGATGACCAGGCAGATTTCAGAAAAACCTGGAAAGACTCGAGTGGACTGATGCTGAGTAAAGTGAGCAGAACCAGGAGAACATTGTACATAGTAACAGCAACATTGTGTGATAATCAACTGTGATAGACTTGACTCTTCTCAGCAGGGCAATTATCCAAGACAATTCCAAGGAACTTGTGATGGAAAATGTTCCCCACATCCAGAAAAAAAGAACTGTGGATACTGAATATAGATTGAACCATACTGTTTCTACTTTGGGGTTTTTTTTCTCTTTTTTGAGGTTTTTCCCTTCTGTTCTGATTCTTCTTTCACAACATGACTAATTCAGAAATATGTTTAATGTGATTGTACATATATAACCTATATCAGATTGCTTTCTGTCTTGGAGAGGGGAGAAAGAAGGGAGAGAGGGGGAAATTTTTGGAACTAAAAATCTTATGAAAAGAAATGTTGAAAACTATCTTTACATGTAACTGGAAAATAATAAAAATAATTTTATGGTAAAAAAAAGGAAAGGGGGCAGCTAGGTGGCACAGTGGATAAAGCACTGACCCTGGATTCAGGAAGACCTGAGTTCAAATCCAGCCTCAGACACTTGACACTTACTAGTTGTAAGACACTTAACCCTCATTGCCCCACCCAAAAAAAAAACAAAAACAAAAAATATATATATTTGTCCTCTGATTCCAGGATATCAGGGCAGTTTCCTTTGATAATTTCTTAGAGTATGATATCCAGGTACTCCTTTTGATTATGGCTTTTGGGTAGTCCAGTGATTCTTAAATTATCTCTCCTAGATCTATTTTCCAGGTCAATTGTTTTTCCAATGAGGTATTTTACATTTTCTTCTATTTTGTATTCTTTTTATTATATTTGATTGATTCTTGATGTCTCATAGAGTCATTAGCTTCCACTTGCCCAATTCTAATTTTTAAGGAATTATTTTCCTCAGTTAGCTTTTTTAACTTCTTTTTCATTTGGTCAATTCTACTTTTAAGGAGTTGTTAAGGAGCTTTTTCCAAGCTGTTGACTCTTTTTTCATAATTCTCTTGCATCAGTTTCATTGTTTTCCCCAATTTTTCTTCTACCTCTCTTATTTGATTTTTAAACTTCTTTTTGAGCTCCTCCATGACTCTTTCTGGACTTGAGACCAATCCCCATGGAGAGACTGGGGGCAGGGGGTAAAACTTTTGATCATAGGTGTTTTGTTTGGGTTTTAGGGTTTTGAGGGGGGTTGGGGTTTTTTTTCGGAGCAATGAGGGTTAAGTGACTTACCCAGGGTCACACAGCTAGTAAGTGTCAAGTTTCTGAGGCTGGATTTGAACTCAGGTCCTCCTGAATCCAGGGCCAGTACTTTGTCCACTGTACCACCTAGCTGCCCCCAATCATAGATGTTTTGACATTGTTGTTCCCTTCTGAATTTGTGTGTTGATTTTCCCTGTCACTTATGGTCAGATTTTTTTTTTGGTTGCTTTTTGCTCATCTTTTCAGTCTTTTCTCTTACTTTTAAATTTGAGTTCTATTCCTGAGGTGAAAGGGGCCAGCTTCTTGTGCCAGGGATTGCAGGCCCTAGCTATTTACCTGGTGATGCACTGGTATTGACCAGAAGCCTATGGGGGACCCTTGTGTCTGGTGCAGCTCTGATGTGGTGGGCTAGAGGGTAGCTGGTGCTGTTGGAGGCTGCTTACCTGGTGCTGATCCTGGGTCCTTGTGCTGTCACCTGACAGTGTGCTGAGGCATTGACAGGATTGGGGGGGGGTGGCAGTGGTCTTGGAGTTGGTGTCTGCCTGTTCACCTGGCTATGCTGGGCTATGTGTGGAGTACCTATGCTGGTGTCTGCTTGTTTGCTTAGGCATGTGCAGGGTCCAGGTTTGATGAGGTATGTGGGTAGGTCCCAGCACTGTCATATGCCCATTGACCTGACTATGATGAGAAATGTGGGAGGTCCTGGTGTTGATGTTTGCCTGCTTCCCTGCACTGGGATGCAGGACCTCCCACTGGTTTGCTGAGGCAGGGCTTGCTACTGGCTTGCCAGGATGCTTCCTGTCCTGGACTGCACTACCCTTTTACCCAAGTGAGACAGACATTTCCTGATGACCTTCCAAGTTTCTTGGGCTAGAAGATAGTTTTATTTCATCTTTTTGCTGGTTCTACTGCACCAGAATTCTTGGGGGCAGGGGGATGTTTTTTATGTTTGTTTCCAGGTGAATATGATAAAGTTAAGGCAATTTCCTGCATACTCTACTATCTTGGCTCCCAGAAGCCTATACCAGATTTCAAGCTGTATTACAAAGTGATAATTGCAACAACAACAACCAAAAAAATCTGGTACTTTCTAAGATATAGAGTGGTGGATCAGTATAATGGATTAGGTACACATTTACACTGTAGTAAATTACCCTAATGATCTAATGTTTGATAAACATAAAGGTCCAAGTGTTTGGGGGGAAAAAACTCATTATTTGATAAAAACTACTGGAAAAACTGGAAAGTAGTTTGGCAGTAACTAGGTATAGACCAACATCTGTGTTGAGTAAAATTAATAATCAATCAATGCCTTGAGTACTTTATTTTGCATTGCCTTACCAATTATCTATTATTTTAATAAGATAAGAAGTAACTCTGTGATTTATAGTAAGAATATAGTCCTGGGTGAAAGCCTATGCATAATAGAAAGTAGGGTGTAGTCTTAGAGAAATCCCTGTGTTAAGTGAATCTTAGGAGTATAATTATAATCATCTTTATATTAAAATACTGGGTAAAAGGCGGACCTATCCTATTCTGTAAAAGGGTTTATTGTAACACCATAAAAAATGTACATGTGATTTACCATAACATCAAAGGTAATGAACAACTTTACTATAACATCAATAAGATATAAGCTATGTTTTGAGAAATCATGACCTGCTTGAGCCAAGAGCCTATTTGAGTAAAAGGGCACTGATTGGGGCAGCTAGGTGGCGCAGTGAGTTTAACAGTTCAACTTAAAGCAAATGCTATGATTAGATTATGTGGAAACAGGAAGGTTTTATCAAAGACTAAGAAGCCTATATAGTTGATAGGGAGAATAATAAGATCTATTTACTCTCTTGGGGAAAGAAAATAGTGAATGGGTACTTCAAAGGGGTATTTAAATTTGTTTATTCTCTTGGGGAAAGTAGTGAATAGGGACTATCTGGCTTCAGTTTGAAGTTTTTGTCAAAGGGCATTTTGTTCCTATTAATCATAAAATCCATTTGGATAAAACGGCAGCTCCATCAAATCCAGGTGATCCATACATTCCTATTAACACAGGACAACTGGAGATGGTAGTGGGAGACCTTAGCCTTTTAAACAAAGGCCTTTCCCAGGACTCAGTTTGCCTGAGACAACACCCATTCAGTGATTAAAGCTAGGTAAAAAAGGAGGCAAAGAAAGATCCCTTTTACCTAGTCCAAAAAAAAAAAAATAGATAGATGGGGGGAGGAGGGGAATAAAGGCACAGAACAAAGAAGACAAAAGCCTGATTTTAATTCAAATCATAATCCAAATAAATTTAATTCCAATGTTATTCCTAACTGTAATCCTAACTCTAATCTTAACCAACTCCCCATTTTTCATCAGTAGCCCTGTTTGTTTTGGACATCCACAGAACATCATGCCTCCCCTGGGATAAACTCATCACCTAAAATCTCATTATCATGCAGACTGACTCAGTTTTTGATGCCCAACACCTTCTCAACTCCCTCAATTGCCTTTTTGAAGGGCAGAAAACTCCTCCTTTCTTTATAGAAGGCTCAGAACTTTCCAGGAAACTTCATTTTCCATCAGGGGCTCTGGCTTCCTTTTGACTTCAGGAGTAGATTGTAAACTCCTTAAGGGCAGAGACTGTCTTTTCCTTATTTTTATCCCCAGCACTTAGTGCTGTGCCTGGCATAAAGTAGGTGCTTAATAAATCTTATTGAACTAAATTGAACTATAAACTTTCACTAATCACATAAACTCTAATTATAACCTCAGCATTGAACTCAGGATTAATTCCAATACTGATCTTCATTTTGTTATAGGAGGATTATGGGCCTGGTTACCCCACAAAGTTTCTAGATGGCTTTATGTCTGTGACCATGCAGTTTGACCTTTCTTGGTCTGACTTGCAAGTTATCCTTGGTAGTTGTTGTACTCCCTATGAGAAAAAGCAGATCATAGACCTGGCTATACAAGCCGGTGACAAATACGCACAGGCTGGGAGTTGGGCAAGGGGTTCGGGGGACAACAGCAATACCATCTGGCAATCCCAGCTGGGACTATCAAGACAGGGAGGATAGAGCTCGGAGGGACCACATGGTTACTTGTCTCATTGAGGGTATGAAAAGAGGGGTCAAGAAACAGGTCAATTATGAGAAGGTAAAGGAGACAACACAGGGGCCTGACGAAAATACTGCTGTTTTCATGAGTCACCTCGCAGACTCTATGAAGAAATACACAAACTTAGACCTGTCATGGGGCGCAGAGCACCCCAGAATTTCTCTGGGGCACACCGAGGAATCTTCTCCTTGAGAAACTAAACCAGAGGACAGATAACGCCTAGAGAGATAAGCTGAACCAAATCAGACGGAGCTAACTTGGGATTCCTACCTTTCATTCTGGTCTCCCTTATCCTGGGGAGATAAGTTTGGGTGTGGCTTCGGCCTTTGTGTTCTGAAGAGGGATCTGTAGCCACCCCTCACCCAATTCCTTTAGTCACTATCAGTGGGGGATGGTCCTCCACTCCACACCCAATTCCCCCAGCTACCACCAGTGGGGGATGGTCCTCTCTCACTAAAGGAACTTTTCACGGGCAGATGGGCCACCCCCATCAGTCCCCTATAAAAGTACCTTCCAGTCTCCTGTTCGAGGAGATTTGTTACCTCTGAGCCATGTGCTTTATGCCAAATCTCCCCATGAAAAGTCCAAGGATTTCTTTCATGGTTTCCCTCCCCCCACCCTTCCCTTCCCTTGCTCCTAAATAAACTATCACCTTATTCTAACTACATTTTGTGTGCAAGAGGGTGTAATTCTTTAAAGAGGAATTCCTAAGAACCCCAACCCGTACCCCATTTCCCACTATATCAGACCCAGAGAAGGAGGTAGGAATTACCGTCCTCAATATGCATTTTATAAGTCAATCTGGGGGGCAGCTAGGTGGCACAATGGATAAAGTACTGGCCCTGGATTCAGGAGGACCTGAGTTCAAATCCAGCCTCAGATACTTGACATTTACTAGCTGTGTGACCCTGCGCAAGTCACTTAACCCTCATTGCCCTGAAAAAAAAAAAGTCAATCTGCTCCTGATATTAGGAGAAAACTCCAGAAATTGGAATTGGACCCCCAAACCCCATCCTCACAGCTCCTTGATGCTGCTTTTAAGATTTTTAATAACAGGGACCTTGCGATAGCTGTAGAGAAAGAAGGATAGAGCCCGCTCAATAGAGCAAGCCTCTCTGATAACAGCGGCCATAAGGTCGGCAATCAGCTCTCCAGGTGGCCAAGGTCAGGGCAACTGTTTCAACTGTGGTAAGTCAAGTCACTGGAAGGGGGAATGCCTCTCAAAAGGGAACTGTCTCCCTACAACTCCGTGTCCGAAATGCCACCGAGGAGGCCATTGGTCTCGCGACTGCCCCCAAGGGGTTGGCCGAAGGAAAACCCAGCTCCCTGCCATCCAGTTGTCATGGGGCGCAGAGCACCCCAGAATTTCTCTGGGGCACACCGAGGAATCTTCTCCTTGAGAAACTAAACCAGAGGACAGATAACGCCTAGAGGAACCAAATCGGACTGAGCTAGCTTGGGATTCCTACCCTTCATTCTGGTCTCCCTTACCCTGGGGAGATAAGTTTGGGTGTGGCTTCGGCCTTTGTGTCCTGAAGAGGGATCCATAGCCACCCCTCACCCAATTCCTTTAGTCACTACCTGTGGGGGATGGTCTTCCACTGCTCACCCAATTCCCCCAGCTACCACCAGTGGGGGATGGTCCACCCCCATCAGTCCTCTATAAAAGTACCTTCCGGTCTCCTGTTCGAGGAGATTTGGTACCTCTGAGCCATGTGCTTTATGCCAAATCTCCCCATGAAAAGTCTAAGGATTTCTTTCATGGTTTCCCTCCCCCCACCCTTCCCTTCCCTTGCTCCTAAATAAACTATCACCTTGTTCTAACTAAGTTTTGTGTGCAAGAGGGTGTAATTCTTTAAAGAGGAATTCCCAAGAACCCCAACCCGTACCCCATTTTCCCACTATATCACAGTCCTCTGTGGACCAGGACTGAGGGTGCCCAGGGGCCGGCCAGGCCCCAATAAAGATCTCCATGGCTGAACTCCGGGCAACACTTGAAATTGCAGGTGAGAAAATAAATTCCTCCTTCCAATGACTTGGTTTACCACAGTGCCTTCTCAATCTTAATCTCTCACGCAGGACCCACTATTCCTTCAAGGCATAAGGTTGTGGGGATCAGGGGAAGGACCCTAAATTGTAGGCAGACAATTGTATGTATGAGGACAGCATGTTCCAACATTCCTTCCCGATTCTAAGCTCCTCACCCTGCCCCCTACTGGGGAGAGACATTATGGGAAAACTGGCGTCGCAATTCACCTTAATACCTCTTCTTCCCTTACTCCCTGAAGCATCTGTCCCCCACAGACCAGATAACATCCCATTAGAAACCTGGGAACAAATAGACTTAGGAATCCCAGGGCGGGCAAAACGAATAGATCTGATCATGATCCAGCTCAAGTCTTCAGTCCCTGATCCAAATAGAAAGCAATACTGCATTTCTCAGGCGGCAAGGGAGGGGCTCCAGCCCCTTATGGAGAAATTCCTGGCTCACGGGCTTTTGGTTCGATGTAATTCTCCTTGCAATTCCCCGATATTCCAGTACAGAAACGGGACGGGTCTTGGAGGATGGTACAGGGTCTCAGGGCAGTCAGTGTGACCTCACTGCACCCCCTTGTTCCAAACCTTTATACACTAATAACTCAAATTCCAGGGAACTCTTGTTGGTTCTCTGCAACTGACCTTAAAGATGCCCTTTTTTGTATTCCCCTGAAGAAGGAATGTTGGTTTCTTTTTACATTTGAATGGACTTTCCCCCACAAACCTCAACCTCAGCAATTAACACGGACCATCCTTCCCCAGGGACAGCCCACACCTCTTTGGGAATGCCCTCAGGAAAAACTTGGGTGGGTTATCTTTAGGAAACAGCTCCATTGTTCAGTATATAGATCATATACTCATTTGCATTCCATCCTGACCAGCTTGTCTTAGGGATACTATACATAGCCTAAATTTCTTAGGGGAGAGAGGTTATAAGGTCTCAAAAAGAAAGGTGGGTTTTGGGAATGGCTGGCTTTTGCTGTATATGGATCCCATCCTTTGGGATAATTGCTAAACCCTTATACAAGGCCACTGCTGGCCCCAACTCAGACGCACTGGAATGGGGGGGAGAGCAGGAGCAGGCCTTTAAAAAGCTTAAAGAAAAACTTATCTCAGCCCAGGCTCTTGGCATTCCAGACCTTGAGAAGCCATTCACCCTCGATGAAAAGAGACATTTTGCCTTAGGCGTGCTCGCCCAATCCTTAGGGTCTGATATCTTTTACCTGTGTACCTCCCCCTCACTATCACTCCATTATGCTACTCCTCTTACTTGTGCTTTTTTGCTTCTTTGCCCTCCTTCCCCTCCTCACTCATCAGCCCTGACACCTGGCAGGATAATGCAATTGTCCAACTAGGTGATGCAGTCACCAGGGCTGGACCATCAGATTGCTGGGTGTGTAAGAGACATCCCCAGAATAGTGATGGGTCCCTTCCCATAGTTCATGGTGCTAATTTTTCTACTTCTATGCCTCTTCCCTTTATGTCCCCTCGATATACAACCCTCCCTATATTCGCAACACCACTGTGGGAGACCTTTAGGGGCATTTCATGTTTCACTGCTGGGAAATCTTTTACTAATATCACCTATCTCAGGAAGCAGTACACGGGGACAATGTTGATTAAGGGAGGAAAGGTAATCAATGGACCTCACCAGCTTACCTGTCCTGAGGGGAATTGGAAAGGCATCTCCTTTCCATTTAACCTCACACATGCCCTGTGCATAAATTGTACAGGATCACCAGTCCCTTCCAGTAATAAAGAGGGTCCATTTTACTTGTCCAAGTGCACATACTGGCAACCCGATTACACTGTCCTGACTCCAGGTGACAGTTTTAAAGATTATTCCACCCCTTCAGCAGCCCTCTCGACCTCCAGCTTCTTGGGGTATGTTAAAGACCCTTAAGAACAGCCAGACATGGCCTGGCATTATACCCTCATGCAATCCAACCTCAAAATGGGGCAAGGAAATTGAGACATTGCTCAGTAACACCAAGGGGTCTCTATGTGCCCCTCAGGGGGTATGTCTGTGTCTGTGGACACCAGAATCTGCCAATTTTTGTTACAGGCCTAACTCCTGAAGAATACCCCCAGAAAGTCATGACAACTTCATGTCTCAGCCCCTATAAACACTATGGGCAATGTACAATGGGATTTTTAGATCCCTGAGAAAAGGTTTTCCACAATCCCTCAACCTTTCCTGCCAATCACCCCATAAGAATTAAACAGGTGATATGGGAGAGCCGATAGGAGAAAGCACGTGGGTCCTTAGGATTCCTCTGTAAAGAATTACACTCTCGCACAAGACCTAATCAGGAATAAGAGAACAGGTTTATTGGGGTACAAGAGAAACCGGCCGGGAGGAAGGGTTTGCCAGAACAAAACGCTTCCCCCCAACTGACTTGTGGGGTGCCATTTTATAGGGTTTCGATGAGGGGTGGGTAAGAGTCTCTTATTGGGTGAGGGGCTGGTGGTCTTCCCGCGTTGTGCTGTGGTAGGAAGAATCCCTCGTGAGAGATCTGGTGGTGGGTGTCAACTTTGTCCTGATGGGTCTAAGCAGTCTGCTGATGGGCGGTTCCAGGTGGTCTTCTCCTGGATTACCTCATCCAGATGCTTAGGAGGACTGGAATGTGGGGTGATGGTCCTGGAGCATGCTCAGTTCAATCTGTGCCGCTTATCTCCGTTAGGTGAGTGTGTGTGTCCTTGATTGTGTTCAAGGAGAGGCCTACTTGATTTCAAGGGAAAACCCCTGAGGTTTCAAGGAAAAGGTTCCTTGAACCCCCCAGAGAATTGTTGGGGTGACCGGGGCCCATAATCCTCCCATGACACAGGGTTCTTGGGATAATTTTCTCTGGTGGGTTAAGAAGGCAGCAGCTCTCACCATCCCTTTTATAGGCTATATTAAACAGGACGCTATTAACCAATCTTACTCTGGCTATTGAAAGACTCTCGAATGAAACAGCAACTGGGCTAGAAGATTTACAAGAGTCCCTTGACACTCTAGCAAATGTAGTGTTAGATAACAGAATAGCCTTAGACTATCTCCTGGCAGCTGAAGATGGTGTGTGCATGGTTTAGAATACATCTTGGTGTGTGTATATATATATATATATATATATATATATATATATATATATATATATATATATATATATTGCAGGGCAATGGGGGTTAAGTGACTTGCCCAGAGTCACACAGCTAGTAAGTGTCAAGCGTCTGAAGCCAGATTTGAACTCAGGTCCTCCTGAATCCAGGGCTGGTGCTTTATCCACTGAGCCACCTAGCTGCCCCCTTGCTGTGTGTATATTAACAATTCAAAGAAAGTTGAGACCCAAGTACAAAATCTCCGTGATATCTCTCACTGGATGACAGACACACGTGAGCAGCTTTTCTCTCCTCACTCAGGTTCCTGGAGTTCTTGGCTCTTTTCTTGGTTAACTCCCTTTATTCCAATAGTGATATTAGTCATTGTTATTTTGATCTTAGGCCCTTGTCTTTTTAACCTTTTTGTAAAATTTGTCTTAAGCAGACTCAAGGCTTTCAACCTCATGGCACAGCCACTACCCCTGCCTACATGCCCCTTCACTCCTTGGACCAGGCCCATAAAGACTTCTACTGTACCCCCAATGATTCAGGGACAGCTCTACATCCATAATCAGCAGGAAGCAGATACAGAAGACCAGACTGCCGCCCTTTTTCCCTAGATATAAAGAAGGGGGTAATGTTACGGGAGGATTATGGGCTCCGGTTACCCCAAAAGTTGTCTGGGGAGGTCAAGGAACTTTTTCCTTGAAACCTCAGGAGTTTTCCCTTGAAATCAAGTAGGCCTCTCCTTGAGCTCAATCAAGGACATACACACCCCCCAAAAAGATAAGAAGCACCAGATCAAACTGAGCATGCTCCAGAACCACCACCCGCATTCCAGTCTTCCTGAGTACCTGGATGAGGTAATCCTGTTGTGAGTGACTATACTGGGAGAAGACCACCTGGAACCACCAGCAGACAGCTCAAACCCACCACGATGGAGTTAATGCCCATCACCAGATTGCTCACAACCAATCATCACCTACCTCAGCCTACCACCAGAGCACCCCCAGCCCATTACCCAATAAGGGACATTCTTACCCACACCATCTGAACCCTATAAAAGGGCGCTCTCCAAGCTAGTCAGAGAGGAAAGCATTTTGTTTCTCCAAAACCTTCCTCCCATCCAGTTTCTCTTGTACCCCAATAAACCTGTTCTTTTATTCCTAAATAGGACTTGTGCGAGAGTGTAATTCTTTACAGAGGAATCCTAAGGACCCACGTGCTTTCTCCCCATATCAATTTTATTCTTAAATTTTCCCAACCATGACTTCAGAACTAACCCTAACCAGCCCATAAAGTGGGAAAGAGCTAAGGAAATTTTAGTACATGAATGTAATGGAATATTACTAAGTCACAAGAAATGGTGAATATGCTAAATACAGAAAAGCATGGAAAGATATATAAACTGTTTCAAAGCAGAGTAAGAAAAATGCAAAAATAATATAGACAACAAATATCTCTCCAACTATAAGAATAACAAAAAACTGAACTCTGAGTAGTTATACTAAAAGTTTGATCCTAAAGAAGAGATAAAAAAAATATATCTCCCTTCTTTGCAGGGCTGGGGAACTATGGGTACAGAACATTGACTATGTTGTCAGATATATATTATTGATTATTAATTTTGCTGAACTGCCTTTCTTTTCTTTCTCATTCTTTGTCACAGGAAATGTAAGTTCCTTGATAGAGGAGGGGAAGGGATATAGAGATAGAGATAGAGATAGAGATAGAGATAGAGATAGAGATAGAGATAGAGATAGAGATAGAGATAGAGATAGAGATAGAGATAGAGATAGAGATAGAGGTAGAGGTAGAGGTAGAGGTAGAGGTAGAGGTAGAGATAGAGATAGAGATAGAGATAGAGATAGAGATAGAGGTCGAGGTATATTTATGGAAATGAAGGTTAGGTTAAAAATAAAGGACCAATATTTTTAATAAACTAATAACTTTTTATAACACTTTCCAAAACAATACTTTCGCAAACCTCTCCTGACTACAATACTATCTTATAAATCCTTCAAAGGCAAAGACTATTATTTTTCATCACTGTAACCCTAGCACTCAGAGCATCACACATAGTAGGTATTTTATAAACATGTTTAGTATTCAAATATGAATATTTTCAGTGGGGCTTCCTTGTTTTTTCTTTCCATCCCATACTAGCAACCCCCAATTCTTTTCTTCTGTTGATATCTCACTACTCAGAGATGCTAATGTCTGCATGAAGAAAATACACAAAAGGTCCTTTCCAGACACAAGGCCCAGAAAAGTACAAATGAGCATAACAGAGAGGCTACAGGTGAATCTGCTTCATTAACTAAATGACTGAATTCCTGGTCATTTTTAAAGTAACTTTTAAATTGGTGTGTATTAAAATTAGAAACAACGGAATTAGAAACAAAGGAAGTGCAGCAGAGGTCAACATTTCCACAGGTTCTCCCTGGGCCTTTTCAGGCCAAATTGATTTTCTTTTCTTTTTTTTTTTTTAAATTTATTTTCTTTTATTTTTTTGCGGGGCAAATTGATTTTCAAGGTAAGCAGGAGCATTAATAAAGATTGAAGAGAATCTGATCCCAAGAACTCTCCCAAACTGCTATTTGGGAGTTTTGATAAGTACAATTCTCAGGATACAGACTAAATAACCAGGGGATAGGACAAGATTTAAAAGCAATTTTCTAACCCTAAATCCTACAGGAAACTGAGAATGTGGAGGGCAAAGACTGTAGGAGAAAATTCATTTCTAAGGCCTGACTTAATCTAAGCCTGAGGACTTCTGCTGGCTTTTTCTAACTACCTGACAGGGTGAGCCTAAAAATGCCTGGATTTATTTGAGTCTTCCTTCTGCAGAGGACAGGCTGCCTGGCAGCTACAATCAGCTAATAGAGAACAGAAGACCTAAAGAGGCTAAATAAATACCAGTAGATGGCAGTAGAGAGCAGCTCAAAGGAGGCAGCCTGGACATGGCTAATGGAGACAGCAATTTAGCTAATGACATTCATTACCAAAGGACATTAGTGGCTCACATGTAAATAGTCAATAGTCAATAAACATGTATTAAGCACCTACTACCAGACCAGGTACTGTACTCTCCCTGAGAATTTTGTAGTATGGTAGGTAGCCTTTGCATATTGGCATGGTGGGGAGTGGGGATGGGGAGAGGGTATTTCTTATCACTTATTTTGCTATGCTATTTGTTTAAATATCTTTTATTTTGAACTGTGTTCTCTGATGTAGTGAAAGAAACCAGTCATAATTCATTAAGCTGGACCCATGACATGCTTCTTAATCTAGGGAAGTTTTCTGGGGGCCCATGTATGAGAGGAACTCCAGGTATTACATGTGCAAAGCCACAACTAGGAGATGCTCAGTCTATTTCAAGAACAAGGAATAGGATTGTTCAGTTGGAGCAGATGGATTGTGTTAAAATCAGTGAAAAATAAGTCTAAAAAGTCTAAAAATGAGTCTAAAAGGTTTGATGGGGATGTGAATCTAGCATGTTTTGGTGTGCCTTCCATATCAGGACAAAGGGTTTGACAAATACCCTACCTTATCTTGCTGAGACAGAAGTGATTTATAGTTTGGGGAGAGGGGTGCAGAATTTTAAACAAGGAAGGAGTATATAGAACTGATAGGTTGAGTGAGGGAAGGTAGGTGATAAGGGAGGAAACAGTGACAGAGAGAAGAGGTAGATGGCATTATACAAATAATTATCGACATTGTATATTCTATATTATGTCAATAATGATTGGTAAGGTAGTGAATTCTGGGTGTTTACTAATAGACCCAGTGGTCACACATTTCCTCATTTGTTCAGGTTCTCTTCCTTCCTCTCTGTTTACCTAAATGTTATCTGTCATTCATGCTCTACCTGAAGACCAGCTAATGCCCCCCCTCTATGAAGCCTTCCTAGATTAGTAAAGTCCTCATGGTTTCCCTCCTTCTCAGAAGACTTCTCTGAAGTCTTGAGCTTACCATTAGTATCCATGCCACAGATTTTATATTTAGTATCTATTGCCTTGTATTGTTCTTTAAAAAGATAGCTGTCCTTGGAGTCAGGAAGAGCTGGGTTCAAGGTCTACATCTGATACATACTAGCAGTGTGACCCTGTTGAAGTCACTTAACCTAAAGTTATACTTGTTAAGGGCTAAAATTCTAGCTAAACTGTCTAAAATATCTAATGAGTGGTCGCCAATAAATTATAAGCTTTAGCAAGAGTTAGACTTTTAAGCATTTATTAAGGAAAACAAGAATTTGGTAAAGAGAGAGAGAAAGGCCTAGATTCCTATCTATTAAAGGGAGAGCACATTTCTAGCTCCGCTCTCCACCAGAGTCCAAAGGAAAGAGCCCGAGAGCGAGCGCCAGTCTCTTCCTTCCTCCTCCCACTAGCCCGCGTCACTTCCTGATGCCAAAGAAAAGACTCCTGGTCTTGCCCTCAAAGACCTTCGCTTCATGGTAGGAACTCTTCTACAGTAATTCTCCAGCAGGTGGCGTTATTCCAATCGTTACATACTCTATATGGAAGTAGCCAATGTGCATTCATAAAGGGTGTTTCCACATTAGGAAATCCTTATGTTCATGTAATAAAATTGTTGTTGGAACATCTGAAGATACCTCTCTTTCTGAGTGTGTCATCACCACCACCAGATTAACCTCCTCAGCTCCAGTGTACTCTATGGGTCTGCATCCACTCATACAGGGGCCCTAAGCTAGCACAATGGATAAAGCACTGGACCTGGAGTGAGGAAGATCTGAGTTCTAATCCTATGTCAGACACATATTAACTATGTCACCCTGTGTGAGGCACTTAACCTTTGTCTCCCTGACTTTCTTCAACAGGGTTTCCTCACAGCATCATTGTGAGCCACAAGTAAGATAGTGTTTGTAAAGATTTTCACACAGTGCCTAGCACATAGTAGGAGCTTAACAAATACCCTTCTCCCCTTTCACAAGTGATTGAAATCTGTTTACTTTTACCAGTCAGCTAAAGGATATAAATAGTTGAAAGCAAAGGCATTTAATGAAATACCATAGGAAGAAAAATAGTAATAGAACATTTTCCCCATAAAACATGCTCTCCAATAAATAGACACTATCGGTGGGAAGACTGGACAATCTTAAGAGGAAAAACATGAAGAGACATAAAAAGGATAAGAGATTAAGATCCTACTGTGTGCCAAGCACCATGCTAAGTGCTTGACAAATACCTCATTTGATCTTCGCAACAACTCTGTGAGTTAGGTACTATTATGATTCCTATTTTGCAGGTGAGAAAACTGAGGCAGACAGCAGCTAAGTGACTTGCCCAGGGTCACACAGGTAGGACATTACTGTGGTAGGATTTGAACTCAGGTCTCCCTGACTCTAGGCCCAGAGCTCCCTAGAGAACATTTACGGCCAAGGCACATTTGAAGAGAGGTTACTCACATCTGCAATACTTCAGTGCTACTGACACCTTTTGTTAATGTCTTTGTGCTGCTGCTCCTACTTGAGTTCATCTTTACTGGTCTCCTATGTTATTTAGTATCTGTCTGATGAAGCTCAGCTTTCCCAAGTGATATTCCTCTGGTCTCACAGTCATTGCTAATTATGGCTCCATTGGGTATGAAGTTGTGGAGGTTATCTCTGTTTCCCCATTTTACCTAGAGTGGTGTGTGTGTGTATGTGTGTGTGTGTGTGTCTGTCTGTCTGTATGTATATGTGTATATATATATTTGTGTGTGTCTGTATGTGTATATATATATATTTGTGTGTATATATACACATTTTATATATATTATATGTATATATACTAAAATGTATACACCCTATATACATATATACATATTCATCTAAATGTGTGTGTGTATATATACATATATACATACATATATATGTGTGTGTATGTGTGTATATATATATATATATATATATATATATATATATACTCATTCACTACCTCTTCAGCATAAAAGAAAAAGTGGGCTTTATCATTTTGCTTAGCTTAGAACCCAGTGGCTTAAGCTTCTCTTTATGAGAGAAAAGCATCAGACTAGGGAAAATCCCTCAGAAATTTTGCTTCCCATAATGAAGCCTATTAGTTCCCAGATCCTTTTCTGTGGAAGGCTTTTCCCTCCGGATGGTAAACCTTCACTCCAAGAACCAAGCTCTTTTCGAACACAGAATAGCCAAAGGGTTTAAGGGCAGCTAAATGGTTCAGTGGATAGAAAGCTGGCCTTGGAGTCAAAAGGACTTGAGTTCAAATCTCACCTCAGACACTTACTAGCTATGTGACCTTGGCCAACTCAACCCCAATTGCCTTAAACATCTGGGGCCATCTCCAGTTGTCCTGATATCTATATCTATATCTATATCTGTATCTCTATCTCTATATCTATCTCTATCTCTATATCTATCTCTATCTCTATCTCTATATCTATATCTGTATCTCTATCTGTATCTGTATCTGTATCTCTATCTCTATCTCTATCTCTATATCTGTATCTGTATCTGTATCTGTAACTCTATCTCTATCTCTATCTCTATCTCTATCTCTATCTCTATCTCTATCTCTATCTCTATCTCTATCTATATCTATATCTATATCTATATCTATCTCTATCTCTATCTCTATCTCTATCTCTATCTATATCTATATCTATATCTATATCTATATCTATATCTATATCTATATCTATCTTGCCACTAGACCCAGATGGCTCTGGAGGAGATAGTGAGGTTGGTGACACTGCACAGCCCTCCCTCACTTAAATCCAATTCACTGCAAGTGGTGACATCACCTCCATGTCATGGTCCTCTTCAAGGCATCCAAACAGGTTAGGAAAGCCCAGAGGCATTTAATCTGTCTTTGAACCTCAACTCCCCTATTCCAGTGGTGCAAACTCTTTTTCCACTGCTCAATCTGATCATGGGTGAGAAAGTCCTTATTCTTCTAATTAATTCCCTTATGGAGATATTGTACCATTCAACACATTTCATGGAGGATTCTGCCAAAAGGGCTAGAGGCAGCTCCACTTTCCTTCAGCCCAAGATGGATGAAAATGAAAGGAAGGGAAAAGAGCAGGGAATAAAAGCCCACTAAGAGGAGCCAGAGTAGAGGAATCCTCTATTACTCAATACTTTATTCCCAATTCCTGCCTCCCTCATGTATGTTGTGGCTGGTATACTTGTTACAGAGGGATTGTTTTTATTTTTTTCCAATGGGGAAAAAGAGGGGGAAAATAATATCTTGTTAATATAAAAAATAATATTTAAAATGTATAAATGGCTGGCCCTAAACTGTGAGCCACACTACATCAATTATCTTTTCATGCATACAAGTCCTATGTCACCAATTAGTATGTGACTTCCTTATAGACAGAAACCATATTTTTAAATCATAGAATCTAAAAGTTAAAGAGGGCCTTAAAGGTAATTTAATCTAACCCCACCCAAAACCAGAATTCCCTCTATAAGAGCCCTGGCAATTGGGTGTCTGAACTTCACCGCCCCCCCCCCCCAGTGATGAGACATATCATCCCCAAATAGCCCATTTCATATTACCTATGGAAAGACTAAAATAATTCTAACACAGTGCTTTGTACATAATAGGTGCTTGATAAATGTTAGTTGATGATGATGCTTGGAGGAAGAGAGAGGGTCTAATTCAATTTGATTCATTGCAACAAAGTCTATGCTAAGTGAATGGAATTCCTAGCCTCCCTATGTCCCCATACCTTCCAACCCTAAAACAACAGATCAGTTTTCTTGGCATAGGAGAAAAAATATCCATTGGTTAGAAATAGCAGAATGCAAATGACACAAGGTAATTATGTTGATAATGAGTCATATGAGAGAAGATCAGGGTTTTAATGATAAAATGTAGGTAGCAGGAGGCTATGCTAAAGGGGTAATCTTGGTGAAAAAATGAACATGAATAGTACTAGGTTAATTCTGGCCCCCAAGCCCTACATTTCCCCCCACCCCCAATACATCCTAATTCCTGATGCCTAAGACACAATGTCCTACAGGGATTTCCTTTCTTAAACTTCCCTTTCTTTACCTTGGGGACTTCCTCTCTGGACACCTCCAAACCAGCCACTAATTGTTGGAAAAGGATGAAAGGTTGCCCCCAGGGTTATAGTGTTCCCTTCCAGGAGACTGAAAACTCTGACTCTCCCTCTCCTCTCTTCTCACTCTCCATCAATAGCCTCCCTGTCCTTCAGAATCAGGAGAGAGGTTTCTGCTGCTCCCAGGAAGATGATATACTCTCTCACTAACCCTTAGTTCTTCTCCTGCCAGCTCTCAACCACTGGATTTTTCCCACTCCTGTTCAGATTAGACAGAGAAGGATCACATCCTCCCTTTGCTGTCAGGAGAGATGGCATTCACTCTATATCCACCTCCTCCTTAAAGACCTAGGAAGTAATATCCTGCAGTCTCCTTCCAACCCTTAGCCATGCCTTTCAACACCAACTAGCATTGACATCTACCTTCAATTTATTTTACTGAAGTTTCACACACAGAGGAACCAGAGAGAAACCACAAGACCAATGTGTTAGCCCAAAGCTTTGAAATTCAACTCCAAAGAGTAAAAGTGAGATGAAAATGAGAGAAGACATAAAGGTGAGTTTGGTCTTCTATTTTTAGTAGAATGAGGATAAGGACAATATCCTAGATTTCCATTTTACACTTTGGATGCATTCTGGGGCAATTAAAGTAGTAGGTTTTCTTCCTAACATTGTGCTCTTCCTATTTAAATGGATTCCCTGAGTTTACATTAACAAATGGCAGGAGGGGAGCAAGAAGTAACAGAAGAATTCATTTTAATGTCCTGGAAGAGTCCTAGACAAAAAGTTCAGGAGATCTGGATTCCAGGCTGAATTTTTTTTCACCAGCTGTAACCTTGTAGGAAGAAGTCACTTAAATATTTGAGGATTCAGTCCATCATCTATAAAGTGAAAGAGTTTTAAAGGGTTCAAAGGTCCCTTCCAGCTAAGAACTGTACAGATTTATAATACAAAAACCAACCTGAACTTTGAATCAAAGACCTAGATATAAGCCCTAGTTAATGTTCACATTGACTATGTCACAGGATTGTTTTGAAAGCTCTTTGCAAACCCAAGAATATAAATGTGAGCTATGATTATTTTGCATCTAGGTGGCACAGTGGAGTAGTGGACCTGTGCTCAAGCTGACTTCAGACACTTATTAACTGTGTTACTCTGGCAGGTCACTTGACCACTTCCTGTCTCACTTTCCTCATCTGTAAAATGTGGATAATGACAACACCTACTTCCCAGAATTGTTCTGAGGACAGAATGAGAGAATATTTGTAGAGCACTTCACAAACTATAAAGTGCTCTATAAATGCCAGCTATTATTCTTATGGAATCAAAGTCAAGGGTTTTCTGGGGAGAAGGCAGCTTGGAATGTTATATTCCATATACAGACCCTGCAGAGTAGGCAGGGAACTAGGAACAGATTATTGGGCTGTTCCTGGGTGCTTTTATGGTGAAGGAATACAAACCTAAAACCTGGTAAAAGTGTATAATATGATGCTCATAGGTCATAGTATCATAGATGTAGAGCTGAGAGGGTCTTCAGAGGTTATTTGGTCCAATCCCCTCACATTACAAATGAGGGAACTAGGACTTAGGAAGTTTAAGTGATGATGGGATTTGAACCAAGTTCCTCTGACTCCAGAATCAGTGTTGCAAGTCTGGGAGTGTATGTGAATATGTAAGGTATGTCTGAATTAGGGCATGCAAAATCACAGAATGTGAAAGTTGGAAGAGCCCTTAGTGGTCTTCTAGGCCAACCCCTCCCCCCAAAAGAAAACCCTTTATTACCCCCCTACAAGTGATCAACCTCTTAAAACCCTCTAGTGAAGGGAAGCCTACTCCCACTGGTTTTTCCAAGGGGAGCACAGAAGGATACAATTGTTCTGGGAGGGCTTGGTGGCTATCCTAATGATGGTTACTTTATATCCTACCTCTCACTTCCTTGAGTACAGGATTGTTGTAAAGGAAGGCCTTTATAAACTGCAAAGTGCTATACAAATATGAGCTAGTTGGAATGGATCTTCCACTCTCTGTCTCTGTTTCTCATACTCACTTTTTTCTTATATTCTTTTTCTTTGTTTCTATCTCTCTCTTCTAGGAATAAAATTTCAGTTTCCCCCCAGATTCATTATTTAAATGATCTCAGGCTTCTTTCAGTCTGAGTTTTTCTCTTCCTTCTATTTCCTCTTCTTTTATAGAGGAGATAGTGCTGAGCAGAACTTGAAGAAAGGAAAAAAAAATGTCAACAGTCAATAATGAAGAGGGAGTACATTCCAGGCACCAGGATAGATGGACTTTGAGTGGTAGCTCTTGACATTTTCAGAATAAGACTTAAGTTGGAGAGAAAAAGGGGTGGGGGAGCCAGTGACTATCCTATCAGACCACCAGCAAGCTCCTTGGAAAATTTTTCTGTACTAGCCTAATACAAGGGAAGAAAACAAATGGTATATGACTTCCATCTTATAAAAGTCCTCCCCTCATAGAATCATAGACAGAGAACTGTTCAGCCTCCTAATTTTATAGATGAGAAAATGGCCTAGAAAGAGGAAATGACTTGCCTAAAGTCATACACAGTAGCAAAGCCATTATTTTCTCTAGTTCTATCAGGCAATGATAAGGCCCTAAACATGGTAATTCTAGAGATATGAAAATATATAAGAAAAGAGAAACATTTGTAAGGGAGGAATTCATCTCACCATTTTCCTATCAACTTACCTAGTTTTGTTTTTCTATAAAATTGAAAGTAATTCTGATTATGATTTTTCCTTTGGAATGATGAGTGAAATGTTTAAGATTATTTAAACAATCTAATGGAAAATACTTTTATTACATCATTATTATAATCTTGTATTATTTATGCCATATAATGTATATTATTATATCATATCATGCTATATTTTATTATAATATATTTAACATGCAAAAAATAATTTACTTAAGATATATCATATGCATGAATGATATTTTCATTTTCAAAGCAATTTTTACAAACTGATCCATATTTTATGCACTACAGTAACAAGTCATTGGTTATGTTCCTATACTCTGTTAACAAGCAGCAAAGTACAAACACCAGATGCCAGGACAGGAGGCATAGCCACTATAATATTAGAAGTAAATACAAAAAAAACCCCAAGAAGTAGATAGATAGGGGGCAGCTAGGTGGCACAGTGGATAGAGCACTGGCCCTGGATTCAGGAGGACCTGAGTTCAAATCCATCCTCAGACACTTGACACTTACTAGCTGTGTGACCCTGGGCAAGTCACTTAACCCCAAATGCCTCACTAAAAAAAAAAAAAGTAGATCAATAGTACTTAGCTCTAAAATAGACCTTTAAGGACCATCTGGTCTACTCACCCTCTTAGACACACACATACACACAATTTACAGATGAGAAAACTGAGACCGTGAGAGGGGGAGTAATTTGGCCAAAGACACACAGCAAAACCATGACAAGAACTTAAATTTCCAGATATATAAAATAAGAATGTGAGGCTAAAAGATCTCAAAAGCTCCATTTCTCTCATTCTCTCATTCTTTGATTCTATTATTTGCTTGTGGGTTTCCGTTTTATGGAGTTTTGTTATAGATGTAGGTGGGTCATCTCTTAACTACCCCTCAGCAGAGTGAAAATGAAGATGATGATGATCAGGAGAAGTGAAAAACAGAAAAAAAAATGATTACTTATTGCCCATCATACAGTAGAAAGATCACTGACTATTGATTGAGTCAGATCATGAGTTCAAATCCCATCTCTGACGCTTACCGTCAGTGACTCTGGACAACTTATTGTATCTTCCTGGGTCCTAGTTTCTTCCTCTGTAAAAGGAAGAGGTTCAGCTAGATGGCCTTTGAAGTTCCTTCTGGCTCTAGATCTAGGATACATTTATAGCCCCGTACTGGAAAAGGCCAGACCAGTCCTGTTGTTGGTATTAACGTTGCGGCTGCTCCTTCATTTTCAAAAAGGACCAGTAGCATCACAAGGGTGATGTCTTGACTTGCACATGAATTGGATTTCTGTAAAGTGGCCTCATTCTCTCTTCCAGAGTCATCAAAGTCCAGTAGCAAGACAAAAGTCAGGACCACCAGTGATGGCCCAGGATGCAGTGGATGACCTTGGCCTTTCTAAATTGAGGTCTTTCCCAGGCCTCAGTTTGTCTGAGACAACATCCACTCAGTGACTAAGAGCTAAAACTTAGGAGTCAAATCAAGTGAAATGCTTTTATGATCAGCATTTTAAATCTTCAAATTATAAAAGATTAGGGCTGGAAGGACCCCTAAAGATCATCTGACCCAAGCTTTGAAACCAGATATTTTGTGGTGGTTTACACACTAGGTTTAAAACCTGGGTTGTGAGGCACAGTGGATAAAGCACCAGCTCTGATTCAGGAGGACCTGAGTTCAAATCTAGCCTCAGACAATTGACACTTACTAGCTGGGTGACCCTGGGCAAGTCACTTAAAACTCATTAACTTGGCAAAAAAACAAAACTAAACTAAACAAAACCTGGGTTAAAGTCTTCATTTCAGTCATAGAAAGAACTGAGATGCAGATAAAATTTCATTGCAATGGTATCTGCTGGATATTCACATTGTTTTGATCTGATGTAACTGATTTTAAAAAAAACATTATTGACTTATTTCCAATTTAGTGAACTAGATCTGGTAATGAAAATTCCCAAACCCCCTCCCCCAAAATTGTAAAGTAATTGAACAGTGAATTCAATTAGGAAACTTGGAATTTATTTAAATTTTGAAATATCAAATTTTATTATCAAACCAAGATTTACATTATACATATCTTTCTGTTGCTCAACTTACACTGGTTTCAGACTTGTGAAAGGTCTGAAAAATAAAAGTTGCATACATGTTTTTGTTCCCAAACCTTGACCCTCATCTCCAATTTCTGCTCCTTCAAAGTAGTATAGGAAGTGCTGCATTTGGATACAAAAGAGCATAGCTATAGAGTTGGCAGGGAAGTTGGTTATTTACTCAAAGCTTTTATTTTACAGATCAAGAAACTGAGACCTTGAGAAGCAAAGTAAATTGACCAAGACCAAATAGGTGATGAGTAGCAGAGCCAGAATTTCAGTGGCAGAAGGACAGGAGATTGTTTTCTGATTCCAAAATCTGTAGTGCTTTCTGTTACAACAGATCAGCCCCCCCCACCCCCACTCCCACCCCCCATCACCACCAAACACTCTCTCTCTCTCTCTCTCTGTCTCTCTGTCTCTCTGTCTCTCTCTGTCTCTCTGTCTCCAGATCTAGGCCCAGGCCCTGTCAGTTTCTTAGCCCTATGATTTTGGACAAGTCACTTTCAATCCAATCCATTTCCACAAATGTTTATTAAACACTTATTCTGGGGAAGGGAAAGCGACTACAAATTTTGGAAAAAAGAGGGGGAAAAAGTGATTGCTAACCTTGGGGATTACTGTCCAAAGTGGGGCCAAGGTGAAATAATCTCACAGCTTCTGCCTCTTCATGTGTAAAAAGGAGGCATAGTTGCCAAGAAAGGCTTTGTAAAATGCAAAGTTCTACATAAATGTGAGCCCTTGGGGGCACAGTGGGGAATTGGGGAGGGAGGGGAAGAGGGTGTTTGGCTTGGTTTGGGTTTTCCACAGGGTCTCAGAATTCTGGGTCATTTTCTGCCTTCCTAGACGAACTACAGCACTAGTGACAGCTTCTTTCTGCTGGGATTCTCCGACTGGCCATCGCTCCAGCCGCTACTCTTCGCCTTGATCCTCTTCTGTTACCTCCTTACCCTGGTTGGCAACTCAGCCCTCGTGTTCTTGGCCGTCCGTGACCCGCGCCTCCACGCGCCCATGTACTACTTCCTCTGCCACCTCGCCCTGGTGGACGCAGGCTTCACCACCAGCGTTGTTCCGTTGCTGCTGGCCAACCTCTGGGGCTGGGCCAGGGTGCTGTCCCGCGCCGGGTGCGTAACCCAGCTCTACGTCTCTCTGGCACTGGGTTCCACCGAATGCGTGCTTCTCGCCGTGATGGCGTTGGACCGCTCGGCCGCCGTGTGCCGGCCGCTCCATTACACAGCCCTGGCCTCGCCCCGCCTCTGCCGGACGCTGGCAGCTGCCTCCTGGCTGGGGGGGTTCACTAATTCGCTGGCGCAGACCATACTACTGGGCACGCGGCAGTTTTGCGGGCCCCGGCGTCTGGACCACTTCATCTGCGAGCTGCCAGCCCTGTTGAAACTAGTCTGCGGGGGCGGGGGCGCCGTGGAGAGGCAGATGTTTGCTGCTCGGGTAGTTATCCTGCTGCTGCCATCCTCTGTCATCCTGGCTTCCTATGGGGCTGTGGGCCGGGCCGTGTGGAAGATGAAGTCCCAGACAGGGAGGAGAAAAGCAATGGGGACCTGTGGTTCCCACCTCACGGCTGTCTGTCTTTTCTATGGCTCTGCCATCTACACATATCTGCAGCCCACACACAGTTACTCCCAGGGCCAGGGCAAGTTTGTCTCCTTGTTCTACACTGTGGTCACCCCCGCCCTCAACCCCATCATCTACACCCTGAGGAACAAGGAGGTGAAAGGGGCGGCAAAAAGGCTTCTGGGCAGAGTAGAGTGGAGGGAGAGGTAAGATTTGGGCTTAGGGAGAGCTTCTCATCTCAACCCAAGGATCACATTGTTTGTCACTGGGCCAGTCCATCACTCTGAGTCCTCATGGATTGTGGAGTGATGAACTCAGAGAAATAGTTCTCAAGAAATTCCAGAACTAATGGCATGAATAAATCTTGTCCACTGAATGCTCCCAGACTGATGAAGGAGAACAAATCCCCAACATCCAAGTCCACATTTGATAAGAGAAACAGTTTTCACCCTAGATATTCTCACAGTTGATGGAGTCTAAGGATGAATAAAGATGTGCCTGCTGTTCTAAAGAAGTTTCCAGTCTGATAAAGGATCTACAGCCCCTAACTTCGGGGAACTGGAAGAGGAGACTAAACAAACATAGAAGAAGCAGACAAAACACATAGACAAGGGTAGTCTATACAATCAATAGACTTCCATACATAAATGAGCAGAGAGGGGATACAAAAGGGATTAGGGTGAGAAATGTCCAGTGGGAATATGTTAGTGCTGGAAGAGGAAGGACTTTTTGAGATTTTTTAAAACACCAAAAGATTTTAGTAGTGGACAGAAAGCAAAGGGACATCTAAGAGAAAAGACATCACCCATTTGTCAAAGGTATGGAGGTGAGAGATGTTTAAATGAGGAAAGGGCAATCATGGGAAGGAGAGAAAGGGGTTGGGTGGACTCTCCTGAAACTTCAAAGCCCCATTAGAGGGCTGGGGATTGTTAAAAGAAAGAAGCTAAATGGAAATGGCAATACATAAGGAGTCCCCCATCTTTCCTAAATTCTTGCCATAAGCAAGAAAATAATCCCCCAAAAACTATTTCCTCGAAGACTTCTTTTCCCTTTATGACACCAACAACTCTTGTAGGCAAGAAAAGCAGAAACACATCTTTCCTTGTTGCCCCTATTTCTCAGGACATATGAAGGATTATTTATTTTAAAGAATGAGGAGAGTAATAAAATGTATCATTTCGCATAAGATACAGTCAAAAAGAGGACAAAAGAACAATTTTCTTTCCTTCTTTTTAATGGTGGCAGGATAATTATCTCTCTTCATGATGAATTATCTTCACTGATGAATAGGATCAGAAAAGGGGTGTCTTGTCTGTCAACCTGGAGAAACCAAGATAATCTCCTTGTTCCCACCATCCAATTTACTGTAGTGAAGAATTCTTCAGTTGAGAGTCAAGAGAAGTAAATTCTAATGTAGTCTTTACAATTTCCTTGCTACATTACCTAGGATGAATTCATTTTGTATCTCCTTCAATAACTATAATCTAATAAATCCCTGTCCACAAAAGCATTTAAAGGATTTCATTTAAACATATTAGAAATATAGTATTATGTAATTATTAAGCTTGAAATTAATTCTTTAGTTACTTTTCCTCCATCCATCTCTTTTTCTACTTGCTCTCTACTACTCTACTATACCACCACCACTACTCCTATTCTTCCTTCTCTACTTTATCTACTTCCTTCTGATTTTTTGTTGCAAGGGATGAAAGGATCATAGATGTTTGGGATAAGCAGGAATTAGCTGGAAGATTTTGAACTGCATTTCCTCCTGACTGCAGGTGCCCTTCTCTCTGGTTAACCCCCTATGCACTTCTTGGACAAGAAGAAAATGTTCCCCTTCTTGAGGCGGTAATCAGCCATGATCTTCCCATTCTCTAGCACCTTGCCATTGCAATTCACGATCTGATCCTTGGGGGGCATTGCTGTTATGGCTCCAATCGCCTCCTTCACCTGAGACACTGAGCTTGTCCGTCTGATCTGAAACGGGTGCTTCTTTCCTTCATCCACCTCCATTAGAAACACCTGCAGCTCCTCATCACTTGGTTTCACCACCTTCAGGGTGAGGTGAATAGTTGTACTGGGGTCCAACCAGTAGTAGGACAACTTTTTTTCAGGTTTTAGGGTCTTAGAGCCCAAGAAGAGAATCTGGTTTTCTACAGGGACCTTGGTTTTAGACCGAACCGCTTCATTAATCTTCTTGACCCTGTCATCCTTCTGAACAGTGAATTTCATGGGCCCCTGTTCTTCAGAATGTACCTAGAGACAAAGGACAAAGGAATAAATATTTGAAAAGCTCATGACTTGCTTCTTTCCATTTTGGGGGTCATTAATCAGGTTAGCATTTAAGGTCCTCCACATTTATTCTATAGACTGTGTCCTAACTAGACACTGGCAATTCCTGTTGTATTTGATGTATCCTTTCTTGCCTCCATTCTTTTGCTTACCTCATTCTTTTCTTTTTTTTTTTTACTTTTTTTTTTGTTTTTTTGTTTTGTTTTGTTTTGGTTTTGGTTTTTTGTTTTTTGTGGGGCAATGGGGGTTAAGTGACTTGCCCAGGGTCACACAGCTAGTAAGTGTCAAGTGTCTGAGGCCGGATTTGAACTCAGGTACTCCTGAATCCAGGGCCGGTGCTTTATCCACTGCGCCACCTAGCTGCCCCCTTACCTCATTCTTTTCATCTGAAATGCCCTTCCTCTACCTCTGACAGTTGATATCTTACCATCATTGAAGATCCAACTCCCATGCCACCAGTCTTCCATGAATCCTTCCCTGATACCCCCAGTCAGAAATTGTCTTTCCTTCTTTAGACATTTCATGTCTCTGGAGGAAGCATTTTATACCTCATACTTACAAAGCTCAATTTTTATATGTGTCTACTACACTATGAACTACCTTGAGCCTACACAGTGCCTGCCAAATAGTAATTAGGCTCTTAATAAATGTGTATTGACTGACTAATCTTTTTTTTTCTTTTTTTTTTTAGTGAGGCAATTGGGGTTAAAAGACTTGCCCAGGGTCACACAGCTAGTAAGTGTTAAGTGTCTGAGGCCGGATTTGAACTCAGGCACTCCTGACTCCAGGGCTGGTGCTCTATTCACTGCACCACCTAGCTGCCCCCTGACTAATCTTGAGGCGGAGATGATTTATTTTGCATTTCCCTCAGTGCCTATCACAACGATGGGCTTAGAACAGGTCCTTAATAAGTCTGTTGGCCATCTCCAGTCATCTTGCCACTGAACCCAGATGGCTCTGGAGGAGAGAGTGAGGTTGCTGAAATTGCACAGCCCTCCCTCACTTAAATCGGATTTAGTGCAAGTCAGGACATCACCTCGATGTCATGGCCCTCTTCAAGATCAAAGGACAAAGAACAACAACAAAAGGTCTGTTGAGTTCGTAATGCCTTGTCCTCTGCCTGGACTGGCCTCTGCTTCTTGTCATTCAGCAATTCTTATAAAGCTTTTAGTACGTGCCAGTCGCTGAGTCAAAAAAGAAATAGTTTCTGCCTTCAGGGAGCTCTTCTCCACCAATCATAGATTCACAGATTGTTAGAGCTGAAAGAAAGTACCTTTGGAAGGAGATGGTAGTGTCGACCTCCCTCATTTTATAGAGAAGAAATTTAAGTGCAGACAAGGAAAATTCAATAAGCATTTAATAGCCACTTATTATGTGCCAGACACCGTGCAAAGTGTTGAGAATAACAGTGTAGCTAGCTGGTACAGTGGGTAGAGCAATGGAATTGGGGTCAGGAAAGATTACCAGCTTTGTGACCCTGGATAAGTCACTTGACTACTTCCTGCATCAATTTCTTCATCAGTAAAATGGAAATGATGAAAGCACCTGCCTCTCAGGATTATTGTGAGAATAAAATGAGATAATGTTTGTAAAGCATTTTGCAAACCTTAAAGCACTTTATAAGTGCTGGCAATTATCATTATTATTGGAAAGAGAAGAAAAACAGTTCCTGTCCTCAAGGAGCATATATTCCAATGGGGGGAGGGGAGGAGGAACAACATGTAAATAGCTGGGTACTTGGAGATACATGCAGGATAAAGGTCATTTGAAATCGGAAGACATTGGGAAATAGAGGGACTGGGAAAGGCCTCCTCAAAATCAAAGAGCAAATTTATGGCTAAGCTGGTACTCAAACTCAGGCCCAGGGTATCCTAGATTAATGCACTAGACCAGGCACTTCTGTCCCCCTTTCTAGGAAGCACTACCTGAGTGACATCCCATTCATATTATCCCTTTGCCCCATTTTCCCTTATCACATTTCAAAGATACTGCCCTTGTTTAAAAAATTGTTAGAGCTCCTCTTTTGGAATTGTCTTCAGAGCCAGTCTACAAGCCTGATTTGCAAGCTACACAAGATGACCATAACCTCATTTTTTTATTGAAAATGTGATTCCTCGATTTGATTACTCACTTTATTTATCTCAAAATGACTTGAGGAAGTTTCCAAAAATCAAATCCATTCCCCCAAAGATGGAGATTTATCACTATTGAGGCTCCTCCAAGGAATATGTGATTCTATATACATTTCCAAAAGAAGAGTTCCAAATTGGCTCTGAGCAATGGCAGCATCATTCAAATATATTTTTCTTTTCTTTTGTAAATAATGTTTTATTTTTTCCAATTATATGTAAAGAAGGTTTTCAACATTCATTTTTGATGGATTCTTTGTTTTTTCTGGGGCAATGAGGGTTAAGTGACTTGCCCAGGGTCACACAGCTACTAAGTGTCAAGTGTCTGAGACCAGATTTGAACTCCGGTCCTTCTGAATCCAGGGCTGGTGCTTTATCCACTGCACCACCTAGCTGCCCCCGGCAACATTCATTTTTATAAGATTTTGAGTTTCAAATTTTTCTCCCTTCCTACCCTTTTCTCTCCACAAGATGACAAGCAATCTGATATAGGTTATATATGTACAATAATGTTGAATGTATTTCCACATTAGTCATGTTGTAAAAGAAGAAATAGAACAAAAGGGAAAACCCATAAGAAAAAAAAACATACAAAAAAAGTAAAAATAGTATTAGTCTACATTCAGACTTAATAGTTCTTTTTCTGGATGTGGAGAGCATTTTCCATCATGAGTCTTTTGGAATTGTCTTGGATCATTGTATTGCTAAGAAGAGCTAAGTCTATCATAGTTGATCATTGCAACAATGTCACTGTTGCTGTATACAATGTTCACTGGAGTATGTTTAAAGCCACCCTGGGTATAATTTTGAAGAACAATGCTTATCTGGATGTACAGGTTCTGGTCTAACTAATTAATGATTTTTCACCTCATCAATATCATTTGCACCATACTCAGGTATACTTCTTGGTCTATTTATTGTTGGTCTAAGTTCTTATGACTACACCTAATGCAGTTAAGAAGCCACTTGGAGTCAGGAAGAACTGAGTTAAAATCCTGCTTTACACTGTACTAGTGTATGACTGAGTAAATCGTTTAACTTCTCTCATCCTCAGTTCCCTCATCAGCAAAATGAAGTTACCTACCTCATAGGGTTATTGGGAGGATCAAAAGAGATAATATATTTAAAGTACTTTGTAAACCTTAAAGCATGACATAGTTTTTTATAAACTAGCTAATAATGCTAGCTATTATTACTATCCTGAGAATTATGCCTGTTACCCCAGGAGTCTGCTCTTTGGGTTGCCTGCCTCAAATCTCTCTCCATTCCAATCTAACCTTCTGATTTTCCTAAAGCACAAGTCCAACCACATCATTCCCCTACTTGGCTCCCTATTGCCTCCAGGATCAAATACAAAATGCTCTGTTTGGCATTCAAAGCCCTTAGCCTACTCCCCCTCCTACCTTTCCAGTCTTCTTATACCTTATTCCCTGCCATGCACACTTCAATCAACTGACCTCTTTGCTTTTTCAAGAACAAGATACTTGGGCAGCTAGGTAGTGCAGTATATAAAGCACCAGCCCTGAATTCAAGAAGACCTGAGTTCAAATCCGGCCTCAGACACTTGACACTTACTAGCTGTGTGACCCTGGGCAAGTCACTTAACCCTCATTGCCCTGAAAAAAAAAAAGAACAAGATACTCCATTTCTCAGCTATGGGCATTCCCTCTGGAGGTTCCCCATACCTAGAATGATCTCTTTCCCCATCTGTACCTCCTGGCTTCCCTGACTTCCTTTAAATCCCAACTAAAACCTCAACTTCTATAGGAAGCCTTTGCCATCCCCTCATAATACTAGTGCCTTCTCTTTATTTATTTCCTATTTTTTCCAGTATACATATTTTCTGGTTTTCTTTCCTATTAGATTGTGAGTTCCTATAGGGTAGGGGATCGTTTTGCCTTATTTTGTATCCCCAAAGCTTAGCACAGTGTCTGGAAAACTGTAGGCACTTAATAAATGTTGACTGACTGACTGACTAGTTTCTGTGTCCTCTCCCAGTACTGTAGTGGAAGCTCCAAAAAGATAAAGGAGTCCAAAGTGCCTGAAATTCCACCATTTGAGTTTTCTTCCTCTGTTTTTCTTTCCTTCACTGCCTCCTCTTTGAAAAGGCAAATACCCAGAGAGGGTCAAAACGTCAAGCTATCAGCACTTTTATAAAAATACTACTAGTAACCGATATTTATAAAGCTATTTAAGGCTTATAATGTGCTTCGCATACATTATCTGATTTAATCCTCTCAACAACTATATGAGATAAATAGAACTTGATTTCCTACTTGACAGGAGGGATACAGCCTGCTCTTTAGCCTAAAAAACCTCTGAGGGGGCAGCTAAGTGGGGCAGTGGATAAAGTACTGGCCATGGATTCAGGAGACCCTGAGTTCAAACTCGACCTCAGACACTTGACACTTACTAGCTGTGTGACTCTGGGCAAGTCACTTAACCCTCATTGCCCCACCAAAAAAAATGTTTTTAATTAAAAAAAAAAAACAAACAAGCCTCTGAGAAGGGTAAGGAAAAAGAATGTTGGACTAGATCTCTAAACTCCTTATAGGATTATAGGTTTTGAAGCTGCATGGGTCCTTAAAAGTCACCTACATGAGGTCCATAAATGTTAGGTTCCCACAGATATAATAGTAACAGACCTGGAATCTGAAAGAAGAACTTCTAGCCACAAAAGCAGTGCTCTTTCCACTTCTCACAACTGGAACATTCCATTCTTATTAGAGGGAGAAACTTAACCTATGAAGTAGTTCAAACTTTGCCAGGGGACAAGCCTGAAGCAGACTATCTCCCCCCCATCCCAGTGGTCCCTAGTTCAAGTCTAGAAATAAAGTTATGTTTAGGACAGCAGAATAACTGATTCTTCTTTATTAACCCATGTTCTTTCTCTCCTTTAAAAACTAAGTTCCAAACTCTCCTACTCCCAAACGCCAAAAAGCCTTCTTTGCTAAACATCTCAAATCTAGAACCTCATCATCACCCCACCCCAGTTCACTAAGGTATCTCCCCTTATCTTAAGGCTTTGTCCTACATACACACATATGCACATATATACAAATTGACTTACGTATACACAAGTGCCATTAGGTGCCATCTCTGAAGCTGAGAAGGAATAGAATAAGGAATGAGCCTCCCTCCCAGTCTTTTAAGTGGCTGGGAAGTTGGAGGGTGGAAATTCCCTGCCTTAGTACAAACATGTGCCAATTGGCTTTATTTCAACCTTTGGTCCAGTGCTATTCTCATAAAGGAATTTACTTTCAGTTTTCCTTTAGAGGTTGGGGGAGAAGGATGGAGAGCAAGGGAAAGAGAAACAAGAAAGACCATAACAAGAGCATCATTCACTTGAAGGGCCAGCTGTCTCCACATAGTCAATCTCTGAAAGTTTCTTCCCTGGAGGTGGGAGGGGATGAACTTCATCCCAAGATTATCTACTGGTGCCACACTCTAGCTTTTATCCCCAAGGTCCCAACAATAAGGGCCTCTTTCTTAGGTGTTTCCTTTCCAAAAACCCTCACCCCATCTTGCCTCCTTCCACATTGGTTCAAGTCTATTCCATTTGGAAAAGTTTCCCTGACTGATCTCACTTGGCTAAGATATATGATTCTGGAACTCTTTAGCATTTAGAAAATTTTTATAATATTTATTTGTACTCATTTTGTTGCTTTTTAAGAATCTTCAGCAATATTCCTGTGGCTCTCCCATATTATTCCAGTATTTCAATGAAGTCAAGACATCTGTCTCCCTTTTCCATAAATCATCCACCATACCTTCAGGTTAGGACTGTGCATGTAGGATGTACACAGTGGGATCATAAGATCCAAAGCTATAAAGGACCTTAACCATCTAGTCCAACCCCCTCATTTTATAGATGAGTAAACTGAAGCCCAGGAAGGTTAATGGATTTGTCTAAGGTCAAACAACTGGCAAAACCAGGTCCTCTTACTACAAATCCAATTTTTTTCCCCACTATTTCTCTACAAATTATTGAATGGTTGACTGGAATGGATGATTGGAATGATTAGTTGCAGTGTGGCAGAGGAGGATGGTCTCCATGGTCTGAAGAAACAAGTCCTTATTGTTTGTTTGCTTGGGGGATTTTTTTTAGGTTTTTTTTTTTTGCTGGGCAATGAAGGTTAAGTGACTTGCCCAGGATCACAAGTGTCTGAGGTCGGATTTGAACTAAGGTCCTTCTGAATTCAGGGGTGGTGCTTTATCCACTGCGCCACCTAGCTGCTCCAGAAACAAGACTTTAAAAAATTTCTTGAGTATTCTTGAAGATCTCACGAAGACACCCCGCCCCATTTCAATCTATTCATCCATCCTATGCAGCTGTCATTTAGATGGCTCTTCAGTCCAGTAGAATGATATTGACTTTCACACTTTCCCTACACATGCATGATACAGTCCCTCTCGACCTACCTCTCCAAGTCTCCTACTAACATCTAAGAGCTGAGAACTTCAGGCAAGACAAAGATTACTACTTCATTTGGAAATACTGAGCAGAAGAGGAAGAAATATACAAACTACAATCTTAACCAACTCACTAAACCTCTCTGAATCTTGGTCTCTCCATCTGCCCATGCAAAGAATCATCATCCTTCTTACTCTACCAGAACTGGTGTGGGGATGAATATATATGAGGTTTTTGTGGGTGTTTTATCACACAGCTAGAAGGTATCTGAGACCAGATACAAACTCAGATCTTCCTGACTCTAGGCCCAGTCCTCTATCCACTGTACCACATATAAAAGTTCTTTCTGGTAAATCTTCAAATGAAAAGTACTTTTAAAATGTTTTATTTTTACTGTTAAAATAATTCTTCATCTTAACTTTGTTATTGTATTATTGTTGAACCCATAGACTTTGCTCATTTGGATGATTTCCCTCTTGGTTAAGGTCCCTCTTGTTTCCAAGCCTGGGCTGCATCTTTTAGCCATATAGCTGCATGGCCTTGGTCTTCCAATAAGATTTCAGGATTCTGACACATCACCAGTGGCTAGGAGGAATTCCCTAGAACAAGTTGAAAGTGATAATGAAACAGAATAGTGTTTCAAGAAATTCAAGGTGAATACAAGAAATAACAGCACCCTAATAGTAGTCTTTACTAGAGAAGTCTTTACATTTGTTGAATGCTTTATGCTTTGCCAAATGGTTTCTTGTATATTAATGTGCTAGACCTTTATACCAACCTTTAAAGGAACAGTTAAGAGTCCAGCATTAGCCATTCTCCTCCCTAGCAAAAGTTTTGTCTCTCTAGTTCAAATCAGAGTGGGGAAGGCAAAGATCAGAGGACATATAGATGACAAATATGAAGACAGTCAGCATTCATGTATTAAGTATTTACTATGTGTCAATCACTGTGCTAACCACTGGGGATACAAAAACAAGGGGGGGGGCAAAACAGATCCCTTCCCTCAAGGAGCTCACACTCTAAAGGGGGAGAAAAGCCTATATTTGTCCATACAAAATATATAAATACGTACATATTTACATATACATTTATAGTATAAATGAAAAGTTATCTCAAAGGGAAGGCATGAGGGAAAGGAGGAAGGGAAGAGATGAGAGACAGAGAAACAGAGTAAAAGAGAGACTGAGGAAAGACCTCCGATAAAAGGTGAGATTTCAGCTCAGACTTGGGGGACAGCAAGTACAGTCAGGAAATGGAGTGTTATATACAAGGAATAGCCAGAAGGCCAGGGTTATTGTATCACAGAGCAGAGAGGAGTAAAGTACAAGCAGACTAGAAGGGTAAGAAGGGATTGTGAAGGGCTTTAAATGACAAAGCATTTAATATTTGGACCTAGAGGTAATAGGAGAACCACTGGAATTTATTGAGTAGGCAGCTGACATGGTCAGACCTGAATTTTTGGACAATCACTTTGGCTACTGAGTGGAGGATGAACTGAAGTAGGGAGAAAACTGAGCAAAGAGACCAATAGGTTTTGTGATAGTCCAAGCACACAGTGATGATGAGGGCTTGTATCAAGGTAGTAGTGTGTGAATGGAAAGAAAGTGGCATATATGAGAGATGTCTGCATATGGAAATAGTAATAATAACAACAGCAACAATAAAAACAATAATGTTGCTCAGTTATGTCTGACTCTTAATTACTCTATTTGGAGTTTTCATGGTGAAGATACTTGGAATGATTTACCATTTATTTCTCCTGCTTATTTTACAGATCACAAAACTGAGGCAAAAAAGGTTAAGTAACTCGCCCAGGGTCACACAGCTAGTAAGTGTCTGAGGCCAAATGAATCTCTTTGACTCCAGGCCTAGTACTTTATCTACTTTATCACCTAGCTACCATAACAATAATAATAATAATATCCAGAATTTATATATACTTTAAGGTTAGCAAAGTATTTTGTAAACATCTCATTTTATGCTCATAATAATCCTGAAAGGTAGGTACAATTATTATCTACATTTTATAAATAAGGAAACTGAGGCAGAGGTTAAATGACTTGCCAAGAGTTACATAGCTAGCAAATATGTGAGGCAGTATTTAAACTCAGATTTTGCCTGCTCCACGTCCAAAGCTCTTGGCACCACAGTGGCAAAGGATTCTCTAGAGAGAAAGAGAAAAAAAAGAAAGCTAGAGAGTAAGAATTAGGAGGCAGCAGAGAAACTAGGCAGAGGAAATTATTAAGGTAATGTTGATGGAACACATCCAGAAATATCACAGAGGGTGAGAACAGAGAGTTAAATCTAATAGTTCATCCTGGGGATTTCCTGATCCTGAGTGTGCTCAGCTTCTGATAACATTGACCATTTCTAGGAAACTGAAAGTAACATTGGTTTTCTTCTTCCTGTGTGGCACACTCAATCCTCAAACTAGCTTTTGTAATGATTGGAATGACGCCACCTGCTGGAGATTTACTGTAGAAGAGTTCTGCCCATGAAGCGAAGGTCTTTGAGGGCAAGACCGGGCGTCAGGAAGTAACGCGGACTAGTGGGAGGAGGAAGGAAGAGACTGGCACTCACTCTCGCTCTCGCTCTCTTTCCTTTGGACTCTGGTGGAAAGCGGAGCTAGAAATGTGCTCTCCCTTTAATAGATAGAAATCTAGGCCTTTCTCTCTCTCTTTACCAAATTCTTATTCTCCTTAATAAATGCTTAAAAGTCTAACTCTTGCTAAAGCTTATAATTTATTGGCGACCACTCATTAGCTATTTTAGACAGACTAGCTAGAATTTTAGCCCTTAACACTTTCCAGAGGTTTTCCAGGTAAAGAGGTGCTCTAGTTCTCTTGCTCCTCATCTCTTTAAATCGAAGTCTTCATATTCATGGTAGTATGACTTATTCTCTATTATCTAATAATGCCATTCAGGGATTAGGTCATAAATGTGGAGTAAGAAGGGATTTGGTGACTCTTAAAATCCTTTTTTTTTTTTTTCAGGGCAATGAGAGTTAAGTGACTTGCCCAGGGTCACACAGCTAGTAAGTGTCAAGTGTCTGAGGCCAGATTTGAACTCAGGTCCTCCTGACTCCAGGTGCTCTATCCACTATGCCACCTAGCTGCCCCATAAAAGCAATATTTTGTGATGATCAGCTGTGATAGACTTAGCTCTTCTCAGCAATACAATGATCCAAGAAAATTCCAAAGGACTCATGATGGAAAAAGTTCTCCACATCCAGAAAAAAGAACTGTGGATTCTGCATACAGATTGAACCATACTGTTTCTACTTTTTTGAGGTTTTTCCCCTTATGTTCTGATTCTTCTTTCACAACATAACTAATGCAGAAGTATGTTTAATGTGATTGTACATATCTAATCTATATCAGATTGCTTTCTGTCTTGGGGAAGGGGGAGGGAAGGGAGGAAGGAAGAAAAATTTGGAACTAAAAATCTTATGAAAACAAATGTTGAAAACTATCTTTACATGTAACTGAAAAATAATAAAATAGTTTTATGATTAAAAAAAAAGAACCAGGATCTGAATCCAAGTTTTCTGACTTCAGATACAGCACTCTGTAGTGCATCATTCTGACCCTGAACATAATAGGCACTTAATAAATGCTTTTTTGATCGATTCCCCTCTCTATTTCACCTCCCATTTCTTAGTTACCCTTCAATCAACTCTAGCAATAGTAGTAGGCCTCCACCAGTCTCGGACAACCATGGATCAGTGCCCTGAAGAGCCACAGGCCACCGTGTGGCTATACAGTCTGATATGGGAGCTGCAGCTCCTGAGTGACTTATAACGGATAACTGCCACATCCCGTGTTGTATCTACCCCATGAGGAGTAGCTGGAGTGTCCTCTCCAGGCGCTGGCCTGGGCAGATCATTATGGAAAACAAGCTGTTGCCCGTGCAGCAGGTTTCCCCTCTCCGTGACATTGGTGGATCCAAAGGAGAGGCAGAGCCAATACAGTTTGGCACCAGTGCAGCCACAGGAGATGCCAGAGGGATGTGATGTCCAACATTCAACTGCCTAAGGGACTCCTGATTTTTCCTCAGGGTTAACTCCTGAAGCCTTCCCATATATGGGTATAGCCGCAAGGCATCAGAGCAATAAAACAATAAAGCAGAGAAAAAGGGGGAAGAGGGTTAAACTTAAAGGGGGAGGACAGGGAGTGATGGTATGTATGGTAGCTATCTTTAAATATTTGTAGGAATGCCACCCAGAAAAGACATTAGCATCATTTTGTCTAGTTTCAGAAGAGTGCAAGGTGGAAAGGGCAAAACAATCCAATACCCAGAGCCATAGCTTTTCTAATACCCAGTATGACTTCTCTCTCTGCTCCAGAAGCCTTCTCACAGTGCCAGCCCCCACCCCATGGCCTCTTCCTCCCACTGAGTTTCACCCCAAGTGAAGAAGTTCCCACACCATCCAAGCTCACTTAAAACCCCAACTCAGCTCCAGACTCTCCCCATTAATTTTCCACCTTCTTCCCTTTTATTTATTATATTCCCCCATTAAAATATAAACTCCTCGATTAAAGAATAGATTTTGGTTTTTAATTTGTTTGTTTTGGTGGGGGGTTTTATGGGGGACAGGTTGCTTCTATTTGTATTCCTAGGATAAATTAAGGTGCCTAGAACAGGATAAGTATTTAGTAAATGCTTAGCTAGCTAGCTTAGGCAGCCAGGTAGCCCAGTGGATTAGAGGCCTGGCTCTGGAGTCAGGAAGACTTGAGTTCAAATCAGGACTAAAAAGTAGCCTAAGTGACCCTGGACAAATCTTTTAACTAACCTCTCTCTGCCTCAGTTTCCTCAAGTGTAAAATGGGGGTGATAATAATAATAATGCCATCCTCCCAGGGTTATTGTGAGGATCAAATAAGTTCCTATTTGTAAAGTGCTTACAAAGTAGGCACCTAATAAATATTCTTTCCATTCCCTATCTACTTTTTACATGTGTCTCTATGCTATATTACCTGGCTATTAAAGTACATAGCCACTAACTATGATTTATGTCCAAGCCTATAAGTATTGAATTGGGAATTGAGAAAGGGAAACCTATCCCAGAGGAAAAAGAGAATTTTAGCAGTCAGACTGGGGTGGGCGTGTGTTGCTTAGAGGTTTCTGCAATTTGGGATAAATTTCTGAGCATATTTCAGGATATACCAAAGATTGCCTTATGAACCCAGAGGGGAAAAAATAGCAAGGAATTGAGCCTATAAGCAGAACTGATGGAAGGTTGGTGATGTTTCATCAGGGTGCACCTTTTGACATTGCTGTTGGTGGTATCTGGCTTTTCATAGCATTAGAGAGCTCCTAGCACCATTCACCTTATATACACCCAAACAGAGAGATAGAGACACATAATAATGACCAAGATTGACCCTGGAGAACAAATGAGAAAATATATCTCCCTCCACCATATATAAGTGACTAGTGGTGTGAAAAATCAAATGTGTTTTTTTTTTCTAAACTGTTATTCTCCCTTTAAAAAAAAATCTTTGGCAAGCGATATACTCTAATAGAGAGGGATATATTAAGGAAATATGATGTATTTTAAAACTGTCAATAAAAATCGATTTTTAAAAGTTCTACTAAGTGCATGACATGGGGCTTAGTATAAATCAGAAGTTTCTCCTGTAAGATGTGACCAGAGCTAAGGAGACAGAGATAACCCCAAAGGTCAGGAGCATCATTTAAAAAAAAAATCCTCCTCAATTCTCAGGAATATGACAAGCATCCAAGCTTTCCCCGCCCCACCTCAAAAGAGAACTCTCTAGTTTTCAAATAGACACCCCATCTATCCTCTACAAAAGCTTTTGCCTTCCCTCTGTTTGTGGAGGAAGAGAATGTTTCTAAGCTCTCCTTCCCAGGGGTGAAGTCTTTGAATTCCCACTTGGTCACTTTTCCTAGCGCCAACTAAAAGACCGCTTTAATTCTAATTGGACTGTGTGCAAAAGTGTAATTCTTTATTAAGGAATTCATAAGGACCAGCACAAATGACAATGTACTTCCCCCCTTCATGTCCTGTGTTCATTCTAAGCAACTGCCTACCTTGCCTACCTCTAGCCTTGCCCCTCCTCCTTGGTTGCTTTTCTCCCCTCCATAAGTGCATATCTAGGAAAATCTTTACAAAATTACTTAGGACTTTTCAGAAGTTCTGCAATGTCATAGTATGATAGGAGGGAGTCTGACTGGACGCAGGGTCAATTTACACCTGGCCATTTCATTGAAGTAAAAATGTGATTTAGTCTACAAAGTGCTCCACTTTCAATACCTTTTTCCTGACCAGTTTTGTTTCTAAGATAAAGCATGGTCAGAAAGCTCCTCTGGATTCTGGACAGAGGCATGGACAAGCTTGTCTGCCAAGGCCATAATAATGACAACCTAGATAGAAAATGAAAATTATCGGATTTCCCTGGGCTCTTCCTCCCTTTTTGCCCTCATCAAAAGCCCTAGAGGCTAATTGCTAACCTGGGGCCAAGATCCTGGGCCCAGCCCATCCTCTCCCTTGTGTCTTCACAGAATTAATGAGCTATGTCTCTCCATGGGATGGGAGACCTGGGATCTGTTCCTCCTCACTCATTGTAACCTTCCTCTAATACTACAATTCTTTCTCTAGTGTCTTTCATTTCCTCCCACTTAGCTGGTGAAATTGTAAGGTGACCATTACTCTGTGTCTGAATTTCTCCCCCCACCCCCAAAAGAAATCAACTGTTACTTAAGATTTTGCCAGTCCCCTGCACCAAACTACTGAGACCAGGGAGATTTTGTTGAGTAAGACACCCCTCACCCCAACAAGATAAACTCCTGAACTTCTTTGGTCTTACTAGTTCTCTCTAAAGTATAACCCCCATTGCCTCTGACAAAGGAGTTTATAGCAGTATCCCCTCGTTCTCTCTTCTGTTCTCATCTTGATGGGTTAATTGGGGCTAGACACTAGGTCAAGAGTTCTTTGGCATAATGGAGCTCCAGCAGCAAGGAGATTGTTGGCACTGACAGGTAAGTGGAAAATTCAATCCCTAGTTGTCTGAGAGGATTGGGTTTGGCAGTTAGAAAAAAGGAGTTTTTGTCTCTTGTGTATGGAACAAACAAGAATCTCTGTGTGAGGTGATTTGGGGAGAGCTGTAGACAAAGAGGTAGGGAAAAAAAGACAGAAGAGGGAAGAGAGAAAAGAAATCGCATAAGACAATGTATGTTCAAGTAGTATAGACAAGGTCTTATTAAATGAGAGAGACAGAGAAACAAGGGTAAAGAAAAACAAGTCACACAAAGAGAGACAAACAAGTCAGAATAAAAAAAATTGAAAGGAAATGAAAGAGAAGAAAAGAAGTGAGATAAGTTCAGTATGCAAAGAAGATGGTTAGATAGCTAGATGATGAAGATTCCTTCAAGCAAGGAATTGAGGGAGACAGAGACAAAAAAAATAGCAAGATCCCACAAGGAAAGGCCCTTTAAACACATGATGGACTCTCATTAGTCAGCAAAGAGTTCATTGTTATCCTGCCTAAAGATAAGACTATGAACAAGATGGCCTCTCAGGGATGGTTGACCCCACTATTGACCTCACCATTATATTGCATCTACCCCACCCCATACCTCACACCCTCCCTCTGCTTAAACTGACCTATGGCCTGGTATCTATCTCTTACCTCTGAGATCCTAGCTCCTCCCAAAGCCTTCTCTCTTACTTCCTGATTCCCCAAGACTCTAATCTTCATAAAGGGTACCTAGGTGGCACAATACATAGATCACTGGCCCTGAAGCTCGGAGGACCTAAACTCAAACCTCACCTCAGACACTTACTAGCTATGTGACTCTGGGCAATTCACTTAATCCCAACTGCCTTAAACATGGAAAACTATCTCCAGTTGTCCTGATATGTATCTTGCCACTGCATCTAGATGACTCTGGAAGAGAGTGTGAGGTTGCTGACCTTGCACAGCCCTCCCTCACTTAAATTCAATTCATTGCAATTCATTGCAAGTCATGGCATCACCCCATGTCCTCTTTGGGATTGAAGAACAAACAACAATCCTCATGAACTTGTGTCCTCTACGTCCAATTTATTTGGTTTTTTTATTAAAATGTTTATTTTCCTTCTAATTTTTTCCATTACTGTATTTGTTCTGTCTCTTCAAAGTGCATGGATTATGTCTCCCATTTTCTTTTCTCTGGGTCATTTCGGTGGGTTTTGTATATGGTGTGAAAGAAACATTCAGTTAGTTTCCCAAAAGAGGAAACTTCTGTTCCCCAAGCTCAGAACAAATGACCAAATCTAGCCATTTGCCCCAAGTTTGTAGACTAGTGATAAGGGAGAACAGGGTAAAAATGTGTGGATGGCACTACCATGCATTTCTGCTCCCCAAAAAACAAATTCCAAGCAGATATCCTATACACACATACTCTTGGTGATGAATTTCATTTTCTTAAATGAAGGATTTTTTTACTATTATATTTTTGGTAACATTTCTGTCATCTAAAAAGAGCAAAACATAGACGGGGAGCGGGGGACACAGTCCATGTTCTTCTTCCCTTTACTCAACTAATGAATCAAGATATCTTGGGTTTTCTTCCTCACATTTTCAAATTTCTTATCAGAAGGGTAGAGGATGGTGGTGGTAGTTAACAGAGTTGAAAGGATGGCTACTGTATGCTATGTAACATTTATCTATGGGAAGGGGGTGTCAGTGGAGAGATAGGTGAATGGAGTTGGATCACTGGATAAGAAAAGGGAGGAAAAAATACCCCCATTGCTGTTTTGACAAGTTCACAGGTAAAAACAACATACATTTTAAAAGCTTGTGAAATATCTCAATTAACTCTCTTTTCCTCCCTCCCTCTCCTCCCCCCCCCCTTATTTTCCAGAGCCCAAGTCAAAGCCAGGCCATGAATAACAGAAGCTCCCTAGGAAGTTTTATTCTCCTGGGCTTCTCTGACTCTCCCAGGCTAGAGAAACTCCTCTTTGTGGTAGTACTGATTTCCTACTTCATGACTCTGGTTGGCAACACACTCATCATCATACTGTCTATCCTGGACTCCAAACTCCATACTCCCATGTACTTCTTTATTTCCAACCTCTCCTTCCTGGATCTCTGCTTCACCACAAGCTGCGTTCCCCAGTTGTTGTCCAACCTCTGGGGTCCAGAGAAGACCATCAGTTTTAATGGCTGTGCCATTCAGCTCTTTGTGTTCCTGGCCTTAGGGACCACTGAGTGTATCCTCCTGGCTGTCATGGCCTTTGACAGATATGTGGCGATCTGCCAACCCCTCCATTATGCCATCATAGTGCACCCCCGCCTTAGCCAGAAACTAGCAGCTATAGCCTGGATCATTGGACTATTGGAGTCTGTGGTCCAGACACCACCCACTCTTCGTTTGCCATTCTGCTCCCACAGAAGAATAGATGATTTTGTATGTGAAGTCCCAGCCCTTATCCGCCTTTCCTGTGAGGACACCACCTACAATGAGATCCAGATGGCTATAGCCAGTGTGCTCATCCTGGTTGTGCCATTGACACTCATTTTGATTTCCTATGGTGCTATTGTCCAGACTGTGCTAAGGATTAACTCAGCAGCAGGACGGAATAAAGCTTTTGGAACCTGTTCCTCCCACCTCCTGGTGGTCTCCTTCTTCTACAGTTCTGTCATCACTGTCTATCTCCTGCCAAAGAACCCCTATGCCCAGGACCAAGGAAAATTCTTTGGTCTTTTCTATGCTGTGGGGACTCCTGCACTAAACCCCCTCATATATACCCTGAGAAACAAGGAGGTGAAGGGGGCATTTGGGAGGCTGTTGGGGAAGGTCAAGCAACCAAGAGAGAGCTGAGACATTAAGACTGAGATGTTTCTGAAGTGAGAGGTATGTTTCCAATGCTTTTCAATTTCACCTGGAAATCCACAACTGACTGCCTACCCAACAACCAACTCAACATATAACCTCAGAATAGGGAAGGACTCTGTTTAGGACAGGACTCTCTGACACATATATGAAATAATTATATATCTAATTTCCTTTTATTTTTCTTCTCTACCTTATATCCATCTTTACCTTCCTTTGTCTTCACCTTAATTTTTATCCTAGTTCTGTCCTAACTGGCTATCTCCTGCCATTTCTGTCTTCTATCTCCAAACAATCTCTGTTTACCACATGAATCTTCTTTGACCTGTGTAACCCTAAGCAAGTCACCCACTCTCTAGACCTATCTCATCTGCAAAATGATGGCCTTTTAAAAAATGATAGCCTTTGAGGTTCCTTCAAACTTGAAATCTGCGATCCTATAATCCTGTCATCTTTTTCAATGGTATCTACATTTTAATTCCCATTTTGCTTCTTCATGGTTTTTCCTTTTATTTTTCTCCCCTCCTTTTCTCTCCTTAATGGAAAAAAAATTACAGATTCACAGATGGTCTCTGGGCACAAATAAAAATTATCTCTCTAATTTGACTGGTACCTAATTAAGAATACCTAACAAGCTGTATCCAGACTTTTATTTTTTCCTTTTGATTAACTTTTATTTTTTTAATTCAATTTTATTTTTAGTTCCGAATTCTTTCCCTCCCACTTACACTTACCCCTTTCTCAGTCATTGAGAACAAAACCTATTACAAATATATATAGTCAAGGAAAATAAATTCCTGCATTAGCCATATCCAAGAAAAGGAAATATGGGGAGCAGCTAGGTGGTACAGTGGATAAAGCACCAGTCCTGGATTCAGGAGGACATGAGTTCAAATTCGGCTTCAGACACTTGACACTTACTAGCTGTGTGACCCTGGGCAAGTCACTTAACCCTCATTGCCCCACACACAAAAAAAGAAATTAAAAAAAAAAAAAAGAAAGTAAATATACTTCAGTCTGCACTCTGAGTCCATTAGTTCTCTATATGGAATTGGGTAGGATGTTTTATCCTGAGACCTTTGGAATTGCAGTTGATTCATCATATTGATTAAAGTTGCTGAGTCTTTAAATGTTGTTTGTCTTTGAAATATTGTTGTCATTGTATACATTATTGTCCTGGTTATGCTCACTTAATTTTGTATCAGTTCATATATATTTGCAAGTCTTTCTAAAACCATGCTCTTCACCATTTCTTATAGCACAATAATACTTTATTACATTTATAACTTGCTTAGCCATTCCCCAATTTATGAGTACCTGTCAATCTCCAATTCCTTGGAGACTAGAGACTTTGGACACTACAAAAAGAGCTACTGTAAGTATTTTGTATATATATGAGTACTTCTCTTTTTAAAATCTCTTTGGCATTCAATCTTTTCTTACAGACCTCAAAGAGAACCCATATATTGACCGAGAAAGAATGTAAGAACTGGAAAGGATCTTAGACATCATCTAGTTCAACTCTTTTATTTCAAAGATGAGAAATATGAGTCTTAGAGGGGAAAAAAAGATTGTCTAAGTGATTCCCCAAGGTCAAAACAGATAAGCTGTACAGCAGATAGAAAACTGACTTCAAGTTAAGAAAACCTGAATTTAAATCCTTCCTTAAACATCGGACTAGTCCTGTGACTCTAGGCAACTCACCAAACCTCTCTCAGTCTCAGTTTGCCATCTGTGAATTGAGGGGGTTGAACTCAATGACCTCTAAGACCCCTTCTAGCCCCAAATCTATGAACCTAAATAGCAGCATCATGATTCAAAATCTAATTACTTCCAGGTTCATGACTCTTCTAATGTATTAATAGCTAGCATTCAGATAGCACTTAAGATTTGGATGCATTATCTCATTTGATCATCACAACAGCCACGGAAAGGAGATGCTATTGTTATCCCCATTTTGCAGATGGAAAAAAACTGAGTTTGAGAGAAATTAAGTGACTTCCCCAGGATCACACAACTAATATCTGAGGCAGGATTTGAAGTGAGGTCAGCCTGACTATAAGCCCAGCATTCTATATCTACTATACCATCTAGCTTCCTGAAGCACAGAAAAGTTCACTAACTTGCTCAAGAGGAACTTAGTAAGTCTAAAGTCTAGATCTCTTGCCTCCCAACATAACACTTTCCCTACTGTATCTGCCTACTTTCATACAATAATCACATTCCCAACTATTATATGGTCTAGGGCTAGAATGAAGTATAAGGGGAGAGTCATATGATCTCTTGCCATTCTGCTTCATGAAAATCCTATAGAATACTTTAGAGGTTATAAATACAAATGTAAAGGGTCTAACACAGTTTATAAAAAGCCAACTGTTTAATGAGGGAGAAACCACTTGGACAGTTTCCCTAACCAGACTTTACTAGGTAGCCCTGATAATAAGGATTCTCTTGCCCTCTGGTGGTTGTGTAAAGTATGGTACCTGGAATTCCTTCCTCCTAGCCCCAGGTCTTTCTCAGCATGATTCAGTTCATGAGTAGATCTCTGATTCTCCAAACTATTGAGAAAAAGCAAAGGACCCATCCTACTTGGAGTTTTCACTTATTTTTTTCTTTTATTGTTGTTGCTGATCTCCCATTTTGGGGATATAGGTATTTCCCTTTCTCATGAGGTTCATTGAGACCGTTGTGTTTAAAGAGGCTCTAGAAAGATTTTTGGCCTGAAAATACATGCTGTCTCATCAAAGACATGGTGGTGATCTGGTTTGTAGGAGGTATGTTGTTGTTGCTGTTATTGTTCAGTCTTTCAGTCATGTCTGATTCTTCATGTTACCATTTGGGGTTTTCTTGGTAAAGATACTGAAGTGATTTGCCATTTCCTTCTCCAACTCATTTTATGAATGAGGAAACTGAGGCAAGCAAGGTTAGGTGACTTACCCAGGGTCACACAGCTAGGAGGTAGGTAGCAGGCCACAACTCAACCCCTACAACTATTCTTGGGTCTTATAAGAGACACCTACTTTGCTTCATCTCTGTACTTTTTGGCACTGCCTAAGATTTCCTTGTTGTTTTGATATCTTTTTCAATGAACTAGTAGCTACTGTGTGCACAGGCACTGTGATAAGCACTAAAGATACAAAGAAAGACAAAAAAATAGCCCCCAGTCTCAAGCTCATAGTCCAATTGGGGAGATAAAATGCAAATAATAATGTACAAATAAAATATATACAGGATAAATTGAGGGTAGTCTCAGTGGGAAAGCACTAAGATTAAGGAAGACTGGAAAAGGCTTCTCACAAAAGGTGGTACTTTAATTGAGGCTTGAGGGAAGCTGAAAAGTAGAGATGAGGAGGGAAAATATTGTAGGCATGTCAAAGAGTCACCAAAAATGATCAGTTAGGATGGAATGTTCCCAGAACAATGAAGAAACCAGTGTCTCTCCATTATAGAGGACATGAAGTAGAATGAGATGTAAGAAGACTGGAAAATAGAGCCAGTGCCAGATGGAGGAGTAAAGATAAGAACTCACATGAACTCTCCTAAATTCCCCTCCAAACAACTTTAAAACAATGCCTCAAATAGAATTCTAGAACCAACAAAAGGTTGGGGAGAAACAATTTTCCAGCCCAAGACAATGTAGGAGGTTGGCCGGAAAGGTCTGTCTCACTGGGGTGATAGTTGGGCCTGTAGCAAAGTGCAGCAGAGGTCATGCCATGGAAAGCCAGCAGGATGCATTGAAAGTGACTACATCGGGGCAGCTAGGTGGCGCAGTGGATAGAGCACCGGCCCTGGAGTCAGGAGTACCTGAGTTCAAATCTGGCCTCAGACACTTAACACTTACTAGCTGTGTGACCCTGGGCAAGTCATTTAACCCCAATTGTCTCACTAAAAAAAAAAAAAAGAAAAGAAAAGAAAGTGACTACATTAGCACTAGTAGCAGCTTTGGGGGCTCTCAGCCCACATATGGTAAGGGGGTTGCACAACTACTCAGAAAGAGAATACATGAAATCCTTTGCTAGTACTAGGTATATATTACCCATACACAGTTCTGGTGACAGTCCCAGGATGAAGAGAAGCACTAGTGCATGAGGGGAGTAGGGACCCAGGTCACAGTTCTAGGGCAGGGAAGAGTACTTGTGGTTGCTCACAAGGGAGCAGAGGCCCATGTCTCAGGTCCAAGGAAGAAAGGAGCACCAGCAGCCACAGAAGAGCAGGAGCCCAAGTCACATTTCCAGGGACATAAAAAGTGATGGTACTGCAGCTGCAGAAGAAAGTAGGGGTCCTAGTCACAGTTCCAGGGTGAAAACTACATGTCAATGGGGGCAGCTAGGTGGCGCAGTGGATAAAGCTCCAGCCCTGGATTCAGGAGGACCTGAGTTCAAATCCAGCCTCAGACACTTGACACTTACTACCTGTGTGACCCTGGGCAAGTCACTTAACCCTCATTGCCTCTTAAAAAAAAAAAAGAGAGAGAGAGACTACATTTGGTCACTCAAAGAATAGAGCACAAGCCAGGAGAGCAATGGCCACCCTTTCCTTAGATCACACCACCTGGGAAGAACTGAAATTTACAGACATCCAAAACTAACTCTGAAAACAGCAGCAAGAAAGGCCTGAAGCTTGTAAAAATGCCCCTTCCACCCTGGAAGCAGAGCCCAACTATAACATAAAGTTATAACTGAAGAAACAGGCCAGGGGCAGCTAGGTCGTGCAGTGGATACAGCACTGATTCTGGATTCTGGAGGACCTGACTTCAAATCCAGCCTCAGACACTTGACATTTACTCTTTGTGTAACCCTGGGCAAGTCACTTAACCCTCATTGCCCTTGAAGAAGAAGAAGAAGAAGAAGAAGAAGAAACAGGTTGGAAAAATGAACAAACCACACAAAAAAAAAGAATATGACCATAGAATGTTACTATGGTAACAGGAAAGATCAAGACACAAATTCAGAAGACAACAAAGTCAAATCTGCCATATCCAAAGCCTCAAAGAAAAATGTAAATTGGGCACAAGCCCAGAAAGAATTCCTAGAAACTCTCATTTTTTTTTAATCAAATAAGAGGTGAAGGGAACATTGGGAAAAGAAATGAGAGTGAAGGAGGAAAAATAAGAAAAGAGAGTCAACAGCTTGGTAAAAGAGGTACAAAAAATTACTGAAGAAAATAACACCTTAAAAGTCAGAAATAGCCAAATGCAAAAAGAGGTACAAAAATCCATTGAAGAAAAAGAACTCCTTAAGAATTAGAATTGGACAAGTGGAAGTTAATGATTCCATGAGACATCAAGAAACAACAAAACAAGAATCAAAAGAATGAAAAAAATAGAAGAAAATGTGAAACATTTCATTTTAAAACAACTAACCTGGAAAATAAATCAGGAAGAAATTATTTAAGAATTATTGGACAAGGAGGATGATCTGAGTTCAAATCCAGCCTCAGACACTTGACACTTACTAGCTGTATGACCCTGGGCAAGTCACTTAACCCTCATTGCCCTGAAAAAAAAAAGAAAGAAAGAAAAGGAAAGAAAAAAAGAATTATTGGACTACCTGAAAGCCATGATCAAAGAGTCTAGGATATCACATGCTTGAATCTTATTATCATCTAAATTGGCTCAAAGAGAGAATAACATAAACACTTAGTTGGGTATAAAAACCTAGCTTAGGGGCAGCTAGGTGGCACAGTGGATAAAGCACTGGACCTGGATTCAGGAGGACCTGAGTTCAAATGTAGCCTCAGACACTTGATACTTACTAGCTGTGTGACCCTGGGCAAGTCACTTAATCCTCATTGCCCCACCAAAAAAAAAAAAAAGAAAGAAAAGAAAAAAGAGAGAAGAAAAAGAAATTAAAAGAATAAGAATAAGACATGAAGGGGAAAAACTATCACTTTTTACAGATAGTAGGATGGTATACTTGGAGAATACCAGGCTATCAACAAAAAAACTACTTGAAATAATTAACAACTTCAGCAAAGTTACAGGATATAAAAAACCCTACACAAATCATCAGCATTTCTAAACATTACCAATAAAATTCAACAGGAAGAGGAAAAAATAAGAAATTCCATTTAAAATAATTGTAGACAGTATAAAATACTTGGGAATCTACCTTCCAAGACAAATCCAGGAACTATATGAACACAATTGCAAAGCACTTTTCACACTAATAAAGTAAGATCTAATATTAATTGCTCACAGGTAAGCCAAGCCAACATAATCAAAAGAGAGTTCTAACTAAATATATTAATTAATATATTTACTCAGTGTCATACCAAACTACCAAAAAATTATTTTATAGAGCTAGAAAAAGTAACAACAAAATCCATCTAGAAGAACAAAAATTTAAGAGTATCAAGTAAATTAATTTTTTTAAAAGGTAGCCTAGCCATACCATATTTCAAACTTTATTACAAAGTGGTAATCATCCAAAAAATTAAACAATATGGTACTAATTTTAAAAATAGAGCAGTGGAGATACAAAATACACAGTAGGAAACAACTATAATAATCTTGTATTTCATAAATGCAAAGATTCAGATTTAGGGGACAAGAACTCACTATTTGGCAAAAACTGCTGGGAAAACTGGAAAGCAATTTGGCAGAAACTAGGAATAGACAAACATCTCATACCATATACCAAGATATGGTCAAAATGGGTTTAGACATAAATATTGATACCATAAGCAAATTAGGGGAGCATGGAATAATTTACCTGTCAGCTCTATGGATAAAGGAAGAATATGTTACCAAACTAGAGATAAAGAGCATTATGGATAATTCTGATTACACTAAAATAAACAAATTTTACACAAATAATAACAATGCAGCCAAGATTAGAAAGAAAGCAGAAAACTGGGGGGACAGGGCAGATTTTATAGAAAGTTTCTCTGATAAAGGCTCATCTCTCAAATAGAGAAATTCAAATTAAAACAACTCTGAGGTACCACCTCACTCTTATCAGATTGGCTAATGTGATAGAAAAGGAAAATTACAAATGTAGGAGGGGATATGGAAAGATTGGGATACTCCACTGTTGGTGGAGTTCTGAACTGGTTGAACCATTCTGGAGAGCAATTTGGAGCTATAAAACTGTGCATATCATTCAACCAGCAATACTACTACTAGTTTTGTAGATCAGTATCCCAAAAAAATAAAATAAAATAAAAAGGAAAAGAACCTATATACCCAAAAATATTTACAGCAGTTATTTTTGTAGTGGCAAAGAATTCGACACTGAGAAGATGTGCATCAATTGGGGAATGGCTGAATAAGTTATGGCATATGATTGTAATGGAATATTATGATGCTATAAGAAATACTGAGCCAGGATACTTTCAGTAAAAAACTGGAAAGACTGACATGAACTGATGTAAAGTGAAGAGAGCAGAATTGGAAATCCTATGTAAACAAATGCTGAAAGCTATCTCTACATGTAACTGGAAAATAATAAAAATACTTTTATTTTAAACAAAACAAGAAAGAAAGAAAGTTTCCCCTAACTAGTGCTTTGGCTCCATCCCATAAAATGTTGGTATGTTATTTCATTGTTGTCATTCTCTTTAATGAAATTAATGATTCTTTCTATGATTTGCTCTTTCACATACTTTTTTAGGATTAGATCATTTAGTTTCCAATTAATTTTTAATCTATCTTTCCACTGCCCTTTGTTGAATGTAATTTTCATTGCATTATGATCCAAAAAGGATATATTTTATATTTCTGCCTTTCTACATTTGATTTTGAAGTTTTTATACCCTAATATATGGTCAGGAGTTTTTTTTTTTCTTTATATAGGTGCCATGTACTTCTGAGAGAAAAGTACATTCTTTTCTGTTCCCATTCAATATTCTCTAAAGGTGTGTTATATCTAGCTTTGCTAAGATTCTATTCATCTCCTTTTTTTCTTATTTTTTTTTTGTTGGATTTTTCAAATTCTGAGAGAGGACAGTTGAAGTCCCTGACTAATATGGTTTTGCTGTCTATTTCTTTCTATAACTCATTTCACTTCTCCTTTAAAAATTTAGATGCTATACCACTTGGTGCATTTATGTTTAGTATTAATATGGTACCTTTTAGCAAGATGTAGTTTTCTTCTTTATCTCTTTTAATTAAATCTATTTTTGTTTTTGCTTTGACTGAGATCAGGATTGCTATGACTGCTTTTTTTTTTTTAGCTTCAGCTAAAGCATAATATATACTGCTCTAACCTTTCACCTTTACTCTATGTGTGTCTCTCTGCTTCAAATGTGTGTTGTTTGAAATTAGATGGGGGTGCCTGTCTCTGTTCTAGGTTTTAGGAAACTTAAGTTTTCAATATATTGCTGCTTAGAAATTAGAGGCTACTGTGCCAGTTTGGGGCATTAAGTATTTATTAAAGCATATCAAATATTAGTAAAGCGAGACCACATGGCTCCTAAAGTTTAGAAACCCTATATACCTAGGAAAGAGAACAAGAGCCAGAGGGTAGCGTGGGAGAAGGAAGAGAGCTCCAAGAGTGAGAGGCCCTCTTCTGCAAGGGTTTTTATCCTCCTGCAGATAGAGGTGGGTCACTCTGCACATTGGTCCAAGCTAATTGGCCAGTAACATTCAAGTCCATTGATTGGCATGACTTGGGGGTAATCTAGGTGAGTTAACTTCCTTTAGTTAGTCAAGAAGGTCAATCTACATTTCCTTTGAAATTCTCCTGACTCTGGGCCGGCCTTAAGAAAGGTTAGGCAAGGCTCTCTGGATCTCCCAGAACCCCATTATTTTCTCATAAGTGTGTTTCTTGAAAATAGCATATTGTAGGATCCATTCTGCTTTCCATTTCCATCTTATGGGAAAATTTATCCCATTCACATTCTCAGGGATGATTAATAACTATGTATTTCCTGCCATCCTATTTTTCCTCCTGTTTGTCCTCCCTCTCCTTTCACCCTTTCCCTTCTCAGCAGTGTTTTGCTTCTGTCTACTGCCTTCACCGATCTGCCCTCTCTTCTGTCAGTCCCTCCTTACTTATTCTCCTCCCCTCCTACTTCCTTGTTGGGTAAGAGAGATTTCTATATTTAACTTATTGTATATGTTATTCTCTCTTTGAGCCAATTCTGATGAGAATAAGGTTCAAGGGGTGCCCAACACCCAACCTCTCCTCTTCCCCTTTGCTGTACTAGGTCTTTCATGCCTCTTTATGCAAAATAATTTATTCCATTCTACTTCTCCCTTCTGTACCCATTGAACTCCTCTTTCTCATACCTTAATTTTTTTGGGGGAGGGCTATGAGGGTTAAGTGACTTGCCCAAGATCACACAGCTAGTAAGTGTTAAGTGTCTGAGGCCGGATTTGAACTCAGGTCCTCCTGAATCCAAGGCCAGTGCTCTATCCACTATGCCACCCAGATGCCCCCCATACCTTAATTTTTAATGTTATTCCCTCAAATTCACCTTAGCTGCATTATTAGTGTTACAGTTTTAAAGAATTACAAGTATCACCCTCCCATGGAGGGATGTAAACAGTTTAGCCCTATTAAATCCCTTATGTTTTCTTTTATCTTTTTACCTTTTTATGCTTCTCTTGAATCTTGATGTTGGGGATCAAATTTTTTGTTCAGTGCTGGTCTTCTTCTTTAGCTTGAAATCTATTTCACTGAATGACCATTTTTTTCCCCTTAAAGTATTATGTTCAATTTCACTGGGTAGTTGATTCTTGGTTGTCATCCTAGCTCCTTTACCTTGAACAATATCATTTTCCATGCCTTCCAATCCTTTAATGTGGCAGCTGCTAAGTCCTGTGTAATTCTGATGATAGGTTCCCAATATTTGAATTGTTTCTTTCTGGCTGCTTGCAATATTTTTTCCTTGACCTGATAGTTCTGAAATATGGCTATAATGTTACTTGTAATTTTCATTTTGGGATCTCTTTCCAGAGGTGATTGGTGGATCCTTTCAAAATATCTATTTGCATAATAGAAAAGGAAAAGGACCCACATGTACAAAAATATTTATAGCAGCTCTCTTTGTAGTGACAAAGAATTGGAAATCCAGGCAATTGGGGAGTGGCTGAACAAGTTGTGGTATATGAATGTAATGGAATACTATTGTGCTATAAGAAATGATGACCAGGCAGATTTCAGAAAAACCTGGAAAGCCTTGAGTGGACTGATGCTGAATGAAGTGAGGAGAACCAGGAGAACATTGCACACAGTAACAGCAACATTGTGTGATGATCAACTGTGATAGACTTGACTTTTCTCAGCAGTGCAATGATTAAAGACAATTCCAAGAAACTCATGATGGAAAATGTTCTCCACATCCAGAAAAAAAAAAAAAAGCTGTGGATTTTGAATGCAGATGGAACCATACTGTTTCTACTTGTTTGGGTTTTTTTCTTTCTTGAGGTTTTTCCCTTGTGTTCTGATTCTTCTTTCACAACATGACTAATGAAGAAATATATTTAATGTGATTGCACATATATAACTGTGAGGGCCAAAATTTGATATATACGGAGCATTATTTGGGTGACTCACCTTAATATTGGGGTCCTGGAAATATGAGGGACCCTTTTAGGTTTAACCTCCCCTCTGAACTGCCCTTTTTAGATATTTCTCCCAGACCAATAAGAAAGGAGCCTCTAAGCTTTAGTTCACAAAAGGATCAGATTTTATTACTTGGGAATTAATTAAACAACAAAGGTGAAACTAATAAAAATCAAAGATAAGGAAATAGGAAAATAGAAATACAGAGAAATGCTCTTAACTCTAAACTTAGCTTAAGCTGGTTCAAAGGAATTTAGGATTTTCAGTAACTCACTGACCTGAACAGCCCGCCAGTCTAAGGTTGCTCATGTGCCACCAGGACCTCAGTCACTAACCAGAGAGAGCGAACTCGCATTCCGGAAGTCACTCTAAAGTTGGCATTCCAGAAGTGCCTCGAGAGCTTAGCTTTCTGGAAGTGCCCTTTAACCTCCCTTCATAACCTATATCAGATTGCTTTCTGATTGCTTTGGGGAAGGGAGTGGGAAGGGAGAGAGGGAGAAAATTTTGGAACTAAAAGTCGTATGAAAACAAATGTTGAAAACTATCTTTACATGTAACTGGAAAATAATAAAATACTTTTATGATAAAAAAACAAAACAAAAAAATCTATTTGTCCTCTGGTTCCAGGATATCAGGATATCAGGACAGTTTTCTTTGATAACTTTTTGGAGTATGATGTCCAGGTACTCCTTTTGATTGTGTCTTTTGGGTAGTCTAATGATTCTTACATTATCTCTCCTAGATCTATTTTCCAGGTCAGTTGTTTTTCTAATGAGGTATTTTGCATTTTCTTCTATTTTTTTATTCTTTTTATAGTATTTGATTGATTTTTGGTGTCTCATAGAGTCATTAGCTTGCACTTGCCCGATTCTAATTTTTAAGGAATTATTTTCCTAAGTTAGCTTCTTTATCTCCTTTTTCACTTGGCCAATTCTACTTTTTTTTGTTTTGTTTTGTTTTGGTGGGACAATGGGGGTTAAATGACTTGCCCAAGGTCACGCAGCTAGTAAGTGTCAAGTGTCTGTGGCCAGATTTGAACTCAGGTACTCCTGAATCCAGGGCGGGTGCTTAATCCACTGCGCCACCTAGCCGCCCCCTATTCTACTTTTTTTTTAAATTTTATTTTTTCCGTTACATGTAAAGATAGTTCTCAACTTTTGTTTATACAAGCTTTACAATTTCAGATTTTTCTCCCTCCCTCCCCCCTCCCCTAGACAGCAGGTAATCTGATATACGTTATATCTATATATCTATATACATATACATAGATATAGATATATTTATACACACATATATATATACACACAATAACATTAATCCTATTTCTACATTAGTCCTGTTATAAGAGAAAAAATCAGAGCAATCATGAAAAACCTCAAAATAGACAAAAAAAACCAACAGCACCAAAAACAAAAGAAATAGTATGGTTCATTCAGCATTTATACTCCACAGTTCTTTTTTTTTTTTTTCTTGGAATTGGAGATCCTCTTCTATCATGGGTTCCCTGGAACTCTTCTGTACCATTGCATTGGTGAGAAGAATATAGTCCATCACAGTAGATCAACACTCAATGTTGATGATACTGTGTACAATGTTCTTCTGGTTCTGCTCATCTCACTCATCATCAGCTCACGCAAGACCCTCCAGGTTTCTCTGAACTCCTCCTGCTCATCATTTCTTACAGCACAATAGTATTCCATTGTATTCATATACCACAACTTGTCCAGCCATTCCCCAGTTGATGGGCACCCCCTCAACTTCCAATTCCTTGCTACCATGTAAAGAGCAGCTATAAATATTTTTGTACATGTGGGTCCCTTTCTCCTTTCCATGATTTCTTTGGGGAAAAGACCTAAAAGTGGTATTGCTGGGTCAAAGGGTATACACAGCTTTATCGCACTTTGGGCATAATTCCAAATTGCTCTCCAGAATGGCTGGATCAGTTCACAGCTCCACCAACAATGAATTAGTGTTCCAATTTTCCCACAGCTTCTCCAACATTTATTATTTTCCTTTTTTGTCATTTTAGCCAATCTGATAGGTGTCAGGTGGTACCTCAGAGTTGTTTTAATTTGCATCTCTCTAATCATTAGAGATTTAGAGCATTTTTTCATATGGGAATAGATAGCTTTGGTTTCTTCCTCAGAAAACTGCCTGTTCATATCCTTTGACCATTTCTCAATTGGGGAATGACTTGGATTCTTATAAATTTGATTTAGTTGCCTATATATTTTCCTATTCTACTTTTTTAAGGAGCTGTTTTCTTTTCCAAGCTGTTGACTCTTTTTTCAAAATTGTCTTGCATCACTCTCATTTCTTTTCCCAATTTTTTTCTACCTCTCTCATTTGATTTTTAAACTTCTTTTTGAGTTCCTCCATGACTCTTTCTGAACCTGATACCAATTCCCATTGGTGGGGGGGTTGGGGGGGGAGTGAAACTTTTGATCATAGGTGTTTTGACATTGTTGTCTTCTTCTGAATTTGTGTCTTGATTTTCCCTGTCACTATAATAACTTTCTATGATCAGGTTATTTTTTGTTGTTGCTTTTTGCTCATCTTTTCAGTCTTTTCCCTTACTTTTAATTTTGACTTCTATTCCTGAGGCGAAAGGGGCACTATCCCAAGCTTCTTGTGCCAGGGGCTGCAGGCCCTAGCTATTTATCTGGTAATGTACTGGTGTTGACCTGAAGCTTATGGGGGACCCTTGTGTCTGGTGCAGCTCTGATGTGGTGGGCTAGTGGGTGGCTGGTGCTGTTGGAGGCCAGAGCGGATCTGTCTGCTTAACTGGTGCTGAGCCTGGGTTCTTGTGCTGTCACCTGACAGTGTGCTGAGACATTGGGAGGGAAGGTCCTAGAGTTGGTGTCTGCCTGTTCACCTGGCTATGGTGGGCTATGTGTGGAGTACCTATGTTGGTGTCTGCTTGTTTGCTTAGGCATGCGCAGGGTCCAGGTTTGCTGAGGTATGTGGGTGGGTCCCAGCACTGTCATATGCCCATTGACCTGGCTATGATGAGGTATGTGGGAGGTCCTGGTGTTGGCATTTGCCTGCTTCACTGCACTAGGATTCAGGACCTCCTACTAGTTTGCTGAGGCAGGGCTTGCTATTGGCTTGCCAGGATGCTTCCTGTCCTGGATTGCACTACCCTTTTACCCAAGTGAGACAGACATTTCCTGATGACCTTCCAACTTTCTTAGGCTAGAAGATTGTTTCACCTCATCTTTTTGCTGGTTCTACTGCACCAGAATTCGGGGGGGGGGGCAGTGCTTTTTTATGTTTGTTTCCAGGTGAATATGAGAAAGTTAAGGCAATTTCCTACGTACTCTATTATCTTGGCTCCCAGAAGTCCATACCAGATTACAAACTGTATTACAAAGTGGTAATCACACACACACACACACACACACACACACACACACACAAATCTGGTGCTTTCTAAGATATAGAGTGGTGGATCGGTATAATGGATTAGGTATACATTTACACAGTAGTAAATTACCCTAGTGATCTAGTGTTTGCTAAACATAAAGGTCCAATGTTTGGGGGAAAAATTCATTATTTGACAAAAGCTGCTGGAAAAACTCGAAAGTAGTTTGGCAGTAACTAGGTATAGATGAACATTTGTGGTGAGTAAAATTAATAATCAATGCCTTGAGTACTTTAATTTGCATTGCCTTGCCAATCATCTATCATTTTAATAGGATAAATAGTAACTGTGTGATTTATAGTAAGAATATAGTCCTGGGTGAAAGCCTATGTGTAACAGAAAGTAGGGTGTAATCTTAGGGAAATCCCTGTGTTAAGTGAATCTTAGGAGTATAATTATAATCATCTTTATATTAAAATAATGGGTAAATTATCCTATTCTGTAAAAGGGTTTATTGTAACACCATAAGAAATGTACATGTGATTTATCATAACATTAAAGGTAATGAACAACTTTACTGTAACATCATAAGATACAAGCTATGTATTGAGAAATCATGACCTGCTTGAGCCAAGAGCCTATTTGAGTAAAAGGGCACTGATCATTTATATAATAACTAGCCTGTTTGCACCAAACATGAATCAGAACTATAAATAGCTGTGAAATGTGCTATTGAAGTTCTCAGACTTAGAGTCAACCTTTGTTTCTCTTAATAAAGTTTGGTTTCTTTGTCCAGAAAGACTTTCCAGTTCTTTATTTCACATCTTACACCATATATCAAGATACCACCTCAGTAAGGGGGGGGGAGGGAAAGGAAGACGGGAAAGAGGGATAAAAATGTTTAATAAGATAAGATGGGGGCAGCTAGGTGGCACCAGCCCTGGATTCAGGAGGACCTGAGTTCAATTTCAGCCTCAGACACTTGACACTTACTAGCTGTGTGACCCTGGGCAAGTCACTTAACCTGCCAAAAAAAAAAAAAAGAAAGCATGGAATAGTTTACCTGTCAGCTCTAAGGATAAAGGAAGATTTTATTTTTTTTGTTTTGTTTTGGTTTTTTGTGAGGCAATTGGGGTTAAGTGACTTGCCCAGGGTCACACAGCTAGTAAGTGTTAAGTGTCTGAGGTTGGATTTGAACCCAGATACTCCTGAATCCAGGGCCAGTGCTCTATCCACTGCGCCACCTAGCTGCCCCTAAAGGAAGAATTTATTACCAAACAAGAGAAAGAGAGCATTAGAAAGAATCAAACACTGGGGAAAAGCTGGACATATATTCATTTGAACCAATGGAGGATCTCAAGTTTCTCTTCCACCAACAGACACCCTGGAATGAGTACTTCTGTATTCTTTGTACCCTCTTTATTTTTACCTTTTATTTTTTTTTTAATTTTTAAAATTATTACCTCTTATTTTTACTTTCTTGTTTCTATTGTTCCTACACTGCCTGCTGCCTCAGGGACTAAAACATCCCACCTATGGTTACTCCCTTTGCTATCCTCTGGGCTCTCCCATACCTTTTGAATCATGCACTCTCTGCCACCTGGAGTGATAATGCCCTGATTCGATTAGGAGAAGCAGTGGCTAAGGCAGGCCCTTTGGACTACTGGGAGACATCCACAGAGCAAAGAAAACTCCTAGCCCCTAGCTCATAGCCTTAATGCCTCCAGGCCATATCCCATGCCTGTGGTTTCAAGGAAACACCCAGTCTCAGTCAGACCTCAGACCTGGTCTTCTGTGACAATTCTTCTGAATGAGGGGTTAATGTTACTCGATTGTTAAGGTCAACCAAGTGATCTATCCATGCTCCTCCAGGATAGAGGTTTATTTGTGGTAATTATACAACAACCCTGGCATCTCAGAGAGCAATACCATTCTTTGCACCAGGATGGTCTCCTGAGGAAGCTTTTGTGTCCATGGTCCTAACCACTTCCTGCCTCAGCCCCTATATCAATTATTTTCAGTGTACCTTGGGTTTTATAGATCCTCATGTATCCCTATTATCGGAACCCTATGAGCCCTCTCCCTCCTGAGGAAAGGCATAAGGCAAAAAGGAGGTCTTGGGACAATTTCCTGTGGTGGACCCATAAAACTGTGGCACTTGTCATTCCCTTGGTGGTGTACCTAGAACATGAGGCAGTGCTGACTAACCTGACCTTAGCAATTGAAAAGATTTCTAGGAAACCAATTTGAGCCTTGAGGATCTCCAAGAGTCCCTAGATTCTTTGGCCAATGTGGTAATAGCCAATAGGATAACTTTCTGTGTGTCCCTTGTATTTCTAATACTGTATGGTTCAGAACACCGGCTGCTGCATGCTCCATATACAGAGGTTGCACTATGTCTCCACCTGATTGGCTGACAACTGTTTGCTCTGTTTTGTGGTTTGTTTTTTTATGGATATCTTGGATTCTATATTAGGGTCCCTGTTGCCCCTTGGTCTATTAATCATTTGTGTCTTGTGTTGTGGTCCTTGCATTTATGGCTCTGGCTCCTAGATCTCCCTCAACTCATAGACCCCCCATGGGTCCCTACATCACCCCCCCACTCAGCAGGAAGTAGTTACAGAAGAAATGATCTTCGTCCCTTTTCCTGTGGTATTTGAAAAGGGGGGAGTGATGAAGGAGGCTAAAAGGGTTAACAGATAACCTAAGATTTGATCAATAGTGCCTAAAAGGGTTAACAGAGTTAACCTTTTAAGTTAAGGTTTGTGTTCTTACAGTAACCAAGAGGGTTTGTCCTTATCAACCCTCACCATCAACAGACAGTAACCAGGGACCATTAACCATTAATAGTCATTAATATTCCTAGATTACAGGACACCTAGAGACCAGATCTTAAGTAAAGAGATATCATAAACACAGAGACTCTCTGGGTCTGACAAATTTAAGCATGTCTTTAGGAACATGCACAAAAAAGGTCAAATGTGTCCTTAGGTTCACCTTATGATGCGTAAACCCCAAAAACACACCTCCAGGGAAAAAGGTACTCACCTCAGACATTGTCTTAGAACCCCAGGAAGTCCAAATTAGGATAAGACCTTCCATGAACCTCCCACAAGGAGGAGACTAAGATAATGAGGAGATAAGCCACTTTTTCTCACTATGACTATTCTTCTTCCCCCTATTCAAGACACCTATCTTCATGATGCTCTCCCTGTGATCAGTAGTCTCTCATTAAAACTTGGGAAAATGGGGGGCAGCTAGGTGGTGCAGTGGATAAAGCACTGGTCTTGGATTCAGGAGGACCTGAGTTCAAATCTAGCCTCAGACACTTGACACTTACTAGCTGTATGACCCTGGGCAAGTCACTTAACCCTCATTGCCCTGCAAAAAAAAAAAAAACAACCAACTTGGGAAACTGAGTCACTGTGTCTTGTAATTCTTTGGGATGCCTCATGATCAATTTGATCAATTAAACCCACCCCCCCACTACATTATGACCAAGGAAAATAATAAATGTTGGAGAAGATGTGGAAAAATTGGAGCACTAATGCATTGTTGGTGGAGTTGTGAACTGATCCAGCTATTCTGGAGAACAATTTGCAACTATGGCCAAAGGGCTATGAGACTGTGCATACCCTTTGACCCAGCAATACCACTACTAGGTCAATATCCCAAAGAGATCATAATAAAGGGAAAAGGATCCACATATACAAAAATATTTATGACAGCTCTCTTTGTGGTGGCAAAGAATTGGAAATTGAGGGGATGTCCATCAACTGGGGAATGGCTGAACAAGTCGTGGTATATGAACATAATGCAATACTGTTGTGCTATAAAAAACGATGAGCAGGTAAATTTCAGAAAAACCTGGACAGCCTTAAGTGGACTGATGCTGAGTGAAATGAGCAGAACCAGGAGAACATTGTACACAGTAACAGCAACATTGTGTGATGATCAGCTGTGATAGACTTTGTTTTTCTAGCAATACAATGATCCAAGACATTTCCAAAAAACTCATGATGGAAAATGCTCTCCACGTCCAGAAAAAGAACTGTGGAATCTGAATGCAGATTGAACCATACTAATTTTGTTTTTTCTCTTGTTGTTTTTTTTTCTTTCCTGAGGTTTTTCCCTTTAGTTCTGATTCTTCTTTTATAACATGACTAATACAGAAATATGTCTAATGTGATTGTACTTAAATAAATAACCTATATCAGATTGCTTGCTGTCTTGGGGATGGGGAAGGTAAGGGAGGAAGGGAGAAAAGTTTGGAACTAAAAACCTTATAAAAACAAATCTTGGAACCTATCTTTACATGTAACTGGAAAAAAATAAAATACTATTAAAGAAAAAAAAAAGAATAGGTCATGCCAGACTAACTTAATTTCCTTTTATCACTGCATTATTAAACTAGTAGATTAGGGGAATTCTGTGGATACATTTTGCCTAGATTTTAGCAAAGCTTTTGATACATATCTCATATTCTTCTTGGCATGAAAATTGAGGGATGTATATTTGGCAATAATACATTCATATTTATGGCTGAACTCAAAGAATAATTAATGGTTCGATATCAATGTGGTAAGAGATCTCCAGTGGTAGTTGTGCTTGTCCTTGTGCTGTTTAACATTTTTTTCCAATGGCATAGATTGTATGTTCATTGCATTTGAAGATGATACAAACTTGGGAGTGGGGTGCATAGCTACCACAATGGATGAAAAGGCCAGGATCCAAAAGAATCTTAACAGGCTAGAGCATTAGGCTAAATCCAATAGGGATAAAGTCTTGTTCTTGGGTACAAAAAAAAATCATTATCACAAGCATAAGATGGTGGAGACATGATATGTTAGGATCAAAATTTTCTAGGGTTTTTCTCTGCCTCCTCCTACCCTGCAATGTAGATTAGACAAGTTCTTTCCCTAAATGACAAGGATGGTGACCCCAAAACATCAGGGTTGACCCAAACAGCTAAGGCTCAAGCCACAGTTTCCTAGTGGAATCAGGTCATTTTAATATGGTGTTCTGGTCACACCTAAGAAGGCCCCCACACTTGGTGGATATCTCAAGACAATATAGTTCTCCTTACTTTGCCCTGATGACCAGACGAGCAGTACAGAGAGTTTCCTTCAATGAAAAGGATGACAACTAATAGTAAGAACAACTCAAGCCCTGGCATGACCAGCCAGAATCCCTTAGAATTGCCTGAGTTGTACCATGTGAGGGGACCTGACCTCATCAGCTATGATGGACCAACCAGGGGCAGTGACATTCTGGCCTGCAGGACCTGACCCAGCATGGGGCAGGGCAGGGTGGGGTTAGAGTGAGAGGGAAGGATAATTAGGCCCAAGAAATAAGGAACAACACTTGCCCCAGCATGGTAGGGGCACACTTTGCCTTGACATAGGGGACAGTCAGGCCTCTGCACTGAGCAGATCTCAGGCTTGGCAAATGAAATGGAAGTACCATAATATCACTCAGGCCACTTTCCCACAGGGGGATAACAGTTGATACAGTGAGGCAGGCACCAATGACCATGGCAGTAACAGAGTGGGGGACCCCACAAGTGGGAACTGACATAAGCCCTGGTCAAATAAGACTCTCTTCAGCCCTTTGCTTAATGTAATTTAAAACCAACTGGCTCCATATTGCTGAAAGACAACTCCTTATGGAAGACCTAGAGAACCAATGGATGACATTGTTGGAAGGTGGCTTGCTTTCTGGAAATAAAGGGGAGGTGAATATGAACCTATCCCCTGCAGAAGGAAGGACCTAATCCTAAGAAGCCCCTGATGGGGCAAATATTTGAGATTCCCCTCCACCATGAGGCCTGCAGAGAGAGGAAGGTCCTGGATGTGGAAACATTAAATGGGTATAAGGCAATTCTTCCTGACCCAATAAGGATCAGTGACTTTACAAGAAGTGTTATCATTTTGGCTGTAGCCCTAATTTCCCTGTTGCTGCTCCTGCTCAGTCACCCCTTTATTGGGAGATAAACTCTAAACTGCAAAGATATGGCATCACCCACCCCATAGTTCAGATTCAAGAATTCTGATCTTTTCAAAGGGGAAGATAAAGCCTGGGATTTGTTACTTCTCTCATATTGAGACACTCCCTCAGGAGGCTTGCATTATTTGTTTTCTTTTGTTATCTAATTTAGTGTTTCTTTTCCTCTTTTAGTACTACTTATGTCGGGCTGCTTGCATTCCTGAGCTAAACTACGACCAGTAACAGCCCTAAAGTTATTTAAGTGGTAGAAAGTCTTCTAGAAGACCTTCTGGATCTTGCCACCAAAGGGTAGGGTGTGGTGAATGCAATACTCTAACTCCTCATCCCCATGCAAGTAAGGCTAGTGTTTCCTTAAAAGATACTGAAATCATCCTTCAATTTAACTGGCTCAGGGGACTAAAAGCATCATTTCCTGATTGTTTGAGTACTAAAAGGCCTAAAAGAGTTCCAGTCTCTCTCCCACATTTGGCTGGTAGGCCCCTATGGACAACTCAGAGGCAGGAGAGCTTCACCCAGCTGAATCAGTTCTCTGTGTCCCTAGACCATATCCTTGATGAATGTCTTTCCCCTGCTATGGCTATGTAAATGTTCTTTTGTTAACTGTTGAATGTCTTGAGTATCTCATTTTGCTCCAATATGGTACTTAACCAAGAGGGAAATGGCCTGAGTCAGACCCAGCCCAGAATATCCACAAAAATGAATTCCCATTGCAGCCAGTTTTCAGATGGGATTCTGTAAGGGAAGAAATAGTTACTAAGGAAAATGGGTTTGATAGATTGGATCCATACAACCTGCCATGAACTTGGTAGATGATTCTAAAAATAGTCCAGAATAATCTGAAGCTCTGTTCCCCAAGAAGGAAGCCCAGAGTCTTATTGTACTTTTAGAGAACCCACATTCCCCACCTGGGTATGCTGACAGCCTTCATATGTGAGGTATACCAAAACAGGTTACAACCCTGGGAGACCTAAAGTGAGGCATTCAATAGTCTCTGCTCCTAGACCCTCTTGACCATGTGAGGTACATGTTTTTGGAGTTCTCTGATCATAAAGACCAAGCTGATTAGAGAGTTTGGCAGGCACCTGAACTGCATCAAGAGAAGCAAAGCTTCCAAGAATAAGGGTGATAGTTCCTCTGTACTCTCCCCTCATATTGTGTCCAGTTCCAGACTTTACAATTAAAGGAAGATATTGGAAATCTTGAGATTATCCAGAGAAGAGCTAATGATAGTGAAAAGTCTTGAGTCCCTTTCATATGAGGATTGTTTGAAATTACTGAGCATGTTTTACCTGGAGAAAATAAGATTTGGGAGGAGAGGAAACATGATGACTATCTTCAAGTATTTGAAGGGCAAGGCTGTCATGTGGAGGGATTGATTCCATTTGGCCACAAAGAGACAAACCAGGAACAAAAAGTAGAACTTACCAAAAAAGTATATTTAGGCTAGATATCATGAAAACCTTCCCAACATTTAGGGCTATCCAAAAGTAGGAATGGGCTATGTAGAAAGGTGGTGTACAGTACAACTGAGCCAGAGAAAAGCTCTGTCATACAAGGGTAGCAATAGAAAGAAGATATCCAAAAAAGGGCAAGAATGTGTTCTTTAAGAGTTGAAGGGGGAGCAGCTAGGTGGTGCAGTGGATAGAGCACTGGCCCTGGAGTCAGGAGTACCTGAGTTCAAATCCAGCCTCAGACACTTAACACTTACTAGCTGTGTGACCCTGGGCAAGTCACTTAACCCCAAATGCCTCACTAAAAAAAAAAAAAAAGAGTTGAAGGGACTTTTTTGTCTTTTTTTCCTCAATAGTATTTTATCTTTCTTCCAACTACATGTAAAGATAGCTTTCAAAATTAATTTTTGTAAGATTTTGAGTTCCAAATATTTCCCCTCTCTTGCTTCCTTCCCCCTTCCCCAAGATAGCAAGTAATCTGATATAGGTTATATATGTACAATCATGTTAAATGTATTTCCACATTAGTCATGTTGTGAAAGAAGAATCAGAACAAAAGGGAAAAAAGCACAAGAAAAATGCAAATAAAGTGAAAATAGTATGTTTCCATCTGAATTCAGACTATATAGTTCTATTTCTGGATATGGACAGCATTTTCCGTCATGAGTCTTTTGGTATTGTCTTGGAACATTATATGGCTGAGAAGAGCTAAGTCTATCACAGTAACAATGTTACTTATTACTGTGTACAATGCTTTCCTGGTTCTGTTCACTTCACTCAACATCAGTTCAGGTAAGTCTTTCCAGGTTTTTCTGAACTCTACCTACTTATCGTTTCTTATAGCATAGTAGTATTCCATTACATTAACACACCACAACTTATTCAGCCATTCTCCAATTGATGGGCATCCATTTCCAATTTCCATTTCTTTGGACCACAAAAGAGCTGCTATAAATATTTTTGTACATATGGATCCTTTCCCCTTTTTTATTTGGGATATAGACCTAGTAGTTGTATTGCTGGGTCAAAGGATAGATTTTATAACCCTGTGAGCATAGTACCAAATTGTTCTCCAGAATGGAGAGTTCACAGCTCCAACAACAATGCATTAGTGTTCCAATTTTCCCACATCTTCTCCAACATTTATCATTTTCCTTTTTTGTCATATTAGTCAACCTGATAGGTATGAGGTAGTACCTTAGAGTTATTTTAATTTGCATTTCTCTAATCAACAGTGATTTAGAACATTAATTTCTTCATCATATCCTTTGACCATTTCTCAGTTGGGGAATGACTTGTATTCTTACAAATTTGATTCAGTTTTCTATATGTTTGAGAAATGAGGCCTTTATCAGAGACACTGACTATAAAATTGTTTCCCAAATTTCTGCTTTCCTTGAAGGGAATTTTGAGGCTATAACCCATACATGATAAATAATCCCCAAGGAATAGTGAGGCAATAGAATTTTGCACTTCAAATTAGAAGTCATTCATATTTTATATCACAATAATAGGACATTCTCTAATGCCTGAGAACCAGACCAGAAACATAAGGTGGATATCAAAGGAAAGCTAGTGAAGACAGGAAGGACAAGTATCAGCATTTTACCCTAGGCAGATTAGTCCAGAAGCCAAAAAGTCAGAAAATCAACTAGAGCAGAATTGGCAATTTGGACAGTAAACTCTGATCTTAAGCAAAAGCTATTTCCTCTCTGCTATTTTAAACTTGATTTTGGCAGCTCTGAGGACAAAAACATTAACTGGGGCAGGAAGGAGGTCAGAATCCTGAAGGGGAATCCTGTCCCAGATTGATGAAAAGACAGAGATGCCACTAGCACGTCTGTATCCCAGAGATAAAAAAAAAAGGGGGGGGGGGAAAGAACCTACATGTACAAAAATATTTATAGTAGCTCTTTTTGTGGTGGCAAAGAATTGGAAACTGAGGGGATGCCCATTAATTTGGGAATGGCAGAACAAGTTGTGGTATATGATTGTGATGGAATACTATTGTGCTGTAAGAAATGATGAGCAGAAAAAAATAATATTTTTTTAAAAGAAAGAAATGATAAACAGAATGCTCTCAGAAAAACCTGGAAAGACTTATGTGAACTGATGCAAAAATGAGGTGAGCAGAATCAGAACATTGTACGCAGTAACAGAAATACTGTCTGATGATCAACTGTGAATGACTTAGCTATTCTAAGCAATATGTCAGTTTCAAAGGTCTTATGATGAAAAATGCTATGCAACTCCAGAGAAAGAACTCTTGGAGTCTGAATGCAGAACAGCATACTTTTTTTAAAATAAAAGTATTTTATTATTTTCCAGTTACATGTAGAAATAGTTTTCAACATTTGTTTACATAAGATTTCCAATTTCAAATTTTTCTCCCTCCCTCCCCCTCTCCCATAGACAGCAGGTAATCTGATATATATATATACATATATATACATATATATGTATATATATATAAAACATCGCACACATTTCTGCACTAGTCATGTTATACAAGAAGAATCAGAGCAAAAAGGAAAAACCTCAAAAAAGAAAAACAACAGCACCAAAAGCAAAAGAAATAGTATAATCCACTCAGCATTCATATTCCACAGTTCCTTTTTTTTTCCTGGATTTGGAGAGCCATCATGTGCCATTTAGAACTTTATTGTACCGTTGTATCGGTGAGAAGAATCTAGTCTATCACAGTTGATCAATAGATAATGTTGATAATACTGTGTACAATGTTCTTCTGGTTCTGCTCATCTCACATACAAATCCTTCCAGGTTTCTCTGAACTCCTCCTGCTCATCGTTTCTTACAGCACAATAGAATTCCATTATATTCATATACCACATCTTGTTCAGCCATTCCCCAATTGATGGGTAACCCCTCAATTTCCAATTCCTTGCCACTACAAAAAGAGCAGCTATAAATATTTTTGTACATGTGGGTCCTTTTCCCTTTTTTATGATCTCTTTGGGAAAAAGACCCAAAAGTGATATTACTGGGTCAAAGGGTAACAGCATACTTAAAAAAAAAAAACAAAACTTTTCCTATGTTTCTTGGGTGTTTTCTCCCCTTTCTTTCACAACAACGTTAATATGGAAATGTTTCACATGACTCCATATGTAGAACATATCAAATTGCTTTGCCTTCTGTTGTGGGCCCAAAGTTCCCCAGAAGTTCTCTGGGGCAAATTGAGGAATCTTCCCCTTGAGAAACTAAACCAGAGGACAGAGGCCTAGAGAGATAAGCGGAACCAAATCAGACTGAGCTAGCTTCAGGACCTCCACCCTTCATTCTGGTCTCCCTTACCCCTAGGGAGATAACTTTGGGTGTGGCTGTGGCCTTTGTGTCCTGTAGAGAGAGATGGCTTGACAGAGCAGTAGCCACCCCTCACCCAATTCTTCTAGCCACCACCAGTGGGGGATGGTCCTCCCTCACTAAAGGAACTTTCCACAGGCCCACCCCCATCAGCCCTCTATAAAAGTACCTGCTAGTCTCCTGCTTGAGGAGATTGGTACCTCAGAGCCATGTGCTTTGTTCCATACCTATCTCCCCATGAAAAGTCTATGGATTTCTTTCACGGTTTCCCTTCCCTCCCCCTTTCCCTTCCCTTGCCCCTAAATAAACTACCATCTTATTCTAACTGCTTTCGTGTGCAAGAGGGTGTAATTCTTTAAAGAGGAATTCCTAAGAACCCCTACCCCTAACCCAAACTTGTACCCCATTTTCCCCCATATCACTTCTCAAGGTGGGGAAGGGAAGGAAGGCAGACAGAATTTTGAACTCAAAAAAAATTTTTTTAAATGTTTTTTTAAAAATAGATAAGGTCAGGGGTGGGGAGGGGGGGGGGGACAAATGCTAGGCTTGTTTTACAAACCTTTAAGGGTATTAACAATTCTTATGATGAAAAAATGGGAATTGTCCAAAGACATCAATTGCCAAAAACATCCAAGACTCACCAATTAACTTGTATTTTAAAAGGATATGTATGGAGGTGCAGCTAGGTGGTGCAGTGGATAGAGCACTGGCCCTGGATTCAAGAGGACTGGAGTTCAAATCCAGCCTCAGACACTTGACACATACTAGCTGTGTGACCCTGGGAAAGTCACTTAACCCCAATTGCCTTACCAAAAAAAAAAAGGTATATGGAAATGGAAGCAAGGGCAGATCAAAGGATGATCATAAAGCATGTCACAATCCTAAAAAAAAAAATGTCAGGAATGCTAAAGTTGAGAATGAGCTGAGATTGGTGAGGAAAGTTAAAATTATATTGAAAATTATGTTGATTCAGTGACCCCATTGTTACTAGCCCTGCTTATCAATCAGTGTTAAAGGAGGTTGTGGTGGGGAAGGAGATCTGCTCTTTGGCGTACCCCTAAGTGCAAATTTTCACCTTCTAGCTTTGGTGGGGAGTGTGTTAAGATAATGGAATTTGGTAGACGCCCAGGGGTCTGACTTGATTGACTTAGTAGTGTTTGAATTGGGTGTAAATGAGGAACTACTAAGTACCCACTTAAAGGTGGTTAGATTTTAGCCAACCCTGAGGTCAGTGTGTTCTCAGAGGCTATGGACTGGGACATCAAGTGTTCTTAGAGGCTATGGACTTTGACATCAACAGGAGACCGCTCTCACCCAATCAACTTGAAGAACCTCCCATTTCTGGGAGGAGGACAGGAAGGAGGAAGTTGAAGTTGGCGGACAGAATCTCTCTCTTTGGCTCCAGACATTGGCTTGGTGGCAGGACTTCATGTGGGCGGTTAGGAAGGCTAGGATTTCCATGCTATAAGGAATCTGTCCTCAATCTTTCTCTCTCTTTACTATCTTATATATATATATATATATATATATATATATATATATATATATATATATATATATATATATATATATATATATATACGTATATATATACGTATATATATATATATGTATATATATTTATATATTTATATATTTATATATATATATATATTGTGTGTGTGTGTGAGGCAATTGGGGTTAAGTGACTTGCCCAAGGTCACACAGCTAGTAAGTGTTAAGTGTCTGAGGCCGGATTTGAACTCAGGTACTCCTGACTCCAGGGCCGGTGCTCTATCCACTGCCCCTATCTTATATCTTTTAATAAACCCTTAAAAGCCTAAACTCTTGGTGAATTTATCAGTGATTTTTAGCCAGTTTCCCCCAAAACTGGGGGAACAGATTAGAACCCACACTTAGATTTTTAAACCGCACAGGAGGAACTGAGATGCAAGGATCCAACCTCTTTTGCTGAGGTGGACCAAACTGGATTGTTTTAAAGTTACCTATAAAATTGTCTCCACCTTGAAGCCATTGCTGATCTCCAGTGATCAGCCTGTCAATTTCACATACTTAATAAAATCTTTTTAATTCTTTTTGTCCTGAGTTTTGCCTCCTTAATCAGGATGAAAAGCTCAAATGAAGAATTTTCTTTTCAACAAAAGGACAATGAAATGTCAAAAAAAAAAGTTTTTTGAAGGGAGAAAATGAGCATAGTTTCTCTACAGGCAACTAAGTTGTATAGGAAATAGAGCACTGGACCTGGGGTCAGAAAGAACTGAGTTCAGATTTTACCATACTTACTATGTAACCTTGGGCAAGTCACTTAACCCCTGCCTCTTTTCCCATCTGTAAAATCTAGATAAATAATAGCACCTATCTCCCAGGGTTGCTGTGAGGATAAAATGAGATAGCATTTGTGAAGTGTTTTGCAAACTTGAAAGTCCTATACTATATAAAGTCCTAACTATCATAGTCTACAAATCATCAGACTGAAGTCTTCATTGTTTCCTGGCAAAATTCTGGAATTGTTAAATATGTTAGTAGTGAATAGTTAGAAAAGGGAGTGGTGATCACAAAGAGGCTTCAAGAACAAGTCCCATCATAATCACCCTTTTTACTTTATTTGACAGGATTACTACAATGGTGAGCCAGGGGAATGCTATATAGTTTCTATAGATTTTTTTTTTTTTAGTGAGGCAATTGGGGTTAAGTGACTTGCCCAGGGTCACACAGCTAGTAAGTGTCAAGTGTCTGAGGCCGGATTTGAACTCAGGTACTCCTGAATCCAGGGCCAGTGTTTTATCCACTGTGCCACCTAGCTGCCCAGTTTCTATAGATTTTTAATCATTGTTCAATAAAGCATATTATGCTATTCTTGTAGAAAAAAATCAAGAGCTAGACAAGAATAGAATTAGAGAGATTCAGAACTGAATGAATGGACAGACTCAAGGAGTACTCTCTAATAGTTCAATATAAATTTGATAAGTCTCCAGTGAAATGCCTCAGGCCTCTACACTATTTAATATTTTTATCAATTACTTGGGAGGCAGCGGGAATCACAAATGCTTAAAATATTTTATATGTAAAGCATAAGAGGCTCATCAAATTTGCAGATAACTCAAAGTTAGGAAGAGATAGTTAACAATAGTCTTCCAAATGGGCTCCTTTCCCACCCTGGTTCTGTCATTCCTCCTTGTGACTGCTTTGCTTATTTTTTCAGTAGTGTTCAGTTCTTCATGACCCCATTTGGGGTTCTCTTGCAAAGATACTGGAGTGGTTTGCCATTTCCTTCTCCAGCTCATTTTTATGAATGAGGAAACTGAAGCAAACAGGGCTTAGTGACTTGTCCAAGGTCACACAACTAGTGTCTGAGACCAGATTTGAACTCTGGAAGATGAGTCTTCCTGATTCCAGGCCTGGCATTCTATTCATTGCACCACCTAGTGGCCAATCCATATCACTGCCAAAGTGGTATTCCAAAAGCACAGGTCTGGCTATGTCATTCTCTTTACACAAAAAGCTCCAGTGGCTTCCTCTTGCCTCCAAGATAAAATGCAAGCTTCTGTTTGATGTTTAAAGCTTTATAGGCTTATTATATATTATTCTCCTTCATGTATTTTGGTCAGATCAAACTACTTGCTGTTCCTTGTATGTTTCATCTCCTGTCTTTATGCCTTTGCACAGGTTGTCCCTCATACACTCCTCCTTTACCTCTATCTCCATGAATCTTTTGCTTCCTTCAAAGCTCAGCTCAAAGCTCCTCCTCCTTAAAATAAATCAGGTTACTATTTCATATTTACATGGTGGTTCCCCCAGTAGAATACAAACTCCTAGAAGGTAGAGATTTCTTTTTCCCATATGCCTAGTATATTACCTGGTACATAGTAATATATGCTCAATAAATCTTACTGAATCATTGGATGACAGAGGATCCAAAAAGATCTAGACATAGTTGAATCATGTAAGAGGAAATTTAATAATGTAATGTCTTGCACTTAGGTTCAAAAAATCAACTTCATAAGCACAAGATGAGGGAGACATGTTTAGATACTAGTTGGTCTGGAAAAAAAAATCTTGGGGTTTTGGTACATTGAAAGTTCAGTATAATTCAACAATGTGATATGCCATCTTGAGGTACATTAAGAAAAACATAACTTCCTGCAACAAGTGCTAGTCCCACAGTGCTTTGCTATGGTCAGATGACATCTGTAGTATTGTTCTGTATCTGTTTAGGAAGATCATTGGTAATTATGCCCAAGAGCATCCATATGAGGGAGCTCAGGGTAATAAAGGGTCTTGATTCTACCACATGGGGTTCAGTTGAAGAAACTAGGAATATCTAGTCTAGAGAAGATTGTGGGGGTGGGAGGAAGGAGCAGAGACATGAGAGTTATGTTCAGGAGTACATGAGAAAGAGCACTAACTCTGGAGTGACATCACCTGATATTTATTACCTGTGTAACTTTAAACAATTAATAACCTCACTTGGTCTCAATTACCTCCTCTCTAAAAAGAGGTTGGACTAGATGGCTCCCTTCTGGTCCTACAGCAATGATCCTAAATATCTGAAGAGCGGTCATGAGGAGGAGATATTAGACCCTAGAAAGCAGAATGAGAAGAACTGCAAGGAGGTCCATTTGTACTTGATATCAGGAGAAATTTCCTAATGATTAGATCTGTCCACAAGTAGATTGGGCTCTCTTGGGAGGGAGTTGGATTCACTGCATTGGAGGTCTTTAGGAAGTGCATGAATGCAGCAGGAATTCCTTTGGAGGAAAGGGTTGCAATAGAGAGTTGCTATGGTCCCTTCCAACTTGAAGGCTCCATGGTTATATAACTCTTTCCCAGAGTGAAGGGTGGGAGGGAGAAAAATCTTCCTAACTACTATTCTGAAGCCAATGTATTCTCATTCTACCAGACCCTGTTCCACTACTAAGTCCCCCAGTGCCACCACTCATGCAAAGGAAGACTCTGATTTCCCCTTTGTGAGCACAGCTACTGAAAAAACTTCATCTTCACACTTTTTAATTTTTGCATGAGGTCAGTGGTAAGCCACTTCCCTTTCTGTACCTTGCCTAACAGGAATTATCCAGGCCATAGTTATTTTCTTCCTCCTTGCCTTCTCCATTGAAGTTGTATCAGAAGATTGGATTCAGCAGATTTCAACTATCTAGGTTCCTTCTGTCTTTATAACAATATAGAGAATAGGAAATCATTAATCCTCTTTAGCTTTAAATAGTATTTCAGGCAGCAAGCACTTCACCAAGTTATGTGGTCAGGCAGAAGCAATAAATCTTAAGTTCTGGAACAAGAAAAGTAAGGGCCAAGAGATACCTCACTACAAAGAATGAATGCCTGGGAGATAACAGGAAACAAAAAAATCTAAGCAGTACAGTCTTATTTTTTGGTCATTAAATAATAAAAGCTTTATTTCACTGCCTTCAAATATTTTTTTCCTAGGAAACAGTGTTCAAAGGCTCCTACTGCTAAAGGATCCCATATGCCATTTCACTCATCTCCTATAGATGTTCTCATTGTATTTAAAGTGCAGAGGAAACTTCTCAAACTGTGATGGAAACATGCTTCAGGAGGTAGAGATTATTTCTATTAAGGGGTCCTTCCTTTCAATGATTCTAAACAGCAGCTGACTACCACCCTCCCCACCCCCCAAAAAAAATCCCTGTTCAATATCTCTTTGTTGATTCATAAATTTAAGTTATTCCTTCAATATTCTCCAAGATAAAGAAGTATTTGCTCCTTTCTCAACAACAGAGGAAGGAAGAGATGCCATGTATCACATTGATCTCTGGTTTATTGAAGGCCTAGGAGAATCTTCCCCAGAAGACACCACAATATGAGGAAATATCCATGCCCAATATGTCCGTCTGTTTTTCCTAGTTGTCGAAGGCATTCCTCCTTCAGATCAAGGCTGCTTGCTCGATAGCCACTAGAAGTAGCTTAATTGTGCCGCCCCCATGCCTTCTCCCTCAATTCTCCCTAAAACCTAAGCCCAAGGGAGTTGTGTCAGAAGGGAAGGATCACAGGGAGGAAAGATATGAATATGGACTAAGTGCTAAGTGGTTGTGACTAGAGGAAGGAGAGTATCATGTGAGGGGAGAAAAACTGTGGTTATAGAATGGGTTTGGATATGGGCAAGAGGAAGCATGGATTTACTATCCATCAACATGAGCAAGGAATGTGTAGCAGGGGCACATGAGTTTATGAATGAGAATATATAGGAAAAGTGAACATGTGGCTATAAAAGTGCAAAGAATACAGAGGTGACTGAGTATGTGTAGGGAAAGCACTGGTTATAGCACTTGCAGATGGGGTGTATGTAAAAGCACACATGACCATGAGAATGTGAGAATGCACACATAACCATAGGCATATACAAGAGCACATATGTAAGGCTGAGCATAGGGATAAGGACCAAACCTGTGACTTTCTTGGTATAGGGGACTCTCAGATGAGGAAACTCCATCAATGCAGGTTGGCACCTTCTCTGCCACTTATGTTCTTAGAGGGTTGGCCAGAGTACATAGCTATTGTGTGTCAGAGTCAGGACTTGAATCCAGGTCTTCCTGGTTTCAAGGTGAGCTCCCTATGCACTATATCATACTGTTTCTCTGATTTGCTGGACATCTCTAACTACAAATGATACTTCAATTGTTCATGTCACCCTGACCTTTCCTATGAATTTCTAATACTCTAACTTGTATTAAAACTGATTGTTAACATAACTAATGTCTACTAGACTGTAATCTCCACAAGGACAGGAACTAGGTGGTTTTTCATCTTTCCCTGTGCCGAGCACATATTAAATCCTTAAAATACACTTGTTGAATTGAATGCAAACCAAGTATGTTTGTGAACATACTTATATGTGTGAGGAGAGTACACATACAATGATGAACAAGGGCAAGAATAAGCCAGAGGCAATGAGCAAATAAGCCTGAGCAAAGAAAAGAACGTGGACAAAGTAAAAAGGGTAAATGGGAGAGCCTGAATGCATGTGGAGGGAGAAGGGAGAAGAGTGAGAGAACACAAAGGTGCTAAATTTAGCATAGGAATGGCCCAATACTGGAGAAAAAATGCAAGAAGGAAGGAAAAAACATAATGTTTATGGAGTGGGGAGAACTCTGAGTGTATGAGAGTATAGAAAGGTACAAAACATGTGGGAGGAGGGGTCTAGAGGACACAATAAGTATGAATTAGATGAGCTAAGTGGATGGGAGATAGAGTTAGATGTGAGTCACAAGAAGATAGGAGATGGCAGTGATGAGTAAGTGTACGTCAAGAGATGACCAAGAGCAATTAGAGCTGAGGTAATAAAGCCGGAACATGAAGATGTGTGGGTATAAGGAAAGAGGTTTGTTTCTCAGAGTACTGGAAACCCAAGCCACCCTAGGAGAGACAGACAGACAGCAGTGGGATTAGAAAGCCCATTCCTGTCCCCTGGGGATGAGGGCTTCTCCCCAAAATTCTCCAAATCTTTCCCCACTTCCCACCCCCCACCTCCCCCCCAAAAAAGCCCTTATCTACTTCCTTCCCCTCACTACCATTCCCTCACTTATAGAGCAAATGGACCCGACTCCCATCACAGCTGAGCCGGTCGGGTGGTTCAGAGGTACCCCGAGGAAGGCCCCCTGAAGGGTCTGGAGGAGTTGGGGGGTGACGCCGTGAACGAAGTTGCTGCCGAGACTGGAGCTGATGGCGAAGTTCAGAGACACGTTCCTCTTTCTAATGGCAGAAATACAAGAGGAAAAGGGAAAGAGATGACAGGGAGTAGGGAGGAGATGTTTAAGGAGGAAAAGGGAAGATGTAGGAAAAAAGGAAAAAAAGAGAGGGAATTGAGAGGGGGGGGGAGGACAAGATACCAGAAGAATGGCAAGAGATGAAAGGAGTTAGAAGGAAATGGATGAAAGAGAGAAAGGTAAGAGCTGAAAGCTTTCAACAAATATAAATATAATAAAATATAAACCCCACAACCCCTTCTTCCCAAAACTACCTGTCCCTCAAAATCACAAGCTGACCTTCCCTTAGTCAGACTCCTCCACCCACCTCAGCAATAATCTTCTCTAGCTCCCGGTTCTCTTTCTCTAGGAGTCGTGACTTCTCTTCCTCATTGTTATTAGTAGATGAGCCTGTCTTCATGGTGTCTTGGGCTTCAGACTGCCACTCTCCTCTGGTGATCAGCCTCCGCATCTGAGGCAAATTGGTACAGAAAGGAAGAACAAAACACTCAGCTGAATCTAATGGCCAAAGTGGGGAAGGAGAAGCAAGGAATAAAGTCAAGTGGACAGAGATAGCAGCAGCACAGGGACAAGGATGGGAAGGGAGAAGGGTAGAGTCAAAAAGAAAACAGAAAGAGTCTAGAAGTATGTGAGGGGAAGGGGGAACTCCTGGGTTATGGGAGGGGATAGAATACAAGAGGAATAAGAAGGAGGTTAAGGAAAACAGAAACAAAAGGAAAGAATCAGAAAACATGGATAAATCCAGATTAAGGAAGGGAAATTCATTAAGAAAAACAGCTTCCTCCTATTCCAAAGCCTCACCTTGGGCACAAAAAGCACAACTAAGGTAATGTAGGAGGAAAATACAATGGCAAGAGAAGCAAAGGCAAAAGCAGCATCCTGCTGACTGGATAGGATCATAGTGACTGGGGCAGTGATGAGACATAATACCTGAAAAAGACAGTAAGAGATTTAAGACACTCCTCTCTTCAAGTCTCTCTCTCAATCCCTACTTCTTACCACAATGCCAGTTCAGGGAGCTACTGAGGATTGGCTATTTCATTAGAGATAACCTCTGTGAGGGAATCATGGTAACCACTAATTTGGAGATGAACTCCAAAGAAATTTATCCCACCACTCACTTCACCAGTGCTGACCCTTCCCCAGTCTTCTTCCTCAGAGATATGAATATAGACAATAGGTAGGCATAGAATTAGCCCACCCACACATTTGGTATTTCCCATCTGCCTCAGAAATGGAAAGACATTTAACTTCATTTAATAACCACTTATTAAATGACTACTGTGAACAAAGCACTATGCAGAGGCAGAGCAGAATCCATTTCTTTTAGACTTACTATGAATCTTACCCAGAACCACAATAAAGATGAGGTGCCTGGAGCCTCTACCCAGGGTGCTAACAATGGGAGATATACTTCCAACCTGTGTCTCCCAGTTCAATCCATCTCTCAGTCCAAGGCTACCCACCCCAGTCTCCTAGAAGTAGCATCACTCGACTATCATCTCTCCTTTGTAATTTTCCCCAAGGTAGAAGGATAGAAGAGCTGTGCAAAGATTTTTCTATGCCATGGAGGCATGAGCCAGGCTCCCTGGGGGGCATCAACTCCTTTCCCAGTATGACTGCACCTAGCATGACTGTGCCACCTCCCCACATTTCCACTCTCCCCCTTTTCCCCACCTCCCTACCCACTCCAAGTGAATTTGCTCTAGTATCACAAATTCTTCATTATGACTCTAATCTTAGGCTCCACCACCTTATTGTTATCAGACCTCCATTTCTGAGTCCTGGGATGATCTACCTATATGTAGTCATAGGCCATTGATTCAGAGATCATGTCAAAGTGGCTCACCGCCACATTGTAGATTGCCATGCCAACAGCACGGTGGTCATTGATTTTCTCAGTGGAGACACTCTTAGTCTCATAGGCAAGGAAAATCCCAAGCAGCAGCAACAGTCCCTTATACCCATAGAAGATACCTAGGGATTAAAAAGGTCACATGGAAAACATTGATCTTCAGTCCCTCCCAACACCTGTCCTTTCCCCAATCCCCTCTACTTCCCTAATCCTTCATCAGCCACCATCTTTTATAATAGCTCCATAATTTATCATTAAAGCAAAGTGAAGGGTGACCTTTCTGGCCTCTCTTATCCAGCAGCACCACCAATCCCTTCCTCCCTCCCTCCCACACTGACCCCAACCTCCCACTCATCTTCCCTAAACCTCATTCCCTCATCCCTATAAGGTACTACTCTTCGAATGTAAGATGACACTGCAGGTCTCTTTTCAGCATGATATGTGCTCCCAGTTTTTTTCTCAGCAATGGTGATGGACCAGAGTGAACTGTACACACTAGCTTACCAGAACACCTACTCTGGCAGCCAACAACAAACATGGTGCATGTATAAGAGGATTTTCCAGGGTTAAGGATGGCTATAGAACATAGCAAAACTAACTGAACCAAAGGAGAATGAAGCCTATGACTTGCCAGTCACAGATGGTATATACTTGTCGATAAGGTAGTCCCAGCTTATTCTTCTGCCACTACAGAAGTGTGACTCATATCTCTATCTTAGAATTTCAGTTCCTTGCAGAGACAAATTTTCTTCAATTCTTGGAAAAGACTTTATTATATGAAGTACTTTTGCATGGGAAATATGGAATCCAAGTTGTTGAAAATGTTAAAACTTTCTGCATCTTGTCCCAGGTGAATCCTACCCATTCCAACCAACCCCATTTACTGTTCCTGTCCTCCTCCCTTCTGTTTTCATGACCACTTTCATCTCCAGGTCCCCCATGCCCCACCCACCGAGCCAAGTATTCATCTTCTTGGAGCTGCAGTGCTCCAGCTGGGGTAGAATGGAGATATCAATATCTTGCTTTGGCTCCTCCTTGGTGAAAGACTATAGGGAAAAATGGGACCATCGGTACAAAAGCTGCCACTTCTCACATTCTTTTTCCTGTCTAAGATATGGTCTCCAATTTTTCCCCTTTCCCCTGAATAAGTTATCCTCAATACCACTGCCTCCCACTCAGTAACATCCCCAGTCCCCATTCTGTGTCTATGAGCTTCCCTTACCCATTCCCACCCCAAATCCCAAGCTCCCCACTTTTGAGAGCATCAGTTCCTTAAATGTTACTATCCACATAATACTCCATGTTTTCTACTTCCTCCCCCCGCCAAACTGTATACTTAATAAACCTTTGCTAGAGTGCCTTCTAAGGGAGAAAGGGTCTCTCTGATGTCTAGTAGGGGCTAAAGAGTTATTTCTACTGAGGTCTTCTGAACTAATTTCTAACAAGGTAAAAGCCTTTATGAATTGCCCTCAGCCCCTTCAGTTCAACTCCACAGCTTTTATATGTACCTCAATAGTTCGATGTAAGGGATCCACAATCTGCCAAATAGCCAGTGTGAAAACATCCAGTCCCACCAGCAGCCCCACTGTAGCATAAAGTTTCCAGGATTCTAGAGTCTGGGGCAAAGAGGTCATGATAATTATTAATAGAGAGAGCTCTGCCTGGGATCCAGCCACTCCCAATCTTCAATAACACCAAAGGCCTATCAATGATTCCTGAAAAGGATTGGGGATTGAGATGGGAGAGACTAGGCTTGGTAAAAGGTTAGGGGAGAGGGCAGGTCAGCTCACCTTCCTTCTTTCCTTTTTCTCTTCTTTCTTTGTGAATACTGTGTGGACCCACCAGATCTTAGTGAACATGGAGCCATAGCCTAGACTGAAGCCCAGACCTAAAAGCCAGAGTCGGGCCTAAAGAAATAAAAAGAATATGTATGTGCATTGTGCGAAGTAGAAAGAAGAAGGGGAGGGGCCCAAGGCATGTAAGAAAGTAGGGATTGAGAGAGAGACTTGAAGAGAGGAGTTAAAGATGGTGGAGCAGTAGAGTATGGGAGATAGAGGAGGAAGAAGGTTGAGAGAGAGTACACACAAGATATGAGGATTCAAATAAGAAGAAAGGCAGAGAAAAAGAGATAGGAGAGAATGAAGAGTGCCAAGAAAATGAACATGGAATATGTATAACATGATACACACACATATATATATGGCAAGCGATTATATATGTTTGTGTATACATACATACATACATACTACATCTGATTGCTTGCCATCTTGGGGAGGGAGGAGAGAAGAGAGGGAGGGAGAAAAATTTGGAACTCAAAATCTTACAAAAATGAATGCTGAAAACAATCTTTACATGCAACTGAGGAAAAAAATATCAAATTTTTTAAAATGGACATGGGGTAGTTATGATAAAGTGCTCCCCAACCAGTGTGTCAAGATACAACACTGACTCCACTGGTATACTTTGGCAAGTAAAACTTTCCCCAGAACACCAGATCTTTCCGTGTACACATTGCCCTTGAGGTCACCTGTCCCTATGTATCCTGAAACTTTCTCATGCCTTCTCTCTCACTACCATCAACTTCTATCTTTCTGAACCCAATGTGGGTCTCCCTCTTGTCTGTCTTTAATTCTTACCCAAAACCTCTATATCATAGGGATATTCTCCATGTAGGTTTCTTGTCCATGCATGCTTTTTCCTTCCTCCCACTTCATCCCCTACCTACAAGGTGTCTAATAGTGACTTTAGAATCCTGTTCATTTTTTTTTACAGAATTTCATCCATGTAGGGAGCTCTCATTCTGATTACTACCTGAACTAATGTGGACTGGCACCTGCTTTGCAACTTATAGTTGCAAAGAATTGCCTGAGACACTGAGGGTAATGGACCTACCCCAGGAACACACAGACAGAAGAAAGACTTGAAACCAAATCATCCTGATTCCAAGGCCATTTCTTTATTCACTATGCCATTCCCTGGAATTTATTGCAAAGTGGAAAAGGCAGGAAAGGACATGAATAATCCGGCAAAGACAAGCATGGGATATCACTTGATGGATGAAAGGAATATGGAGGACAAAATTATAGGGGGAAAAGGAAAAATAAGAGAGAATAAAGCATGAGACACATCTTAAGCAAGGTAGTACTAGGACACAACTTCCAGGATCAAAGTTCCTTACCTGACAAACAAACGGAAAGTGGCCTTGCCTAATGTGGTGGCCATCTAGCCCAAGTGGGAAGACAGCAGCTAGAGCCAAGGAGCAGCCCACTGCAGTCAGATTGTTCAGGTTTGGCTGTGAGTTCTGGATATACCTATAATAGAGGGATAAAGGGAAGACCAATTACCCCTCTGTGGATAAATCCAACCTTTCCCAACATTCCCAGTTGCCCACCTCAACACCACAGACCTAAGCCCAGGCATGGAGATCAAAGAACTACAAGAAAGCAGGCTTTAAAAAGCTTGAGAGAAATCAGGTTAAGGGCAGATTAGTCTTTGATTATAGATGGAAATTTCTCTTTCTAATCCTAGGAAGGAAGAGTGGAAAGGATCATGTTCATAATTGGTCAAAAAGGTAGGGCTACAGAGGGTCTACCAGTGTCACAAGTGTCCTTGAGTTTACATCTTGCTTAGGACCCATCAGTGCCTTAATGTAATCCCAAGGCGGCATTTTTCTTCCAGATAGATGACTTGAAGGATAGGAAGGAATTTATAGTCTATATCCATAACTTTATTTCCAGTGTTTACTGGGAAGTCAGTTAGCCAATACTGGACAGACCTTTGGGTGCATGGCTTTATGACAAGGCAAATCTGTGTTTCTACTATGATATCTGTTTATGGCTAGACTAATGGGTAGAGGTCATAATGGTCATTTGAGAGGTAGAGACAAAAAAAAATAGAGAATGGGGTAGGAGGAACTGACCGGACATGAGAGTTGTAGATGTTAAAGGATAGACAAACGATGGCCAGCACGATGCCCAAACTGGATAGTACTGAGACTGAGATAAAGAGCTTCTGGGACAGGAAGCGAAATGTCTTGATGACCAGGGTTTGGTCAGCTGGGGGGGACCCTCCTGGATTGGGGAAGGAAAATGAAACAGAAAAGGAAAAGAAGGTGAGAACCATAAAGGGTGAGGGATCTGAAGCAAATGTCTCTGAATATATGTGTGTGCTTGTATATGTGTGTGGGAGAGACAGAGACAGAGACAGAGACAGAGACAGACTCCTAATCCCATTAAAGAAAGGAGAGAAGCTGAAGAAGATCCAGATGTTACAGTATGGTAACAAATATCCCTAACATACAGGATTGGAAGACATACTAAATTACATCACCAAAGTAGATTATGAAGTTTCCATTTCTTTTTTTCACCTCAATAGTATCTTATTTTTCTTCCAACTACATGTAAAGATAGTTTTCAACATTCATTTTTTTTGTTGTTGTTGTTGTTTTTTTTGGTAAGGCAATTAGGGTTAAGTGACTTGCCCAGGGTTGCACAGCTAGTAAGTGTCAAGTGTCTGAGGCCTGATTTGAACTCAGGTACTCCTGAATCCAGGACCAGTGTTCTATCTACTGCGCCACCTAGCTGCCCCAACATTCATTTTTGTAAGATTTTGAGTTTAAATTTTTCTCCCTCCCTCCCTTACCTCCTCCCTCCCCAAGACAGCAAGCAATCTGATATAGGTTACATATGCACAATCGTGTTAAGCGTATTTCCACATTAGTCATGTTTTAAAAGAAGAATCGGAACAAAAGAAAAAGCTACAAGAAAGAAAAAACAACAAATTATAATGAAGATAGTATGCTTCCATCTGAATTCAGATTCGATAGTTCTTTTGCTGGATGTGGAGAGTGTTTTCCATCATGAGTCTTTTGGAATTATCTTGGATCATTGTATTGTTGAAAAGAGCTAAGTCTATCAAAGCTGATCATTGCCCAGTGTTGCTATTACTATGTACAATGTTCTCCTGGTTCTCACTTCACTCAATAAAGTTTTCATTTCTTTAGCAAAGGGAGGTATAATACAGTGAAGGGAGCATGGCACAGCCGTGATCAGACAAAAGGATGGACTAAAAGAGGTTTCTTCTAAGTTGAATAAAAAAGTCATCAAACAAGAGAACTATACAATCATAGAACTAGAAAAAATCTTGAACATATTATTCAGTGTCTGTTTTGGAGAGAAGAATGTCTAAACCAACAATAACTAAGAGTATCTACAAATTCCTTAAGGGCTATCACAAAATTCTCCAAAGTAATTACCTTCACTTTAAATAAAATATACATAGATACATACATAACACGCATAAACAGATATATGTGTGTATAGACATACTGTATATATGTGTATTTATACATATATACATATACATAACATGCATATAGTTATATATACATACATATGATATGCATATAATACTTGGGAAGGGAGGATGTTGTACTTCAATAAAACAACAAGGTGCTAAAACACCAAAAAGAAAAATGTGGGATATCAATAGCCTAAACCATCAGAGACAGATCCTTGGCTGGCTTATCTTTCTCTTAAACATCTTCAGGACAGAGACCATGCATTTAGCCTCAGTTGCTCATCTTAAAGTTTTTCTCCAGTGACATCCTTCTTTTTATCCAATTTTTATCTTTATTTTAATTTAAACTAATTTCCACATAAACGAAGAGTACTGTGCAGCATTCTTCTCATTTAAAACCCTTTATGGGATCACAGACAAAAATTAGGTCACTCCTTAGCCTTCTCTTAGCCGGGATAAAGACCCCAGTTTGCTCCCTGAATTTTTATCTTTTAAGTCAATTCAGGAGTTTAGATTGTCTGGAATATTCCCATGATAACACCAGAATGCAAAATTGTAGAAGAATAAAATATGAGACTTAAAAAGAATCTTGGATTTTATCTAGACCAATCACCTTATTTTACAAATACTTTTGAGTGTTTTATTTTCCATATTTTCCAAATCCAGCTAGTGGAAGAGAACAAAGGTTCTCTTCTGCTCATGATCTTTCCACTATATCAGAAATCCTCAATGTGAAAACCATTTCCTTCCTTCAACTACTACATACCTATAGTGATGGGCCCTAATTCTATACTTCAGCATACCTCCTGCTAAAATCTGTGACTCTCTTACATTTCCATGAACTACTCCAGTAGTTCTTCACCAAGATAAGAACATTTTTCAATTCCCCTCCAATTTCCTGATTCTGGGTCCTGTGCTATAACAGCCACATTCCAGCCACCTGAACCTCCACCAACATTAGTGGCCTGTTTGTTTTTTCCCTTCTAAGAAGGACAAAGGATGTAGGAGTGGACAGAGCACCGCCCTGGATTTAGGAGGACCTGAGTTCAAATCCAGCCTCAGCCACTTGACACTTAACTAGCTGGGTGACTCTGGGCAAGTCACTTAACCCCAACTGCCTCACCAAAAAAACAAAGGATGTAGGAAATAAAGTCACAGAAAAAGACAACAGATGGCACTTACCAATCCACTTGTCAGCACCCAACCAGTGGAGGTCATCCTTGGTGCTATCATAGTAACCAATCTGCATGTATTTTCCACCTAGGAGGAAGAAAGGAAGAGGGTAGGAATCTAGAAAACAGAACCTGATTCCCCTTCCCTCCCCATTTCCTGAAAAGTCTTTGATTTCTCTTCAAGTTTAGAAGCAAAGGGATCTTGAAAATGGTCATTTCATTTATCCCCATGAATAAACAAACTAATTAATTAATTAATAAGTAAATAAATGAGTGAATGAATAAATAAATAAATAGATAGCTAAACAAATAAATAAATAAATGGGTGAATGAATGAATGAATAGATAAATAAAGTGCTGTAGTATACCTAAGCCAGTTCAGACAAACAAGAATCTCCACTAGCCTTAAAACTCTTTAGAGAAGGGTTAATGCACAATTTTTTTCAGTTACCTAATCCAATGTCTCACACTCCTCCCTACCATCTCTGTTCTAGGCAGCTTCTGTAAAGCACTACCTTATATCCCTTGCTCTGTGGTTAAAAATCTTTTTTTTTTCTCTAATCCTGGACACAAAAAAAGAAGGGGGGGGGGTAAAAAAGTAGCTTTTCAAAGAGGTCCAAGAAATAATTCTCTTTACCAAGGAATGGAAAAGGCAAATTAATTCAGAGAAATTTATTGGCCATACAGGAAAACCCACAGTATGTCTTTTGTTTTTTGGGTTTTTTTTAGTGAGGCAATATGGGGTTAAGTGACTTGCCCAGGGTCACACAGCTAGTAAGTGTTAACTGTCTGAGGCCGGATTTGAACTCAGGTACTCCTGACTCCAGGGCCAGTGCTCTATCCACTGCGCCACCTATCTGCCCCGAAAACCCACATTATGAAAACCAAATATAATATTGATTCATAAACTTATGTAAATGTCAGACAAAAAGCAGGGTGGTTGTTGGCATTACAAAAAAATTTAATGAATTCATTTAAATGGCAATGTTGTTTGGAATAATTAGATACCTCTGTAAATTTAAAACATAGGGTCACAGATGAAAACTTCTTGATTGGAAGAACTAGGGTGAAAGTGAGAGTGGGGAAATTTTAATATAAAAGACTTGGTATTTTAAGGTCTATAAAAAATGAGGTTAAAGGATCCTTGAATTGGTAATATAACTGATTGGGAAAATAGGATTGAATTCAATTTACAAACAATTTATTTAGGAACACAGGGATTAAATGATAAAGTGAATTTCATATATATATACACATGCATAAGTAATAGATAATAGAGGGATGGATAGATAGATAGATAGATAGATAGAACTTTTAGTGTTGTTACTTTCTTCAATCTAGGGAATGGAAAAGATAAGACAAGGCACGGGAACAGGAAATGAAATAACCTTGTAATTTTTCTGTTTCACTTGACAGCTCTCCCCATTTGGTGTCTCCCTCTCCACTTAGGATCCCTCCCACATTCCAGTTCACCTCCCCACAAACCTTGCCCTCACCCTGTAGCTGTTCAATGAGAGTCCGTGCCATCCTAGAACCACTAGCATCAAATACCACATGGCCCTAAAGGGAGGAAATGGGGATGGGAGGAGGGAAGTGAGGAGGGATGGATAAAAGGAGGACAGAAAAAAAAAAAAAGCAAATCAGGGACACTTTCATTTCTCATGTTTTCAATAAATGCTATTTATGGTATTTTCCTACATATAGGACACACCCCAGTTGTCAGTACCCTAGATTTTAAAACATCATTCCCCTAAAAAGATGAAGTTAAGCATCTGTAACAGCAAATCACCTTCAAATTATAAAAAGCACTAGACTGAATTAAGAGACCTATGGTCGGGGCAGCTAGGTGGCGCAGTGGATAGAACACTGGCCATGGATTCAGGAAGACCTGAGTTCAAATATGGCCTCAGACACTTGACACTTACTAGCTGTGTGACCCTGGGCAAGTCACTTAACCTCAATTCCCTCACCAAAAAAAAAGAGAGAGAGAGACCTATGGTCAAGTCCTACCTTTGCCTTTATCTAGCTGTATGACCCTGGGCAAGTCATAAACCTCTATGGGCCTCAATTTCCTCATGTATAAAATGAAGATGTTTGTGTAGATGCTTTCTAAATTTTCTTCCAGCAATGAAATGAAAATTCTATGGTATTAAGAAGACTCATAAAAATCAGGTGGCAATCTGATAACAGGTTTAAAGGAATTAGAATATTCTTTCTCTTTTATAATAATAAAATTTATATAGAGCTTTAAGGTTTGTGAAGGGATTTATTATACATTTTCATTTTATCCTCACAACTCTGGGATATAGGTTCTATGATTATCCCCATTTTACAGATGAGGAAACTGTGACAGGCAGTGTTAAGTGACTTATCCAAGGTCTAATAGCTAGTAAGTCTCTGAAGCAACATTTTAATTCAGGTCTTCCTAACTACAGGCCCAGCACTGCACCATCTAGCTGCCTTTTATAATAGGTATTTCTATAACTTTTTAAGGGGGTAAGGAACAGACAAGTTCCAAAAATGAGACTAGGGGCAAAGGAAGGTTAGGTCCATGTAATCTAAATAAATTCAAAGAAATCTATTCTGAATAAAAGTATACTGTAGGTCTAGAAAAAGGAAGATATTTTAAAGGGTAAAAGTCTTTGAATAAGAAAAAAGCTCAGTGAAGAGCGAAAGATGGGACAAGACTCACAGAAACTCCTTCAAATGATGAGGAGTTCATCGCCCGGTAGATCTGGTCTGTAATGGTCTGGTTGTTATAGTTGAAGTCCTCCAGTCGTACCCCTCCACTTGAATGAACACCACTGCCCCCTGATGTCTTATTCAATGCTAAAGCCAAAGCCCAGATGGCATCATAAGCCAGGGGTGCCTCCTGAAAACCACCAGTCTCCTCAGCTTTCTTGCTGCCCAACCGCTGAGTCAGTTTTTGCACAAACTCCTGGGATGTCTAATGAAGAAAGGAGTAGAGAAGGAGTTAATATGCCAGGTTCCCATTGGCTTTCTGATTCCCACAACTCCTGCTTCACTCCTCATTTAACTCATATATTTATTCATTTATTCTATTCATGAGAATAAGAGGTCTGGAGCTGGAAGGAATCTCAGAAGCCATGCAATCTAAACCCTGTTATTTTACAAATGAGGAAACTGAGGTCCAAGGAGGCTAAGGTCACCCAAATTCACACAGGTAAAGGGAAGATTTGAACCCAAGTCCTCTGACCCTAGAGCCCTTGCTCTTTCCATCACATCATGCTTTCTTCTTGTTATACTTCTGTCTTGGCCTATATCCATGTGTCTGTCATGGCTTATAAGACAAATACATAGGAGGGCACTGAATCTTTTAATATAGTTTGATTAGCTCCCAGCATAGATATAAATAGATTAATTCATAAAGACTTTGGATGAAAAAAAAAGGGTGAAAAATGGATGTGGACAGAGAAAAAGGGGGATAGACAGTTCAAGAGGGTTCCCTCTATATTGACATATAAACTTCCCTCAGAACTCATCACTTTAAGGCCTAGAAATAGAGTGAAAAGAGAATTAGATTTACAGTCAGAGGACGTGAGTCTGAATTCCTGTTTTGCTACTTACCTCAGGAAAATTATTTATTTCCCTGGACCTTTATAAAATGAAGGGGTTTCTCCATTATATGACTTCAAAGGTCCTTTCCAGCTTTTAAGTCCTATGTGTACCTTACCTCAGGTCTAGTATTTTTATTACCAACTACCTATAGAACATGTCTCCTTGAATGTCCCATCACTTCAAACTCATTATGACCAAACTTGAACTAGTCTTTTCCAAAAAAAACTAGTTCTCCCTAACAATTTCTCTATTTCTACCATTTCCCCAATCATACTGACTTGAAAACCTTGGAATCAATATCACCTCTTTGTTCTCTATCACCCATAACCAATGACCAAATCCTGTCAATTCTCCCTTTGAAATCTCACTCAGATTTTTTTCTTATTTATTCCTACTGTGACTCTCCTATTCTAGGACTGAGCAATGACATCCACCTTTTGGTTTCCCTCTTTCCATTCTCTCCCCATTACAATCTATCCTAAATACTTTGTGAGACTGCATTGGGAAGAAGGCATCATCATCTACAAGTGATGACCCCAACCCAATACCCAGCCTCATTGAACTCTCAATCCCTTTTTCCATTTTTCTACCTTTAACCTGGCCCAGTTCCACTGATTTCTGAATTGGGATAAACACTGCCACTGGACTAAGAGTGACCTGTCTAGTCTAACTAACCTAATCTTTTAATTTACCTATGGAAAACTTCCTTTTGCCAAAACAAGGACATAATATTTTTTAATTTTTTTTTTTTTTTGCAGCGCAATGAGGGTTAAGTGACTTGCTCAGGGTCACACAGCTAGTGTCAAGTATCTGAGGCAAGCTTTGAACTCAGGTCCTCCTGAATCCAGGGCCAGTGCTTTATCCACTGTACCACCTAGCTGCCTCCCAAAGACATAATTTTCAAAAGAAACTTTTACTAAGGAACTAACAGAAAACAGTAAGCAAAAAAAAATGTATAAAGATGAACAAGTCTACAAAGTAGAGATTTCTGTTCCTACCACCTAGCCAGCAATCAGCTTGGCTGGCACAACTCACAGGAAGCCAGCTTTTTCCTCCCTTTTCTTCACCTCATCCTTGTCTGGGTTAGATGTGTGAGAACGGATGCTAGACCAAAATACAGAAATTTCTGGCTCAAGATCGAATTGGCTTGGCATTGCTGCTAAAGCTAGTGGGATTCACAATCCCATCAAAAACCAGCTGCTAGGCCTGATAGAATTTACAGTCCCTCCCAGAACCTCCTTCAAAATCTAAGAGAATTCTCAGTCCCTCCCAGAATTTGTTTCCTAGCCTTATTTCTGAATGTAAGCCCCTCTGGCCCTGGTGTTCACTACATTTTACAATACAGTCACTCTGGGTCCCTGCCAAAAGACCCTTTCCTACATTACTTGGAAGATTTTTTTCCTCCCAGGGTTCAAGCCATCTTATATTGACCTGCCCCCTTTTTTCTGTCCTATTCAGTATGCCTAAAGCCTACTTACTAAGCAGTTAAAGCCAATTCTACCTTTTGATAAAGCTAAATAACTTTATTTTTTGTTCTAGGTGAGCAACCAAGCCTAGTCTTACGACTAGCATTGAGGCCTATCCTACATGACACCAGTTCCTTCAAACAACCAAAAACAAATTCCCTGTCATTTCCTATTTCAAACCCTGAGCACCCTTTTTGAGAGGCTTGTTAAATTCCTGTTTCCTATCTGAGAGTTCATGTAGTTGGTAGTTCATCTGCAGAGCATGGATGACTGACAGGTCCTGAACTCAATGAATGAAAAAACCTTTCCTGGCTCAGTTGACTGGTTCTATCCACTTTCCCCAAACTCCCTTTGGTGATTCATTTTTCAGGTCTCCCCATCTGACGATTAGGAGCTTTCCAAATTCAAGCATTACTCTGAGGGTATGTGGGAAAGAACTGGGGACAGGTGTGCATGTTCATTCCTTATTTGATGGAATTCATTTCTGTAACTAGTCGACTGTCGCTCAGGGTGACTTTTGGAGTCAGAAGACCTGGGTTCAAACCCTGCTTCTTTTACTTACTACCTATCTGACCTTGAGCAAGTCTTTTTACCTCTCAAGGCCTCAAGGGTTCCTCACCTGTAAAATGAAAGAATTCAGTTCCCTTCCAGTTCTAACTATTTGAACTATCATTCCCTCCTCTAAATATCATCCTTCAAGACCTAGGTCAAATCTCATTCCTTCAATGAAGCCTTCTCCAACTTCTTCAGCCCATATCAAGTCTCTCCCTTCTCTGCACTCCCATAGATTTAGTTGTAACACTCATATTGGCACTTTTATGCTGCCATGAATTGTTATCATAAATGTTTTATGCAGTTCATTATGTTTCCCCAAATAGACTGTTTATTCCTAAAGGGCAAGGACCCTGCCTTCTAAGCTCTCAGTAAATGTTTACTGAATCGAATATATAAGTATATTCAAAACACATAAATCAGATGGGTTTTGCTTTACAAAAAGAAAAAAACACTCACCAACTAACTCCCTTAGTTCTTTTAAGTATTTATTTACGAACCATTAACTACTTAACATAAAAATTTAAAGAAAGTATTAGAAATCAGGCCAATTGAATATCAATCAGAAAGATAAAACATCTAAGTAATATAAGTCCCTGGGAAAATAAAATCTGATTTATACCCAGCTTTTCAAGAACAGAATGACTGCCAAGCAAGGTACAGTTGCACATCCAAGGAACTAAGTTATTAACTCCACTGCCCTCCCTTTACATGTTTCCAACTTCTCTTCATCTCCATGGTGATAGTCATCCCCCCTCCCTTTCAGTAGCACACTGAGAATACTGAGGACTTGATTCCCTACCCCCATCCATCTCCAGAGCAACCACAACAGAAGCAGACCCTACAGCAAGTACAATTCAAGCATCTTCAGAATAGGAAAGTGGCCACATTTCCTCACCCTGCCTCCCGACTTCCAGTTACACCAACGTTCTCTTAGTTATAACCCTTGCACCCAGATGCCTGACCCATTTTACATCCCTACTAACTATTCACTCCCAAACACTTCTCACCATGTTAGAGATACCACGAGTATTCTCAGGGTTTAACATAACGATCTCTGTGGTGACATGTCCCTCTACAGCTTCAGCCATCTCTTGCTCAGTGCAGTTGATGGCTGGGTCTGGGGTTCTGAACCAGTTATCTGCATACCAGCCAATGAGAAACCAGACATACTTCTTCCCAAAGAGACGCTCCTTGTAAACCTGAGTATAAAGGAAAGGGATGGCTAAGATTGGCTCTCACCCCAGACCATCTTCTTTAGAATAAGAGAAAAAAGAAGAGGAAAAACATGATATGTCCAAGTTTCAGGCATAGAGAGAACACGGAAGGCCCATCAAGTTCCCCCTCAGGGGTCCCTCCTTAATGCCCTCTACTAATTCATAGGCCCCCACAGGAAACTGAGATAGACTATAATGGTATTTGAAAGTAATGGTAGAAAAACTAGGAGATGTGACCACCAGGTATGAAGGTATGTTATCATAATAGTGCTTGGACAGAAGAGTACAAAAATGATAACATGAGAAATTAAGGCTTGATATGTCCTCCCTGCCCACCCTCCCTCTTCAGAGTTCAGCTCCACCTCACAGAAAACTTTACGAGCTTCAGTTTCATAGAAAAGTCCCACGATGATGCGAGCATCCTGGCGCTGCAGAAGGAAGAGAGGCAGAGATCCTGAAACAGGTCAGTGAATCTCCCAAAGTCCCTAACACAGTAATCCACATATAGTAAGTGTCTGATTGATATTAACTCAATTTAGTACCAAGACCTAGATTTCTTGTCACTCAGGCTGACTCCTCACTAACCCCAAATTAACTCTTGTCATCTTCACCAATTCCTAGGGTTCAGGCTGACCCAGACCCCTATTTAGTCTTCTATTGTACCTTAAGGTTCTTGACTGGCACGGCTGGATCAGAAAAGAAGCTCTGACGAAAAGTAATCTCAATTCCTGCTTCCTTCACTCGTTCCTCTAGATCATCCAAAGTCTGATAGAGAGGATGACAATTAGGGAAAATATGGACCATACTTTGAGTAAGGAAAAAAAGTATTAACCTAGAACTTGTATACCCACCCCATACATGTTCTTAGAATAGCCGTTTTGGACACTCTCCCCCAACAAGATCTCTTTTGCCCTAAGGCAGAGCCATATGAGGTGAAAAGGCAAAAGAGATTGTGAATAGGAGGGAATGGCTTTCATACATATAATGTATCTATAGGCTTGTGTTCAGGGCAGTTTTCTCACTCACTTACACCTTTTTTTAGTTATATCCTTGATGAAAACCAATGAGAAGAGGGGAAAGAAGATAGAAAAACAAGTAACACACACACACACACACACACACACCTTCAAAGAAGGAATGGATTTGTCTCCTAAGTTATTCATGGCAGAAGCCTTGAGGCTTCAAGTACCAGGCTCAAATTCTACCTGAGGTCTGAGGAGAAAATTAGTTTAGAATTGGCCAGTAATCCCACTAGTCAGAAAATTACAAAGTCATCTCAGTAACATATTATTTTGTGCCCTCTGTAGAACCTGTAAATTTTTCTGATACCCTTTAAGAAGGTAAATAAACCTGCCTAAGCTAATTATGCTTTAGAAATGAGAGTGGGAGAACTGGGAATATACTGAATCTAAGGGCATCCCTATGTGGCAGCAAAAGGGCATCAATAAGATTCAGGATTGCCTGTGCAATCTTCAGGACAAAACTGATCAGATTTTTAAATCGATAGAGTGTAGAACAGGACCTCCATGACTAAAGGTCATTGGGAAGGCCATAAAAGTTAGTAGAGGCCCACACAGGGTTTCCATTATCTAATTATCTATCTATAATTAGTGGACAGGGAGAAACAAATGTAATGATGGACAAGAAAATCAGAGTTGTATCCATAAAGCAATCAATGCTAAATAGGAGAGTGGACACAGGTCCAAATGAATAAGGTCAGAGAAGTAAAAACAGACTAATGTTGATGTCTCTCTTCTTCAGGTGTAAAGCTATGTGTTTCTCTAATCCCCCTCCAGCCTCTCTCCAATTAATTCTCTCAACATTTCTATTGTCAGTGCCTTTCTCTATATGTCTATTTCACCATCTGTGTACCTTTATCCACCTGTCTCCTTTTTTGTGTGTTCACCCCTCTCCCCTTCACTTCTACAATCACACACACTGGCATCTCCTTTCCTACTCTATTTGCACTTTTGTTTCTGTGTTTCTCTCCTATCTTTGAGTTTGGGATGAACCTCCAAAAGATCTGAACAATTCTTCATCTTCTGATCTACAAGGTGAGAGCATCAAGAGGAGAACAGAACGCTTGGATTGGAAAGATCAGCTATTGCACCTAAGAAATGATTTCTCTTTTCATGAACGCAACACAGTGCTTGGCACATAGTAAGTGCTTCATAAAATGCTTTTCCATTCATTCATTTACAATAGGGAAATGACTGCCATTTATATTCCTCCCCACTGTGGTTCAGATAGCTTCACCCCCACCTCTGACCCCAGTCTCCACATCCCTCACCGAAGTGAAAACCTCAGTGGTCTGCTGAATGGTGGCAATCTTCTTCCAGCCCCACTTTTCAAAGAGCTTCACTCGGGTAGGATTATGGAGGGTAGCTGATGGATGAGTTCGAAAAAAAGTAGGAAAACGCTGCCGGTTTGACAGGGCTGGTGAGCTTGAACCATAAGAAAGCTAAAAGAGATGACAGTAACACTTATTCAACAAGGAATCCAAGCTATTTATTGTTACAAGAAGTCAATCAATCCCCTTCCTTTTCTCTCTCCTCACTATTCATAGAGACATAGGGTTTCCTCTGTGCCAAAACCATTCTATAGAAAGAAATACTATTGGGGCAACTAGATGGCGCAGTGGATAGAGCACCAGCTCTGGAATCAGGAGTACCTGAGTTCAAAATCTGGCCTCAGATACTTAATACTTAACTAGCTGTGTGACCCTGGGCAAGTCACTTAACCCCAATTGCCTCACTAAAAAAAAAAGAAAGAAATACTATTGACTGCCTCAGTCATCCCTACAAAAGTTTAACGTATCTCCTCAAAATTGGGAAGTTTTTCCCCAGATCTAACTAAATAATCTTGCTAGAGAAACTAGCTGAGCCCCCAAACTGTCATAATTTGAGCAACTATAACTGTGTGGACATTCCTGGGATACCATTCAAAGTGGATAATTTGTAGATTTGGTCTTCAGTAGTCTCTGAACCTGGAACCATTTTCCCCTAAGTGTTCTCAAAAATAGCAAGATCCCAAGTATTCATTCCCACAGCAAAAGAGTATGGTCCCTACCTCACAACTAAACCACCCCCATAAGATTGAATTTCCTAGATGAATACCCACACCCTAGCTCACCACAATGAGGTTCCACATCCTGGCAGCCTCTGCTACAAGGGTGGAGACAGAGCTGCAGCCTGGCAAGAGGATTATCTTGATGGGATCATTGTAGAGCAGTTCATATAGGTACTTGGTGGCTTGTCCAGGATCACACTGCATAGGAAGGGTAGGAAGTCAGGAAGCAATCTTACTTCAGAGCCCTCTCCCTTTAATTCTCATTCTCTTTCAGTTTGAGACACCATTACCCCCTAGCCCTGCTCTGAGATTTCTTCCTTCATTTCCCTCCTGTCCCTCTTCCTTTTCCAGATGTACTTGCCTATCATACATTTTTCCTCCCTATTCTAATAAAAAGCATCCTCTCATGCCATTTCCCCCCTCCTCTTAACCATACAATTTTTTTTTCTACTGATCCCCAGACACTCTCCCCCGCTTCCTCGGTCAGACCTTAATGTCACAAGGTTTCTCTATGAATAGAAAGGAATGAATAAGAATATAAATAAAATCCCCATAAGCCCCTACCCCACTTGAAACTTTCTCTTCCACACTCTATATTTTTTCCTTATCTCTTTTCAGGACTTGTAAGAGATAAGAGAAAAGGACAGGAGGAGGGACACCATGGGAATCTCAGCTATCCATCCCCCCCTACTGTGTCCTGACATTTTGACTGGTACTTTAGAAAAGAGAATTGGGGGATGGGGGGAATCAGGAGCCTAAAAAGGAGCAAGAGGACAAGAAATAAGAAGGGAGTACAGAAGAGAATGGCAAGGTACTTTAAGGTCTAGGAAAGGAAATTTATGGTAGAGGATAGGGAATAGAAGAGAGGAGGAGATAAAAGGAGGAGGGTGAATAAAGAGAAAGAAAGGGGGTTAAAAGGGAGAAAGTATGAGCCACAGGTATCAATACAAGTACTCTTCACACTGAAGCCTGACCTTTCAAAAGCTGCAGATACCCAATAGGGGAGCAGGGGCATAAGGGAGATAGGCAGGAAAGACAAGGGGCCTGAGATGATGAAACATAGGGGTAGGTAGAAAGGAAATAAAAGTGGCTCCCTGGAGATACCTCCTTCCCCACTAAAGTTTGACATTTGGGCCACTGTAGGAAATCAGGAAATCAGGGGAAACTAGAGGTAGGTTAGCACCAAGTAAAGAAACAACATTCAATTAGAACTTGACACCCATCCCACCCCTTATCAAGGTCAGTTCTCAACAATATTCTGTATTCTGATGTGGTGGTGGTGTTGTTTTCCTCATCCCCTCACTTTCTAGAATCTTCTGCCAGACTATTGTTCACTCTCAGGGGCCCCCTTCTTTGCCTCTCCCTAGTGCCAAGTTCTGAACCCCCTCAATATTCCTCTTAATTTTTTGCCCAAGGTAAAAGTTGTCATTAGCAATAAGTCAAGTTTCAATGAAACAACATATATGAAAGTCCTTTTTAAAAATAAAGCACTATATAATATTACTCTTCCCTGTGAGTGGGGCACTTTCTCTCTCACACACAAGCACATACTCTTCCCTTAATCTTTTCCACCTTTTCCTATACTTCCTTTCTATCTACCACACCTATCTGTCAGGGGAGTATGTATTTGGCTCATTATGGGCTAAGAGAGTCATAAATTACCACTGCTCCCCTCCCCCATAGCCTACCTCTCCTCTCTGTTGCAGTGAATCTGGATTTGGAGTCAGGGAAAACATTTTTCTTTCTCCCCTTCCCCCTCCCCTCTACTTCTATTTTTTCCTCCATCTCTATCTCCCATGTCCCCCCATCTGCTCCCCCTACACCTCCAGGGAATCACCTGTCATGGTGGATGAATTTGAGCTCATAGTCAGGTCTCCCTCATTTCCTTGTGATCTTGTCTCAGAAGGGACCTTCTTGTATTCCATCCCTCATCATAATTCTTTACTGTATCCAGTTATCTCCCTTTCTCTTCCAAACAGGAGTATTTTGCATTTCATGCTCAGCATGACCTCTTAAATGAAGCCCCCCCTTACCTATCCTTCACTTCTCCCTGTATTTTTCTTTTTTACTTCTCTTGTATTTATTTGCTCTTCCCCTGTATTCTGGGGTTATCTGATCTCAGGGGTTAGTTAAGGGCCATAGTTGGTTTTGCCATTCTTCTACTGCCTCTACCTTGGCACTTCCCCTCACTCAAGTTGCCCTGAAGACCCATACCTCTGGGTTTACTTTGCTACCCTAAAGAATCAGCATAAGGTCAGAGTCTTACAGAATATCACTAATTCCACCCCTTGCACACCATTTTACTCCTCTACCCCATACTTTTTCCTACATCTCTAATACCCTCTTTGTATCTGGGGTTAGCTGTCATGGGGTATGCCTGGTCCATTAGAATGTCCCTGAATTTCTCCCCAAATCTTTATTCTCAGTATCACACGCCCCCACAATGCTGGGGAATGGGAGATTGTTTCTCTCCTTGGAGAATAAACTTGTGCCCCTGTTCCTAGCTCTCTTCAAACCCCATTTCTCTCTTAACCACTCACTACCTTACTGCTAAGAAAAATAATCATAATCTCTAGTCCCTCATAATAACCAAGGTTTCTTCTCATTCCTGGACCCTGCCCTCACCCCTCCCTTTATCCCCACTCACTTACATAGAGGGATGTCTTGGAGTTGAGGGTAATGAGTTTGAGCCTAGATCCTGCTCTGCAACTACTTCCATTCCTACCCCATCCCCACACCCATACTTCTTACCCGCCCATAACCCTATTTCCCCATATTTCCTCACCCAAAACCCCCAGGGTCTATCTTGCTGCCAACTGAGTTTCTAGCTCAGGATGTCCCTGGGTCTCCCCCACCCCCAGCCTGTTCTGAATGGTTCTAGCCCTCATTTTCCCTTGTAGCTTATTTCTTTTCATAGCCTAAATCACCCCAACCCCCACCTCAGGTTGCTACATCATAACAATTACCTTGATATTGTGTAAGCTCAGCTTGTACCCCTAAACTATTTTCCTTTCCAATTCTCTCCTCCCCTCCCCCTCCTTCACATACCATTCCCTCCCATGCCCCAACTCCCAGAATGAGAAAGTCCAGATTATTTTGTTTGATTTGTTATTTTGATTACCTTGGACGCCTAGCTCCCCAAGATGATTCTTAGTCTCCCTCTACCCTCCTGTCCCCCACATGGAAGAGGGGGCTGGGCTCTGCCTCGTGATTCTAGAGGCTCAGCTTAAAGCCCAGCTAGATACATCTCCCTGGCTTGAGCAGTGCCCCCAGCCCAAACGCCCCTGTCCCCTGCACCCCCATCCCGGGGGCTACCTTGCTGTCGTGGTGGATGAGCTTGAGCTCGTAGTCGGGCAGGATGTCCCTGCGGCTGTTCACGTCCTCCAGCGCCATCTCCACCGCCGGCTGGCAGGCCTGGCCCCCAGGCCAGCCCCCGCTCATGGGGAACAGCGCCCCGATATAGACGGCGCGCCGGCCTGAGGAGGGGGCTGAGGGGGCCCGGGGGTGCGGGTGAGGGTGCGGGAGCCCGGGCCGCGGAGGAGAGTGAGGGGCCCACACCGGGGGCACCCCCACCACCAGCACCATCCCCACCAGCAGCGGCCAGCCCACCCTAAGGGAGGGAGACCCCGGGCCCATGGCCAGCGGAAGGGGCTGTATGGGGGAAGGAGTGAGTAACCTCAGGGGAGACACTTTTTAGGGGGGGCTGCGGAGGGGGGGCCGGGACTGAGGAGACGCCTCCATCCCGAATTTGGGAAAAAGGGGGGGAGGGGACTCCAAGGGTCTGGTCTCCCTAAGCCCCCGCCGCTCCCGTTGCCGTGGCCGCGAACTCTTCTATAGCCGACTGACAGAGCGAGGGGAGGAGGAGGAAGCTAAGGGGAGGGGGGAGGAGGGGGCAAGAGGCGGGGAGGGGGCGGGCTCTGACGTCACGGGCGGCGGCGCGGCCGCAGGGGGCGCGAGGGGCGGCGATTGAAAGGGAGGATGCGGGGCGGGAAAGGGAAGAAGAGCTCTCTGATCGAGAAGGAAGCTAGGAGCCGCAGCGTGCTGAGGGGAGAGGGGCGAGCGAAGGCGGGGAGAGGAATGAGGGAGGGGAGCACGTGAGAGAAGGTGAGGAAAGGACATGGTGGGGCGCTAGAAGTGGGGGAGGGAAGGTGGATGGACTGCGGGGTGGGGGTGACGGAGGGGGGGATGGGTGAAGAGAATGAGAAAGGGAAGAGAGAAGTAGAGGAGGAGAATGGAGTGGGAGGCCAGGAACACAGAATGGGGAATGGTTTAGGGGGAGATAAATTAATGGAAAGGAAAATCTGGAATAGAGAAGGGAGTTTGGGAAAGGTTGTTGGAGTAGTTAGAGGGTAAAGAAGTGATGGGGGTGCTTGGGGGGGGCAAAGAAATGGAACATTGGGGAAAGGACTTGGTACAGTTGAAGGAAAGTGATGGACTGGCTATATGGAATATTTGGGAGTAATAGGATTAGTGGTATAGACTGACAAATACAGGGTTGGGGAAGAATGAGGTAGGTAGAGGTGGTTTGGGTTAGGAGAGCACTTCAGTGAGGATAGGACCAAAGTTTAGGTAGAAGGAAGAGGTCATTAAGAAAATGAACTGAGGGATGAAAGATATAATAGCACCCTGTCCTGCTGGTATCCTGACATTCAGCTGAATAGGATGGGGAGGAGAAGTTAAGGGGAGGCAGGGAATCTGGAAGTGAGGGATAGGGGAGTGGAATGGGAGTGGACACCACAGTCCAAAGGAAGAACTGGTAGAGGGAATAGGAATCAGGTAGAGCAAGAGAGGGGCTAAGAGAGCAGAAGGTGAAGGGGACCTCACAGTCTAGGGCAGAGAAAGGGAAAGTGGTACATTAAATGGAATATAGGTTTTCTGGTCTCACCTGTGTATGTGGTTCTCTTCACTGGCAGCAGGAAAGACGAGGATGCAGAGAAGAGTTATCACTGATGCCCAGCTTTCCCCGGCCCGATCCCCATCACCCCCCCACACCTGTCCAAGTCGAGCACTTGGGAGAGCAGAACGCCTGAGTTTCTGGGAGGGGAGGGTGTCTGGGGATAAGAGCAAGTTGGGGCTGGAAGTCAGAACTTGTATTTTCTCAGAATTAGAGCAAAGTTGGGGAAGGAGAGCCAAAAGCTACGGTTGAGATTGCTGAGTGTCAAGGAATAATGGGCATCATGGAGATTTAGGGTCCAATGAGGAGAGCCAGGGGTTGAAGGGTAAGACCAGGATCTTGAGGGGGGAAGTCTATAAGGTTAGGGAAGCTGAGACAAAGAAACAGGATACCTGGGTATTAGGAACCAAAGATTAAGAAATAGGCTTCCCCAGGGTGGAGTAAAGGTTTGATAGAGTGGAAAAAATGGGGGGGGGGATACAAGGGGGTGATGGAGGACAAAACACCAGAATCTCTTTAAGAAAGAGGCTATGGGAGGAGACCTAAGGATTGAAAAGCCTGAGTGGGTAAAATAAGTTTATCATAAAACCCCTGCCCTCCTGAAGTTGGCTTCCAAATGTTATATTCCCAAATTTTCACTTTTCCCAACTCCCCTCCCAACCCAACCTCCCCATTCTATATTTTGGAATCATTTTCTCTAAATAGGACCTGAATATTTGGGGGGAAAGTATAGGAAATTTGGTGGCTGAAATAAGAAGATGGGATCCAGGAAGCAGGGGGAAAGAGCCTTAAAGTACAAAGAGAAACTGGCAGAACAATAAGATTATGGAGAAAACAATGGAATATTTATGAGTGAGGTGAGACAGATTGAGGAGGGGAAAACTGAGGATCAAAGATGAGGAGTAATGGAAAAGAATAAAGCTGAGAAGAGGTCCAGAGGTGGACAAAGAGTAAGAGAAGCAAAGTTGTCATTAGAGGAGTGAAGGCTAGGTTATAGGGAGAGGAGAGAATATTATTTCAGCCTCCCCATCCCCCCCCCCAACAATTCATTCTTCCTAACATCTGTATCCTCTTCCCTAACCATCCCCACCCAACCGTACTTGGGATGTATCCCCTAAAAATTGTTGTCATTAAATTCCCCCAAGTGCTTATTCCCCTCACCCTGGCAGGAGGGCTTCGGGGTGTCCCACTGTCCCCGGACACAGATGCTTCGGGAACTTCCCACTAGATGGAAACCAGGGTCACATCTGAAATCCACCCAGGCACCATCCAGGGCTGGACGGTTCCCTCCCCTGAGGAAAGCTGTCCCATTATCCAGTGTCAGATAAGACTTGGAACAGGTACGTACTGTAAAGAAACAGAGAAAAAGAAAGATATGCAAGTATACACAATATCCATATGTGTATATATATATATGTATACATATATATACACATAGTGAGTTTTGTCCTTTTATACATATAATCGTATGTATCTCCTTTGATATATGTATCAAAGAAGAAAGCTCTTTTCTTTCAATGAATTGGAAGGAAGCTGGATTGGGGACATGGAAGCATGGACAGAATGCTTTCCAAGTAAGTGGGGGAAGGAAAGGACAAGAGCCCAAGATCTGTCGGCACATCAGAGAGAGACCCTTTGTAAATATTCATTTATTAAACAAGCATTTGAGTAGCTATTCTGGGTGGTGAACAATGCCAAGTAAGTCCTGATGATAACAGGAAAAACAAGACATGTTCTTACTCTCCAGAAGTTTAGCTGATTATAACAGTTAAAACTCAGTTCTACATCCTAATTAAATGCTTATTGAATTCTAGATAATGTAATAATTTCTCTTTTTTATATGTAGTAGATACATCTTTCCCAAAGTTTACTTAATCTAATATCAAAATCAGGTTCATAGGATTGTAGCTTTAGAGTTGGAAGGAACCTTAGTGGTCATTTATTCAATGACCTCATTTTACAGATAAGGAAACTGATGGCTAATCAGCTTAAGAGAATTGCACTAAGTAACAGCTAGCAAGTGATGGAGCCTGGATTTGAACCCCAGTCCTTTAACTCTTGATCCAGGACTCTACTGCACGATGATGCAGTAAACATATGTGACTACATCGGGAGACAGGAGTAGCCAAGAGTGTGATGGGATGGGATGGATAAATCATGGATTTATGAATTTATTTTTGTAAGGTGGCACCAATAATCATGAAGGTAAAATAACAAAAATTCAATTAGCCATAGTCATAATGGACTATGTGGAGAGTATGGAAAGAATGCTATAGGCTGATGACTTCATTATATCCCTAACAGTACATAGCACAGCTCTACAAATATTTATTTTTATATATCATTTAAGGTCATTTCTTGCAAGATTGCAATGCCAAGGAGTTTGGGGGGAGTAGAATGAGAGAGGGAAGGAAAATGATTCCTTAAGGAAAAGGAAGGGCAAAAGGAGCCATTGCAAGTTTACTCACCACACCGGCTTGGCATGTCCATATCTGTCCAAGAACCATTGGAGAGACACTTTCGAACCTTGGGCCCCACAACCTCACGATCCCCCCGGCACACATACTCAATCTCATAGTCAACGGGCAGGAAGTTGATTGCCCGAACCTGATCTCGGGTCAGGCCCCTGTAGCGGATCCCCCCTTCCCATGGTGGGTGTATGATTTGGCAGCCTGTCAGAGGTGTAGGGGAAAGGGAAAAGGTAGTCAATTTTAAAGAAACGTGATGTAAGAGAGCAAGGATCAATGGGAAATGTCACGAGGGAGTAGAGGGAGGGATGGGAGTGGAGTTAAAGGTTAGGAACTCACTATGATTCGGAAGGATAACAAGAAGCCAATAGGATCAGGGAAAGAAATGGGTAATTGTTCAAGTAGGGTGGGGAAAGGAAATGGAGTATAATAGTAAGAAGGAAAGGGAAAAATGGGTTGTCCGAGCTAAGTTAAAATGAAGGGAAAGATGGGCTGGGTTGAGATAGTGAATGTGAGAGCATGGAAACAGGGTAAATGCAAGTGGGAGTGGTCAGGTATCTGGAGAGATTTTAGAGAAAGGTGCACCTTCTGAGGTTGTGTTGGAGTTCTGGGCCCCATCAGAACCCAAGGGAAGGAGGAGAGGCAGTAGCAGCAGCAGCAGCATCTGGATAAGAGGCACCCGGGTTAGGACAGAATTGAACCTCACTGGAAGCGGACCGGACGGGGTGCGGCTCTGTCTTTCATTCCCCTCCTAGGTCCTACAGTGTTTCCCTGGCTGCTGCTTGATTCAGAATCGGGACGTGTGGACAGCGCCCCGTGGAGGAGGCAGAGGCGGAGCACCGCGCCAAGTCGGGATGAGGGGGAGGAGAAGAGAGATTATGTCCCCTCCCTCTTCCTCCTTTCCTAGGTACCCCACATCCTTTTGGGACTCTACCTTACCACCCCCGTACCCCCTCGTCCCCCTCCTCGGGAGCCCATTTCCCACTCTCATCTGCTATACCGCATCTCCCACCTTCCCTTTTCCATCTTTCTCCTCCGCACCATTTGTCCCCTACTTCATTTTTCACCTTCCTTCTAGCCTCTTATTACCCACTTTCTAGTCCTATCCCCCCCCAAACCCCGGCCTTTCCGTATTTCCTTCCATTCCTGCTCCCCTTCCCCATTCCTCTTTTCCTATTTCCTTTCCCCTTTCTTCCTCCATCTCCTCCCATGTCCCCATGTCCTTTCCTCTCTTCGTCTCTCTTCCCTGCCCTCCTCCCTCCAGGCCCTTGGCTCTCTTACCTCGGCGCTTTGGCCCAGCTCACCCGGCTCTTTCCCTGGCCCAGCTCCCCGCCTCTCCCCGGGCCTCAAGGCCCCAGGCCGGGCCGCTCCTCCCTCCCCCCCACTCCCTTCTCCTTCTCCTCTTTTCCCTCCTGCCTCCAGTACACAGCGCTGGGCCGAGCAGGGGTCTTTTCCCTCCTCTCTCTCTCTTCTGCCCAACCCCCCAGTCTTTCCTTCCCCCGGGCAGGTGCTGTAGCGGGAGCCCGGAGCCGGGAAGAGAGTAGGCGGCGCCGGGGACCCGGGAACCTCCGGGCGGAGGGAAGAGGGAGGGTGGAACGGAGGACAGGGAGGGGGACAGGGGAGAGGGCGCCGCCCACAACCGGAGCCCCGGGAACCGCCCCGGATCCCGGCCTCGCCCTGGACCGCCCACCGTGATGGAAGAGAGAGATGGGGAGAGGGAGACAGAGAGAAACCGACTTGTGATTCAACTGCTGAGAAAATGGGGGGAAACACTCAAAAATAGGGAATAAGATGGAGAGAAACCGAGCTCAAGCCAGAAAAGAAAATTGGGCTGAGGTAGTTGGAGAAGTGACTAGGGCTGAAAGCAGAGTCCAGGAAAGAGAGATGGCTATATACAAGTAGAATAGGGGGACGGGGTATGAAGCATGGAGATTATACGAGTGAAGGGAGTGGGGTGAGCATTTAAAGAAGAGATCAAGAAAAGTAAACTGGGAAAGGAGAGAAAACAAGAAAAGACAAAGAGGTATAGGAACAGTGGATGGACAGCACTTAGCCTAATGTACCAAGTACCAGATTTGGAGTCAGAAAGCCTGGGTTCAAATGTTGTCTTCCAGTTCTGATATTCTATGACACATATACAGGGCAGGAAACTGAAAGAGATTCAGCACCTGAAGCAAGGTGAGGGAGAGGTAGGAGAAATGGTAAAAATGTTGAGATAAATGGAGACAACACAAAACTGGGAAAAAGAGATTGCAAGAGCCATGTGACTAGGGACCATGCTTATACTTCTTTTTTTAATGTCACTCCAACAGTGTCTAACAAAGTTCTGGGTACAAAGTAAAACTGAACTAATGATTTGGTGACTGAATGAAAATTGGAGAAAAAATTAGGGGAAAATCACTCAAAATGCATTTGTTAAACATCTATGACATTCAAAGCACTGGGTAAATCTCTGAGATAGAGAAAGTTTAAGTAAAGCATAGCCCATGCCCTAAGAGAGTTTATAATCTAGTAGGGGAAAGAAGCATAGCAATACACAAACAACTAAATACAATGTGACTCATTATAATAGTGGACAAAATGCTGAGATGTAACAGAAAAGATTCCTACTGATTGAAACCCCTAGAAGGTGTCAAATAATAGGAGAATACCAGATTTGGAGTCAAAGAACTTGGGTTCGAATTATTGTTCAGTGGGTAATTAGCTATGTATTCTCAGTCAAGTCAATAACCTCTCTGGCCTTCAGTTTTCTCATCTGTAAAATGAAGGTTTGGACCAGGAACCTTGATCCTCTAAAGCAAAGACAGTAAGGGAGACTAGTATGAGGCAACAATATGAGTGAAGGCAAAAAAGTGGAAAACTGTGAGCCTTTTTAAGGAAACAGAATTTGACTAGAATATAGTGTATGTGTCAGGAAATAGTATTGGACAGATCTGGAAAGATATGGTAATGCCAAACTATAGATCTCGAATGATATTAATATAGGGCTGTAAAGTTTAAACTTTAAAGTGTTTAAGTGTTTTAAGTGTTTGTCATCTACTCAATAGGCAATAGGTAGATAATAAAGGATTTTGAGCAGAGGAATGTTAACACCTGGGGTACTTACTCCCTCCCATGTGGATACCCACAAAAAATACCCTAAGTTCAAGGCACTCTAAGGATCAGCATCTTCTCTAAACCATAGTTCATGAGTCCTCATCAATGTTTTAACTTGGTGTAAGCTAACAGGAAAAACACAGTTCAAAGAAAATAACATTTAATGAAATAACATAGCAAATAACAAGACAAAGATCCCCATACAATACATGAACTATACCACAAGTTATCACACTACCGTGAACAAAGGGACACATGCAGAAAACATGTAACCAAGAAAACACATACATACATATATGTGTATATGTATGTATGTATATGTAAATATACATATATATGGAACACATGTCTGGAGCAATTAATATCTTTAAATGCTGTATTACTCCAAATGTTATCTAGTGATTTCATCAAGTTTATTTTTTTCTGGTTTTGTGGTTACCAATCTGTTCACAAAAGAAGCTTACAAATCTTTTAATTAAGATATACTGGGGGGCAGCTAGGTGGCACAGTGGATAAAGAACTGGCCCTGGATTCAGGAGGACTTGAGTTCAAATCCAGCCTGAGACACTTGACACTTACTAGCTGTGTGACCCTAGGCAAGTCACTTAACCCCAATTGCCTTTTTCAGTCATGTCCAACTCTTCGTGACCCTGTTGGGGGTTTTCTTGGCAAAGATACTAGACTGGTTTGCCATTCTTTTCTCCAGCTTGTTTTACAGATGAAGAAACTGAGGCAAACAAGGGTCAATAATTTGCCCATGATCACACAGCTAGTAAGTGTCTGAGGCCAGATTCGAAGCCAGGTCTTCTGATTCCAGACTGCCCCAATTAGGGTAGGCAGTAATTTCCTGTACATTTGTGTGATAGGTAATGGGATTCAGCCTCAGGACCTCAGATACTCCTGAAAAGATTATAGGAATTGCTATATCCATATAGTCTACCTCCATCCAGACCTACTCAGTTACCTTTGTAAAAAATGAAGGCTAAGGGGGGCCATTTTATTTGTGTATTAGTGTCATTCAATTTAAAAATCAGTACTTGTTTTGAATATTTTGGTTCTACATGCTGCATTTTCAGTAGATTAGATTAGATTTAAAGTAGAACATAAGCCACCACACTTATCCAAGAAGAAGAACTAACAAAAGCTTACAGAATGACCTGAAGCTATGATTGTCCATTCTTTTTATTAACTGATACCTGGTGTTGATTACAAGTCTGTGGTCCCATATGACATTCTGATTTAAGATTAAATTCCTTTTAACCCTTTGTTATATCTCTCATTGGAATCTTCTGTTCCAAAAATCTATTTCAGAGGTGTTAGTCAAAAAATTGCTACAGGAGTTGTATAGAGGTTAAGGCAATGAAATCTACTATCCCAAGATCTTACTTGATTTGTGTGCAGATGACGTTGGGAAATGTTTCTGCCTTTATTACATGCTCACACACGCACACGCACATACACACATATTACTTTTATACTGTTTTCTAGCAAATGCAAAAACTAGTTGTCTCACTATGCATAAAGAAGATAAGATTGTGAAGAGGATGGTTTAGAGAGTAGAACTTGGAGCTGCTGTTGTTGGGCCTCCCTTTGTTTTCCTATGGATTTAAGCAAATTGTGAGCTCCAATTGCCTTCATCTTCTCATTTTCAGCTTCTTTTGCAAGTTGGTCAACAGGCTCAATTAAACCACCTATTATTTTCTGAAATTGGCCAATTTTGTCCACAAAGTCTTTGCATTCCTCCTTGAGTTCTGTTAAGGCTAAAATTCTAGCTAGTCTGTCTAAAATATCTAATGAGTGGTCGCCAATAAATTATAAGCTTTAGCAAGCGTTAGGCTTTTAAGCATTTATTAAGGAGAATAAGAATTTGGTAAAGAGAGAGGAAAAGGCCTAGATTCATCTATCTATTAAATGGAGAGCACATTTCTAGCTCCCTTCTCCACCAGAGTCCTCAGGAAAGAACCTGAGTCAGAGCGCCAGGCTCCCCCTTCTTCCTCCCACAAGCAAATGTCACTTCCTGATGCCAAAGAAAAGATGCATGGTCTTGCCCTCAAAGACCTTCCAATCGTTACAGTTCTATGGTCTGCTGAGTCACCTCAGGGTCCAACACTCAAAGCTTATTCAGCTCATTGAAGTGCAGGTCTGCATCACCCAAGATGTCTTTAGCCATGGCTGACACTAGAGCTGCCCCAGTGCAGGGTGGGCACACCACTCTCCAGTTGGAAACTGACTCTACCAGGTGGGAACCACTGAAAATTTGACTTTCAAATATAAAACTCAAGAGGAGGATAAAAAGGTAAACAGGAAAGAGAAATCATAAGTGATTAAATAAGGTTAAACTGTTTATATTCCTAAATGGGGAAATGATACTTGTAACTCCTAAGGACTTTTTCACTATAAGAGGAAGTATACATAGATGGAGGACACAGTTGTGAATTGACTATGATGGGATGATATCAGTAAAAATAAAATTAAGAGGTGAGAAAGAGGAAAGCACTGAGAGAAGGGAAAAGGGAGAGGTTGAAAAGGGTAAATTATCTCACATAAAAAGGTGCTTTTACAGGGGATAGAAATATAAAGGAAGTGCATGGGGGTGAAGCACTTGAACCTTACTCTCATCAGAATTGGATCAAAGAGGGAATAACATACACACTCAGTTAGATATAGAAATCTATCGGGGCAGCTAGGTGGTGCAGTGGATAGAACACCAGCCCTGGATTCAGAAGTACCTGAGTTCAAATCTGCCTCAGACACTTGACACTTACTAGCTGTGCGACCCTGGGCAAGTCACTTAACCCCAATTGCCTCACCAAAAGAAATAAATAAAAATTTAAAAATAGACATCTATCATATTCTACAGGAAAGTAGTAGGGGGAGGGAATGGGTGAGGGGGGGTTGGGAATACTAGAAGGGAGGGTAGATTGGGGGAGGTGGTAGTCAGAAACAAAATACTTTTGAGAATGGACAAGGTGAAAGGAGAGAGAATAGTAGAAACAAGGGGAAATAGGATGGAGGAAAATGATAATTATAACAAAAAATTACAGCAAATTTCTCTGATAAAGGCTTCATTTCTCAAATATATACATGAGTCAGATTTATAAAAATAAGACTCCCCAATTGATACATGGCCAAAGGATATGAAAAAGCAGTTTTAGATGAAGTAATAAAAGCTATCTATACTCATATGAAAAAATGCTCTAAATCACTATTTATTAGAGGACTGAACACTAAAACATCTCTGAGGTACCACCCCACACCTATATGACTGCCTAATATGACCCAAAAAATGACAAATGTTGGAGGGGGTATAGAAAACTTATGACACACAGTAGAGTTTTAAACTAATCCAACCATTCTGGAAAGCAATTTGGAACTATACCCAAAGGGCTATAAAAGAATGTATACCCCTTGATCAAGAAATACCCCTACTAGGTCTGCATTCCAAAGAGATTTTTAAAAAGGGACCTATATGTACAGAAATATTTATAGCAGCTCTTTTAGTGGTAGCAAAAAAATTGGAAATTGAGGAGATGCCTATCAATTGGGGAATGACTGAACAAGTTGTAGTATATGATTGTGATGGAATGCTATTGTGCTATAAGAAATAATGCTCAAAGAAAAACCTGAGAAAACATACATGAACTGATGCAAAGTGAAATGAGCAGAACCAGGAGAACATTGTACATAGTAACAACAATATTATACAATGATCAATGCTGAATCTATTCTCAGCAATACAATGATCGAGGACAGTTCCAAAGGACTTCTGATGAAAAATGCTATCTATCTCCAGAGAAAGAACTGGTGGAGCCTGAATGCAGAATGAAGCATACTTTTTTAAAAATTTATTTTTCTTAGGGTTTTTTTTTGGTCTGTGTTTTTTTTCACATGATGAATATGGAAATATGTTTTGTATGACTGCACAAGTATAGGCCATATCAAATTTCTTGCCTTCTCAATAAGGAGAGAAGAGAGGAAAGAAGAGAATTTGGAACTCAAAAATTTTAAGATTCAATATTAAAAATTATTTTACATGTAATAGGGGAAAAACAAAATATTAAGGAAAAAGAAAAATACATAAGCAAAACCTCAAAAATAAATACAGCTTAGACACAAATACAACAGAAATTTCTAGGAGAATTAAAACAAGAGTTAAAGAAGGAATTTAAGTTTAAAAACCAAATGAGGGGGGCAGCTAGGTGGCACAGTGGATAGAGCACCAGCCCTGGAGTCAGGAGTACCTGAGTTCAAATCCAGCCTCAGACACTTAACACTTACTAGCTGTGTGACCCTGGGCAAGTCACTTAACTGCAATTGCCTCACTAAAAAAACCAAACAAACAAACAAACAAATGAGGAAACCAAGATAGCAGAATAGTGGAAGCATTACAGTTGAGATTTCCCAACATTTCCCTTCCAACAGTTCTAAAATAATGTGTCAAATCAAATTCTAGAACAACAGAACCAACAAAAGATCAGAGTGACACATTTTTTCCAGCCAAAGACAACTTAGGAAGTTGGAAGAAGAGGACTGTAACATTGGGGTGGGAGCTGGCCCAGAATCCACATAGCAGCAACACCACTAGTGGACTTTGGAGGCAGCAACATCAGAAGCTCTCAAGCCAGAGATGGTAAGCAGATTGGGCAACTGGTCAGAAGGAAATTATAGGGAACCCCTCTGCTAGTACAGGATGCAGAACTGGGCACTGGCAACTCCATTGCTTATATACACTTCTAGATCTCAGTTCCAGGGCAGAGAGGAGTCACAATAGATCAAGGCCCTTCCTGTGTAAAGATCAGAGAGCAAACCAGGAGAACAGTGACTATACCTCTCCATGTATCACATGGAAGCACTGAAAACTTCCAAACTCCTGGTTCTACCTCTGAAAACAGCAGTGTGAAAAAGCCTGAAACTTGGAACGTTGTATCCTTACCCTTTTCCCACCCCAGGAACAGAGCCCAATTTTATTTCTTTTGTTTTGTTTTGTTTTGTTTGCAGGGCAATGAGGGTTAAGTGACTTGCCCAGGGTCACACAGCTAGTTAAGTGTCAAGTGTCTGAGGCTGGATTTGAACTCAGGTCCTTCTGAATCCAAGGCCAGTGCTCTATCCACTGCACCACCTAGCTGCCCTGCTAGAGCCCAATTTTAACACAAAGTTCAAAGTAAGAAATAAAGTTGGAAAAATAACAAACAATAAACAAAGAACCTAAACATAAAAAACCACTATGTGACAGGGAAGATCAAGACACAAACTCAGAAGAAGGCAATTAGGTCAAAATAGCTATAATCAAAGCCTCAAAGAAAAAAATTAAATGTCAGTGAAACATAAGCCCAACAAGAATTCATGGAAAAGCAAAAAGAATTATTTTAATCAAATAAGAAGGGTAGAGGGAAATTGGGAAAATAAATGAGAGCAAGATTATTGTGAAAAGATAATTAACAAATTTGGTAACAGAGAGAGAGAGAGAGAATACTGAAGAAAATAACACCTTAAAAAACAGAAGTGGCCAAATGGTAAAAGAGTGACAAAACTTCACTGATAAAAATAACTCCTAAAAAGCCACATAGGCCAAATGGAAAAGGTGGTACAATCACCCACTGAAGAAAATAATTCCTTAAAAATTAGAATTGGGGAGCAGCTAGGTGGCACAGTGGATAGAGCACTGGCCCTGGAGTCAGGAGTACCTGAGTTCAAATCCGGCCTCAGACACTTAACACTTACTAGCTGTGTGACCCTAGGCAAGTCACTTAACCCCAATTGCCTCACTTAAAAAATTAAAATAAATTAGAATTGGACAAGTGGAAGCTAATGGCTCCATGAAACATCAAGAAGTAATAAAACAAAGTCTAAAGAGTGAAAAAAAATAGGAGAAAATGTGAACTATCTCATTGGAAAAACAACTGAACTGGAAAACAGATCCAAGATGTATAATTTAAGAAGTATTAGACTACTTGAAAGCTGTAATTTTTTAAAAGACCCTACCTATCATCTTTCAAGAAAAACTATACCCAACATCCCAGAAACAGAAGGTAAAATAGAAATTTAAAGAATCCCCCAACCACTTCTTGAAAAATACCCAAAAATGAAAATTCCCAGGAATATTATAACCAAATTCCACATTTCCCAGGTCAAGTAACCAAAAAGAAACCATTCAAATACCATACAGTCAAAGTAAGGATAACACAAGATTTAGTAGCTACCATATTCAAGGAGCAGAAGGTTTGAAATATATTCTGGAGGTCAAAGGAGTGAGGATAACAACCAAGAATAATCTACCTAGCAAAACTGAGTAGAATCCTTCCTTGGAAAAAATAGATATTCAACGAAACTTTAGGGTATTCCTGATGAAAAGACCAGAGCTGGATAGAAAATTTTACTTTCAAACAGAAAACTCAAGAGAAACATAAAAGGTAAAGAGGAAAGAAAAATCACAAGGGATTCAATAAGGTTAAACTACTTATATTCCTACATGGGAAGATGATATTTGCAATTACTAAGAACTTTATCATTATTTGGGCAGTTAGGTCTACATAGACAGAAAGCATAGGAATGAGTCAATAATCTTAGGATGATCTAAAAAAAAAGGATGAGTGAGAAAGAGGAATGAAATAGGAGAGAAAAAGAATGGAAAAAAGGTATCTTATAAAGAGCCATGCAAGAAAGAGCTTCTACAGTGGAAGAGGAAATGGGGGGCAATGCATGAACCTCACTCTCATCAGAATCGATTCAAAGATGGAAGAATATACATACATACACATGCACACACACTCACTCAATTAAGTATAAAAATCTGTCTTACAAAACAGGAAAGTAGGAGGGGAAGGGGTTAAGAGAAAGAGGAGGTAATATAAGGGAAGACCGATTAAAGGAGACAGTGGTCAGAAGCAAAACAGACTTCTGAGGAATGACGCAGTAAAAGAGAGAGAGAGAAGGGGGATAACTAGGTGGTACAGTGGATAAAACACCAGCCCTGGATTCAGGAGGACCTGAGTTCAAATCCAGTCTCAGACACTTGACAATTACTAACTGTGTGACCCTGGGTAAGTCACTTAACCCTCATTGCCCTGTCCCCCCCCCCAAAAAAAAACACTGCTCTTCCTCACAAAAGATTAAAAGAGAGAGAGAGAGAGAGAGAGAGAGAGAGAGAGAAAAGGATGAACAGAAGAAAATGGGATGGAGGGAAATCCATGGTTAATAATCATAATTGTGAATGTCAATGGGATGAACTCATTCATAAAACAGAAGTAGATAGCAGAATGGATTAGAAACCCTAATCTAACAATATGTTGTTTATAAGAACATGCTTGAAACAGAGAAAGACACACACACACAGTTAAAATAAGGAACTAAAGCAGAATCCATTATGCTGCAACTAAAGTAAAAAAAGGGGGGCGGGGTAAGCAATCATGATCTCAGACAAAGCAAAAATGTACCTAATTAAAAGATAATCAGGGAAAGGCAGCTAGGTGATACAGAGGATAAAGCACCAGCCCTGGATTCAGGAGGACCTGAGTTCAAATACGGCTTCAAACACTTGACACTTACTAGCTGTGACCCTGGGCAAGTCACTTAACCCTCATTGCCCCTCAAACAAACAAACAAACAAACAAACAAAAAGATAATCAGGGAGACTGCATTTTGCTAGATGGTACCCTAAACAACAATGAAGTAATATCAATGCTACACATAAATGCACCAAATGACAGAACATCCAAATCCTTAAAGGCACAAATAAGGCAGCTAAAATTAGAAGGAAAGGAGGAAACTGAGGGGAAATATTTTACAGCAAATTTCTATGATAAAGGACTCATTTCTCAAATATATCAATTATCTCAATTGATAAATGGCCTGAGGATATGAGCATGCAATTTTCAGAAGAATAAAGCAAAGCTATAAATAGTCTTATAAAAATGGTCTAAATCACTATTGATTAGAGAAGTATGAATTAAAACAACTCAGATTGGTTAGCATGACAAAAAAGGAAAATGACAGGTTACTGGAGGTGATGTGGAAAAATTGGGACACTAATGCACTGTTACTGGAGTTGTGAACTGATCCAACCACTTTGGAGAATAATTTGGAACTGTGCCCACAAAGCTATTAAACTGTGCATTCCCTTTGACTAAGCAATACTACTACTAGTATTTCCAAAGGGAAAAAAAGAAGAAAAGGAGCTAGCTGTACAAAGATATTTATAGCAGTTCTTTTTGTGGTGGCAAAGAATTGGAAAATGAAAGCATGCCCACCAACTGGGGAATGGTTGAAAAAATTATGGTCAATAAATTGTGGAGTAAACACAATTTAGGAAAGGCTTTTATTTTTATAAGTTTGATATATTTGAGAAATGTGTCCATTATCAGAGAAATTTGTGTAAAAACTTTTCCCCCATTTTCCTGCTTTCCTTCTAACTTTGGCTGCTTTATTTGTGCATTCAAGAATAGAATACTATTGTACTGTACAAACTGATGAAAGGGATGGTTTCAGAAAAAATCTGAAAAGACATATTAACTGATGCAAAGTGAAGTGAAAGGGACCAGTAGAACAATTTCTACAATAATAGCAATATTGTAAAGATAATCAACTATGAGAGAATTAATAACTTTGATTAACACAATGACCCACCACAATTTCAGAGGAATCATAATGAAACATGCTTTCAATCTCCAGATGGAGAGCTGATGGACTCAGAGTGCAAATTGAAACACATTTTCTTTACTTTCTTTTATTTTTTTCTAGACATCCTTAAAACAGAAATTTGTTTTGCATGACTATGCATATTCGTGATATATTTTGTTTTTCTTGCCTTCTCAATAGGTGGGGAAGGAGGAAAGAAGAGAAAAAGAATTTGGAACCAAAAATAAAATCAAATTGAATCAAAAGCTAAAATAAAGAGAATTATAAGTTTGCAACATTTTGATTTTAAGTTACTGGTGGGGCATCCAAGTGAAAATATAGTATAGGAAAGTAACACAGGGTAATAAATAGTTCAGGGAATGGACAGAGTAACATAAAGAATAGCCAAGCTTTTCCTCCAAGATTCTTTCACAAAGATCTAGAGAACCAAATCTAGTTCTGATCAGGAAATCTTTTTTTTTAATCAAAAGGAATCATTTTTTTCTAGTCCAGTTTAGCATGGGGAGATAGAAAAGGAAAGATCTGTGGACACTGGGAATGGGATTTGACTGAGATTTGGGGGGTATGGAGTATTTCAGTATACAGGAACTGAAAGAAAACCAAGACTATGTCCAAAAAAAAGAAGAGTTCCCAGATCCATACTAGGGAACCCCTGTGAAGGATAGAGGAACAGATGCCAAATGACAAGTCTATTGCTCACTACCTAGATCCAGGTCACAGACCCATGGCAGATTGAGGACCAAATCTATGTCCAGGGATGATAATCTAGGGGAAAAAGCAATCTTAGGCCTTAGGCTGTGTACTGAGCAAGGAACAAGTTCAAAAGCAAAGAGTAACTATGTGACTCTGATCCCAGGAGTGAAGCAAAGATCTCAGTTCCAGCCCATAGCCCAGGTCTAAAACCTGTAGTGTAATAACCAGCACAAAAATCCTACACTAAAGAGAACTTTACAATTCTGCCACTCTCAGCCTTTAGAGTTTCTCTATTTTTATCCTCTGGAACTTCCAGCAAGGGGCAACAAGAGTTAACAGGAGTGTTAAATAGACCCAAATATAGATTTGGACTTTTCCAAGCTCAGACCAGGAATCAATCAGATTGTTTTGGGAGTATTGAAAGTTTACAGGTCCTCAGCATGATTTGTCCCTGAGATCCTGGAATAATACACCAGAAGAAATCAGCAGAAGAAACCAAGAGGACAAAAGCTCAACTGAAATATCTCCTCACCCACCCCATAAAAGTGCACAGCATAAGCACTAACATAAAGGCCAATGTCAAAAAGTAGGCTAAAATAATGAGGAAAAAAAAATCAGCCCACCATAAAAAGCTATTATGGTGATAATTATGCTCAAGATATAAACCTAGGAGAAGAAAAATATTCTAAAACAATTTATAAAGAAAATTTCACAGAAAAATATAGCTTTTGCACAAATCCAACCAAAATTACTGAAAAAGATGAAGCAAAAGTTTAAAAAGAAAGAGAAAGCTTTTTAAAAATGATGTTAAAAAACAAATGAGAATGCTAAAGGAAAATTGGGAAAAGAAATGAGAGTTGTAGAAGAAAGATTTGGAAAGAGAATTAAAAAGGTATAAAACCTTACCCAAGGTGGGGAAACTACCCAAAAATTAGAATCGATAAAATAGAAACAGATGACTACATAAGACAACAAGAAATATTAAAGTCAAAAGATTGAAAAATAGATTTCATAGGTATCCCACAGCAAAGACTATGAAAGACTAGAAAACAGATTGAGGAAAGATCATTTAATAATTTTTGGACTATCTGAAAGCTTTGACTCTCCCCTCTCCCAAAAAGACATAGACATTATATGTCAAGATATGACATATAAACAACAACAAACAATAAACAAAACCCATCTAAATCACTTAGAGCCATGGAACAAAATAGAAAAAAATCTCTCTGTCACTTCCCAAAAGAACCCCCCCCCAAAAAAAATTTTAACTTCCAGAAATATTATATCCAAATAAAATCCAAAGCTCCTAGGTCAAGAAAAATATATAAGGAACCAGAAAGAATTCAAGTACCAAGGAGCCACAGTGAGGATCACACAAGATTTAGCAGCCATCACTATAAAGAAACAGATGGTTTTAAATACTATATTCCAGTACACAAAAGATATAGGCTTATAACCAAGAATAACTTATCCCGCAAAGCTGAGTATAATCCTACAAGGGGAAAAATAGATCTTTAGTGAAAAAAGGATTCTCAGGCTTTCGTGATAAAAAGACCAGATCTGAATAGAAACCTTGTAATATAAACATAAGAATCAAGAAAAACATAAAAAAGATAAACATGGGCCAGCTAGGTGTCACAGTGGATAAAGCACCAGCCCTGGATTCAGGAGTACCTGAGTTCAAATCAGGCCTCAGACACTTGACACTTACTAGCTGTGTTACCCTGGGCAAGTCACTTAACCCTCATTGCCCAGCAAAAAAAAAAAAAAAAAAAAGATAAACATGAATGAGCAATTTTAAGATATGAAACAAGTATAATAAAGGAACAAGTATTATATGGGAAGATGATACACATAATCTTCTCAGAATTCTAACATCATTAAAGGTCATAAAGAAAGTCTTATTAGACAAAGAACTCCCCCTCCCCATTGTCATGATCTTTAAAAAAATAGAAAGGGAGGGAAAAGAAATACAATGCAGGGGAAGGGGAAAGAGGAAGGATAGGAAAAATTAGCTCACTTAATTGGTGTGTACAAGTGGAAGTCTGTACAAATGAAGTGGTGACATGAACTTCACTCTCATTTGAACTGATCAAAAGAGAAAAGAATATACACAAACAGCTGAGTATAGACATATATTTTCCCCAACAGGGAAGTTTGAGGGAAAGGGAATAAGGAGAAGAGGAAAATAAAAGAGAGAGAAGATTAAGAGAGGAAATAGTCTTAAGCAAAACAAACTCTTAAAGAAGGGATAAGAACCAAAGTAAAGGAAACATATAAGAGAATAAGATGGAGGAAAATATACAATTAGCAGTCATAACTAGGAATGTGAATGGGATAAATTCACACAAAACAGAAAAGGATAGCAGAATGGATTGGAAACCAGAATCCAATTATATGTTATTTACACACACACACACACACACACACACACACACACACACACACACACACACACACCTTGAAACAGAAAGATGCACATAGAATTAAAATAATGGGCTAAAGCAAAATTTAAATCTTGTTCCCACTGAAGTAAAAAGGGGGGGGGGCGCTGCAATTACAATCTAAGACAAATGAAGAGTAAAAATAGACTTAATTAAAAGAAACAGAGAAACTACAATCTTAGAAAAAGAAATAAAATAAGCCATAAATGAACAGTAACAACAATTTGGAAAGACTTAAGAATTCTGATCAATATAATGATTGACCACAATTCCAGAGGCTTTCATGATGACCACCTCTTGCTATAAAGGTTACAGACTTAGAGAGCAGATTGAGAAAGTTTGTGTGTTTTTTTAAAATGTGGTATAGGGATTTGTTTTGCTTGACTATACATTTGTAATAGGGTTATTTTTTTTTTTCTTTCTCAATGGAGACTGGGGAGAGGAGGTGAGAGAGAAAGAAAAGAGATCTTCATTTAAAAATAAAATAAAATTTAATTTTTTAAATGTGTAGTTCTAATAGGCAGTTAGAGATGTAGTTCCATAGCTCTAACAGAATTGGAGATACAGATTAAAGATGATGTACATAGCCTTTATAATCACTGGGAACCTTTATCCTAACGCCCACTTGTATGGATGAGTCATGTCCCACAGGACAAGGCTAATCTCTCTCAAGGTCCTAGAATACCCCTGAGGGGAAGTAGGATTCTTCTTTAATGCCATTAGCTAGAGGCGTCATTCTGGAGTGTTCTCCCCCAAAATCAATCACCAATGGTGAGTAGAATAGTGAATCTATTTGGGGAAGTGTGGGGTGTAAAAAAAATTGCCTTGCAGCAGTGAGGGTTCTGTTGGGATTATATAATATTAATTTGTAGTGGAGCTGGTTTCATTATTTTCTCCAGCATCATTCAACAATACAAGAATATGAGAGAAGACAGCAAATGATGAGAATAACCCAAGGCTGAGGCTAGGCAAGGGAAGATCAGTTATATGAATGGAGCAAAACTAGTGCAGAATTTAAGTGGTTCACCAAAGGCAGAGTTGAGGGAATTTTTCTAAACCATCTTAATTCTTCAGTAACTCAACAACCATGAGACCATTTACAAACATTAATTTTCCTGTTGCTTCTCTAAGATCCTTCTTCAATGACTAAGAAGTTGATACATTATGAAAGGGATTGAATTGTATCAATACTGACATTCCTGATATAAATAAAACCAGAAGGTAAAAAATAAATTACAGTTAAGTGGATAAGTAAATACTTTACAGGTTCTTCTTCCTCAGGTAAATAAAGGAATTGGTTGTTTGTTTTATTGTGTGCCTGAAGACAGGATACATTATTTTTACAGGATACCTGATCATCTCAACTTTCAGTGCTTACGATAAACACAAGCAAAATCATTCGGTCTGTCAAAAAAAAAACCACACATTTATTTTAAGAGCTGGGAATACAAAGAAAACTAAAAACAACTTCTGCCCTCCATGGGGCTTATATTCTAATAGAGGATAAAACATTTACAGAAATAGATACACTCAAGATACATATAGAACAAGTTGAAGGTAATCTAGAGGGGAAGGTTCTACCTGCCAAGAAGACCAGGAAAAACCTCCTATAGAAGGTGACATTTGAGGAAACGAATAAAGCATTTATTAAATGCTTACTATACACAAAGAATTGTGCTAAGTTCTAGGGATATAAATAGATGAGTAAGACAGTCCCTGTTCTCAAGGAGGTTACATTCTGATAAAGGAGAGACTACATATATGGAAGGTTTCAACTATAAATCTGCTAGAAATATCCCATTATCCTTAGGGTATCGTGGCAGAACAGATGCTAATGTCTTTTCTGTCATTTCCAAAGATAAAAAAAACCATATCAGTTTCTGATGTTGAACTATTTAACAGTGCAAGGGTTGTGATGGCAGGAACTTTTCTTTCTGGGTCTTCAGTAACTGTGGTTATTACACCTGTAGGAGCAGCTACATCTATCTCCCAAGGGGTTGCTGAGGGCACTGGGCTGGAAATAGTGCTATTCCCATGACTCTTGGGTTCAACTGAAGTCCTGAGCTGTCCTCATCAGGGTCTAATGGGTGATAACAGTTAAAGTGGTGGTGGTTTGACTCACCTGGTACATGGCTACAAATACCAGTTGACTTTATCTTGAATGAATGGAAAATAATTTATTACCAACATGGGAGAATCATTTCAAAACTAGCTCCCTCTGTGTAGTCAAGTCATTGACTAGTTACAGCAAAGGTCAACAAGAGTACTAGATATACCCTTCCTTCTCTCCTCTACCACTGTCACCACTCTAGTGTAGGCCCTCATCACCTCATGTCTGAATTACTTCAATAGCCTGCTAGTGGGTCTACCTACTAAAGTTACTTTCCTAAAGCACAGGCTTCCTCATGAGTATGGACCCAATAAAACCCAAATGCTTCCAATTGCCTCTAGGAGTAAATACAAAATACTCTGTCTGGCATTCAAAGCCCTTTATAATCTAACACCTTCCTAGCCTTTCCAGTCTTCTGTTTTTGTTTTTTGTTTTTGATTAATTGGATCATCATTTTTTTTTAAGTGAGGCAATCGGGGTTAAGTGACTTGCCCAGGGTCACACAGCTAGTAAGTGTTAAGTGTCTGAGGTCGGATTTGAACTCAGGTCCTCTTGACTCCAGGGCCGGTGCTCTAGCCACTGAGCCACCTAGCTGCCCTCTTTCCAGTCTTCTTACATCTTCCCATCTCACAAGCACTCTTCAATCCAGTGACACTGGCCTCCTGGCTGTCCCACAAACCTGACACTCCATCTCTTTTCTCTGAGCATTATTTTCTCTGGCTGTCCCCAAGCCTGGAATGTTCTTCCTCCTCTGTTCAGACTACGGACCTCCCTGGCTTTCCTTAAAATCCCACCTTTCCCCAACCCCTCTTAATTCCAATGCCTTCCCCTGTCAATTATTTCCTATCTATCCTGTATGCAGCTTACTTTGTATATATTTGTTTTCTACCCCCATTAGATAGTCAGTAAGCTCCTTAAAGGTGGGAACTGCCTTTTGCTTGTCTTTTTTTTTATCCCCCAACACTTAGCACACTGCCTGACACATAGTAGATGCTTAGTAAATGTTTATTTATTGATTAATAAGCATTGTACCTTAGAGAAGTTTAATTAATGGAAAATGGTCTCCACAATGAATTCCGAAGAGTCCAGAAAATTTCTCAGTCAACAAACGCAAGATTCCTCTGTCATGAGGAGAAATGAGGCAAGCATGCAAAACAAATGCTTACAAAACAAGTTCCTTTGGAAAACATTTGCAATGAAGATAAATTAGAGTTTTGTCTCACTATACAGGTCTAACCAGCAGGGGGAACTCTGGAGTAAATCCTGAGTTCTCTGGCTTCAAAACTATCAGTTTCAGGCCCTCTTAGCATTGCTATGGCAAGCAGACTGCACAGCCTCAGAACACGATGGAAGCCCTCCCCTGTTTTCCCCTAGGACTACAGTTCTTAACCTTTTTGTGTGATAGACTCAGTAGTCCGTGTCTCAGAATGTTTTTTAATGCACAGGATTATACAGAAAACCAATTATTTTGAAGTAGTTATTATTTTTTTTTTAATTTTGAGTTTATGCACTCCAGATTAAGAACCCTTGCTGCAAGGCCTATTCTTTCAAGCTACAGCATGGGATGTTTCAAAGGGAGTGGAGTTTCTCAGTGTGTTTGATTTTTCTCAGCTTTTGTTTTCTAAAATTATCTTTCTTTGGTCTCTGGTTCTTCCCATTTAGGATCCTGTGTTAGGAAAGATACTCCCCAAACTTTTAGGGTTACCCCTAGAACTCAATTTTTCTTTATTTTTAAATTTTAGGTTATTTATTTACTTCGTAGGGCAATGAAGGTTAAGTGACTTGCCCAGGGTCACACAACTAGCAAGTGTCAAGTGTCTGAGGTCAGATTTGAACTCAGGTCCTCCTGAATCCAGGGCCAGTGCTTTATCCACTACACCACCTAGCTTCCCTGGTACTTCCCATTTAGGACAGCTGAGTGGTATAGTGCATAGAGCACTGGGCCAGGAGTTAGGAATACTCATATTTCCAAATTCAAATTTGCCTTCAGACACTTACTAACTGTGTGACCCTGGGCAAATCATTTCACCCTGTTTGACTCCATTTCATTATCTGTAAAATGAGCTGGAGAAGGAAATGGCAAACTGCTCCAGTATCTCTGCAAAGGAAACCACAAATGGGGTTATGAAGAGTCAGACACAATTGAAAGTACTGAACAACTTCCCATTTAATGCCAGTGCCTTCCCTCTAAGATTGTCTCCAATTTATCCTGCCTATATCTTGTTTGTAAATATTTGCTATATGTTGTCTTCCCATTAGACTCTGAGCTCCTGGAGAGCAGGGACCAGTTTTTTGCATTTCTTTGTTCCCAGAGCTTAGCAAGGTGACTGACACATAGTAGGTGCTTAATAAATGAGGTAAAGCAATAGAGTATCTTTAAAAGAAACATAGCCAGCAATCTGCTGTAAATAAAAGAACTCTAAAAATGTGCTCAAAAGGACAATGCTTATGCCTCCCTGGAATGATTATGGATTGGGGATAACATATTCAAAATGTACTCAGGTGGATTAGTCAAGGATGGGAAATTGTTAAATGCTGGCTAATTTAACAGGGGACTAGTCAAAAGGATTGCCATTAGTTGCATATGTTATCACTGGAACATTTATTTCAAAAGGTATAATTATAAATATGCAAACATACTCTCCCAACATATGTGACACATAATCCCACCACTACCCCCATCACTACCACCCTTACACTTCAGTCTTTGGGGAGAGGAAAGGGCTTACATTTCCGATTTAGCCCAATTCCCTTAGAACAAAATCCCAGTCCCAAGCCCAAACACCCTCCTCATGCTCGACTCCCAAGCACCCCGGCTTCTCAAGGTTTCCATGCCAGCCTTTGCCACGCTGCCTGCAATCCTGGCTCCAAGATCTTCATGGCTCAAATTCCTGGGCAGCATGGGGATTACCTCTAGAATCTGAAAGTGATCCCTGTTGTGCATATTCTTTCTGGTCTTAGATAAAGAACTATTGGAGATGGATTAGACTAGGTTAGGATCATGTGAGCTTTAAGAGGTCAGAAAAGTAAACTGGCCAAGTTCCAATATCAAGAATACATGCTCTGGGGGGCAGCTAGGTGGCACAGTGGATAGAGCACTGGCCCTGGATTCAGGAGTACCTGAGTTCAAATCCGGCCTCAGACACTTAACACTTACTAGCTGTGTGACCCTAGGCAAGTCACTTAACCCCAATTGCCTCACTAAAAAAAAAAAAAAAAAAGAATACATGCTCTGGCAGCTAGTCCTGGTAAGGAGTGAAGTCCTTAGCTACCTACTTGACACAGCACAGCATTAGATTAAAGGCAGCCAAGCAATTCATCCATGGGCTATGCTGCATTTGGGAGTAAATTTGGTCAGGGCAAATATGTTATAGCAACTGCTTTAAGTTTGAGTACCTTCTCCCCAGGGACCAAGGTGATATAGAGTGCCCTGACCATTAGGGAGAAATGTTTACATTTCTTACAAGAGAATCTATATTTTCCCATTAACTATCTCTTTGTAAAAACTAATTAATGTTAATCAGTTGATCATGTCATTCCCCTACTCTGTGTACTCCAATGGTTCTTTACAGTCTATAAGATCAAATAAAAAATCCTCTGGCATTCAAAGCCTTTATAACCTAGCCCTCTCCTCTACCTTTCCAGTCCTCTCAGACTTTACTCCTTCCCTAGTACTCTTTGATCCAGTGACACTGGCCTCATGGCTGTTCTGCAAGCAAGATATTTCATCTGCCCACTCTGGGTGTTTTATCTGACGGTCTCCCAAGCCTGAAATGCTCTCCTGCCTCATCTCTGCCTACTGGCTTCCCTGGCTTCTTTCAAGTCCCAACTAAAATCCCATATTTTACAGGAAGCTTTCCCCAACTCCTTTTAATTCTAGTGCCTTCCCTCTTTTAAGTATTTCCTATTTATCCGGAATATAGCTTGTTTCTATAGCTTGTCTCCCCCATTACATCATGAGCTCCCAGAAAGCAGGGACTGGTCAATTTTGCTTCTTTTTGAATATCCAGAGCTTAGCACAGTGCCTAGTACATAGTGGATACTGGGGAATTATTCATTACTAACTGATACTGGAGAAAACATACCAGAATGAGACCTCAAGCAAATAGTATTAGGAAGATACCCCCAGATTCTACCTTCCTTTCAAGCCAAGAAAGACTTGCTAATCACCCTGATACCTTCCAAACTGCAACCTGCTTTGACCTCTGACTCATTCATGAGCAGTTAAAAAGGGGGGCGTGGAGGAGAAGGTGGCAGAGAAGAAATGCACTTATATTTAACACATTTCAGCTGGATGTTCTTCCTGGCAAATTTCAGAGAACCCACACCCTAAGTATTCCATCAGAATTGAACTTGCTAATTGCTTTAATATCCCTCAGTCTAGAATATAGAATTGGTTTCAAAACCAAAGAGCCAAGAAATCAAGACAACTGAAAGAAAAAGGTCTGAATTTTCCTCAGCAGCTCCAAGACCAGGGAGAATAGAACTTTGAATCATTGTTCAAAAAAATCTTCTGAATCCAACCAAGGTCTAGAAAAGAGTATCCAGATACCCAGTTACCTTGGCCACATAGATCCAGATTGCCCTCAACTAAGATGACAAATGTGAACCTCGTGAAAGATGTTGGCTTCACAGGTACAGTAACTAAAACCTTAGCCCTGTTGAAGGAAGCTGACTTCTTTGAATCCATGAGACTGACTTCAGCCTTTTGCCCTGATTATGAGATCTCATCCCATAGTCATAATCAAGCCATAGTCCTGGGTAGGGCACCCCCAGAGTACACACACCTCCCCCTCCAGTCCCTGAATGGAGAACAAACAGCTTTCCATAGCTTCATGAACAGTCACAGGAGTATCTAGAATACCTTCAACAGCACCCAATTCCAGCAGCACCTACCCCAATCCCCAGCCCACCAGCAGTCCCCTTCCAGATACTGTTTGCAGTGCCTCAGTATCCCTGACCACAAAAGCAACAGCCAGATAAATCCTCCCCCAGTCTGAAGTTGCAGGAATATCTGTAGCCACTCAGTACTTCTACGATTATGGAATCCTTAACCCTATTATCTCTGCTCCATGATTTAGCTGGTTTCCTAAGGCCAAGCTGCTATTTGCACTGCATTGTCTCTTTGATGCACTTGAGTTAAATAATGGATTTCCCTTTTGTTGTAGAGGGACAGATGTGTCCCTTAACCTTTGCCCTGAGACTGGTGATGGAACACAAAAACATCTTAATCTGGGTCGAGTGCTCAAGTAGCCATGCTTGGTTTTTGTTTGTTTTCCTAGTTCTGCTGAATCAATATAGTCAATAATTCAAAATTATGGGGAGTTCTCTCAAAGGAATTAAGAGTATAGTCCTTTTCATATCAACAACACAGAACTACTCAGTGGGCACTGGAAGGGGCTGTTAGAGAGAGTAAAGAAAGATCCAGGGACAGCTAGGTGGTGCAGTGGATAGAGCACTCACCCTGGATTCAGGAGGATCTGAGTTCAAATCCAGCCTCAGACACTTAACACTTACTAGCTGTGTGACCCTGGGCAAGTCACTTAACCCCAATTGCCCTGCAAAAAGAAGAAAGAAAGAAAGAAAGAAAGAAAGAAAGAAAGAAAGAAAGAAAGAAAGAAAGAAAGAAAGAAAGAAAGAAAGAAAGAAAGAAAGAAAGAAAGAAAGAAAGAAAGAAAGAAAAAGAAAGAAAGAAAGAAAGAAAGATCCAAGCACAGCATTCCCTGGTAGTTGTTGATCTTCCTGCAGAAGTCATACTGACAGCATATGACTGAAAGTGAACTGGCCCAGCATGTTCAACAATGAGAGACAGATTTCTTGATTTTAAGCACCCTTCAATGAAGGACAAGGGATAGCTTATGGAACTGGTAACAGTGAAAGTGAAGGGATTTCTCCTGGTAGAGGTGGAGAGTGACCCATGGTAAGGTCTCTGACCCAGGGGCTTCACTGCATCCTGCTGAGATGAGAGCCATTATATTAAAGAATGAGAGAGTAAATGAAAAAGAAACTTGGGAATTCTCACCAGTGAAGGGGGAGGAGGAAGCCCCAGACTTTCCTATTATTACTTTTGGAAGGATAGTAATTTCCACCACTAAGATGGGGGAGAGGGGAGTGGTTCATTATGAAAGAATTGGCTGTTTAGGGAGAGACAGCTAGATGGTGAAGTGGAAAGAGTGTTGAACCTGAAGTCAGGAAGGCCTGAGTTAAATTTCTACCTTGCTACCTCTGTGACTCTGAACCTGACACAATTTCTATTAGCTGCAGTTTCCACATCTGTAAAATGGGCATAATTATCACAAGTAACACAAAGGGTTGTTATGCAGGCCAAATGACATAACAGAAATACAGCGCTTGTAAATCTGAAAGCTAGATATTATTATGGGCAGGAATGTGGTACAGTGACTAGAATGCCAGGCCTAGAGTCAAGAAGACTCATCTTGCTTAGTTCAAATCTGGCCTCAAAAACTTAATAGCTGTGTGATCCTGAGCAAGTCACTTAATCTTGTTTGCCTCAGTTTCCTCATCTATAAAATGAGCTGGAGAAGGAACTGGCAAATCACTCTAGTATCTCTGCCAGGAAAACCCCAGATGGGGACACAACTTGGCTTAAGGGCAATTAGATCCCATCTTTTGTGTGGAACCCCACCAGAATGGCTTCAGATTTTAGTTATGAGTCTCCTCTGCTGCAACTATACAGGAATGGGCTAATCAACACAGTGAAATCTGAGCTGGAGGTAAAGACAGATGTGGTTTCAAATATTGCTGTAAAGGTAAATAGCTGCTCTGGGAATTCAGAGAAGCCACCAACCTATTAGGTGAGTAGAAAGTGATAACACCCTCTCCCAGAGGGAGCCATTGAATGTGGCTTCCAAAACATGGGGTGGATAAGAAAGCAATTGACGGCCAGCTCATGAGGATTCTGGGAATGCTCTACAGGAAAATGCAGCACCATGGCAACAAGAGTCCTTCAGCCTCACAAGCCTGAGGTTTTTTTCCCTCTTCTTTGTCTTCCTTTCTTTCTCTTTCTTTCTTTCTTTCTTTCTTTCTTTCTTTCTTTCTTTCTTTCTTTCTTTCTTTCTTTCTTTCTTTCTTTCTTTCTTTCTTTCTTTCTTCCTTTCTTCTTTTCTTGTTTAAAAAAGTACTATTTCTTACAAGGTATAGTTTCCTTGGAGGGGGAGGAAGATTGGGGGAAATTGTAATGATATAAAAAGGAATCAATAAAAATTTACCATTAAGAAGCCAGGCAGAGTGGGGCCTTTTGCAGACACCAAGGTTGGCCAGAATAAGTGACCAGTAGGCTTTTGGAGATATCAGTTCCCCCAAGTGACCACTCACTGTGTTTCTTTTAAAAAGCTATTGCTCGGTGGGGCAGCTAGGTGGCACAGTGGATAGAGCACTGGCCCTGGATTCAGGAGGACCTGAGTTCAACTCTGGCCTTGGACACTTGATACTTAACTACTTAACTAGCTGTGTGACCCTGGGCAAGTCACTTAACCCCAACTGCCTCTCAAAAAAAAAAAAAAGCTATTGCTCAGGACAGCTAGGTGGCACAGTGGATAAAGCACTGGCCCTGGATTCAGGAAGACCTGAGTTCAACTCCGGCCTCGGACACTTGATACTTAACTACTTAACTAGCTGTGTGACCCTGGGCAAGTCACTTAACCCTCATTGCCTTGCCCCTTCCCTAAAAAAAAAAAAGCTATTGCTCAGCTATTATTGGGCCCAAGTCACTACTGAACAGATAAAGCAGGGTCATATAATTACCCTTTGCCCAGAGTTGCCTATTATGAGTTGGGTAAGACAAGATGATCCCTCTAACAAGATGGGTAAGGCACACAAGGCTTCTATTGCTAAATTGAATTAGTATATTTAAAATAATAATCCTGGGGCACCTAATTGGTGCAGTGGATAGAGCACCGGCCCTGGATTCAGGAGGACCTGAGTTCAAATCCAGTCTCAGATGCTTGACACTTACTAGCTGTGTGACCCTAGGCAAGTCACTTAACCCCAACTGCCACACCAAAACAACAACAACAACAACAAAGAAGAAGAAAGCCTAAGGATTCTTAGTTTTAAAAAAATCCAATTCTAAAATAATAATTCCCTGGGTCTCTCTTGTCCTTCACAAACAAGTGATGAATATGCCAGAAATATAGTATTCAAGGTCTTCAGAAGCCTGCCTCCTCCACTAGCCCAATAGTCCCCCAACTATAAAGACATAGTTTCTGAGGAACACCTGGTTTCTCCATGGCTCCATGTACTACATCTACTACCATATACAGCTGTACTTCTGCAGTTGTTAATCTGGTAACAGGGGATGGAGGTGCTGTCAAGTTCTCCCAGTAGGCTGAGCTCTAGCCTGCATGGCTGGCATATGAGAGAGCATTGAGAGAGAACACAGAGAAAATCTTCCACACTCATTTGTGGGTGGTGGCTATGGGGCTGGCCAAATGATCTGGGGCCTGCAGAGCACAGGAGTAGATAACTAGAGACTGAGAGAAAGCAAAAATGTTTAGCTTATTCTGTTTATTATTGCTCTTCAAAGGAGAATGATCTTTGGACTGAAATGGACAAAAATTAAAACATCTACAATATTTGTATTGTGCTTTAAGTATTTGTCACTGTGTATTAATGAGTCTTCTGTGTGTGTAAGCATCTTTTTTATGGTCCAGAAAATAAACAGCTGTCCTATCCCTGATCCACATTGTACACTCAGCATCTTTCTCATATGAAGAGATTCTAGACATGAAACAAACCTAAGTTTTATTTAAGATATTACCAGTCAGTCAATAAGCATTTATTAAGGTCCTACTATGTGCCAGGCACTGTGCTAAGTTTTACCAGGGGGAGGGGTGGGGTGGAGAACAGTAGACAAGACAATCCCTGCCCTCAAGAAGCTCACAATCTAATAAATTATTGAAAGAACTCACAATTTATTAGGGGAAGGAAATGGACAAACACACACATTTTACTCCAATAACTTGAGAATAAGTACAAAATAAAATATAAACAAGTATAAAAATAATATAGTCAAACAAAAATACTACAAACAAGTACAAAGTGATGTGTACAAACAAGTACAAAGTAGTACAGTACAAAATGAGCACACAAGTGTTAAGAAATATGAAAAATAAACAACTAACCAAAATGTGATGGGATTAATCTGGGAAAGTTTCCTCCAACAGCTAAATCTCAAGGCAGCCTTGAAGGAAATGAGGGACAAGGATTGATGAAGAAGAGGAGAGCATACATTGTAAGTAATGAGGCACTGTGTTAGTGTGGCTGTAGTGAATGGGTCATATCAAATAATAGTAAGAGATGAGCAGAAGAGCTATAGGAAGAGCCACTTAGTGGAGAGATCTTGATAGGCAGCAGAGAGTTTGAGGAAAAGAGCTAAACTGAGAATGGAAAGACCTGGGTTCCAATGCTTAATCTTACATATTATTAGTCTTGTGGCCTTAAGCAAATGCCTTCCATTCTCTGGGTCTCAATTTCCTCTATCTGTAAAGTAGGAACAATGATATTCATATTACTTCTCTCAAAGGGTTATTGTGAAGAAAGCACTTTGCATTCTATAAAGTATTCTAGAAATGGAAGAGAGTACCATTAGCTGAGGAGTTTGCTTGGAACCTAATGGACAAAAGGGAGCTATTGTAGATTCTTAAGAGTCAATATGGTATAGTAGGAAGAGCTTTGCCATCTGTGGTTCCTTCAATGCAATGAGTCTCAGTGTCCTCATATGCAAAATAGGGATAATAATATTGATATTACCTAATTCACTGGGGGGTTGTGAGGAAAACAAATAAAGTGCTATAGAAATGCTAACTGTGGTTATTGAGATGTGAAATGATTGGGTGGGGGGGGGATAGGATTTGAGGAAATCTGCCCTGGTTGTTGTGATCTAGTCCACTACATTAATTAAAACTAGCTTGGCTTTTAGGAAATTATACCATAGACAGAACTAGGCAAAATTACAAAAGAGGTGAGGGGTGTCTGTGTGTCCCTCAGCATCTCTTCTGTGTCCTTCTCCCCACCCCCAGAAGTCCTTTCAGACTCTCCTCCACTTAATTAATTGCACATACTGTAATTCTCCCTTACAGTCTCAAGCTGCCTGGACTTTAAAGTTACCTCCAAGTCAGAAAGGGAGTGAATGTGAAAAGCTACTACCATGAATTAGCTCCATGTGGTATACCTCTATCTTTACATCTTTTTTTTTTTTGGAGCGGCAATTGGGGTTAAGTGACTTGCCCAGGGTCACACAGCTAGTAAGTGTTAAATGTCTGAGGCTGGATTTGAACTCAGGTCCTCCTGAATCCAGGGCCAGTGCTCTATCCACTGTGCCACCTAGCTGCCCCTCTATCTTTACATCTTAAAAGGGGATGACAGAAAAAGACTAAAAAATAAATGGTGGAATTTCAGATGCAGTAACACCTAAGTAGAAGAGAGTTTAGGGAGCAATAAAGTTTTCTCAGAGCCTTTCAAATCACACAATGTTGGGTGTACAGCTGACCCTCTATAGCCACAGAAAATAAAAGGGAATGGGAAAAATGAAGGAAGCAGACGAGAAGCAAGATGCTTCTTGGGATCTCTAAAGGAATGCAAAACAGAAGTTCCAAAGTTTTCTGCCATTGTTTACTAGGAAATCTCCTACTCCTCCCCACCCCACCCCACTCTCATTGCCAATGGACAATTCCAAAAAAGTGTATATATTAACATATCTCTCAGCAGGGGTGTGCAGGTTAAGTGTTTAACAATCAGTTCTCAGGTATATATATATATATATATATACATATATATACATATATATATTCACAGTACACTTTTTAAGCTGAGCCTACATTATTAATGTTTTTTCTATCATTTTTTAAAGTCTAGACAATCAACAAAACAATTTATCAAGTCCTGATTTTTAGTACAATCTGTGCCTCTAATTTCTGAGGTACAAATACCCACACTGAAAATTTAACAATCATCTCCCCTGAGCCACTACAAGCTGGCTACAATACATACACCAGTGCCTCCAAGAATGCATCTCCTTCCTTCTCCTCACTGTCTACCTCACCTACCAAGACAGAAAGAGAAATTTAGACTTTAGATGATTAATTTACTGAGATATTGTGAACATGATAACCTTTTTAATTTCTGTAGGTTATAGAAAACCTTTGTCAAATCCAGTAGGGATTCCCAGGTAATTGCTTATCAGACTTTCACAGCATCCTAAGCAGGCCAGAGGGAAGGTAGAGGAGAAGAGAAATTTCATCTGGCAGAGGAGATGCCTAGGCCACTGACAACAGTCAGAGGGCCCAGTACCAGTCAGTGTCTGCTCCATTCCTTTGATGGGGAGGAGGAGAAAGTACTCATCTTCCCTCCTTTCTGTAGCTCTTTTGTGTTGGTTCTAGGGTAATGTGGGACCAATCCCACAGGCACAGCTGCAGTGTGGGAAGGGAGGGGGTGGGTGGGGGCAATTACAGTTGACACTGCCTTCTAAAAACATCCCTTCAGGGTCTCTCAGTGGGCAGAAGGGACATGTGTCTGAGACTCTGCATCTTTTTAGTTCCCTATATCATAGTTCTCTGTTTCCAGTGTCAATAGAGATGTGGAATTTACCAGTATCCTCTTTGCCTGCCTACCTCATTTCCTTCTTCCTCCTCCTCCAACTTCCTTTCAGCTACTCAGGTAAGAGATATCTGCTCCTTCTTCCTCTCCAAGGAGAATTTTAGGGATAAGAGATCAATTTCTATATCATGTTTGAGAGTTAACGTTCCATTCCACTAGTTATTCAACTAGTCAACAAGTTGCTTAAAAAAAAAAAGCAAAACCCTTTATTAGACACAGTAGGGAGATAAAAAAGAAGGGCCCCTGACCCCCAAGTATAGGGGAAGAAAATCTCCCAGTCTAATAGACACAGTTTTTACCTTTAGGAAGCTTATCATCTAACTGAGCTATATTAGTTATATTATAATAACTAATATTAGAAACCTGTAAAAGGATTTATAAGTAATGAGAAATAAAGTAACTTTTATTTTAAAATTCAAATAATATAGTGAATCTGAATCTATAAGGAAGATGCAGAGTAGAGACCAGAATGGGAATAAACTAGGATGTCTTCCTGCATGAGAGAAATGTTGAAGTGTGTTTGGAAGGAGAGGGGGGACATAAGTCAATAGAGGAGGGCATCCAAAGTGGGCAAGATTCCTTGAGCAAAGCCTTAGGTGTTGAAATGGGACATAGAAGAGGAGCAGATTGGGTAAGCTACTCTACTGTATAGAGAGGCTGAGCTGGAGAATCAAGATGAGAGCTGTTTGGTGGGAGGGAACAGCTGGTGAAGGGCTGTTCAAGGCTGAGCCAAGGAGCTTAAATTGAATGAGTTAAGCAAAAAAAAAAAAAAAATGGGGGCCATTCTAGTTTCTGAAACAGCTAAAGCTATTAAATGCCAAGAGCGCACAAGACAACTTCAGCCTTGGAAAGAGAGAGAGGGAGAGAGAGAAGAAGGACAGAGGGAGGGAGAGGGAGAGAGAGACAGAGAGACAGAGACAGAGACAGAGACAGGGAGAGAGCGCAAAAGTAGAGGGTTAAAGTCCTTTCTTCCCCTGACTGCACCAGTTGCATAAGGTTCCATGCTTAGGTTTCCCTCTCCTCTTTAATTTAATCTTCTTGATGCATTGAACAGGACAATTCACAGTGATAGGACCAGCTCACCCAATCCGGGCCTTGGTAGGGGATGAGATTGAGTTGCCATGCCGCCTTTCACCTGGTAAGAATGCAACAGGAATGGAGGTGGGCTGGTATCGGCCTCCCTTTTCTCGAGTGGTTCACCTTTACCGAAATGGGAAGGATCAAGATGGAGAGCAGGCACCTGAGTACCGAGGACGAACAACACTGATGAAGGAGGCCATAGGAGAAGGGAAGGTCGCCCTAAAGATCCGGCATGTGAGATTCTCTGACGAGGGAGGGTACACCTGCTTCTTCCGAGACCACTCATACCAAGAAGAGGCGGCAATGGAACTGAAGGTGGAAGGTCAGGCATTATTTGAAATCAAGTAATATATTTTGGGAAACTAACACTTCCTTCTGAAATTTCATTCCTTCTGTAATAGTTGAACAATGGAGAAGACGAGCAGTGAGGGAATAAAAAAATTTTAAAGCAACAAATAATTGCAAATACAGTTTCCAATTTTTTACATCAATAGAGACAGCAAAGTCACAAATCATTCAAGCATTCATTTTCTGTCTTTTTTGGAATGTGTTTTTGTTCTAATTTGTAAATGAACATCAATATGTCCAATATTCTGAGAATTCATAAGATTTCAATCCATGTGCTGGTCAAATTCTGTCACAAGAAATGCCATATAAAATCAAATTATTTTAGTGGAGATTTATTTTACTGGGAACATTATTAGAACTCATGTTACTATTCTGTAGGAGCTATAGACAAATACAAACCTAATATACAGTATCTCTACAGGGAATTAACAGATGAAAAGAAATGCTGAATCTAGTAGAAGGAAAGTAAGGTGTCATGTCCATATCTTTCCCCTTCCCAGACCCTGGACCGTTTATTTTATGCTTATTTTTTAACCAAAATTTTACTTTTTTGTTTGGTTTGTACACAGACAACTTATACATATCCAGTCCTATTATGGAAAATCTAAAAACCATGCAGATGTAGTCCTCTTTCAAACTGTTGTTCAAGATTAAACGTAGAGACAATTGATCCTTTCAAAAAGGACAGCAACTACCAATATCTTGAATATAGATAAGCTGTAAAGTCTTCTACAAAGAAAGTACCACTGACTTTGTATTAATCAAATTTTCTCCACACAAGATAATGTTTTCCACACTCTTGTGAATATCAATAGAGGTGATCTAGCATAGCAGACTTAGGGGCAGGATGATGTACCATAATTTAGTGTAAATAGGGATTCAAACCAGAGTTTGAATCACATCTCTACTACTTACTAGCTGTGTGATCTTAGGCAAGTGACTAAAACTCTCTGTACCCCAATTTCATCATCTGTAAATTTTGGGGTTTAGACTATGTGAGTTCTCTTCTAACTCAATCTCTGATCTAGATCTTTTCTAATGTATAAGGTGCTACAAGGTAAAGGCATTGTGGAACGGTAGATAGAGTGCTGAATTCAGATGGAAGAAGACTAAGGTTCAGATCCAAACTCTTACAAGCTGTAAGTGTACAGATCACTTAACTCTTCGAGTCTATTTCCTCATTCTCACAAAGCTTTTGTGAAACTCAAATGAGATATCCTTCATATTCTTTTCGGTCTAGGTTTTTGTGACACTGTCCTCTGTCCTGGTTTTCCTCCTCCCCATCTGCTCCTTCTCAGTCTCCTTTAGATCTTCATCTAGGTCACACTTGCTAATTGTGGGTGTCCCACAGGGCTCTGTCCGGGGCCCTTTTTCTCTTTTCCCTCTATACTATTTCATTTGGTGATCTCATCAGCTTCCATGGATTCAATTATTAACTCTATACTCATGATTCTCAGATCTACTCATCTAGCCCTAATCTCTCTCTTTTCTTCCAGTCTTGCATCTCTGACTGCCTACTGAACATCTCAACTAGTTGTCTGCTCTATATGTCCAGAATGAAATGCATTATCTTTCCCCCTCAAGCCCTCTCCTCTTCCTAACTTCTCAATTACTTTCAAAGGCACCATTATCCTCCCAGACTTACAACCTAGGTGTCATCTTCTACTCTTCACACTCAGTCCCCTCCTGTAATCAAACAGTTGCCAAGTCCTGTCCATTCTACCTTCACGATATCTCTTGAAGATATTGCCTTCTCTCCTCCAACACTGCCACCACCCTGGTTCACCCTCATAGATGATCACAATAGCCTTCTGGTTGGTCTCCCTGCTACAAGTCTCTCCCTACCCCAGTCTATCCTCCACTCAGCTTTTAAATTAATCTTCCTAAAGTGCAGCTTTCACCATGTCACCACCACCCCTTCCCTATTCAATAAACTCCAGTGGTTCCTAAGATCAAATATAAAGTCCTCTGTTTGGATTTTAAAGCCTTTCATAACCTGACTCCCATTCCCCCCTTACCTTTACAGTTTTTTACATTTTACTCCCCCATATAATCTTCTGACATTTCTTCCGCTATTCCTAAACACTTCATATCTTGACTCTGGGCATTTTCACATGTTGTGTGTCCCTCATGCCCGGAGTACTCTCCCTCCTCATCTCTGCCCCTTGGATTCCTTCAAGTCTCAGTTAAAATCCCTCCATATGTAGGAAACCTTTCCCAGTCCTTTTTTTAAAAATTATTTTTGTGGGGCAATGAAAGTTAAGTGACTTGCCCAAGGTCACACAGCTAGTGTCAAGTGTCTGAGGCTGGATTCGAACTCAGGTCCTCCTGAATCCAAGGCCAGTGCTTTATCCACTACACCACCTAGCTGTCCCTCAGTCCCTCTTAATTCTAATGCCTTCTCTCTATTATTTCCAATTTATTCCACATGTATTTGTTTAACTATAGTTGTTTGTATGTTGTCTTCCCCCATTAGACTGTTAGTTCCTTGAGGATAAAGACTGGTTTTTGCATTTCTTTTGCCTTCCCCCCCCTCCTTAGCATACTTCTGGCACATAGTAGTAAGAGTTTGTGGATTAATTGATTGATAATATATAAAAATTGCTTTGCAAACTTTAAAGCAATATTTAAATGTCAGTTATTTTTCTTAGAAAAGAGCACAAAGAACAAGTTAAAGTGAACACATAATTCTGCAGGGGCTGGTTTTATTTAGGGAAAACTCTTCTACCGAAAGACAAGATGGGCACAGAGAAGAGGTACTTAAAATGTTAAGACATTTAAAATTCATGTTCATTCTAAACTGCAATCTGTGTTTTTTGTCATTTAGTATGACATAAAACCTATTTATGGAGTGTCAAGTCAATGCCAAAGCTTCCCTTAATGGATGTGACATTAACTTCTGGTTATACAAAACAATAAATAAACAGTGTCTTATTTCTCCCCATTTAAAGAGAATTTACATTTATATGAATATATTTTAAAGGAGGGAAGGTTGAAATGAAATTCCATCCTCCTTAAAAGTATATTTCTACAATTATCTAAACAATTGCATTTATAAATTTTTTACTAAAAATATGCCTATGAGGGCAGCTAGGTGGCGCAGTAGATAGAGCACCAGTCTTGGAGTCAGGAGGACCTGAATTCAAATTTGACCCCAGACACTTGACACTAGCTGTGTGACCCTGGGCAAGTCACTTAACCCCAAATGCCTCTATTTTTTTTAAAGTAAGGCAATTGAGGTTAAGTGACTTGCCCAGGGTCACACAGCTAGTAAGTGTTAAGTGTCTGAGGCCAGATTTGAACTCAGGTACTCCTGACTCCAGGGCCTGTGCTCTATCCACTGCGCCACCTAGCCGCCCCTCAATTTTTTTTTTATTTAAAATTTAAAAAATAAAATATTGCCTCTGACTTGTGCAAACATTATTAGAGGTCTACTGTATGCCAAGCACTGTTAGACAATGGGCATCCAAAAACAAAAATGAAACAATTCTTGCCCTCAAGGAGCTTACCTTATATTGAGGGAGACAGTGTATATGCACATATGTATTTACAAATTAATACAAGCAAGTGTAGAAAGGGAAGAAAGGCACTAGCAGTTGCATCAGGGAAGGCTTCATGCAGAAGGTTGGCACTTGAGATGAGGGTTGAAGGAAGTGATTCCATGAGGCAGAGGTAAGGAGAGACTGTGAAAAGATGGAAGATAAAAGATTTTGTGTGAGGAATGGCAAGACCACCAGTTTGGCTAGACCATAAAGCATGAGAAGAGGAGCAATGAATATAATGAAACTAGAAAGGTAGATTTGGGTTAGGTTTTGAAAGCCAAACAGAAGGTTTTATATTTTATCCTAGTTTATTGTGTAGGGGAAATGACATAGTCATATCTACTTGTACTAAATAAAAGAACACAGAAAAAAATGGTGTAAGATTTCATTCAGATTTGGCCCCCCCCCCATTGAATCAGGACCTGGATCCTCTTTATTTTTTACTTTTCTCTATTTTTAGCAGGCAACTCATTTTATTTTCTTAGTCACTTTGGTTTGGTTTTTGCTCCCTTTTTAGACTTTTAGACTTTTTGTCCTCAGATGTATCCTTCTCTGCTGCTTTTTTTTTGGGGGGGGTGCAGGTGGCATAGTTTCACCTTTTGCAGAGTTGAGTTTAGTTGACAACCTTGGAAACTCTTTTTGGGGTCCTCCTTGTTATCTTCTCCATCTTTTTTAGAGGGACTAGAATTCCCAACACAGGTGGTGCTAGTCAGTTGGTATTTATGTCTGCACCTGGGAGGGTGGGTATATCTAGATGAAAGATAGTTGAGTGGCTGCAACTCATGTTTTTCCCAAGTCCAATATTCTGTTTCTTATCATTCCCACAGCCTGAGTGAGAAGTATCCCCTGGATTATTTGGTGTGCTGTATTTTGTTTCAAAGTAGATAGGTAACTTTAAAGATAGTAAACTGGATTTGGAATCTGGAAGACATTGAATTTAAAATACAGCCTCAGTCACTTATTGCCTGTGAATCCCTAGACAAGTCATTTAACCTCTCTCAGCTTTGTTTTTCTCAACTGTAAAATGATTACAATGATAGCACCTCCAGAGAGTTGTTGTTAGGGCCCAATATGTAACATACATTGTAAATTTTAAAACACTATGTAAATACTCATTATTAGTCTAGTCTAGGCTTGAGAGTGTAGGTGGGTTATTCTGTCCTACCTGCTGGGTAATCCAGATGATTTGGAGAGGAGTGAGAGGAATTGAAAGGTAAATGCTGTTCCAGGACAGAACAAAAGAGTAATGAGAACTTGAACTACAATAACAGCCTCCTCTTCTCTCCTCCCCACATACAGTGCAAAGCATTGCACAATCAAGTACTTTTGTATAGAAAGAGTGACTGCTGTATAGAGTGACCAGAGGGAGCATTGGTTATACAGGCATGGAGTAGGCCCTTAATAAATGTTGATTGAATTCTGTTGAAGCGATTGTTTGTGGTAAAGAATCCACTGTACCCAGACCAACAAAGCACTATTTCTATGTGCTCCTTTGGAGATATGGAAATAGAAACATAAAAAAGGACCTTCTTTTTAAATGTGTTCTGTACAGGTGAGTTTGAAAAGACACCATACTGTGAAGAAATGTCAAGCTTTTCCAGCTGCTTGCTCAATTCCTCTCCTCTGTTCTCTCTGCCTACAGGAAGGTTGCTCATTATTTTGGTTTTAAAAGGCTCCCCCATTGTGCTCTAGGCTGCATGCCAAATTAAGAACAGAGACAGTTCTGGATTCTTAACAAAGGGCTACATAAAATAAAAGAGCTTCTAACTAATAATAAATGCCTTGCTAGGATCATCCATTTAGTGCTGGAAGAGACCATGGAGACTATATATTCCAACCTGCTAATTTTACAGATGAGGAAACTGAGGACCAAAGCAGTTCAATGACTTGCCCTTGGTGATAGAGGGTAGTAAGAGACAGCTAAGATTTGAGCCAACATCCTCTGACCCCTAATCCAGCATTATGGATTTAGGTTGATCATTCAACTACTTGTTACACATGTAACACATTATACATTCATAGTCTTCATCTTCTTTTGACTTTTCAAACAAATCTGTGAGGAGCTTGCAGTAAACATTACATCCATTTGACTTTTGAAGAAATTAGGTCACAGAAAGGTGAAGTGAATGAGCCAAGGTCACAGTGTCACAACCAATTGTCAGTGAAAACTTCAACATAAGAGTTGTATCTCTTCTTGGAAACAATAAAAGAAACTTGAGTTGAAGGGAGAGAAATTGTTTCCTTCCTCAGTATCTTAAGGTACCTGAGATCTCATGAAGCAAGTATTCCCTCCCTCAGTGAGAGCTAATCTTAGCCATGCCCTCTCATCCAATGCTATTCTTATCTATGAATATCCCCACCTTAAATCCTCCAAGGGACCCTACACAACATTGCAGATAAATTCTTCTAGATTTTTTGTATTTTATGAATACCAGTGGAACAATTAACTAGACAATTTCTTCTACTGTTGTCACTTGACTAGGGCACGTCCTTTTCAGATTACACATTTCCTCAGTGATATCTCTTATACCACTTCTTGGGGGTAGTTTATCATTATAAATATGCTAAATGCTACTTGCTACTCACAATGTCTCCCCATTGGCCCTTGAGTCAGAATTTTTATTGTTTGCAAATTGTGTTGTTCCAATATTTTCCAACATACATTATCACTGGGAGAACATTTGAGTTGAAAAAATGGGTCTTTGGAGCAGGCATTAGTTGGGAATCATAAATTACACACCTGCAATCCAGTGAAAATTTTTTTTCCTATTCAGTTTTTTCTTCAACTCTATGGTACCTGACAGATTAGATAGATAGATACATAGATAGATAGATACATAGATAGATGGATAGATAGATGATAGATATGTGTGCATGTATATGTCTATACACACATATAGATATATGAATTTAGTGGATTAGTCTACTATATCCAACCATAATCAGAATATTAGGCATTTTTCATCAATTTTTTTCTATATGGATTGTAAAGCCAATCTCTTTTTTAAATTTTTTATTTTATTTTATTTTTAGTTCTGAATTTTCTCTCCCTCACTTTCTCTTCTCACACCTATCGATGAGAAATAAAATCTATTATAAATATGTATAAAACAAAACAAATTCTTATATTACCTATGTTGGAAAGGAGAGAAAAGTAGAGGAAAGGGGAGGAGAGGAGAGGAGAGGAGAGGAGAGGAGAGGAGAGGAGAGGAGAGGAGAGGAGAGGAGAGGAGAGGAGAGGAGAGGAGAGGAGAGGAGAGGAGAGGAGAGGAGAGGAGAGGAGAGGAGAGGAGAGGAGAGGAGAGGAGAGGAGAGGAGAGGAGAGGAGAGGAGAGGAGAGGAGAGGAAAGGAAAGGAAAGGAAAGGAAAGGAAAGGAAAGGAAAGGAAAGGAAAGGAAAGGAAAGGAAAGGAAAGGAAAGGAAAGGAAAGGAAAGGAAAGGAAATATGCTTCAATCTTGTACTCTGAGTCCATCAGCTCTTTATCTAGAGGTGGATAGCATGTTTCATCATGAATTCTTTGGTATTGTGGTTGGTCATTGTGTTGATCAGAGTTCCTAAGTCTTTCAAAGTTGTTTATCCTTAAAATATTGCTGATATTATATAAATGGTTCTCCTGGTTCTGCCCACTTCACATCAGTTTCATACAAATCTTCCTAGGTTTTTCTGAAACCATCCCCTTCATCATTTCTTACACCACAAGTATTCCATCATCCTCACATACCATAACTTGTTCAACCATTCCCCAAATGATGCCTTCAGTTTCCAATTCTTTGCCAGTACAAAAAAGAGCTACTATAAATATGTTATATATATATTAGTCCTTTTTCCTCTTTCTTGAATTTCTCTAAGGTATAGACCTAGTTGCAGTATAGCTAGGTCAAAGAGTATGGACAGTTAAATAGCTTTTGAGGCATAGTACCAAATGACGTTCTAAAATGGCTGAACCAGTTCACAGCTCCACCAACACTGAATTAAAGTACCTGTTTGTCCACAACCCCTCAGCATTTGTTATTAATATAATTTCTTTTGAAATGCCATGTGTCTTACTGAAGAGGCCCTATAATGTTTTGAAGCATAATTCAATAGCATGGCATCATCCAGGACGAAAGGAAATAAGCATTTAAGTGCCTACTATGTGTTAGGCACTGTACTAAGTGCTTTATACACATTATTTCATTTGATCCTCAAAACAGTTCTGGGAGGAAGGTCATTATTCCAATTTTACAGTTGAGGAAACTGAGACAGATAAAAATTAAGTGACTTGCCCAGGGTTCCACAGCTAGCAAGTATCTGAGATCAAATTTGAACTCATCTTCCTGACTCCAGGCCCAGGACTCTATTCACTAAGCCATCCATAAATAAGAATACGTGAAAGACTTCATTATGTATAGAAAGAGAATTCCTCTTCCATTTAGACCTGATACAAGACATCCTTTATGACAATGATGAACATCTTTGGAAAGCATGCATCTTCCCTTTTAAGCTTCCTTGATAATCAATAATAAGTATAATCAAAGTATTTTTGAATAGTTACCTCTACTATGTATTCATCTCATGTAAAGGGAACCTTGGTGGTACAGTAGATAGAGTGCCAAGCCTGGAGTCAGGAAGACTCATCTTCCTGAGTTCTGATGTATTCTCAGACACTTACTAGCTGGGTGACCCTGGGCAAGTCATTTGGTTGACCCAATTTCCTCATCTGTAAATTAAGCCAGAGAAGGAAATGGCAAACCACTCCAAAAGTTGTTGTCCTTCATTCTCAAAAAGGACCAAAAAGTTGGAGTCAAGGTACAGTGTGTTTGACTGTGACTGATCTGACCAAGATGAGCTCAGAAGGCTCAACTACAGGATGGACACAGATAGTTCACATGAACATTTGGAGTGGAGATGTCTCTAAATTTGAGCATCTCATGTTTCTTTTGAGCTACTACAATTCAGCTTCACTCAGAACATGGTGCCTTCTTTGATGTAGGCATGCTACACTGTACGATTCCTTTCCAGTCACTCTCATGTCATACATTCAATTCCAATTTTGTTCTGAAGACCTTGAGAGTGTCACTTCTTCTGACCATTATGTGAACGTCTACCTTGTATGAGTTCTCTGTGAAATAGTCTTTTAGGCAAACATACCTTTGGCATTTGAAAAATGGGGCCAGCCCATCAGAGTTAGGCTCTCTGCAGAAGAATTTGAATGCTTGACAGTTTAGCTCAACAAAGGACCTTGTCTTGCCAGCTGAACTTCAGAATCTTTCTAAGACAATTCAAATGGAAGTGATTCTGTTTCCTGGCATTGGTATACTATTCAGGCTTTAGAGGTATATAGCAATGAGGTCAGCACAATGGCTCTGTGGACCTTCAGTTTGGTAGGCAGCCTAATACCTCTTCTCTCCCACACTTTCCTCCAGAGCCTCCCAAATACTGAGCTAGCTCTGGCAATAAGTACATCAAACCTCATCATCTATGTGGACATCCCTGGTAAGTATACTGCCAAGGTAAATTAACATCCACAGTATTCAAAATTTTTCCATTTGCTGCAACCAGTGGTTCTATATATGGATGGTGTGCTGCTAGCTGGTAGAGAACCTGTATTTTCTTGGTGTGGTTACATCAAAATAGGCAAAAGTAGCAGAGAATCAATACATATATACTTTGTTACATCTCAGCATCAGAGGCTGCATTGAGTGCATAATCATCTGATAACAAAAAAATCATGCAGCAACTCTCCCTTCACTTTAGTCTTGACTTGTGGTCTTTTCAAGTTTAAATAATCAACCATCAGTATGGTAGCTGACCTTGATACTGTTTTCATTCTCATTGAAGGCATCTGAGAGGCATTAAAAGCCAAGAAAATCCTAAATAGGGTTATGAAGAGTCAGACATGACTGAAATGGCTGACCAAAACAATTCTCAAAAATCTTATGTATTAAATTCTAGATTCTTCCAGATTACTGAGTTTCAACATGGGGTAGATTGTATTAGATGATTATTATACTTCAATTGGCTGGAATTCCCATACCAGCTATGCTGGGAATTTCTAAGATCACCAGAACTCAATTTGTACCATGGTAGCAAATCAGAAAAAGGAACATGTATTTTCATAGAATGACATTTTGTAAAAGCAATGGCATCAGTGGATTACATGAGATTTGGGTCCAATTCTTCATGACCCTATTTGGGGTTTTCTTGGCAAAGATACTGGAATAGTTTGCCATTTCCTTCTCTGGCTCATTTTACCGATGAGGAAACTGAAGCAAATAGGATTAAGTGACTTGCTCAGGGTCACACAGTAAGTGTCTGAGGTCAGATTTGAACTCAGGAAGATGAGTCTTCCTGACTCTAGGCTGTTGCTCTAACCACTGCACCACTTAGCTGCCCCTTCCATGAGAAAACCACCCACATTGTGTAGGGTCTTCAGAACCACCTTTGCATGAGGTTTGTTGATGCCTCCTCACTTTCTGCTTCACTCTTCACTCCAATTTGCCTTCACCTGGGCAGGGCTGTTTCCAGAGATAGACATGAGTTACCACATGGTAACACTCAAATTCTCTCAGGGTCCTAGGAGTAACCATATTGGAAGGAAACAAACAGTTATTAAGTGCCTACTATTTGCCAAGCACTATGCTAAGCACTTTACAAATATTACTTCATTTGATCCTCATGACAACTCTGGGAGGTAAAGTCTAATATTCTCCTCATTTTACAAACCTCTGTTTGCCTCAGTTTTCTCATCTGTAAAATATGGATAATAATAGTGCCTACCTCCGAGGTTTGTTGTGAGGATCAAAGAATATAATAATTTTGTAAAGCTTTTAGCACATTATCTGGCACATAGAAAGTGCTTTATAAATGTTGTTGTTGTTGTTGTTAAACAGAAGTAAAGTAACTTGCCCAAGGTCATGCAGCTGTTGTGAGGATGAATTTGAACTCAGATCTTCCTGACTTCAGGTCCAGGGCTCTATCCATAACTCTAGACTGTGAACTCCCACTGATGTGCTTTTTCTATTTATACAACTAGACATTCACAACAATACACTTTTAAATCTCAAACATAACCATTTACTTAGAAAAAAGGCAAAATAAATTATATCTTACATATCTGTGTTAGCATATGCAAAGTGCTTTGCAAATTTTAAAACACTATATAAATACTAGTTTTTATTATTATTAATGTATAAAATTAAGCACATAAATAATAAAAATTATATCACAATCTGCATATAAAACTTGACCATGTTCTCCCACCAATATGCTTAGTCTGTATGTGGAAGCATGAGTACATTCACAGGAATCTGTCAGAGAGGAAAACCCTTGTGTTTGGGGTAACTCCCAATTCTGAAATTCAGACTGGTGTAGTTAATCTTTTCAGGAACATCTGCACAACAAACCACAATTTTTTTTTGCTAACTTCTTGTCTGCGGGTCTTCACCACCCTCCAGCTAAATAAACCCTCTAGTATACTAGAATGTGAGTAGCAATTCCCTTTAAGCCAGAGTACTAAATTCTTCAGACTGGCTACCTCTGGGCTCCTTCACACAGATATTCTATCTTCTGAACAGAACAGAGCTCAAAGCAGCATGCAAAATTAGGGTTGACTGTTTAATCAATGCAAATAAATCAGGATACAAAGTAGCTGAAGTCTTTTCCCTTCAGCTTTTCTTTCTCAAAACATAGGTGGCAGCAGAGTCCAATAAACACCTCCTAAAAGCTTGATCTCTTGCCAAGCAACTGTTCCTGAAGCTCCTGGTCAATTGAAATCAATTCTCTCTCCTGCCAATAAAGAATCAGTTGGAACCTTCTGTCAGCTGACTGCTTCCAACTGCCAGAGCTCTGATGATGCAGCCCTCCTGTGGCTTCATTATTCTCCTCAGGTTTCTATATCAGGTTACTGTTCTTTCACTGGCTTAAATAAAACCCTCCTTATTCTCAGAAACTCACTTTTCATTTAAAAGTAACAATTCCCCAGATTTCCCCTGTAAAATTGATGATCCTTTTAAAATAATACTTCTATCTCCAAATATATGTAATTTCTCATTTTTTTTTAAATTTTACCTTCTGTACTAATTAAACCACTGGATGCAAATTGAGGTTGAGATACTAGTGAGACTGAGTTGAGATACTAGAAACCCCTGCAGATGGAAGTCTTTAACATTGTCCAACAAATCCATTACACTTTGTGTTCTTGAACCTGTATTTTTTGTACTTACCTCTGTCCATTTTCGATAAGAATAATTTCTCTGTTTCTTTAAAGCATCACACTGTTCACATGCAAATGACATATTATTGTATGTCATTCATATAGTGGCTTGAGTTTTTATATTTATGCTGCAGTATATTTTCTGACCAAAATTACTCAAATCCCATCTGAAAACTGTTTCTTTTTACAAATCTTACACATTTTTTAATAAAACAAAAATTTTCTTACTTCTTTTAAACATCAAAATGTTTTTCTATAACAGTGGCAATGGCTTAAATCTTTTAATGGTTGACATAACTCTTTTCCTTTATTTCCCTCATTTCCTTCCTTCATTTCCTTCTCTTCCATCTCTAAACAACTCTATATCAAATGGCACATTATCTTAAAGTGATAGTGTACTAGAAAAAGGATCATGTATTGTAATGGTAACATATTTCACCAGTAATCACAGAAATCCACAACTGGAAGAGATCTCAGTGGTCATGTAGCCCAACCTATACAGAAGAAAAAAAAAAGGAGCTCCCACTATAACTTACCTGACAAGCATTTATCCAATCTCTGCTTGATCTCAAGGAGAAGGAACCCACTCACTACCTCCTGAGGCAGCCCACTTGCCTTCTGGATTGATCTTATTGTTAGGAAGTTTTTCCTTACATAAAATCTAAGTTTGCCTCTTTGCAATTTCTACCCACTGCTTCTAGTTCTTCTCTCTGGGACCAAACAAAATAAGGCTAATCCCTCTTCTACATGATTACCCTTCAAATACTCGAACACATCCTTTCACATCCCCAAATGAGTGATCTCTTTTCTAGCTCCATACCTCCACTTCCTTCAGCCAATGTTCATATGGAATGAACCCAAGGCCCACACCATCCTGGTTGCCCTCTTCTGGATACTCTCCAGTTTATCGATGCCTTTCCTCAAACACAACACCAAAAACTCTGCATGGTGTTCTGGATATGGTTTGACCAAAGCAGAGTACAATGGAATTATCATCTCATTCCAAGAAGCTGTCTCTGTGAGTGCAACCTCAAATCATACTAGTTTTTTTGATAGCCATATCATAATGTTGACTCACTAAAATTGCAGTCTAAATAAACCCCTAGGGTTTTAAAAAAAAAAATAGTATTCAAGTGCTCCCTGTGTACATCACCTTCTGATTCTCTCTCTCTCTTTTTTGGTGAGGCAATTGGGGTTAAGTGACTTGCCCAAGGTCATACAGCTAGTAAGTGTTAAGTGTTTAAGGCCGGATCTGAACCCAGGTACTCCTGAATCCAGGGCCAGTGCTTTATCCACTGCACCATCTAGCTGCCCCCTGATTCTCTTTTGTAAGAAAGCATATATGATACATAAGCTTGAGGCTCCTGAGTACTACACAAGCCTTTTCTTTAAAACCGAGGCATATTTTTGAACAATTTTTCACCATCCTCCCTTGTATCTTTACATTTAAGTTGCTGAGTGTAAAAGCATATGCTGACTTGATTTGGAGAACTTTGGTTAAGTGTGTAATGTCTATAAAGTACTTTGCAAACCTCAAAGTGCTATTTAAATGTCAGCTACAAGGAGGAGAATTTCTCTAGCTCTTCATGCTGTGCAACAGAAGTTGGTACAAAATCAGCAAGTGTCTTCATGGCGGGGGAGTGAACAAATGTTTATTAAGGACCTATATTATGTGCCAGGCACTGTACTAAGCACTTTACAAATACTTCCGATTAAATGTGTCCTTTTTGTTTATTTTCATCAGTGAAACTACAAGATGATATGTCCAAGTGTCCTATGGTTTCCTTAGACATGAAAAAAATTTCTTCTGGCTTCCCTGGCTTCTTTTAAGTCCCAGCTAAATTCCCATCATTTACAGGAAGCCATTCTGGTCCCTCTTAATTCTAGTGCCTTCCTGTTGTTGATTATCTCCAATGTGTCCTGTATGTATATATCTTGTTTGGACATAGTTCTGTACATCTCCTGTTAGACTGTAAGTTTCCAGAGGGCAGGGACCACGTGGTGTTTTTTTTTTCCTTTCTTTGTATCTCCCAGAAATTAGCACATTGCTTGGTACATAATAGGTGCTTAATAAATGGTACTTGACTGACAATTTAGATGAGCTCCTTTAGTGGCTATCTAGAATGATTTACTCTGCCCGCTACTGTATGAAATTTCAATAATAGAAAGAACAAAATCTCAGTTCTAGTAGTAGTTTTAACACTAACTAGCCATTTGATCTTGGGCAAATCACTTAACTTCTCTGGACTTTTTCTTTATCTATGAAAAGGAGGCCATACATTCCCTACTTACTCCACTCAGTGAAAGAGTCAGATGAGCTAATGATGTGAGAGTGTTTCGATTGAAACACTATAGATGTGTAACATCTTACTCCAGCCTCAGGCACTTGTGTTGAGTCCCTGAAAGATAACCATATGATATATATTCACTATGTGGATATGGCATTATTAGTAGTAGTTGTAATTATGTGCCTGTAATTACAAATTTAAAGACTCTAAGTTGAATGTAAACTGGAATGATAGCTGAAAACTATTTTCACTTTTGAGCAGGGACACTGGCCATTCTGGACTTAGTTATGACCTGATTGTAAGCAAATAAGAATTAACTTTTTTAAAAACATCATTTGGCAGAAGTGGGAATCCAGGTATGGAATATTGAATATAATGTCATGATTTTTTTAATGCAGGTATTAGTTTAGCTGAATTTTTTCTCTTCATATATATATATATAGGGGCAATGGGGGTTAAGTGACTTGCCCAGGGTCACACAGCTAATAAGTGTCAAGTGTCTGAGGCTGGATTTGAACTCAGGTCCTCCTGAATCCAGGGCCAGTGCTTTATCCACTGCACCACCTAGCCACCCCCTATATATATTTTTAAAAGTTTTAGTTATAAGGGATGGCTCTATGAGAGGGGTAAAGGGGAAAGATACCAGGAGAAATCTATGTAATAATTAATAAAGGAAGAAAATGGATGAAAATTATATAATTAGATAATATAAATAGATATAAATAAATATAAATATATAATATAAATTACTGTCAATTGAACAGGGCTCAAGGCCATTTTCAGCTCTGGCATCAAGGAATATTTTGAAAGTAAGGGTTAGTTAGATACTGGAAATGGTGATTGAGATAAGTTCTGGGCTTACCTTCTCCAACAAATTCCCAACTGAGTGGACAGTTTTAAGCAAAATGGTAACACTGTTAACAAAACTCAAGATTTGGAGTTCTGAAATAGCATAGGGATTTAAATCCCATCTCTTGAATGTATTAACTATGTAAACCTAGACCAGTAACTTCACCCAGTTTCTGCATTTGTAAAATGAGATAGTTGGACCAGATGATTTCTAAAGGGCCCTCTAGATTTAACCATTTCCCCCCAGAAGGCAGGAATATAAGGGAGATGATCTCTCAAAATCTCTTCTGACCATCATAGCAGATTAGGGAAGTTAGACTAGATTGCCAGGAAACTAACCTTCAGTAACTGTTCCCCATTTCAGATCCATTTTATTGGATTAACCCTGGAGTGCTGGTTCTGATTGCTGTCCTGCCCATTCTCATCCTGCAAATCACCATTGGCCTTGGTTTTCTCTACATGCAGCACAGACTGAGAGGTATTGTAGTACACAATAGACCAAGAATGAGCAATGTAGGAGTCAGTAAGCTGAAAACAATACATATTTTACTCTGCAAAGGAATGGTCATTAGAACTTGGTTGGTCAAGTATTTCCTGTGTACCCCCTATATACAAAACTACTGAGCACCATACAGTGACACACAAGAAAAAGATATGGTTCCTGACCTTGGCAAAATTGTGAAGTAAGCAAAGTTTGCTTTTTCATAATCCCAGCCTTCAAATTCTGAAGTCTCTTCACCAGCTAAGTAGTGCCTTCCTCCCTACCTGACTCCTAATCTACTGCCTTCCCATTCTACCTTCTGCCTGTTAATATACCTTACTCATATTGGAATCTCCCACTGTGTTCTGCGCAAATATTTTTTTAATGGAGTCAAACTGAAGCTAAAAGGCAGGAGTGTGCTTATGAATATCTAACTATGAGCTCTCAAAAATTTATGATGGACCTGCTTTTAAGCTTAATTTGCATTATTTATATTTTCTCTACCACTTTCTTAAGTCTAGACAACCAAGAAAACAACAAATCAAGCCCCAATTTTTTGGTTTTGTCAATTTCAGAGGCGTAAATGCTCACACTGAAAATTTCACAATAGGCTTTCTCCAGTTTGAGCCAGCTCCAGTACAAAAATGTAGGTTTTCAGGCCTTAGTCAGAGGGAGAGGAAAGTGAAACAGTATGTTTTTGTGCCCCTGAAATCATGCTTCTACCTGGTCTGCTACCAGGTAGTCTGCTTCTACCTGTTCCCTGCCTTTGGGTCATTTGCAACCTGAAATAGTAGCTCACATTATACTCAGAAAGACATGAAACAACTGAAGATTTATAGGACCACATATTAATCAATACAAGTGCAAAATAATGCCTGAGCTCTGAGCATCAAGTGTCTGGGATTGGGGCCAAAGTGAAAGCCCAGTCAAAATGGATTTAGAGTCAATCCCAGGATTCATAAATCCAAGGTGTGAAGGAGAGGAGGAATAATATAGGTCAAATGAAGGGGGTTCCCAGATAGTAGAGGAAGAGCGTGAGCAAAAATACAGGAATATTGGGGAGAAGAAGGGGTCTTGGATTCAGTCATAGCAAAGCAGGAATCAACATATGTCTCTGTCTCTGTATTTTAGGCAAACTCCAAGCAGAGATTGGTAAGTTCTGTGCATCCCTATCTCAATGTAGTACCCTGGGTGAAGCTGGAAATCTCCCATCAGTCTCAGAAACGGTCAGTTTCAATCCCAGTGGGCAGGGGATGAAGGAGGTGGGGCTAGACTTTGATTTCTGCTGGTATAGATGCCCTGGTGAATGTTGAAATGGTTTTAGTCCCAGTCTCTCTGACCCACCTCCAAAGCCCTGAGTTTGCCAACACATTTTGGAGTAGTGGAAAGAGCACTTAATTTAGAGTAAAAAGACCTAAGTTCTTATTCCAGCTTTTCAACTTTGGAAAATCACTTAGCCTCTCTGGGCCTCAATTTCCCCATTTGCAAAATGAAAGAGTTGGATTAGATTATTGCTAAAGTTCCTTTTAGTTTTAAATTCTTTTAGCTTGGAAAATTCAATTTTTAAAAGACTCTCAATGATCTTACAAGAGATCTCATCCAGTTCCCTCCCTTTAGAGAAAGCATTATTTCCCTGTACTCTATCTCCAAAGAAGGGGATCCTCCCTCTCATTCTCTCCCTATTTACCTCCTCCCTCTCAAAACTGAATAATTCCAGGAACAATTGAAAGAAAACTGATTCCCTGAAAAGAGAGAGAAGCAGTCCAGGTCTAGTGTCCACCAAGCTTAAACTAATATCTTTTATTCCCTTTTGTGTTTCAGAGAATCTCCACCGAACTTTTGGTAAGTTCTCTCTGTCTCTGTCTCTCTCTGTCTCTCTCTCCACCACTCCCCCCATCCTTTCGTTAAAATTGTGTTTCACCAGTCATGCCTCATCTTCCTGTTTCAATTGCCAGAGAGAGATCGGGGCGGCTAGGTGGCGCAGTGGATAAAGCACCGGCCCTGGATTCAGGAGTACCTGAGTTCAAATCCGGCCTCAGACACTTAACACTTACTAGCTGTGTGACCCTGGGCAAGTCACTTAACCCCAATTGCCTCACTAAAAAAAATAATAATAAAATCAATTGCCAGAGAGAAAGGGCCCCTGGCACACAATAAATGCAAGGGGCTTGGGGATAGGAAATGGGAATAAAAACATAGTTATTTCCCTACACCATTTCATTCAAAAGGTATGTATATCATTTTGTACATCCAGCACTACATTGGCCACTGGGATGGGGGCAGGTGAGATATAAAGAAGGGATGTACATATGGCTACTCCACACCAATGATGTAGTATAAAATTCTGTAAATCAAAATAAACCAGCTCCCTATAACGTAGTAAAGACTGTAGAGTGGGATAAGAGAGAGATCCAAATGTAACAGGCTTAGTTAAGGAAGGCTTTTTGGAGGAGGAAAATCTTGAACCATAACAAGAAGTATGGGATTTTGGTCAGCAGAGAAACAATAGAGGGGAAGACCACATTAGGTGAACAAACTCAAGGCAGGTAGCAAGGCTTAAGGAAGGCTGGAGCAAAGGAACCATATTGAAGAAGACTCCCTAAGGTCACATTAAGAGTAAGTCATCCTGTGACGTGTTCATTACTGGGCTTGGAATCAGGAGACCTGGGTCTATAGCCTATCCTGGTTCTTTCACTTACTGACTATGACCATGGACAAATCATTCTATCCCTTTGGTCTCAGTTTCATCTCCCAAATCAATCAATCACTCAATAAACATTTATTAAACTCCTAATATGTGCCAAAGGAAGGGGTGTAAATGAGTGATGTCAAACTCAAACAGAGCTGACTTAGAAAACCAAAAATTAACATTATCTATGTTGTATTATATTTTTATTTATTTTGTTAAACATTGCCCAATTACATGCAAATTGGTTTGGGGGATTTTACAGATCCAAATGCTATTCATCCGCAGGGAGTTTGTTGTTAGTACAGTAGTTAGAATGCTAGGCCTGAAGTCAGGAAGACCCATCTACCTGAATTCAAATTTGCCTCTGATACCTCCTATCTGTATGACCCTGGGCAAGTCACTTAATCCTGTTTGCTTCATAAGTTTCCTCATCTGTCAAATGAGCTGGAGAAGGAAATGGCAAACCACTCTAGGATCTTTGCAAAGAAAACCCCAAATGGGGATGTGACTGAATAGCAACAACACTCAATTACATTTGAATCTGGTTTGGGGGAGTTTTGCAGGTCTCAATGCTGTTCATGAGCAGGGAATGTAGACCTTTTGTCTGGATTGATAGTTGCTAAGATCCTTTCTTATGCTAATATTCTATGATTCTGAATTCAGAGGATAGAAACAACCGGGGGCGGAGTAGATGAAAGAAAAATTGGAGGAAGCTGTACCTGAGCTAAACCTGGAAGGATGGGTAGGATTTTGATAAATAGGCAGGGGTTGGGGGAAGATTTACATTTGATATGGTTATTATGATCATGCTTAGAAGTAAGAGCTATCCAAATGTGGAATGGATTGCCAGAGAAGGTTTTGGTCCTGTCTCAGTTGAATCCCTCCATACAAAGTTTGGATAACTCCTTTTTTTGGTGGAGGGAGAGGAGTTAAGGTGGGGTTAACAGGGGACTGTTGTTTAGCTGGTAAAATGGCTTCCAAGGTCTCTTTCCTCACTGAAATTCTGTCATTCTGATCCTGTGATTCTATATTCAGATCCCCATTTCCTGAGAGTGCCCTGCTGGAAGATAACACTTTTTGTGATAGTGCCAGTTTTGGGACCCTTCATTGCCATGATCATCTGTTACAACTGGCTACACCGAAGATTGGCAGGTAGACTGTCAAAGTGGGGAACTCAGTGGCGATCAAAAATAGTCTCTTTAAAATGAGGTACAAGGGGCAGCTAGGTGGATAGAGCACCGGCCCTGGATTCAGGAGGACCTGAGTTCAAATCCAGCTTCAGACACTTTACACACTTACTAGCTGTGTGACCCTGGGCAAGTCACTTAACCCCAATGGCCTCACCAAAAAAAAATTTAAATTTAAATTTAAAAATGAGGTACAGAGGGAAACTGGGACTTGGGGCCAAGATTAAAGAATATTGGTTATACACATACATACACATACACACACACACACACACACACACACACACACACACACACACACACACACACACAGATTCCCTAAGGGTCCTGGGAGATACTTATCAAAATAAAAGGACAAACATTTCTAGCTTCTTAAGTGAAAAGATAGCAAGGTTTGATCTCTAACTATTCCAAAAAGAAAAAAGAGAGGGAGGCTTTTGGGGCAGTCAGCCCAGGCTAGGGATTACCTGGTCAGGAAATTTGACAATGACCTGTTTGTTTCTCTTTCTGTTTTAGGACAATTCCTCGAAGAGCTAAGTAAGTTCCATGTTTCCTCTCATCCATATGTCTCAATGGGTTTTAACTTTACATTTCCCCATCCACATCTTTCCTCCATTTTATTCTCCTGAAGCATGAGGTTCCCCAGGAAGTCCTAATATCCATAACAGGGATTTTCCTAGTATAGTCTTGCCAAATAGTGATTATTTGTTTAATAATAGATAACGTTTACATAATGCTTTAAGATTTACAAAGAATTTGGGCAGCTGTGGTGCAGTGGATAAAGCAACGGCCCTGGATTCAGGAGGACCTGAATTCAAATCCGGCCTTAGACACTTGACACTTACTAGCTATGTGACCCTGGGCAAGTAACTTAACCCTCATTGCCCCCCCCCCACCAAAAAAAAAAGATTTACAAAGAATTTAACAGATATTATCTCATTTGATCCTAACAATAATACTGTGAGGTAGGTGCTATTATTATCCCCATTTTCCAGATAAGGAAACTGAAGCTGAGAGAAATTAAGTAACTTGGCCAGGGTCACATGACTAGTAAGCATCTGATAAAGGACATGAACTCAGTTCATCTTCCTCATTCTGTGTCCAGTGTTCAATCTGCAGACACCTTTCTGATTTTTATATTAATTTATGGTGAATATTATACCCCTTGCCTTCATTTTAAATGACTCCTCCTCTAGCCCAGGAAGGATTGAGGAGTCTTTCACCTGTGAAGGCCTTTCTAGGGAAGGGGATGCCTCAGCCTCCCTTTCCCTTAATTCTATGCCTTAGGAAATTATTACTGTGGTCTCTTTTTGTATTAGTAGCAAATTTCATTCAATATAGGATCATTGGATCAAATATTTAGAGCTGGAAGAGACCTTAGAAACTATCTAGTCCAAATTTATCATTTTGTAGATGAGAAAACTGAGGCCCATAGAGGTTAAGTGACAACCAAAATCATGTAGATAGTAAGCATACTTCTCATTAGAGATGAGCAACAGCTGATTACCACCCTCTTCATGGTAATAATCCCTTGGAAAAACAATTGGTTGCTTTCTTTACCTACATGCTTTATGTACTACACACTTTACATACATAACTAGGTGTGTGTCTTTGTATAAGTCACATAACCTCAATGAACTTTTCCTTAAGTGCTATAGAAACCTAAGGTATTACTAGCTAAGGTCTCTTATAGATCTAAAATGCTAATTTTTCACTTCTGCACCATCCACAAATTACTAAATTTTTACAAATTTCCTGACTCAGGTCAAAAGGGAAGGAGGGAGCCAGAAGGACAAGGGAGTCCTAAAAACAATTAGCTGATTAGAAAAGAGATCCTATTCTAGGTTGGAGCAGTCCTCCCATAGGTAGGGAGATGGACACAACATGCAGAGTCCTCTCTGGTTCTGTGACCAATGCCACTGAAAAAGAGTCAGTCAACAATCATTCATTGTTTTTAATGTATTGCATTATTTATTTATTTACTCACTTATTTGTTTGTATGTATATTTATATAATTGCTATTTGATTTATTATAGCATTTATTTGATTTATAGCATTATTTATGTGAGGTACTGTGTTGAGCACTAGAAAGCCAAAGAAAGCAAATATATGGTCTCTGCCCTCAAGGAACTCACATTCTAATGAGGAGACGACACGCAAACGACTTTATAAATACAAGATATATACAGAAAAGATGGAATGTAATCTCAGGGAGAAGGGGCAGGGGTCATGATAGGAAAGACCTCTTGAGGAAGGCAACATTTGAGCTGAGAGAAGTCAGGAGGGAGAGGTAAGGAGGGAGAGAATTCCAGACATGGGGGACAGCCAGTGAAAAGGTAATGAGATGGAAAATAGAGTGTCATGCTTGAGGGGCAACAAGGCCAATGTTGTTGTATCATAGAGTATATGGAGGAGAATATAGAGAAGAATAGAAAGATAGGAAAGAGCCAGGTTGTGAAAGGTTTTAAAAGCCAAAGGATTTTATATTCGATCCTTGAGGTTAAGAAGCCACTGGAGTTTATTGAGTAAGTGAAGGGAATGGCAAGGAAATGACATGGTGAGGCCTGCACCTTAAGAAGATCATTTTGACATCTAAGTGGGGAATGGACTTCAGTGAGGAGAGACTTGGGACAGGGCATTAGGTGCTGAGGGCTTCACCAGGTTGGTGGTCACATAAGTGGAGAAAGAGACTTCTACAAAAGGTGTCATAAAAGTAGTAATGACAAGACTGAACAACATTTGACATGTGAATGCAAGTGAGGAATTGAGAATAATACCTAGGTTGTGAGCCTGGGTGACTGGGAAGATGGTGGTACCCCTCTATAATGATAGGGAGGTTAGGAAGAGGGGAGGATTTGAGGGGAGAGATAAATTCCTAATTTATACAATGCCCATGGGACATCCAGTGCAGGATGTCCAAAAGACTTTTTCTTCTTCTTTCAGAATACCCTTTTTGAGTGATGTTGGCCTTCCCTTGAAGCAACAGTGAAGAGGCTGACCACCTTGATTCTTCACTGGAGGGCAGGTCAATGGCTGGTCTACAAGAGACATGCGCTCTCCAGCACTCTTCTCCCTCAGGATTCCTCACCAACTTGCTGAGGAGAGAAGACATTCAACATGACACTTGCAGGGTCCTTTCTGGACCTTGGCCCAATACAGGAAGGATTCTTTCTTCTTTCTGTTCTCTGTTCTCCTAACTCCTCTTCTTTTGCTCTATCCATCTCTACTTTATTTCTTTCTGAAGTTTCCTTTTTCTTTCCATTTCTATCACTTCCTTTATTTTCTTTGCTCTTCCTTCATTTACCATCCCCCTTCTCTGTCCTCTTCTTGACCCTCCACACCAACTTGACTGCCATTTTACCACTCCATCTTTAACCCTCAGAGATGGATAGATACCATGATCCACTCTTTATTCCCCTGGAAGATACCAGCATCACAAGAGCAGAGATATCAACTCTGCTTCAAGGAGTGACCCAGGCCTCATCCCTAAGCAGAAATTCCTATGGGATCACATGCAAATTAGGGGCCCAATTAAATTTAAATGAACATTCATTTCTTTGTTCAAAGAACTAGGGCCTGTGTGTAATGGGGGAAAAGGGAAGTAACCTCGGAGACCTAGAAGGTGAGGCAGCTGCTGGGTCCTGAGGAGTACATATGGGAGAGTCTCAGATAAGAACTGGGAGATCATATAGATGGGAAGTCATCTCAAGAATCCTAGGCTTTAAGTAGCAGACAGTAGCAGATTAATGATAAATCAGGGTGCTTGGGGATTAAAAGTGGCTGAGTTCTGTTTCTCTTCTTTTCTATACCTCCTCTTTCCATATGTATCCTATCCTCTATCTAGTCTTCTTTCTCCCTGCCTCCTCATCTTTCATCCTTCTCCTTTATCAATCTCTTATTTATTTAAACACTATATTTATTGAATGACTACCACATGTAAAAGAACTGTGCTAGGTGCTGATTAATAATAATACCATCCCCTTTCACTCACCCTGTTCCTTCTTCCTTTGTGTGTCTGTTTCCCTTCCCCTCCTTCATCCAAACACTGTCCTTTATCACATCACAGAAGTCAAAGAAGATCCATGCTGATCAGACAGACATTCTCATAAAAAAAAAAAAAAAGTATCAATACCTTGGACAGAAAAGGCCACTTACTTATGAGTCTACTGCTTGCCTTTCCTTAGTCCCCTCCTATTTGCTTTTAACTGTATTCCCTTCACTTTTTCTCCACACATACACTTCATCCCATTTGTCCACAGACCATAGCAAGGAAACTGATATTCTCTCCGTGTATATCAAGGGAAAAGAACAAAAAAAAATTTAAGGCACTCATCCCAAGTTACCCATGGCAGAAACTGAGATATTCTTTCCCACCCACCTCAAGTCCTTATGATCCTTCTAATAGTTGATGAGGTCTTCCTTCTTGTCAAAGCAAAGACCCAGATGGGGCAGCAATATCTTTTTCTCTCAGCATGTCCTTTGGTGTTAAATAAGCTCTGAGAAGCTAAAGTCCCTGTTCTGGGAGTAGCAGTGGATTTGTCCCTTATTGCACCGCCCCCCCCTGTGACCACAGATATGAGCTCTGGCTAAAACTCTGTTAGGATAGTTGGGTGGAAGAAAAAGATCAATGGGCTAGAAGCTTAAGGGTACCAGGTGTGTGCCTCACCTAGTGATGTCTCTTTAGCTCTGACATGTCCTAGAAATCTTTACCACACTGAGAACAGTTGTGAGTATGGGTGCAGGAGTGAACCTGACAGGATGAATTCAGCCTTATCACACAGAAGATGGCAGGATTTTTTCTGAGATGTGTACATTCATGGCAATTGAGATCTGAGGCATACCAGGATGACATCTCACACTGGGAGCAGACATGGAGCCACTCATCTGAATGTGCCTTCCAGTGGCTATCAAAGTGCCAATGGCCACTGAAGCACTTGACACAGATGGAGAGGTGTAAGGGCTCTTCTGTGAGGGGAGGGAGGTGGGATTCTGGGCATGAGAGCCTACTGAATGGGAAGTGGTCTCTGGCTCTACCCTTCCCAAGAACAGAGTCAGCAGTCCCTCTCATCTTCCCATATCAGGGCATATATTTGAAATTCCAGATACTTACTTTTGGTTCCTATAGAGGAGTGAAAGGTAAGGATAATCATTACAAGATGCCATGTAATAACACTCCCAACATAAACTCTCCACTCTAGCCAAGCCAACCTGCTTCCCATGCCATAATTCATTATTCCTACTCCCATGCCTTGGGTATGTTATGCACTCTTAGGTCAGTGCCCAAGTCTATATTTTAAGCATAGTTCCAAACTCACTTTCAAGAGATCTCCCCATATTTTCAACCATCCCATCCATCCACCAATCAATAAGTATTTTCTTTGTCTTACAAAATCAGTTTGGCCATCTTTCATCTTGTACCTCTCAGCTACCGTGTGACAACTTTTCAGTTTTCACATGTTTCTTCCTTCCCCAAACAGGGATGTGTGATTTTTTAAGATTAAGAAATGTATGTCTTCTGCTTTCTATGAATCTCATCAAACACCTACTTTTTTTTTTAGTGCAACAAATACTGGATAACCAATATTGTTGAAACACAAGCTTTAGAAATCACCAGAGAGGCCTTCACCCAACTTATTCAAACCAGATGTTCTAGTAATCCTTTAGAAGCACAGAGATCCCACAGTGTCCCTTGACACTTAGTGCCAGGAATCCTTGCTCTTTATTGACACAGTATTCTTCCTGATGAGAGCTGCCTTTGGAGTAGAGAGACTTGGGAAAGGGGACTGACCACTGGATAGACCTTGACTCCCAAGTGAAAAAAAAAGATGAGCTGGAGACAAGAGCTGAGAAAGCAAGAAGACTCAGAAGCTGGAGAGAGAAATGTAATCATGGATTACAAACATAGTGCTGGGGCAGGACAGGGCCAACTTCTGAGAAAAAAGCTGAGAGGCTATCAGAGAGCCTTCACTAATCCTTTGCTGCAATTGCAAGAGGTAAAGCTGAAGCCCCAGGCATCCACAGCTTGGGGTGATGCATACCAGCCAAGGGCTGATCCAGTGACCTTCCACATCCTACCAAGGCCACTTTTCCTAGCTAGAAGAAAGTGCAAGCTCATTCATCTTATCTGTTACTTTAAATTTTGATTTCATTTACCTACTATAAAACTCTGTTGGCCAGCAGAAATGCTAAGAAAGAACATTTCTTATTCCAGGGAGATGTCAAGTTTGGTTTACACTCAGAAATTAGGAACTAATTTAGAACAAAATGGGAGAATATTATTGACCTGCTATAAGCCTGGCAAACAAATTCAGAATTCATATATGATTTTGCTGGCTGCTGTTTTTGCCAGTTTATAATCTAAAGGTACATGAACCTGAAACTCAAATGATGCAGGGAGATCTGGCCTCCTAACAGGCCAATACTGCTGTCTAAAATTAGCTCCCAAGCCCACAGGTTCAGTCCAACCCAAACTTTCCATCTCCCTAGAATAAGGAATGTTCTTTATCTAATCCTTTGTTTTAATGTCTTAAATAAACTACACATGGATTAGTATTTCTTCTGGCCATCCAGCATCTAAATGGAAAATAACAGATAAGGATTAAACCAGTTTTTACACTCACTGAAGTATGGATAAACAGCTTTACAAGGAGGTGGAAGAAGTCACCTGATGAGTTTCAGGTGGCTGGATCTCACCTCCCCTGAGCTACAAATTACTGGCACTGCCAGTCTTGACTACAGAGTGTACTGTGATCTCAGCGCAGGATTAATGTATACCTTCTGATAGGCCCTTCTGATTCATCTCTCAGCGAGTGCCCCTGAAATGCTCCAGCCCTGTGCCTCCTACCAGAAATCTCATTCACCTCCCAAGCCACTGTCTCCTTCCTGCTTGCTCCATTTTCAGGCCTCTGGCTTTTTACTCCTTCTATCCACATATCTTTTTTCCAAAAGTGAGTCAAGATTATTTTCTGTCCAGTAGTCAGGCTTCTCCCTCAAATCTCTCTGCTCTAAAAGCAGGTTACACTTAGGTCTGACCTGAGTTGTCCTTGCTGCTGAATGAACCTAGTTTTGCACTATGCTTGATGAACGACTTAATACTTCCTAAGTACAATAGTGGGCACAGGCAGGATATACCTAAACAGCTAAGTGGCACAGTGGATAGAGTGCTGAGCCTGGAGTCAGGAAGATATGAGTTCAAATCTTGCCTCAGATACTTATAACTGTGGGACTCTGAGCAATACCATCTTCTCCCTCAGTTTCTTCAATTACAAAATGGTAAATAACATACTTACTTCCCAGGGTTGTTGTGAGGATTGAATAACTTATTTGTAAAGCACTTAGCATCATGCTTGGCACATAGTAAGTACTATGTAAATGCTAGTTATTATTACTATTATTATCATTATATACACTTGGTGGGTTTTCCTGAATGACCCTTAAGATGTTGCTCAGGCAACAGCACCCTATACATGGCTCATGGGCCTGCTTTCTACAAGACTATAGAAAAGCAGGTTGTCAGTTTAATAATTAATCATTGAGGGAAAGCTCACTGGTCTTGGTTCAATAGAGGTCTCGGAGTATGATAAAAATGTGCTCCAAATTAAATAAAAGAAAAGAAAATCATCAATGATTATGAGTCTCCATTGTTACTTTTGAGATCTTTCCTTCTCATTCACAAACCTCGATGTTTACTCCTCCTCCTCCTCCTCCTCTTTCTTTTCTTCTTCTCTACCCCCTCCTCCTCTCTCCTCCTCCTCCTTCTTCTTTCATGGACAATCCACAATGTAGCCATGCACATTTAATTATTCAAAGAAAATGAACAAGACATTAAGAGTTATTCCAAGTTGCCCTCAGCCCTATTGAGGTCTATTGCCATTCCCACTTTCCCCAGGTGATTAGGATTAGGAAAAGGAGAAGGACTCTCTATTGTTGTTCAGTTGTTTTCAACTCTTTATGTCCAGTTCTTCATAAATACATTTGGAGTTTTCCTGGCGAAGATGGTAGAGTGGTTTGCCATTTCCTTCTTCAGCTCATTTTACAGATGAGGAAACTGAGGCTAAGTGACTTGCCAAGGGCACACAACTATTAAGTGTCTGAGGCCAGATTTGAACTCAGGAAGATTCCTGACTCCCGGGGCCTGTATTAACTAGGGGCATATAAGTATCATGGAAGGAGATTTTGTCTTCACAATAGTTGGAGAACATCCAGCTTCAGAGTTGGAAGACTTGGATTCCAAGCTCTGAGACTTTTTTTTTTTAACTGTGTGACCTCACATTTCAGATCTCTTAGGTTTCAGATTGCTCATCTAGAAAATGAGAATGTTAAAGGTATAGAATCTCTAAGATTCCTTCCAGCTCTAAATGCTAGGATCCAGATGATAAAAATAAGTCCTAAAAGGAGAAGCAAGAGAAAGTAGGGATAGTCAGACTGAAGAAAGACCCACAGAATATGTTAAAATTTAAAGGTGTTTACAAGGAAAATGCCAAGAAGTTGTTCTTGATTATCTATGAAAAACCAAGCAAGAAGAAATGGATTTAAGAGATGTTATTGTCATGGGAGGATTATGGGCCCCGGTCACCCCAACAATTCTCTGGGGGGTTCAAGGAACCTTTTCCTTGAAACCTCAGGGGTTTTCCCTTGAAATCAAGTAGGCCTCTCCTTGAACACAATCAAGGACACACACACCCACCTAACGGAGATAAGCGGCACAGATTGAACTGAGCATGCTCCAGGACCATCACCCCACATTCCAGTCCTCCTAAGCATCTGGATGAGGTAATCCAGGAGAAGACCACCTGGAACCGCCCATCAGCAGACTGCTTAGACCCATCAGGACAAAGTTGACACCCACCACCAGATCTCTCACGAGGGATTCTTCCTACCACAGCGCAACTCGGGAAGACCACCAGCCCCTCACCCAATAAGAGACTCTTACCCACCCCCCATCTAAACCCTATAAAATGGCACCCCACAAGTCAGTTGGGGGAAAGCGTTTTGTTCTGGCAAAACCTTCCTCCTGGCCGGTTTCTCTTGTACCCCAATAAACCTGTTCTCTTATTCCTGATTAGGTCTTGTGCGAGAGTGTAATTCTTTACAGAGGAATCCTAAGGACCCACGTGCTTTCTCCTATCGGTTTCCCCATATCATTATGATCGGACATGGGAAATATTGTTTTTTCACCATCTGAGGGATAAAACATTGGAACAAGTCTGTATCACACAGCCTCTTTTTGTTCTATCCAGACTATCATTTCTGGTTAAGGCTAGAATAGCATAGCAGTGGGAGGTAGGAAGAAAGACCGGCAGATGGAGTCCTGAGCCTGTACCATCCACACTAAACAAAAAGCTTTCCCATCCTTGGTTCTAGAAATTTGATTTCTGCTTATATTTTTTCTTGTCAGCTATTTTCTGGGGGGAATGACACCATAAGCCAATTTTCATATTTTGAGTCAATGTCAAACAGGCTAAAGTAGCATTCTTGCTTACATAAAGGTTACGATTTTTTTCTTTTCCTACACCCTTTAAATCATTGACACCTGGATCATTTTGTGGGCGACAGAGCAAAGGACAAAAGTAGAGGAAAGATATTCTAGCCATCCATGGAAACTGGGCATTTCGAAATCATAAAGAACTTCCTCTTGGGAGATTCAGTCATTTCACCAAAAGATGCCAGGTTCCCATATATCTACCACATAACAATCCTGTTGAACAAGGATTCTTAACTTGGAGTCCATGAACTAAAAATATACATATTTTAATAATAGTTAATGATAATGCATACTTAATAGTAATAATAATATAATTGGTTTTCTTTGGAATCCTATGTGTTTTATTCATTTAAAAACCCTGCTGAGAAGGGGTCCATAGGTCTCACCAGACTGCCTAACCGGTCCAAGGCACAGAAAAGGTTAAGAATTCCTCCTGCTTTAGATGAGAGACTCCCTCAATTCCTCCTGGGTAAACTGCCACCGCCTGAAATGTCAAGGGTTCTTAGAACAACAAGAGAAATCACTGCAGTATGTAGGAGGGTAATACAGAAAACAAAAATACCCTGTAGTCAAAGAAAAAGACAAATAGGAGAGGAGAAAAAGATAGGAAACATCCTTTAAGAAAGACTTTGTAAGAGACAAAATGAGGGTATAAAGACAAATAGACTAGGAGAGACAGGGGGAAAATGAATGAATCGTGGGAAGAGAAGAGTAACATAAAAGGAGGGAAAAGGTTCCCAAATGAGAAAGGCTTTTCAAGAGAGAATGAATGAAGAGAAAATAGACTGAGAGGGAGGCAGAAAGAGAAGCATGGGAAGAATGACATAAAAGGAGAGAAAAGGTCTCCCAAATCAAAAGATTACATTGTATAATCAGAGGAGGGATCCAAGGAGAAAAGGGCATACTGTGGTAAAGAGCAGAATAGGAAGAAACAAAAAAGAAAACCCCTCTTTCTTAAGGAACAATGATCAAATCAGCATTTCCCACGCTCCTGGCTCTATTCACAAACCCTATGACTTCGTTTCCCAAGGCTCCTTTCCCTGAGGACCACTCTCCTCCAATATGTGATGCAGCCCATATTAGACTTAAAAATTCTTTGAGAGCAGGGACTGTCTCATGTATCTATTTGTATGCACACTAACCTGTCATGGAGTTCTATACTAGGTGAATACTAAAATGTATGGGATCATCACCTTGCTCTGGGTATCTGATGAAAGAGAGGCTCAGGTGCTTGTAAGAATTTTAAGTTCAGCTGTGTAGGGGACACCTAAAGTGCTATACTTAGTCTTTCTTTAAATGTTTAAACAATTGTTTTTAAACCTCACTGTCACTTCCCAAGAACTATATTCCACCCCACCCCTGACTAGATGCCTCCCTTTACACCAGGGGTTGGTTCTTAACCTGCTTTGTGCCATACACTCCTTAGCAGTCTGGTATGTTTGTTGCTTACATTCATAACTGAAAAGATTGCCACATTTCAGTTAGAAGTTAGGGAAAATAAAGGTGCAATTTTTTTTCCTGTCCAAGCAAGTAACTTCCTGATCGGTGAAATAGAGGATCTGATGAGATTAGCTTGAAAAACCAGTTCATTTTGCTGGAATGTTTCTCTTCCTTCAAGGGCTGGTTTAGGTACAACATGTTCTGAGACACCTTCCCCACCACCTCCTTAAAGCAAATTGTTGCTGTTGTTGTCATTTTAGTCATGGCCCTTTTAGGGTCTTCTTGGCAAAGACACTTGAATGCTTTGCCATTTCCTTCTCCAGCTCATTTTATAGATGAGGGAATTGAGGCAAACAGGGTACAGTGACTTTCATTTTTCAAATAGTCATAATAGCAATTTGTTATTCTCTCTTAACCGTCATATTCTAACTTTAATGATGCTTGTGTACTTGTCCTCCACACAGCAGAATATAAACAAATTCCTTAACCATAGCTCTACTCCATTTCATTTTAGTGTTATATTACCAGGGTGTGGCTCATCAACATTTGTAAAAGGAAACTAAATTTAACAACTGGGCCACCCCTATAGTGGGAAGGTGCCTTGTATTACCCAAATGGCAAACAGCCCCCCTGGCTGGAGTGGCTATGATGAATTTGACATTCTTATCCCAGCACTGTGGTGGCCTACCTCTAGCTTCCCCCCTCCCATTGACCCTTCCATACAATCAACTCGAGGGATCTCTTACTGTAAGGGCCACCAAAAGCTTTCAGTCTCAAGGTCAAACTGACACGATTAAACTATAGAGGGGAATTGGGGAGGTGGGGGAAGCATGAGGTGAGAGAGAGTAAAAACAGCATAGTTGCCTGGCAACACTTGATTGCAAATAGCAAACCACTTAGGAAGGGCATAGCGAAGGTGGCCAGTGGTTACTATGACAACCCTTTTGATACTCTCCCATGTGATCTTGGATCTTTTAGAGAAGAGAGGTTGCCTAGGCAACCAGCTAGTTGGAATTCGTGATGATGACTTATACTTAATCTCCACAGTGTGTCTTGGTTTCAAGATGAAAAAAGTAATTAAGACTGGGAAGAAACTGAAGCCCAGAAGAGAGACTAAGACATAGACAAAAACAGATACAAAGGAACCCAAAAAAAGTCTAGATTAAATACAAATAAAGCTGGGTTCTAGCTTTGATATTTACTAGCTATATAACCCTGGATACACCACTTAAAATCAGTTTCCTCATCTATAAAATGGGATGCCGTGGGGAAAACACTATGCAAACCTACAAGCACTATATAAACATACACTATTATTATGCAACAAAATATGGAGACATATGGTGTAAGATAAGGTGTCAAAAAGTATTGGGGGGAGGGGGACACTTCACAGTACATCTCCTATTCTCTTTCTCCACTTGCTTGAGCCCAACTCAAAACAACAATGACTCACAGATATATTCACTTGTTTGCAAAGCGCTTTCCTCAACATTCTGTGAGGCAGATAGGACAAACTCTGTAAGGGACTGACCCATGTTTACACAGCCTTCAAAGTCCATCTCAAATTCCATCTGCTCAGTGAGACTTTTCCCCACTGACCATCTCACCTTCCCTTCTCTCTTCCTTCTAAATCCTATAGCATTTGTAATACATATATCATGTACTTGGAAGTTGGCATATTCTACTGTATATTTTTACTTCTCTATATATTTGTCTGGTCTCTCCAGCTAAAAATAGCATTTATGTGGTACCTATTACGTCAGCAGGTACTGTGTAAAGCACTTATAAATATCTCATTTGATCCTCACAACAACACTATGAGGTAGGTGCTGTTATTATCCCCATTTCACAGATGAGGAAACTGACAGATGAGATGAAGCCAAAGGAAGCAGATATAGAGGTGGAAAACCAGACAGTGCCACACTCAGAGTACCAAGCTTCTCTCTCTTTGTTCTGCTACTTATTCACCTCATGCAAGACACTTAACTCTAAGCCTGTTTGCTCATCTGTAACACTCCACTGTGACTTTGGCCTCTACTCCCAACAGAGCCATTTTCCCATAGAAGGGAATGTCTATTATTTTTCACTGTGGGAAGTGCAACAGGGAATGTTAAATATGAGGTTAAAACTGCTACAAAGATGATTATCTCTGATTCATGGTCCTAGAAGAAAAAATCTGTTTGGCAAATAATCATTTAAAATGCTCTCCGTTGCTCCGGAGTTAATTCAATTGTTAATCCCTTAAAGTCTGGGATTTGGGGGCAGCTTCAGAGAATAGGCAGAGCCACACATTTGGTGGCAGGTTTGAAACAGCTTTTCCAGGACAGGCATGTTTCCCATGATTCAGAGTCAAAGAACAGACCTATAATTGTGGGAACTTGGAAGAATAACTTGGCTGGTTTTAACAGGTCTTTTTCTGAGTGATTTCATCCCTATTCTTTCATTTCATCTTCAGAGTACACCCTAAGAAAGATGACAGGAATTAATTTCCCCATTTTATAGTTAGAGAAACTATGGCCCAGAGAAATGATAATCTGTATAAAGTTACAGAACAAGATAGGATTGCCCTGGGCTAAGGAGGCAGAAGTAACCCATACCTCACATAGAAAGAGAAAAATCTGTGTCCAGTCTATGCCTCCCATCTGCCCCTTAGGACAAACCATGAAAAAAGGAGGGCCTTTTATGAGCTTTCTCCCTAACTTCTTCAAAAGGAATGTTTTTCCTCTGGACTGCCAACATCTTAATTTTTTTTTAGGCAGGGCAATGAGGGTTAAGTGACTTGCCCAAGGTCACACAGCTAGTAAGTGTCAAGTGTCAGAGGCCACATTTGAACTCAGGTCCTCCTGAATCCAGGGCCAGTGCTTCATCCACTGCACCACCTAGCTGCCCCCTGAACTGCCAACATCTTGCCACAACTTGGGCTCTGATACTGAAAGAGGGGAGGAAGAGGCAGGATAGAAGGAAGGATTCCTGGACTCATTTTACTGAACTGAAGGGGGAAAGGTGAATAAAGTACCAAAAGAAGTAAAGATAATAAGTTAGCATTTATACATAGCACTTTAAGGTTTGCCATGCACTTTGTAAATATAGTCTCATTTTATATTTATACCAACCCTGGGAGGTAGGTGCAATTGTTATCCCCATTTTACAGATGAGGAAATCGAAGCAACCAAAAGTGATTTGCCCGGGGTTACATAGCCAATAAATGATTGAGGTCAGACTTGAATTCAGCTCTTCCTGACTCCATGTCTAATACTATCCATTGTACCACATAGCTGCCTAGATAAAGGAACTATCTGGGCCCCCTCCCATCAGGACTCAGAGTATTATCCCACAATGCTATGCTCATCAGCAGAAACCCCTACTCAAAATTCCTGTTCCCAAGGAGCATATGTACTAATAGAGGATGGTATGAGAGCTAGCAATCCCTCTCAATGAATCATATTGGTGCAAGGTTCTTATGGGACTGGAGCTGGTATAGAGAGGACAAAAGGCCTCCTGAAGGAGAAGCATTAAGCCTAGGCCAATTTTATTTCCTAAGATCTAGAAGAATGAAAGAGTGAGGCATTGTGTGGGGAAATAGCCCTATAGCCAACCCAATCTGTCCTTTTCCAAAAGACTCCACTATCCCCACTCTGGGAGGGAATGGAAGAAAAGACCTCCTGAGCTTCTGTGACACTATTATCCTTTAGTCTGGGCCCAATGTTGGCAGCCATCATGACCACTTTGCCTCCTCCTGCTGATGCATGATGGGTCCAGTACTTTGTTGGAAGCTCTTGCCAGTCACTACAGAGCATAGGGCTTTTCACCTGTGTGGATTTCCTGGGTAGCCAGGCCTGTTTTCTGACCAAAGCTCTTTCCAAAGGTTGCATAGGCATGGAGTTGTTCACTTGTGTGTTCACTGGTGGTTCACCAGAATTGAGTGTTAAATGAAGCCCTTACCACAGCAGCAGTTTCTCATCTGTCGGGTCTTATGGTGGCAGTTTGGAACAGAGCATTGGCCAAAGGTTTTGCTACACTTGTGGCATTTGCAGGATTCTTTACCTGTGTGTGTTCACTGGTGCCTAGGGTGGTATTCTGCTGAGTGACATCCTTTCCACCTTGGGGGCAGGTATAGGGCTATTCACCTATGTGAATGAATGCACTGATGGTGGACCAAGTCTGGTTAAAGTGTTTGCCACAGATAATATGCCAGTGGGGCTGCTCACCTGTGTGGGTTTCTGGTGCTGTGCCCAGCTTGAGCTATACCTGAAATGCTTACCACACTCACTACAGCTATTAGGCTTCTTCCCAGTGTGTGTCTGCTGGTATTTGATGAGGTTGGAGCTCCAGCTGAAACTCTTTGCCACAGTTACAGCAAATGTGAGACATCTCAGGCCCCTTGCTCCTTGATCTTTGGTAAGGCTGGAGTGGACAGTGTCAAGGGTGGCTGTGGTAGGGTCTGACCCCTATCACCTGCTTCTACAGATGCCCCTGTGTTGGTCTCATTTTTCATTTCAGTACCTGGAAAGAAGGACAGAAGTGATTTATCGCACTGGAGAAATCTGCTCCAGAAAAAAACCACTGAATTCCAGAATATTAGAGTTAGAAGACAACTTCCAAATGGGAAAACTGAGGACAAGAGAGAGCAGTGACTTGACCAAGGCCATGCAGGGAATAAATAAGTGTCAGAGCTACAAAGTTTCCAGACGCTTCATTCAGTTCTTGTCCCATTATACCATGATTTCTCTGAAGGCCCCAAATAAATTACACAAGGATAAAAAAAAATCAAGCTACAGGCTGAAGCAGGCAGTTAGGTAACCCAGTGGATAGAGTATTGGGCCTAGAGTTAGGAAGATTGATTTTCCTGAGTTCAAATATGACCTCAAACACTTACTGGCCTGAGTTTCCTCATCTGTAAAATGAGCTGGAGAAGGAAATTCAACCATTCCAGTATCTTTGCCAAAAAACCCCAAATGGGGTCATGAAGAGTCAGATGTGACTGAAATAACTCAATAAAAAAGAAGTCTGATAAATCCAGGACTTGGAGATGGAAATAGAGAAGAAGGAAGAAGTGAAGAGGAATCTTCACTCACATCAGTCCAGAAGCTAGCTGAGAACAGAGACCATTTCCTACAATGAAATGGGAGCTCCTCTCAGGAGCAAGAAAACATTTTTTCCTCATTAAAATCAGAAGGTCCTTGGGTGCAGTGACGTTCTAAAAGAGACATCACTGTGTTGGAGTCAAGGTACAGTGCATATGACTATGGGTGATCAGACCAAGATGAGCTCAGAAGGTTCTACCACAGGATGAGCACAGATAGTTCACATGAATATAAGGAGTGGAGATGTCTCTTGAGAGAAAAGACCCTATTTGGACTCTTCTCAGAGCCCTAAAGATAGTGAATGGGTTTAGTTTCAAGCCCCATAACTTTGTTGCCCGAGCTTCCCAGAAGGGGGCCACCTAGCACACAAGACTCTGAGGAGACAAGGCCCCTGAACCTTATGCCTAAGCAGGGTCTAGAACGGGGCCTGCACTTTGTGGGAGCTGAACTAAGCTGGGAGTTCACCTTGAGGCACCAGAGGTGATCTCCATGTGACCCCGATGTTCAAACCCCAACTTAAGTTTTGTTTCTTGACAAGTTATGTATGTTTATGTATGTTCAAACAGCACTGTTCTAGTGAGGAATGGGGACATTCTTGCCCAGAATAAGGTTAAGGCCTAGTATCACAATCTGATTGGTTGTTAACAGGGCAGTCTGATTGGTTGACTGGTACGATCTGATTGGTTGTTAACAGGGCAGTCTGATTGGTTGACTGGTACGATCTGATTGGTTGTTAACAGGGCAGTCTGATTGGTTGACTGATACAATCTGATTGGTCCTTACAGTTACCATATATGGGAGGTTGGTACTATATGCTGTGATTGGTTGTTTCTATAATGCTGTATGTAAATGAGAACTGTACTGTGATTGGTCAAGAGGGACTCTTAGTAACAGTACAGGACCTCACTTCAGTGCATTCTCTGGCACAGTCAGAAGAGTGCCCATCTTTGAAGATGAATAAAGACTCCTTCACCCACCCTCTGCTGCCTGCTTGGATTCTTTAAGCTGCTAACAACACTTGAGCTGTGCAACATTATTCGAGCTGTTAACTGTGTTTCTAACATCTCTAAATTTGTGCTTCTCACATTTCTTTTGAGCTACTACAATTCTGATTCACTCATGGAGCATAGCGCCTTCTTTGATGCAGGCATGCTATGCTGGGCAGTCCCTTGCCAGTCTCTCCCACGTCATGTAATCAATTCCAGAGTTCTTCAGAGAGACGTTGAGAGTGTCCTTGTATCATTTCTTCTGACCACTATGTGAACACCTGCTTCGCATGAGTTCCCTTTTAAGGCAAACTTCATTTGGCATTTGAACATGTGGTCAGCCTATCAGAGTTGCACTCTCTGTAGCAAAGTTTTAACCCTTGGTAGTTTAGCTCAAGAAAAGACCTCTTCACAAGGTTTAGGACAGTAGTCATTGCCCACATTTTACCACAAAATGAGATCCTCCCTAGGAAAAGAGTGGGATAGGAGTAATTCCCTCCATCACCCATCAGTAGTGTGATAAAATGGCAAGAAGGCATAGAACATATATTCAAATCCCAATTCCATTACTTGCTATCTATGCAAAATTAAGCATGTCCCTTTAGCTGTAGGGAAAAGGTGCTGGGCTAGATTCAATTCAAAGATCATTATTTATTTACCACCTACTATGCACCAGGCACTGTGCTATATGTTGAATACAAATAACCAAAAAGTCACAGACATTAGGCAACCCCTGCCAACTCAAAAAATAAAATAAAATATCAGAGTTCACACAGCTTATCACAGTCACAGTTAACTCTAAGAAATAAAATAAAAACAAAATAAAAATAGGGCCAATATTGGTCATAAGCAAAAAGCTTTCTTTATTCCATAGAGGAAGGAAACTAGACATATGTGCTGAGGCCTCTTCTAGTAGGAAGCTTGCTTTAGTGTGAGCAAATCTCAATACATATACTGGTGGCTCTGCAGTAAGCTGGAGCCCTGACAATGAAGGGTAACAGCAACAATGAGACAAGTTTGATTCACAGCAGGACTTCATGACTGGAGGAACACAGGTCCTGCAGGTGCAGCGACCACCTAGTGCTGGTACAAAAAAATCCTGGAATTTTGCTATGGCAGAGTTTATCCAGAGGGTGAGCACAAAGGACTCTTGTTATGCCAAGCTTGGGGCAAAGCTTGCTCGCTGGACCGTAGGTCTGGAAAACAGGGTGTGTCCTAATAGGTAAAAAAAAAAAAAGAGGGGTAAAAAGAGGTGGTCTTAGCATGGGGATCCTGACATTGGGGATGCAGTGGAAGAGTTCAAAAAGGAGAATGGAAGGAATACAGTTAATAATTAAAATTCTGAATGTGAATGGGATGACCTCACCAGTAAAAGGAAGCAGATAGAATGGATTAAAAAACAGAATACAACAATATGTTGTTTACATGAAACATACTTGAAGGAGAGGAACACATAGAGGAAGGTAAGGGTTGGAGCAGAATCTATTATGCTTCAGCTGATGTATGTTTCTGAGTTACAGTTTTCCATCCTATTCTGCTCACCCTCATACCACCAGCTTGTATGACACGCAGGACTGCGGGAATCTGTGAGTGTGTGGGAGTAAGAGGGTGTCATAATCAGAGTGTGTTTTGATGGCCCAGAAACTGGGACACTAGATCCCTCTGGCTTCAGTTGTCTCTGTATCTCTCTAGCTCGTTCTCTCCAAAGTCAGCAGTACCCCGAGAATATCTTGGGGGTGGGGGGAGGAACGGGCAAACCCCAATCCCTTCCCCACGTTTTCCACTCCATTACCCCAATACCCTTTTTCCCTCTTTCCTCCCCAACCTTCACCAAAATCACTGACGGCCTCCCCCTCCACGACCCACAGTTCAGCAGCTCCTCTTCACCAAGGAGTCCCAAAGGACAGCAGTGCATCCCCCTTTCCTGTAGGGCCAGAGAGGCTTCCCCAGAACTGCATGACCCTACACCTCCCGCCCCGACGTCGGAGCACCACCACTGATCAACTGCTCCCCTCGTTTCAGAAGCTCAGCCAATGCCCCACCCCCTTACCTACATCCCACCCCCGCCCCTGCCCCCTTTCCCCTCAGTTATTTTCACCGGACTAAAGAAAGCAAGACCACAGGCACCAGGAGGCGGGACGCCGGCCCAGTGCTAGCCTCGACAAACACCTTTGTGAGACAATGGAAAGGAGGCTCGGCCCCTACAGGGTGGCACCCGAAGCCAGTCCTAAAACAAGAAAGTGCTGGAATTAAATGGGGTCGGTCAAGGCCTTGCCTGAAGAAGGTCAGTTTACAGATTCAGGAATAATGAATGAGGAGAGGGCCTGAGTAGGCCGGAGTCAGTGAGGTCAGGGAGCCGAGGTTGTCGAGGGAAGGCGAGTGACAGGATGTGAAGGGTACTGCAGCTAAACTGGAGAGGAAGAACTGAGCTAAAGTGAGATGGGGTTGATCTTGGTAAGGTACTGAGAACTCATCAGCAGCTCTTGCATCTTAGACCTGGAACGTGTTTTAAGGTTTGTAAAATGCCTGGGATGTAGGTGCTATTATTATCCCCACTCCAAATCAGGCGGAGGTTAAGTGACTTGGCCGGGGTTGGATTTGAATCCAGGTCTTCCAAACTCCAGGTCCAGCACTCTATCCACTGCACCACCTAGCTGGTTGACGTGGACAAGTCACTTCAATTCTGCATCTGTAAATGGGAATATTTATGCTGCTTCAGAAAGCTGTTGTGATATATAAGTGCTCTGTAAATCTAATATGAAGGCAGAGAAATATGGAGAGAACTGCGTTATAGAGGAGTTATGTAAGAAGACTAGAGAGGTGGGATGCTAGATTGCCAAGGGTCTCGGGGACCTGAGAAGAAAGAGAATTGAGGCTGGAGTGATAAAAATAAATCTTTTCAGCTCTGGCCTACACTTGCTGTGGCTACTTACCACAGAAACCTCCAATTCTGAAACTTACATTCAGTTAGTTAAGTCCATTTGTGTAAATGTGCCTGCTTTTGTCGATTGCACCCTTACCCTATCCTTTTTATCATACTCCTAGAAGATAGTAATCACTTGTTACTATCACTTTCAAGAGGCCTAGAACTCTTGCTTTGCACCTAGAAGGCACCTAATAAGTGTTTCGAACTGAACTGAACCATCTCTTGTTTTAATATGCTTTGCATAATTTTTTCCCTTTTGGCTCCAAGTATGCAAAAATAGGTTGCTATAGCAACAAGCAAGACAGCTTTGAAACCAACATATTGGATTCATAATTTTTTTTAAAAGCAAGCTGCACATAATAGATTCATGACTTAATGTACAATCTATTTTGTTTTCTGTGTTTACAGAAATGTGTCTGGTGATGTTTATCAAATACAGGACCACCAAAAATTTAGATTTAAAACAAATGAGTAAAAACACAATAAAATGAAGAATGAGAAATATGTAGACTGTTTTGTTCTTTCTCTCCCTTCACAGAAATTCGCCATGCCTAACATTTGCAAAAAGAAAAACATGTCAAAGGATGTTTTTACAATTTCTTCTTCAGAGGTAGAAATGAAGCAGTAATGGTTTATCCACAAGGACAAGTTTAATCCATGCTGTACCTTTTGTCCAACCACCAATTTAGCCCAGCTTTCTTTCTAGGTTCCAGGGGACCATTTATGGGAGAATGTAGTAGTTACCTTTCATGATATAAATTATTTTACTTTATTATTAACGGGGCAGCTAGGTGGTGCAGTGAGTAAAGCACTGTCCCTGGATTCAGGAGGACCTGAGTTCAAATCCGGCCTTGGACACTTGACACTTACTAGCTGTGTGACCCTGGGCAAGTCACTTAACCCTCATTGCCCAGCAAAAAACAAACAAACAAACTTTATTATTAACCATAAACCATCAAGGTATCCATTGCTAACATCTACTCCTTTTCTCAGCTTGATCCCAAAGGTCTCTGATTTCTTCTTTCCTCTTTATTGTCCCCCTCAACCGTATTCTCCACATTCCAGGTGCTACGGGAATCATCTCTTCTCCAGATACTACCTACCAACCCTCTGATATCCACTGTTCTAGCCCATGCCTGCCACCTTATATAGTAACAGAATTTTAGACCTAGAAGTGAACTGAGAAATCATATCACCTCCTCCTTCCTAGTAGCTTCCTAGATTCTCCCTACCTGTCTGACAACCTGCCATCAAATCTCTAACTCATCTTTCCCTCTCAGTGCTCTTTGATAATTTGACAACTATAGATTTCTCTAAGTTCTTTCTCTAAGTGGCTGCTGCCTCTAATCACACCTGCCACCTCTGCCACATCCCACCCACCCTTCCTTGACCTCTGCCTCAGGTCAGATGATGTCTAGTCAGGAAAATGTAGTCTCATTTTAATTAAACTCCTTCAAGGAAGGAAACATAATTTTTTACTACATATTTTTCAGTTAACAAAAATCTATTTTTTCTCCCTTTCCACCTTTTTACCCATTGGAAAAAGAAAACCCTTATAACTAATATGTATGTCAAGCAAAACAAATTCCTACATTGGCCATGTCCAAAAAAAAAACCGGTTTCATTCTGCACTGAGTCGGAATTCTGCCCCCCGTCAGAATGTCAGCATGCTTCATTCATCATTGGCCCTCTGAAATCTTGGTTGGTCAATTGCATTGATTAGAGAGTTTTTTCAAAGTTATGTATCATTAAAATATTATTGTTCTTGCATAAATTGATCTTCTGGAGAAACCATATCTTATTTATTGTGATCTACCTTGGTTGACTAACAGTGCTCTCCACACATACTTACTACATATAAAGCAGGTACTCAATAAGGATTCTGAGAGTGAAAGAAGCCTGAGCCAAGATGAATTGGGATGGTATAAATCTGCTGTTGTAGATAAAGATAGTCTCTTTACAGTATCCTTGCGTACTCCTAATAAAGATAATCCAGGAAAAATATTAAACTTTAGAACAAACTGCATTATTCAAATGAACATGCAATTCAGCTTTCCTTCTGCAGCAGTGAATTGGCTACTGTAGTCTGACAAGTTAACTGTCTTATGTTTAAGAAGTACCCCACCTCCAATCTTCTCCTCACACCTTCACACACATCTTCAGGCACGCACTCGCATGCATGCAGCCTTGTCCCCACATAATGGATCCACTGTGATCTAGTGACAGTAGCTTCATTCCTGGTCCTCAAATGAGAAACTCCATCTTCCAACCCCATGCATCTTCACTGGCTGACTGTCCCCCATTACAGAAATGTTCTACCTCCTTATATTCCTGACTTCCTTCAAGCTTCAGCTAAAATCCCATTTTCTATAGGAAACCTTTCCTGACCTACCTTAATTCTAGTGCTTCACTCTGTTGATTATTTCCAATTTATCATGTATATAGTTTGTTTGTACATAATTGTTTGCATGTTGTCTCCACCATTAGACCTCAGGAATAAAGTTACAACATTATGTGTGTATCTAAAAATTATTCAGTGTTACCAAGACTATATAAGACCAGATTGACAGTATAATAAAACCTAAAAGTTAAAGTCATTATTATAACAATAAGCCCAGAAAAGTATTACACATTTACATTAAAAACATTAAAAAGTATAAAATGAGGGGGGGCAGCTAGGTGGTACAGTGGATAAAGCACCAACCCTGGATTCAGGAGGACCTGAGTTCAAATGTGGCCTCAAACACTTGACACTTACTAGCTGTGTGACCCTGGGCAAGTCACTTAACCCTCATTGCCCCACAAAAACAAAGTATAGAATGAAAGGACATTTTCTTAATATGAATAAAGATGATCATGGATTTATAATAGTTGGAAGATATCTTTGAAGTCATTTAGTTTGGTCTACTGATTTTACATATGAGGAAATGAAGGTCAAGAAGCATCTTATCTAATAAAACAAAATTATTCAAGGTACAGTGCTTGGCATATATAATAAACCCTTAATATAAAATACTTGTCAATTTGATTTTGCTGACATTGTTTCTAAAGCAAAACAATGGAAGCTTTCTAAGAGTCTGCCTACATTCACTAACATTATTTCCCATTGGGAGTTGATATAACTTGTAGACAGTGGAAGAACTGATCAAAAGAAGGGTGAGAATAATAGTAGCTCTGAGGCAGCTAGGTGGTACAGTGGATAAAGCACCGGCCCTAGATTCAGGAGGACATGAGTTTAAATCTGGCCTCAGACACTTGACACTTACCAGTTGTGTGACCCTTGGGCAAGTCACTTAACCCTCATTGCCCTGCCCAAAAAAAAGAAGAAGAATAACAGTAGCTAATATATATAGATAGATATAGATATAGTACTTTAAGGTTTACAAAGTGATTTACATTGATTATCTGCAATATAGAATATTGATAGAACACACCATTATAATAATGGATCCAAATACAAAATTAAAAAGGTCCTGCTGACCCACTAGGGATTTTTCTTTAAGAGATTTAAAGGTTATGCTTATTATTTTTAAAAAAATATTTTATTTCATAAAATATTTCCCAATTACACATAAAAAAGTCAATGTTCATTTTTTAAAATTTTGACTTCTAAATTCTCTTCCCCCCTCTTCTACCCCTTGAGAAGGCAAGCAATATGATATCTATTATCTATAAATCATGCAAAGAGCTCCTTACATCTATGAGTAAGTTGTAGCTTTCTTTCTCTACTTTATTTTTCCTTCATTTCCGTAGCAGTGATTTGCTTGCCCCATGGAAAAACTTTGGGATTTGGTAAGATGCCTTTCCTTTCTCTGTTTTTGTAAAAAGTTTGTGTAGCATAGGTATTTTTATTAAATCCTTCTGAATAAGGAATTTTCCCCCTTTGGAAATTCATTATGGCTTCTAATTTTTTTGCCTGACATTGGGCTATTTATGAGAAATTCTATTACTCTCATTTGTAAAAATATAACCTATTCTAAATGAACTAAATTACCATCTCCCAGTTAAAAACTATCTTTAAAATCCCAAATAAATACAAAATCAGAAAATACAAAAAAAAAAAAACAAAGGATATAAATGAAAACAAAAGGCCTAGTTTTTTAAATGACCAATAAAAACTGGTAATAAATTGATTATTTTAAGAGAGAAGAAAACCAAAATTACTAGTCATAGTCAAAAAGTATTTATTAAGCACCCACTATCACTGCCCCAGCACTGTACAGGCAATGGATATACGAGACAGTCCCTGCCTTTAAGGGTTACACTAGATACTATATTTGATAAATAACCATAGAACAGCTTTAATAATAACAATAGCAACCACAGAATAGCTTTCATAATAATAACAATAAAAATAAATAGGTTCATCTAAGAGGTTATGACCTTTGTCACAAAAATAATAGAATTTTAATAATGTTTCATTTTTTCTAAGTGACTCCTCAAAAGTGAAGGAATAGTCAAAAATGTTCTACGAACCCGTTTTTTAATTTTCCTCACATCTTTTTTTTCTGGTGATTCTTCTACAAGGACATCCACTTCAATCGGACTTGCATCTTGAGGTTGGAGAAGAGGATAAGCTGTGTTCCATCCGAATCTTTTATGGTTCTTTTTCTTTATACGCTTTTGAAATGGAGGAGGATGACTTGGGATTCTTACAGAAAGTCTTTCCTTGTTCCTTTCCTCATTAAATTCTCTACCTCGAATCATACGTTCTAGATGTTCTTTCATTTGCTGCCTCCGGTCCCACTCTCTTATTTGCTTTCTCATGGATGGGGTCTTCTGAACACCATCCTTTTTATTTTCAGGTACCAGGATTTGGGGGAAATATGTTTTGTTTGGGATTTGGGGGAATGATTTACATTTTGTATCTTTAATACATCTGGCCTGTTCTGCTCTGCGTATATGGCTTTCTATTTGTTTTAACTCTCTCTCTGATACTAAATAGTCCCATTCTTCAGCCTCTGAGTCTTTCTGGCTTTTTGGTGTTGTCACTGGCTCTATTCTGGGCTTCTTAAATTCATTCTGTTCTTCCATCATTTCCATTATTCTTGTGTAGTAGTAATTCTCTGCTTTAGCAAGTCGATAGTCAAAAGACATAGCCTTTTCTTTAGAGAGTACCTCATGTTCTTCTTTATGTCTTTGAGCTAACAGATTTCTTGCTGCTGGAGTATGTAGACCACCTAAACTCTGTCAAAATGAAGTGATTTTTTTTTTTCATTTTTCTACACTGTTGTACACAAGGGAAGACAGTGAAGACTCCATCAGAGAAAAAGTAGTACTGACTGGCTTTCTCTACATTTGGTAAAAATAGCAATTAGGATTAGTCTACTTGCACTGCCAAATGTATACATTTTGAAGCCCCATTGCCAAAAAATCAAGAAATATATATACCATGAATATTATTTTTGAGAGTGTTCTACCCAATATTTTGACCTAAGTTCAAATTCTACCTCTAACACTTAACTATCACTAACTGTGTGACCCTGGACAAATAACTAATTTGTCTCATCTATAAAATGAGGATAATAATATCACCTACTTCCCAGATGGTTGTGGCTCATGAGGACCAAATAAGATAATATTTATAAAGTGCTTTGCTTATAAATATTAATAATTTGTTTTACAACCTATAGAAATATCTGGGAAATTCTGCTAGCACAGAAACTTGCTAACTGAAGTTACATAGCTCTCTATGGCACAGTGCTATGCTAGTTAACTTACCACAATTTTTTTTTCTAGTGGGGACTGATGACCTAGGGCAATACGAGGGTCTTGGGTACTTTTTGCCCAGGATAATCTAGACAATGAAAAAAGACATAAGTATTAGAACCTAGGAAATTTATTTCTATCACTCAGATAATGAATAAATTCTATCACGAAGTTTGGCTACATCTGGGCCAAGAAATCTAATGTTCATAACCCTAAAGGGTATTTTTTAAGCAAGGTGTTTTCCCCCTACCCACTAATATATATGTGTGTGTTATGTATATGGATATGTGTGTATGCGTGTGTTGTGATAAAATAATGGGATTTAGCAGATACTCAAAGGCCCCCTGGAGATTAATCTAAACTGATTGAATTAAGTGAGAGTGATTGACTGCTGATTAGCCTGGTTCAAGTTAACTAGATTGTAAGCACACCTGGCTAGCCCTTAAGAAGGTATTTGAACTTAACTAGAGACCACCTTCAAGTCCAGTGAACCAATGGATTTGGATGATACTAACCAATCAGCTTGAAGCAGTGTGTAAGGACCTCCTATGCTCTGGACCTATAAAAAGCTTCCACACTTAGTCTGGGGAGTTCATGGTTGAAGCAGACTCATGGCAGAGGACTTGAGGAAGAACCAGACCAGGCTGGAACTCTAGGCTAGATAGGATTTTTCTTAACTTTCTGAATTCCACGTGAATAACTGATATGCTTTAATAAATGCTTAATGGCCAAAGACTGGTGCTAAAGCTTCTAATTTGAGGTAACCACACATTTAAATTTTAAACATCACAGAGTTTGGCAACCACAAACTCTCCTCAAACTGAGTGTGGAAGCTTTTTATAGGTCCAGAGCATAGGAGGTCCTTACACACTGCTTCAAGCTTATTGGTTAGTGTCATACAAATCCATTGGTTCACTGAACTTGAAGGTGGCCTTGAGTTAAGTTCAAATACCTTCTTAAGGGCTAGCCAGGTGTGCTTACAATCTAGTTAACTTGAACTAGGCTAATCAGCAGTCAGTCACTCTCACTTAATTCAATCAGTTTAGATTAATCTCCAGGTGGGGCCTTTGAATATCTGCTAAATTTCGTGCGCGCGCGCATGTGTGTGTGTGTGTGTGTGTGTGTGTGTGTGTGTGTGTGTGTGTGTGTGTGTGTGTGTGTGTGTGTTAGGGACTGACTTCCATGACTTCCTCACTTCCACACCTTTTAGACTCCATGGCTTCAAGACTTTTAAGTGCCACCTTCTGCAGGAGGACTTCCTTGGCCCCCTCACAATAATTAGGTAGATAGGTAAATAGGTACATAGGTAGATAGATAGATGGATAGATGGATGATAAACTATAGATAGATCTATAGATAGATATCTATAGATAAATATGTCTATATAACTATATAGTTAATTTATATAGCATATATACATATATAGTTATAGAGCTATATCTATAGATATATGTAGACAGATGATATCTATATAGTTATATATAATTTATTTATATAGCATATATATAATTAGTATTAGTGGGTAGGGGATACACACATAGATATTGAATACATATATATTCTATGTCTCTATATATGTATATGTATACGTGTATGTGTATGCATGTGTGTGTGAGTATATATATACACATACACACATAAAGAGAACATGATGGTTTTTCCCAATGTAGAGATATTGCTGCCATTTCTGAGGTGAAGAATATGGAAAAATTTACCCCCTGATTTCTTCTAAAATGGAACAATCCAAAATTATGCTTACTTCTCTTGAGGACTTAGCTTTACCCATTCTGAGTCTGGCACTGTAGAACTGGATAGGGAAGAGCCTGGCTTCTCTTCTGGTATTCTACTATCCCATATTTCCACACTATATCCAGCACTCTTAGATCTTCCCTTCTTTTCTGGTACATTTCTTATCTCTGGATATCTTAGCTCTTTCTCTTTCTGTAGCCTCTTAGCCTTTGCTCTCTGGGCCTCGATCTGCAGATACAACATCTTTGTACTCTGATTCTTCTTCTTTGTTCCAATCTGCTCTCTAAAGTTTTCATTACCAACCTCTCCATTTCCTAATCTTGCTCTCAATCATCATTCAAGAGAGTTACTCTCCAGAATTCCAGTCCCTAATACTCTGAATTATCAGCTGACATCCCTTAGGATGAGAAGTTGCTGTTGACACGGGTTTATTTATAGAGCAGGTTGATGGCAACACAAGGGAAGGTCACAAACATTGCTCTATGTCATCACTGGCCTAGTCTAAGGTTACATGAGGTTGCATGTTTAAGATTCAAATGATTTAGATAAAGCAAAATTGATATCCTGCTAGACATTTCTCCAGTAACACAGTCAGAAACCTAGCTCGAGTCCTCATCACTTCCCTGTTCTACTGCAATATACAGCCTTTTAATTGCACTCTATGCCTTAAGTCTCTCCCTACTCTAATCTATTCTTTTTTTTTTTTTTTAGTGAGGCAATTGGGGTTAAGTGACTTGCCGAGGGTCACACAGCTGGTAAGTGTTAAGTGTCTGAGGCCGGATTTGAACTCAGGTACTCCTGACTCCAGGGCTGGTGCTCTATCCACTGTGCCATCTAGCTGTCCCAACTCTAATCTATTCTTGACATAAAATGATTCCCTAAAGTGTAAGTTTCACAATGTCATCTGTCCTACCCCACCACACACACACACCCAATAAACACCAATAGTTTTCCATTATCTCTAGGCAAATATAAGCTCAATTTGGCATTTAAAGTCCTTCACAACCTGGCCTCTTCCTAGCTTTCCAGCTGTGATAAGATCAGTACCTATCAGCATTCTCCCCTCCTCTACAACATAGGTTAGGCTAGTTTTTCCTTAAAAGGCAACAAAATTGTCCCAAGAACTTGATGGGGTCAAGGACATTCAAGCTGTGCTTCTCTTGCAGTAGGCTTTGGCTATATTGATGTGGCTTCCTAGTCATCCACCTATGTACAGTCAGGGCCCTTCAATGGGTGTCCTAAAACCTATGACTATACAATCGCTACTACATTCTGCCTTGGCGACCACATGGAGATGAGGGAATACCTGATCTATGTAAGCTAAAATGCTGGAGTGTCCTTGTTGAATAACCTTTCTATGATATGGCTAAGTAAACATTTTGTTAAGTGATTTTCTAAGGATCTATGAGTGCTTCATTTCATTCCAACATAAGTTATGTCTGCCGCAATTTTCATACAATAATACTCCCCTCCACACACTCTACAATCTACATTCAAGTTCTAGCTCCTATCTCCTCACCTTTGTATTGACTGTCCTCCATGACCTTCTCACTTCCACACCTTAGACTCCCTAGCTTCAAGACTTACTTCAAGTGCTACCTTCTGCAGGAGGCCTTTCTTGGCACCCTCACAGTTGCTAGTATCTTCCCCCCAAAGGCTACCCTCTATTCTAAAAGTGCCTATTTAATATACATGTTGTCTCCCCCATTGGAATGTAAGTTCCTTGAGGCCACAGATCATTTTTTGCATGTTATTTGTAACCACCGGTTCTTAGCATATGCCTGGCATATTTAAGTATAGTTAATAAATGCTTACATTTGTTATATAAGCATTGTTGTTGCTGTTGCTTGGTCATTTTTCAGTTGTGTCTGACTCTGTGACCTCATCTGGGGTTTTCTTGGCAAAGACACTGGAGTGGTTTGCCATTTCCTTCTCCAGTTCATTTTACAGTAGAGAAAACTGAGGCAAACAGGGTTAGGTGACTTGCCCAGGGTCACACAGCTAGTGTCTGAGGTCAGATTTGAACTCAGGAAGATGGTTCTTCCTGATTCCAAGTCCAGGGTTCTATTTACTATACCACCTAGCTTCCCCCAAATAAGCATTTGGTACATATTATTACACTTACATGGGCAGCATCACTTGTGAAGATCCTTGTAGTTAGCTGAGAATGTAGTGAATTGTAACAATATGTGTGAGATTCCACTAAGAGTCAGACACAATTGAAAAACAACTAATCGACACAAATTATACTTACAAAAGCAAAGTATTAAATAAATGCTTGCTGATGAATCAATAGGTTTGGTAGTCAGAATGGATTCCACTAACACTACACATGACCTAACTGGAATCTCACAGATATTGTTATAACTCACTATATCCTTAGTTAAACCACAGGGATCTCTAAGAATGATGCTGCCCTTGTATACCTAAATCACCTATCCTTCCCAAATTTCTAATGAATAGAAACACCATATCTTCTCAGAGAAATCCTCATTCTTCCTTTGATTCTGGTATTTTCTCTATAAAAATGAAAGTCTGAGGTCAGGGTAAGAGGTGAAATTATGCTTAGCTCTGGGTTCTGATTTCCTCCTACTCTTTTTATATTGAGTAATCTAAGATAAATTCCCATCACTAAAGGGCTCCACTTTAAAGCTATAAAGCAAATAGTGATAGAGTTCATTGTAACCAATTTTCTTGGAACATTTCTACATTCTTCTGCATCCCAATCAAATACATCACTTCTTTGTATATCTGCAAATTTTAATTTGAACCAAAACCATCTGCCATGCATTCAGCAGATACTTTAATAAACACTCTATCATCTCATGACAATGACTTCTTCCAGCACTACACTGCTCCGACCTCCCAGAAACAGGATTTTATCTCCCCCTGCTTTGTCCAACCCTTCCAAGACTCCTATTTGGAAAGGTGCAAAGAGGTCATCTACTTCAACCTGTACCTGAACAGAAATTATCCATACCTGTCAAGGTATCCAGTCACTATTTAAAGTCTTCCATCTTATAGGAAGTATTTATAGGACTATTTATCCATGGCCTTCTATTTCTACAGAAAGCAAAACTAATTCCCAGGAAAGTTAAGGAACTTAACTTTATACTACTAAGTACAGAACAGTTCAGATATCATTATTACTTTGCCTGAAGAAGTAGCATAAACCTTCTGGCCCATAAAAATCAGTCCAGAGAAGGACATCAAGAAATCCACATCTTAGTGTACTCAAGAGTTTTTTGGGGAGAAGGTAGAGAATAAAGCCCAAATCGAGTCACAGATTCACTGCCCTAGAGCTGGGAACCTCTAGTCTAACCTCATTTTATAGTTGAGGAAACAGATCGAAGAAAGTTTTTGTTGTTGTTTAGAATTCTTCATGACCATATTTGGGATTTTCTTGGTAAAAATAATGGAGTGGTTTGCCATTTCTTTCTCCAGAAGAAAGTTATGACCTTCAGTCTATCAAAGGCCAGACTTAAACCCAGATCTTCTGATTCCAAAGACAAATGCTCTTTCCACTATACCATATATGGTTGACAAGGGACATAAATATAATGTTGTACCACCATATAGGGTAAGCATAGTATCTTCTTCAAGAAAGGTGCTACACTTGACAGCCAGTAAGTTTTTTAGGTTTGAATTTAAAACCAAATCTCCTTACTCCAAGTCCGCAGCCTTCCATTATATCATACTGCTCCTGTAGAGTAATCTTATCCAAAGCGAGGACTGGGGCCTCTTGGGGGACCAAGGAATGACGTCCTGAGTGACTGAGTCCTTGGGTGGAATGTTAAGTCACATCCAACCTGGCCAATTGAGGGGGTGGCCCAAAGTGGTTATAATTTCCCCCAACCTACCACTCGAAGCAGCTACTAAGGCAAAATTCCCCATCCCCCATATTATTTCCAGGCCCTACCAGATGACCCTCAACAGGTAGTGCTGCCAGTGGGTAACCCACTCCACCCCTCCGATCTACACTTTCTCAGTAGGGAAGAATAAGCTCAGGACAAGTAGGTAAGTCCATCTCTTTCAAGCCTCCCTCTGTCTGGGGAGGCACCACCGCCTTAGAATCTAGGTTCTCGACCTGTCTTGTTACTCAACCAAAACTGATCGCTTAAATCTGATTACTTCTCTCAGTACTCATTCTTTTTGATCTCTTCGTCTGTCTTTCTATCTTTTCTGTATCTGCCTGTCTGTGCCTCTCATGTAAAACTACTGACAATCTTCTGCTGGATACTTTCTCCCCTCTCTGAATGGTTCTGACACTACTGCCCACCCCTCCAACTAGGAAGGGAGAAGGGGCAAAAAAACCCTACAACGCCCAGCGTGCTCAGCTCCAGCACCAATATGGAAGACCCTGGGTCTCTTTACTGTTTACTGCACGCAACTGCAGCTGTAGACAAAGGCTTCGGGGTTTGTCCTTAAAGTCACAGTGCTGCAGCGACTTCGTGATGATTATATCTGGACAGCCTGGGACACCTGGAGTAGAGGAAAAAAGTCTGCAAAGGCCTAGAAAACAACTGTAGAGGAAGATCTTCTGACGTAAGGCGAGCTACGGCTGACGCTAAAATCTCGCGACGGGCCAGGATTCTGGAGAAGTTTACGTGTTTTCACTGTGACGCTACAGCCTCTCCTGAAGCCCCGCCCCTATGCTTTTGCATGCTCTAACTTCCTGACCCCTCTCGCTTCCACTCCGATCCTGGGTTTGCCGGTGCGTGTTTGTCTTTGGAGCCGAAATCGCGGGAAACAGAGTGAGAACTGTTGTCGGGGAAAGATGCGGGAGGGCTTTAGGAGGCAGAGTCACGGGCGGAGGGAGGCAGGGGATTCCCCGGCCCCGAGGTTCAGCGGGGAGAAGTGAATGCCCACATATTACTTTCTTCCTCCCAGCTCTTCGCCATGGACCCCCCTCCAGCCTCCACCAGCTTCCATTCGGACTCGGATTTCTGCCCAGAATGCGGCTCAATTTTACCTCTCCCTGGAACTCTGGACACAGTGACTTGCCCCAGGTGTAGCTTCTCCATAGACGTGCGGGGTAAGAACTCTCTTGAATAAGAGACATTGACGAGTTCGGATTCTCGGTGCAGGAAGGTTGGGGGGAGGGGGGTGCACCTCAGAGACAATCCGGTAACCAGAGGCAAGTCCTGAAGTTAATCATTAACAAGGGTGTGGGGCCCCAGGGACAGAGTTGGGGAAGGGGAGCGGTGCAGGATCCCACCTTGTGCCTGGGTAACGAGCATACCTCCCCCACTGCTTCCTTTACAGAGTTCGAGGGGAAGGTGGTGGAGACATCAGTCGTGTTCCACAAATTGGGAACAACAGCTTTAATGGTGTCAGAGGAAGACGGGCCCGAGTTCCAGGGGCCAGTGGTGAGTTGAGTGAGAGGCATTCCGTGTTAGATACATGGGTCCATGGGGGAGTTAGATCTTGAAGTCTTAACATATGAATCGAGGGACGGCTAGGTGGCGCAGTGGATAGAGCACCGGCCCTGGAGTCAGGAGGACCTGAGTTCAAATCCGGCCTTGGACACTTGACACTTACTAGCTGTGTGACCCTGGGCAAGTCACTTAACCCTAATTGCCTCACTAAAAAAGAAACAAAAAACAAACAAAACCATATGAATCGAGCCAGCAAATTCAACAAAGATTTATTCTTTTCTTTATACTGCAAGGCAAAGTAGATTGGTAAAGAAGGCTAATTCGTGCAAAATGCAACAAAAAAAATTTGAGGAGACAGAGACCAATTTCAGCCGAAGGGAAGTTTCATAGAGGAGTTGTACTTCCTAGGCTGGCAGGGATGGAAGGAACCTTAGGGATTATCCAGTCTGACTTCATTCAATCAAGAGAAAATTGTGGCCCAGGCAGATTGTAATTTGCCTAGAAACAAACAACTATTGAGTTGGGCAGTTTGGGATTTGATCCCAGATCCAAATTCAGTGGTTTTTCTACTGTTCCACATTAAATCTTAAAGGAGAGAAGAATTTCAGGTAGGTATAAATTAATAATACATTTTAGATATAGACAATAACCTGCAGTTAGGCATGAAGAAGGTACAAAAGAGCAAGACGAAATCAGGAAACAGCCAGTTAGTAGTCCATTTCGTCTGACTGTAGAGCACAAGCAAGGGAATAGTATAAGATAAGCTAAATTGGAGATAGCTAAGAAGTTGGTATTAAATCCTATAAATACTAAGGAAGGAACCCTTTGAAAGTTTTTGAGCAGGGAGCTAATGAGTTCCTCCTAATCCACTAATTTCTCAGATTGACAGGCGATGTTCCAACTGTGGACATGAGGGAATGGCATATCATACCCGGCAGATGCGCTCAGCTGATGAAGGACAGACTGTTTTCTATACCTGCACTAACTGCCGGTGAGCAAAGATTTCCTTCTTTCCTTCTCTTCTAACCTCTTCCTGGGGTGTTATAACATGAATCCCACACCTGGATCCAGTCAAAGCCCTAGCCCAGTGTGTCATGGCAGATTGTATTCTCTGCTTGGGATTCATAAAGACCTGAACTGAAATCTCTTGACTCTGATGCTTACTAGCTTTGTGGCCCTAGATATGTCATTTAACTTCTCTTGGCTTGAGATTCCTCATCTTAATATCTACTTCACAAGGTACTCTCAACACTTGAATGAGAAAACTGATTATAAATAAGCACATTCAACACTAGTCAAGTTTGATAATAGTCATCCTTTAACAAATGAGTTGAACAGTCTTTTCTGAAAAAATACATTAGATGGGAAAGATGTGTGACTTCTCTTGATCTTACCTAACAATCCATTCTCTTTAGTTTCCAAGAGAAAGAAGACTCTTGATCTCTATCTATCCTGTTGGACTTCAGCCCCTTCTATTTGAAAGGTAGGTCTCTAGTTAAATGCTGTGTCCCTAGAACTCCTTATCTGACACCTTAGACCGTATCTGTTACTATTTCACTACCCTAGCTTGTTTTTTCATCTTATATGTGATTAAAGGTATGTGTTTTCTGTAAACCTCTAGTATGTTTTTAGTTCAAATTTTTGTGGGCAAGATCCCAGGAAGGGGGGAGCAAGGTAGTGAAGGATGGTGGAGTCCTTGAGGTAATAATACTACTTAGTATTATTACTGTGTGCCATTGTAGGAGAAAGAGAAATGGACCCAGAGTCAGGAATGCCATGAGTTTGTATTCTGGCTTTGGCATTCACTAGCTGTGTGACCATGGACAAATTACTTAACCTTTCTAATTCTTGGTTTCCTCATCAGAGAAATGGGGATAACATATATACCACCTCACAATTATTGGGAGGATCAAATAAGTTGTAATGTGCATGCAACATAAATATCTTCAAAGGGATATTCATTCTCATCAATTTAGGTGCTGCAGTAGTGAAGATTGCAACCCATCCCTGCCCAGCCCATGTGATTCATTTGTATTTACTTTTATTAATCCTCTCATGGGGCCCTTTCTTGCATGCTCTTGGCTATTGTGTGGCTACTGGTGGAGCACACAGGCTGTTTGTTCATTGGTTGTCTATCTGTGTGATAACTAGTTTACTTCATTCTGGACATACTCTTTGATGTCATAACCACTTCTCCCACATAATTCTTCATTTATGGTGTGTTTCAGCATTCTTCCTCCACAGAGTCCTGCTGCGGTGGCTGATGATATAGAAGTGACCTGGGTTCTTGAAGGCTGCACAGTTGCACTTTGAATGATCCTCAGCTTCAAAGACTTATATGATTCTGTTCCTTACAACCATACTACATCACCGAAGACTTGAAAGTAAAAGGATGGGCCTTGTTTCTGAGAAAAACTTAGGGGTCCATTAAAAGGAACTATGCAATTTCCCAAAGTCAGTCCAGTTCTTCCTATTTTCTATTTTAAATTTAGCTCGTTATGCATTTTTAGGGTCCCTAGATGTGTGTGTGTATATATATATATATATATATGTATGTATGTATATACACAGAGATATAACAAGTTCTATGGGTTGTCTATCCAAAGGTATATCATAGCTTGGACAATAGGCATTCTTCACAAAGTTCCATTATGTTATACTTGATCATTGTACAGAGGTGACACCTGGGTTCTTAAAAACTATGAAGTGCAAGCTCTGGCAGGTTCTACTCTGCTGCAAAGGCTTCAAATACAATCCCAGAAACAGATGTCTGCTTTTCAAGGACTAACATAGTTCCAAAAACACAGAGGCTTATTCCTAATAGACTTACTTTTTGGCGATGAGTCACTTGACCACCAAAACCATATTAGCTATATGAAATGGCTCTCACTGTGACAGTGGCCCCTTCCTGCATTGTCAGAGTGGTAGAGTGACAGAACGGAGAGAAAGGAACTCAAAGAGTTCCTAGTGACCAACAAGTGAACATATTACTAGAAGAACTGTATCGGCCTTTACATTCATTTTAAGTTTAATCAGAAAACAAAATTAGAAGTATGGTACACTTGCTTTCTTGGGAAAAGTAAATAAAGAAATTAGCAGAATTAGTTTTATTCTGTGTTCGAAGGCAACGTGAAACACCTTTGGGACATTTGGTCATCTAGTGATGAGTACTCATTCATCTAAATTCACAAGCTTATTAAGTACTTCCTATGTGCCAGACACTGCTGAGCACTGAGGCTAGAAAAAGGCAAAAGACACTCCCCTCAAAGAGCTGATCTTCTAATGGAGGAAGTCAGCAAATGTATACAAACAAGCCTTATTTGGGATAAATAAGAAGTATAGAGGGAAGGCACTAGAATTAAGAGGAGTTGGTAAAGGCTTCCTGTAGAAGATGAGATTTTAGCTAAGACTTAAAAGTAGCCAGTAGATGGAAAAACAAACATTCCAGGAATGGGGGAGTCAATTCCTGGAGCCAAGAGATGGAACTGTCTTGTTCATGGAAGAGCAAGTGTCACCAGACCAAAGAATAAGAGTAAAGTGTAAGACTGTAAAGGTAGGAAGAGACTAGGCTATCAAGGGCTTTGAACACCAAGTAGAGTTTATCGAGTACTGGAGTGACATGGTTGGACCTACACTTAAGGTATGGCTTGGGGTAGGGAGAGAAGGCAGGTAGGCTATTGCAGTAGGCTAGATGTGAGGTGATGAGGACCTGCACTAGAGGGCTGGCAATGTCGGAAGAAAAACAAAGGGTATATTTGAGAGCTGTTGCAGTGGTGAAATTGACAGGCCTTGGTGGGTAAAAGTCCTAGGTTTTCAGCTTTTGAGATCAGGAGGATATTTCCCACTAAAGTGATAAGGAAAGTAAGCAGGGGTTAGGGTTTAGATAATGAGTTCTGTTTTGTACATGTCAAATGTAAGATGTCTACTAGATACCCAGTTTGAGATGTCTGAAAGGCAGTTGATGATTAGAGGTCGGCAAAAAGGTTTGAACAGGATATAGGTAGATTTAGGTGAATGAAACCTTGAAGCTAGAGGTAAAGGTGAAGAGAGGGGAGCATCATTTATGGTAATTCTATCAATAAAAGTGGCAGCTGGATGGCGCAGTAGATGCTGACCTGGAGTTGGGAAGACAAGTCTGAATCTGGCCTCAAAAAATAGCTGTGTGACCCTGGGCAAGTCACTTAACCCTATTTGCCTCAGTTTCTTCATCCGTAAAATGAGCTGGAAAAGGAAATGGCAAAGCATTTCTTTGCCAAGAAAACCCCAAATGGGGTCACAAGGAGTTGGACATGACTGATCAATAGCAACATCAACAAAAATAGGAAAGAAGTTTAAAAGGAAGGAGTTCTGTTTTAGACATGCTGAGGCTAAATTTATGAGACAAAACTGGATCTCATGTAAAAGATAAGACCTAGGGGCAGCTAGGTGGCACAGTGGATAGAGCAGCCCTGGAGTCAGGAGGACTGAGTTCAAATCCAGCCTCAGACACTTAACACTTACTAGCTGTGTGACCCTGGGCAAGTCACTTAACCCCAATTGCCTCACCAAAAAAAAAAAAAAAAGATAAGGCCTAGGAGGCAGCTAGTTGGAGCAGTGGATAAAGCACTGGCCTTTGGTTCAGGAGGACCAGAGTTCGAATCTGGTCTCAGACACTTGACACAACTAGCTGTGTGACCCTGGGCAAGTCACTTAACCCTCATTGCCCCAGAAAGAAAAAAAAAAAGATAAGGCCTAAGTATTTTCATTTTTAAATCATCTGCATAGATGGCTTAAACCCCATAGATCATTAAACCCATGGAAGTTGATGAAATCAAGGCAGTTCTAGGTTACATCCACACATAAAAGGTTTAAAATGAATTAACCCATTTAAGGAAACTGAGAAGGAAAGTTCAGACTAGAAGAGAACTATAAAAGTAGTGTCATGAAAATCCAAAGAGTGCCCAGGAATATTTGGGGGGGGGGGGTATCAGTATCATGCTTCAACAAAGCCAATAAAAAGATGACTGAGAAAAAGTTCCTGAATTTAAAGATTAAGAAATCATTAGTAGGGGGCAGCTAGGTGGTGCAGTGGATAGAGCACAGGTGCTGGAGTCAGGACGACCTGAGTTCAATTCCAGCCTCAGACACTTAACACTAGCTGTGTGACCCTGGGCAAGTCACTTAACTCCAATTGCCTCACAAAAAAAAAGAAAAAAGCGAACTCAAGAAATCATTAGTAGGGGCAGCTAGGTAGAGCACCAGCCCTGGAGTCAGGAGTACCTGAGTTCAAATGCGGCCTCAGACACTTAACACCTACTAGCTGTGTGACCCTGGGCAAGTCACTTAACCCCAATTGCCTCGCTAAAAACAAACAAAAGAAATCATTAGTAACCTTTAGGAGAAGCAGTTTAAATTGATTGATGAATTTAGAAACTGAATTGCAAAGGATTAAATGGTTGCAATGGGGAAAATGTAGATCGATTTCCTTTCTGAGAGTTTGGAGTAAAAAGGAATACATATACATATAGTGTCCCAAAAGTCTTAGTGCAATTTAAAGGTATTGCATATTAAATTTTATTAGCTTAAAAGTGCACTCACTTTTGGAACACCCTGTATACATAATTGATAAGCTTGAGGGAATAGCAAATCTGGGCAAATCAGGGAAGGAGCTGGTACATAAAGACTGAAAATTAGAAAGGGGACAATTGATGGGGAAAACTTGAAGAGATGGCAAGAGGTGAGATAGATCAAGGGCACAAGTTGAAGGAGTTAGCCTTGATGAGGAGGACCACCTTTTTCCTCTGATACCAGAATAAAGGAGTGCCGAAGGAGGAAAGGAGGAACCAAAATAATGAGATACGAGGTGAAGAACTTGGAGAAAAAAAAATTTGACACAATGAATGTTTGGGACAAACTGCTTCAGTTTATCCAAATAACTCGAGGAGGCCACCAAGTCAAGCAGAGACAGATTTATTACATCCTCATGAGGACGGGCAAAACCCAATTACACATTGAAGTCTTGCAAAGATATGCCCAATCCTCTAGGTTTTTATAGTAATCTTGAAAAGGACTGTCCCCATGTACACCTAGGGTGGATGAGCTCACAATCTAACATCCAATCCTGTCTCATCCAAGGTGTGTACCCAGCTCATGATCCATGTATGGAGACTTGTCCAAGAACAAAGGGGAAAAGGGGAAGAGGTACAAGTCTGAGGAATGTCAAAGAAAGAGGGAGGCAGAAATCACTCCCTTATCTGACTGCAATTTATCATTACAAGGACTGGGATTCTGACATGTGAGAGGGGAGTTTTTTTATTACAGGCCATAAACTAAGGTGTAGCTGGCATGTGGGAACTAAGCAAAAGTAAAGTAAATAGTGCTAATTGGTAGAACTGTGACAAGTAATAAAACTTACTGGCAGACTGGATATCTCCCAGACCCCATCCCCAAAGTTTACAGAACTGTCCCAAGTCCATTATCTCAACAATAAAACTTAAAGGAGACAGTGAGAATTTGACAAGCAATTAACTTTTAGGTGAAGCAAGAGGCCAGCTATTGGGGGGGGGGGGTGCGGGGTTAGGTATCCTTCATACTCCATCCTCAGAGTTTAATCCGACTCAAATCCATAATTGTCCCACACATGAATGTCAATTTAACAGTAAAGCACAGGGGCAGCTAGGTGGCTCAGTGGATAGAGCATGGGCCCTGGACTCAGGAGGATCTGAGTTCAAATTGTTCCTCAGACACTTAACACCTACTAGCTTCTTGACCCTGAGCAAGTCACTTGACCCCAATTGCCTCACTAAAAAAACAAAACAAAACAGTAAAGCACAGTTAAAGTACTTTGCTGAGAGAGGAGAGGAGTGTTATTGCACTCTTAATGAAAGAATGAAATAGTCCATGTGGGGAATATAATAGAGGGAATCTATTAGGGAAAAGTAAGGTATTTGCAGTTCAGCAATGAGAACCCACTCAGTTGAAATAACAGATATGGAATGTGACATCCTTTGTTGGCTTTCAACAACAGTCAAGTAGGAAAGACAGTGTAGGTAACTCGAGACTGAAGATTGAAAAGGTATGAGCAGTGTATAGGAGACACTACAGTGTCACCATTTCAAAGGGAGGAGAGTGCTGCCAGAGTAGAAGTAATGACCATGAAAAAAGCTTTAAAAAATTACTAGGAAAATAATTGCAGATTTTTTTTTATTACCAGTATTTGTTGCCGGGATGAAGATACTTTGAGATTGACTATGTCAACCATTGTAATCATTGGTGATTTTTTAAAGGACTTTAGGCATTTCAACGAGTTTTGGGGGACATATTAACTACATCCATTCTCAAACTGCATGATCTAGGATGGGAGGTAGGACCAATTTACTGGTCAAGAATCAGCATCTTAGAGAAGTGGCGCGCTCCAGAACGTAGTTGACAGAGCCTGGACAAATACCCAAGTTTCTGGCTCTTAATCGACCATCACACTCTCACCAATTTCCTCCTGCCTCGATTCCGATAATTGGATGAGGAAGGGTTTGATTTGATGGGAGTACCTAAGACTTCTCAGTACCTCAAGTGCAGAGAGACCCTTTCTCTTGCCAGCTGCACGTCAGGTTAGAGAGCAGCTAGCGCATGTGCAAAGCCACATTCCTCCACACCATGCTAGTTTCTCTGTTACGCTTGCGCAACAGTCCTTACAGTAGTTAGTTGCGCAGCCTCCTGCGCTCAGCGGCCGTACCCAAGCGTTCCTAGGCGCTGGACCAAGTGGCCTTGGCTCACTCGCCGATTACAGAGGAAGTAGTTCTGAGGCGCCTGCGCCTTTAGCCGTTTACGATTGGTGGTAGGACAAGCCGGGTGTGGAGAAACGTCATACCCGGAAGCCAAGTGCCGGAAGTGGGGGTGGGCTGCTTGTCCTCGGGGGGCGGGGAAGTCGAGACCAAAGAGGAGCAACAACAACTCGACCCTGACTCTTACTTCCCTCGACACCGGAGACATATACTCACCCAGAGAGCCAGGGAAAGGAAGATAACGCCTCCCCCGACGTCCCTTTCCCACCCTCAGCCCCCGCCATGGCCGAGGCCACGGCTGGGCTGAGCGAGACCGTCACCGAGACATCGGTTACCGTGACAACCGAACCCGTGAGGAGGACAGGGGTGTGGAGAACATAGCGTAGACAGGGAGAGCATGACGGAGGAGAGGGGGAGGGAAAGGATGCGAGGAGGGAGGGGGAAGGAAAGGATGCCGGAAGGGAAAGGATGGAGAAAGGCTGTGCTCGAGTTCGGGAGGCCTCAGGGGAAGGGTCAGCAGCGGTGGGGAGCAGATTTGGGAGGAATACGTCATGGAGTTTCAGGGGATGGGAAAAGTACTGGATGGGGTGTCAGGATCGGGAGATGAGGTGTTTGGCAATTTAGGAGATTAATGGAAAAGAATGCCTTGAGGCTAGAGGTTGGTGAGATTGGATTTAGGATGAGATATAGTGAATGCTAGACTAGAGAAGGAAATTAAGAGAATAGGATGGTCAAGACCGGGTTTAAGGGTAAGAGAAAAGAGCTTTCAGCCATATCCCCTCCCTCACCCAGCATCCACTCATTGATTTAGGTGGAAACATAAAGGTAGAGAGATGGAAAGAAAGGGGGTTGGAAGGAGATAAGGGTGATGGAGAGATTATCCATGAGAAATCAAGTAGGATTCTGTAGAAAACTTTAAATGTCATTGGAGTCTAGAAACATTACTTTCAATATTAATAATAATTATTAGAATGTATGATTAGACTGAGGGGACAGGGAACATGTGGAGGGGAATACTTGTTTCCTCTTCGTTGATTAGGTAATTCTCCAAATTCCAGAGATTATCCCCGAAGAAACATTTTCCTATTAGACCCAGAGTGTACTCTTATCCCCTAGCCCTCTAGAATATATAGTACAGTGTTTATGCTGTGAACTGCATTATGGTGGGGCAAGGAGAAACTGACTAGAAACCCCCAAAAGAGAGTGATAAGAATCTCAAGAAGTAATAGACTAACTGGGAAAAATTCATCACTCTACCTTAACCTCTTTGTCCCTGTCTTCCCACCCCCCAGGAAAACCGTAGCCTAACTATTAAACTTCGGAAACGAAAGCCAGACAAGAAGGTGGAATGGTCGAGTGATACTGTGGACAACGAACATTTAGGACGCCGTTCATCAAAATGTGAGTAACCACCTCCCTACATGATGTTTACAACTTCTAACTTGCCCCCAAAGCACTCATACCCTCTAAATGTGAGACCCAAATCCCTCTCCCCCAGTCTTACATATGTCAGATCCTGCTAGTGTTCAGTGATGTTCAGGGCACAGTGAATGCCTAGGTCCTTCGATGAGATGGAGGAGAGAAAGGATTGGGGCATAGTGTGTTTCCACTCTGGGAGGGTGGGTAGTAGAAGAAACCTAAATGCTCTGAGAGGAGAGCCAGAAGATAAGTGTCTAGACGCCTGGATTTTAGGAGAGAAATGAGAACTTCAAAGAATGGTATTCTGCAAGGGTACAGGAGGTTGCTAGTAGAAGTGGGTCCTTCCACTCAGTTCCTGAGAGTACAGTGTCTTCTGTCACCTCTGTTCTCCCACTGGTCTGCAAAGGTCAACCAATTCTACCTCTTCATGGAGATTTAATTTATTGCCACAGGCTCATAATAAATAACCCATCATCACAGCATGTTTTAAATGCGTAAATTATACAGTAAAGGGAAATATTCTGCTTGGTCTCAGGGGAGGAGTGGAGTAAGAGAGGAGTTGAGTTGAGAAGCTGAATTCTTCTCTTTCTGCCACACCCTCCCCACTCATTCTAGGTTGCTGTATCTACGAAAAGCCTCGGGCCTTTGGTGAGAGCTCCACAGAGAGCGATGATGAAGATGATGAAGGCTGTGGTCACACTCACTGTGTTCGGGGCCACCGAAAGGGACAGCGTCGTGCTGCCACTGGCCCTCCTCCAACCACTCTTTCCCACCTCCCTAACCCCTCCCAACCCCCACCTGGGCCCATGCAGCACTGAGATTCAATCTCCTTTCCTTGTCCCTCCATTTATCTGGACCTGAGTGTGTCTGTGTCACTACTTGGGGATTAAGCCCCATAGTCTGATGCCTCCCCCACGCCCCCTTCCCATCCCCTCACCTTGCCTCTCCTCTACCTGCTGGAGGGAATGGGGAGGGGAGGGCAGGCAAAAATCCTGGAGTCCTGACTTTGCTGCTATACCAGAACCCAGGCTTCCGGGCTCCTTCTACCCTTGAGGGACCCAGGCATCTAGTTCCCTCAGCTGTCATTCCTCTTCCTCCATACCATCCCTGTTCTCAGGGACCCAGGCATCTTTTATCCTAGTCTCCAGCCCCATTCTTACCCAGCCCTCTGTTCTCACTGCCAAATTCCCTTTCCTAGGGTTCAAATCTTCCCAGCCCTCAATTCTCTGTCCTCTGAATCTCTAGCACACTCAAGAGTGGGCTTCATTATAACCCCAGCTTTCACTGCCAGGCCTCTGTCCCAGCCAAGACCCAGGTGTTCACTCCCCTTAGTGGCCAATTGCCCTGCTGCCAAGCTGTACTCTAATCCTGGCTTTAAGCACCTACTTCAAAGTATTATACAATCTTAATTCTTAGTCATCAGCTGGGAAGGGATTCAGATTATGTCTTAAACTCTTATCAGTAGGCTGTCTACCCTTCCAAAGAGGCTGACATCAGAGGGTTCCTACTCCCCATCCTTCTCAACTACTACTCCCCACAATGTCCTCAGAAGGAATTGAAGGGAGAAGGGCAGTCTCTCCCAATTTTCCTGTCCTTTCTAAGGCTTTTGGCAAAGGAAGCTGAAATTCTGGTTGCCTGGGTTTGATTCCCTCAGTTTTCTGGTTTTCCTATTGCAGAGGTTGAATCCAATATGGTAATGAGGAAACCCTAGGAGGGGATGAAAAGGGATCAGAGAGGTTGGTATTCCTGCTACCTAACCCTGCTCCCAAATAAGCCCAGAAGAGCACTACCAACTAATAGGCTCCCTCCACTCGATTCCTGTGTTCTTCCTCTTATCTGCAAAGGTCAGCCAACTCCACATCTTCACTGAGATTTCATTTATTGCCACAGGCTCTCAAAATAAATAACCCAACATCACAGAATGTGTTACCTGTGGGGCCAATTATATACTAAAGGGAGTATTTACAAGAGGGTTAGTTTGGGCTGTGCCCAGAACCCCCAAAATGGGGAGAGGTAGCACCACGTACCCCATACTGAATGGGAGGCGGGAAAAATGTAGGAGAGGGCTTGCATAGCATTGAGCCAGACCTCAGAGAAAAGGGAGGCCCTGAGTAAAAGGGCTTTATGCTTAGATGGTAAAATCAGAAATGTAGATGGTAGAAAGACCTTACAGGTTACTGCAAGGTAGTAGTTACTCATCAGAAAAAGAAGACAAGTAATAGCCCACCTCAGGAAAAGGGTCCTGAAAACAGTTGGGGAGAACAGTCAGTACCTTTCATGCTTCCTTTCTAGGAAGGGGAATGGAAGGCCTCTGAAAGGTTTTGGGGAACTCCAGAGAAGGCAGTTTTCTCTTAGCTGGGTGAGGCTTAGTGGGAGGCAAATAGTAATTGAGTAAAGGAACATTCCTGATTATGGGAGTTGTGGGTGGAGTTAGAGGGGGCTACAGGGATGTGGGAAGAAAGTAGGTTTCTAGGTTTATTTAGAAAGTACTTTTATCCTAGGAATGTAGCATATTAGACCTCTAGAATGGGCAGCTTTAAGATCTGGGAGGAATTGGGTCTTGAGTTTCCACATCCAGGTGTACAAACTGGATTTGAAATGGGGGGTTGGGGTGGGGTGGGAATTGAGAATTTCTTGGGAGTAAGCCACACGAATCCATGAAGGCTAGCGTCTTCCAAAGTTGTTACTGAGGAGTGCAGAATCCTTTAGTAAGAATACAAAGTGGAGGGCTCAGCCCTCAGCTGGTACTATGCGAAGTGGGGTCCGAGGATCTCGGGTGCAGAGCAATGGAAAGACACGCTCCCCAAGGGACCCGGATGCCTGGAAAGCGAACAGCAGGTCAAGGGAAAGGCCATCATAGAAAGCCACTCGGCCTCTTTCCCAGTCCAAGTCCACTCGAATTCTCCGTGGCGGGGGCCTTCCTCCCCCTAGGGGCGTAGGCTCTGGGGCTGTCAGTGCCCATAATCTGCCCCCACGGCCTTCCACAGCCCACACAGCCCCCGCGGGGCATAGCCCCACGCGGCCTTTGCGCCGCACAGATTCTCCAGCAGCACCGACAGCATAGCAGCTCTCTCCATCGTCTTCTTCACCCGAGGACTCCCCGGAGGAGGTTCGGCCGGCTGTCTCTACCTCCCAGCAATGCCGGCCAGCTCTGAAGCCTTGCGCGCCCAACACAGCAGGGAGCTGGTCAAAGCGAGCTGGTCCGTCTGGTGGCACAGGTGTGCCAGGTGGGGCTAGACAGACGCTTCGACCATCGGGGGACACAAGGAGGCGGCGGTGTGCAGTGCTAGGGTCCAGAGTCAAGTCGGCTGGGTGGTGGATTGGGAAACAAGGGAAGATGAATGAGAAGGATTTTAAGATTTAGAAGGGCCCTTAGAGATCACATAAACCAACCCTCATTTGACAGATGACAAAGTGGGCCTAGAACTCCAGGTCCATTTATTCCAAATCTAGTGTGCTTTCTGCTACCCAGGGTGAAAGGAGCCTATCTGAGAAAGTAGAAATGAAGGGTAGGAATTGAAAGGAGATAAAAGGTTTGAAGGGAAAACATGAGTTTAGTAGAGCTGAGGAAGGTGAATATGGGGAATCCAGAATGAGAGATTCGAAGCCAGCCAGGGAGATACTGAGGGAGCTATGGGAAAGAGATGGAAAACCAAAGGGCAGTTGAATTATTGAAGACAGATACCAGACAGGGTGAAGAGGAAAAGGGATGGGGGCTGAGAATGATGGTTGTGTTTGGAGTGTGGTTTGGGGCACCGTGGACATAACAGAGCAGAGAACAGAGGCTCGGGTTGGAAATGAGTTGGTTCAGGGAAGGCGGGAGGAGGCTCCCAGAAAAGGGTGGGGAAAATAGCTTCAACTAAATCTGGGTGGGGCTGAGGGAGCCGGGCCAGCAGGACAGAGAAGGTGGAAACCAAGTGAAGGCGATTGATACCAGGTGGAGGAGCTTGAGGGAAGGACCGGGAATGAGGGGTGGGGAGGAATCTGAGGTATCTTGAGAAACCAGCCCACCCACCCACTAAAATACAATGGGGTGGATGGACCTAGCTCTGAAGTGGAGTGGGGAGGTGGCATTACCCAAGAAAACAAGAATAAACAATCACTGTGCTGCATATTCAGAAAGATTGTAGTGAGAGAAAAGGAGCTTGCAGGAGAGCCAGAGGACAGCTATGAGGAGGGACCTTGACCACTGGAGAAAGGAGGAAGGAAGACTCTGATGGCTGGAGTCAGAGACCCAGAGAAATGAAGAATCTTTCTCTGGGTACCTGCAACAAGGGAAATATCAGACCAAAATACAGGTGTGGCCTTCCTTGGTAGCACTACCTTCTAAGAAGGTAAAATAGTGGTGTAGAATAAAGGAGAGGGAGTGGGATCTTAGGAATATGAGCTTAGGGGAAAGGAGGGTGGGGTGTGAAAAAGGAGAGGGACCTAGGTAAGGGGAAAATAGAAACTGAGGTTAGACATCAGTAAGGACTTCCTGATTGAGGAACCTCCCCAGTCTTTGTTTAGGCTCCCTCTTCCCATTTCCCAACTCACCTGTGAGTCTGTGGAGCATGTTTTTGACAATAGGATAATCTTCTGGGATGTCCTCATCTGATTCCTCTGGTTTGGGCTTTGTGGCATCAAGTCTGGGAAAGATGTAGTTATTGTAGACATTACATAAACCCCCCATTAACCCTCCATCTGAAGATTTAAATGTCCTGCTACTAGTAATTGGGAAGAAGGTATAGCATATGTGAACTCGTTGCTTCAGGATTGATTCTTATGGGGAAAGAAGTAGGGGTGGGAGGGAAGACCATCATAGGTGAGGCTGAATAATAATAGCTGCTGTTATATCTAGATAAGATTTGAGAAGTACTTTTCATATATTATCTCATTTGATTTCAGGAGTAGAAACTCTTGGTAGGGAAAGAGGGACATCCAGGGTTGAACTCACCTTCTCCACGTCTTCCTCACATCCTAGGGGTGGAATAAAAGAGAAAATAGAGGTGAGCTCCAGGCTTTGATAAACCTTCAAGTCCTACCCCTAATTCCTCCTTGGAGGAACTCTCTATGGCAGGTGTTCTTAACCTTTTTTGTTTCAACCTATGGACCCCTTCCCAGAAAAAAAAAATGTTTTTAAATAATTGAAGAAAATACTAAATTTCAGTTAAAGGTTAAAAAAAATAAAGATGCACATTTTTACTCACTTTCATGGACCCCTTAAAAGCTATCCAGGCTGTGAACCAAGGTAAAGAACTCCTGTTCTTGAGCAGGGCTTCTTAACTTTTTCCACTTGTGACCCCTTCTCACCAGAGAAATTTTTACTTGATGCCAGGGTATATAAAATAGGTATACATAACCTTTTACTGTTGCCAAATTATTCGCAGCCCCCACATTCAGTTATGAGACCCCATATGGGGTTGTACCCCACAGATTAAGGAGCTAGATTCTAGAGATTTCCCATTCCAATCCTCATAGGGATTCCCCTTCTCAATACTCCCCAGCATAGTATGGTAGAAAGTTTGAATTCCATCTCTGCCACTACCGATGTGACCCAGGGCAAGTCATCTTTAACATCTCTGGGATGAAGTTTCCTATTTGTAAAATGAAAGATTTGGTCCAGATGACTTCCAAAGTCTCTTCTAACTCTAAAGGTACCATCCCCTCCTCTTCCCCTCAATATATCTGTCTCCCCACTCACCAAACCTTTTACATTCTCATTTCCTTCATCCTACCTAGCCTCCTTTCTTCCTTGCTCCTTCACCATATTATGCCCATATCCTCCAGAACTTGTCCTCAACAAACACTTCCCCAAACTTTGCTGCTAGAGAGAGGTATTATAAGTCTCTTTGCTTATAGAAGAATTTTTTGTTCATGCTGCATTATTCCCCTACCTCCTCCCCCCACCCCTTTCCTGGGCTCTCTAATAAAAGCTGCTTCTCCTCTCACCATAAAACCCTAATAGTGTTTATTAGCCTCTCCAAACTTTGGGACTCCCCAACAACCTGGAGAGGCATTTAGACCTGGGGTGTGGCCTCCAACAGAGGCTAAGGAAACTGAGGCACATAGTTTATTGGGGAGTCTGAGAAACCAGGAGAAGGTGCCCCAAGGTTCCTCCATCAGGGGTCTTTTGCTGTTGGGGAGGGTGTGGACCAGTCTTGGCTGGAGCCTAGGTGGAATGGGGGTGAGGAGGAGGCAATTAGCCTTGTTATGTTAATTGCCACAAGACTAATTAGGTCTCAGAGAGCTTCAAAGGGCGGAAGTGGCTAGGGTTGCAAGAGATTCTAGACACCTCAGTGTCCCAGGAAGGGAAGGACGCCAAGGGCCAGGTTACCTGGGTCCTCATGGGGAATGGGGGGCCTAGAACCAAGTAGCCTGGATTAAAGACAAAAACCAAAGAATACGTACAACCAGATTGCTGCCCTTAGCCTTGGTTTCACCTCCTCTCACCCTCTTCCCTCCCCCAATCCTCACCTAGGACTCAAGGAGGAACAGAACAACAACAACCAGTTTTCTAACTCCAATCCAGGTATGCAGTTCCAAGCATTCTCTCATGGATGCCAGCCCTCTTCAGAACATCCCATAGTCCATCCTAGAGCCTGTCTAACTCCCTGCTTTCCCCCATGCTCCCAAATCCCTTCTCAGGGCCCAAGTATCTTAAGTGCCCCCACCTCTCATTTTCCACTTCACCTTCCTAGATCAAGTCCCATCTGCCTCTCAGGCCCCAAATGCTGGACCCAGCACCTTTTTCACTTTCTGACCTTTTCCTCCATTTAAGGGCCCAGGCAGTCCACTGTCCCTCATGCCAGGTCTCCCTCTGAAGTCTACCTTTCCTTTCCCTTCCTCAAAATCCTCCTCTCCTAAAGTTCGACTCCACCCTTCCCTCTCATCTCCAACTTTTAGCACACCATAGTGTGTTTCAAACGACTTTCCAACCTGTCTCTTACTCTACCCCATTCCTCACTCCCCCCCCCCCCCCCGCCAGATTTCCCTCGGAAGCCAAGTAAATCAACCTCCTCCACCACTCCCGCCCCCAGATCCAGGCATACACACAGCCTCCCAGTATCCAATTCCCTTCAACTTGAACCTTCGTCCCTAGCTCCTACCAGCCCGCCCATCTTTCCTGGGACATGTCCTCACCTCTCCGTGGGGATCCTGACACCCCATAGTTGGGATGCGTCCCCCACGGCGCCTTCCGGTCCGAGCCCCGGGCTCTGCCAGCTTCTCCCGCAGCCCTCGACTGATCCTCACCTCCACTGCCAGGCGCACGTTCGACCTCAGGCTGCGGCGAGGGCATGGGAGACCGCAGCACGGACAAACGGTGGGAGGCGCAGTGTCAGTGTCACCCGGCCCTGGAGGGGCGCCCCAGCGGCGGGCCAGGCACTCGCGACAGAAACTGTGCTCGCACGCTAGAAGCACGGGGTCCTGGAAGGGGCCCCCACACAGCGGGCAAGTCGACAGCTGTTCCAAACGCTCCACCAGCCCGGGACCCAATTCGGAAACTTCCATGGGGAGATGGGGCAAGATCAGGTGGACACCTGATGCTCTTTCGACCCCCCACACTGGGTTCCCTTACGGTTTCTCTTTCTCCCTACCCCACTGCAATACTAGCTCTGTCTAGTTCTCCTCTGCCTCCTTAACTTCTGGGCTTCTCTTTCCCTCCGTTCTGGATCTCTTTTAGTTCGTCCTCCTGTCTTCGACAGCCTCAGTTTCTGTCTTTCCGCGTCTCCCCCGCTCCGCACAGGCTTTATAGAGAGGGAGGAGGCCCCCGCGGGACGTAAACAGCAGGCAGAGACCTTGCGCAACAGCCCATCTGGTTCTCCCGCTTCCCAAGGGGAAGGGGGAGGAGAGGATAGGACACCTGGGTCCCCGGGGCAAAAGAAAAAGACACTAGAGGGCACTATGGAGCTAGAACAGAGCGAAGTAACCCTGGGCCCCTTTGGTGCCCACCACCAACCCAGTGGTCTCCATGCCTCTACCTTCTTCCCACCACTACCATCTGCCCAATGAAGGGTAGGCATAGTGCCCGGGTGCACTCTTGGCATTTGCACCAGCATCTCCAAGGCATGAGTCATTCCAGGTGTCTGGCACGCCTTCAACTGGGGGCTGAAGGGGGGGGGGTCAGGAGGCTGGTTTCTGGAAGAGGCCAGAGGATCTGTGTGCCTCATTCTGTCTCTGTTTATGTCTATGCATATCTGTAGCTCTAACTCCCAGTTCTGTATCTCCATTATCCACACTTTCCCTGGCCTCAAAGATAGTCTGGCTCATGAGTAGGAGGGAGTATGTCTTTCATGCTACCTTCATCTTGGCCATGCTAAGGTTCTCTCTCACTTGTTCACTTTCTTTTAGTTTACTGGCAAAATCCCCATTGCTCAGATTGCTCTTTTCATTGCATCCCCACTTTTCCAAACCCTGCACATCATTCAAGACTGCTCAGATTCCTCATCCTCCATTAAGTCTTCTCTGATCCCTCCAATTAGAAGAGATCTCTCTCCTTCCTCTAAACTCTCATGGAACTGTGCTTATATTGTCTTAGGTATTTGTTAATACTCCTATAATTATTTCTGTGCTGTGTACAAGACAAGTCTATATGATTCTTGAAGGTAAGGACCACATTTTACTCATCTTTTAAGCATCCACAGCCCTAGCACTGCCCCAAGTATACAGTACTCAATAAATGTTGAATGAATGAATGACTTCTTTACTTCATCTCCCAGTTCATAGGTTCATAGGATTTAGAATAACAGAGATCTTGGAGATCCAACCTCTTCATTTTGCAGGTCATAAATTTAGACGTAGAGAGAACCTTAAAAATCATCTAGAACAGGGGCAGCTAGATGGCGCAGTGGATAGAGCACTGGCCCTGGAGTCAGGAGTACCTGAGTTCAAATCCGGCCTCAGACACTTAACACTTACTAGCTGTGTGACCTTGGGCAAGTCACTTAACCCCAATTACCTCACTTAAAAAAATTCATCTAGAACAATCCTCTTGTTTTACAGATGAGGAAGCTTTGGCCCAGAGAGTTTAAGTGACTTGTTCAACATCAAAAAGTAGTAAGTGGCAGATTCATGATTGGGTTCCATATGTTCTGACTGTAACTCCAAGGTTCTTGCTAACTGCACCAATTCTATGGGATTTGAACCCAGGCCCTCTATGTCCAAACCCGATAAATGTTCCACTCCTCTTCTCCTAGTTACTCCTTTTGTTTCTGTTCATAGCATAGATCTAGAAGTACCTCAAAGGCTGTCTAGTCCAACCCCTTCATTTTTTTTTGTTCAGTTGTTTTTCAGTAGTATCTGACTCTTCATGATCCCATTTGGGGTTTTCTAGACAAAGATACTGGAATGGTTTACCATTTACAGATAAGGAAACTGAGGCACATGGGAGTTAAGTGACATGCCTGAGGTCACCCAGTTAGCAAGTAATAGAGGTGGTATTTGAACTCATTACCTGAGGGATTTCTTAGGACTTTCTACACCAGCTGATTAAAGTTTCCCAAACCATATCAGAAACCTGGGATCATAGATTTAGAGCTAGAAGGAAAATTAAAAGTCATCTAGCCCAGGACTTCTTAAACTTTTTTCCACTCATGTACCCTTATATTCACCCAAGAAATTTTTATGCAACACAGGACATATCAGTATATATAAAATGGCTATACAAGTTCAGCCTCTTAATGAAGAGGGGCCAGATCAGGAGACCAGTGATGGTTCCAGCTCCTGGGAGGATGCAGCCCTGCTGACTGAAGCCAACCTGCTCTCCACCTGCCCCAGACCCTGGGCAGTGCAGACCTTCCAGGCAGCGTCGAGAGCCCTTCAGGCACCCCCCCCCCCCCGCCTCCGCTCAGCCTGCTCCAGTTCTTAAGAGGGGGGCTGTGGGCCTCACACATCCAGCACTTTCCTTTGCCCTCCATCCTTTCCTTTTTTCCCCACAATAAACTTTTTTCACACCAAAAAATAAATAAATAAATAAAATAAAATGGCTATACAGAACCTTTTACTGTTGCCAAATTTTTTACAACCCTCACATTGTTACTCAACCCCATATGGGATCTCAACCCACAGTTTAAGAAGCTAGGATCTAGCCCAGTCTTCTCTTTTCAAAGATGGAGACTAAGCCTAGAGAGGTTAAATGATTTGTCCATGATCACACCAATAGTGACAGTCAGGATTTGAATATAGGTTCTCCAATTCCAAATTGAGCACTCATTCTACTGTCTTTCCAGGATCCTTTTTGACTTTTGGCCTCCAGGGAAGATTTCACTCACCATCCCTCCATAAGTTAGTTCATGAACCCCCATTAATTAACTGAAATCTCACCAATCCAGAGTCCCCCTCTGTCCAGAGGCAACAGAATTCTAGTATGGGACCTTCCAGATCACCCATTTAGCTTTCCAAGTTTCTGATCTTTGGGGATCTCTCTGGCTAGCTGTCTCCTTTGTTTGTACATTTCTACTTGACTTTTCACTACCTCCCATTCTGTTTCCACTTATGTTTTCTTGTCACTTTTCTTTCTTCTCATGTCTCTACCTTTATCTCCATCCCCTTGGGTGCTCCTCTGCCTCTCTCCTCTTGTTTCTTTCTGGCTCTGTCAATCTGTCTTTCAGGTTCTCTCCCTTCCCGTCTCTCTGCCTTCATATTCTCTCTTTCTCTCCATTTCTTTGCTTCTCTTGCTCAGTCCCTCTTTCTGGTTACCTTCTAGGGTTTATAAATAAATAATTACACAGTTGCATGCAGCTATGATCAAGGACAGACACACATACAAACTCATACAGATAACACTGACAAAATATGCTTGATTACCCTCATAGAGCCAGACACTTAAAGATATTCATGGATAGAGAATTACACAAATAAAATGCACATAGAGAGAGACTGTCATTACTTTTATTGTCAATAAGGACAATACAACAACAACAATAACAACAATAAACCTTTATTGAGTCCCAGCACTTTTATTAGGTACCACTGCAGGCACAGCTCTGGGCAAGGGAGGCTCCACACAGATCCAAGCAGAGGAGACACCCAAAGATCATAATAAAAATACACATACTTATCAAGGTCTATAAGCAACTGTTGCAGGAATTAGTATGTCCTTTAAGCTATGGAAATAGAAGTATAGCCACAGAAGTTTATTCTGAAAGGGATGAATTAACAATCATTTTCTCTAGTCTCTATTTTGGTCCTCCGTTTCTGTTTCATCGTCTCCTTCTGTCTTTGTTTACCCATGTCTTGGTCTTTCTTTCTCTTCCCCTTTTCTATAATTCTCTTTATTCTTTTCTCTTTTTTCCTCCACATTTCTTCATTCTTCATTCTTCTAATTCACTAAAACACTCCCCTCCCAAAGGCTTTCAGGACTAGGATGATATGTGTTTGCCTAGGGTTCATGGAAAAGCCACATAATTCCACCCATCCATTTGCATTTGCCATCTCTGATTGGCACTCTCTCTTCATTGGCATAGGGAGAGAGTGGTTTTGTTTCCCCCTTTGCACGTGGTCATTGCTTCTAAAAAGAGATAATTTTCCCCTCAATATCAAGTGGTTGATGGCCATTAGGCAGCTTAGGTAGGATTATGGATAGAATGGTGAACTTGGATTTAGGGAGACATGAACTTTGAATCCTGCCTCAGACACTGACTAGCTGTGTGACCATAAGCCAGTTACTTGATTTCTCAGACTTAGTCTCCTCATCTGCAAAATGGGGATAATAATTGGCCCTACCTCAAGGGTTATTGTAAGGATCAAATGAAATAATAGATGTAAAGCACTTTGTGAACCTTAAAGCTCTATGTAAATAGTAGCTGTTTTTATAGTTCACAGAAAAGTCCTGAGTTCACCCTGACAGTTTCCTATGTCCCGCTGATTAACTGGGCAAGGGCTGAGTAACTACTATGCTCTCTCTGGTTACTAGAGAGTTAGCAACTTTCTTTTCCTTACCTCTACTTTTTGTGAAGCATCATGAATTGTTAAACATGTATGGGAATTTATGAATCTACTCAATCAAAAGTTACTTATATTTTTTCTAGTTCACTACACGCTGGTGAAACCCCATTTCTTTCTTTTTAATTTGTTTTATTTCAATGGCTACTAGTTACTCTCCTTGGCATAATGGAATTGGCCATCCACAGAGGTAACATCTATACTTGGACTGTGTGCAGAATTAACTCTTAGCATAGAATAGATAAGCAGTGCATAATAATCATAGAACAATTCATAATAAACACATTTAAAACATCTACCAAGGGACAGCTAGGTGGCACAGTGGATAGAGCACCGGCCCTGGAGTCAGGAGTACCTGAGTTCAAATTCGGCCTCAGACACTTAACACTTACTAGCTGTGTGACCCTGGGCAAGTCACTTAACTCCAACTGCCTCACTAAAAAAAAAAACAAAAAAACCCCAAAAAAACATCTACCAAGGGGGAAGCTAGGTGTCACAGTAGATAAAGCACCAGCCCTAAATTCAGGAGGACCTGAGTTCAAATCTGACCTCAGACACTTGACACTTACTAGCTCTGTGACCCTGGGCAAATCACTTGACTCTCATTGCCCTGAAAAAAAAAAAACAACAAACAAAACAAAACAAAAAACATCTACCAAACTAGGCTGTAAACTTGCTGCTTTTCCAGCCCCCCACACAGATCTTTCTTCTCATCCTAACAATTCACCCAGTCACCCAGGCAGTGTCATCCTTGATTCCACACTCTCATTTATCTCACAACTCTAATTTGTTGCCAATTCTTGTCCCTTCTACCTTCACAACATCTCCCATGTATGTCCTATTTTCTCCTCTCACACAATCACCTTACCTGCCAAAGGCCTCTCCCAGTCTCCCCACCCCATCCCCAATGCTACAGCCTTGCCTCTGAGATGGCCTTCCATTTATACAGTACATATCTTGCACGCACTTAATTGTTTTCATATTGTCTCCTCCATTAGAATGTGAGTTTTGTAAGGGTGGGGACCCTGTTTTTGCTTTTCCTTGTTCTCCAGCCCTTAGAACAGTGCCTGACACATAGTAAGAGGTAAATTGGCTGACTGACATCAAATCCAGGAATTCTAGGAAATAATTTGATTTCATTTTAATTCCCTTCTCTTTGGAGCAGGCAAAGGAGTGTGGACACTCACTCATTGCTCAATTAACTAGATGAAGAGATAGACACTTTCAAGGGACTCTGGACTTAATCCTCACATCATGAGGAATGGACTAGGAATCTAGGTCAATTTGGGAGCTTGGCTCATCCTGAGGCATGAAACTCAGTGCTCTCTCAGAAACCTTTGACCTTTTGCACCTCTTCATGGAATAGGGTAAACAGAGTCAGCAACCACCCCTAACAAGATGTCCTCAGATTCTTTTCCTCTCTGACCTTGCATGTGACACTTCTTTATTCTAGATGAGTCTCTCCTTACCATCTCCACTCCCAATTCAAATCTCTACCCTTCTAAGTAATTGGAGGTGGGGAGCAGAGTGAGAGGGACTAGATCTTTAAAGACTTACAATTTGATTTTTAAAAATCAACTTGACAGGGGCAGCTAGGTGGCACAGTGGATAGAGCACCGGCCCTGGAGTCAGGAGTACCTGAGTTCAAATCCGGCCTGAGACACTTAACACTTACTGGCTGTGTGACCCTGGGCAAGTCACTTAACCCCAATTGCCTCACTAAAAAAAAAAAAAAAAGAATAAAAAAAATCAACTTGACAAATACAAGATGGGAGAAGTAGAGCTAGACAGTAGTTCCTATGGGTGGAAAAAAATCTAGGCCTGTTAGCAAAGAATACATTTGGAATAAGTCAGTGATGTGATATGGCAGCCAAACAGCTGATTTGGTTTCGTGGTCGATGTACAGTGTCTGGGATTAGGGCAGTCACAATCCCACTGTACCATCTGACCTGTTTAAACCACATCAGGATCATTGTGTTCCTTTCCGAGGGCCATGTTTTAGGAAGGGCATTGACAAATTGGGAATTGTCCAGAGAAGGCTCTCCAGTGTTAGCTATCAATCAGTTCATGGCCTAGTGGTTTCAACTTCATGGAATTATATTCAGGTACAGATTGGACTAGAAGGTCTATGAGGTAGCTTCCAACTCCAAGATGTTATTCTGTGAAATGTCAGAACCTAATGCTTCTCCAAAAACCAGGTATTTAGTGAACAAAACATTGTGGGTACCCGCCCCCCCCCAAAGAGTATAAACTGAGTTCCTAGCCTTCAAGTTGCTGCCAATCTAAGCGGAGGTACTCACAGTCTATCTGCTATTTGCTAGCTACTGGTTCATTACCTTTTTCTTTATTGCCTGTTGTTAATTCCTACTTCATTGTGTCAGGGAAGTGACATAGGAAGCAAAGCATTTTGGGAGAGACACTCTTTCTATAATGTTTCAATTCTAGGTCTCATCCCCTCCCTTTCCATTATTAATACCTAATCCTATATTATCTTTTCCAATCCTCATTGGGTTCATACTACCGGGTAGAAGAGGAAGAGTGAAATTGGTTTTTGGGGATTGATTTTACTTTCCTTGCTCTAATTTGTGGAATCTGGTTCCTACCTCTGCCAACTATCTCCTCTTCAACATCAGCTGCCTCCTTCTACCCACCAGTTAGGTTTTTTCCCCACTTTATTTCTTCTATCTTTCTTTCTTTTTTTGGTGAGGCAATTGGGGTTAAGTGACTTGCCCAGGGTCACACAGCTAGTGTCAAGTGTCTGAGGCTGGATTTGAACTCAGGTCCTCCTGACTCCAGGGTCGGTGCTCTATCCACTGCACCACCTAGCTGCTCCCTTTTTTCCCCACTTTCAAATGAATTTGTATTTTATCAATACCAAAGGCATTAGCATACATTTGAAAAACTGTAGTTGGATATGTGTCATACAGATTGTCTACACAAGTTACACTTGCTTATTTAATGGCAAAGCCCCTTGTGATAACTCTTTGGTTTCCCAGATGTTTGGGAAACCCTTGCTCTAGGAAAAGCTTTAGTATATAAATAGAGATAGCTTTTTCTAATGACCCACCACTTTCTTTTTAGGAATAAGAAACTAAGAAGGAGATCTCAAAAAAAAGATTTTTTTTAAAAGTATAGAATAGTTTTCCACTTGAAAGGCACCTTTCATCCACAATCCTCTGTGGATTTTGCTAGAAGACTGGCTAAAACCCCAGCAGGATTTCACTGTGGTGAAAAGAGCTCAAGGCCAGGAGTTGGGAGACCTGGGTTCTTAACTCTGCCATTAACTGTGTGACATTGGCAAGTCTCTTCCCCTCACTGGGCCCCAGTCTCCTCCCCTGCAAATGAAGGCAGCTCAAAAGGATAATGTCTAAGATCTCTTCCAAATCTGATACTTTGTGTTTCTGTGAAATGAGAGAATAGAAATCCAGAGAGCTAGCCATGATATAGTTGAGTAACAAACCCCTTCTAATGCCTCTCCCTTCTAATTCCTTTTCCCTTTCCAATCCCTCCTTAATGCCGTTGCTTTTTCCTCACCCTTCCCATCTTCCCACCTGATGCCACTCCCTTTTCAAACTCTAAATGTCAGTCATTTCTGTGACGCCTTCATCCCTCCTTCAAACCAGTCAACAAGTTTTATTGAGCCTACAAAGAGGTATAGCTAGGTATTTAGGAGTCTGATTACAGGACAGTCATTCTCATCCTCAAGTAGCCTGATAAGAGTGACAAAGTATACACGTATGTCATCATCTGAAATCTATGATCACCATATTATGAAGGTGCACTGAGTGAAACAGGGAGGGAATAAGGGAGAGAGAGAGAGAGAGAGAGAGAGAGAGAGAATGCAAAGTTTTCCAAGAATTCTCTATGGAGGAAATGAACTGGACCTACAATGTCAAGGAAGAGAGGAATGAGGTATGATGGAGAAGAAGAGAAAAGCCCTGGTTTACAAATTTAGGGCCATTAGGGCAAAGGCAGGGGGGAAAAGGAGTCTGGGGAATAAAATTTTCATAATGCAGTAGAAAAAACACAGAATTTGTTCAGGCTTCAAATCCCACCTATAATGCTTGCTACTTGAATGACCTTGGGCAAATTATTTAACCTCTCCGGATTTCAGTGTCTTCATGTGTAAAACAAAGGAATTGGACCACACAGCCTCTAAGGTCATCTCTAGTTCTAGATCTATGAACATATGAATGTAAGGAAGTAGGCCAAATTCCTCTCATGATGGCTATTTTCTTGTTCCCTTCCTTCTCCTTTAACAATAGTAATGGATTTCTAAACAACATTGGGTTTTACAAAGCACATTCATTAGAACAATCTCAAAAGGTAAGGAACAAGCTGTGTGAGTTCACATGTGAGGAAAATAAAGGGCAGATTAGTAAAGAACTTTGCCCATGTTCACACAAATAGTAAGTGGCAGGACCAGGACCATATTCTCTCCTACCTCCAAACCAGCCTCACCTGGATTCTCCTTAAAATTCTTATGGGTTCCTCCATTCATTCTCCCAATTAAATAGATACTTCATCCCTCTCCTTTGAATCCCTCCTCAGTGGAAACAATTTGCTTAACACTTTCCTTTCCATTGCTTCCCTGTGACTCTCCTTCCTTCCAATTCTTTCTTATCCCATTGGCAAATTTCCCACCTTCTTTCAAACATTCCCTACTTACTTCAAACATAACCCTTTTACGTAACAGCCCTCTTGAATCTCTCCTACGCTACTTGGGCTGTGACCCTTTCCTCCTACCAGTCAATCAACAAGCATTTGTTAATCAATTACTTACTACATTCCAGGTGCCTCAACTGTGAGAATATGAAGAAAAATATGTATACACACATGTATCTTATATATATATGTGTGTGTGTGTATATGTCATGTATGTATGTGTATATATCTATGTGTGTTGTGAGAAAATAATGGGATTTGGCAGATACTCAAAGGCCCCACTTGGAGATTAATCTAAACTGATTGAATTAAGTGAGAGTGATTGACTTTGCTGATTAGCCCACTTTAAGTTAATTAGATTATAACCACACCTGGTGAAGATATTGTTCTCAGAAGCTAAGGACTTTGAACTTAACTGGAGACCACCTTCAAGTCCAGTGAATCAATGGGTTTAAATGACGCTAACCAATCAGCTTAAAGCAGTGTGTAAGGACTACCTCTGCTCCAGACCTATAAAAAGCTTCCACACTCAGTTTGCTGGGGCAGTTCATAGTTGAAGCAGGCTGGTGGTGGAGGACTTGAAGAACCAGACCAGGCTGGAACTCTAGGCTAGATAGGCCTTTCCTTAACTTTGTGAACTCCACATGTTCTCTTTTTACTAATACCTGGTATGCGTTAATAAATGCTTAATGTCCAAAGACTGGTACTAAAACTTCTAATTTAAGGTGATCACACAATTAGATTTTAAACATCACAGTGTATATGAATGATGTAACAAGATACACCCAGAGTACGTGGAAAGTCACCTTAGAGTAGCCTAAATAGGCAGCTAGATGGCACAGTGGGCTGGGACTAGAGTCAGAAAAACATGAGAAATCCAGCCTCAAACACCAGTCTTCTGACCACAGACTTGTCACTTAACCTATGTCTGCCTCAGTTTCCTTAACTGTGAAATGGGGATAATAATAGCAGCCACTTCCCAGGGTTGTTGTGAGGATCAGATGAGATATTTGTAGAGAGCTTGGCATAGTGCCTGGCATATAGTAGATGCTCAATAAATGCCTCCTTCCTCATTTCCTTCCTTCCTTCCTTCCTTGCATCTTGGGGAAACAAGAAAGGCCTCAGAAAGAAGGTGATATTGTAGCCGGGTTTTGAAGGAAGCCAGGGACTCTTAGAGGCAAAGGTAAGGAAGAAAGCATTCCAGGCATGGAGGCAGTAATGCTGTCAGTCCTTCTTCATTAGTCATGCCTTCCAGCTGTCCCCCCCTCTGCTTCCCACTGTCTTTGATAAACATTGCCATCTGCCTCTTTTATACGTTTAATGAACACTTCCTCTAAAATCCTTTGGAGGATACAGAATTAATTCTTAACTAACTTGTCCATGTCCACTTGATGACCCCACTAAAGGCAAGAGCTTGGTAACTGACATAAAGGATCCTTTCAATTCAGTGTAATTCAACTCAATTTAAAAATTATTGATTAGTTTACTACCTATTGAAAAATACTTTGAAGGAGTCACTGTAGAGAATACAGAGAAGTGCAATGGCATCCCTGCTTTCAAGTAGCTTACAATATTTAAGGTGGAATGCAGAAAAAGATGAAAAGGGTGAGGTGATCTGACTTACTGTTCAATTTATTCTTCCTGACCTTCCTGGCTACATTTCACTCATTAATGAGTCATGTTCCTTTCCTATTTCTTATCTGCATCAGGGTGCAGTGGAAAGAATGGAACTGTGTTCAAATCCTAGATCTATGTGACCTTGGACAAGTTACTTAACTTGTTTGAACTTTGGTTCCCCATCAGTAAAGTGAAGCTACACAATCCCTTCCAGCTCTGATTCTATGATCCTCTGATTCTCATTCCTTCTACTTCTCCACCATCACCACCAATGCCTTTTTCCTTTTTAACTTTCCTTAATACAGACCTCGTTTATCTCCAGTTTTTGCCAAACCCTTCCCTGTATAGTGGGACAAAGGAGAAACAGTGCATTGAGAAAGTTGGTCAACCTGTTCCCCTTTCTTTAACTTATTTGAAACTGAGTGATCACTAGGTACAAGAAACTGTTCTGTCTTTGGAGTTTCTGTTTCTTTCCATCCTTTTGTTTGTGGTCTGTGTTTCTCAGTTCCTGTTCCTGTCTTTTTTTTTTTTGTCCTTCTGATTGTCCCTTAGACTAATAAAGATTTTTTTAAAAAGGGAAACACTTTTTTGGGTAGATTTTTTCATTTTTATTTTCAGTTCTTAATTCTCTCCCTCCTTCCACCTTGAAAAAGTCAAAAGATACAATACCCATTATACATACAAAGTCATACAAAACATATTTCCACATTAAACTAATATAAACTTGAGGGGAAAGACTGAAAGCAAAGTAGAGATATTGAAAAATGCCAAATCACATCAAGAAAAGAGCGAGCCAGAAAGTGATACAAAGCTAGAACAATATGGATAATATGCTCTGAGCAGCTTGGAGACAGCAGGCTTAAGGGTAGGAGCAAGTGAAATAATGTTTATAAAGTATTTTGTAAGCTATAAAGCTCTGTGTTAATGTTGGCTATTATTTATTAGTGGAAAGAGCCTTTTCTATTCCCTGCGTGACCTTTTGCAAGTCACTTTTCTGCTCTGGGCCTCAGTTTTATTACCTGTAAAAGAAGAGACCTCTGAGATACTTAACTTCCAACTCTAAATCCTATGATTCTAGAAGATCCAGAAGCAGAGTTCCCTGTCTGCTTTGGGTGGGAAGACCAGAGATAAGGATAGAACTCATTAAGTCCTGTGACCAAATTTAAATCTAAGCCCTCTTCCACACAACAGTCCTTTGAACACTTGAATCATGTTCTACTTTCATCTTCTCTTTTCCAATTTCAATATCCCAGGTTTCTTCAACCAGACCCCATAGGGCATGGACTCACAACTCTTCACCATCTTGGTTGCCACCATTCTGGACAAGCTTATCCATGTCTTTCCTAAATTGTGACACCCAGAAAGGAACACAATATTCTAGATGTGGTCTGGTGAGGACAAAGGACAGTGAAAATATTGTCTCTCCATACCTGGACACCAGACTTCTCTTAATACATCCCAAGATTCCAGTACCTTTTTTTGGCTGTGACATCACACTGCCATCTCATATTGAGCTTGCAGTCTGCTGAAAACAAACAAACCAACCTAGATTTTTCTCAGAAGACTTTTGTTCAACCATGACTCTCCCATTTTGAACTTATGATGATGATTTGAATCCAAATGTAAGACTTTATACATATCCCTATTGAATTTCATCTTCTTAGATTGAGCACAGTACTCTAGGGTGTCAAGGTCTTTGGATATCCTTACTTCCATCCACGATGTTCTTGGCTCCTCCCAGCATTAGGTTAGTCATCTAAAAGTTTGCTAAGCATTGGTATCTATGCCTTTTTTCAAGTAGCTGAAGCATTCCTTAGAAGATCTTTTATCAAGCTGACATGAAACTATTAACTAATCATTGTACTTGTCCCTTCAACCAGTTCCGCATCCATTTAATTATTTGTGTATTATCATCAAGTCCACATCACCAGCTCTTCCACAAGAATACTATTAAGATACTTTACCTAATGCTTTGTGAACATCTAGTTAAAACTATGTCCATAGCATACCTCTGATCTATTCTTTTAGTAATCCTGTTACAAAGGGAAATAGAAATTAGTCTAACATGCCTTGTTCTTAATGAAGCTAAGATGGCTCATTTTTAATCCCCACTTCCCTTTCTGGACATTCACTAAACATCTATTTAGTAATCTGTTCTAAAGTTTCCCCAGGCTCACTGGCCTATAATTGGGAGACTATTCTCTTCCTTTTTTTGAAAACTAGGACATTTGCCCTTTTCCAGTCCTGCTGTACCTCTCCCATTCTTCAAAAGCTTCCAAATATCACTGACAACAGCTCAGGAATCAATCAATCAATCATCAATAAATATTTATTTAGCATCTACTAAGTGCCAGATACTGTGCTAAAATTCTGGGGTATAAACAGAGAGTCAAAAGACAGTCCCAGCTCTCAAGGGGCTTACAATCTTTTTTTTTTTTTAAGTGAGGCAATTGGGGTTAAGTGACTTGCCCAGGGTCACACAGCTAGTTAGTGTTAAGTGTCTGAGACTGGATTTGAACTCAGGTACTCCTGACTCCAGGGCCAGTGCTCTATCCACTGTGCCACCTAGCTGCCCCACAATCTTTTTTTTTTAATCATAAAAGTATTTTATTATTTTCCAGTTACATGTAAAGATAGTTTTCAACATTTGTTTTCACAAGATTTTTAGTTCCAAATTTTTCTCCCTTCCCTCCCTTCCCTCCCCCCTCCCCAAGACATTTTCCATCATGAGTTCTTTAGAATTTTCTTGAATCATTAAACCACTGAGAAGAGCCAAGTCTATCACAGTTGATCATCATACAATGTTGCTGTTACTGTGTACAATGTTTTCCTGGTTCTGCTCATCTCACTCAGCATCAGTCCCCTTAAGTCTTTCCAAGTTTTTCTTTTTTTGTTTGTTTTTGGAGGGGCAATGAGGGTCAAGTGACTTGCCCAGGGTCACACAGCTAGTAACTGTTAAGTGTCTGAGGCTGGATTTGAACTCAGGTACTCCTGAATCCAAAGCCAGTGCTTTATCTACTGTGCCACCTAACTGCCCCACCAAGTTTTTCTTAAATCTGCCTTCTCATTTATTCCTTACAGCATAATAGTATTCCATTATATTCATATACCACAACTTGTTCAGCCACTCCCCAATTGGTGGGTATTCCCTTGATTTCCAATGCTTTGCCACCACAAAGAGAGATGCTATAAATATTTTTGTACATGTGGGTCCTTTTCCCTTTTCTATGATCTCTTTGGGATACAGACCTAGTAGTGGTATTGCTAGGTCAAAGGGTATGAACAGTCCTATAGCCCTTTGGGCATAGTTCCAAATTGTTCTCCAGAATAGTTGGATCAGCTCACAACTCCACCAACACAATTCCACCAATTTTTCCACAGCTTCTCCAACATTTATTATTTTCCTTTTCTGTCATATTAGCAAATCTGATAGGTGTGAGGTGGTACCTCATAGTTGTTTTAATTTTCATTTTTCTAATCAATGGTGATTTAGAACATTTTTTTTCATAAGGGGCTTACAATCTAATAGGGGAGACAAGGCTTCCTGTAGAAGGTGGGATTTTAGTTAGGACTCAAAGGAAGCCAGGGAAGTTAGTAGTTGGAGCAAAGAAGGGAGAGCATCCCAGGCATGGGAGACACAGAGAAAATAGACAGAGAGGGGAAATGGAGTGTCCTGCTCATGGAACAGCCAGGAGGCCCACGTCACTGAATTGAAGAGTATATTTGGGGGATTAAGGTGTAAGAATACTGCAAAGGGAGTGGGGGGAGGGGCAGGCTCAGTGCTAGGTCACTTTCACTGGTTCTTTTAGAAAGGAGGATGTAGTTCACTTAGGCCTGGTGATTGAAATTCATCAAGGTCAACTAAATAGTTGTTTTCTTACAATTTCCTTATGTTCCTTATTGGATATAAACTCCCCACTATCCTTTCTTGTTATTTACAATGCAAAGGTCATTCTCCTTGGTAGAGAATGATAGAAGCAAAATAATAATAACTCACATTTACTTAATGCTTTAAGATTTATAGAACATTTTAAATATGTTATCACATTTGATCCTCACAGCAATCCTGTAAGATAGATGTTCTTATTATCCCCACCCTACAGAAAGGAAATTGAGGCTAAGTGGTTATGTGAATTGTCCAGGGTCCATGTAAGTGAGCCAGGTCTGCCTTCTATCAGCTATTATAATTCCATCCACCTCAAGCAAAGATCCTATCCTTTCTTTGATCTTCTTTTCACCAACAAAAAAAAAACCTAGACACTTTTTCATTGTTCTTATCTGAGCTCAGTCAGAGCCTGGTCTCTGATTTTTTTATGACTATGCCATGCTCTTATAGTTAAGCTCTACCCTTGTGTTCATTTTTTGTATGTATCTTTTAAAATGTCTAAATTGGTTGGTTAGTTCCATCCCCATACCAATACAGTTTGTCTTTTATTGTTTCAATTATCTCTTAAGACAATTCCATTTTTCCTCCCCTTTGGAATTGTTTCCCTTTGTATATTTAGAATTTCATTTTTGAAAATTTCCAATCCTTCCTCAACTGACTCTCTCTAGAGAAATTTTGTCTACGAATCCTACCTATCTTTCCTCTGAAACCTTTGAAATTTGTTCTTTCCAAACCTTGGGGATTTATCAGACTATGATTTTCCTGGCCTTTTCTATCACAGACTCTAAGAGGAAATCATCTCTTCCTCTAAGGTTGCCTAGCAACCATTTCTTCCTGCTGTTGAGCAGAAATAATTGCAGAATTAAATTTCCCTTGCTGGTTTCTCCTTCTTTTGAAGAACAGACAGAATTCTCATTAAAACAAATCAAAGAATTTATTAAATACTCTGCTTTTGGCAGAGAAAGCTCTAGAAGATTTCCATGTGATTAAACATTATTACTATAAAATCCCTCTGTGCTGGGCTTGTGTTCTGTTTCCTAAATATCTTTTTAAAATACACAATGCTATCCTGCTGCTAGGCTCCCTTTTATTTATCCTATTTCTTTTGAATTAAGTATGCCCATCCACAGCCATATTCTAGTCATACATTTCATCCCACCAAATGTCAATGATACAGTTTTTGGCCCAGTGGCAGTATGGAGTCAAATCATCTGACTCATAGTATAGAAGAAAGAGATCTGAATTTGGAGTCTAAAGACATGGGATCAAATCTCAGCCCTGCTACTTAATTTATGATATTGGGTAAGTCATTAACTTCTTTGGGTCTCTGTTTTAATAAAATGAGGAGATTCAAAATGATCTCCAAGAGCTCTTTCAAATATTCTATGATTTAGATTTCAGTTCTATAATCACTTTGTTCTAACTCTAGACTAACCAAAACGCCTTCTAACCACCTGCAGCACAGAAAGAATATGCTCTGGAGAATAGGGACTGGACTTCTTATTTCACTGATACAAAGAATTTCCAGATGAAGAAACTCCCTATACCAATGAAGGTAGGCAATTTCTTTGAAAATTAAAGATTTAGAGAGTTGCCTACAGGCACCAAGAAGTTAAATGGCTTTCCCTGGGTCACACAGGGAAAGTCATACATTATCTATGAGAGGTTATGCTATGCCATGCTGCCTCTGTCTCTCTGTAATATGAATATTCTGTCCACTTAGCACCGCCATTTCAGTAAATCTTGTGTGGATATCATGAGTTAATGGAGTTCTTGAACCTACAAAGCTGATGACCAACCCAGTACTCTAATAATAATTAGCATTTTATAGTGCTTTAAGATTTACAAAGCACAATTTCAATGATAATAATAATAGCTAACATTTATATAGCACGAACTAAGTGTCAGGCACTGTGCTAAGCCTTTTACAATTATTATTTCATTTTACCCTCACAACAATCCTGGGAGGTAGGTGCTATTATTATCTCCATTTTACAGATAAGAAAACTGAGGCTGAGAGTAATTAAGTGACTTGCCCAGGGTCATAGCTAGTAAGGTATCTGAGGTCAAAGTTGAGCTTAGGTCTTTATCTCTTCAAGTTCAATGCACTATCCACTGTACCAGCTAGCTTCCCCATGTAGCCCAGGATGAGTGGCTGCTGGCCCCTTTCTTTCACCCTTACCTTTTCTTTTTTTTCTTTTTCTTTTCTTTTTTTTGGGGGGGGCAATCAGGGTTAAGTGACTCCCCCAGGGTCACACTGCTAGTGTCATGTGTCTGAGGCTGGACTTGAACTAAGATCCTCCTGAATCCAGGGCCCATGCTTCATCCACTGTGCCACCTAGCTGCCCCCACCCTTACCTTTTCTTTTTTTTTCTTCTTTTTTTTTTAGTGAGGCAATTGGGGTTGTGACTTGCCCAGGGTCACATAGCTAGTAAGTGTCAAGTGTCTGAGGCCGGATTTGAACTCAGATCCTCCTGACTCCAGGGCTTGTGTTCTATCCACTGTGCCACCTAGCTGCCCTTTGCCCTTACCTTTTAACGTTAAAAAATATAGAGGAAAAATGAAAAGGTAAGACAAAATGTGGGAGATGGAGAGTTGTTGAGGATCTCAGCCAAACTGGGGTCAGTGAGCCAGCCTTCCCATTATAATGCTCTCCCTTCCCATCCATTTTCTAGCATTCCTGGCTTCCTTCAAGGCCCAGCTAAAATCTCACCTTTTACTTTACTTCTAGTGCCTTATTTCTGGTCATTATTTCCAATTTGTCCTTTGATAGCTTATTTATACATAGTTATTTGAACGTTGTCTTCCTCTTTAGACTGTAAACCCTTTAAAACAGATTCTTTTCCTTTCTTTGTGTCAGCATTTAGTAGAGTTCCCCCACATAATAGATGCTTTAGATGTTTATTGGCTGACTGACAGCTGGGATAGAGAAAGACAGAATAGAACAGAGATAAAAGCAAAGGAAGAAACATGGAATGACTGAAGAGAGAAGAGGCAGAGAGGGAAAGATAAAGACAAAGAGGCCAAGAGAGACAGAGTCATCAAGAATGATCATGAGAGACAGAAAGTGAGGCACAGATTGAGTGATGAGTGAAACCCCCAGAGAGTGTCTAAATAAGGGCACAGTTGTATCATATGAGCCTGACTTTTCTAGGGAATGATTTGCTCCTCCTTCCCTTCCTTGCTTCCTTCCTCTCCTCTCGTGACTTGTCACTCAAATATCGATGGCATGCTGCTGGCACTCAGCTTGGCAATTAGTCCTGGCAGCCTCTCCCTCCAGCATCCTCTGGAACCACATAATCCTTCCAGTTCCTCTCTGCCACACCCACCTACCCTACCCTGCCCTGCATCTCTTGAAGCAGAGGGCAGCAGAGACATCTGAGTGGTGCCAGGGAATTTATGGCTCCTCTGAACCAAGACTCTCCCCACCCAGAGTGTGTGGCATCTCTTACTTTTTTATCTAATGATCTCTAAGCACCTTTGTGAGCGTCTTTGAAACTGAGGCTGAGGGAGAAGCATCCACACCCCTCCCCTGATCTAGCTCCTCTCCTCAGGTCTAAAGCAGGAGTGGTATGTATAGGGAGGATTGATCAGAATGTAGTTTGGGAGGTGATGGAGAATAAAGTAGCTGCCAAAATTTTTGACGAAGGTTGTGAGGAAGTAATGAATGTGAAGGACCCATAACTCCTTTCTTCTCCCACCCCCCAACCACATACACAATGAATAACAACAACAAAAACAAAGAATAAAACCCTGTATGTATATATGTATGTATGCACACATGCATGCATGTGTGTGTGTGTGTGTGTGTGTGTGTGTGTGTGTGTGTGTGTGTGTGTGTGTATGTATTCATCACCTCTCTGGTAGGGTGTGAGTCCTCCTTAAGGAAGTATTTTATCTTCAGTCTTCTGGAGTCATGGTTTAATCATTGCATTGACCAGAGTCATTAAGGCTTTCAAAACCAAATTAGATTTTTAAAAGATGTGTATAGAAGCAAGGGCAGGTAACAGGATTAATAGAAGGATATGGCACAGTCCTATAAAAATAATGTCAGGAAATTCCAAAGGACTCACAATGGAAAATGCTCTCCACATCCAGAAAAAAGAACAGTGGAATCCGGATGCAGATTGAACCATACTGTTTCTACTTTGTTTTTGTTTTTCTTTTACTTTCTTGAGGTTCTTCCCTTTTGTTTTGATTCTTCTTTCACAACATGACTAATGCAGAAATAGTTTTAATGTGATTGTACATATATAACCTATATCAGATTGCTGTCTGTCTTGGGGAGGGGGGAAGGGAGGGAAGGAGAAAAATTTGGAACTCAAAATCTTATAAATGTTGAAAACTATCTTTACATGTAACAGGAAAATAATAAAATACTTTTGAGATTGAAAAAAAATAACGTCAGTATAGGCACACAAATATGCTGTTGGTGGAGCTGAGAAATGATCCAACCATTCTGGAAAGCAATTTGGAAGTATCATCGGAAAGGGACTGGGTAACTAGGTGGAGGAGCAGGGAGGATACAAAGTAGTAACAGGTATTGAAGAAGGTAGAGATGTGCATAAAATTTGTGAAGAAGGGGAGTGAGGCAATAGCAGAATTATAGAATCCTAAAGCTATAATGGATCTTAAAGATAATCTAGTTCAACTTCATCATTTTACAGATGAGGAAATCAAGGCAAATATAAATGCACACAAAAATTATTTTTTAAAGTAAAATTTTAATTGGTTAGAGTTTTTCTAGGTATCCGCATTGGTCTCTTCAGACAAATATCATTTTTTCCTCCTCAATGGAATTGTTTCCTTTTGTGCCTTTAGAATTTCATTCTTGAAATTTTTCTATCCCTCCTTAGCTGGCTTCTTTTTTTTTTTTTTTTGCAGAGCAATGAGGGTTAAGTGACTTGTCCAGGGTCACACAGCTAATGTCAAGTGTTTCCAGGGCTTTGTCCACTGTGCCACCTAGCTGCCCCTCCTTAGCTGACTTCTACAGAATTTTAGTTCATGACATCCTATCCATTCTTTCTCTGAATTCTTTGAAATCTGTTCTCCCCAAATCTGGGTACGTGTCAGAGTTTGCCCAATTTTCCTCTATCACAAATTCTAGGAGGGAACAGTCACTTCCCTCTCAAGTTCCCATCATTTCCACCCACAATGATTTCCTCCTTGTTTACTTCCACTTTTTGAAGGATGAAATGATCATGAGGCAATGTAAGAGGTTAATAGCTGCTGTGCTTTGGGCTTTTTATCAAATTGTGAGGGTTTTCAAGGCGTTAAATAGAAGTAAGAGAAAGCTACAAAGAAACTGGAAATCGAAGACAGATTTTTAAGAGTTCTGGGGCAGCTAGGTGGCACAGTGGATAAAGCACCAGCCCTGGATTCAGGAGGACCTGAATTCAAATTTGACCTCAGACATTTGACACTTACTACTACCTGTATGACCCTGGACAAGTCACTTAAAGAAGGGGGAAAAAGAATTCAGTGGAGCTGGGAGTAGAGTGAAAGTATGTTGAATAGGGACAATAAAGTCTTTAGAAAGCAGTGGGATTAGAATAAAAATGGGGGAGGATAAGGAAAGCCACTGTAAGCAGTAGGAGTAAAAGAAGCACAGGGAGTGGGAGAACAATAACTTTTTTAAAAATTTAAATACTGAGAAGAGTAAGCAGAGAGAGCTCCACAACTCTGGAAAGCATTCCAGTTAAGATACTTTAACTCTCTGTACATCCTGTTGATGTTCTGAAATGAGTCACTGAATCCCAGAAACTGGAGGCAAGAGTGATGTCACAGCCAAGAGTGGATTAGCCCTCACTTTACCAAGACACAGGGAGACTAAGTAAACAGTTTTTCCTGGGCCCCAGGACAATGAGGCCCTTGGGGTTCAGGGAGCCCAACCTGTCTGACCCCACTGCTCCTAGGAGGAGAGCCTCATTAAGTGTCCCCAAACAAATAAAAATTTGAATGTAATAGGTACCCTCCAGGGCACAAAGGGGTATGGATGGGAGTCACTGTTGAAACAACAACATGACATGGAGAGGACAAACATAAATACAGTCTACCAGGAAAACAAACTCCTAAATCTTCTCCCCAAGGGACTCTGAGGGATATTAGGAGACTGAAGCTGAGGGAAAATGATAGCCTGAGCTCAGCCCTAAAGGTAACTTTGGTCTTTATGGCAACCCCAGCGCAATCTCATCAATGTAGACCCATCTCCAAGATCCTAGGGACTTCCCAGTCATATGAGCTGAACCAAGAAGAGTTCAGGATTCAGCAAACATTTATTACATGCCTACTATGGGCAAAGCACTGTACTAGTTTCTAGGGAGGAGACAAAGATGAAAATGAAATTCTTCCTGCCCTTGAGGATATTACAGTGTAATATGGGAATATGAGTACATGGCATCTACATGATTGAATAGAATACAAGGTGCAGTGTGGTAGGGATTAAAAAATAAAGAGTGGGTGGGGAATACAGGGGAAATGGGAACATTTGAGAAAGGAGAGCAGTTGAGGAGGCAGGATAGAGAGGAGTGACCTGCAACCTGCCTTCCAGCCTTTGATTCTTTTTTTTTTTTTTTTTTTGCAGGGCAATGGGGGTTAAGTGACTTGCCCAGGGTCACACAGCTAGTGAGTGTCAAGTGTCTGAGGCCGGATGTGAACTCAGGTACTCCTGAATCCAGGGCCGGTGCTTTATCCACTGCGCCACCTAGCTGCCCCCCAGCCTTTGATTCTTATTCTAATAATGTGTGACCCTGAAAAAATGGTTTACTTAGTTTCTCTGTGTCTCAGTAAAGTAAGGGCTAATATTACTTTACAAACTAATTCACAGGGTTTTTGTGGGGAAGCGTACTTTGCAAACATTAATGTGCTATCTAGATACGAGCTATTTCTATTGTCTTCTTTTTATAATCATTCCACCTCATGGGTAGTTAGTTGTCAAGGAAATCCTGGGGCATGAGTTTCCTTATTTAGGACTGTCATGGAGGAAGAGGCTACTGAGCTGAGTAGAGCGCTTCAGTGGACTTCACATAAGTCCAGGAGCAGAGGACAAGGGTACCAAAGAATCTCTTGGCTCAGAGCTTTTGAAATGGGGAGAGTTCTGCCCTATCCTCACCCCATCCTTGTTCATGGAGTGTACTGATGCCCCCTTGAAAAATATCACTATTATTTTCCCCTTTTAGAGAGCCCCAAAATTCTATCATTTCTCCTAGTTCCTCAACTTCCCATTCTTCTTGAAAGTCACCTCTCTTCTCTTGATAATCTGTACCCCACCCCCCACTCTTCCCTCCATCCTAGGGTCTCATATCCCCTTTCTCTGATAATTCCATTCTCTGTCTCCAACCCCTCTCTGTGCCCTTCCTCTTTCATCCTCTTAATTCCTTTCACTTGTCTCTTCTTTCTAATCCATTTTTCCCACTTCTCTCAAGCTTCCATCTTTTGGGGAAGGGAGAAGACTAAAGGAAGAAGCTGAAGAATAACTATATTGTTTTAAAATAAAAACAGAAAACGCTAGGAATAAAGAGCCTGATGAGTTTAACCTTGGCTACCGCATTAGCTAGCTGTATGACTTTGGACAAAGCATTTATCCACTCTTTGGGGGGAGCAGCTAGATTGTGCAGTGGATAAAGCACTGGCCCTGGATTCAGGAGGACCTGAGTTCAAATCTGGCCTCAGACATTTGACACTTGCTAGTTGTGTGACCCTGGGCAAGTCACTTAACTGCCCCCCCCCCCAAAAAAAAAAGTCAAACCACTCTTTGGGGTTTGGTTTCCTCACTTGCAAAATAATGATGCTGGATGAGATGATTTCCAAAGATCTCTTTTAGTTCCATCAATATGTAAGAAAGCAGGAACATCCTGCCCATCCTAACCCTTTTCATTGTTGGAAAACCTTCCAATAATCTTAGTTTAATCTTTTGTTCTACAAGGCAGCCCTTTAGGGGAAAGGTAGTCAGGAATGATTTAAAGTTTTATAAGAATCACATATGTAGAACTAGAAGAGACCTTACAGATTATCCAAGTCCTTCATTTAAGTCAACAAGCATTTATTAAGTGCCTACTATGTGATAGGCATTCTGCTAAGTGGAAGGGAAGGAGGATATATAGAAAGGCAGAGTCGTCCATGCTCTGAAGGAACTCAGAGTCTATGGGAAAGGCAACAATGCAAGCAAGTATATTCAGACTAAATTGGAGGAGTCTCAGAGAGAAGGAGGTAAGATTAAGGAGGACTAAGAAGGGCTTCCTGTAGAAGTTGGGACTTGAATTGAGACTCAAAGGAAACCTGGGAAGCTGGGAGGCAAAGATGAGAAAGAATAGTGTCCATAGAGGGCAGCTAGTGAAAATGCTCTGAATTTGGTGTATGGTATTAAAGCACTGGAAAAGAAAGATGAAGTCAGGATACAAAAGGCTTTAAAATCCAAACAGAAGACTTTCTATTTGATCTTAGAAGTAATAGGGTGCCCAAAGGGCGATAAAGCTGTGCATACCCTTTGACCCAGCAATCCCACTTTTAGGTCTTTTGCCCAAAGAAATCATGGAAGGGGGAAAGGGACCCACATGTACAAAAATATTTATAGCTGCTCTTTACGTGGTAGCAAGGAATTGGAAGTTGAGGGGGTGCCCATCAATTGGGGAATGGCTGGACAAGTTGTGGTATATGAATACAATGGAATACTATTGTGCTGTAAGAAATGATGAGCAGGAAGAGTTCAGAGAAACCTGGAGGGTCTTACGTGAGCTGATGATGAGTGAGATGAGCAGAACCAGAAGAACATTGTACACAGTATCATCAACATTGAGTGTTGACCTACTGTGATGGACTATATTCTTCTCACCAATGCAATGGTACAGAAGAGTTCCAGGGAACTCATGATAGAAGAGGATCTCCAAATCCAAGAAAAAAAAGAAAGAAAGAACTGTGGAGTATAGATGCTGATTGAACCATATTATTTCTTTTGTTTTGGGTGCTGTTGTTTTTTTTTTTCTATTTTGAGGTTTTGCATCACTGCTCTGATTCTTTCTCTTGTAACAGGATTAATGCAGAAATAGGATTAATGTTATTATGTGTATATATATGTGTGTGTATATATATATCTATATGTATAGATATATATAGATATAACCTATATCAGATTACCTGCTGTCTAGGGGAGGGGGGAGGGAGGGGAGGGAGGGAGGGAGAAAAATCTGAAATTGTAAAGCATGTATAAACAAAAGTTGAGAACTATCTTTACATGTAACGGAAAAAATAAACTATCTCATAATGTAAAAAAAAAAAAAAAAAAAAAAAAAAAAAAAAAGTAAATAAGTTCTTAGAAAAAAAAAAAAAGAAGTAATAGGGAATCTCTGGACTTGAATGAATAAGAGGTGACATAGTTGGATTCGAGCTTTAGGTAGAACAGTTTGATAGTTGAATGGATAATGAACTAAAGAAGAGAGAGACTTGAGGTAGGGAGACCAACCAGCAAGTTATTGCAATAGTCCAGGCAAGAGGAAATGATGGCCTGCATCAAGGTGGCAGAGTATCAGAGGCTAGAAAGGGATGGGTGAGAGAGTTGTTTGGAAGGTGAAAATGTCAGGATTTGACTGAGTAACTGGGAGGATGGTGGTACCCCCTACAGTTAATAAGGAAATTAGAAAGAGGGGAGGGGGCAGCTAGATGGCAGCTAGGTGGTGTAATAAAGCACCCACCCTGGATTCAGGAGGACCTGAGTTCAAATCCGACCTCAGACACCAGACACTTGACACTTACTAGCTGTGTGACCCTGGACAAGTCACTTAACCCTCATTGCCCTGCCCCTCTCCCCCCCCCAAAAAAAGGAAGAGGGGAGGGTTTGGAAATAAAGATAATGAGTTGAATTAAGTGGTTGCCCAAGGTGACACAGCCAGTATGTTTTCAGAGGCAGAACTTGAACCTGGATTTTCCTGACTCAAAGGCTTTCTATCCAAATACCTCTAATAGAGGACTTAGTTGTGAGGTTCCCCCCCCACACACACACACATTTCTTTGCGGATAAGGCTAGGGGAGGGGATGGAGGTTCCAAATGGGGTGTGTAGATGAGAAAGAAATTTCAGAGATACCCAAGTCTTCTTTACCCCTTTCCCCAGCCAATCAATGAACACTTATTAAGCACCTACTACGTGCCAAGCACTGTGCTAAATGTTGGAGTTGATGAGCTTATCTGTTCAGCCTGAAACCTTATGTAAGTTGGCGTCAAACTGTCGACTGGAGGAACTGGAAGGGGGAGCTAGGCCAGGGTGTGACTCTTGACTCCTGGAATCTCTGCTCTGGGGTGTTGGCACATTCCTGCTCTTCAACACCTCAGCCCTCTGCTGGTCCTGCCCTTCCATGGGAGTGACACGTGCTGGGCTGCCCATGAGTTGGCCTCTGAACTTCACCTTTTATCTGAAAATCTCTGAACACTAACAAGCTGCTGTAAAAACTTTTGGAGCTTCCTCTCTATCCCCTTCACACACTTCAGCCAGACTCACACGTTTGCCCCAGGGCAGTGAGTAAAATGTTAAGAAGCCTGGAATCTTTTTGTAAATCAGGCACATGCTCCTTGGGCCTAGCCCCTCCTCTGAATTTTCTTGTTCAGTTCCTAGCCTCCAGGCCCTCATGTATTCTTTTGTCCCTGTGTTCTTCCTCTTCCCTAAAACACTGCCCTAAATCCTCATGATAATCCTGGAAATAAGGGCTGTCCTTTTTAGGGGATGACTTTGATGAATCATGCTTGATCACAATACAACAGATTTTTTTTTTTTGTGGGGTAATAGGGGTTAAGTGACTTGCCCAGGGTCACACAGCTAGTAAGTACATGTCAAGTGTCTGAAGCCAGATTTAAATTCAGGTTCTCCTGAATCCAGGACCAGTGCTTTATCCACTGCACCACCTAGTTGCTCCATACAAGACAGATTTTTGAGGGTAATGTGGAAGGGGACACCTTTCTGGGCCTAGGATGAACTTCGTGTTTGAGTTGCAGGACCCAGAAAAGGGGTAATATCTTCCAATGAATATCTCACTCCCTCCATCCCTTTACATCCTTGTGCCCATCCCCCTAGCTGGTTCCATTCTTTAAGGACTTCCCAATCATTCTCATAAACATCAAACTTCCATTCCACCAGCTGCTGCATCTTCAAAATGGTTTTATACAAGGGATCTTTAAGTGAACTGAATCCTGAAATTTAAGAGCTAGAAAAATGGGAAAATGTGGCCTGGAAAGGAATCCTTAGTTCTAACAGGAATTCCCAAAGAATCCTAGAGTGGTAGGGATAATCAGAGAACAGCTGGGTTTGTCTCTCTCAGGCTCAGACTGAACTAGGCTCCAGGTATCAGGAGTTAGAAAACAGAAAACCCAATAAAGAAAAATATCAGGGAATGTGGAAAGTATACACAAATGTTTGCATAGAAAGATAACCTCTATCCTTATTGTAGCCCCCGGAAATCCCCCAGAGAAGTGAGCACACATGAGGTTTGCTGAGCTTCAGAGGCTTTGTCTGAACAAAGTAGGAGCCATGAAAAAAAAAAAATCCTGGAGGTGGGGAAGGGAGGAGAGCTGGACTCTGTCTAGCCTAAGCCTAGGAGGCCTAGAGGGTAGAACAAAGTTAATGCTGTAGTCTAGCTTCAAGCCCGAGAGCTACAACATTCAGAAATTATCCCAATGGGGAGCTCTTTGATTTGACTGAGCAGCAGGGTTTCTCTCACGGTTTTAGCATGTGCTCAGTTCCAGGACAAAGGAGATGTAAAAAGGAGGAAACCTGACTGGGAAAGGGCGCTAGGAAAGTATAGATATGACTGCCAGTGTTGCCATTGTAAAAGATGACCTTGCCAGTCCTGTGATCCAAGCAGATGGCCGTCACACTCAGAGCTGTGGGAGAGTTCTGTGAAAGGCCAGAACTCAGAACCCAATACCCAGAGTCCCAAGAAGCCTGACTCAGGAATGAGGTTCAGGAACCCCTGGTGGGGATTCTAAGGTCATATCCAGGTCATTACTGGACCCCTTCATCTCCACCTTCCAGCTGAGATGCCAGGGCAGCCTAGGGCACAGTGGAATGGATGCAAGTATTTGGGTTCATCCTTAGCCTTGGAAACATCTGGAGATCTGGGAATTCTGGGGAGTGCAAATCCCAGGGTTACACAAGGTCCAAAGTCACAGAAGCTGTAGAGTAAGGCGTAGGGAGAAGGAAAAGAGACAAGACAGGATCATTACAGACAATACCCCTACTTCACTAGTGAAGCTAATATTACTGGGGCAGGAGAGGGCTTCCTATGATCCTAGCTAAATCTGGTCTTTCTTGCTGTGGCAGAAACCCATTTTCCCTTCACTCTTCCTCTTCCCCTCCACACTGACTCTCTTCCAAGAGATTTTTCCCAAAGTGTGATAAAATTCACTCACTATGAATTCATAGTGAGACTGAGACTAGCTGCTCCCTTTCCTGGGACCTTCTACCCTCTTTCAAAAGCAGGACAGTAGAATGGGACGAAAACTGGCCTTAGAATTAGAAGACTTGCATCCAGATGATAGCTCTGATCACTGAGTAGATTATTTAACCTCTCTCACCTCCAGTTTTCCCACTAGTAAAGTGAGATTAATAATACTGGCACCACCTACAAGTGGGGTGTTCCAAGGAAAGGATTGCATGAACCGTAAAGTTCTCTCCCGTGATAACTGGATCCATTGCCGTGACTTTAATTATCTCTTATTTATAGATGATCCCCAATGTGGGACATAATGCCCTAAACTGGGAATCAGAGATCCTGGGTTCAAATCCTGATTCTTTTTGTCAATATAACAGTGGTGAGCCTTAAGTTAATAGGACTTTTGGAGCAAGACTTTCTCTTTGGTACATCATTATCCTCAGCAGTATCCACTGATTAGAGGGATGCAAGGAAAAATCCCTCCCAAAGCATCCATTTAAAGAGGGCACTTGGGCAAACAGCTCTTTATTTTCCACTGAGCTACACTCCTTGGAGTGGACTCTACCATCCCCCCACACAGAGTAATTACCCAATTAGATTATAAGCTTTTTGAGGACAGGTACTGCCTTTCTTTCTCATGTTTGTATCCTCCACATTTAGCATAGGGCTGGGCACAGAGAAGGCACTTAATAGCTAATTGTCATTTCAGTCCTCCTTCCTCTCTATTCTCTCCATTATTCAGAATGGGAATTAGAAGACTAGATTCTTATTTGCCTACTCCAAAAACTATATATGACTTATAGCAAAGAATATTAGGATTCATCTATAAGAAGGAATTTTAAGACCAGAATAATTCTCCAATATGGAGACAGATAAATGCTAGAGGCTAGAGATAGAACTAAAGACAGAATAGGGAGGAGAGTAGGGGAAGGACAGAACTCTCTAATCTTGCTCCCCCCCCCCCTTTTCTGAGTTCTGGGATTCTGACTTTTCTGTCATTTCAGAGCTCCTCTTACAGCATGCCAATTCATCTCCTCATGTTTGGCTTTGGGGGTGGGGATAAGAAGGATGCTAAAGGGAGCAGAAGTTGTGTGGGAGTAACATAATGGAGCCAAATACTGAATTTAGAGTCAGAGGACCTGGATTTGAATTCCAGCTCTCTTTCCTGTGTGATCTTGGGCAACTTGCCTCTCCAAGTCTCAGTTTCCTTAAATGTAAAATGAAGGGGTGGGACTAGGCAAATTCTGAGGTTAATTCTGGCTGCAAATCTATGATCCCATAGCCCAGTGTATTGTTCACAGTAGGTTCATGGACTCAGTTGTGACTTAAAAGAACCATAAGGAGGCAGTAGAGAATAATAAATAGGAAAAAATGGGCGTCTTGTGAACCTGTAGCCTCAAAAGAGAACCAGGTAATCTAGCCAGAATTGTAACTACAACAGGGGATTATGAGGGTTTTCCTGGATACTAACATCTGGGAATGGTGGTTTGTTCCCACCTTTAGTCTGGAGACAATATTCCTAGCAACTTGTCCCTCTCAGTCTTTTGTCAACCCATACCTGCAACCCCACCTGGGGGAAAGTAGTCCAGGGGAAGAGTCACAGAACAGGGTTGCTGAAAGAGGGAGATGAGAGAGGAATTGATCTTCCTCCTATTCTGTAGCTACTGCTCCAGCTCAACTCTTACTTAAGGAAAAGACAATGGGATTGGTGAGGAGGAGGGAGAGGAGCCTGGAACATTTCCATTTGGAGGGAACACTGAAGAATAAGGAAAGGACTTCTTGGTGAAGGTGGAAGGATTTTTCTTGACCAGGTGTGGTCTGAAGATCCCAAGCAGCCCAGAAAAAAGTGAAAGATGATGATGTGGTGCCTTACATGACTGGCACAAAGAAAAAGCTCTTTGGGTACAATTTCACAGCTAACGCCAATGAGCAGAAAGGAAGCACTTTCAGGAAGTTCATTTCAAGGGGGATCCAGAGCCTTTGAGGGGACAGCAATGTATTTATTGAAGTCCCCCAAAATGAAGGTAGGGGTTGTAAAAACGATAAATACTATAATAATAACAACAACAATAATTTAACATTTATATAGCACTTGCCTACTGCTTTACGATCATTATCTCATTTTATCTACATACATTTGTTGCCTCCATATCCTCACCACCCACTCCTAAGCCTCTTAGTAAGGCTTCTATCATTATCACACTAACAAAACAACTGCATCCAAAGACAACAATGTCCTCTTGATTACCAAATTAAAATACTTCTCCCAATTGACCTCTATGTAGTATATTCCTGGTGATGTCCTTTTTCTCTCCCAAGTACTTTTTCCTTAACTTCTTAGACAGTTTTGCTCTTGCTCCCTGGGTCTAGGCATTCCCTAAGGCACTGATTTTGATAGTCCCTCTCTTCACTCTCATCCATGGCAATTTGATCTATTGCCAAAGCTTTATAGATGATCCACAGTGTGGGACAAAATGCTCTGAACTGGGAGTCAGAGAACCTGGATTCAAATTCTGGCTTTGTTTGTCAGTATAGTAGTGGTGATCTTAGGTTTCATCTCTTTTAGCCTCAGTTAATCCACATGTAAAATTGAATTTACTACTTTCATCACCCACCTCACCAAGTTGTTGGCTCTGGATTATCCATTCTATTTGTTTATATCTTTTACTATACCTCTACAACTTTCTATTGATGTGGCATGTTGTTTTCCAAATTTAATTCTATTTGTTTTATGCTGAATTTAAGAAACAAAATAAGCATTTCCATAACAAAGGACAGAAAAAACAGGATTGCACCTGAAATTGCAGATCCATTATGTATAACTTGTTATTCCTTTCAAATATACAACAGTTATCATGTAACTTTATTATTTTTCCTTCCCTGCCCCCACCCCAAACTTTAAGATGGCTACCATTAGACATATATATGTCAGTTCTTTTTCTGGATTTGAACAGTGGCTTCCTTCATAGCATCTTTGTAATAAATTTGAGTGTTTATAATAGTCATGGTTGCTCAAATTGTTCTTAAAACAATACTGTTGGGGGCAGCTAGGTGGCACAGTGGATAGACCACTGACCCTGGATTCAGGAGGACCTGAGTTCAAATCCAACCTCAGACACTTGACACTTACTAGCTGTGTGACTTTGGGCAAGTCACTTAACCCTCATTGCCCCGGGGTGGGGGGTGGGGGACAACCAATACTATTCTGGTTCTATTCATTTCGCTCTTCATTATTTCATGGAGGTCTGTCTATGCTTTTCTAAAAATCATTGAGCTCATCATTTCTTATAGCAGAATAATATTCCATCATGAATATATACCACAATTTGTTTAGCCATTCCCCAATTTATGGGCATCCCTAAAATTTCCAGTTCTTTGCCACCACAAAGAGGGCTGCTATAAATAGTTTAAAACATGTAGCTTCTTTTCTTTTTTCCCCTACCCATCTTGGGAAACAGATCTAAGAGTAGTATTGTTGGGTCAAAGGGTATAGGCAATTGAATAAGTCTTTGGGCCTAATTCCAGATCTCTCTCCAAAATGGTTGGATCAATTCACAGATCCACCAAAAATGAATCAAGATCCCATTTCTTCCACATCCCCTCCAACATTTGTCACTTTCCACTTCTATCATTTTAGCCAATCTGATAGGTGTAAAATGATATCTCAAGTTTGTTTTAATTTACATTTCTCTAGTCAATAGTGATTTAGAAGATTTTTTCATATGGCTATAAATTGTTTTGAGTTCTTCATTGGAAAATTGCCTGTTCATACCCTTTGACCATTTTTCAATTGGGGAATGACTCACATTCCTATAGATTTGGCAAAGTTCTTTATACATTTGAGATATGAGACCTTTATCTGAGGAAGTCTATAAAATTTTGTCCCCAGTTTTCTGCTTTCATTCTCATCTTGGATACATTTGTTTTATTTGTATGAAAGCTTTTTAATTTAATGTAATAAAAATTATACATTTTGCATCTTACATTTCCCTCTATCTCTTGTTTGTTCATAAATTCCTCACCTACCCATAACTCTGATAGGTAATTTGTTACCTGTTCTTCAAATTTGCTTGTAATATCTCCCTTTATATGAAGGTCATGTATTCATTTTGACCTTATCTTGGTAAATGGTGTAAGATATTGGTCTATGCCCAATTTCTGCCAGACTGCTTTCCAGTTTTCCCAACAATTTTTACCAAAAAATTAATTCTTATCCCCAAAACTTAGGTCTTTACACTTGTCGAACACCAGGTTACTATATTCATTTGCTGCTATATTGTATGCCTACTTTGTTCCACTGATCTACTTTTCTATTTCTTAACCAGTACCAGATATTATGATAATTACTGCCTTATAATATGGTTTAAGATCTGGTATTACTAAACCTCCTTACACTACATTTTTTCCATTAGTTCCTTTGATATTCTTGACCTTTTGTTCTTCCAAATGAATTTTGTTATTATTTTTTCTAGCTCAGTAAAATATTCTTTTGGCAATCTATTTGGGAAAGCATTGAATATATAGATTAATTTGTGTAAAATTGTCATTTTTATTATGCTGGTCCTGCCTACCCATGAACAATTACTATTTTTCCACTTATTTAAACCCGATTTTATTTGCATACAAAGTTTTTATGGGTTTATTCATATAGATACTAGATTTCTTTTGGTAGGTATATTCCCAGGTATTTTATACTGTCTAGAGTTATTTTAAATGGGGTATCTTGAGCTATCTCTTCCTGCAGGATCCTGTTGGTGATATATAGGAATGCTGATTATTTATGGGGGTTTACTTTATATCCTGCTACTTTGCTGAAATTATTAATTATTTCAATTAACTTGTTAGTTGAGTCTTTAGGATTTTCCAAGTATATCATCATATCATCTGCAAAAAGAAACAATGTTATTACCTCATTCCCTATTCTGATTCCTTCTATTTCTTTCTATTCTCTTATTGCTATTGCTAGGATTTTCAATATAATATTAAATAATACTGGTGACGGTGGGCATCCTTGTTCCACACCTGATTTTACTGGGAAGGTTTCTAGCTTATCCCCATTACAGATAATGCTTGTTGATGGTTTTAGGTAAATCCTTCATATCACTTTGAGGAAAAGTCCATTTATGCCTATACTTTCAAGTATTTTTAATAGAAATGAGTGTTGTACTTTATCAAATGCTTTCACTGCATCTACTAATATTATCATATGATTTTTATTTCTTTTATTATTTATATAATCAATTATGTTAATAGTTTTCCTTATGTTAAACCATCCCTGCATTCCTGGTATGAAACCCACTTAATCATAATGTATTATCCTTATAATATATTGCTATAATCTTTTAGCTAGTATTTTATTTAGGATTTTTGCATCCATATTTATTAATGAAATTGATTTATAATTTTCTTTCTCTGTTTTTACTTTTCCTGGTTTAGATATCAATATCATATATGCTTCATAAAAGGAGTTTGGGAGGACCCTTTCTTTTCCTATTATTCCAAACAATTTATTTAATATTGGAATTAGTTGGTCTTTAAATGTTTGATAGAATTCACTTATAAATCCATCTGATCCTCGTGCTTTTTTTTTTTCATAAAGTCATTAGCTTCCATTTGCTCAAGACTAATTTTTAAGGAGTTATTTTCTTCAGTGAGCTTTTGTACCTCCTTTTCCATTTGGCTAATTGGCTTTTCAAGGAAGTCTTTTCCTCATTGGCTTTTTGTACCACTTTTACCATTTGGCCTAGTCTGTTTTTAAGGTGTTCTTTCCTTTGCTTTGCTTTTAAGGTGTTTTTTTTTAATTTTTACTTTATTTATTTATTCATTTGTTTAGAATTTTCCCCGCCTTACATGGTTTTTTTGTTTGTTTGTTTTTTAGTGAGGCAATTGGGGTTAAGTGACTTGCCCAGGGTCACACAGCTAGTAAGTGTTAAGTGTCTGAGGCTGGATTTGAACTCAGGTACTCCTGACTCCAGGGCCAGTGCTCTATCCACTGTGCCACCTAGCTGCCCCCCACCTTACATGTAAAAACAAATTGTAACGTCGATTGACTTTGTGTTCCAAATTCTCTTCCTTCCTCCCTATCTCCCCTTAAAAACTCAAGCAATTCAATATAAATATACATGTACAGTCATGCAAAACATAGCAGACAAAAAACTTTAGAAAAAGGAACCACAAAACTTACCTCCATCCGTATTCAGATACCATCAGTTCTTTCTCTGTAGGTGGATTGTATTTTTCATAAGTCCTTCAGAGTTGTCTTGGATCATTGCATTGCTGAAAATAAATAAGCCATTCAGAGCAGATCATCTTATTTAAATTTCTGTTATTTTGTATACAGTACATTTCACTTTGTATCAGCTCATGTAAGTCCAGGTTTTTTAAATACTAAACTACATTTATATAGTACTTTAAAAGGAGATTTTAAGGTGTGATTTTCTTAAGTATTTCTTTGTGTCTCCTTTATCAAGCTGTTGACCTTTTTTCCCATAATTTTCTTGAATCGTTCTTATTTCTCTTCCCATTTTTTCCTCTACCTCTCTTACTTTATTTTCAAAGTCCTTTTTGAGCCCTTCCATGGCCTGAAACCAATTCATATTTTTCTTAGAGGCTTTGTTATCTTCTTCTTAGGGTGTGTTTTGATCTTCCTTGCCACCATAGTAACTTTATATGGTCAGAATTTCTTTTTCTATCAATATGCTCATTTCCCTAGCTTATTTCTTGACTTTTAACTCTTTGTTAAAGTAGGGCTCTGCTTCCAGGTTGGAAGGTACACTGTTCCAAACTTCAGGGGGTTTGTGCAGCCATTTTCAGAGATACTTCTAGGGACCTGTAAGTTTTCAGTTCTTCCAAGATCGTATGATCTAAGAAGAGGTGTATTTACTACTCTCCTGGCCTGTGCTCTGGTCTGTGAGTGACCACAAGCCTGATTTCTGCCCTGGAACTGTGAGGAGAGTCCCCACTGTACTGTGGCCAAAAGCTCTGGTGTGCTAGTGCTCCTCCCCACCCTGGGACTGCCACCCAGGACTGTGACCTGGATCCAAGTATGGGCAAAGCAACAGAGTCCTACCTCAGTGCTAGCAAAGAGATGCCTGTAATCTCCTTCTGGCCAATTGTTCTACCCCCTTACCATCTGTGGTCTAAGAGTTTCAGAAGCAGTCACTGTCACTGCTGATTCAGTGGCTCCTAAGGACTGCTCTTGGTTTTTGGGGCTGAGTCTACACTGGCTGGGACTGCACTGGTGCAGCATGCACTGGACCCGCACTCCACTCTCACCCAGGTGTGACAGACCTTTCCTGTTGACCTATTAAGTTGTCTTTGGCTGAAAAATTATTTCACCCTGTCCTTTTGTGAATTCTGTTGCCCCAGGAATTATGGTATTATTTTAAGGTATTTGGAGGGGTCTTAGGAAGAGCTCAGGTGAGTCACTACCTTTCCTTTGCCATTTTGGCTCCACCTTCTCCTGGTGCTTTTTTCTTAGGGGACTCATTTATGGCCTGTTCAATTTCTTTTTCTAAAATAAGTCTATTCAGATATTTTATTTCCTTTTCTGCTAATCTAGGCAGTTTGTATTTTTGTAAATATTCTTCCATTTCTCTTAAGTTGTCAAATTTATTAGCATATAATTGGACAAAATAACACCTAATATTTGCTTTGATTTCATCTTCTTTAGTGCTATAATCTCTCTTTTCATTTTTGGTACTAGTAATTTGGTTTTCTTCTCTCTTTTTTAATCATATTAATATTAACCAACAGTTTATCTATTTTAGTGATTTTTTGGTATGGTCCAATCAGTATCCATATTCCACAGTTTCTTTTTTTTTTCTTGGATTTGGAGACCCTTTTCTATCATGAGTCCTTTGGAACTTTCTTGTACCGTTGGATTGGTGAGAAGAATATAGTCAATCACAGTTGATCAACACATAATGTTGATGATACTGTGTATAATGTTCTTCTGGATCTGCTGATCTCACTCATCATCAGTTCATGCAAGTACTTACAGTTTTCTCTGAACTCCTCCTGCTCATTGTTTCTTACAGCACATTACAATTCCATTATATTCATATATATATATTCATATACCACAACTTATTCAGTCATTCCCCAATTGATGGGCATCCCCTCAATTTCCAATTCCTTGCCACTACAAAAAGAGCAGCTATAAATATTTTTGTACATGTGAGTTCTTTTCCCTCTTTTATGATCTCTTTGGGGAGAAGACGCAAATGTGGTATTGCTGGGTTAAAGGGTATGCACAGCTTTATAGTCCTTTGGGCATAATTCCAAATTTGTATAAAAACTTTTTAATTTAATGTAATCAAAATCATCCATTTTGCATTTCATAATATTCTCTATCTCTTGTTTGGTCATAAACTGTTCTCCTTTCCAAAGATCTGAAAGGTAGATTATTCTTTCTTCTCCTAATTTACCTATGGTATCACCTCTTATGTCTAAATCATGTACCCATTTTGACCTTATTTTAGAATAAAGGTGTATATATAACCTATATCAGATTACCTGCTCTCTAGGGGAGGGAGGGAGAAAAATTTGAAATTGGAAATCTTATATAAACAAATGTCAAAAACTAAAAAAAAATAATAATAATAAATTACATGGTCACCAACTATTTTTTTGTGGCTCAGCTAATTGTGTTTGCTAAATTAGTGGGGGCTAGGCTGGGTTTTCTAAAACATTTCTATTTATATATTAATTGCTTTTTATATAATAATGGTTAGTGCACCCCTTTTGGCAAAAAGTATTTATTATGAAAGTATATTAAATATTAGAAAAGAATCGATTACGTGGCAGTTAACATAAGCCCAAAACCCTCCAGCACCATATTTCTGAGAGCACGTGTCCTAAAAGCCTACCCTGTCCAGAGAGGGGAGTGCTTACCAACCGACAGTGGGTCCAGACCAAGAGTTGTGTTCCAAAATGGCACCAGTCAGGAGTCTCTGTGTTCTTTTTATCCTCTTTTGATAAAGGCGTGTCACTATACACTGATCAAAGTTAATTGGCTAGTATCATTCAATTCAATTGGTTGGTGTGACTTGAGGGTGGTCCATATTAAAATGAGCTGTACATGATAACATCAGGGACTGATGGAAGGAGACCCCCTGAGGGGTGTTAGAAATAATGGGCTTTTGCCAAACAGCCAAAGGCCCCAGATTGATTTTTCTTTTTTAGTGAGGCAATTGGGGTTAAGTGACTTGCCCAGGGTCACACAGCTAGTAAGTGTCAAGTGTGTGAGGCCGGATTTGAACTCAGGTCCTCCTGAATCCAGGGCCGGTGCTCTATCCACCGTGCCATCTAGCTACCTCCCCAGATTGATTTAGATTGATTTAATTAAATGATACTGACTAACTCTGCTGATTAACTCACTTAAAGTTGACTTGATTAAAACCACAAAGAGGAAGTGTTCTCAGAGGCTGTGGACTATGACATCAACACGAGACCACCCTCAAGTCCAGTGAACCAATGGATTTGGGTGACGCTAGCCAATCAGCTTGAAGCTATGTGTAAGAACTGCCTCTTCCAGGGACGCAGGAAGTGCTGCTTCCTCTCTCAGTTGGTCTCTCAGACAACCTCATGGTGGAAGACTTAAGAGAAGAACCAGGCCAGGTTGAACTCTTATCTCTCCTCTAGGGTAGCTAGGCTTTCCTATCTCTGAACTCCATGTGCTCTCTCTTTACTCTTTAATTAATGCTTAATGCTAAAACTTGGTGCTAAAGCTTCTAATTTAAAAGTAAACCCTATCTAGTTTTCCCTACACTGGAGACAGGAATAAGGTGACCACACATCTAGTTTTACTCCTCACAGGGGCAAAGGTACATTCACAGAGGTGTGGCTTAATCCCCTCAGTTCACTGAACTAGACACAAAGAGTTGTATCTCCATTATTTGGACTCACCCTGAACAGAATTAGGCCCTGAAAGAGTTTAGAACTTTCTCAAGTGTGAGATTTAAAATTGGATACAAGAACATTAAACTCCCTTTTAAACTTTCCCTTATATATCTCCCAGACCAATAAGTGAAAGAAAACTCTAATCTTTAGTTAGGGCTTTTATCTCACCAAAAACCTGTATAGAACTCACCAAAAACCCAAGGCCACCTCTGAGGTTGAGAACCACATCAAGCACGTGCTGTTACGGAGAACCGGGCCGATCACCAAGGACCACTCTAACGAACTTGAGTCAGTGTGTGTGTGTCCCCAGCAGCGAGAGCCAGAGCGAAAGACCGAAAGCACCAAAAAAGAGCTCACTTCTGTTCTCTCCTTGCCTTTTAAGCTCGCACCCCGGAAGTGGAGTGCTTAGCAGACGCATAGGAGGCTCGTCACAGTCTCTTCCCCAAAAGGGTGGTCCTTCAAAAACTGGCGTCCTAACCGACTGTTAAAAAACTTTCACTTTTTACCACACAAGAAATGGGCTTTCTGAAGTGGAGGGGTAAGGGGGAGCTAAAAACTCGGTCCCTGGGTCCCCAAGAAACTCACTATTAATAATTATTTTCTCACAGACCCAAGACAATCCCAAAGGACTATTGATGAAACATACTATCCACCTCCAAAGAAAGAACTGATACTGATCCAACACAGACTAAAGCATGCTATTTTTCATTTTCTTTCACTTTTTTCTTTTATTCAAGTTTTCTTATACAAAATGACTAACATGTTAATGTCTTACATATCTGTACATGTAAAAAAATTTCACTTTTTCTGTGGTTTTTATAAATATTTAGATGCTATGGTATTTGGTGCATATAATATTAGTATCAATGTTGCTTAATTAGCTATGGTACCTTTTATCATAGTGAAGTTTCCTTGTTTATCTCTTTTAATTAAATCTATTTTAGATTTGACTTTGATATCATAATTGCTACCCCTGCATTGGCTAAGGCATAATACATTTTACTCCAGCCCTTTATTTTAAATCTGGGTGTATTTCTCATTTTTAAATGTCCTTTTTGTAAACAGCATATTATTGGATTCTGGTTTTTAATCCAATCTGTTATCTGTTTTGATTTTTTGCCCCTTATTTGAATATTTGCTCTTTTTACAAACTTTTTCTTCACAATTTTGCTTTCTAGAATCACCACATCATACTCAGCTCATTCCCAACCTTTCTTTCAAATTACCCAAGTACTAATGACATTTTTTGTCTTTGTTTGTTTTTTGTATTTTGCAGGGCAATGGGGGTTAAGTGACTTGCCCAGGGTCATACAGCTAGTAAGTGTCAAGTGTCTGAGGCCAGATTTGAACTCAAGTCCTCCTGAATCCAGGGCCAGTGCTTCATCCACTGCACCACCTAGCTGCCCCTAATGACATTCTTAATATGGTTTATATTTCAGTGTATAAAAAGTAAACAGTTTGACCTTATTTAATCTCTTGTCTTTGATGTTTACCTTTTATGTCTCCTGAATCTTATATGTCAAATTTTCCATTAAGTTCCGGTCTTTTTGCAACAAGAAACTGAAAGTCTGTCAATTCATTGAATGTCCTTTTTTTGTTTTTGTTGTTCAGAATTATACTTAACTCTGCTGGGTAAGTTATTTTTGGTCACAACCCCAGTTCTTTTGCTCTTCAATATATAGTATTCTAAGACCTGTGTTCTTTTAGTGTAGCAGCTACTAGTTTTGTGTAATTCTAATTGTGGCTCCATATTATTTGAATTTTTTCCTTGTTGCTCATAATATTTTTTTCCTTAACCTATTTTTTTTTAATTTGGCTATGATATTCCTTTTGATTTTCATCCTGGAATCTCTTTCATGTGATGATGTGTGGATTTTTTTTCTATTTCTACTCTCCCCTCTTGTTCTAAAAGTTCAGGGCAGTTTTCTTTAACTATTTCTTGTAATATTATATCAAGATTCTTTTTTTTTGTAGCCTTCAGGTGGCCCAGTTATTCTTATCTCTTCTTGATCTGTTCTTCCGATCGGTTGTTTTTCTTATGTTTCACATTCTGTTCTATTTTTTCATTTTTAAAAATTTTGTTTTATTATTTCTTGGTATCTTATAACATCATTCTCTTCCCCTTGCCCAATTCTAGTTTTCAAGGAGTTGTTTTCTTTCTTAAGATTCTGGATCTCTTCCATTTGGTTGACTTTCTTTTTATAATTTCTTCATTTTCTTGGATTTTTTTTTCTAATTTTTCCTCGGTCTCTCTTATTTGTTTTTTTTTTTAATCCTTTTTAAGTTCTTCCAAGAGCTCATTTTAGGCACATGACCATTTGACATTGTTCTTTGGGGTAGGAAAGGCCTTTTTGGCTTCAGTATCCTTTTCTGAAAATGAACCCAAGTCTTCTCTATCCCCATAGTAGCTGTCTATGGCTGGGTTCTTTCTCCTTTGCTTGTTCATTTTTATTTTGTTTTGTTTTGTTTTATTTTTAGCAGCTTCTCTAGTCCCAGGATGTGGGGGACAGTGCCTCTGGCCTCAGGTCCCTCTTACTGTTATTTTCTGAGCTTTATCCAGGGTCCAGCTTCAGCACTCTTTTCCCCCTCCAAGCCATAGCTAGGGCCCCAAGCTACAATATGCTAGAAATGCTCTTGTTTCCTAGGGACCCTCCAGTGCCTGTAACCTTCAATTCTCCCTTCTGGCCTAGAACTAAAACCAGGAACTCAGCTCTCCTGTAAATGCCTACAGTCAGCAGTGTCCAGACCCCACTGCTCTCACCAGGCATGTTGCTAGTTCCTCCTCACCTTCAGCCTCAGCACAGGACCATACCTTGGCTGCACAACTAGGCCTGGGGTACCTCAGCAGCAAAAGGTCCTTTAATATTCCCTAGCTCAGATGTCTCACACACACACACACACACACACACACACACACACACAGGGTCCTTGAGGTGAGAATTCCCATGACTGAGGCTGGGGCTACCTCCCAACCCTGCTGCCCCCAGGACTTGTTTGTTGTTTCTTTGGAGATATCCTGTTTGCACTTCACTCAGGCAAGCGAACTTATGCCCCTGGGGTCTTCTATAGTTTCCCCTGGAGGACCACTGCTCTGCCCTAACTCTGGTTTATTTTTGCTGCTCTGTGTTCACCCTGAGGTGCTATTTTGACTTGTTTGTGGAGTTTAGTTTGTCCATAGAGTTTAGAATTTTCTGACCTACTCAGCCATCTTACCAGAATCCTGTCCCTCTTCCCCCCCACCTTGGTACATTAATGGCTATAATTTAATACATGGATCAAACCATTCCTTTGTCCATACCACCCAGAATCCCTCCATTTTCCCCTTCCCCAAAGGGTAAAAGTAGTCTTCAAATCTTCCTTAAAGGTTGGCAGGTCTCTGAAGAATCTGACCACATCTCTCTAGATCTCTAATTCCAGGTTCCCTATTGAGAGAAAATAGAGGAGACTCCAGTGTTAAAGCCAAAAGCCCAACATCACACAGCAAGTGCTTGATTTGTTTTCTCTGGAAGAAGTGACCTATGAGATTTTTTTCCCTCTTAGTTCCATAGGCTCTCTGGAGATCACTTGAATCCACTGCCTTCCCTGTCTCAATAGGCAGGTATATGTGGTGGGAAAAGGGGAAAGAAGAAGGGGACCAGAAAGCAAGGATGACAACAACTCACTGTTCTTTTCTGAAAATGCTGCAGAAGAGAGATTTCCTTCTCCTTCACTTTATTTTCAAAGTCTCACAGCCATGATGTTAAATGAAGATCTTCAGGAATCTCATCTAGGGGAGTCAACCTGCTACAATGGGAAGTGTGCTAAATTCAGCATGATGAGAAGACCTGGGTTTAAATCCCAGCGGCCTCTAAGAGACCTTTTAGCCCTTTTTTAGAATAATAGTATCATAAAATCTAAGTGTTGAGAAGACATTTAACCCAATCCAATTCAACAAACATTTATTTTAAATACCTACTGTGTGTAAAGCACTGTGGTAGATACTTGGGATTTTTTTAAAAAGCAATTCTTGAAACAAGGGGCATCTATAACTAATAAATAGATACATATTTTCATTGAAATAGTAAAGATATTTATGTGTATTTGATATATCCCTCCAATAGAGAAACCCTTAACACCTTTGGGGTTCAGGAAAAGTTTCACTTTGTTATTGACCCCTTTTCTGTTATTAGGTTCTGGGTTTTCAAGGACCAGTTCCCTTTTACATAAATTCCTATGTTTGACATTTAAAACCCTTCAAAACCTAACTCCACTCTAGCTTTCTAGCTTTGTTATATATTACTTTCCTGTCAATTTTTGTTTTTATGTCTCTCTCACAAAAACAACAACAATAACAACAACAACAACAAAAACAGATCAGAGAACATAATGTCTCCTACAGGAAAAACCAGATAATAGACAGAAAGGAAAAACATAGTACCAGTTTATTTGTCCCAAGAACAAGCAAGCATGATTCATGTGGAGACCCCTTCCAAAGAAGGTGCTCTCCAAGGTTCCCCTTTTTTGTGACAGTATATAAACCTTTTTTTTTTCTCTCACTGGTTACAGGGTAACATCATTTTCATTAGCATGTTAAAAATCAATCTAAAGCAAATACTATAATAGGCAACTTAAAGAAACAGGAAGGGTTTATCAAGGACAAGGATGCCTAGATATTTGATAAGGAAAATAATAAGATATATTTACTCTCTTAGGGAAAGAAGTTAGTGAATATGGACTTATCTGCTAACTATCTGGGTTCAGTTTGAAGTTTAGTCAAGGGGCTTTTTGCTCTTATTAATCCAGGGTTTCATAAAATCCATTTGGATAATAAGGCAGCTCTATCAAATCCATGTGGTCCATACATTCTTATTAACATTCCCCTTCTTTGGTAAATTGAAACTGGTCTCTAACTGCTCTTTACTCATAGTATATTTTGTACTTTCCAAGGCCATCACTACTTCACTGGCTATACTCTCCTCTTCAACTCAACTCTTTGGTGAACTATTTCAACTCTACCCTTGAATCCCTTGCCCCATTGTCCTGTCTTTGATCACACTTTTTCAAACTCCAACTTGGATTACTCCCACCACCTACCTACTTTGCTTTTATTCATCTGCTTCTGAATGGAACTGGAAGTGAAGAAACTGTGTTGATTGGGTTCACTATTATATGTGTTAAATGGGCCTTCACTGAAGCAAGGCAAGCTTTCCATTCCTCCCTAATCAATTCTCTATCCCACTCACCACAGTAGCTATTTCAGACCATCTTATCTCTTCTCAAACTTCCCACTGTACTCCTCTTCCCACATTCTCAACTGAAGAATTCATCTCATACTTGATTGAAAAAAATTAAAACTATTTGCCAAGAGCTCCCTCTTTTCTTTTTCTCTTCCTCTTACATCCTCTGTCATTCCTACTATCTCCTCTTTCACTCTAATTGATAAAGAGATGGCCTTCTCCTTGTCAAGTTCAACCCTTCTGCATGTGTTCTTGATCCTATCCTCTCCTATTTTCTTCAGTAGATTGACTCCTCTATTATCCCCACTAATAAATCCTCCTAAGTTTCAATCTTTCTATTCCTATTGGCTCCTTCCTTGATGTCTACAAATACGCTTTTCTTACCTCCCTTCATCCTACTATCTATACTAGTTGTCATCCTTTATTGCTACTCCCTTTATCAGCTAAAGTCCTGGAAAAAGCCATTTATTATCAGTGTATCTACTTCCTCTCTTCTCACTCTTCTAAACTGCTATTTGGCTTCCCACCTCATGATTGAAATAAAATTGCTCTCCTCAAAGTTACCATAATTGCCCAATCTAATGGCCTTTTCTCAATTCTTATACTTCTTAACCTTCAATACAGTTTAATCTTTAACACTGTTCATCATGCTTTTCTTTTTGAAACTCTCTTCTTTAGGTTTTCATGATATTGTTCTCTCCTGATTCTCCTCCTACCTTATTGATAGTCCCTTCTCAGTCTCCTTTGCTGTATTTGTATCCATGTCACACCCACTAACTGTGAGTGTCTCTCCAGGTCCTATCCTGGTCTCTCTTCTCTTCTCCATCACACACACACACACACACACACACATATATATATTTAAACTTGGTAAGCTTCTCAGTTCCTGTGAGTTGAATTATTATCTTTATGCTAATGATTCCCAGATCTATATATCCAAGCTCTAGTGTCTCTCCTGGGCCCTAGTCCCACATCATTATCTGTATATTAAGAATTTTCAAATAGATGTCTTATAGGCATCTGAAATTCAACATGCCCAAGTCAGAATCCATTATCTTTCTCTCCAAACCTCACTTACTTTTCTTTGTATCCACAGTATTTAGCACAGTGTGTGGCACATAGTAGGACAGTCAATTAAGAAACATTTATTAAGTGCCTACTATGTGCCGGCCACTGTGCTAAATAATGTGGATACAAAGAAAAGGAAAAGACAATTCCTGCCCTCAAGGAGCTCACAGTCTAGTAGGGGAAACAACATACAAACAACTATGTCCAAACAAGCTATATTCAGGATTCTAATCAACAGAGGCAGATCAGGAAGAGAGATGATGAATAGCTTCCATTAGGAGGTAGGATTTTATATGGGACTTAAAGGAAGCTAGACTAGTCATATTAGATCTAAAACTATTATAAAGTGGCAATCCTCAAAATTATTTGGTAGTAGCTAAAAAATACAGTGGTGAATCAGTGGAATAGCTTAAGTACACAAGACAGTAGTAAATGACTATGATAATCTACTCTTTGATAAACCCAAAGACTCCAGCTTCTGGCATAAGAACTCACTATTTGACAAAAACTACTGGGAAAACTGGAAAATAGTATAGCAGCAGAAATTAGGCTTAAATCAACATCTGACACAGGACACCAAGATAAGGTCAAAATGGATACATTATTTAGACATAAAGGGCATTACCTTAGGCAAATTAGGAGAGCAAGGAGTAGTTTACCTGTCAGATCTATGGAGAAGAGAAGAATTTATGACCAAACAAGAGATAGAGAACATTATGAAATGCAAAATGGATAATTTTGATTACATTAAATTAAAAAGGTTTTACACAAAGGAAGCCAGGAAAGTCAGGAGGCCAAGAGGGAGAAGGAAAGTTTTCAGTGCATGGGGGACAGCTGATGAAAATGTCCAGAGTAAGAAGATAAAATATCTTATTTGAGGAACAACAAAGTGGCCAGTGTCACTGAATCACAGAATATGTGGTGGGGGTGTAAGGTATAAGAAGACTGGAAAAGTGGTGTGGAAGGAACCAAGTTATGAAGGCCTTTGAATGCCAAACAGAAAAGGATTTTACATTGAATCCTGGGGGTAATAGGGAGCCACAGGAGTTTTTTGAGTAGGAGGGTAGGTGATATGGTCAGACCCATGCTTTAAGAAGATCATTTTGACAGCTAAATGAAGAATGGACTGGAATAGAGAGAGACCTGAGGCCAGGAAACCCACTATCAGATTACTATAATATTCTAAATATGAGGTGATAAGGGTCTGAACCAGGGTAGTGACAGTGTCAGTGGAGAGAAGAGGGCATATTAAAGAAATGTTACAAAGTTAAAATCTACAGATTTGAGCAACAGATTGGATATGGGGTAGGGTGTGAGAGTAAAGAATTAAAGATGATACCTAGGTTCTGATCTTGGAGGGATTAAGAGAATAGTGGGGGCCAGCTAGATGGCTCAGTGGATAGAGCACTGGCCCTGGATTCAGGAGGACCTGAGTTCAAATCCAGCCTCAGACACTTAACAATTACTAGCTATGTGACCCTAGGCAAGTCACTTAACCCCAATTGCCTCACACAAAAAAAAAAGAAAGAAAGAAAGAGAATAGTGATACCCTTGACACTGATGGGGAAGTTTAGAAGTAGGGAAAGATGAGTTCAATTTTGAATATTGTGGTAAAATATGAAAGTTTTTAACAGTCGGTTAGGATAACTGAAAGACGCCAGTTTTTCAAGGACCACCCTTTTGGGGAGGAGATGAACAGTCCGCCTGCTGCGCATGTCAGACTGCCTGCCGGGTACAGTCCGCCTGCTGCGCATGTCAGACTGCCTGCCGGGTTTTTTTTTTGACTTCCGGGGTGGAGAGAACGGAAGTAGCCTTTTTTGCCTGCTTGGCGGGACTCCTGACGGCGCGGCAGGGACGCTCTCGCTCTGTCAAAAGGTGGCCTTGTCGGTTGGTGGCCTTGTCGGTTTGGTGAGTTGTTATAAGGAATATAGACTAAGTTTAGACTTAAGACGATTTGTATTGTGTTTCTACTTTCCTATCCTTCTAACCAACATCACCTTGTGACTATCATAACTATAAATAAAAAGGTCTATCTAGAAAACCAAAACCTGCTTCCATTTACTAGTTTGGGAGATAAATTAAGGGAAAGGTTAAGTAGGGGAGATTTATGATCTAATATCCAATTTTAAATCTCACAGTTTGGCGACCCCGAAGGGACCTTAAGGACCCTCCCACCCTCCCTAGTTTGGCCATAAGCCGGCCAATTCGGTGGATTTTCCAAATTACCCCCCCCCCCCCCACGGACTTTCCCTTTGTCTAATCTCCCTTAAAGACTTTAAGCCTCTAAGAGTCTTGCTTTAAACAGAAAAGCCAGCCCAGTTTAAAGGGCAAGATGCTCGAATATTCTACTATCCCTTTGATTTTTCTCATCGGAATGTATTGGGACAGCATAACATCCCGACTTAGAGGAATAGTTTACTCAATGGTCCTTCATAACATTATTGGTTTTTTCCTCATTCAGGCAGCAAAAAGTTTTTTGTATAATAGTATACGTGAGAATCTTTGGGAAAATACGTTTAATATAAGTAGAAATTTTATGCCTGCAATTGAAATACCTTTTAATACCACATCCATAGTTCATACGACTAAGGATTTTATTTTTTTTTTGTTTTTTTTTTGTTTTTGTTATTATCATTGTTTTTGTTATTATCATTGTTATGATATGGGGGAAATTCTCACATATGGAGAGAGACCTCGAAATGAAATTCTCACATATGGAGAGAGACCTCAAAATGGCTGTTTCTACTAGAGATGATCCAAGTTCAGAATCAGATCAGCAGAAACTACTCCCTCTGCAGGAAGCTATAGAACATAGTAAGAAGGGAGTGCCAATTCAAGTCAGAAAATATAGCCCCTTTAGACCAAGTGACTTGAGCGCATGGAAATCAATCATCCCTAGTTTTGAGAAAAATCCTAACACTGTAATTTCACAGTTAAGGACTATATTTAATGCATATCAACCCAGTTGGGCTGATGTTACTTGCCTTTTGGAAACTTTACTGTCCCCAACTGAGATTACAGATGTTATCTCAGCAGGAAATGCCCTTGTTGCGAAAGGTAAGGCCGATGTGGAATGGCCTCTAAAGGATCCAGAGTGGAATTATAATGATGATAGGGATTTCCAAAGATTAAAAGATGCTAGAGAAACACTTCCGAAGGGGATGGAATCTTGCTCTAGAAAACCAGAAAACTGGCAGAAATTTTTAAGCCTACCTCAGGAGGCTAATGAAAGACCAAACAGATTTTATGATAGACTTTGTGAGGCCGCTAGACAGTACACCAGATTGGATCCAGTAGATTTAAGAGATTCCTGTATCATTCTCAACACATTTGTTTATAATTCACTGCCAGAAATACGCAGATACTTTCTGAAACAATGTCCAGACTGGAGAAATCTCTCAGTAGATAGAATTAAGGAACTTGCAAATTATGTCTTTGACTCACGTGAGGAAGATCCAGATCACCCTAAACAGAGCATTCTGGCACCAGCGATTACTAGTCAGCCATGTGGACACCGGAGCAAGGACACTAAGGTGTGTTGTTACTGTCGTAAGGAGGGGCATGAATTGAGAGAATGTAGGACTTGGAGAAGAAATTCTAATTCTAATTACAGGCGAAATCAAAATAGAAATAGATCTTTTTGGAGGAATACAGAAAGGCAGTACCAGAATAATGGTAACCAAGACCCCCCTCAGAAGAGGACACAGGAATGATGGTGTCTTGGGGAGGAATGGAACATAGATAATGAAAGCCATATATTCCCAGATCCGGATTTTTTGAATGCACTTGTGCCAGTCCATTCACCTCCCCAGAGTAATGAACCACATGTCACCTTAAAAGTGGGGGAGACTTATTATGATTGTCTGCTAGACACAGGAGCCTCTAAATCAGTATTAGTAAGCAAACCAGATGCTGGGTGTAGACCTGTAGGATATTTGAATGTAGTGGGAGTCTCAGGAAAGAGCCAGAGAGTGGCAAAATTGAATCCTCGCATGGTATCTATGGGGCCCTTAACAGTAGAACATTCATTTTTACTCATGCCTGATGCCCCTGTAAATTTATTAGGTCGTGATCTCCTTTGCAAGCTTAGAGCAACCATATCTTGTGCTCCAGATGGGGCTGTCTCCTTACAATTGCCAGAGGATACTGTTCATTTATTACCAATTTTACTTACAGAAGCTCAAGGAACAGCAGGGGAGGTATCCAAAATCCCCTCTGACATTCCTGAGTCTTTATGGGCCTCATCCCCTAATGAGGTGGGGCTCCTTAAGTCTGCCATGCCTGTTACCTTTAAAGTTAAGGGGGGACCACCCCCCTCCATTCCACAGTATCCATTGTCTAGGGAAGCAATAGAAGGGATCACCCCTATAATTGAGGCTTTGAAAAGCCAGGGTATTATTATTCCATGTCATCACTCTCCATGCAATACTCCCATTTTGCCAGTTAAAAAACCCAAGCCTGGGCCAGATGGTAAACCTGTTTATCGTTTGTGCAAGATCTTAGAGCGATTAATAATTATGTTATTCCTAGACATTCTATAGTCGCAAATCCGGCTATGATAATTTCCTCAATTCCCTATGAATCTACATGTTTCACAGTGGTAGACCTTTGCTCTGCCTTTTTCTCCATACCAGTACATGAGGACTTCCAATATTTATTTGCTTTTACCTGGAAAAATAGACAGTGGACCTGGACTAGACTCCCACAGGGATTTGTAGACAGTCCCACATTATTTTCCCAAATTTTACAGCAGGATCTGGCCTCTATTACCTTTAAAGCCTCCACACTAGTACAATATGTTGATGACTTACTTTTGGCCTCTCCTAATGCTGAAATTTGTCAGGAAGATAGCCGTCACTTACTGCTGGAGCTGCACAAGAGAGGACACAAGGTTTCCAAGACAAAGGTACAATGGTGTTTGCCCCAGGTAGAATATTTAGGATTTATTTTGGCTGCTGGAACTCGCTCTGTCTCTTCTAAGCGAGTCCAGGCCATTCAACAACTCTCTGCCCCCACTACTAAGAGGCAGTTGAGAGCCATTCTAGGAGCAGCCGGGTACTGTAGACAATGGATACCCTCTTTTGGTGAAATTACTAAACCCCTCATAGCTCTTACAAAAAGTTCTGTTCCAGACATTTTACAGTTGGATCCCCAGCATCTCTCAGCCATAAAAGAATTAAAACGGGCCTTGTTATCAGCACCTGCCCTAGGACTGCCAGATTATAGTAAGCCTTTCACTCTCTTTGTGCATGAACAAAGGGGGGTGGCTTCTGGAGTCCTGACTCAGTCACTGGGGCCTAACCAGCGTCCTATAGCCTACTATTCAATTCAGCTGGACCCTGTAGCGGCTGGAGTGCCACCTTGCCTTAGAGCAGTGGCGGCCACAGCGCTTTTGGTAGAAAAAGCCTCTGATTTGGTCCTAGGTAACCCTCTAACTGTGCAATGCCCTCACGAAGTGGAGGCTCTCTTACTACGTCACAGGACACAAGCCTTTTCAGATCAAAGGCTGGCTAAGTATGAAATAACCCTGTTAGGTAATGAGAATATCACTTTAAAACGCTGCACAGTTCTTAATCCAGCAACACTACTCCCTAATTTACCATTCTCGGGGGAACCGTTGCATGACTGTGCTTCTTTAGTTGATATGGCTGAAAAACCCCGTGATGATCTTTTTGATACACCTTTAGAAAATCCTGATCTTGTCCTCTATACAGATGGTTCCTCATTTATGAGAGAGGGAACCCGTTTTACTGGAGCTGCTGTAGTTTCTGATTATGACACCCTCTGGGCAGCTTCTCTGCCTTGCCATTTTAGTGCACAGGCTGCTGAACTTGTGGCTCTTACACAGGCCTGTAATATAGCTAAAGATAAGAGTGCCACCATTTTTACTGACTCGAAATATGGCTTTGGCATATGCCACTTTATTGGTATGATTTGGCGTCAACGAGGCTTTCTAACATCCTCGGGCAAGGCTATTGCCAATGGGGACCTTATCAAGGACCTCTTAGATGCCCTAAAACTGCCTTCTTCCCTAGCCGTTGTACATTGCCCTGCCCACACAGGGAATAGTGACCCTGTTTCAAAGGGAAATGCACGAGCCGATTCTGCAGCCAAGCTTGCTGCATTAGAAGCTCCTGAACATGTATTTAACCTTTCACCTTCTGAGGATATTCCTTCCAACCTAACCTATGACGATTCTGAAGTAGAAAAGTGGAAAAAGAAATTTAAGGCGAAACAGATCAATGGCATCTGGGTGTCTCCGGAAGGTAAGCCATTTCTTCCCCGGAAATTCTACCACCAGGTATGCCTCTCTGTTCACAGAAAAGGCCATTTTGGTACACAAGGCATTGTAGACTCTATTAAGAGAACCTGGATAGCACCAGGTGTGACTAATACAGCATCTCGAATCTGCTCGGGCTGCTCCACATGTCAGTCTTATAATCAGTATGCTTTTAAGGCCAAAGCTTATGGAGGGCGTCCTCTAGCATATACACCTTTTGAGCACTTACAAATTGATTATATTACTATGCCAAAAGCAGGACATTATAAATTTTGCCTTGTTATAGTTGATCAGCTCACTCGGTGGGTGGAGGCCTTTCCCAGCCCCCGAGCCACAGCTGCCTTTGTTGCCAAAATTCTTCTTAAAGAGATAGTACCTCGTTTTGGCCCACCAGCCCTCATCGATTCTGACAAAGGCACACATTTCACTGATTCGATTTTATCCCAAATCTACTCTTCCTTGGGAGTGACTCCAAAATTCCACACGCCCTACCATCCACAAAGTTCAGGCCAAGTCGAACGTATGAATAAAGAGCTTAAGAGTATGATTGGCAAATTATGTACTGAAACCCATTTGAAATGGCCTGATGTTCTACCATTGGCATTATTCTATCTACGAAGTAGACCAAGAGGAGAACTTCATATATCTCCTTATGAAATGCTTTTTGGTCACCCTCCTATCCAAGCTAAAACTTTTTCCCCAGTTTATACATCACTGGTGGGAGGTGATACGTCTGTTGCTTCCTATATACAGGAATTACAGACCAGGCTACGTGAACTCCATGAGGCAGGAGCTGTGGTCCAGGCAGGACCATTAGACTTTTCATTGCATAACTTCAACCCAGGAGATAAAATATATGTAAAGAATTTTCAGAAAACCAGTGGAACTCAACCTGCCTGGGAAGGACCTTTTCAGGTATTATTGACAACTCCTACTGCCATTAAAATTGGTGAAAAAGACTCATGGATTCATTGCTCTCATATAAAGCCTGCACCATTCATAGGTGAAGAGATTTCAGATAGACCTGAGGTAGACGCTAAAGAGGTAAAAACCCTAAAGATAGCAACTGTTAAAGAGCAAAGAGGGTTCAGAGGAAAAAGGCAGTTCCCATTTAATAATCCCACTGATCAGTTAAATGCTTTGGGACTCAGTCTTCGTAAAGTATCAGGAGACGGAAATTGCCTTTTTAGGGCTTTAGCAGACCAGCTAGAAGGTCACTGTAGAAATCATCTCAGACACAGACAAGAAGCTGCTTCTTATATGATTAACCATAGACAAGAGTTTGAGTCTTTTATAGTAAATGACTCCCCTTTTGAAGAATATGTTGATGAATTAAAGAAATTTGGAAAGTGGGGAGGAAATGATACAATTGTAGCATTTGCTAAGCAGCATCAGCTGAATGTTGTGGTTCATCAATTAAATCAGCCTTTATTGAAAATCAGTGGCACAGACAAAACTGATGCTAGAGAACTCCACATTTTCTACCATAAAGAACATTATGACAGCATTAGAAAGATCAATGACAATTCAGAAACCCCTGCCACTTTGGCATGCAGAGAATTGGGGAACCAGTTAAAACAATGTGGCATACCCCAAACTCTAGCAGCTTAAATACCTTAAAATTTAACAAGCATTTCCTTCCACAGGCAAAAGCACTGAAGCACATGGCCTAGTTTTCTGGCCCACCTCAATTTCTCCCACCCTTTTCCCTACCCTATACCTATTTTTTTTTTAATCCTTTTTGCTTTTTGTTTTGTTTTGACTTTTGAAAGGCACTGAAAAGACCTGGAATTCACCACACCTTTAAATTCTTTAAGAGCACAAAAGGGTGCTTAGCGAATCTTTTGCCTTTTATTTTTGGTTTTTGGTTTTGCTTTGTTTTTTTTTTACTTTTGTTTCTTTTGCTTTTCTTTAAAAACCCGATTTTGTAAACTAAGTGACTTTTCAAAGGCATTTTAAGTATATGCTATTGAATATTGAATCTTGCTTATTGAAGTCTTATTTCTTTTTGATGAATTAATCACCACTTTAAGTATCTGCTACTGTTATACTAGAGAATTCATGTATAAGATGATGTGGTCTACTTGCTAAAAGAAGATTATGTAATAATGTCTAAAAGAAGATTATGTAACAATGTCTAATATAATCAGCTATTTACATTCGTTTATTATTTATATGTCATTATACTCTGGGTATGGTTTGGAATTATTGTATATATCACTAATATATTCTCAGTTATGCAGCATAGCACACATTTTTACCATCATATTGTCTTTGGTGAAATTAATGAGATTTCAGAAATATGGAAACTTATCATTTCAGAGACTAACTTGCTGTGAACTCTGACGCAGGCCCTGGAGAGAATATATGTGCAACAAAAGGAGAGACAGGTATACGTAAGTCCATGGTTTGCTTATGATGGTGACTATGTAGAGCACAATCACTAGGCACAGTCCAGTATTCATCCTCTCTCCCTCCTAATTTAACCTAATTTAACTGAACTTATTTATCTTTTTATCTCACTCAGTTGAATTCACCTGTGGCCTAGCACAATCACTGGCTGTCTCGGAACCATGAGATATGGTATGATAACCTTTCCATAACATTTTCAGGTGTCATGAACACATACTAAATTTGACTTTGATCCAGACACATGGTGGTAAAAAGTGTTACTGATTGCAAAATGCTATGCTAAGGTTTAGTAAAAAAAAAAATACAGCAATTCAAACAGTTAAAGAAGAAATCCAGCTTTCCAGACCAGAGTCCAGAGTCCAGAATCCAGACCAGAGTCCAGAATCCAGTTTTCCAGACCAGAATCCAGTTTCCTCCTGATGACATCTTACCACTTCAAGAAGACAAGAGAACTCAGAGACTTTATATGAACTGTTTTGCTTTATTAGCTTTTACTATCTCCTTTCTGTTATATACTATCTGTAACATGTACTCTCTGCAGAGGCTCTCCCTTTGCAAGACAAATGTCAAAGCGTCGGTTCATGAGGAAAGAAAAAAAAAAAATCGCCCCTCTGGACAAAACTTTCCTCTCTTCCTTTTCTGTATTGTTGTTCGCATATTATTAGTCAGCAAAGGTTATTATATTCTTTTTACTGTTCCATCAAGGAAACATTCCATTTCTTGAGGAAGCAAAGGGGGGAAATGTGGTAAAATATGAAAGTTTTTAACAGTCGGTTAGGATAACTGAAAGACGCCAGTTTTTCAAGGACCACCCTTTTGGGGAGGAGATGAACAGTCCGCCTGCTGCGCATGTCAGACTGCCTGCCGGGTTTTTTTTTTTACTTCCGGGGTGGAGAGAACGGAAGTAGCCTTTTTTGCCTGCTTGGCGGGACTCCTGACGGCGCGGCAGGGACGCTCTCGCTCTGTCAAAAGGTGGCCTTGTCGGTTGGTGGCCTTGTCGGTTTGGTGAGTTGTTATAAGGAATATAGACTAAGCTTAGACTTAAGACGATTTGTATTGTGTTTCTACTTTCCTATCCTTCTAACCAACATCACCTTGTGACTATCATAACTATAAATAAAAAGGTCTATCTAGAAAACCAAAACCTGCTTCCATTTACTAGTTTGGGAGATAAATTAAGGGAAAGGTTAAGTAGGGGAGATTTATGATCTAATATCCAATTTTAAATCTCACAATATGTTGAGTTTGAGATATCTACAGGACATCTAGTTCATAATATCTAATAGGCAATTTGAGATGAGAGAATGGAGATCAGTAAAAAAGTTAGGGCTAGATAAGTAGATTTGAGAATCATCAGAATTCTTTGGCAGATGATGAAATCACCAAGGGAAATTGTATAGAGGGAGAAGATGGACATCCACACTTAGTGGACATGGTCTAGATGAAGATGCAGCAAAGGAGACTGAAAACGAGTAGTCAATTTGGTGGTAGAAGAACCAGGAGTAGTGTTAGAAAAACCTAATGATAAGAAGTATCAAGCAGAAAAAAGTGAAGGAAATTGTCAAAGATTGCAGAGGGGTCAAAATTTCAACAATTAAGAGATTAGTAGTAATTTTGGAGAGGACTGTTTCAGTCAAATGATGAAGTCAGAAGCTGATTGTAGAAAGTTAAGAGTGAGGGCAGACAAAGTAGAGGTACCTGTTGTAGATGTCCTTCTCAAGGAGTTTAGACATAAAAGGCAAGAGAGAGAGAGAGAGATGAATGATAGAAGGGATGGGTAGAGAAGGTGGGGATTTTTTTTAGGATGGGTGAGATGATATAGGTATATTTGTAGGCAGTAGGGAAGTAACCAGTAGACTGAAAGAGAGTGAAATAAGTGTGTAATGATTAGAATGATGCCACTTGCTGGAGACTTACTGTAGGAAAGCTCCACCATGAGGAGAAGGCCTCTGAAGGCAAGGCCATGCAGCTTTTCTTTGGTGTCAGGAAGTGACATTTGCTTGTGGGAGGAAGAGGGAGTGTGGCTGGCTCTCTCACTCTCTTTTGTCAGGACACTGGTGGAGAGTGGAGCTAGAAATGCACTCTCCCTTTGATAGATGAATCTAGGCTTTTCTCTCTCTTCACCAAATTCTTATTCTCCTTAATAAATGCTTAAAAGTCTAACTCTTGCTAAAGCTTATAATTTATTGGCAACCACTCATTAGATATTTTAGACAGACTAGCTAGAATTTTAGCCCCTTACAGATGGCTGACCATGAAGAGGAAAGCTGAAACCTCCATCTTCTGATCTTCTGGTTGGGTAAGAAATTTCCCCTAACCTGTTCCTTTAAATCCGAAGTACTGCTAAAGTACCGCGGTTTTCTATTTAAATTTTCAAATGGATCTTTTAAACTCCCTAAGTACCCTATTCCTGATTTTAGTCTGTTTAACCAGACATATGGGGGATAAGATCATGTTGATGCTTTGTTTTTATGGATTTTCTATTCTTGTTAGAAGAGCCAGCAATGTGCTCACACAAGGGAATATAAATATTCCCCATCTCCCAACCATGCCTTTTCAGAGAAACCTCTGACTCCTCCAGCTTTTCCAAATTCTAACACTAATTGTCGCTCTAATTTTGCATGCCTGGAGGCAACAACCTCTAGAAGCCTTTAATTCCCTAGAATCAGGGGAAGGGGAACCCAGGCCTGAGTTCAAAATCAAGTCTGATTCAAATTGCCCTGGTCTCTCCCCTCCTCTCGGGACCCCACCCCTTCCCCCTCCTCTGTAACCACCTCCTACTACTCCCTTGATCAAGCCCCTTGACTCTCCTGCCAGGGAATCAGGACCTGATCTTGCACATGTGCAGCTTTCTCTACCTGCATTTGCAGCTTCTACTCAGTTACCAGAGCAGTCAGGTTCAGCCCTTCCCCAAGCCTGGCTGTGATTCTGAATTGACCTGCTGTGGTTCTCCCAAACCAACCTTGGAAAATCCTTTAAATCCAAGATATGCTCATTTTGTTCATAATTTTGTTAATCTGCTTTTGTCTTTAATTAGTAATCTTATAAAGCATTTGTATTATGAAAGAGAATATAAAGGGGTTAAAAAACAAGAGACACTTAAGTTGAATAAGATGTACAAGACAAGCCTCACCATCATAGTTCAAGATTCCACTTCTTTTGCCATGGAGGGGTAGATATTTTGCAGAAATGTAGAAGTAAGCAGCAAGGTATTAATATAACTATTGGGGATTTTAGATATTGGAGTCAAAAGTATTCTAAATTCACTCAGAGAAATAATGTCAGTTCAGAGGTTACATAGGATTTCTATGCTATTACATCTACATTTTGAAATTAATGGTATGCATTTATTTTCATAGAGATTTTCGTGCTTTTGAGATTGTGTTTTATACTTAATTTTTTTTAAAAAAAGGATTATTTATAAAAGCTTTTTATAGTCATGTGATCAAGTTTATATTTTGTAATACTCTTATTAATGTTAAGTTCATATTCATTTAGATTTCCCTAGTTTGAATTTTGTTGTCTTTTATTCTTCCATATGTATTTTCTTCTATTCATTCATCTATCTAATTTTGAAACAATGCAAGATGGTTTTGATTTCATAATACAATGTTAATTCTGGGAGTATTGTGCTCCCATATTCTGAGTTGCTTGTTTTTGTTATTTTTTCTCAGCTGATTATTTGATTGAACTCTATAAAGCATTTCCCTGGCAAATTGGTTGCCATGGCAAGTGTAAATTGATTCTAGAAGTATTATTTTTGATAAGCATATTTTTTAAAAAGAGGTGGACATTTGTAAAAGTTTTCTTTTTTCAAAAAAAGTTTTCTTTAAGATTGTGTTGTGTTTTAACTTGTATTTAAATATGTTCTGATTTTTTTACAAAAGTAATTATATACTTAGTAAACAAAAAAGGTATTATTTGAAATTATTGCATAATTGTATATTATATTCTGAGTCAAGTACGTTCACATTTTTTGTGATCATTTATTATCCTCAATTTTTAAATCCATATGAGACTTGGATTATGGGAACTTATCATTTAAGACATTAATTGCCTTCATTCTGAGTTACCAAATGCCATTTGGCCAAGATGCCATCCAATCACAAGAGGAATACATGCAAGAGCAGACATTGAACTGTCACATGAGGGAAGACATGCATGAAGTCAAAGTACGGCTGAGGGAACAGCTTTTGACAAATGTTGAGGTTGGTTTCTCTGGGTTTAATTTTTCCCACAATATTGTACAGATGGCTGGAAATTTTCATCCCACCCATCTCATTCTACACCTGGCTTCTATGCCCCCTCCTATATGCCTGATGCCATGGATGTCTCAATCCCATGCATCTGATTAAGTCTGACTCAGTTTCCTCCAATATGTTCAGTGGCATGGACGTATATTCCATCCACCTATTTTAATCCTGGCATACTGCATGGGCAGAATATATTGCTCAAGTGTGGAAATACTCATATCCCATCATTTCTCTGTTCTTTTATGGTAACTCCCATAATTATCTCAGGTGTCATGATAAATACAGTGTTGAATTTGGCCTTGACATCTGTTACCAATTATATTAGTTTCTTTAATTTCTCATAATGGCATGAGGATAATTAGGCAGATGATGCAAAAAGTGATGAAACAAAGATATAAACTATTTTTTAAATTAATTTCTCAGCAATTATCTTCTCAATTTACCCTCCACAAGGGGGGGACTATAGTAATATTAAGTTTTAGAGAATGTTTCAATTTTTGTTTTATTATATGTTTCATGTATAACAACTAGGATTCTGAATTCCCTTAGACATGTTTTTGAGAACTCTCATTGTTTGATTTATTGACAAAGCTATTTTAAAGTTGTGTTAAGCTCAATTTTGTAGGAAATTTTCCTGTCTGATTACCAGCATCCACACATCAACCCCTAAAAAGACTTCCATTCCACGACTACACCCAGAGGATGTCCCAAGAACCATCTGAGAAAAGACTTTCAAAGACTTTAAATGAACGGTTTTGTTTTGTTGATTTTTATTCCTTTCTGTTGTTTTGTACACCATTTGTAATATGTATTCTCTGCAGAGGCCCTCCCTCTGCAGGCTAGTGTCAAAGTGTTGGTTCATGAGGGACCACCCCTCTGGGCAAAACTTTTCTCTCTCCCTTTTCTATATTGTTATTTTAAAATTTTTTTTTTAATTTTTTTTTTTTAGTGAGGCAATTGGGGTTAAGTGACTTGCCCAGGGTCACACAGCTAGTAAGTGTTAAGTGTCTGAGGCTGGATTTGAACTCAGGTATTCCCGACTCCAAGGCCAGTACTCTATCCACTGCACCACCTAGCCGCCCCTCTATATTGTTATTAACACATTGTTTGCTAGCATAGGGTATTATATTCTGTTATTTTTGACTGTTTCATCAAGGAAACACCTCATGTTTCTCGAAGAAACAAAGAGGGGACTGTAATGATTGGAATGATGCCACCCGCTGGAGACTTACTGTAGGAAAGCTCCACCATGAGGAAATGGCCTCTGAGGACAAGGCCATGCAGCTTTTCTTTGGGGTCAGGAAGTGACATTTGTTTGTGAGAGGAAGAGGGGGGTGTGGCTGGCTCTCTCACTCTCTTTTGTCAGGATGCTGGTAGAGAGTGGAGCTAGAAATGTGCTCTCCCTTTGATAGATAGATGAATCTAGGCTTTTCTCTCTCTTCACAAAATTCTTATTCTTGTTAATAAATGCTTAAAAGTCTAACTCTTGCTAAAGCTTATAATTTATTGGTGACCACTCATTAGATATTTTAGACAGACTAGCTAGAATTTTAGCCCCTTACAAGTGAGAAGGGGCAGAGCCAAGATGGCAGATTAGATGCAACAATTCAACTGAATTCTCTCAATATCCCCCTCCAAACAACTTTAAAATAATACCTCAAATCAAATTTTGGAGCAGCAGAGCCCACAAAAAGTCAGAGTGATACATTTTTCTATCCTAAGAAAACTTAGGAAATCAGCAGGAGACATCCTCAGATGGAGATGGAAGTCTGTTCAGAGAACAGAGGAGACACTAAGGGGGTCAGACAAATGGTCAGAAAGAGACTATAGAATACCCCTTGCTGGCACTAGGCACAGCTGGCACTAATTGACAACTCTATTTCTCATTTCTTTTTTTGTTTGTTTGTTTTGTTTTTTTGGTGGGGCAATGAAGGTTAAGTGACTTGCCCAGGGTCACACAACTAATAAGTGTCAAGTGTCTGAAGCCAGATTTGAACTCAGGTCCTCCTGAATTCAGGGCTGGTGCTTTATCCATTGCACCACCTAGCTGCCCCCAGCAACTCTATTTCTCATACATAGCTCAGGGTCACAGTTCCAAGATGTTTAGGAGTGTTGGTGTTTGATCAAAAAGAAGCAGAGATCCTGGTCTCAATTCCAAGGCAAAGAGGAGCACCGGCACTTGTGGCTTCAGGGGATCTGGGTCAGACACTTCCTGGGTAAAGACCAGGAACCACCTTGGAAACATGAAAAACTTGAAGATTCCCAGAACGAGCTCTGAAAACAGTAGCAAAAAGAATCTGAAGCTTGGAACAATGCCTCCCCAACCCCAGGTGAGCAGAGCTCAACTTTAACTTAAAGTTTGAAGTCAAGAAATAGGCTGAAAAAATGAGTAGACCATCACAACAACAAAGTTTACTATAAAAAGCTATCAAGATGACAGGGAGGACCAAGATATAAACTCAGAAGAAAACAACAATGTGAAAATAGTTACAAACAAAGTCTCAAAGAAAAATGCTAGCTGAACCCAAGGCCACCAAGAATTCCTGGAAGAGTTAAAAAGGTGAGTGGTAAAGTAAAAACTGGGAAAAGAAATGAGAGTGGTGCAAGAAAATAACAAAAAGAAAATTAACAGATTAGTAAAAAACAAAAGGGGGGCACAAAAATACTGAAGAAAATAAGATTTTTAACAATAGAATTGGCCAAATGGAAAAAATGGTATAAAAGCTCACTGAAGAAAATAATTCCTTAAAAACTACAGTTGGGTAAGTTGAAGCTAGTGAAAAAAATAGAAGAAAATATGAAATATCTCAATCAGAAAAACAACTGACCTGGAAAATAGATCAAGGAGAGATCATTTAAGAATTACTGGACTAAGGGCAGCTAGGTGGCACAGTAGATAAAGCACCAGCCCTGGATTCAGGAGGACCTGAGTTCAAATCTGGCCTCAGACACTTGACACTTACTAGCTGTGTGACCCCGTGCAAGTCACTTAGCCCTCATTGCCCCACAAAAAAACAAAACAAAACAAAACAAAAAAACCAAAAAGAATTACTGGACTACCTCAAAGTCATGACCAAAGAAAGAGCCTAGACATTATCTTTCAAGAAATTATCAAGGAAAACTGCTCCAATATCTTAGATTCAGAGAATAAAATAGAAATTGAAGGAATTGACCAATCATCTCCTGAAAGAGATACCAAAATGAAAACTCCCAGGAATATTATAGCTAAATTCCAGAGCATTCAAGTCAAAGAGAGGATACTTCAAGCAACCCAAAAGAAACCATTCAAATATTGGGAGCCACGATCAGGATCACACAAGATTTAATGGCTTCTATGTTAAAGAAGTAGAGGGTTTGAAATATATTCTGGAAGACAAAGGATCGAGAATTACAATCAAGAATCACCTACCCAGAAAATTTGAATATAATCCTTTGGGGACTTCCGGGGTGGAGCCAAGATGGCGGAGGAAAGGCAGTGAGCTACCGAACTCATGACATGATCGCTCCAAAAAACATCCAAATAACGCCATAGGAAAATGCCCAGAGCAGCAAAACTCACAGAAGAATGTGCTGAAATCATCTTCTAACCAAGAACAGCTTGGAAGGTCAGAAGGAGGGAGCTGCTATGCTGATACAGGAGTCGGGCCCAACCCCACAGTCACCCTGACACAGATCCAGTCCCAGGAAGACCTCACCAGAGGAGACCCCCAGAGCCTCTGAATCAGCTGAAGCACCAGTGTCGTCTGGAACTAAGCTCACAGTCTGGTGCGTGGGCTGAGGCCTGGGCAGGGGGGTGACTACAGGGGTCTATACTGGTGCTGAGGCAGAACTTGGATTTTATACCCATACTGAGAACCAGGAGGTAGGCTCAAGTAGCAGTGGCCCAGGTTGGGGAGGGGCACAGGCTCGTTGGAGCTAACAACCACAACACACAAAGCTGGTTGATTAGCAAGTTGTTCTGGGGTCATCTAGGACCAGAAACAGGCCAGGCAAGTGAAGAACCTGATTCTCCTTAAATCATACCACCTGGGACTTCTTAAGCTTGGGATACTGCAGCCTAGAAACAGTGCCCCACTTTAAGGAGCTAAAAGTCTAGTAAAAGAAAGGCAAGATGAATATAATCCTTTGGGGGGGGGGATGATATTTAGTGAAATATAGGGTTTTCAAGCATTCCTGATGAAAAGACCAGAGCTGAATAGTAAATTTGATATTCAAACACAAGACTCAAAGAGAAGCACAAAAAGGTAAACATGAAAGAGAAATTATAAAGGACTTATTATGATTAAACTGTGTACATTTCTATATGGGAAAATGGTCCATGTAACTCCTAAGAACCTTATTGTTAGTAGGGCAGTTAAAAGGAGTTTATACAGAAAGAGGGCATTGATGTGAGTCAATTATATTGGAATGATCTCCAAAAAAAGTAAGGGATGAGAAAGAGAAATGCACTTGGAGAAGGGGGGAGAAGTATAATGAGGAAATTTTTCTCACATAAAAGCAGCACCTAAAGAAGAGCTTTTACATTAGAGGAGAAAACATGGCAGGTGTGTAGGGGTCAGGGTGGGCAATGTTTGAACCTCACTCTCATCTGAATTGGTTCAAAGAGGGAAGACTATATATACATACTCAGTTGTACATAGAAATCTAACTTACCCAATAGGGAAATAATCATAACCATGAATACGAATAGGATGAGCCATCCATAAAATGGAAGCAGATAACTTTCTCCCAGTGAATGTTGGCAATCTGGTTTCTAGTTCCCTTCATCTTCAAAAAACAGCCTGCTCTTCTGGTAAATTCTCAGTTCACATATTACTGTAGCCTAGCTTGGTATGTGAGATGAGCATAATTGCTCAGCATTTCCCTTCTTGGGATTGGGATGCAAATGATCTTTTCTAATTCAGTGGACACTGTTGAATTTTCCAAATTGGGTGACATATTGAGTGCAGAACCTTAACAGCATCATTTTTTTTTTTTTTTGCAGGGTAATGAGGGTTAAATGACTTTGCCCAGGGTCACACAGCTAGTAAGTATCAAGTGTCTGAGGTCACATTTTAACTCAGGTCCTCCTGAATCCAGGGCTGATGCTTTATCCACTGCACCACCTAGCTGCCCCTGACAGCATCATTTTTTAGAATTTTAAATAGCTCAGCTGGAATTCCATCACCTCCATTAGTCTTATTGTTAGCAAAGTTTCCTGAGGCCCACTTGACTTCATTCTCTAGGATGAATGACTGTAGATCAATAATCTCACAATCATGGTTATCGGCGATGTTAAGATTTTTCTTGAATAGTTCTTCTTTGTATTCTTATATGACCCTGAACAAATCACTGTTTACCTTAGTTTTCTCAACTGTAAAATGGGAATAATAATAGCACCTATCTCTCAGGGTTGTTATGAGGATCCAATAAGATAATATTTGTAAAGCCCTTAAAACAGGTCCTGGCACATAAGCATGAATAAATGTTTATTCCATTCTCTCCTCTATTCTATATTATGTTAGTTTGGATATTTTTTGTATTTTAGAAGGTATTCTTTTTCTGTTCTCAGTTATGTTAGCATTTATTTGTGCATAGTAGGTTCTGACCACTTAAAAATTTCTTCTGGTTTTGTTGTGATCTTACCTTGTTCATTTGGTATTTTGTTCACTTGATTTTCTGCCCCTCTTTTTTTCTTTTCTTTTGCAGGGCAATGAGGGTTAAGTGACTTGCCCAGGGTCACACGGCTAGTAAGTGTCAAGTGTCTGAGGCCAGATTTGAACTCAGGTGGTCCTGAATCCAGGTGCTTAGCGGCCCAAACAAGTTTAATGCTGATATTGATTTGTTAGTTATAGTGTAGTTTCCTTTCTTTGTCTCTGTTTATGCTGCAAATTTTTATTTCTGCTTTGCCCAAAAACATGTTGCAACTATTCTTTTTTTTTAGCATTTGCCTTATACCTAATAAATTTTGTTCTAGCCTCTCATTTTTATTCTTTATACGGTTTTGCCTTTTGGGTGTGTTTCTTATAAGCCTAAAAATATTTTTAAATGACTAGCTTAAATTTGGGGGGCCTAATCTATGGAGGACTAATCTGGGGACTTTTGACTATTTGGCTATCTGACTTCGTTAATTTAATGTGGGCCGTTTATAAAGTTCCACCATACTGCTCCATTCCCAAGTTAATAAGCAAAATATTAAGAAGCCTCTTAACTAAATAATCAAAGCAGAGTTTATTTATGAGATACTATTTCAAATTAGGAATACAAGGAAATAAAGTACAACCTGACTGCTTTCCTGAGGTCTCTTTCTCACCTGCTGCTGGTGAATACAATAAGGGCCTTAGCCGCCTCCGGCCTCAGGGCACGTTACACTTTCCCTGGTTTGTATTAAGGCCTATAACCTTGTCAGACCCGTCTCTACTTTTCCGAACAGAACTCTCCTCCGTCCTTGTTCCCTTGTTCGGGCTCCCCTCTAGTCAGCCTCTTTCCTAGTCTGTCCTCTCCTAGTCAGCCCCACCTTCTTTCTAGTCCATCCTTGCTCCTTTTCTGTCTAGTCCATCTCCCCCCTAGGCAGCCCTTCTCCTCCTACTCTATCTAGTCCGTCTTCCTCTCGTCAGCCCCCCCAGTCCCTCCTCCTGGTCTATATATACCTTTTCTTCTCTCCACTCAAATCTCAGGGCTTCCTTCGCCCCCACAGACCAAGCTAATCCGCCAGCCAGAGCTGCAGCTGGTGGGCGGTGGGGGGGGGTGCTGTCGAGCCTCATGCCTCAGCACAGGCTATCCTTCAGATAGCTCTGCTCAGGTCGGAGGGAGCTGGGGGCTTTTCTTTTCCCCAGCTGTCTGACCTGGCGTCTTGTATAGCCCATGGGGCTTTTTCTCCTCAGCTGAAGCTGAGGAGGAGGGGGAGAGACCCTGAGGGCCTAAGGCTTTCTAATCTCAGCCTAAAGGTAGGGTCCCCAAATCAAAATAAATTTCCACATAAACCAGAGATTTTGGAGTTGTTGGTTTTGGGTTTTTTCCCCCCCAATCTATGACTCTTTCATTTTATTAGATTGCTTAATACATTCACATTTAAAGTTATGAAAATTAGGTTTATATTTTCCTCCTATTGTCTCTAATTTTTGGATTTTTTTCCTTTAAAAAGACAACACTTTATCTCTTCAGTTATTTTTTCTTAATCTACTATAAAGCAACTTTTATTCCCATTGACTCTCTACCTCTCACCTTCAAACTTCCAATCCCACTCCTACCTCATTTGTTGTAACTTACTCATTCCTTTTTCTTTCTTCCTTTTATCTAGCTATCTAATTTCTCCCTCTTTGAATTTATTTCTTTCATTCTCTTCATTAATTCTCTTTATCATTTAATTGCTCATGCAACTGACATTTCCCCCTTTCTTTTACCCTGTTTCAATCCCAGCGTTTCCAACCTCACTCATTCTCCTATAGGTCCTATTCTTCCTGAAAGACAATAGTAGTTATTTTCCCTTCATTGTTAACCATTGACTTAATTAGGGTACATAATATATTCCCCTCTACTTCTTTCTACCCCCCTCCTTTTATGCGCCCTACTATTCTGTATTTAATCCCACCAAAAAATAAAACAAAATTTTGATTCACCTATATTTGTTGTCTTGATGTGGAAAAATCACTCCTGCAACCACTTTGTGAAACTGCTTAGCCTTACCCCAGATCTTGAAACCACTTATCGTGACTGCTGAAATAAGATTCCCAAAACTGCTTAGTCAAGTCTGGTATGTTTGCAGACCCTGTCCTGAACCCCAGAAAATTGCTTAGCCAAGTACAAACCCACTAATGTAAGCTATGCTAAGAAAACCCTGTCAAAGAGTATAAATTTGTAACACACCCTTGATTTGGGGCCCAGACTCTTTGAGAGACACTCTCCTCTGGGCCTGCATGTTAATAAACTACTCTTCCTTATTCCTGAGTGCCATTTGAGTTTCTCCACTGACTTTTTCCATAACATTGTGGTGCACTGATCGGGAAACTCAAACGTGTAAGCTATTTTTGAGCCTCTGGTGCTAGAGTAGAGGCTGCAAATGCCGGGAAATCCACTTCCGAACTGAGGTGGCGCTGCCTGCACCTTGTTGTCAGGGCTCTCTTCAGAAGCAGCGACCCTGGAGTCAAGCCCATTCCACCTCACCAGATTCTGCTTAAAATTGGGAACAGTGGATATCTGGAAGACACTGGCAAGGTAAAGCCCCCCAGGGCACTGTGTTTATAGTCAGGCCCGCCTCAGGCAGAAGGGGAAACTGATCACCTCCCAAGTTTAGGACTCATCCTGTTGGGTGGGAATGTTTAACTTCTGCATGATTCTGTGAATGAATGGATGAGTGAACAGTGCAGCTCCACAGTGTAAGCCACAGAGCCTGTGTGGGCCTCCCCCTGTCTCATGGTCATGTCATATGGCATAACAGCTGGAGAATAACTCGGATTCTACATGGGCAGCCTTTCGCTAAAACAGACCTAAGCTTCTGAGAGGAACATGAGCAGGAAAAGCATCTGACTGAGCCCTTTGGGCATCCCGCCCCTCCCCACCCCTCTCTGTGACACTGTACACCCTGTCAGTATGGGGGGGGGTATTCATCCCAACCTATAGTCCTAGACTGTATGATCAGGAATTTTAAGAAAGGATTTGGTGGGGGGAGACTATGGGGTAAAAATGACCCAACACCACCACCACCCCTGCCACCCTAGGACCCTGTGTACTGTTGACTGGCCCACTTTTGAGGTTGATTGGCCTTCTGAGGGGACGTTAGATTTAATTTTTGGTTGTACCCCCATAGCCTTTCAGAGCAGTGGCCAGGCTCTGAAGGTGGGGGAAGGGAAGTCTCTGACTTCTGGATATCTTTACAGGTGTGTGTCTATTTAAGTTGAAATGTTAATTCTCTGCTAGGCATTCATAGCTTTAGATGAACATTGTAAAAGCTGGTTAAAAATCAGGAGCTATTTGTAATGTGTAAAAGTTTCAAAGAAAAATGAACTCTAGTAAAGCATGATTTGCAGCTGCGGTGCTGCTCTCTTTCTCTCCCTCCCTCCCTCTCAGGTGCTGACTGCACAGTAAGGGAGCTGTAGGTGGGTGAGAAATGTTTAGAAAATGTTTTTAAGTGTCCAGAGTATTTTAAATAATTGGTATAAGCAAATAGAAAGAAAGCTGTGCTGTTTTATACTGACAGTTCAAAGAATTTGGAATCTTGAGGGAATAAAAAAGAAAAAGGTAAAGGGGAGTATATTTAAGGTGCAGTCTACTTTAAGTGCTCACCTGCAATTTCAAGGTCTGTGAATTCTGGAAGAAACCAAAGAGTAATTGAGTTTGATTGAAAAACTAAAATGTTGTTGGAATACTGCTAAGTTTTAAAGTCACTTTTAAATTCATACAGGTATGTGTGTTAAAATTATTGGAAACAAAGCAATTGATGGTCTTAACAAAAACACATACAGTTGTTTCCTCTAAGAGACAGAGGAAAGCACTGGTAAATTATTACACAGAAAAAGACCTTCTAGACTTCTTTTAATTTGCAAACTTGCCAAAAAATACCTTGCTACAAGGAATGGCTTTACTGAGGATTTATAAGGTTGTTTATTATATAGAAGTAATTGCTAAAGATTGATTTTTTACAACAAGATAAAGTTTAAACCTGAGAAGAAAAGAAAAACCAAGCAACATGTGTGTGTGTCCTGGTAAACTTTTTTTTTTCTCATGGTAACTTCATGAAAGTAGAGGTTTGCTATTTAAGATAAAACATTTGGGGACTGTAATTTATGATATTATTTTGAGTTTTGAATTCAGTTATAGTTGTTTGGATGGTTAAGCCAGTAATCCAAGTACCAGAGAAAATGCCACAAATTAATTCCACAAGAGGGAATGTGTTGCATACAAGTGGAGGTATCTGGGAAAAAACCCAAGAGGACGATCTGGGTAGGCTCCTTCTAACTCATTGTGTTCCTGCTGAACAGGAAAAGTTCCCCACCTGGCTCTCCCTGAATCTGGCTAGTACTGCATGACTGGTGGTCACTTGTAACTTTTCTCTGAAATCAAACAGAGCTAAGGATGTTTTATCTTGGCCTTATAATTACGACCCTAATTTTTCTTTTATAGCAGATTTTTATAATCAGAGCAAGTAGTCAGTAGAAGAAATGAACACAGCGCAAGTATGTAAAATTTTACTGTTTTCAGCTTAAATATGTGATCACTTGATATGCCAACCAACTACCATCTTCCTGCTAATGTTTATATGGCATTATGATAAGGTTAAATGAACTGAGTATCGGGTATCTTTTTGGTTTAGAAGAAAGTAAAATTCCTCCCCATTGAAAATACATTCTGATGAGAGGGAGGATGGTTACTATGAAACATAGTTATGCACTTCATGTTTTATCATAAATCTGCCCATTCAGATCTTCGTTATGTACTGCCAAGGGCACCAAGCTATCAACTCCATAGTACAAGGGAATCACAGGGTAGACCTTGCTGCTAGATTAATTGCCAGGTCCATTCACCTGTTCACCTTAGCCCTGGTTCCCTTGCACCCTATTGTGCTCCAAAGGTATCTCCCTTTCCTATAACAAAGAGGAGATTATAAATCTTTAGTGTTAACTACCAACTGCTTAAGCTCATATGTTACCTTGGGCTATTTGGATTCCAGAGTAAGAATCCTACTGTCCCTTCTCATAGTAGAGTTAGAAGAGGAACCTGAGATAATTTTCTTAGGTGCGTCTGGAAAATTGCTGCCCTCACTATTCTTTTTGTTGGGTAACTTGAAAATGTGGTTATGCTTACAAATTTAACATTGGTAATAGAATACATTTCTAATTCCACTGCATTAGGGTTACAAGAATTGGAAGAGTGCTCAAACTCTCTGGCAAATGTGGTCCTGGACCGAGGTGGAGTCTCCTGAAGGTTGAGCTGCCATACAGAGATTACCTGGATGGTTGAAACTCATTCACAACTGTTTGCTTCATCTAGTTTTTCATGGCACTCTTAGATTTATTCTGTATTAGGGTCCCTGTTGTCCCTTGGTCTGCTTGCTAATCATTTGTGTTATGGTCTTTACATTTGTAACTCTAGCTCCTAGATCTCTCTCAGTTCATAGACTCCCATGGACCCCTACTTCACCACCACTCATCAGGAAGCAGTTGCAGAAGAAATGATCTTCGTCCTTTTTCCTGGGGTATATGAAAAGGAGGGGATGATGTGGGAGGTGAAAAAGGGGTTAACAGAGAGGCCTGGGACCCAGGCTCTAATCTGGATATGAGCTTTAAAGGGGATTCAGACCCCAGTTAGTGGATAGCTTGAGACTTGAGTCTTCATTAGTGCAGGTCAGGGCCTGGGTTCTCCTCGCCCATATTGATCAGCACTCATGGCAAGAACATGGAAGGGCAGGTCATAGAGACCTTGACTATAACAATGATACACAGACGGGGCATGGAAATTCTACTGATAATGAGAGTGAGATTTTCCCCATCCTTTAGTTATAAGAGATTTACCATAGTTATAAGTACTTTGATTAAGATAATAATCAAACTGAAAACTTTTAACTGAAAACTTTTGTGATTTATTATATTTAGATATTATTTTGTTACAATTATATAAGGTCAAAAGATAAGTATCTCTTCTGTCTAACTTTCCAATGTCAAGCATTAAGCAATATCACAAGATACGGTAGTCAGCAGTGCTATATTTTAGTAACCACAAGTGACATACTTTTCTCAAGGAGTTCACACTGCTCACCAGTGGCCTGACAATGACCTACCCTATTGTCATCATAATGCTGACATTTATGGTCACTTAGGTAGTTCCTCATATTTCCTAAGAATATGTTTTAATTTTAGAAGCACAACAAATCAAGATTAATACTATGTTGAATAAGTGTAACTTCTGGAAGGGTATATAAACCCATGGATTTTGTGACTCTGGATCTTTCAGGTCCAACACATAGATGACCGGCTTTGTTGAGGTACTAACCCTCTCTTAATAAACCTATTTGCTTCAGCCTGGAAACTTTGTTGTTTGTGTTCTTCCGTTAGACTTAAAAATTTTCCCGACAATTTGGTGACCCCAATGTGATCCTGAAGTAACTCTGTTATTTGGGTTCTTCTTCTCCAACTTGGGACTTTACTTTAAGCTCAAGCAAAGGGCCTTTTTCCCTAAGTCCTTTCTTGAGGGATAGAAAACTGGGCACAGATTCTCACAGGTTCAACCTTCCAGGCTGGTGAGTATCCACAAGCTGCAGATTGTGATATTCATTTTATTATTATTATTTAATACCTTCTGATTCTAAATTAATTTTAAAAATTTTAATAGAAATTTTTAAAAGGCTGTAATTCATTCTCTGAGTCCCCACAATTTCACTTATAAGGGAACTTCTGCTTTTTACACTGTGCACTGGAAAGGAGGAAGTTCTCTGTGAAACCGCACGGCACTTAATTCAGAGTTAGGAAGAAGCTAATGTCTGAGAGAATTAATTACCTCTCAAGGTAGGCTTGGGTGGGAAAGGTAATAAATCTTGTGAATGTGTTTTGACAAGACTGTGTTTGAGAGGTGTGTGTGTGAGACATGCCCTAGGCACAGAGGAAGTGCAGAGTCTTGAGTACGCGGTTCCGATCTCCCGAGAGGGACTCTACTGGAAAAAGGACAAAGCGAAAGATGGTATACCTGAGCCAATAGTCTACCTGGTGATTACTGCATACCACCCAAGGGACTGGTTTGTTCCTGGACGACTACTCAGGGGTCCTTAAGCCAAGCAGAATCTGCAAGGTCCCCTCCAGGGATGTGAGTAGACTGGCATGTGTCTGTATATGTCTGTCTGTCTTCCCTGCCTTTGTGTGCATGTGTGGGGCTAAAATTATTAGGTTTAGGAGAATAGAAAAAGAGTGTTCAGGGGACCTTAGATCTGGATTGGCCTAGGCCAACCATAGTGATCAGGTCCATTAGAAAGGTGTCTAGGAGGGCTTTGGATCTGGGTTAGCCCAGGCTAACCATCATGCACATAACTGAGATCAAGCCAATCCACCAGAGTGTAGGAGGACTAGAATCTGGTTATGTTTGCCTAATTCAAGCCAGATCAGTCTTCTACCTCTGTGTGTACACCATGGTAACTAGGCTGAGTAAAATATCAATTCCTAAAGATTCTCCATTAGATAAATTTTTGGAAAAATGGGACAGAGAAATGATTACAGCCAAAGAAATTAATAGGGAAACTGCTATTAAATATTGTTATGATCGGAGCAAACATTTTAAGAATTTTTGGCCAAAATATGGGACTTTCAATCTCTATGGTTTTTGGTTTTTAGTTTTTTTTGGCGGGGCAATGGCAGTTAAGTGACTTGCCCAGGGTCACACAGCTAGTAAGTGTCAAGTGTCTGAGGCCGGATTTGAACTCCTGAATCCAGGGCCAGTGCTTTATCCACTGCGCCACCTAGCCGCCCCTCAATCTCTATATTTTAGATAAGATAGAAAAAGTCTTAGAAAAACAGGAAAAGTGGGATCAGCTAAAATACCTAGTTCATTGGACATTGTTCTCCACTATGATTTCTGAAGAGAGAAAGCAAAAAGAGAGTGAGCACACTGCACTCTATCCTGTAGTCAGTGCACCATCAGTTCCTCCTTCTTATTTTGACCCTGTAGAAGGAGTTAAGGATAGGATGAGTGAGGAGAAAAAGCATGTTCCAATACCCCAGCATGCCTCAGTCTCTGCTTTTCCCTTGATAGAAAAGCCTCAGTTAAATGCTCAGGGGAATTTGCTGTATATTAGAGAACATCACCCTTTCAGACCTTCTGATTTAGCTATGTGGAGGCAAACTACTCCTCATTTTGATGATGACCCCATAGCAGTTATAGATCAGTTTAATCTATTTTTCATGGGCATAATCCTACCTGGACTGATGTACAAGATATGATGGATGTCCTGTTGTCAGAGGGAGAAAAAAGAGGAATTATAGAAATTACCAATTGTGTTGTGGTAGGTCCAGGAGGAGGGGGAACATGGCCCATGCAAGATCCTGGGTGGGATCCTAATATTTTAGCAGATATGAACCAACTAAGAGATGCTAGAGATAATCTAATTAGAGGAATGGAACTTTTCTCAGAAAGACCAGAGAACTACAATAAGTTCCAAGAGACAGTTCAGGAGAAAGATGAGACTCCTATGAGGTTTTATGATAGGCTATGTAAGGATGCTAGAAGATTTGCTAGACTTGACCCTATAAATCCTAGGAATGCTAGAATGATAAATGCTGCTTTTGTGAATCAGTCTCTTCCAAATATTACTGAGTATTTTCTGAAATACTGTCCTGGATGGCATGAAAAGAATATTGGGGAACTAAAAGCAATTGCTCAATATGTATTTGAGGGAAAAGACAAGAGAGATGAGGGACAAGAAAAAAGAGAAAAATCTAGTCAAAAATCTAAAGCTGTTCTTGCCACCATCCAGCAGGTGCCTATAGGAAAACAGAATAGAAGAAGAATTTGTTGTTTCTATTGTGGAAAGATAGGACATATGCACAAAGATTGCTTTGAAAGGAAAAGGAATTATCAAGAAAGGAAGAAATTTGAAAATGATCAGGGAGTGAGTCAAGAAGTAAGACAAGGAGTAAATCAGGTTATTAAAGGAAACTGGAACCCTGAAAACAATGCTTCAGCATGACAGTATGAGGGGGAGGTAGAGGATGTGGATAATGCAGATTCCACTAAGATCATAGCCCCTGCTTTGACCATTCATGCCTCTCCCTTACCTAAAATTGATTTGTATGTTGAAGGTGTAAAATGTTCTCATTTAATTGATACTCGTGCCTCTATTTCTGTGTTGAAATTTGTTCCCAAAGATAAAGGAACTATTATTAAAAAGATGCCTGTGGTGTGAGTCAAGGGGCATAGCCAACTAGCTCCTCTTCTGTCTCCCCTTGAGTTCTATTTCAGTGATGCATTCTTTTTTGTGGATACCCCAATCTCCTATTAATCTTTTGGGTAGAGATTTATTGTGTAAATTGCAAGTTATTATTCATTGTATGCCAGATAATACATTGACTGTTGATATGCCTGATGAAAATGTGTTAACCCCTGTGTTTATTGATGTATTAAGTGAATGTTATGGTGAGGAATTGTCTGGTTTAATGTTGTCTCAATCTGAAGATGTCTCTACTCCAGACACCTTGCCTGAAAAGGTTTGGGCAAAATCTTCCACTGATGTAGGACTACTGAAATCAGCAGTTCCTATCTCTATTGATACAAAAGGAGGGAAACCACCATCTGTACCACAATATCCACTTTCAAAGGAGACAATTATTGGTATTACTCCCATAATTGACTCCCTTATTAAGCAAGGAATTGTTGTTCCATGTAGGTCAGAAGCAAATACTCCAATTCTTCCAGTGAAGAAGCCAAAGCCTGGTCCTGATGGTAAGCCTATGTCTCGATTTTCAGGATCTTAGAGCAATTAATGCTTATGTTGTTGCTCTTCACCCTGTTGTGCCTAACCCAGCCACTATTGTGACTGTTATTCCCTGTGATGCCACTTGTTTTTCAGTATTTGATTTATGTGCTGCCTTCCATTCGATTCCTATAAGCCCTGAATCCCAATATCTGTTTGCATTTACCTGGGTAAATCAACAATACACATGGACTAGGTTACCACAAGGTTTTATAAACTCTCCAACCATATTCTCTCAGTTTCTGCAGAAAGATTTATCAACTATAATCTTTAAAGGTTCCACTTTGATCCAGTATGTGGATGATTTACTTCTAGTTTCTCCTAATCAAGAAACTTGATACTATGACAGTTGCCATTTGGTTCAAAAACTCTTTCAGCGTGGACATAAGATCTCCAAGTCAAAGGTACAGTGGTGTAAGGAGCAAGTAGAGTATTTGGGGTTTATTTTATCACCAGGAAAAAGAACCATTTCTCCAAAGAGAATACAGGCCCTGCAAAACTTATCAGTCCCCAAGACCAAGAAGCAGGTACATGCTATATTGGGGGCTGCAGGTTATTGCCGTTCATGGATTCCTTCCTTTGGAGAGTTTGTGAAACCCCTCACTGCTCTTACAAAAGTTTCTGTTCCTGAGCCATTGCAATTGGAGGAACAACATCTAGTAGCTTTGAGGGAGCTTGCAAAAGCACTCATGACTGCCCCTGCTCTTGGATTGCTGGACTATTCAAAGCCCTTTACCCTCTATGTGTATGAAAGGAAGGGGGTAGCTTCAGGGGTACTGACCCCAACTTTTGCATTTTCCCAACGCCCAGTAGCCTACTTCTCTGCACAGTTAGACCCAGTTGGCGCAGGTGCTCCACCCTGTTTGAGGGCTGTAGCGGCTGCAGCTTTACTGGTGGAAAAATCTGCAGTTAGTTTTGGGAAATCCATTGGTTGTTCAGTGCTCTCATGAAGTGGAAGCTTTGCTTTTGCATCATCGAACACAGGCTTTCTCAAATCAGAGACTTGCCAGGTATGAAGTAACTTTATTAGGGAATGAAAACATCACTATCAAAAGATGTAACACCTTGAATCCTTCCACCCTGTTACCTGATCTTCCTTTATCAGGGGAACCCTTACATGACTGTGAAACTGTGGTTGAGATGGCAGAAAAACTTCACCAAGATCTCACAGATGTTCCTCTTGAAAATCCTGAGTTAGTCTTATATACTGACGGCTCTTCATTCATGCAGAAAGGACGGAGATTCACTGGGGCTGCTGTGGTTACTCACTATGGATGTTTTGTGGTTAGCTTCACTCTCACCAACTTTGAGTGCGCAAGCAGCTGAACTTATTGCTCTGACAAAAGCCTGTCACTTGGCAAGGGGAAAGAATGCTAAGATCTATTCTGATTCCCGCTATGCTATTGGAATATGTCATACAACAGATATGTTATGGAAGCAAAGAGGTTTCTTAACTTCATCAGGAAAAGAGATTGTCCACTCTGAATTGATCAGAGATTTGCTGGAAGCTATTCAACTACCTAAGACTCTAGCTATGATGACAAGGAAGTGGACATCTGGAAATAACGGTATAATGCTAAACAGATATCTGGAATTTGGGTAAGTGAGGAAGGAAAGCCTTTTCTTCCAAAGAAATGTTATCACCAGACCTATCTATCAGTTCATGCTGGAGGTCATTATGGTGCACAGGCAATCACAGACTCAATTAGGCAAGTATGGGTGGCTCCTGGGATTACATCAGTGGCTTCTCATATTACATTAAGATGTGTTGAATGTTGCATATGGTGGTCGCCCCCTAGCATATATTCCATTTGAATCTTTACAAATTGACTTTATAAATTTACCAAAGGTTGGGCATTTGAAATATTGTCTAGTACTTATTGATAAATTAACAAGGTGGGTGGAAGCTTTTCCTGCTTCCAAAGCTTATGCAGTTTTTGTGGCTAAAATAATTGTAAGGGAAATCGTTCCCAGATATGGCCCTCCTGCTAAAATTGATTCTGATAAAGGTTCTCATTTTATTGACACAGTTCTTTCTAGAGTTTATGCAAATTTGGGAATTGAACCAAAATTTCATAATCCTTACCATCCTCAATCTTCTGGACAGGTAGAGCATATGAATAAGGAAATCAAGCTCTTAATTGGAAAATTATGCCAAGAAACCCATTTGAAATGGCCTGATGTACTTCCTCTAGGTTTGTTTCATTTGAGGAGTAGGCCCAGAAGAGATTGTCATATTTCTCCTTATGAGATGTTGTTTGGACATCCTCCCTTGAAGGCAAGACCATTTGTGCCTGTATATACCTCTATGTTGGGAGGGGATTTATCAATAGCTAACTATATAAGAGAATTACAGAGTAGGCTTAAGGAGTTGCAATCAGTTGGAGCTGTGACTCAGTCTGGTCCTATTGATTTTTCTATACATGATTTTCAACCTGGTGACTATGTGTATATTAAGAATTTTACCCATTCTAGTCGACTTCAACCAGCTTGGGAAGGACCTTTTCAAGTTCTTCTAACTACTCCTACTGCAATCAAGGTTGATCAGAAGGACTCGTGGATTCATTGCTCTCACATTAAGCCTGCTCCTTTCTCCTCCTGAAAATGGCCACAAATTTCACTGATACTGCTACTTTTAAAGATCTTCTTGTCCTGTTAGATCAGGAATCAAGGTATTCTGTATATTTTTCTAAATATCTTTGGACTTATATACTTCTGACTGGATTGATTCTGTTAGTATGGTCCTCCATGTAGAAAGTGTTTTAGTCCTTCATTCTATGGAACTATTAATTATCCTTGTTGTTCTCTTTGTCATTCCCCAGATGCTGAATGAACTTTAGAATTATTTTTGATTAATTTTCTTGTAACTTTAGATTAACTGTAATCAATGTTTCCTTATTAACATAAGTTGTACCCATTTACATTATTATTTTTGTAAATTTTGCACCTCAGTAGGGGAGTGCCCCCTCTGGAATTTTACACCGCCCATAGAGGACTTCCCTCTATGCATTGAATTGTATCCATCTTTTAGATTGTTAATGATCCAAAGGACAAATTTTAGTATTTTTCTTTGGATCAAAGGAGAGATAATGTCAGTGAGATTTCCCCCATCCTTTAGTTATAAGAGATTTACCATAGTTAAAAGTGATTTGATTAAGATAATAATCAATATATTAACTGAAAACTTTTGTGATTTATTATATTTAGATATTATTTTGTTACAATTATGTAAGGTCAAAAGGTTAAGTCTCTCTTCTAACTTTCCAATTATCAAGCATTAAGTAATATCACAAGATACAGTAGTCAGCAATGCTATATTTTAATAACCACGAGTGACATACTTTTCTCAAGGAGTTCATGCTGCTCACCAGTGGCCTGACAATGACCTACCCTCTTGTCATCATAATGCTGACATTTATGATCACTTAGGTAGTTCCTCATATTTCCTAAGAATATATTTTAATTTTAGAAGCACAACTAATCAAGATTAATACTATGTTGTATAAGTGTAACTTTTGGAAGGGTATATAAACCCATGGATTTTGTAACTCTGGGTCTTTCAGGTCCAATGCTTTGTTGAGGGACTAACCCTCTCTCAGTAAACCTATTTGCTTCAGCCTGGAAACTTTGTTGTTTTTGCTCTTCCATTGGACTTAAAAATTTTCCTGACAATAGATGAAAATATTTTGAAACTAAGCATGGGAATCAAAAGGTGACATGCCAGAGAGGGCTGGGTTTGTCCCCAGATTCATCTTGTGATGTGTGGACCCCAGAAGCACACCTCTATGGAGGGGGTGCTCACCTCGGGGGTTGGCTTGGGACCCCAGGAACTTCTGGTTGGGGTGGGCCCTCCCCTGTGCGGGTGGAGATTATTGTAGTGGGACTGATAATCAATTTATCCATGCTATAAATGTGGCTATCTTTTCTTTCCCTATTCTAGAGATACCTTTCTACTTTTCTGGTTCTCTCCCTGTGATCACTCACAGTATTGTGGTAGAGCCTGGGAGGCTGAGTCGCTGAGTCTTGTGGTTCTTTTGGAATGACTCACAATCAATTTGATCTTAATTCTATCCCACATCACTACCATGGCCACAAGAGGCTACTGCCTGTTGGAAGCAGATGATGCCCCTTTTGAACCTAGGGAAGTTTTAAAGGGGCATCAAAGGGAGGAATGATGTGGAAAAATCATTCTTGCAATTGCTTCGTGAAACTGCTTAGTCTTACTCCAGATCTTGAAACCACTTCTCGTGATTCCTGAAATAAGGTTCCCAAAACTACTTAGTCAAGTCTGGTAGGTTTGCAGACCCTGCTCTAAACCCCAGAAAATTGCTTAGCCAAGTACAAACCCACAAATGTAAGCTATGCTAAGAAAACCCTGTCAAAGAGTATAAATTTGTAACACACCCATGATTTGGGACCCAGACTCTTTGAGAGACACTCTCCTCTGGGCCTGCATGTTAATAAACTACTCTTCCTTATTCCTGAGTGCCATTTGAGTTTCTCTACTGAATTTTTCCATAACAATCTGAGGTTGCAAAACAAATAATCTATTTGGGTCTGGTTTTCTTTGAAGGAAAACTTCAAATGCCTCTTTTTATTGAACACTCATCTCTTTTCATTGTTGATTAGGTTCAGGTTTTCAGTGTCAATCACTTTGGATTAAATCTTGAGCTCCTTTGCTTTTCAGAATGCGTTAATCTGTTACCTTGGTTTCTGGTGGGTGCAGAATAGTCTTGTGCTATCAGAATTTCCTTTATATTTAAAGATCTTTCTCCTGGTCACTTGCAAAATTTGATGTTTGTCATTGCGGTTGTTAAATTTAACTACTACATATCTTGGAATTTAAGGCATAGGCTTCGCTTTTGTTTTTTGGAAGTGATCTGTGGATTCTTTCCCACCCTATTCTCTGGTACCCTTAAGAGGTTAAGATGTCTCTTTTTTCCCATTTGCGCAAGTTCCCACTGGCTATGTACCTCCTGTTTTTGAGGGGCTCAGTGATTAGGAGCCCACTTCCATTTAATCATTTTACATTGAATTATATTTTTACAAAGGGATACTTACTTCAATGATAGAGCAAGAACAAACCATACATAACATTTCTTCCAATACCTTGGAAGAAATATTTCCCCAGTCTCTGGAGGAGTAGAGAAGAAGTGGGAAAATTAGGCTCACAGATTAGCACAGTTCCTACATATCATTAGTTCCACCAAGTTCCAGTCCAAAGCTGGCAATGCAGGGTTTTGCTGACCTGGCTGTTCCTGGACTATTACTCCTCATGGCATTTTTGCTGGGCTGGCCTTGATTCCTGGACTCTAAGATTCCTATGGTTCACCCTTTTGGGCTATATTCTTTGACCCTAGGCCAAAAAAAGAATGAGGGAAAAGACCAAAGACTTAATCCCCTTTCTTAGACACATATAGTCATATAAGGGGAAGGGGAGCAGGGAGTCAAGGCAGGGCGAAAAGAAATCTTATCCCTTACCATAAGTTGTGAGTGAATGAGTCATCTTTATCTTCAGATGTGAAAGCCACCAAAGCCATAGCTATTTCTGAGTCCAGGCAGTTTAAAGATTCCTACAGTTCCAGCCATGCAGCCAATGGCTGCTTCCAACCATGTGGTAGATCAGCACAGAATTCCCCATAAGCTCCAGTTTTTCATTCTTCTGAATTCAGTCCCTTGTTTTTCCCACATAAGTGACACCATCTTAAAAGTGGTCTAGGGATATGTCCAATCAAGATACAGAGGCCCAGAGAGGGAAAGTAATTTACCCAAGGTTATACAGGGTGAAAGAGCTGAGATCCTAACCAGGGTCTTTGGACTCCAAATCTAGCACTTTTTTCACTGCACCTGAGAACAGTCTATGATTCTATTTTCTTCTGTCATTCTATAATTCTATCCAAAGATTCTGTCCTATTTGGCTGCTTAGAGAAGGAGCCCGATGGCTTTCTCTTCTCCATAAACAAACACTGCCACACCCCTCACCAGGCAAAGTCCATTTCTTTGCCCTTAAGAGAAAAAAAAACATGATCATAACAGGCCTCAAAAGAAGTTTTACTTTCTTGGTGACTCAAAGTTTCCCAAAAAGAGTGGACGTCATCTCTAGTTTATGGTGTTTCCTTTCTTCTTGTTCCATAACCTTTTGAACCAACTGTCACTCCTTCAAGAGACCTTGCCACCTGGGCACCAACTTTCTGAGACTTGGAGCAAAAGAAAATCACCTGAATTTGTAGCAGGAGAGTTCAAGGTAGGATAATCATAGGTACTTCTAGAAGAGAAAAAATTGAGTGATGCTGAAATGGGTGAATGAGATTGACTGGGAAATTTTGAAGTCAAGGAAGGAACCCCCTTATCACATTAGCTAATACTTGTAAAATATTTAGTACAGTACTTGACACATAGTAGGCTCTTAATAGATGATCATTCCATTGCTCCCTTCCCCCATCTCTCATTAGTCCTTTGTAATCAAGGAATTGTACAAGTTGACTTTGCCAGGGTGATTCTAAACTGTGGAGAGTTGCCTCTTGCTTTGTCTGCATTGGGTTCTGTATCTTTTTCTCTCTTTCATAAAACAAGCCAAGTAGTTTGTCAGAAAGATAGCTTCTCTCTTCTCCTTCCTTTTAACTCTGGAAACCCATTCATCAACTAGAGAGAAAGGCTGACAAGGGAGTAAAGTTACGGGGGATAACAGTCAATAAATACACCACTTGCCGATGGTAGCTTCGGTTATCTATAAACAATCTAAACCAAAAAATAATAAAGTCATTTCTAATTGGCTTTAAAATTCAGTCTCAAATTATTATTTGAGGGAACATCTTAAATGACTGAAAAAGCACTTAAGTACTTACTATGTGCCAAGTGGGTGGGGTAAGGGAGAGATATAGGGGAATGAACACATAATACAAAGTTCAGTTGCAGGGTAGATGGAAAGTTCTGGAAATCAAAGGCTGTAACTATGGCAAAGTCCAGGATAGCTTAGGTTGCATCAGAAGGTCAGATTACAGTGCCAGAGGTTATTTAGTTTGGGCTAATGGTTATAGGAAGTGATATATATGTAAGTATAACATATGATGTGAGATCCTTAGCTGGAGGATGAGGGAGTACCAAGGGAGACTTGAAGTGCATAGCACAGTTCCTGGAACATAGTAGGTACTTCACACTATACTTTTGTTTCTTCTGTCATTCTATAATTCAACTGTCATTCTATAATTCAACTGTGTCTAGCTTCATGACCCCATTTAGGGTTTTCTTGGCAAAGATCCTGGAGTGGTTTACAATTTCCTTCTCCAGTGCATTTCACAGATGAGAAAACTGAGGTAAGCAGGGTTAAGTGACTTGTCCAAGGTCACACAATTAGTAACTGTCTGAGGCCAGATCTCAACTCACAAAAATGAGACTTCCTGACCCCAGGCCTGATACTCTATCCACTGTGCCACCTAGCTGCCCTCATGCAATGCTTTTTGACTGAATAAACACCGATGAGAGGGATAGAAAATCTATCAGGGAAGAGTAACAACAACAAAAGAAGTGCAGCAGTGAGGAAACAGGTGAAATTTTATAACAGATTTGTAGAGAAGCCAATCAGCATTTTTTCATTATTCCCTCCAGCTCTGTTCAGTAGTACATGAGCAGGAGCAAAGGAAGAAGATGGTGAAGCTAATCCAGGGGTGAGATTTGGCAAGATTTCAGAAGGACAAGGGGGAAATGGATTCAAAAAAAGAAGATATTGACAAGTTGAACTGGTTCAACAAGGATTAAGACTCGAAAGGGAGGAGAGTATAGTAAGAGCCTAAGAAAGAGCTGAGAGATGACAAGAATAGAGATTGTGGTGAGGAGAAAGAACAGCATTAGGCAAACATTGGAGGGGGAAATGGAATAATAAAAGACTACAATCAGATAAAGGAGTTTTGGTATTTATGAACATGGAATCAGATTTGTGGGTGATAGGAAGATCAAGGATATATCCATCTTTGGTGTAGCTAAGGTTGAGTGGAGGAGCTGGTCACCAGAGTTTAATAAATGTAGAAACTAGGAAGTTAGGGTATTTGAAGAACAAGTAGGCATGTTAAAGATCCCTAGTATGAGAGCAGGTAGAAAGAAAGATTGTGAGGCAGCTACCAAATTCACTGAAAGAGGAGAAATAATCCAAGAGTCAGTAAATAGGGGTCACAAGGATCTGGATTAGGTAATAATTCAATTCAATTATATAAACATTTATTAAGAACTTGTTATGTACCAGGCCCTCTGCGAAGCACTGGGAATACAAATAAGAAAAAGAAGGATAATATCTGTCCTCAATGAACTTACAGTCTAATGGAAGAAATAGGAAGCCGAAAGAGTGAGGGTGGGGGTAGGGGGAGCCACCAGCAGGAGAGGTGAATCTGGAAGTAGGAATGGAAAGACCAGAGTATTCCAATTCCCCAACCATGACCAGAGTCCAGGAGTATGAGAGAAAGTATAGCCAGTACTAGTGAGGGTGTCTAGGGGACCGATGTTTTCAGGAGGGTGGCTAGGGGACCAATGTTTTCAAGAAGTGAATTCTTAGTATGTGTCAGAAGATGGAACAAATGAGAAAGGAAGAGGCTTAAGATGAAGGGAAATTGTTAATTATGGAGTAAGCATTCCAGAGGACACAGTGGAAGTGGAGGGCAGATCTGGAGTGGGACATGTAGGGGGCACAGGCAATAGGCGTTGAGGTGGTTGGGAATTAGGGAACAAATAAGTGTGGTGAACAGGCAGCTAGGTGGCGCAGTGGATAGAGCACCAGCCCTGGATTCAGGAGGACCTGAGTTCAAATCCAGCCTCAGACACAACACTTACTAGCTGTGTGACCCTGGGCAAGTCACTTAACCCCCATTGCCCAGCAAAAAAAAAAAAAAAAAGTGTGGTGAAGAAAGAGGTTTGTTCATCCGTAGCCAGGGATCCTAATCACTGATATGAGAAGAGTATAGGGGAGGTGTGGGAATATGCTAACCACTGGTGAATAAGGTTGGGAAGGGTATCATTGGATAAGAAGAGGTCCATTGAAGGAGGCAAGTGAATAGATGGATCAAGACTGTGTCATCCCTTGAGGCCATTTTGTTATTGTGTCCAATGAGACAAGATTCAGGATAGGCAGCAATAGGAGGAGTATGGCCAAGGAATCTATAATCCCTGTTGGTGGTGTTGTTGTTGTTTGTCATTGGGAGGTGATGTCATGACTTGCAGTGAATTTGGATAAAGTCACCAGCCTCACTCTCTCCACCAGAGCCATTTGGGTCCAGTAGCAAGATATACATCAGGATGACTGGAGATAGCCCTGGATGTTTGAGTCAATTGGGGTTAAGTGACTTGCCCAGCCAGGGTCACACAGCTAGTCAGTGTCAAGTGTCTAAGGCCAGATTTGAACTCAGGTCCTCCTGACTCCAGGGCCAGTGCTCTATCCACTGTGCCACCCAGTTGCCTCGATATCCCAGTTAGAAGCTAAGAGATGGCAGTAGGAACTTAGTCCTGCACTGGAGTTGGAACTGAAATTGGAGGGGAGAGGAGGTACTGGAAGCCATGTCACTATATCTCCTTAGTCTGGTCACCTTAATCTGGTGTAGCAGAGACCTGGGTCCCTTACCCAGCAGTCATCAGCTGGGTCCAGACCTATACTTGGGAGGAGGAATGTGTCCACATTGTAGGGGCCTGGCCTCCAAGCTTTGTGGCAGCCATAAGCTGGCCTCTCCCTTCCCCATCTTCAACACTAACAAGCCCAACACCATTTGGAAGATGAATAAAGGAGCCCTAATCATAGGATGGATTCCAAAGCCAAACGGACATTTTTTTTTAAATATCTACTATTTTTAGATAATCTTTTCCACTGTTTCTTCCTGTCCATAGAGTTCTTATTGGCTCATATGGAGGACAGAACGGTATGATGTGGTGTCAGGGAAAGAGCAGTAGACTTGAAATCAAAAGACCTGGGTTTGGGTCTGAGCTGTAGCCATGTTTGACCTTTGGTTCTCAGAACCTCAATTTCCTCATCAATAAAACAGGTAAAGCACTTCTTACCACACAGGGTTGTTATAAGGAATGAATTTTGGAAACCTGAAAGCTCTCTACAAATGTTAAGTTTTAAAGCTTTCTCTACATGGATTCTAATATTATCCTTATTGATTGAGGTTGGGGAGCTGGATCTAATCCATTTTTGAGGAGAGTGGACTAAGGGCAGAGAGACCACAATAGAATTGCAGTCATGGATCCCCAGCTGTCAAGCAGTCCTGAGAAAGAACTCTGTCCCATCTGCCAAGAGCATCTGAGGAAGCCAGTGAGCACTGACTGCGGGCACTTCTTCTGCCAAGTTTGCCTTGTCCAACAAGCCAAAAAGGCCTCAGATGGGGATATCCTGAACTGTTCTGTTTGCCGAAAGCCCTGGTCTCCAAGAATTCTAGGAGCAGGCTACTCTTGTGAGGACCACCAAAAATTGGTGGGCTGGTTCTGTGAAGAAAAACAACTCTTTCTGTGTTCTCACTGCCGCACGTCTCCTGAACACCGAACCCACCATGAGATATCCATTGAGAGAGCCATTACCCACTATAAGGTAAGGCTATAAGAGTCGATCATCTGACTCTCTGGGTTAATACCCTCCCCTGTACCATTTTTAGAGCATGAGATATGCTGTAAGTCACTCCTGCTTCTAGGATACTAGTTTCTTCTTTCATCTTCTCTTAATTGGGATATTCTTCCTTGAGTCTAATTTAATTCCTTCATGTTGCTCTGTCCACAAAAGGGGAGAAAATGTTTGCCCTCCTTCCCTTGAGCTCTGGTCCGTTTTCACCCATATGTAAAGAAAGAGCTATGAGATAATAGTAGTTCAAATTTCTATAGTGTGTTTCAACACTCACAAAGAGCCTCAGAAGTTCCCTTCAGTTCCCAATATATGATAGTCATTCATTTATTTATTCAATTAACATTTTCTCAGTACCTACCACGGGCAAGACTCACATTTCTAAAGCACCTTAAGATCTGAAAGATGCTTTCTCCACTTAGAAATACCTGTGAGGGAAGTAGCAAAAAAATATTATTGTGCCCACTTTACAGATGAAGAAACTTAGCCCTGGGGAGGTTATGTGACTCGCCTGTCCTCACACAACTAAGTAGAGACAAGACTGGAGCTTAGGTTTCTAGGACAATAAATTTAGATCTGGAAGTGATCACTAATGCAAGTCTCTCATTTTCAGATGTAGAAAATGAGACATGAAAATATTAAATGTCTTGTCCAAGCACATCACACAAGTAATAAGGAAGAGAACTGGGGTTGGCATAAAGGGCCTCTGATTCACAATCCAGTATTCTTTCCCTCAAACCACACTATTCTCAAGGAGTTTAGGACCCTCCTGGGTCCTAAGACAGACACACAAATAACTATAACACAAGATAGAACTGTTAAATACATAGGAAAGATATATACAGTGCTTTTAAGGATTTAGAAGAGGGAGAGATCGCTTCAGAATGAAGCAATCAGGAAGCCTTCCTAGAAGATAGGGCATTTGAGCCAAGGAGGATGGGTAGGATTTCATTTGCTTTATTGTGTCTTGGTTTCTCATAAAGTCACTAGCTTCCATTTGTTCAATCCTAATTCTTAGGCAATTATTTTCGTCAGAGGGCTTTTGTACCTCTTTTTCCATTTGGCCAATTTGGCTTTTCAAGCTGTTGACTTTTTTCTCATGTATTTCCTGCATCACTCTCATTTCTCTTTCCATTTTTTCCTCTACCTCTCTAACTTTATCTTCAAAGTCCTTTTTGAGGGCCTCTATGGCCTGAGACCAATTCATATTTTTCTTGGAAGCTTTAGATATAGGGGCCCTGATGTTGACATCTTCCTCTGAGGGTGCCCCTTGGTCTTCCTTGTCACTGAAGAAACTTTCTATGGTCCTCACCTTTCTCTGTCTGCTCATCTTGCCTTTCTTTTACTTGACTTTTAACTCCTTAAAGTGGGGCACTGTTTCCAGGCTGCAGTATCCCAAGCTTCAGAAGTGCCAGGTGGTATGATTTAAGGAGGATCAGGTTCTTCACTCACCTGGCCTGTTTCCTGGTCCTAGATGACCCCAGACCAACTCGCTAATCAACCATCTTTGTGGTTGTCAGCTCTGATGAGCCTATGCCCCTCCCCAACCTGGGCCACTGCTACTCAAGCCTGCCTCCTGGTTCCCAGCAGGGGTGAAAAACCCAAGTTCTGCCTCAGCACCAGCATAGACCCCTGTAGTCTCCCCCCTGCCCAGGGCTCAGCCCACTCACCAGACTGTGAGTTTAGTTCCAGATGACACAGGTGCTTCAGCTGATTCGGAGGCTCTGGGGGTCTCCTTCTCTGGTGAGGCCTTCCTGGGACTGGATTGTGTCAGGGTGACTGTGGGGTTGGGCTCCACTCCTGTCTCAGCACAGCAGTTCCCTCCTTCCAACCTTCCAAGCCATTCTTGGTTAGAAGATGATTTCAGCACATTCTTCTATGGGTTTTGCTGCTCCAGGAATTTTCCTATGGCATTATTTCCATGTTTTTTGTAGTGATCATGTCATGAGTTTAAGAGCTCACTGCCTTAGGATGGGTAGGATTTCAACAATAGAGGTTAGGTTGGAGGAGAGGGCATTTCAGTCAGAATATTTGGGGATATATTTGCTGAAGGAAGAATATCGTCCTATCATCCCAGTGAGAGATAACCTGGAAAAAATAGATTAGGGCCAGATCATAAAGGGATCTGAGTTTGGGGCAAAAGTAGTTGAATCAGAAAGTCTAGGTTAAAACACCAACTTTGTCATTTATTATCTGTGTGACCTTGGTCACATCACTCTCTCCCTCCCCTCCAGGGACTCTATTTCCTCTTCTTAAAATGAAAGGGCTAGATTGGATGACCCTCAGGGTCTCTTCCAGATCTAATATTCTATATACAATGAGAATCCCACAAATGAAAAGTTAAGTATTTTCCTCTCCTTGAATGGAGACTGATTGGATGTTAAAGAGGTGACTGTTTGACTTAAAAATAGGGAGGTTAGGATTCAGAAAGTTGACACTGAACCCCATCTTTTGAGTGGATGTACCATTCCCCTAATAATTACAAAAGAAGTGCCTGTCTCCTCAGGAACGGATCCACCGAAAGGTCAGAAAGCACCGGAAGTTCTTAGGGGAACCTTGGCTCCATCCTGAGGAAAAGGAAAAACTCCATACTCTACTGGTAGGTCCCTAAGGCCTTAGCAAGAACCGTCTCTTGTGTACATGAGTTTGCTTCTTAGGACATGAGTCTGAGCACAAATATATTTGTTTGAGCATGAGGGTGTATTTTATTGTGAGGGGGTAGAGGAAATTCGTGCTTGGATTCATGTTTTATGATTTCTATGTGTCTATCTTCCATCAGTCAATAAGCATTTATTAAGCACCTACTATGTGCTGGGCACTGTGCTGTGCAGCCAGAATACAAAGAAAGGCAAAAGACAGTCTCTGCTCTCAGGGGTTCACAATCTAATAAAGAAACACAGAAATGCAATGAAAAAAAAAAAAAGGAGCTAAAAAGCAGCAGGGTGGAGGTGGGGGTGGGGGTGGGGGGAACCTTGTTAAGAGGCAAGTGCAACCAGGTAGGAAATGATGATAGGGGAGAGTAGGATGATGGGAACAGCCAGTGAAAATGCCCAGTACTGGGAGATAGAGTGTGTTGTATGTGGACGAGCAAGGAAGCCAGTGTCACAGAATTGTAGAGGATATGGTGGGGAGTAATCTTTAAGAGATGGGAAAGGTTTGTGGGGGCAGACCTGCCAAGAGTTACACAGCCAGGATGTGTGAGACAATGACTGACCTGTTTCTGAGGCTGGTTCTTCATACACAATGACATGTTGCATTGTCTGATGTTTCTGGAGCATTCTATTCAAATTGTCTCATTTAATTCTCACCACTGTGAGACTGGCAGGGCTGGTGTCCCCATTTTATACCAATGAGAAAGAAGCAAGTCTGAGAACTGAAGTGACAACACGAGGACATTCCCCTGATTCCCAAACCCATTATTTTTGCCAGTGAACAACAAGTGCCTGATGCAACTGTACCAGAGGAATGATGTTGAGGCTGAGGGAGGTTCTTTCCTCTTCCATGGCTTTCTCCGTTACCAGTTCAGAGTCCTGATAGTCACCTTGTCTCTTCTCCTCCAGGGATGAAAGATGAGCTCATTGGCTGGCCTCAAACTCCAGGATTTTCTTTTTCTGCAGAAACAGATAAACTCAGAAAAGCAGAGGCTAAAGACTGAATTGGAGAAACAACAACAAATTAGCTCTCCCCTTCAGCAGTGGCTGGACAGCCTGGATAGCATCTCAGAAGAGGTGACAGAACATCACAACAAAATTTCTGAGGCAGAAACCTATCTGAATGGCCAGATCACTAAATTGGAGGAGGCATCTAAGGAACTGAACATCACCTCTCTAAAGGTCAATAGCTCTCCACTCCCAAATTAGGAACCTCCAAAGCATACTTACTATGTATAGAGGTATAAATAAGCATAGATGTAGTCGTGTGTCTCCTTTTTGTTTCTAAGAGGTATGTGAATCTCCCCAGTTATATAGAGTGAAACTGGAATCCAGAAGTGGATCTGTCACTTGCCCAAGGTCACACAGCTCATCTGTAATGTAAGAGTAGAATGGGACAAGAAGGAAAGAAGAAAATAAGAGAACAGGCATTTATTAAGCACCTGCTGTATGCTAGGCACTGTGCTAAGTACTTTACAAATACTGTCTCTTCTGATCCTCACAACAACCCTGAGAAGTAGTTTATCATTATCCACATTTTACAGTTGAGGAAACTGAGGCAGAGGTTAAATGATTTGCCAAGCGGCACACAGTTAGTTGGTATCTGAGGTAAAATTTGAGCTCAGTTCTTCCTGATTCTAGGCCTAGTGTTCTCTGCACTACGCCATCTAGCTGCCCCTGCTCCTAATAGCCCAGTGAGGAGGCTAACTATGTCTTGTATCCCTCAGTCTGGAGAGGCAATCCCTGAACCAGATAGTGTGGGGATAGAAATGACTATACCCTATGTTCCTAAGGATATAGAGGAAATCCTTGTGTGGTATAGTAGAATGGAAATAATGTCTGGAACTGAATTCCTGTTGTGTTTCTCTTTTTTCTCTTAGAGTGTCAGTGATTTATTGAGCAGGTAAGGAACTACATCTTCTCTATGTTCCCCCTTTTTCCTTTGGACACATACATAATCATTCATTAAACACATACAGAAAAATGCACAAACATACAGATATATGGACAGACGCCCACAGGCATATAATAATATACATACAGACACACCATTCAAACAGAATTTGCATGTGGATCACCAAGACCTCACAAGAGTCAAAGGACATAGGGGCAGCTAGGTGGTGCAGTGGATAGAGCACTGGTCCTGGATTCAGGAGGACCTGAGTTCAAATCTAGCCTCAGACACTTAACAATTACTAGCTGTGTGACCCTAGGCAAGTCACTTAACCCCAATTGCCTCACACACACAAAAAAGGTATTTAAAAAAAAGTCAAAAAACACAAATAGTTTAAAGCAATGACATTTAATGAAATAGCATAGTAAAACAAGTAGCAATACAACATAAACCTGCAGCACATTCTCCCACAAATACATACACAATTAGTGGAAAAAGTGGACATTCACAAGGAACTTGCATAGAGGGGTATGTACTGAACATATTTGACTAAAATGCAAGTATGGGGGGGTGACTCATGACTCTCACCCATTAGGACCCCTCATGTCACTGTTGTCTTCTGGTGATGTCAGTAATCCTCTCCTAACATATCCTCTCTCCCCCAACCCCGCATTTTTCATTCAGGACATACTTTCTTCCAGATGCATAATTTCTGCCAGATATATAGTCTCCACTGGGCATTGCTTCCTGCTGGTCTCGCTTAGTGTTGCTCTGATAGTCCCATGGCTGCCATTGGTTGCTGCCAGGGACAACTCCATTGGGCATGAATGAGTTGGTGGAGTTTCTTTGCTCCTAGCTTCTAATGTCAGTTCGAGACCTTAGCTAAAAGTCTATCTCTTCCTTAAGAGGATGAGTGACCTCTGCCATTGCTTCTTTAATTTTAATTCCTTGGACTTTGCAAGGGATGGGGAGATGTGAAAGCTTGTTCAGAAATGCAAAAGTTCTCACCTACCTAGTCATTAGACAAGGGATGGAGGGTTGGGGGTGGGAATCTTCCCAGAATAAGGGGGAAAAAATTTTCCTGCTATTATTTTCTGAAGCAGTGGTTTGTATTTCTTAGAGACTTGTCTAAAAGAAGCTTTCCTCTCCAGGATTGTCCTTACACCAGGATCCAAAATCTCTGAAACATAGAGTAAGGCTTTACTCAACTCCCTAGTGATCTCAAGCTTAATTCCTTTTTTAAAAACTCCATTTCCTAATCACTGAGGTTTGAATCTCTGTCATAATATAAACTCCAGCTGAACATAACTGCATGTGTTTTTAATCCCAGCTACTGGGAAAATTGAGACTGACAGATCTCTTGAGCTCAGGAGTTCTGAGCTGCAATTGGCTATACTGATCAAGGGTCCACATTCAGTTCGGTATTAATATGGTGAGCCCCTGAGAGAAGTGGAGGGGGTATCAGGTTTCTCAAGGAGGGGCAAAAACAGAGCAGGTCAAATCTCCCATGCTGATCAGTAGTGGGATCAGGCCCATGAATACCACCTTCATTTCTAGTCTGGCAGAGATGGAGAGATCCAGTCTTTCATTTCTTTTTTTTTTGGGGGGGGGTGGAATGAGGGTTAAGGGATTTGCCCAAGGTCACACAGCTAGTAAGTATCAAGTGTCTGAGTCCGGATTTGAACTCAGATCCTCCTGAATCCAGGACCAGTGCTTTATCCACTGTACCACCTAGCTGCCCACAGAGATCCAGTCTTTCAAACAAAAAAGAAAATGCTCTCTACCTTAGAGCTAAAAAGTGTATATGACTCCCTGGTTAATTTTCTGTAGTTAAATTAAGCTAGTCATTATTCATATAAATCTAGACTCTTCTGGTGAACTGCTTAGGGATCTGGGCTTTAGGGTCCCCCCCCAATTTCTCAATTCTAAAATTTTTTCTATACCACAAAAATGAGTAGGAAGGGGGAAAGTATGAAAACAAAACCAAGCTGAGGGGGCAAGATCATCACTTATCCCTAACCTAACTGAATTTTCAGGCTCTAAGCTTCTCCTACATTCATGCACAATTTGCTTCCATGTGCTTCTGCTTCAACAGTGAAGTGTCATAGAACATGCAGTTTATTCTTTATCAGCACACTAAAGAAAAGATGGGGTTTGCTGTTGTTCAGTCATTTTAGTGGTGTCACTCTTTGTGACCCCATTTGGGGTTTTCTTGGCAAAGATACTGGAATGCTTTGCCATTTCCTTCTCCAGCTCATTTTATAGATGAAGCAAATCAGGATTAAGTGACTTGCCCAGGGTCATACAGCTAGTTAGTATCTGAGGCTAGTTTTGAATTCAGGTCTTCCTGACTCCAGGCTCAGCATTCTATCCACTCCACCACTTACCTGCCCCCAAAGGTGGGACAGACATCTGCAAATTATATAACTCAGCACCCAAAAAAAAACCCCAAAACAAGAATTTTCTCCTTTTCTAGGAATGTTCCAGAAAACCTACGATGCCCAGAGACCAACTCTTCTGTGTTAGAGAAGAAAGTAGAAAAGCTCCTTCAGCAGTCCTCCTTGGTACAAGTACCCGGCCCCTCTCTGAACACCCCTACCTCAAACTTGTGTGGCTCTCTTCTCTCTCTTTCACCCACCCCCTCCGCCCAGCTTCCAGGTTGGACTGATTCTTCCTTGGTACCAGCTCCTGGGCCTGCCCCTACTTCCCTCCCTGATTCCTGACCCACTTGGCCTACGGCAGTAAGTTCCTCCTTGGATTCCTTTCTCCTTACCCTGTGATTCCCACTTACAGAAACCAGGATCACGCACATCTTCAGGATGATTTTAACTACTTCTCCTGCTGCTAAGCAAATGATAGTGGCTACCAATTACTCCCTCCCCTGCCCCCAGCTTGGAAATGGGGAAGTCTTGACTGCAGACATTAGTGGGATTTAATGTAGAGAAAAGATCACTAAGTTTGTAGTTGGGAGCCTTAGTTATAAAAAGGGTGATGATCATGGAAACCCTTGATTGATTTAATGGCTCTCCCCCTGATTCCACCAAATGAAATTATGGCCCACATAGCCTTGTTTAATTAGACAGAAACACCTCCCATTGAGTGCAACATGCAGACTTGGCACCTTTCTGGGATGACATAGTAAATTCCTTATTAGTCCCCAGTGGCTGGAGCTCTCTCCTGAAGATTGACGGAGGCCCAGGAAAATAAATGTGTGTAGGAACAGCCCTTCTCACTGTCTGTAACCTGGGAAAGATTCAAGGAAAAATTGCTCCAACTCATCCTTAAGAAACTCTTTTCTAGCACTTTCTCTCCCTTCCACCGAGGAGGGAGAAAGGAATTTCTCTTCTCTACTTGAGTTGGCCTTGGCATCTTGCAGCATAAATACATGACTGACTAGTAACCCGCAAAGACCAACATTTCCAGCCTTGATGATTACCTTGTGAGTTAAAAGCTCTTGATTCGGGCTTCAGATAATCAGAAAGAGTCTCTACCAGCTCATTGTTCTGGGAAGAACATCATTTTTAGTATGAATCCTGCACCTGAAGGACAATCAGAATCCATGTCTGAGCCAACCAGAAATCTGCACCTTGACAACCCCACATGAAAATTGGTATGAGTTGCTAGGACAGTGAAGGTTTGTGATTAATGTGAAATATCTGTTCGGCAATCCCACAAAGGGCCTTTCCCTTCCAGGAATGGTATTATGAGCATAATGAGTTATTTGTTATGGTTCGGTTTGTTTGTTTGTTTGTTGTTTTTGTATTTATGTGTGCCTGTGAGTTCTTTGCATTTCATGTAGCTTCTATAGTAGAGGAAATAAACCACTGATACCTCCTATACTGTACCTTGAATGCCTTTGTGGAGAGGACCTTGTTACTAATGATTGGGGAAGCCTTATACGTGTTTTTTGAAATTTCTCTGGAGTTTTACTCTCTATTTTTTATTTATTTATTTATTTATTTATTTATTTATTTATTTATTTATTTATTTATTTATTCATTCATTCATTCATTCATTCATTCATTCATTCATTCATTTATTTATTTATTTATTTATTTATTTATTTATTTATTTTAGTGAGGCAATTGGGGTTAAGTGACTTGCCCAGGGTCACACAGCTAGTAAGTGTTAAGTGTCTGAAGTCAGATTTGAACTCAGGTAGTCCTGAATCCAGGGCCGGTGCTCTATCCACTGGGCCACCTAGCTGCCCCTACTCTCTATTTCTTATCAATAAATGGACATTTTTACCTTAGCTCACAGAATTGTGAAGATTCAATGAGAAGATATATGTATAAAGCTCTGTAAATGGTAAATTACTATGCAAATATAAGGTATGCTTATTAATTCATTTCAATTCAACAAAAATGTATGAACCTTATACTTAGCAGGAGGCACTGGCCTGAGCAATAATACAAAGACACTGGTCCTGCTCTCAAGGAGTGCCATTATAATTGGGGGAGGGTAGAAGGAGAGATTATACATCCAGGCAAACTACCATGAAAAATTGAGAAGAAAGAAATCACTTTTAAATAAAAAGGTAAATGATGACAGATATGATGACTGTGCTAGGCCTTGTTAGAACAGAGAGAATTCAATGGCCAGAACATAAAATATGCAGAATAGTATGAGATAAGATTAGAAAGATTCTCAGAATGTAAAATTCTTGAGGGCAGGAACTATTTCATTATTTTTTCCTATGTATCCCTAACACCTAACCCAGTGCTGGTACATAGTAGGCACCTAATAAATGCTTATCATTTGATTGATTTATTGAATCAACAAGTACCTACTGAACTCTCTATAACAGCAGTTCCTAAACTTTTTTACTTCAGGACCTCTTTATACTCTTAAAATTATTGAGGACTCCAAAGAGGATCCATATAAACAAAATTTTGTTTATATAGGTTATATCTATCAATATTTACCATAATAGAAATTGAAATATACATTTAAAATATGTGTGAATTTTAAGATAACAATTATTACATATTGACACAGATAACCATATATTTTAAACATTAATGAAAAGAGTGGCATCATTTTGCACATTTTTGCAAATCTTTTCAATGTTTAACTTAATAGAATACAGCTGTATTCCCATATCTCTTTCTGCATTAAATCTGTTGGTGACATATTGTTTTGGTTGAAGTATATGAAGAATACTGGGGAAAAGGAGTATTTTAATAGTCAATTGTTTTTAGTATTATTACTATAACCCTCATTCCAAAGCCCATTGGAAATTGATGGAGATGAATGCCTTGCTCGGTAGGCTGAGGTGGAGTGAGAGCCAAAGAGCTTCTCTGAGGGCTCTTTAAGCTTCAAGTTGCTTCAAGCACTTTTGACCTCCAGCTTTGAGGGAGAGTATGGAAAAGGCCAACCCCACTTCAAGTCACTGAAGAAAAAGACTTTGGGAAGATATGAAAGGAGCTGGACATCTCCATCCATGTCCCTATTCCCAGTTAACTACAGCAGACGCTTTGGGGTGGGAGGAGTTTCTCCTTAAGTGAAATCTAAGACTCTGCCTGCCTTTCTCACATACACACACACACACCCCATGCTACATGGGGGGTGGGGGAGAGCCACAGGCCCTCATAATATGTACAGCCTTCTCTCTACATTATGAAAATGGTTTTTACCTTGCAGACCTCCTGAAAAGGCTTCTGGTACCCCTAGTAGTCTGTGGACTATACTTTAAGAATCAAATTGCTTGCAATGGTCCAAAACAATTTCAAAGAATGTCATGATAGAAAATGTTCTCAACATCCAGAAAAAAGAACTGTGGTTTATGAATGCAGATTGAATAATACTGTTTCTACTTTGGGGCTGTTGTTTTTTTTCCCTGCTTTTTTGAGGGTTTTTTTCCCTTTTGCTCTGACTCTTCTTTCACAATATGACTAATGCAGAAATATGTTTAATGTAATTGCACATATATGACATATATTAGATTGCTTTCTGTCTTGGGGAGGAGGGAGGGAAAGGAGGGCAGTAGAAAAATTTGGAACTAAAAATCCTATGAAAACAAATGTTGAAAACTATCCTTATGGGTAACTGGAAAATAATAAAATACTGAACTATCAAAAAAAAAAAAAAAGAATCAAGTTGCTGCTCCATAACTTTTCCAGCACTGTGCTAGACCCTGGGGTGGTAGGGAGAAGGGTACAAATAAAGTAACACAACGCATAAGACTAGATAGGTTGAACTTTGTAGGACTTTGAACACAAGATGGGAATTTCAATTTGAGACAGCATAGCATAGTGGGAAATGAACTAAGTTGGGAACCAAGGAGTTCTAAGTTTCAACTCTGCCACAAGCTTACTGTGTGACCTTGGACAAGTATTTTTCTTTTCTAGGCTTCAGTTTCCTCACTTTAAAAAATTGATTGGAGTAGATAATCTATCAGGTTTTTTAAAATTCTAATAGTCTATACCCAAGGCTCAAGGTATTTCAGGGCCCACATTCCTAAAACTAGCTCGTGAACCTCCACTGATTCATTTATCTTTTTTTATTTGTTTTGTTTGGGTTTTTTATTTGGTTGGGGATTTTTTTGTTTGGTTGTTTGTTTGTTTGGGGTTTTTTTTTGGAGGGGGGGGTTGTTGGGCAATGAGGGTTAAGTGACTTGCCCAGAGTCACACAGCTAGTAAGTGTCAAGTGTCTGAGGCCGGATTTGAACTCAGGTCCTCCTGAATCCAGGGCCAGTGCTTTATCCACTGTGCCAACTAGCTGCTCTGATTCATTTATCTTTTTTTGTTTCTTTCTTTTTTTTGGTGAGGCAATTGGGGTTAAGTGACTTGCCCAGGGTCATACAGCTAGTAAGTGTTAAGTGTCTAAGACCACATTTGAACTCAGGTCCTCCTGAATCCAGGGCAGGTGCTCTATCCACTTCACCACCTAGCTGCCTCTGATTCATTTATCTTTAAGTCATCTAGCAACCACAATTAGCAAATGAATTTACTGAAAAGGCAAAGTAAGAAAAATAGCTACAAAATATCGCCATAAGTCTGAGGCGCACTCTCCCTCAAATATACAAAGTATTTGGTGGGAAGAGTGGACACAGACTTGAAATTCACAAACAGATAAGCACATATGTAGGAAACATACTTGACTAAGGCAACTCACACCTATGGGGAAAGGGACAAGGGAAAAGTAATTCCCTCTCAAGAGCTAGGTCCTTCCTCTAAAACTGACTCTCTTCTCAACTGCCAGGTATGATTTCATTCTAAATCTATTCTAAACTTGTAAGGCCAGCAGAGGTATGTCTGATCCTTTCTAGAATTCCAGAATTCCAGAAAGATTGACTGAAGAACTTCATGCTTCAAAAGGGAGTAAGGAAATATTAAAAAAATCTTCTATGTGCTTCCTTTACACTGCCCCATCAAAGGTGTGTGCCCTTACATTTCATTGTCTCTGCTACATACCATTGTCTCTTACATACCATAATTTCTTTCTTTTTTTTTTTTTTGGTGAGGTAATTGGGGTTAAGTGACTTGCCCAGGATCACACAGCTAGTAAGTGTTAAGTGTCTGAGGCTGGATTTGAACTCAGGTCCTCCTGAATCCAGGGCCAGTGCTCTATCCACTGTGCCTCTCATACCATAATTTCATTAAGTGGGTTGGGGGGGAATCAGTTCAAGGGTCCTATGATCATACTACTCCCACTACAAAAATAAATTTCTCCATAGTTGTGTTTGGTGTCCCCCTCTTGAATAACCCTTAGCATTTCCCCTTTCTGTACTTTGGTTTCTTCACCTATAAAATAAGGGAGTTGAACTAGATAATCCTTTAGGTCTTTCTAAGTTCTAACATTCTATAAAATAGGGGTTGGCTAACCAAGATTCAAGAGATTTCATGGGTCTATATTACTAAAATCAGAGACCTACCTAAAAGTGTGCCACCTTTGGCACTATTTTAAATTCTCTTTCTAAATAGTTGTAGTCAATATGTATACAGGGGGCAATTAGGTAGCATAGTAGATGGAGCGCTGGCCCTGGAGTCAGGAGGACCTGAGTTGAAATCTGGCCTCAGGCAGTTGACACTTTCTAGCTGTGTGACCCTGGGCAAGTCACTTAACCCTCATTGTCCTGCAAAAAATATATATATATATATATGTATACAGATCTGCTTTTGCTGATGTCAGTCTTGATGAGATCCCGTACAGTGATATGCAAGTTAACTGAGACAAATTTAAATAATTAAATTTATTGACATAAAACAATTTTTTACATTAAAAAATTTTTAATGTGTAATATGTCTTCTTTTGGCTAAAAATCACTTGCTTTCCATTATTTGGCATTGATTTCTAAGATTTTGACACATATTCTAGGTGACACAGAGGATAGTGTGCTGGGCCTGAAGTCAGGAAATCCTAAATTCAAATCCAGCCTCAGATATTTACTAGCTATGTGACCTTGGACAAGTCACTTAACCTTTGTTAGCCTCAGTTTCCTCAACTATAAAATGTGGATAATAATAGTACACACACCTCCCAGAGTTATTATAAGGATCAAATGAGATAATGTTTATAAAGTATTTAGCACAGTACCTGGCACATATTCATCACTATATAAATAATATTGTTATTATTAATTACATTCTTTCATTCTTCATTGTGAAATCACATTTTATCACATTGGGTTTTAAGCATCGTTTTGACAGTCTATTTTTCTGAGACTGGCCTAGATCAAAGTTTCTTAAACTATGGTGTCACGTAACTGAATGTGGGGGGAAGGTTGACAAAAAAAAAATCTGGCAGCAGTAAAAGATTATGTATACCTATTTTATATACTTATATACGCCTGGGGTCACATAAAAATTTCTCCAGCAAAAAGGGATCACAAGTAGAAAAAAATAAGAAGGCCTGGCCTGGCCTATATTTTAGCCTTGGTTTTCAACAAGATTTAAATCAAATGAGCTCCCAAACCATTGCAGCATATTTATCTCCACTTTCAGATAAATTTCTTAACCTTTCATGATGTGTGACATAATTAAGGTCATGTTGCAATATTCTAATCCACTTGGGAATTTCCATAATTCTGGAAGAATTGTATATCTCAGTATGTTAATATATTCTTCAGAGTTGATAAACTCCCTCAGTGGGAGATAAAGACTTCTGGGTCCACTGAAAGTAAAAAGGCCCCACAAAGATTTTGATGAGATTGTTTTACAGTCTGATAAAGATGTTCAGATCTTATAGACTCACCTCGATTTCTGACAGTGGTTTTGGCAAAGCCTTGAGTAAAAAAGTAAGTTTCATCAGCAAAAATGATCTTTTTGCAGTCTTCAATACTCCAGTCTGTATAGTCTTGCCCATGACAAGTGCTTTTTCTTCATAACAGAAGCTGGGGTATCGTTGCTGTTGTTGTTGTGGCTTTATGTTAATTTGGGGGGGCAGGGCAATGAGGGTTAAGTGACCTGCCCAAGGTCACACAGCTAGTAAGTGTCATGTGTCTGAGACTGGATTTGAACTCAGGTCCTCCTGAATCCAGGGCTGGTGCTTTATCCACTGTTCCACCTAGCTATCCCCATGTTAATTTATTTTTGTTGGCCTCCTCATTCTAATTCCAACTTCAAAAATCCATTGTCTCCCTGTAGAGAAATTAATAACCGGTTTGTCTACTTGTAGGTCCCTCCAGAGATCTTTGCTACTTTCTGAGGAATGATTGTACTATTGTACAGAAATGGTTTGTCAGTTTTTAACATTTTTTGGTTTCTACCATACTTCCCTTTTCTTTGTGCTTTGATGCAACTGATTCTGTTTCCTAGTGCAGCTGAATTGTTCTGATTGCTGCTATCTTTTACATCACTCAACCTCTCCTCGGTCTTTTTTATTTATCTGCTTCCCTTTGCTCCACTGGCTTTCTGAGCAATTCTTATGCCATTTCATGTTTATTTTGGTCTGATTATTTTTGGAACAGTGATTGCAATAGCACTTATAGGAGTGACAGAGAAAATGGATATTTTTTTTTTAATCTTGCATTACCATCAAAAATTATTTTTACCAAGACCCTCAGCTTTCTCATTCCAGTTTTTGGTGGTTTTTTGGTTTTTTTTAAGGTCATCACTAAGCTTTTGATAGAAGTGCCCCCAAAGAACCAAATTCTAAACTTCTCCAGCCACATAAAAACATTGCAGAGGGTGCTGATTGTTCCATAATAGGAGAGTTTGGCAATGTGGATAAATCAGATATGGACAAAAAAAAGAAACCTCAGATTTGTTGAGACTGGATAAAGAGGAGTCTACAGAGGTTTTATACATTTTGTTGTATGATTTCACTTTTACAGGTCTCAATTTCAGTTGTATCCAGATATTAAACCTTTTTGTTCAATTCCAATGAGTTTTCTTTTCTTTTTCTTTCTTTTTTTTTAAAACAGGGCAATGAGGGTTAAGTGACTTGCCCAGGGTCACACAGCTAGTAAGTGTCAAGTGTCTAAGGTCACATTTGAAATCAGGTCCTCCTGAATCTAGGGCCTGTGCTTTATCCACTTTACCATCTAGCTGCCGCCCCTCCTCCCCCAGAACAATTTGGAACTATGCCCAAAGAGTTATCAAACTCTGCATACCCTTTGATCAGCAATACCACTGCTAGGTTTATAGCCCAAAGACATCCCCCAAAAGAGAAAAAGGGCTATTTGTACAAAAATATTCATACTAGCTCTTTTTGTGGTGACTAAGAATTGGAAATCAAAGGAATGCCCATCAATTAAGGAATGGCTAAACAAGCTGTAATATTTGATTGTGATGGAATATTATTATACTATGAGAAATAACAAACAAGATGATTTCAGAAAGGCCTGGAAAGACTTATATGAAGAGATGTATAATGAAGTGATTAGAACCAGGAGAACATTGTGCACAATGACAGAATTAATGTTTGATGAATACTGAGAATAGTTAAATAATTCACTATTCTCAGCAATACAATGATCTAAAACAATCTGAAAGGACCAATGATAAAGCATAATATCCACCTCCAAAGAAAGAACTGATAATGATTGAACACAGACTGAAGCATGCTATTTTTTACTTTCTTTCATTTTTATTTTTTATTCAAGTTTTCTTATACAAAATGAATAATATGGTAATGTTTTACATAATTGCATATGTATAACCTATATCTGATTGCTTATCATCTTAAGGAGGGGATGGGGAAGGAGAGATAGAATTTGGAACTCAAAACTTTAAATTAAAATGTTTATTGTTATTTTAAAAACCTTCAGTAGTTCCCTATTGCCCAATGAATAAAATATAAACTCCTAACTCAAATACACATACACACACATACACAGAGCATTCAACTGACAAAGAACTAACAATATGGGAAAACCGGCTCAATCCAGTTTCATCTGATTAAAATCAATCTGAGTCAGCCTACTGTTAGTTTTTTGTTGTTGAGTCATTTAAAAAGCTTCCAATTTTTTGTGACCCCATTTGGGGTTTTCTTGGAAAAGATACTGGAATGGTTTGCCATTTCTTTCTCCAGCTTATTTTACAGATGAAGAAACTGAGGCAAACAGGGTTAATTAAGTGACACCCAGGATCACACAGCTAGGAAGTGTCTAAGGCTGGATTTGAAATTCCTAACTCCAGTCCTAGCACTCTATTCATGTTGCTGCCCTTACTGTCAGTAGAAGTACACACAAAAGAAATGCTATCACAAGATGAAACCACATCAAAATTATTGTTTATCTCAAGTAATTCATTTACCAGTCTATAGTTTAAACAAAATTATTGTTTATCTCAAGTAATTCATTTATCACTCTATAGTTTAAACTTATTTTTATTTTATAACATCAAATTATCCCATTCTATTAATGTATAATAATTTATTAAACTCTTAAATATGTTTCCTTTTTGCTATTACAAATAAAGCAACTCAATTTTTACAAGCATGGGTCCCTTTTTTTCCCATTTTAAAATGATTTTTTGAGATAGAATTGATGTAGGAGGCAAAAAGGGGTTAACAGAAAAACCTAAGATCCAAGCTCTAATTCAGATATTAGCTCCAAAAAGGAGTCAGACTCCAGTTAATGGATAGCTTACAAGTCAGGATGCTAGATTCTCTTACCCACAGAAATCAGTGCCCATAACAGAACAAAGGGAGAGAGGCCATGAAGACCTGAAACTATAACAATAAAGGAAATTACAGGCTATAGAGAAATAAATGAAAAATGAAGACGTTTTTGAAAGTTGCTATGGAAACCAGAAAGAGACATGCGCAGAAAAGGCCAAATTTGTCCCCAGATTCACCTTATTACGTGTAAACCCCCAAAACACACCTCCACAGAAAAAGGTACCCGCCTCAGGGGTTGGCTTAGGACCCCAGGAACTCCAAATTAAGATAGGCCCTCCCCTGTACCTCCCAAAGGTAGAGATTATTATAATGAGACTGATAATCAATTTATCCATACTATAAATATAACTGTCTTTTCTTTCACTATTTGAGAGATACCTTTCCATTTTTCTGGTTCTCTCCCTGTGGTAACCCACAGTATTGCAATAAAACTTGGTAAACTGAGTCATTGAGTCTTGTAATTCTTTTGGGATGACTCACAATCAATTTGACCCTAAATTCCATCCCACATCATTTGGCACCCAACGTGTGAGGACCAGACTCAGACTCTTTTTCTTTTTTTGAGATCTTGTTAAGGTAAGTTTTGGATCTGCCTTTGATTCCTGCACTTGGGTTTTGGCTCACTTGGGAGGCCAGCTCGACAAATGGAGCAGGGGTATTTCTCGTTGATCTGGGATCAAGTGATTTACCCTGAGGGATTTCTCCTTTTTTCTGGTGGGTCAAAAGGTGTGATCAGGGCAGCTAGGTGGCCCAGTAGATAGAGCACCAGCCCTGAATTCAGGAGGACCTGAGTTCAAATCCAGCCTCAGACACTTGGCATTTACTAGCTGTGTGACCTTGGGCAAGTCACTTAACCCTCATTGCCCCGCAAAAAAGAAAAGAAAAGAAAAGAAATAAAGAATTTGGGGCAGCTAGGTGGCACAGTGGATAGAGCACTGGCCCTGGATTCAGGAGGACCTGAGTTCAAATCTGACCTCAGACACTTAACACTTACCAGCTGTGTGACCCTGCACAAGTCACTTAATCCCAATTGCCTCACCAAAAAAAAAAAAAACAAGAAAGAAAGAAAAAGAAAAAAGAAAAAGGTGTGATTAGTTTTATGACTCATTGCATATTGCTCTTCAAAATGTTTGCATCAGCAATCCCAGGAACAATGTGTAGCCAAGGATTGAACAGGGCATTCCCTGAGTTGCCCTGCCAGTTTCTGACCAACCATATGTGTTAACTCAGAGCTTGGCTATAACAAACTCCCTGGCTACTTTTGACAATTCATGTGTAACTCAGCACTAGGACATCTTGGGAATGATGAAATCATGCCCCTATTGAACAGAAAGAGCCAATGTCTCAATGGACCTTTAAAAAGGTTCACCTTGTGGCAAGGAATTGGAAATTGAGGGGATGTCCATCAATTGGGGAATGGCTGAACAAGTTGTAGTATATGAATGTAATGGAATCCTATTGTGCTGTAAGAAATGATGAGCAGGAGGAGTTCAGAGAAACCTGAAAGGACTTGCATGAAATGATGATGAGTGAGATGAGCAGAACCAGAAGAACATTATACATAGTATCATCAACACTATGTGTTGATAAACTGTGATAGACTAGATTCTTCTCACCAATCCAATGGTACAAGAAAGTTCCAAAGGACTCATGATGGAAAATGCTCTCCAAATCCAGGGGGAAAAAAAAAAAGGAAACTGTGGAATTATGGATGCTGATTGGACCATGCTGTTTCTTTTGTTTTTGGTGCTGTTGGTTTTCTGTTTTGAGGTTTTTCCTTTTTTCTCTGATTCTTGTCTTATAACATGAGTAATGTAGAAATATGTTTAATGTTATTATGTATATGTAACCTATATCAGATTACTGCTGTCTTGGGGAGGGGGGAAGAAAAGGGAGGGAGGGAGAAAAATTTGAAATTGGAAATCTTATATAAACAAATGTTGAAAACTATTTCTACATGTAACTGGAAAATGATAAAATACTTTTATTTAAAAAAAAAAAAAAGGTTCACCTTGGCTCTCTCTTCTTTCCACCCTCCATGGAGCATCACATAACTATGGAACTTCCTTGAGGGTGAGGGAGTTCTGGTCTTTCTCCACTCCAACTGCAGGTTAACAGCTCCAACCTAACAGCTAGAGAAGGAAAGATCAGCTTGTCAAGATTGAGCATAGACCTTTGACTCCCTTTTTAGTTTGGGGTTTCTTTTCCTGATCCTAGATGAGTGAAAATCAAAGTTGAGATGAATTTGCCATTAGGCTTGGAGTTTGAAAAGATTCTGACTCCTCAATCTGTGCTGGCTGTACTTCAAAATGAGTCTCCAGCAATTATGTCAGTGGTCTAGGAAAGGACAGATGATGGTCAGTCAACAGATTAACCTAAACCCTGGCCTGACTTGCTAGAAAACAAAGGGCGCAGCATAGAGACAAGATAAAATATACAATGCTAAGTCAGCAATCCCGTCAAATGCTTGGTTTTGATGGCTTTAAGTGTCAACTTTCTCAGGGTATCAACAGTAGTTATTCCTATTACTTCTTTAGTTAAGTATTCTGTCAATGCTTGTTTGAGTTTTGTGTTAAGTATTTCTTTTGTGTGTAAATAATTGGATGAAAAGGTGATTAGGGTTACACACCCACAAGTAGTCTTTAAAAAACACTGAAGGACTCAATAACTGTGAAGAGTAGGGGAAAGTTTGCAGAGATTTGCCCTGTATGAAATGCTTGTATTTCTACCAAAACCTTTTTTCTGTCTTCCAAATGTGAATTATGGAAGATAGGTGGTGCAGTGGATAGGATGTCAGCCCTGGAATCAGGAAGACTCCTTTTACTGAATTCAAATGTAGCTTCAGACACTAGTAGTGTGATCCTGAGCAAGTCACTTAGTACTGGTTCACCTCAGTTTCCTCATCTGTAAAATTATTTGGAGAAGGAAATGGCAAACCACTCCAGCATCTTTGTCAAGAGAATCCCAAATTGGGAAGACTTGGACACAACTGAAAATGACTGAACAACAAGATGAGAATTGTTTCATCTGTTAACAGTTTCTCTTATCTGTTTTCTAAAAGAATACCTCTCCAAACTCCAAGTTGTTAGTGAGAATAAGAAGTGAGACTTCAATTGGGGTGGGAGTGGGGGGAATTGAGAGTGTTAACCTGTAAATTAAGAAAACAATCAATATAGGAGAATATAAGGTCTTTAATTGGGGACAGAGGAACTACAGCTCCTAGTATAGCAAAGCAAGAAGTTAGGAATACCCAAAGATAGGAACAGAAGACAGGGTTTTTATGGGGTAACATAACAAAGGGAACCGAAAGACTGCTCCAAGTCCTATGGAAACTACTTAACTACTTAATGTAAATGAACCTTTAACAAAAGAAACTATAGAACTGCTCCTTAGTTAAGTATAGATGCTACTTAACTCTAAATAGAAACCACTTAATGTAGGTGGATCCTTTTACATAATAACTTAAAGTCCAGAGAGTAAGGTGGGGAATCATTGGAAAGGGATAGTTTTCTTGGGGAAGATCCATAAGTCAATCGAGAGTCTGGAATTGACAAAGATTGGTTAGCCCCAGGCAATTCATTGACCTGGAAAGGGGATCAGTCAGTTCTCAGTAAATGTGTAGATATCAAGAGAGAGAAAAAGAAAAAGGGAGAGAGAGAGAGAAGGTTGAAGAGAGAAGATGATTCTTGCTTGTCAATGTTCAAAAGAATGGAAGAGCATTACACAGAAGAAAAGAAAGGACAATTGTACAATTAGAACTTAAAAAGAGTTGAGAGTCTTCCTGAAGAGAAAGAAGCTAGAAGCTCTTAGGAGAAAGAAGTTTCTTGTCCTCCAAAGGACAAGTGGAGCCACTGAAACTATCAGGTAAAAGATCATCCAGGTAAACATCCAAGGAGGAAGAGAAGAAGAAGTAGTCAATGATTCCCTGCTCAGGGTTACTGAGGCAGCTATTTATCCACACCAGCAAGTATAGAACAGCAGTAAGGAGGTTTGCTGTCTGCCCAAGGAATGTATCCAAGGCATAACAGGGAACCATCCAAGACATCAAATTAGACATTAACTACCCATTTCTAGTGATTTACATGGATACCAATGACACTTCCAGAAGGAACATAAAAAATATTGCCAACAATTAAGAAGTCTTAGACAAGAAACCAAAGACCATGAGGGCATAGGTTGTATGCACTATTTTCCAGTGAAGGCCAGGGATTCAAAAAAGGAAAATTAATCTGTCAGGTGAATAACTGGCTTAGTGGTGCCTAAAATTAGATTTGGATTTCTGTATCATAGTTTAAATAGATAGATAGATAGATAGATAGATAGATAGATAGATAGATAGATAGATAGATAGATTTCTTACCTGAAATAGAATGCATTTGACAATGTCTGATAAGAATGTGCTTTCCAGATGCCTTACAAAGCTAATCAAAAGAATTTTAAACTAAAAGAAATGAGGAAAGGAGAACACTACCTGTGTATGTCTTCCAAGTTATATACCATAGAAAGCAGCCACAAAGCAAAAGAGAAGTAGTTGAAATACTTCAAAATTTACAGAACACAAAATCTTAAAAAGTCAATAATAAAACACACAGTCTCAATTGTCTCTATATAAATACCCAAATCTAGGTAATAAACAAAAGAAATTAGAATTCCTAATGCAAGGAAGCAAATTAAACCCCACAGATACCACTGAGTTTTGGTTGGCTGAAATCCATGACTGGAATATGGCTCTAAATGTGTATACATGATTCAAAAGGAACAGGATAGGAAAAGGGGGGGGAAGATACTCTATATTAAGAAGGTCTAGTCATATGAGGAAATACAGGAGCCAGAGAGGGGAAGATCAATAAAGGGAGAAGCTGAGGGATTATTGTCATTAGAATTAGAAAGAAGGAACATATGGGAAGGTATCACAAATCTGACACAGAAGCATGATTTTGGTGTTAATGTAAGACTTCAATTATCCAAGCATCTGTTGGAGCCCTCTCTTCTCCCTTCCCCTCCTCCCTGTTATCTTTTCCCCTCCCTTCACGTTTTCCTCCATCTCCCAAAAGAGAAGCAGCTAATGATTTCTGGAATTGCCTTAGTAGTAATTTTATCCTTCAAAAGCTGGAGGAACCTGGGAGAATTCTCTTCTGAATCTGACTCTCGCTAAGAGGAGGAACTGGTTATTGTTGTTGTTATTAGTATTTATATAGCAGTTTAAGGTTTGCAAAACACTATGTATGTTATCTCATATCCCATATAGGGTAGAGATGATGGCAGACTTGGGTAGAAGTGAGAACCCCTTCCAAGAGTTTGCAACAAAGAAGAAGAAAAATCCAGGAGTAGTCTGACATGCCCCCCTAGAATTTGAGAAAGCATATTTCAAAGGATTCAGAGGAAAGATAAGTAGGACCTCATGAAGTAAAACACCTTAGAGGTCAGTCTAGAAGATATGGGAGCTGCTTAAGAATGATTCTGAAGACACAAAAAGAAATAGTTCTATTTAAGAAGTGAGTAAAGGAGTATTTTCCTGCAGAGACCTATGTGGATGTACTTGCTAACTAACTGAGATTTTTAAAAACATATACAAAAGATGGAAGCAAGACCAGGTAACAGAGGATGAACATAAATGTAATCCAGTCCTACGAAAAGAGTTTCAAGTATATTAAAGCTCACAATGATTTAGAATAAATTTTCCATTAATTCTTGTTTTTGTTTTCGGTGAGGCAATTGGGGTTAAGTGACTTACCCAGGGTCACACAGTTAGTAAGTGTCAAGTGTCTGAGGCCAGATTTGAACTCAGGTCCTCCTGACTCCAGGGCTGGTGCTCTATCCATTGTACCACCTAGCTGCCCCAAGTTTTCCATTAATTCTAACAACTTCTAGTCTTGTCTTGTCCTTCATAATCTATGCTAGATAAGTGTAAAATTGGGGCAGCATTCTTTTCAAAAAGAGTTTTGGCTTTTTCTTTGTAAGCTGCAGGGTTGGGATTTTTTAAAAGAATTTTTATGCCATATTGATAGAAAGTGGACCAAAGAAGGAAGAGCACCTTTGCATGATGAAGATGGCATCATAACTACCAACAGTATGGAAACAGCATTTTGCTTCTGTTTTTTCTACCGAGGAAAAATTACAATTTTTACAGGAGATGACAAAACAAAACAAAACAAAATAATAAGGAGTAGATACCTGAGCTAAGTAAAGAAATAGCTGCCCTTGGTGAATTCAAGTCTCCTGATCCCAATAAACTTCATTGTCAGGGACTGAAAGAAGGGGCAAATGTGATTTCTGAGTCATTGTCCATGATGTTTGAAAGATCAGGGAAAACAGGAGAGGTGCCACAAAATCAGAGAAGGGCAAATGGTGTCTCAGTTTTCAAAAAAGGAAAGAGAACAGTATCTGAAAACTGTAGGCCAATGAGGTTGACTTCAATTACTTGGACAATTCTAGAGGATCATTAAAGAGATAGTTGTTAAACAACTAGAAAGAGGAACAGTGATTACAAAGAGCTTCTATGTTTTCATTAAGACCAGATCAGGGACTTCCTGGGTGGAGTCAAGATGGAAAGGTAAGAAGGAAAGGCAGTGACTTCTCAGAGCTCTCCCCCAAATCCCTCCAAATCCCTTCAAATAAAGCCAAAAGACAATTTCTGGAGCAGCAGAACCCACAAAAGGACAGGGTGAGATCATTTTCCAGGCAGCTTAGAAGGTCGGCAGGAAAGGTATGTTATACTGGGGTGAGAGTGAACTGCAGATCTGGGCCACACTATGCAGACCCAGCCGCAGACCAGAGAATCAGGTCTCCAGGGCCTTGGAATCAGCTGAGGCAGTGGCTCACAGAGCAGTGAAGAGGTCCAGTGGTTGGCCAGGGGGAGATTGCAGTGGTCTCTGCTGGCACTGAGGCAGAACTCTGTTGTGTTGCCCATGCTCAGAACCAGGATGCAGTCTTGAGTGGTGGCCCAGGTTGGGGAGGGGAACAGGCACACCAGAGTTTCCAACCACAGTGAAACAGAATTCTGGCTGTGTGACCCTGGGCAAGTAACTTAACCCTCACTGCCCCACAAAAAAATAAATAAATAAACAGAATTCTCTTCCTGGGTTAAAGAGCAAGCAGGCCTGGGGTTACTTACAAACCAGAGCACAGGCCAGGGGAGTGTAGAACATGCCTCTCCTTAAATTGTACCACCTGGGGCCCTCTGAAGCTTGGGAGAGTGTGCCCTGGAAGCAGTGCCCCACTTTAAGAAGGCATTAAAAGTCAAGAAATAGATTGGTAAAATGAGCATACAGAAAAAAATGTGGATCATAGAAAGTTTCTTTGGTGACAAGGGAGATCAAAATACACCCACAGAAGAAGATAACAAAGTCAAAGCTCCTACATCTAAAGCTTCCAAGAAAAATATGAATTGGTCTCAGGCCATGGAAGTGCTCAAAAAGGACTTTGAAGATAAGGTAAGAGAGGCAAAGGAAAAAATGGAAAAAGATATGAGAGTGATGCAGGAGGGTCATGAAAAAAAAGTCAGCAGCTTGAAAAGCCAAATAGAAATGGAAATACAAAAGCTCTCTGAAGAAAATAATTGCTTAAGAATAAGGATTGAGTAAATGGAAATTAATTACTTTATGAGAAATCAAGACACAATAAAGTAAAACCAAAAGAATGAAAAAATACAGAGCAATGTGAAATATCTCCTTGGAAAAATAGCTGACCTGGAAAATAGATCCAGGAGAGATGATTTGAAAATGTTTGGATTACCTGAAAGCCATGATCAAAAAAAAAGAGCTTAGACATCATCTTCCAAGAGATTGTCAGGGAAAATTGCCCTGATATTCTAAAAGCAGAAAGTAAAATAGAAATTGAAAGAATTCACTGATCACCTCCTGAAAGAGATCCCAAAATAAAAACTTTCAGGAATGTTATAGCCAAATTCCAGAGCTCCTAGGTCAAGGAGAAAATATTGCAAGCAGCCAGAAAGAAACAATTCAAGGACTGTGGAGCCACAGTCAGGATAACACAAGATCTAGCAGTTTCTACATTAAAGTATTAGAGGGCATGGAAGATGATATTCCAGAGGGCAAAGGAATTGGGATTACAACCAAGAATCACCTACCCAGCAAAACTGAGTATAATCTTCCAGGGGGGAAAATGGGAATTCAATGAAAGAGAGGACTTTCTGGCATTCATGATGAAAAGACCTAAGATAAATAGAAAATTTGACTTTCAAATACAGGACCCTAGAGGAGCATAAAGTAAACAGGAAAAATAAATCAAGAGGGATATTAAAAGGTTAAATTCTGTTTACATTCCTACATGAAAAGATAATACTTGTAACTCATAAGAACTTTCTCATTATTAGGGCAGGTGGATGGAGGGCACAGATGTGAGTTGAATATGAAGGAATGATATCTTAAAGAAAATAAAATTAAGAGGTGAGAGAGGAATACACTGGGAGAAAGGGAAAGGGAGTAAAGTATCTCATATAAAAGAAGCAAGAAAAAGCTTATGGAGTGGAGGGGAAGATGGGGAAGGTACAGGGTAGTGAGTGAGCCTTACTCTCATCAGAATTGGCTCAAAGAGGGAATAACATACACACTCAATTGGGTAGAGTAATCTATCTAATCCTGCAGGAAAGTAGGAGGGGAAGAGATAAAAGGGAGAGGGGTGAAAGAAGGGAGGGGAGATTGGAGGAGGGGGCAGTTAAAAGCAAAACACATTTGAGGAGGGATAGGGTAGAAGAAGATAGAAAATAGAGTAAATATCATGGGGGGAAATAGGATGGAGGGAAACACAATTAGCAATAGTAACTGAAAAAATTTTGAAGCAGAGGCAAGAGCAATGTAAGATGATGATGATGGATGGATGAATTGGATAATGATTGGATGAAGATGAGGACTGGTTGATGAGGATTTATTGATGAACATGAGGATTGATTGGTGAGGAGGATTGATTGATTGAGGAGGAGGAGGATTTATTAATGATAATTGATTGATGATAAAATGTATGGTACTTTGCTGGGCTATTGTAAAGAAAATTTTTTGTCGGGTAAGAGGTACTATATAACTGTTATCTATTAATGTTGTTGGGATAATCAACCTCATGAGTTTATTGTAAGGAAATCTCTCTTTAAAGTACTATCTAAATGTAGTTTGCTATAAAAAAAATATGAGCAGGATGCTATCAGAAAAACCTGGAAAGAGCCACATGAGCTGATGCAAAGTGAAATGTACTGTATACAAAGTAACAGCAATATTGTAAGATGATCTGTTGTAAATGACTTAGTTATTTTCAGCAATACATTGATCCAAGACAACTCTGAAGAACTTATAAAAAATGCAATCCATCTATAGACAAACAACTGATAGTATCTGAATATAGATTGAAGAATAATTTTTTTTTTTTAGTTTCTTTGTCTGAAGGGTTTTTTTGGTCTGTTTTCTTTCACAACCTGGCTAATATGGAAATGTTTTGCATGACTACTCGTATAACTTCTATTGAATTGCTTGAGTTCGTAAGGGGGGGAAGGGAGAGAGGAAGAGAATTTGGAACACAAAGTTTTTTTAAATTGATGTTAAAATTTGTTTTTACATGTAATTTGGGAAAATAAAATTATAAATAAATAAATAACAATATTTTAAAAAATAAAAAATGAAATAGACCAGATCATGGCCAATTAGCCTCCTTTCCTTTTTTGATAGGAGAACCTAGTAAGTGAGGGGAATGCTATTGATATGTTTCTTCTAGATTTTAGCAGGGTTTGTTGTTGTTTTTTTACAAAATACTCTCATATTATTCTTGTAGAGATAATGGAAAGAGAGAAAGAGCTATTAGATTAAATAGAATGCAATTAGATACATTTCAGAACTGGTAGGATGGCTGGAATCAAAGAGTTAATGGCTCAATCTAAATGTCAAGTTCCAGGTATCCAATGGAGTACCCCAGGGATTTGTGCTTGAACTTGTGCTGTAAAATATTTTTTCTCAGTGACTTGGACAAAGGCATAGATGTCATGCTCATCAAATTCATAGATGACACAAAGCTGGGAGGCATAGCTAACACAATGGAAGACAATCAAGATCCAAAAAGATCCTGATAGGCTAGAACACTGAACTGAATCCAACAAGATGAAATTCAGTAGAGATAAATGTCATGTCCTATACTTAGATACAAAAATAAATTTCACAAGAACAAGATGGAAGTGGTATGATTAGACAGCAGTTAATCTGAAAAATATTTGGATTCAAGTTCAATAAGAATCTGCTGCGTGCTGTGGCTGCCAAGAAACCTAATGGAATCTTGGGCTGCATCTATGCCTTCTAGGACTTGGGAGATGATCGATTCACTGTACTCTGCTGTCATCAGACTTCATTTGGAGTATTTTTTTCAGTTCTGGCTGCCATCATTAAAAAGGATATAAACTGAAAAATGGCCAGAGGAGGGCAACCAGGATGGCCTTTAGACCATGTTGTATGAGGATCAGTTGAAGGGAACTAAGGATGTTTAACTTGGAGAAGAGAAAACCCAGGAGGAACATCATGGCTGTCTTCAGTATCTGTCATGTGAAAGAGAGATTAGGCTTGTTCTGTGTGGTCCCAGAGAGAAGAATCGAAAGCAGTGGGTGGACATTACAAAGAGAAGGAGAGGGACAGCTAGGTGGAGCAGTGGATAGAGCACTGGCCCTGGAGTCAGAAGGACCTGAGTTCAAATCCAGCCTCAGATACTTGACACTTACTAGCTGTGTGACCCTGGGCAAGTCACTTAACCCTTATTGTCCCACCAAAAAAAACAAAAGAAAGAAAGAAAGAAAAAGTTCTGGCCTGCAAGCTCAACATGAGTCAACTGTGTGATGTGGCTTCCAAAAAACCTAAAGGAATCTTGGGTTACATTGAGAAGTATGCCTGATGTTGCCAATGTAGAAATGCTGGGAGCCCACCATGGACATGATCACAGCATTTGAGAATTTGTGATAAAGATAGGAAGGAAAGTCAGGAACAACCTGGTGTGTACCCTAAATTTGGAGGAAGCAGATTAAAAAGGGTTCAGGAAAAAAAAAAAAGATAGGCTGCTCTCCTAGACTTAATGATCTGCAGAAACCCATCATCCTGCAAGAGGAAATGAACTCTCTAACTCTTACCTCCTCAGATCATTACCACAGCTGCAAGACTTCATCATACCCACATGCCAACTATCCTCCAGCTTTGTTTTAGTTGTTGTCTTCCCTCGTTAGATTATAAGCTTCTTGAAGGCAGAGATTGTATTATGCCTTTCTTTGTATCCCTAGTGCTTAGCACAGTTCCTGGCACATAATAGAACCATAATAAATGTTTGTTAATTCCTGATTTGTAAAAAGAGGGTGTTACTTTCGCTTTAAGTTTTTGTTGTCCTTACCAGAGGCCATCGTTGTGGTTTTCACGAATTCATTTACCAGGACTTGACCATGCCTAACTGAACTGATTCGAACAAGAAACTACACATCTAAGGATGGAACTATAAACAGTGGTTATTCTAGCAAGGTGTAGTACCTATAAAGGACCTGCCTGAAAGTCTGCCAATTTTATCCCTATTCTCTATAGAAAGCAATAATAATCTTAATGACCCAACTGAAAGCAATAAAACTCAAAAATGATGTAAACACAAAATGATGTAAACTCAAATTAATCTTTCTTTGATCATTGGATGTGTTTTTGGCTTTATTTATGAACTTTGGTATATTTGATGTCCTGGGTATATCCCACAAAGACAACATTTCATAATGGAATAAATACTGTTCTGGGAGACAGAAGACCTGAGTCTGAGTCCTGTCTTCAGCCTTTACTAGCTACATGACCCTAAGCAAGTCACTTTACCCTGTTTAGGGTTCTGTTTGCCTTATCTGTAAATTCGTTAAAATAATATTTGTCATATACCTATATATTATATATTTAGATTATATGTAGGTACTTTTATTATCTACTTCACAGGGGTGTTATCAGGAAAGTGCTTTACAAACCTCAAAATGAAGAAATGTGAGTTGTTTTTTTGTTTTGGTTTTTTGGGGTTTTTATAATGAGGCATTTGGGGTTAAGTGACTTGCCCAGGGTCACACAGCTAGTAAGTGTTAAGTGTCTGAGGTCAGATTTGAACTCAGGTATTCCTGACTCCAGGGCCGGTGCTTTATCCACTGCACCATCTAGCTGCCCCCGTGAGTTGTTTTTTAAAAAATTATCTCATTCTTTTCTTCAGTGAGGATTCATATAGAATGATGTCACTTTCTATTTTTCTTTTATATTTAGTGTTCCACATAGCTTGATACAGTTGGATAATCTTGCATCCACATATTCATTATTATCATTATTAATATTATCATTACACAAAGAAAACCCCCAAGGGAGAAATGATTCACAAAGACCTAGAAAGCTGCCAATTTCTCTATCTCGTCCCCTCTGACTTCACCTCTCTTTAATCAAGCTTGGGACGTACAGCATTCCCATAGATGGCGTCAAAGCCCCAGCCTGAACACAGCTTGCACATTAATTAACAGCTCACTTCTTCTCTGCGGGTTAGAGGAGGAAGAATTGGGATCTTTTTGTTTAGGTCTAGTCTGAAGGAAATAGTGTTATACCTGTATGTCATCTATGTCTCCACCCTCCTCCCACCTCCACCCTTGTGCTTATCCAGTTAGTTTTCAATTCAAGTCAATTCCATCTTCAACACTGGCCTCCTTTTCCATTTCCACCAACATCACCCTCATTGTTTAGTCTTGTTTCCTCCTTTCTAGACTAACAAAATGCAGTCTCTTAACTGATTGCTCTACCTCTATCCTCCACCAGGTCCCTCCCACCCCAATGCAAAGTAATTCAGTGGATTGAGCAATGGGCCTGGAGTCAGAGACACCTCAGTTTGAATCTGACCTCGGACGTTTACTGGGCAAGTCAGTTCAGTTTCTTCATCTGCATAACGGTGATAATAATAGCTTCTACCTTCCAGGGATGTTGGGAGAATATGATGAGAATATTTGTAAAGTAGTTTGCAAATCAAAAAAGCCGTGTAAACGCTAGCTGTTATTATGCTGCTCTGCTCCTAAATTAATTTTCCTTCTGCACGATTTTGATTGTCACTCCTCCACTCAAAAGACTTCAGTGCTTTCCCCTTACCTACTGAACACAGTCCAGATTTCTCGGCTTCATGTTCAAGGCCTTCCACAACCTATTTTGTATATCTCATGTGTACTTAGTTTCATTGTCTCCTCCCGCTAGACTGTGAACTCCTTGAAGGCAGGGGATGTTTTTAGTCTTCTTTTCATCCCCAGTGATTAGTACAGTGCCTGGTACATAGTAGGTGCTTAATAAATGCTTTTTATTTGAATGAATGATTGATTCCAACCTCTCTTCCTAGGTTTTTCTATCATTATTCCCCCTCATGGATGTTATGCTCTAGCAAAACTACACTATGCATCAGTTCCCAGACATGATCCATGTGACATCTGTGTGACTTTTCTAACATTAATTAATATTGGAATTGCCTCTGGACCAACTCCAGCTATTGACATTCTCCTGATTGCAGCTCAGATTTCTCTCTCTTTCATGAAGCTTTTCTTGATTTCCACAATCAGTAACAAAGCTTTCCTCCCCAATCCTGCCAAAACTTCACAAAGCACTCTGCACCTCTCCAATGTGCTTAAGTTAACATTCTCATTTGTATTCTAGTTCTTTGTGTACAGATGATTTCCCTTACTAGACTGAAAGTCCCACGAGGGTAGGGACTAAGCCCTGACTAAATTTGGCATCTCCCTGAGGGATTAGCATAGTGTCTTGTAGAGACAGCAACTCATAAAGGTTTGTGAAAGTATTTTATTGCTTTAATAAAGAAGGCAGTTAAATAAATAACAACGTCAATAAGACTTACTACAAATAAACCATGACTCTGGATAATTATGAACTAATCATAAACAGAAAGAAGGAACTGAGGAGACTGGTTACCTGTGGACTCCAGAGAGGCAACATTAATCAGAATCTATCTTTGCTATCAGTAAAGGTGGATTCTATTATTGGTGGGTCATTTCATCTAAATCCATCTCTAAGAGCCCAGAGAAATCATTGTAGATGGATATGGTTAAAGAAAAGATACCATTTAACTCCCTTATTCCCCTTCTCCAGTATCCCACATCCCTTCTAAATGGGAAGTTCTTTATGTTACAGAACTCAAGCCCCTCTTGCAATCAAGATGATGTTTTATTGTTTGCAGGATTTAAGATTTGACAATAGGTCAAACAAAGCTAATGTATCATTCTATTTCCTATAAACCCATGCAGTAAAATGTTAGCCCATATACTAAGTCCCAGCAACAGTGAAGCAGATTTCTGGGAGTCATAATTGCTCTACACACATCACACATGTAAGCTGTAGCCCCCTTTCCAGAATCCCACAAGGAAACCCATCTCTCAAAGACCTCATTCACCACTTCAACCCAATCCCATTCACACTGCTGATCTTCTAGTCTGAATTTTTCCATCTCCCTTCCTCCTTTCCCCTTGGATAACCTTTAATGTCCAGTGTTAGAAGAACATATTGTATTCATTTGCAATTCATTGGGCTAGAGACCATAGGTCATGAAACACAAATCTTGGCTGTATTCAGAAGCCCACAAATGGCTTCACTATCCTTATCCTACCACTTGGTCATCTTTTGTTCATTCCCCTCTTCTCACTATTTCCCTTCATTGGCATTAGATGGTTATGTGATCCTGGCAGAAGCAAAAGGATGGGTGAGACAAGAGCATTTGGTTTCATGATTCTCAGCTCATTAGTCTTGGGCAAGGCTCTTTTCTCTATGTTCTTCCCAGGATGAGCTGCTATCCAGAATGGCAGATAGTGGGGTCTGGAACATAAGACAGCACCACTGAACTCCTGACTTCCCTTTCCCCATGCATGGGTAGGCTTGGGGGAATCATTTGAGATTCTCTAGGGTGCTTTAGAAGGGAGAATAGCCATGACCTAAACCTCTCTGGGGAGGAGAGGGACAGTGGAAAATCTCTAGGAGTTACTAGTAGATTTGGAAGATAGAGAAAAGGGGTTCAAATTCCTCTTTTGCTTTTCACTGGTGTGTGACCTTGGACACAATCTCCCCTAGTTTCACAGGTGACTAGGATCGAGCTTATATGTGACACACTCTTGACCTACCTCACCCAGAAGAAGGTCTCTTCCCTTTCAAGGGCTCAAGGAGAAACTGGATCCTCTGCCCCAGAGTCCAAAGAAGGGAAAGATCCTCCCAGTGAAAGAGGCAGTGAAGGTATAGATGGGCTCTTGAGTGGTAGCATTGCTAAATGTCACCCAGCCCACTTCATAATCAAGGGAAATGCGGATTTGCTTGGGATTCTCTTCCAGGGACAGCCTGGTAGGGAAGGAGCCCAAGGCTGAAACAAAGCCCCAGGCCAGTCGCACTGCCCATATCCCTTCCTCTGGCCTAAGCCTGAGTTCCCCTTTCCGTCGGACATCTTGGTTCACCACACCCATGGTGCAGCTGCCCCCATGGGCCAGGTCCACAGCTACCACCCATGTGTGTCTCCCTCCCACAAAGCCAGCCTGGGCTAGGACGCAGATGGCTCGGTCAAAACGTTGTGGACTGTCTGGTGAGGTCTGCCATTTATAGGAGAACTGGGCTCGCTGGTGATCTTCTGATAGGAGAAGCTTGGGGTGGGATGTCTGGGGGTCTAAGAAGATATGGGCTGGGAGGAAGAAAAGAATTCATATGATTAACATCAATGTAACAACTATATGGGGGAAAGTATAAAAAATGCATTTGGCATCAATTTCTTGCCATAGCCTAGGCAGAAATCCCTTCCCCCTTATAGCACCCTAAATATACTACCAACTTGCAATACACCCTGTGGGACCAAGATGGCCCCTCCCTTTATTCAAGCAGTCTGCCCTTCTTGGAAAGAAAACTTCATCTGGAAATCAATGGACCTGAAGTCTAGTCTTAACTTTCACACTCACTTGTCCTGTGACATTGCACAGGCTACTTTACCCATGACAGTAGGCATCACAGGACTTAGTCCAACCCTCTTATTTTCCAAAAGAAAATGAATCCCAGGGGCAGCTAGGTGGCGCAGTGGATAGAGCACCGGCCCTGGAGTCAGGAGTACCTGGGTTCAAATCCGGCCTCAGACACTTAACAATTACTAGCTGTGTGACCCTGGGCAAGTCACTTAACCCCAATTGCCTCACTAAAAAAAAAAAGAAAAAGAAAAAGAAAATGAATCCCAGAGTGGCAAAGTGATTTGCCCAAGACACACATATAGTAAGTAGCAGAGCTGGCATCCAAACCCAGGTCTTTCGAATCTAAATCTAGCACTTTTCCATCTGGGAACAGGACTACCATCTCCTCATTTCCCATGCCACTGCACTCATTTTGGACTTGTTTCAGCTTTCTTTTGTGTATCTTCCCTCATTAGATTGTAAACTCTTTATGGGCAAAGTCAGTCTTTTTCATTTGTGTATACCCAGCACTTAGCACAATGTTTGGTACAGAGTAGGGACTTAATAAATGTTTATCAACTATTGATGATTAGTCTTTAGTTCTTTCTGTGAATTAAGGGTATTAGACCAGATAGTCAACAAAGTCCTTTCAAACCAGAGGTGAGATGGAGTCGGCTTATTCAGCTCTGGAGAGTCTACTGTCAGAATTTTCAGTATGAGCATTATCAGGCAGCAAGGTGGTACAGTGGATGGATAGAGTGCTAGGCCTGGAGTCAGGAAAACTCTTCTCTGTAAGTCCAAATCCAGCCTTATACACTTACTAACTGTGTGAACCTTGGCAAGTCACTTAACCCTGTTTGCCTGTAAAATGAGTGGGAGAAGGAAATAGTATCTTTCCCAAGAAAACCCCAAATGGGGTCATGAATTGTCAGAAATAACTGAAATGATTCAACAACAAAAATTTACAATTTGGAGGTGGCAAACACTACAGATCATGGCTTAATTTATTGTCCTATTGATTTTGTAGACTTAAGAAAGTGATAAAGTATGCCATGAATACATACATATATTTATATATGCGTGTGTGTGTGTGTGTATAATTTTTTTTTCTCCAGATAGCCAGCTGTTAAACACTTACTAGCACATTTCCATTTCAAGTCCTGCAATTCCATGATTCATTTACATAGATTCTACTCCTAGTGGACTGATGAGGATATGCTCTGAGCCCCAGTATGTCTTTTCTTACATCTATGATGCCCCCTCCCCTCTTGCCTTCGCAATTAAGGCCAGTTCCATCTTCCAAATTTGACTTAAAGCTCTCCTACAAGAAGCCTTCCCTAAGATATACCCATTCCACTTGGATTCACCATTCGGTTCAACAGTGTTGCTGTTCAGTTGTTTCAGTCACAGCAGATCCTCTGTTATCCCATTTGTAATTTTCTTGGCAAAGATACTGGAATAGTTTGACATTTCCTTCTCCAGCTCATTTTTACAGATAAGGAAACTGAGACAGGGAGTGATTAAGTGACTTGCCCAAGGTCACACAGCTAGCACCTAAGGCTGAATTTGAACTCAGGTCCTCCTGACTCCACGGCTATCACTCTTATCCACTGTGCCACCTAGTTGCCCTTCAACAAACAGTACTTGGAAATTTAGTAAAGAAGCAAACCTAGTCAAAAAAAATAAAAAAGAAGAAAACATAATAATAATAATAGCTAACATTTATATAGGGCTTATTATGTGCCAGGCACTGTACTAAGCACTTTACAATTATTATATCATTTGATCATCACAATAACCATGGGAGATAGGTGCTATTATTACCCCCATTTTATAGAAGAGGAAACTGAGACAAATAGAGGTTAAGTAACTTGCCCAGTGTCACACAGCTAGTTATATAGAGATAGAGAGATGATATAGACATAGATAGATAGATAGATGGATGGATAGATGGATAGATGGAGAGGGAGAGGGACAAAGAGAGGAGAGAGAGAGAGAGAGAGAGAGAGAGAGAGAGAGAGAGAGAGAGAGAGAGAGAGAGAAAATGTCCTCCCACGCAGCCGCACACTCCTCCCCCAGTCCCCCAGGGGACCGCTCTCCCTAGGCAACCGGGGCGCAGCGTGCAGCCCTAAGCCTATTTACTGCTCTTTCAGCAATCATGTTTTCACCTTGTGCTGTCACGGAGCCCATCGTCCCCGCAGCCTGGTCTCCTATTGGCTCGCTAAAAATGCTTCTCTAATCTGCAGGCTGATCTTTTACACTGCTTCCCCGCCCCCCCCCCCATCCCTTTTCCTCCTCCTCATCTGCGCTGACCTTCCTCTTTCCAACAGACCCAGCTGAAAGAGGAATAGAGGAATAGAGAGAGGGAGGGAGGGAGGGGAGAGGGGGAGGGGAGAAAGAGAGAGATGTGTGTTGTATGTGTATGCATGCATGTATGTATATATGTGTTGTGTGTATGCAAGCATGCTGTATATGTGTGTGCATTGTGTCATGTATGTATGTAGATGTCTATATGGGCATATATATATATATATATATAAGACTATTTCAAATATATAGTCTACCCATGAAGGTATGGAAGGGCAAGTGCTATTTTTTTCTCCTTTTGGATATGATCCATACAGAGCTTTTGCACAAGTCTCTCTCCTTGTTTGGGAAAACCGGAATACCCCTAACACACATGTCCACATTTTTCTTGGCCCCAAGAAACTCACCTGGTTCATAATCCAGTTCAAAGAGCAGTTTTTCTGTGACAAGGGGAAAAAAAGCAGATGGGATTTATGTCATATTTAGGTGAGAACTTAGAGTCTATTTCAACCTCATTCTTGATAGATGCTGAGAAGCAGAGAGTGGGGGAAAGAGGCTCATAGAGACCCATTCGGGGGTGTGCTGGAACAAACTCTAACTGATTTGCAAGTGCCAACTGTTAAATTTTCAGTGTGAGCATGTGCACCCCAGAAATCAATGATTGACACAAATAGGACTTGATTTATTTTGTTGATTGTCTAGACTTAAGAAAGTGATGGCAAAAATGTTAATAATGCAGATTAAACTTAAAAGTGCAAATGCATACATTTGTGCCACCCCCAACCTGGCTGTTATATATTTACCAGCACACACACGCTATAGGTTGATAGTAATAGTGTTTGGCATTTATATAGTGCTTTAAGGTTTGCAGAGTGTTTTACATTCATAATCTCATTTGAAGTTTATAAGACCCATGGGTCAATGTCAGAAACTTGGGGCAGATAGGAGGAAATACAGAAGAGATAGGTTAACATTACTGAAGGCAGTATGGTATAATAAAGACAGTCCTGTACTAGAAGTAAAGAAACTTACATCCAGGTCTTGGCTCTGTTATTTATTGGCTGTGCAACCTTGGGAAAATCATTTCCCTTCTTTGGCCTTGAGTTACCCCATCTGTAAAATGAGGCAGTTGGACTAGATGGTGTCTAAGGTCTGTTCTAGGCCTAGCATTCTTGATTTTTGGTTATGAATTTTCAATAGTTGTTATAAATGCTATTGATTTTTCCTATTGAAGATTACTTTTGTTAATCATTTTCATTGTTATTTTGCTACTGATAATGATATGAATCCATTTTTTCTAGGACTTTAAATACTTCCCCCCCCTCATAAATGTCAACTATCATTTTACATTCCTTTCACATCATCCCTGTGAAAGGGAGCAGATATTATCCTCCTTGGGGGAAACTCAGATACAAACTGGAAAAGCAATTTGCCAAAAATCACGTAGCAAATCAACAGGAGAGCAGCAGGAAGCGAATCCAGGTATTGTCTATCAAAATAAGAACTTTACATCACTTAGGATTTGGGACAACCTTTCAAACTCCCCAGGACCTGGACATATGGGAATCATCTTACCCAGAAATATCTTCATTTCCCTCTGCAGTTGAAGGGCCTGTTGAGGGAAGTCCCGGATTCTCTCACCCAGCTCAGGTGACACAGCCTCTGGTTTCCTGCACTTCCTGGTTTCACATCTAGAAACACACACACACACACACACACACACACACACACACACACACACACACGATGATGGGATCCTAGAGATTATCCTACTTGGAGATTCTTTGGGCACTCTGAGCTGATACTAGTTTCTTTTAGCTCTGGAGTCCCAAGTCCCAGTCCAGGGGCACTTCCTCTAGAAGGCTTTCCACAATTGAGCCCAACCTAATGTTCCCTTTGAGACTTTTTTTAAGTTGAGGATATATGTGGGTGTGTATACATATATATGCAATAAATACAGGAATCAGACTTATGATTTCACTGGTATATGATTTTACTCCCAAGTGAATAAAGTCTCTCTACCAAGGCAGGTTAACACCATTTTTGCAACTGAAAGTCTTAGAAAGTTGTCTAGACAGAAGTTAAGTGCCCAGGGAGGTACAGACAGTATATGTTAGAGGCAGAAATTGAACCCAGGTCTTCCTGGCTTCAAGGCCAGATTTCTATAACTCTATTTTAAATAGCACTTTAAGAATTAGAGCATACTTTCCCCACAACAACACTGTGCAAGTATTATTATTCTCATTTTCCATATGAGACAACTGAGCCTCAGAGGAAGGGAAGTGACTTACCTAAGGTGACACAGCTAATGAGGATCAGGGCTAGAACTCAAACCTCCAGGATTCTTTCCTCCACACTCAATTTTCTCTCTTTGTGACTGTGTGGATATTTGTATATGTCGTTTATATTTATACAGGTGTGATCTTACTTCTCTAGGGCATGTATATTCCCTCTTGGACATCACATAGCCCTTTCCTTGTAACCCCCTCATTGTTGTTGTTCAGTCATTTTCAGTTGTGTCTGATTCTTTGTAGCCCCATTTGGGGTTTTCTTAGCAAAGATACTGGACTGGTTTGATGTTTCTTTCTCCAGCTCATTTAATGGATTAAAAAACTGAGATAAACAAGATTAAATGACTTGTCCAGGGTCACACAGCTAGGAAAAGTCTGAGGCCAGATTTGAACTCAAAGGGTCAGGTTTAACACTCTATCTACTGTGCCACCTACCTGCCCCACCCCTCTCATGTTGTTCTCATATTTTATTTCATATGTTAGTTATTGTGTAGGTACTTTATCACATCTGTTAGATTATGAGTGGCTTGAGGGCAAGAACCTTGCCAATGCTCAGCACACAGTAGGCATTTACCCAAAGGTTTATTGGGGGGTTTTTTGGTTAGATGTACTGACTGTTGGGAAAGCGCACTTCACCACCCAGTGCCTCCACATACTCTTAAGTTACAGAACTCTAAGTTATAGAACAGTTCCACTGGTAAACAGTTTCCTCATTGGGAATTCCCTCCACCAATGAAATCACAGGTCTGAATCAGATGATGGTGATAAATTATTAAATTAAAGGTGAGTGTGTGTTTGTGTACATATGTGTAATGCATATGTATAATATATATGTATATACATAATACATTCTGTAATATATATGTATATGTATTTGTGTGAGAGGAAGAAGGATAGAGCAATAAAGAATCACTTACCTGATCAGAGTGCTCCTGATATCCTAAAAGAAAGAGAAATACTGAGCATTCAGTTCCCAGGTTTCCCAACTTTCCTGAAGGTCACTAGAAACTCTTGAGCACCACAGTCATGGGCGACTGCCCTGGGACACAATGATTCATCATTGGAAGAGACTCCAAAAGTCACATCTAATTCAGGGTTTATCTGAAGCATGAATCTCAGCCACAACATTTCAGGCGAGTGCTTAGTGGTTATCCAGCCTCTGATTGGCCATTTCCAAGAGGCCAGGTGCTCACTACATTATGAGACAGTCCATTCTACTTTAGGACAACTACTTATTAGGAAGTTGTTTTTCCTTATGTTGGGCAGAAATCTGTCTCCCTCTAATGATTTTTCCCATTTTTTTCTTTTTATTCTGAATTTAACAAATGAAAATAACATTTCCATATGCAATGTGAAACATCATATATCAAATGTGAATCTCCATCATATTGAGCTTGTTTTTCTTTTTAATATAAAAACTTAAATATGTAACTTTCAAAGCTGTCCTATTTGTGATTCTTTCTGGTCTTTCTTATGTTTCTTTCTCACTAGGGCAGGTGCCAGGGGCAGGGCTAGGGTGGGAAAACAGGAATTGGGGTTTCTGTCCCTAATTTCTCTTTGGATATAAATGTTTAACAACCAGTTCTCCAAAAGAAGAAAAAATGTATATGCAATGCACTAGGAAGTCTCTGAGGCTAGATTTGAACTCAAGTCCTCCCAACTCCAGGACCAGCCCCTTATCCATCGTGCCACTCAGCTATCTAAAATTATGCCCTAATTTGTAGTATTTGTTAATTTTTGAGGTTGTAAAATGCTCACACTGAAAATTTAACAGTTGGCTACTGCATACAACTAACTCTCTCCCTTTCACTTCCTTCTTCCATAGCTTACACCTGTTATTTTTGCCAGGTTTTTCTAGCCCTTGGGGAGACATGAATTGACCTCCATTGCTCCTGCTCCTGCTCCTGCTCCTGTTCCTGCTCCTGTTCCTGCTGCCTACTCATAAATCCAAAACATCTTCACTGCAGAAAGAGGGAGAAAGGTCTTTTTGAGCTCTGAAATCATGAATATCTACAAAGTGAATGAATACTTCACAAGGTAGACCATTTTGTTATTTTCCTCTAATTGTTACCAGACAGCTAGGTGGTGCAGTGGAGAATACTAGGCCTGGAGTCAGGAAGACATCTTCCTGAATTCAAATCTGGCCTTAGACACTTCCTAACTGTGTGACCCTGGGCAAGTCATTTAACCATGTTTGCTCCAGTTTCCTCATCTGTAAAATGAGCTGGAGAAGGAAATGGCAAATCATTCCAGTATCTTTGTCAAGAAAAATCTAGGGGGCAGCTAGGTGGCGCAGTGGATAAAGCACCAGCCCTGGATTCAGGAGTACCTGAGTTCAAATCCGGCCTCAGACACTTGACACTTACTAGCTGTGTGACCCTGGGCAAGTCACTTAACCCCCGTTGCCCCACCAAAAAAAAAAAATCTAAATGGGGCTGTGAAGAGTTGGACACTACTGAACAACAAATTGTTACTCAGTTCTTTATGATACCCAGCTGAAATTCGCCACCCTGAACTCATTGGTCCTAGCTCTGTCCTACAAAATAGAGAAGGAAGAGAGGAAGCACAGGCAGAACAGGGAAGAAGAGGTAATAACTCATATTTGTATAGTTCTTTACAAAGCACTTAGCCCAGTGCCTGGCACTTAATAAATGCATATTGATTGTGAGATAGGTGTATAATAAATGCTTGTTTATTGGTTAATTTATTACTTAGAGATTTCTAGAAAAGGGGATTCCATAGGCTCTCTCAATCATCTGTTCCCATTCACCTCAACAAATAGTATATTGTACCTATCTTACACAAGAGGAAACTGAAGCTCTAGATTAAGTGACTTGCCCTTGGTCACAAAGTAAATGTTGTGGTCTTGAAATGCCAGACACAATGCCCTTTGCAGTGTACCCCAGTGCCTGTCCATAGGGCTTACACAGAAAAAAAAAGTGGGTCTGTATCCACATTGCTCACCTTCAGCAGTTCTCTTGCTGGGCGCTCTAGTTTTTCCTCCAATTCTGATATCAAAGCATTAAAACGGCAGATCTCACTCTGAACAAGGGATTCAAACTCATTCTTCTGCTTCAAAATGTCTCCACCCAACTCTTCCAGCTGGGTCAAAAGTAAACACTGCTGCCTCTCCAAAAACCGGCACATATGCTCAAATTCCAAGATGACCTTCTCTTTCTTGGTGGCCACCTGAGTCTGGGAGAGCAGGGAAAGAGAACAGAGAGATGCTCAAGAAATGGCCCCTTCCTCCTCCTCCTCCTCCTCCTTGTCTTGCTCCTCCTTTTCCCCATTTCTCTCCTTCACTCCCATTTCCTAAATCTGTATCATCGGGGCAGCTAGGTGGTACAGTGGATAGAGCACCGGCTGTGGAGTCAGGAGGACCTGAGTTCAAATCCGGCCTCAGACACTTAACACTTACTAGCTGTGTGACCCTGGGCAAGTCACTTAACCCCAATTGCCTCGCCAAAAAAGAAAAAAAAAATTAAAAAACTAAATCTCTATCATCCCATCTCCCTCAACTTAATGATACTGATATTTCCCTGCACCAGACACACTCAAAAGTCCCAGAGAACCCATTTCCTTTCTCCCTCACCTACTGCAGTATCGTCTAGAGGTAGAAAAAAGACATAAAATGACCTCCTAGGCCCTGTCCAGATTGAGAAAGAATCTCTAGTAGATCACCAGAGGGAAGGAGAGGATGGTACATGAATGATTTACCAATAAGACCTGGATCCTTTGATCTTCCCGGAACTGGATTCCTTGGATGTCTTCTCTCTCATTCTTCAGAGATTCTAGACACCTATGGATTTGTTCCTGAGAAGAAGGGAGAAGGAGTCCTTAGTATGGAAAATCAGAGGGATCCTTTGAGGGTCAAGGGAGTTATCTGTTCAAGTCACTTGCCTTTAGGCAGGCCCCGCCAATTATACTCTACTCTCTCTCTCTCTCTCTCTTCTCTTACTGGGGGCAGCTAGGTGATTCAGTGGCTGAGTTCCAGTCCTGCCTCAGACAGTTGCCAACTATGTGACCCTGGACACAAGTCACTTAATCACTCTCTGCCCCAGTTTCCTCATCTATAAAGTGGAGATAATAATAGCACCTACACTCCCAAGGTTGTTGTGAGAATCAAATGAGACAACATATGGAAAGTGCTTTGCAAACCTTAAAGTGTTATCTAGCTAATTCTATGTTCTTAAGCTCCTTTGATGGACACAACATGACCTATAACTGGGGGTGTTCCCCAAGACTATGTTCTGGACCCTCCCTTCTCTACACTCTTACCCTTGGTGATCTCACCAGCTCATATGAGTTTAATTGTCATCTCTATGACGATAAATCCCCAATCTATATTTCTAGTCCTAGTCTCTCCTCTGAGCTACAGTCCCACATCACTAACTTCTTATAGGATATTATAAACAGAATGTCCCATAAGTGCCACAAACTCAATACACCCAAAACAGAACTCATTATATTTTCCCTAAACTCACTTGTCTTCTGAACTTCCCTATTTCTGTCAAGGGCACCACCATCCTGGCACAAGTTCACATTCTCAGTGTCATCCCTGATTCCTCATTAACACTAACCCACATGTACAATCAGTTGCCAAATCTTGTCATTTCAATCTCCACAACTCTCATGTTTGTCCCTTTCTTTCCACACATACACACAGTCACCACCCTACTTCAGGCTCTTAACTGAATATTATATTTGTTATGTTATGTTATGTTATATTGTATTATATCAAATTATAGAATATTATAATAGATGCCTAATTAGAAGTCCTGCTTTCAGTCTCCTCCCCAATCCAACCTCCACACAGTTGCCCAAGTGACATTCCTAAACTATGTTACTATGTTAAACTATGTTAGATATGTTACTCCCATATTTAATAGATTCCAATTTAATAGACTACCTCGGGCATCAAATAGAAATTTCTCTGACTGACATCTAAAGCCCTTGACAGCATAGTTCTAAACTACTTTTTCCACCAGTCAAACTGGTGTTTTTGCTGTTTCTCTCACATAGCTCTCCTCCATGCCTCAGCACTGGCTATTCTCCATGCCAAGGATGCTCTTCTCTTTGCCTCAATATCATAAAATACCTAGTGTCCTTCAAGGCTCCAATTAAGCACCAATTCCACATGATGCATTCCTGATGTTCCCAGTGGCTAGTGCCCTCTCCTCAAAATGATTTTGTATCTTTTTGTATATAACTATAACTATATATGTGTGTGTGTATTATATATAAAACTTTATATAGTTACATATGAATGATATACAGTCATATATAGTTTTATATATACATACACATATATACATTATATATATATATATATATATATATATATATATATATATATATATATATATATATATATATATATATATATATATGATATCTCACCTAGATTGTAAGTTAATTGAGGACAAATACTTTTTTTGTTTTTGCGTTTGTATTCCCAGGGCCTACCACAGTCATTTAGTCATGTCCAACTTTTCATGACACCAATACTGTCCATGGGGTTTTCTTGGCAAAGATACTGGAATGATTTGCCATTTCCTTCTTCAGTGGATTAAGGCAAACAGAGGTTAAGTGATTTGTCCAGGGTCACACAGATAATAAGTGTCTAATGCTGGATTTGAACTCAGGTCTCCCTGATTTCAGGCCTAGCACTCTATCTACTGAGTCACCTAGGTGCCCCTAGCACATAATAGGTACTTAATAAATGCTTATTGACTGATTGATCATTTATTTAAATATTTCCAGAAAAGGAGATTCCATCAATATTCTCAGTCATCTATTCCCATCCAACTCAATAAGCATTAAGCATCTGGGGAAACAAAGACAAAAATTAAATAGTTCCCAGCCTTAAAGGCCAAGATTCACATTCCACTGGATTCAAAATATGAAATTTCCAAAAATTTTATAGAGGACATTCAGATACTGGGCTTCTTTTCTCAAATCTCACTCCCTCAGACCCCCAAATCACTTGCCCAGTTTTCCTCAGACCCTTGCCACAATCTTCCCTTAGCTGCCCCTCATCAGATGACCATCTCCTCCCTTTTGGGTCCCACACCCCAGGTTCTGTCTGTTCTTTGCATCCTACCCTATTGGGGAGTCTGTCCTAAAGCCCAGCCTCAATCCATCACACTGAAGATTAGGCCTGTTTCCTCTGGCTTGGTCCTGGGTAGAGTATGGTCAACACATTTCCCATTTCTGTTCTCTCTTTAAAGGCAGTGTTTCCAGTCCAATGCAATGCTATATAACAAAAATTTGTTGAATTCCTACCACATGCAAGGCACTGTTGGATACACTGGGGATACAAAAACAAAGACAAAAGGAAAAACAGTCCCTACCTTCAAAGAACACACCTTTTATTAGGATAAAAAAGTATACTTGAATAAAATTAGAAGGGATCACTAACAACTATAGTGACCAGGAAAAGCTTCCCATAGGAGATAGCACATGAAATGAGTCTTGAATGAAGCTAGAGATTCTAAGAGGTGGAGGTAAGGAAAGAGGGAATTTTAGGCATAGGGCACAACCTATACAAAGACACAGAGGTGAGAGATGGAACAGATGGAGTCAAGAGGACCTGAGTTCAAATCTCACCTCAGACACCTACTAGCTATGTGACCCTGGACAAGACACTTAATCCCAGTTGCCTTAAACATCCAGAGCTATCTCCAGTTGTCCTGATATATATCTTGCCACTGAACCCACATGGCTCAGGAGGAGAAAGTGAGGTTGGTGACCTTGCACAGCCCTCCCTCACTTAAATCCAACTCAATGCAAGTTATGACATCACCCTGATGTCATGGTCCTCTTTGAGAATGAAGGATAAAGAACAATATCAACAATAACAAGGAGTATTGCAGAACACTTGCAACAGACTACTATTGAGAGAGGGTTTCGTACATCAATGATATCATAGGTCTTAATCCTTCCCTCTGCCCCACCAAAAAACTTAAAATGTTAGGTATTTTGGGGCAAAGACCATTTCTTGCCAATATCCATAATTAAATACTTAAAGATATGTAGCAGAGGGTTGAATTCATATTTAGCCTTTTAAAACTAAGATCAAATAACTTATACCATTAATGAATCATGCTTCTATCTTAGGGTTTAGTGATAAGGAATTGATAGTATAAACATTTAAAGACATGAAAAGATCTAAAACACACACACACACACACACACACAAAGACCCAAATCCCTCTCCCCTTCCATTCTGTTAATGTTCGTAATATTTACTATGATTGATAGTAATCTTATCATACCTATTCTGATCTTTCCTGAAAAATAAACATCTATTTTCTTTTTCTTTCCACCTTTTTTTATTTGATAGAACATACATCTCTACCTTTGGCTTATTTGTTTTGGTCTCATTAGGACTCACAAGCTTTCCATGTATTTCCCCGGTCTCTCTAGGACTGCCTGATATCCCTTATGGAAATCCAAAGGGAATAGACCCTAATAAAGCAAAAGAGTATAGTAAAAAGAGTACTAGAATGGGAGTCAAGAGAACATAGTCCCTTTCTTGATTCTACCCCCTACCTAGCTCTGTGACCATGAGCAAATCATATTGCCTCTCTGGGCCTCAATTTCGTCCTCTGTAGAATGAGGAGGCTGGACTCTCTAAATCCCTTTCCAGGAAATGGAAGGCTGACTCTCAAAAATCCATGATCAGGAACAGGAAAAATATTGATAATATTTTGAAAATAGATAATTTGGAGAAAAATTCTTTTGTCTTTAAAAGAGAGTCATAGTTAGACATAAGAGGTGATACCATAGGTAAATTAGGAGAGAAAGGAATAGTCTACCTATCAGATCTTTGGAAAGGAAAACAGTTTTTGACCAAACAAGAGATAAAATGCAAAGTGGATGATTTTGATTACATTAAATTAAAAAATTTTTGTATAAACAGAAGCAATGCATCCAAAATTAGAAGGGAGGCAGAAAGCTGGGAAACAATTTTTGAGGCCAGTACTTCTGATAAAAGCTTCATCTCTAAAATATATAGGGAACTAAATCAAATTTATAAGAACCCAAGTCATTCCCCAATTGAGAAATGGTCAAAGGATATGAACAGGCAGTTTTATGATGAAGAAACCAAAGCTATCTATTCCCATATGAAAAAATGCTCTAAATCTCTAATGATTAGAGAGATGCAAATTAAAACAACTCTGAGGTACCACCTGACACCTATCCGATTGGCTAAAATGACAAAAAAGGAAAATAATAAATGTTGGAGAAACTGTGGGAAAATTGGAACACTAATCCATTGTTGGTGGAGCTGTGAACTGATCCAACCATTCTGGAGAGCAATTTGGAATTATGCCCAAAGGGCGATAAAGCTGTGCATACCCTTTGACCCAGCAATACCACTTCTGGGTCTTTTTCCCAAAGAGATCATGGAAGGGGGAAAGGGACCCACATGTACAAAAATATTTATAGCTGCTCTTTACGTAGTGGCAAAGAATTGGAAGTTGAGGGGGTGTCCATCAATTGGGGAATGGTTGGACAAGTTGTGGTATATGAATACAATGGAATACTATTGTGCTGTAAGAAATGATGAGCAGGAGGAGTTCAGAGAAACCTGGAGGGTCTTGCATGGGCTGATGATGAGTGAGATGAGCAGAACTAGAACATTGTACACAGTAACATCAACATTGAGTGTTGATCTACTGTGATGGACTATATTCTTCTCACCAATGCAATGGCACAGAAGAGTTCCAGGGAACTCGTGATGGAAGAGGATCTCCAAATCCAGGAAAAAAAAAAAGAACTGCGGAGTATAGATGCTAAATGAACCATACTATTTCTTTTGTTTTTGATGCTGTTGGTTTTTTTTTCTATTCTGAGGTTTTTCATCATTGCTCTGATTTTTTTCTCTTATAACATGACTAATGCAGAAATAGGATTAATGTTATTATGTGAGTATATATATATATATATATAACCTATATCAGATTACCTGCTGTCTAGGGGAGGGGGGAGGGAGGGAGAAAAATCTGAAATTGTAAGGCTTGTATAAACAAAGGTTGAGAACTATCTTTACATGTAACGGAAAAAAAATTAAATACTTTATTAATTAAAAAAAAAAAGGGGGAGTCATAGTGGGGCAGCTAGGTGGCGCAGTGGATAGAGCACCGGCCCTGGAGTCAGGAGTATCTGAGTTCAAATCCAGCCTCAGACACTTAACACTTACTAGCTGTGTGACCCTGGGAAAGTCACTTAACCCCAATTGCCTCACTAAAAAAAAAAAAAAAGGAGAGAGAGAGTCATAGCAGGGGCAGCTAGGTGGCTCAGTGGATAGAGCACAGGACCTGGAGTCAGGAGGACCTGAGTTCAAATCCGGCCTTGGACACTTGACACTTACTAGCTGTGTGACCCTGAGCAAGTCACTTGACCCCAATTGCCTCACCAAAAAAAAAAGAGAGAGAGTCAAAGCTATAGGATGATGGAATTTTAGAATTAGAAAGGACCCCAGGGGTTTAGTCCAATTCTTCCCTGAGAAGAAATTCTCTTAACATTCCCGGAAAGGATTCTTTTAGTCCCTCAAAATATACAACCTTCCCACCCCCATTAATTAGGAAGTCACATCTGAGCACACACACACACACCAAGAAAAAAATCATTTGCAGTGGTAGAGTAGAAAGAAAAAGCAATGGATTTGAAGGCAGAGTACCTGGGTTCAATTACCAGTGTTTTTAACTTACAGTCTGTGTGACTTTTGGCAAGTCACTTGGGCCTCAATTTCTTCATCTGTAAAATGAGAGGATCTATGATCCTGTGCACATGATGTAATGAAAAAAAGCACTAAACTCAGAATCAAAAGACCTGGGTTGGGGCGGAGGGGTAGGCAGGTAGTGCAGTGGATAAAGCACTGGCCCTGGATTCAGGAGGACCTGAGTTCAAATGTGACCTTAGACACTTACTAGCTGCATGACCCTGGGCAAGTCACTTAACCCTTATTGCCCTGCAAAAACAAAAAACAAAAATCCCAAAAAGACCTGGGTTGGAATCTTGACTCAGCTGTGCTAGCTGTGTGAACTTGAGAGATTCACTCAGTCTGTCTGACCCTCAATTTCTTCATCCTTAAAATAGGGATAATAATCTTCAGCAGTCAGAAAAATCAAATGAGATCCCGGGACCATAGGCTGAGAATTGGAAAGCAGCCTTCGAGAGTATCTAATAGTCCAACTCTCTAATTTTACAGATGAAGAATCAAGGCCAAGAGGTCCAGTTACTTGCCAACCCACACAATAAGTAGCAGGCATGATATGACACCAGAACCCATATGCTTTCCAAATGTCTTCACTAAGACATTTGGGACCCTTCATGCTATGCTGCCTCCACATATAATAATAATAATAATGAATGTAAAATGTTTTGTAACTATTGAGGGTTGTATAAACCTCAAGTACTTATGAGTATTACTCGAAATATTTACTTCACCTCAGACTTAGACACTTACACTTCTATACTCAGCTGTACACTCAGATACATAGATACATTAACATGCGTGCTGAAATATACACCTCCCACTCATTCATGTAAACATTACACATATGATCGCCATGCTTCATGACCACTCCTGGGAGCACAGCATCCAAATTCGGGGAAAGGGGAGAGGAAGGAGGAGAAGGTAGGAAAAGTGGCCCTAGATCATTATAGATAATCCTCTTGTATCCACAGGCACTGGATATTGTCTATCTCTAGTCCCTGGATTATTTACTGGGAGCCCAGCAAAATGGTCCTGGGGAGTTTTGAACATGTTAATACCCCTCCCCCATCTTTCTTACCCTGTAGGGATCCGCTGCATCCTCCAGGAAACGTACAGTGTGAGTCCTGTGCTCCAGGGTTTCCCGGCACTTCACACACAACTGCTTTTCATCATCCTCACAGAAGAAGTAAATTTTTTCCTCATGTTCCTCACAGAGGCCCTCTCCCAGGCCTGGAGGTGCCAACTTTAGCCTCTCGATGTTTTCCACAACACTAGCCAGCTGCCAATTAGGCCGGAGTCCCTCAGGATGGAAGGGATCCTTGCAGAGTGGGCAGGTGGGTTGCTCACCTGGATCAGGAGCAGGGATTTCACAGTAGCGAGTAAGGCAACCCCGACAGAAGTTGTGGCCACAGTCAATGGTAACAGGCTCTCTCAGGATGCTTTGGCAGATGGGGCAATTGACTTCATCTTCCAAAGTGGTTAGGGAAGTAGCTGAGGCCATAGTGCTCTCAATAACCCCTTGGTGTCCTTAGGGCTAGTACTTTGTCTCACCTTTTTCTCTCTGACTTGGTGGGATAGTAACAAAGAGAGGCAAGGAGGGGACAAACACACAAATTCAGAAGTGCCCACAGTCAAAAACACATTCAGACAAACACACATTCAAGTATACATTTATGTGTGGACACTGATATGCACAATCACATTTACACACATAGTCACATATAAGTTTCAGCACAGTCATATATAACCTTATTTACCCCAGAATGTACACACAGTCATACACAGACGTGGCTGCCCGCCTCCTGTCTGGAGCCTCAGGACTCCAGATTTCTTTGTCACCTTCTCCTACCCAAGCCAACACACCATACCAGTCAACTGAGAAGGGGGAGTGATGGAGGAGAAACTTGTAGAGACTCCAGAGATGATCTTAACAGCTCTCTGCTTTGGGTTCCATGATCTGGTCCTCCCCACCAGATCATGTCTGGACAGTCAGTCAATCTGGACAACGATGACTGGAGAGGCTAAGCCCAAGTTCAACTCAGCAAAGGTAATTAGATTATCCACTGCAAAAATAGTGTTGCCTCTTCAGTATGTGGGGCAAGAGGAAAGGAGAGAGGACTGGGTCACACGGGGGTAATGACAAACCTGACCTCTCCCAATCCCAGTCCGCATCAAGAGGGCCAGATGTCTCCAGGGAGATTGGTTATATCAACTGCCTCATGCTGTTGACAGCTGTTTGGGAGGGGTGTGAAGGAGTTCTGATAAGGAAACTGGTCCCTGGTGTTTTCAAGGGATTATTTTTGTTCTGGTTTCCCTATATGCTCTGAGGTCAAGAAAATTAGGATGGGAAATGATGTGGGAAATGGGACCACATAGCACAAAGTGTTTGGAATAGGGGAAAGGAAAGGAAAGGGAGATGATTTAAAGACTCGTTCTTGAGAAGAGAGGAGACAGAGAGATGTTTACTGAAACCTTGGTCTTGGTCTTGAAGTTGGAAGACTTGGACACTTATTAGCTGAGAGACCATAGCCAATGTCTTTAACTTTGCTGAGCCTCAACTTCTTCATATGCAAAATGGGAATGAAAATCACTGTAATTACCTATTTTGCAATAGTAGCATGAGGCTCAAATAAGATAAATCAGGTATTCTTAATCTTTTTTTTTTTGTATCATGGGCCTTTTTGGCAATCTGGTGAAGCCAATAGACCCTTTCTCAGAATGATGTTCTTAAATCGATAAAATTAAATACATAGATTACAAAAGAACCATTAATATTCTAATACAGGTATCGAAATTGAAAAAAAGAAAGATTCACAGTCCCTAGGGTAAGATCCCCGGCTACAAGGTGCCATACAGACATAAATAATGCCCCTAAAATGAGATTTATTTGGGGGGAAATATAAGAGAAAGAAAAAAAAGAGAAGGATTTGCTGGGGAAAAAAATACCATTTTAGGCAACACTTAGATCCACCAGATTTAAGGGAGAATACAACCTGTATACAACACATTAAGGTTTACAGAGTGTTTTCCTCACAACCACCCCCTTTAAGGCAGGTAATATAAGTGTAAGGATAAAGTGTGATACTGTGGCAAGAGGGCTGTTTTGAGTCAAAGTACTTGAGTTCAAATGCTAATTCCACTATTTATTGTTGTTGTTTCCTTCCTTCTCAAAGAGGACCATGACATCACCACCTGGGAGGTGATGTCATGACTTGCACTGAATTGGATTTAAGTGAGGGAGGGCTGTGCAAGGTCACCAACCTCACTCTCTCCTCCAGAACCATCTGGGTCCAGTGGCAAGACATTTATCAGGACGACTGGAGATAGCTCTGGATGTCTTAAGGCAATTGGGGTTAAGTGACAACTAGTAAGTGTCTGAGGTAAGATTTGAACTCAGGTCCTCCTGACTCCAGGGCCAGTGCTCTATCCACTGTACCACCTAGCTGCCCAAACTATGCTATTTACTATCTTTGGTAAGAATGAGCCCCACATAGAGAGGGGCCTGAGTACAGCGAGACCTATCCTTGTGTGGTTGAAAGGGAGGCAGAATAGACAGTTATATCTTATACCCTTCTCCAAGGGAAACTCATTCCTGCAAGGAGGGGAAGCAGGAGCTTGTAGCTGGAGGCCATCACTCTGCTCTCCTCAAAGGAAGGGGATACTGGGCTAAAAGTATATTTGTCTGTTCCCTTCAATATTATTCATCTAAGCAATATGATCGAGTTTGAACTAATTTTTTGTTTTTGTTTTTGTTTTTGTTTTTGGCAGGGCAATTGGGGTTAAGTGACTTGCCCAGGGTCACACAGCTAGTAAGTGTCAAATGTCTGATGCCGGATTTGAACTCAAATCTTCCTGAATCCAGGGCTGGTGCTTTATCCACTGTGCCACCTAGCTGCCCCCTGAACTAACTTTTGATCACTTTGTCCTTTTTGGGTGAAAGGGAACCCCAAGCTTTATACCTAAGGCTTGGCCCCTTTGGTTCATTGGTTCTACAATGAACACATGTAACAAATAGTAAAGAAACCCATTTATCCAAATCATAACAACACAGAAATTCAGAGAAGGTACACATGGGAGGATCAATACAATATAGAGTGTGTAAGCGATATTTAGACAATATAGAGGGAAGGAGTGCTCCCACTGGAAGCAAGATTATTCAGCTCAACCAAGAGAGAGGGTCCTTAACTTCATCCAAGAGGAAACTCTCTGAAGTTTTTATTATAGCAAGCTAAAGATAGAGACATGGTGAAGACTGCCAGCTCCTTTCATGTCTTCCCAGAGTCTTTCCCTTCAGCAACCTGATGTGGGGTTGGCCTCTTTCATCTTCTTTCTTGAAGCCAGAAGTGCCTAAAGTGACTTGAAGTTTGATGAGTACCAAAGAGGGGCTGGCCTTGAATTGAACTCTCTTGACTTATGAACTTCATCCCACCATTCACACGAGGCAGAGAGAGGGTCCTGATGTGGGATAGAATTAGGGTCAAATTGATCGTGAGTCGTCCCAAAAGAATTATAGGACTCAGTGACTCAGTTTCCCAAGTTTTATTGCAATACTGTGAGTAATCACAGGGAGAGAACCAGAAAAGTGGAAAGGTATCTCTCGAATAAGAAAAGGAAAGACAGTTATATTTATAGTATGGATAAATTGGTTATCAGTCTCATTACAATAATCTCCACCTTAGGAAGGTACAGGGGAGGGCTTATTCTAATTTGGAATTCCTGGAGTCCTAAGCCAACCCCTGAGGTGGGTACATTTTTCCATGGAAGTGTGTTTTGGGGGTTTACACGTCATAAGGTGAATCTGGGAACAAATTTGGCCTTTTCTGTGCATGTCTCTTTCTGATTCCCATTCTTAGTTTCAAAACATCTTCATTTATCATTTATTTCTAGTCTAAGTTTCTATAATCTGTCATTTAGTCTAAGGTCTTCATGGCCTCTCTCCCTCTGTCCCCATTATGAGTACTCATTACTGTGGGTAAGAGAACTTAGCATCCAGACTTGTAAGTTATCCATTAACTGGGGTCTGAATCCCTCTTAGAGCTCAAATCTGAATAAGAGCTTGGGCAACTGTGGGTAAGAGAATTTAGCATTCTGACTTGTAAGTTATCCATTAACTGGGGTCTGAATCCCTCTTAGAGCTCAAATCTGAATAAGAGCTTGGGCCTTAGGTTTTTCTGTTAACCCCTTTTTTGCCTCCTACATTAGGTCCCACCATTGGGCTTTGGAACAGGGGTTATATACCTACAGAGAAGAAAGTGGCTTGACTTTTCTAAAGTTTATCTGTAAAATGAAGGGGTTGGACTAAATTACTTCTATTGTTTCTCTCAGCTCTTAATTTAAGACCTAGAATTTATACTTCACAAATGAGGAAGCTGAGGGTCAGAGAAGTAAGGTGACTTGCCATAAGTCCAATGATTATTAAGTGTTGGAGATAGGACTGAAACCAAGGTTGTTTGGGGGTTTTAGTTTGTTTTGGTTTGTTGGTTTGTTTTTTAATTTGAAAATACTAAAACTGGCCTCAGAATATGGTTCACATTCATCCATCCATCTCAGACATCTTGAGTTATCTTGCCATCTGCCCTGCTATACTCATCCTCTCTCTCTGATTTCTAGAAACAGAAATAGAATCAATATTACTATTGTTTCTGGAAAGAACACAAAAATGGGCTATCCTTCAGCTCCACTCATCATTCCTGTGCAACTCCTTTCCTTGGCTACCATTCCCTTATATGTGATATCTCCCCTATTACAATCAATAACTGATGATTTATATACCAACTTTCTTGCCTATATAAAAATGTTATAAGAATAACTTACATATGCTTTGAGATTTATCCTCAATGAGGAATTAGAAGGGAACAGACAAGCAATATTCCAGTGTGGAACCTTCTTCTGGGAGGAGACATCCTGCATTGGCCAACTGCTTGAGTGGGAGTAGCCTTGTTCCACTGACTACACAACAAGTCTATGACGGTCTCATTCTCTCTCTCTCTCTCTCACCATGTAGTAAGCTGGATAGAGGGAAAGGTCACCTCCCCCTTCTCTTAGACTCTGTGGTCTCAAGAAATGGCCTTTGGGTTTGGGTCTTGTTTCATTTGTCCTTTTTAGTTCGAGGTACAGGAAATGGAATCACAGTCCCAGGAGTTTAAGCCAGGGGACTTTGAAGTCCAGGATTTCAAGACAGATATTGCAACCAAACTAGGAGGGAAAGCTTGAGAAGCCAGGGTACAGAGAAGAAAGCCCAGGACTTTATACTTGGAACTTGGTGGGAACAAAGCTAAACTGTGAACATAATCCCTCTTCCCTCCTCAGAGGCTTCAGTCTCTCAGTGGTATAGAGCGGATTATATCCCTTTGAACCAGTCAGTCAATAAACATTTATTAAGCACCATGCTAAATACTGGAGAGACAAAGAAAGGTAAAAAATAGTCCCAATACTCTGAGTTGTTGGCAGGGGAGAACTTTTGAAATAAATACTACTTTGTAATGTAACAATTGGAATGACACCACCTGCTGGAGACTTACTGTAGGAAAGCTCCAACATGAGGAGAGGGCCTCTGAGGGCAGGACCATGCGGCTTTTCTTTGGCATCAGGAAGTGACGTTGGCTGGTGGGAGGAAGAAGGGGGAGGCTGGCGCTCTGACTCGCTCTCTTTCCTGAGGACTCTGGTGGAGAAGTGAGCTAGAAATGTACTCTCCCTTTAATGGATAGATGAATCTAGGCCTTTCTCTCTCTCTTTACCAAATTCTTATTCTCCTTAATAAATGCTTAAAAGTCTAACTCTTGCTAAAGCTTATAATTTATTGGCAACCACTCATTAGATATTTTAGACAGTATAGCTAGAATTTTATCCCTTACAATAAAAGCTAATCTAACTGTTAAATGGACCTGAGGAACTGGACCCCTAAAATTGGGGCAATACAACTGGTAAGGGCTTGAGCCCAATGGCCAAGACAAGAAATCCTTCAACTCCCTAAGGGTACTGGAGAGCCCTGGAGAGGGGCTGAAAATGTAATATACCTGGCATTTAGGCAGTGGAGTCAGAGTTGTCAGTGTTACATTTAAAACTAACAGTCCTCAATAAAGATCATATCCTCTTCTGAGCTCCCATTTCTCTGATCTATTAAGTATCTATTAAGTGCCTACTGTGTGCCAGGTACTGTGATACCTCATCTGATCCTCACCATGACCCTGTGAGATAGGTGCTATATTATCCTCATTTCTTAGTTGAAAAACTGGGGCTGAGTGAGGTTAAGTAACTTGCCCAGGGTCACAACAGTATATGTCTGAGGCAGGATTTGAATTCAGGTCTTTTAGTCTCTGAACCTACTGTGCTATCCAGCTGGATGCAAGCACAAAGGGCTAGTCTAAACCCTTTATTTGGTAAGGAAACCAAGGTCTAGAGAGTTTATGTGATTTGCTCAAGGTAACTCAACTTATAAATGTCAGAGAAAGGATTTGAACCGAGGCCAACCTAACTCCAAGTCTAGCACTCTCTCCAGTGGTTCTCAAAGTAATGTCTGACAATTGCTGATGGTCCCCAAGACCAAAGGAATCCTCAAGGTCAGAATTATTTTCATAATAATATTAAGACATAAAAAATAATACTAAGACATTATTTTCCTATTAAAATAATGTTCCCTTTCCCAACATATCTGTGAATAGGCTGGACTTTCTTCATATATTTCAACCAAAATGATGTATCGTGACAGACTGAGTATAGAAGCAGATATGAGAATCTAGCTATTTTCATTTAAGCCAGACATTAAAGAGATTTGCAAAAATATGCCACTTTATTCATTAATGCATTTTTGCATTGAAAAAATTTTAAATTAAAATATGTTATTTATTAACATGTTTATTATTGTTATTTTTATGGTTTTAAAATAAATAAATTTTTTAAATTATAAACTTTAATTTTTTAAAATATAGTAAATAGCCATAGATATAGCCCATATAAATAAATAAAAACCCTTTTGGGGTCCTTGGCAATTTTTAAAAGTACAAAGGAGTCCTGAGACCAAAATGTTTGAGAACTGCTGACCTAGGTATCATGGTGCCTCTCAACAACTTCCTTTTCACTCTTGATGAAACAGTCGGGTGTTGGTTTCTCAGGAATTAGAGCTCCAGGATGTGTCCTTGACAATGGTGCCCCTCTCCCTCCATATTTCTGTCACCTTTCCCCTTTGGAAATTTTACTAATGATGATTCATGCTCACATGAAGTTTTGTGGTCTCTAGGGTCATTTATTTCATTTGAGTTTCACACCTCCCATGGGAAAGAGGTAGTTAGTAGAAGAATTATCTCATTTTATAGATAAAGGGTTAGATAGGTAAATGGGGCAGAGCCAGGACTGGAATCCAAATCTGACATCCTTCTGTGTGGTTTTAAAATTTAAAAACATAGATGGAAGCCATGACCACTAGCACTCTTCCCAGTGCACCTTGCCATTTTCTATAAAGTATTGCAAAAACTATAGAGATTGGGGAAAGAGATATGGGATGCAGGGGAAAGTTTGGGGAAAGGGAAAATAGGAGATAAAGAAAGGGAGCTTAAGGCAGCAGTTGGGGGAAGAAAGGAGTACATTGGAAGGGGGTGATGATCTCTCCCCATATATTAGCAATTTATAATGAGCTACAGTGAGGCCCTCCCCCATATCGGAAGTAATTCACCACCTTTTGGACTTTGCAGTCCTGGGCACTCCCTGCTTCCTTAGGTTTATGGCCTCTCACCAGTTTATTTAACAAAAAGTCTCTCCTCCCCTTTCCTGTCCTCCCTTCAATCTCCTCGCCTGCCCCACCCCTCAAGCCCCCAACACACACGCCAGCCAGGGTGAGGCATTCCAGAAAACTACATCTCTCATCACCTTCCCCTCCCCATCCCTCAGGAAGACCTTGCAATAAAACCTTAATAAGAGCTTGACTCACTTGGCAAAGGCTTTCAGTTCTGGAACCTGGGGAATGCTGGGTAAATAAAGATTGATTCCCTGGAGTTTGAACTTTCTCAGCTGACTGTTGGAGGCTGGGGGTGGAAGGACAGAGTTAGTTTTCTTTCCAGATTTCTGTAAGATCATAGGACCATAGCTGGAAGGCACCTTAAATATCATCTCTAGACCAAGCCCGTCATTTTGCAGATGAAGAAACAGAGGCTCAGGCCTCATTCTATTCCTTTCCTTCACAGACTTATTGAAAGGTAATTCAACTGAGGAGACGGGGAGTTTGTAGAAAAGGTGGCAGAACCCGAGAGGAGCTCAAACTGGGATAAACGGTGATGCCCTCAACCCCATCCCTGCAGACAGCCCATGAGGGGGTGTACTGCCCCATTTGTACTGGCCTCCCTGAGGACCCAGTGAGTTCCCCCTGTGGACACATCTTCTGCAGATCCTGCTTCACATCACCCTCATCAATGGGTGCCCATCCCTCTAGGCTGTGTCCAATCTGCAAGGAGAAGAGGCAGCTAGAGGTCCTCCAGCCCCGGGGCTTAGCCACTGAGAACCTGAAGATCCTGGGCCAAGTAGGAAAGACTCACTGTGATGAGCATGGTGAGAAAATTTACTTCTTCTGTGAGAATGACGGGGAGTTCCTTTGCGTGTTCTGCCGGGAGGGTTCCAATCACCAGACTCATGCTGTGGTACTCCTGGATGAAGCCACTCGACCCTACAGGGTAGGAAGCTTTCTATTATTCCTGGTTGGGTAGGGGTGTTTTGATAGTCTTAGGTCTACCCTGGAGGCCCTCATCGTCATAGTCAGTGAGGCAGAGCAGATTGGGTACAGGTGACAGGAGAAATCCAGAGGAAAGGGATACTTTTCCCAGACTGAAAGAACTCCCAGTCAGATAAGAGAGACAAGATATAAGAGAGAAAACATGGAAAAACATTCCCCTCTCAAAGAAAACTCCCAGTCAAATAGAGGAACCACAATTGCTAACTTCTGGTTCCTTAGAGGAAGAATTTAGAGATTCTTCTTCAGAATAGAAATTTCCCAGAGGGAAAAGGTGTGAGATGGGGTGGGGGTGGGGGAGGGGGAGGAAGGAAAAGGACTGAGTGATTGGGGGGAAAAGCCCATATACATAAATGAATAAGTTATCTAATTTGATTGAGAGGACATCTCAAGGCCCCAGCTCTTTGACTGATGATTTTATAATACTGCCAGACTGTTCTGAGGATAACTTGAAATGGCTGCACTTATTTCAGGGAGAAGAGTTCATAGATTCATAAAAGTTAAATTTTGAAGGAATCTTAGAGATTAGTCTCTTTCCCATCTTTTTGCAGATGGGAAAACTGACGTTCAGAAAAGGTATCTCACCCAAAGTCACAATATAATAACAGGCAACAGAAGTCATACTTAACCCTAGCTAGGTCTTCTAAGAATGTTCACCATTGGCTTTGAGGAAAGCATCCCACCACATCTATGTCTCAGATATACAAGAATTATCATTAATTCAAGAACCCCTCTATTTACTTTCTTCTACCAGGAACGACTCCGGAGTCGGTTAGAGGCCCTGCGTATAGAAAAAGAAGAAACGGAGGGCATGAAAAGGCGGGAAGACCAAAAGATTCAGGTGCTATTGGTAAGGAAAGATTACCAGCCAACTGTTTCTCTTGAAGGTTGCCCTCACAATCTTCAGGCAGGCCTATTTTCTGGTGGTGTACTGGTCCTGAAATCAAAATAACCTTCATATCCCACTTCTGCCTCATATCAGCTGTAAAACTATGGGCAAATTACTTAATTTATTTAAACTTCTTTTTTCTCATTTGTAAAATGGGAATATCTACTTCATAGGGATGTTCTAGAGCTCAAATAACATGATGTATATTATGGGCTTTGCAAATTTTAAAATCATGATATAAATGCCAGCTATTATTATTATTATAAAAATACTAAGGGGAGGACCCGAAAATTTATTATCTCTATTGCCCTAACTTTCATGCTCATCATCAAAAAAATCACCTGGGGAGCAGCTAGGTGGCACGGTGGATAAATCACCAGCCCTGGATTCAGGAGGACCTGAGTTCAAATCTAGCCTCAGACACTTGACACTTACTAGGTGTGTGACCCTCATTGCCCAACAAAACAACAACAACAACAACTAAAAGCATCACCTGACTTTCCTACAAATTCTCTTTCCCTTTAAAATTGAGGATTTGAGATGGGAGGGGCATTTATGATCATCTTGTCTAACTCTCATTTTACAGAGAAGGAAAGTGATATCCTGAGAAATAGGATTTAGAGACAGGAAGAAACTAGAAGACCATCTGGTCTAAGCTCCTCATTTTATATATGAGGAAATCGAGGCCTAGAGAGGGAAAGTGACTTGTCCAAGACCACAAATCTAATAAGTAGCAGATTTGAGATTCAAACCCAGGTCTCCTGACTTTAAATCCAGTAATCTAACTAAACCAATTGATTTAGATGAGGGGCAAGAGGCCAGGGAAATGTCATCCTAAAAAAGATGGTCTAGTGAAAGGTCTTTGGGATGATATTCAGTGTGACATTTAAAATCTAATGTGTGGTCACCTTTTTTATACCCCCAGTGTGGGAGAAAAACTAGCTAGGGTTTACTTATAAGTTAGAAGCATCAGCACCAGTTTTTGGCATTAAGTACAGAGAGAACACGTGGACTGCAGAAAGTTAAGAAAGAAACCTATCTACCCTAGAGTTCAGCCTGACCTCCTTGCCCTTTCCTTTCTGCCACCATCAAGAGGTTGGGGAATGAAAAGAGACAGAGCCAGGAAGACAGAGCCAGGGAGATAGCCACCCTTCCTACTTCCTGTCTCCCTCCCCCAAAAGGACCATCCTTCAAGCTGATTGGTTGGTAACATTCAAGTCCATTGATTGACATGACTTGAAGGCGGTCCTTGAATTGTGAGGTAACTCCCGGATGCTGACTTGACCTCAGAAAGGCGCCTCATGCTTTCTCAGCAGGGGGCCCTCGTAATAATATTCTCACAGTAGGAAGTCTATTGTAAGTCCCATGGATTTGGAATCAAGGCACCTGGGTTCAGATCCCAGCTTTGATACTTGTTACTTGTTAACCATAGATAGGTTACACAATCTCTCTGAGATTCCTTTTCCTCATCTGTAAAATGAGAGTCATAGTTACGCTTCTTAGCTCTAAGTCTTTGGTCATTTGGGCCTCTGTTCTCTGCTAGCTATATATTAGGGTACTAGTATTCTAATAGGGAACTTTTGCGTGATGTGGTACAGTGGCTAGAAAGCTAACCTTACCATCAGCAAGTTTTTGATTCAAGTCCTGCTTCTGATACATAATAGCTATGTGACAATGGACAAATAACTTTTCTGTACTCCAAGCATCTCTGTGCATTTTTTTTACTCCATGAAGCTAAGTGGTGCTAGGCCTGGAGTCAGGAAGACCTGAGTTCAAATCCAGCCTCAGACTAGTTGTGTGACCCTGGGCAAATCAATTAACCTCTGTCTGTATTAGTTTTCTCGACTGAAAATGGGGATAATAGCACCTTACCTCCCAGGGTTGTTGTGAGGATCAAATAAGATAATAATTTTTAAGTGCTTACCACAGTACCTGGCACATAGTAAGTGCCATATAAATGTTAGCTATAGCCATTAAGATGACATGTAAGTAGTAAATGGAGTTGCTAATTTGCAGTCAGAAGAACTTTCCACAGAACTACTTCCATTCCTTAAGTCATGTCTAAACCCTGTGGGTTGTTCAAAGATAGAAAGGTTTTTTTTAAGATTTGAAGAGACTTTCATATTAAAAGAAATTATCCACTTACAGTAGAATATCAGGTACAAAAGTTTCTGTGGTTGGGAGAAAATCCTTTGGGACAAGAGATCCTGCCAAGAATTCTTCATATGGCAGGATGTAAGTAGCCACCTACTTCATCTATGTTTAAGGACACTTAGCCTACTCTGTCACTGTAACAGCAGAGTCAATTAAATCATACAACAGATAAAATGCTGAGCCCGAAGTCAAGAAGACTTGAGTTCAAATCTGGCCTCAGACATTTACTGGTTGTGTGACCTGGGCAAGTTGCTTAACCTCTGTCTTCCTCCATTTTCTCATTTGTAAAATGGTTAATAGTAGGACCTAGCTCACAGAGTTGTTGTGAGGATCAAATGAGGCACTGTAAGGCATTTAAAACAGTGCCTGGCCCATAGTAGGCTCTTTTTTTTCCCTTTTTTTTTTTTTTTTTTTAGTGAGGCAATTGGGGTTAAGTGACTTGCCTAGGGTCACACAGCTAGTAAGTGTTAAGTGTCTGAGGCCGGATTTGAACTCAGGTACTCCTGAATCCAGGGCCAGTGCTCTATCCACTGCGCCACCTAGCTGCCCCATAGTAGGCTCTTAATAAATGCTTGCTCCCTTTTCATTGTGACAGTTTGTATGTAACTATCTGTGATCTTGGGTAAATCATTTGACTTCAGTTTCCTCAACTGTAAAACAGAGAGAATCATCTCAGTATGCCACACAAAGATGTTATAAGGACATTAAAAGATTATACATATAAAAGTATTAAAAATTCAAAAGGACCATTAAAATTCCAAAGGTTTTGTTATTAATAACCTTTAAATATTTCTAGATGGAAAAGGCTCTCCAAATCCAGAAAGAGAAAAAAAAAAGAACTGTGGAATATGGATGTAGATTGAACCATACTATTTCTTTTGGTTTTGGTGCTGTTGTTTTTCTTTTTTGAGGTTTTTCCTTTTTGCTTTTATCCTTCTCTTATAACATGACTAATGCAGAAATATGTTTAATGTTATTGTACATATATAACCTATATCGGATTGCTTGCTGCCTTGGGGAGGGGGGAGGGAGGGAGAAAAATTTGAAGCTAGAAATCTTATAAAAACAAATGTTGAAAACTATCTCTACATGTAACTGGAAAATAATAAAATACTTTTATAATTAAAGATTTCTAGAGTAGATGAGCAGATGATGCCAAGCCCTGATTATTAACTAGTAAGTCTTTCCTAGGATCTAACTTAAGTATCTCCTACTACTATATAGTATGCATGCTTGGCTGTTGTTCATCCTCCATTTTACAAAGGGGACCAATGGCATTATGGGTGAAGTCTTGACTTGTGCATGAATTGGATTTAAGTGAGGAAAAGTTACACAAAGTCATCAGCCCCACTGTCTCTTTCAGAATCATCAAAATCCAGTGGCAAGACAAAAGTCAAGATGACTGGTGATGGCCTGGGGTTCTGTGGTTGACCTTGGCATCTTCTATGTCTGACCAAGCTCTAAGCACTCCACAGTGCCTGCTTCAGCCACCTTCACGGCCACTGGAACAAATTGTTCTCATCCTCCTATTCCACCAGGGGAAGTCTTCACATGCTTGGGGTAGATACCTCCCTACCTCACCAACAGGTTTGAGGCATGACAATTACCCTCATCCTGGTTTAGCCTTTCTGCTGAGACAGTTTTACCAGGGTGTGGCTGCTGTGCATGTTACAGCTTCTTGGAGCCACAGGTGAGTTAGTGCTTTGGACACTTGGTCTTGGAAAGACCATCAGTCTCATCCACTCCTAAAGATGAACCTTTCTGGGACATAGAGTGTGAGGATCTATGATTCCCCTCCATTCTTTTCCCGACTATATGTTTCCCTCCCCTATTCCCTGTCTTTCTACTGTAGACCCAGATTGAATCCAAGAAGCAGCAGGTAGAAGAGGCATTTGAATTGTTGCAGCAAGTACTTGAGGGGCAACAGCGCCTTCTCCTGGATCAGCTAGGGGAGCTAGAAAAGGAGATCTGGAAGGAGAGAGATCATTACATTGCCAAGGTCTCTGAAGAGATCACCCAGCTTGGTGCACACATAAAGGAGTTAGAGGAGAAGTGCCAACAGCCAGCAAATGAGCTCCTAAAGGTAAGGGATACTTATTCTCTTATCCACATGGATAAGAATGTGGATCAGAGGGGCAGCTAGGTGGCGCAGTGGATAGAGCACTGGGCCTGGATTCAAGAGGACCTGAGTTCAAATCTGACCTCAGACACTTTACACTTACTAGCTGTGTGACCCTAAGCAAGTCACTTAACCCCAAATGCCTCACACACAAAAACAAAAACCAGAATGTGGATCAGTAGGTCTATCAGCACTTTGGACAGAGCCTTACCTAGGTATATAGAATCTTGATGATTTTATTTTTATTTTTTCTATGATTTAAAAAAAATTTTTTTTTAGGTATATAGAATCTTGTACCTTTTCCTAGGAGAAGAAGGAATTGCTGGGAGGAAGGAAATAGTCATAGAATATCAGAAATGGAAGAGAACTCCTAGATCATTTAGTCTAGAGCTTTTGTTTTACAGAGAAGAAAATTGAGGCCTAAATTAAGGTCACACAATGAGTTAGTGGCAGATCCAGAAATTGCCTATGGATAGCGCACTGGGCCAGAGTCTAGAAGATCTGAATTTGAATTCTGCCCAGGCACTTATTAGCTATGTGATTCTGGGGAAGTCATTTTATGTCTCTGTGCCTCAGTTTCTTTGTCTATAAAAAGGAGTTGAACTCAATGGCCTTTCTGGTTCCTTCCAGCTGTGATTCTATGTTCTAATAACTTGTTCCTACATTCAAGGAGGTACCAGATTGATGAAGACATGACACACACCCAAGGAACATGTCTAAAGCACAGAAACCATGAAACAAATGCAAAAGGATAAATAGGCATACACTGAAGAAGGGCGGTATTAAATTAGAGAGAGGCAGTATAATATAGTGAAAAGGACCTGCTCACCAAGAAAAAAAAGGCTGCATGACACACTTTAAAATTTAATCTTCGTTATTAAAATTGTCTCCATCACTTTCTTAAGTCTAGACAATCAACAGAACAATAAATCAAGTTATGATATTTGGGGGGGGGTGAGGCAATTAGAGTTAAGTGACTTGCCCAGGGTCACACAGCTAGTAAGTGTTAAGTGTCTGAGGCTGGATTTGAACTCAGGTCCTCCTGAATCCAAGGCCGGTGCTTTATCCACTTCACTACCTAGCTGCCCTGTCTCCATTTCTTTTGTTATGATTTTTAATGTTTGACAATTTCCAAAGTGTAAATGCTTACACTGAAAATCTAACAATTGGCTCCCAGGGGCTGGTCCAAGCTAGCTCCAGAATACCCTTTACTAGACCAAATGCCAGCTTTCGTCCTATCTCTGCCATTTAATGTGACCTGAAAGTGAATTTTCCCTAATCTGGACTAAATGTCCTCTTTTGTAAAATGAGGAGATTGGATGATATGGCATCTGAGGCCCCTTTCAGTTCCCAGATCCTGTGATTTTATGTTTCTCTGAAGAAAAGGATTTGCAGGTAGATTTGGAAGGCAAAAACAAAGAGTATTTAAGGTGGATGGGAGCTCCCAAGGAGGAGAGACACTGAATACATGCTCTTATTTTTTCTAGGATGTAAAAATGACCCTGAACAGGTAAGTCCTCCTCCCTCAGTCCTACTTCCCTCATATCTAGCACTGAGCCTTGCATGAATACAAACCTACACTAGCATCCACACAGACACAGCATTTTACAGTTTAAAAAGAGGTTTCATCACAACAACCCTATGAGGAAGGTAACACAAGTATTGTTATTCCCATTTTATAAATGAGAAAAATATTTATAGTTAAGTTCAAAGCAGGTATGTGACTGCCTTACAATTGCAGGGAACTCTCTCAGACATTCTTCATGTTGCAGTATGTAGTGTTCAAGCTAAGATTAGGAACTAAATCTTCTGAATTCAAATCAAGCAGGGTCCCAAAACACACCTATTGTCTTCCACACATACACTCCTGCACTGAAACAAGCTCATAAAGTCTCAAGCCCATTAACATGCATATGCTGTCTTACACATTCTTTTCTACACACATACACCCCTACAGTGACAAAGACTGTGGAAAACTGATACACACACACACACACACACACACAGAATCTTCCTAATTAACCAATTAGTTTTATTCCAAAATCTGCTCTTTGGCATTCAAACACATTTCCCCACAGAAACAATGTTATCCATGATGGTTAGGTTTCCAAGACAACCTGAAAAAGTCATATGGTCATGGATTAAGAGTTGAAAGGAATCTTAGAAGACATTGAATCATCTAACTCCTTCATTTTAAAATTAAGGAAACTGAGACACAGAGAGGTAAAGTGACTTGCCTGGAGTCACATAGTAAATCTCTGAATCAGGATTTGAACCCAGGGATTACTGATTCCAAGTCTAGTATCCTATCTATTATACCAATAGTGTCAAACTCAAATAAAAATGGATCCCTGCAGGCCACATATTCATTAAAAAACCTTAAATTAACATTACATTGTATTTTTATTTATTTTATTAAGCAATTATATTTTACTCTAGCTGGGCAGGTATGTGGGCTGAGTTTGACAGTTCTGCACTACACCATATTATTACAAATACAATAATTAATCCACAAGAAAGAGTGGCAGTGAGGATAGAGCCAGCAATGAGTCAGGAAGACTTCATTTCAAATAAGTACTTCTTCTGGAACATACTGTCTGCATGATCCTGGCCAATTCACTTAATCTTTTAGCATACCAAGCTACTGTCACTAATTTGCAGAGCAGATGGTAATCTGCACTGGCAGGGGGTACTTCCACACCAGGCGTTCTCTATGCTATTAAAATCATAAATCTAATCAAGAAAAAATTTTAAGCTACAATAAGATTTCTGTGAACTTCCCCAAGAATAAGCCCCATGTTGTTTCTATGGGGGAAAGTCTTTTGTGGTAGACAAAAAGAAAGGAACTCTGGACCACCAGAATTTATCTCCCTTCCCCCTTTCTTTCCTTCATTGGTAAGTGGGGTGAATGTGACTTGCCCTTTAGCAATGTGAACCATTCATAACAGTGTATAACATATGTTGGTTCATTAGAGCCCCCAGACAACATGTGAAATAAGGAGACTGAGTCACAGAAAATTTGTGTGACATGCTCAAGCTCATCCAGAAGTAAGTAGTGATACCATGGTTTATCTCCATTCTTCATTCTGGTACAACATAGCTACTTTCAATCAACAAACATTTTTTAAGCATCTACTATGTGTCAGGCACTGTGCTAAGTGCTAGGGACACAAAAAGAGGTAAAAGAAAATTCCTGTTTTTAAGAACACACAAATCGTCTTCTACATAAACACCCCTGCCCTAACACAATGCCATAAAACCTCAAACCCATTGACATGCATATGCTGTCTCACATATTCTTTTGTACACATGCATACCCTTGGAATGGCAAACAGTTATAATGCCAAATACCTAAATTGATACACATACACACACACACACACACACACACACACACACACACTCACACTCACAAACACAGTCTTCTTAATTGACCAACCAGATGTATTTCAAATCTAATGGAGGAAGACAATATGCAAATAACTATGTACAAATAAGCTTAAATACAAACTAAATTAGAAATGAGTCCAATTCTTTCATTTTGGATCCTAAAGTACACAGAACTTAGTGACTATATAGTCTCTGAGGATCTGTGGGAAATCCACCTCAGTTTTCCAAGATACCATTTAAAAAGCCTTTCCTGACAATCCACCTTACTGGGAATTATACCAGTCACTCCAATTTCTCTCCAGCTCCCCACTTCTGCAATAGAGTAGGAAGTCTGGCTTTTCCTCCCTCTAGCTCTCCCTTGCTGTGGTTACCAAGCCCTATCCCCATATAAGGCACTCATTAAGATAGGATGGGGGCAGGTGACTAGCAGTTCACATATACAGGAGTCTTATAAATAGGCCTTTTGTAAGTTGGGATGTTTATCTCTATAGACTCTCATCCACATGCATGTTACCTCCCCACACCACCCCTAACCCATCCACATTCTTGAATAGAATACTTTTCAGTATTATTTAGGTCATCAAATAGTACTATATTCTCTCAGCCAATAGGAGGTAATGACAACAGAGGTGGGACAGGCCTAACCACCATCACTTAGACTACCCCATTCCACCCTTGATCCTGGGTAATAACACTGGTCTTAGAATCACAAGTCCTAAATTCAAGTACCTGTTTCATCACTTATTAGCTGTTGTGACCATGGGCAAATCACTTTACCTCTCTGACCTTCAGTTTCCTCATCTATAAAAGGGAGAAAATTATACATTCATAAGACTGTTGTAAGGAAAGTGCATTGCAAACTTAAACATGCTATCATCATCAGTAGGAGTGTCTAATTAGAATCATTCCTGCTTTAACAGTTATCTATTTTCGGGGGCAGCTAGATGGTGCAGTGGATAGAGCACTAGCCCTGGAGTCAGGAGGACCTGAGTTCAAATCCAGCCTCGGACACTTAACACTTACTGGCTGTGTGACCCTGGGCAAGTCACTTAACCCCAATTGCCTCACCCCCCCCCAAAAAAAAACCCAGCTTAAAAAAAAAGTTATCTATTTTCACAGAATCACAGAATTTTAGCATCTAGTCCAATCCATACATGAAAAAAAAAATCTCCACTACAACATGCTCAACAAGTGGTCATTCAATGCAGCCTTGAAGACCTCAATGAAGAGGAAGCTACTCCCTCCCAAGGCAGCCCATTCCAGTTTTGGATAGCTCTAACTGTTTGGGGTTTTTTTTCTTTTTTGAAATTTTTTTCTAATTACATGTAAAGATATTTTTGTACATGTGGGTCCTTTTCTGTTTTTTATGACCTCTTTGAGAGATAGACCTAGTAGTGGTACAGCTGGGTCAAAGGGAATGCATAGTTTTATAGCCTTTTGGGCATGGTTTCAAATTGCTCTCCAGAATGATTGGATCAGTTCACAGCTCTACCAATAGTGCACTAGTGTTCCAGTTTTCCCACAACTTCTCCATCATTTATCATTTTCCTTTTTTATCACATTAGCCAATTGGATAGGTGTGAGGTGGTATCTCGAGTAGTTTTAATTTGCAGTAATGATTGAGAACATTTTTTCATATGGCCGTAGATAGCTTTAATTTGTTCATCTGAAAACTCTTCATATCCTTTGACCATTTCTCAATTGGGGAATGAATTGTATTCTTATATATTTGATTCAGTTCTCTATTTTAGATATGAAGCCTTTATCAGAAATACTGGCTGTAAAAATTGTTTCCCAGCTTTTGGCTTTCTGTCTAATCTTGTTTGCATTGGTATTGTTTGTGCAAAAACTTTTAAATTTAATGTAGTCAAAATGATCCACTCTGCATTTCATAATTTTCTCTATCTCATTTTGGTGATAAATTCTTCCCCTCTCCATAGATCTGACAAGTAATTTTTTTCTAATCTGCCTATTGTATCACCCTTTATGTCATGTACCCATTTTGACTCTACTTTGTTGTATGGTGTAAGATGTTGATCTATGCATAGTTTCTGCCATAACTATTTTCGTTTTCCCAGCAGTTTTTGTCAAATAGCAAGTCTAATTATTAAGTTTTTCCTTAGAGCGAACCTAAATATCTGCTTTTTTTGCAAACCCCCCCCCCCATTGTCCCTACTTCTACCCTTGAGGACCAAGCTAAATTGAATTCTTCTGTGACAGCCCTCCAAACACTTAGAGTTATGTCTTCATAAATCCTTTCTCCTTTAGTCCAAGCACCCCCAGTTCCTTCAAAAGGTCCTATGACATGACCATGAGACTTTTCTAATGGCTCCCCTAAATGCATTCCTGTTTATCAATATCATTTCCAAAATACAGCATCTATAACTAAATACAGTACTACCAGTATGTTCTGACCAAAGCAGAAAAACTGTTCCTTCTTCCTTTAAAATTTTCTTTTAAAAATATTTTTTTCCATTTTACATTCTGAACTGTCTCCCTCCCTCCCCACCCCACACTAGAGAAGGCTCCTTCTTTATTTCTGGATATACATCTCTTAATTCAGCCTAAAACTACATCAACTTTCTTGCTTACTACTTAATGCTATTTATTGAGTTTGAAATACACTAAAAAAAAAAACAAACAGATATTTTTCAGATGAATTGCTGGCTAGCCATGCCTCCCTAATGTTTTACCAAAAAAAAAAAAAAAAACAACAAAAAAAACCCCAAAGCTGACTCTTTGATCCCAGGTGTAGAACTTTCCATCTATCTTTATTAAATCTTCCAATTATCTTTATTAAATTTCACTTTATTATATTCAGATCTTTTTTTAATATTGTCATCAAAACATGCTAATTATCCCTTCTAGCTTTGAGTCATCTAAAAATTTGTAAGTGTACAATTTGTGCCTTTATCCAAGTTCTGATAAAAATGTCCCATCCCTGGGGTACTCCACTGGAGACCTCATACTATTTTGACTTATTGATATGGTGATGGGTCTGTGATCTCACTGAATACTCACTAATGGTGCAGATATACCCTCTAATCCTATACAACTCTTGGAAATGGCATGACAATTTGCCTTGTGGCTCTACACTGACAATCTCTATGACTGCCCAGACCAAAGCTCCCTTCTTGGCTACCACTAGTGGGTATGTGTTTTATCCTCCTAATATGCTCCCTGAGGGCAAGAACTGCTTCATTTTGGGATTTATATTCCCAGTTCCTATAACAGTGCATGGAGTCAAATAGACTTAGTGATAAAAAATTTGATCCTGCTGTAAAATCTCTACATGGGATCCATCCAAGAGTCTCCTTCTAGTTCTCTTGACATTATGTGGATACTAATGGAACACTAGTGGTGTGTTAGTTAACACTTGCTCTTACCATATAGCTGACCTACCTTCTTTTCCAGTCATGCATATCTCTGATGAAAACAATTTTGAACTGGTAATATATTTCAGCCCACTCACACCCACCAAGTGTTTGTAATGAAGTGACTCTCAACTTTAATTCTTCAAAGACTGTAGTATTCCATGACTCACAGTAGTTATTTTTTCAAAGGCATGCCTTTATTACAGAGAGAAGTTTTAGGTCATTAAAGTCATTGCACAATTTCCTATAGGCAATCCAAGCTGCTCTCCTCCTCTTCCTATTCAGTGCTGGGTCCAGGGTCATTGTTCACATGTAGTGTCATTCTAAGATTGACATACTAGTGGATGAGTTGTTCGTCCAGTTTTATAACACAGAGTCTACACAATAGGCATTGTTCATCCACTTGGTTCTTTTAGTGTAGATAGTTATAAAGGACTCTTCTGAACATTTATATAGGAGATGCCTCACTTAAGAGACGTAGTCAGCATATCATATACAAATAGGAACATTGAGAGAAACTCACTATCTAATTTATATTATATTGTACATATACCACGACAGTGACAAAAACCTTTAGTAAGCATATGTATATCCACTTCATGCATCACTTGACAATGATAATAAGACACTATAAATAAAGTTATTTCTTATGTTAATATCTTTCAAGGCGTGCCATATTACAAACACGGAAAATGCTTATATTGGAGAAGTCTTCAAGGTGGCATTGTCCTCAGTAAAGTAAAAATATTTTAATAGTAAGTAAAGTGGGATCTTGTATTTGCAATGCCTTTCAATTATGTGACTGAAAATGTATGGTCTACTCTAGAGTGACAGTATGATATGCTGGAAAGGGTAATAGATCCAAATCTATCAAATTTTAAATCCCAGTTCTGCCACTTACTGCCTGGGTCACCTTTGGCAAGTTACTACTTTCTAGGATTCCGTTTCCTCATCTATAAATGAAAAGGTTAAGCTCAATGAGATCTCTAGGCCCCTTCCAGCTTTAAATCTATGATCCCATAAATTTCATTTCCAAAAGTTTGCTTGTTTCTCATACCTTCATCAAGGTATGATATTCTCATAAAATGCCTGTGTATGATATTCTCATAAAAATTTTGTAGAATTAAGAAAGTAGGTGAGTAGTTATTAATATAATCTAGTTCATCTTTTTGATAATAATCGGGTCTGAAATTTTGGGAATCTTTTTCCAAGCCTCCTCTCTTTCAGACATATTAGGAATTAATTTCCCAACATTCTCAAAACCATGTTGCCTCCAGTGCCTGCCTCTTCAGTCTGTGTATACTTGGTTTAGAACAGCTTCTCTTCATAGCTTTGTTTTCTTTATTGACATTTCTACTTCCTTTTGTAGGCTATGTTGACATCAAACCACTAATGACTACTTTTGGGTCTAGCCATTCAACCAGTTCCAAAACAATCTAATTATTTAGTTCACATTTTCCCATATTTACCACAATATTAATATAAGAGATTATCAAATGCTTTGCTACAATCTAAACTATATCTACAACACTCTCTTGACATAGTAGATTAATATTCCTGTCAAAAAAGGAAATAATGTTAGTCTAGTTTAATCTGGTTTTGGCAAATTCATGCAAACTCTGTGACCAGAAATTCCTTTTCTTGAAGTTCCACAATCATTTTGTCTGAAGTGAAACCTGAAGCCAAGCTTGCTTTATAGCCTATATAGACTCCATTCTCTTTGCTCTTTTGAAAACTGAGACATTTTCCTTTCTCCAATCCTGTGGGGCCTCTCCCATTTTCCACTTTCTATTTTATTTTATTTTTAATAAGTTTTTATTGATATATTTTGTTTTTAAATCATCATAGTTTTCCCCAGCATCCTTCCTCTCCTCCTTCTCAGGAGTGTCATTCCACATAACAAATATTCTTTTTAAACACAAGGAAAAAAAGAAAAAGAAGAGGAAAAAATCAGCAAAAATAATCAGGGGTTGTGTCACTCTGATCTTTCAGTGGACTTAAAAATAATTTATTAGTAAACTGTGTATGCAGGTATGAGAAGGGGACATATATCAGTCCAGAACCTATTTCTCCTGGCCTGGTGAGAAGGATCCGTGATCTCCACCAAAAAATATGTGTTCTTCCGGAAATGATGGCGAAATTCTCAGGTAACAAATAAGGGAACTATAATTTTTCCAGATCCCACCTGCACAAATCTGGGGGAAGGGAGAATTCAGGACTCTCTATTCTTCACCAAGGCCTTTCCCTCTCCGCCTTTAGAACCTGGTTCAAGACTCCATTCTTCCAAAAAGCCTGCCCTAATTAACTCCATTATATGCTAATCGTTCTATTAATTCAATAATCTCCCAACCTTCCAACCCTGCTCACTAAAAGCAAGGGCTAGATTTTCCCTTAATCTTTAGACTAGGGGTTTCCTAAAGAGAAGGACCATTTCTCTTCCATTAAACAGAGAGCTTTTCATCCCTCTTGATTTCCCCACAGTGCCTAGGACAGAAAGACCTCTGTCCACAATAGGCCTGCAGTACAGAGGGGGTACCTGACTGATGCATTAGACTGGATCCAATCTCATCTCTCTATTTCTGCTCTCCCCCAGAAAACTTGCTGCTTCATCTGGAGACCAATACAGGTAGACATATGGAGGTGATGGAGGGGAAGGGAAGAATTGGGTAAAGCTGGTTACTTCAAATTTACTTTCAATTCTTAATTATCTGAACTGGAGTCAACCCCCCCACCCCCACCCAATTTTGTCTTTACCCTCTGGTTGACATACCAACATGATGTAGTAAGCAAAACACTGGACTCAGAATCAGAAATTCTGGTTTTGTCAGAGTATTGGTTCTGCTATTGATGACCTTTGTGACCTTGGGCAAGTCCCTTATTATCATACAATCATAGATCTAGACCTACTGGCCGATCTTCAGAGGCCATCCAGTACAACCTTTCATTTTACAGATGAAGCATCTCAGGCCTTGGGATGTTAAAGAGCTTTGCCCAAGGTCACATAGGTAATGTCAGAAGCAGGATTTGAACCTAGGTCCTCTGACTTCAGAGCAAGTGCTTAACACATGGTAGACACTAAACAAATGCATTTTGATTGACTGACTGACTGAATGATTGATTTCCCCTGTAGTTCTTGGCCTCAGTTTCCTTGAAAACTGTACAATAAAAGAGGGAAGGGGACTGGTGCGCTGTATGATCTCGATCATCTCTTCCAACTATAAGTCCTATAATTCTATGCTGCCATTAACTTGCTGGGGGACCTTACGCAATCAACTTGCCTTCTCTGGGCTTCTGTGAATTCACCTGTAAGATAAGAAAGATAACAATGTCAATTCACATTTACATAGAACTTGAAGTTTGCCAAGTGCTTTCCTCCCAACAACCCTATGATTACCCACCTTATGGATGAAGACACTGAAACTCAGGGAGGTTAAGTGACTTAGCCATGAAAGTGCAAAGAGTCAGAGCCAGGATTTGAACCCAACCTCCTTATTCCTGACTTCTGTGCTCTTTTCTAAGGAGCATTCAGCTCCAGAATTGAATACTTATTGAATTCCTTTGTTGACAGCATCCCCACCTCTGTTGTCAAGTCAAATCATGTCAGGAAGCCTTTAGGAAGTGCCTTCTATGTGCCAGGCACCATGCTGAGGGCTAGGGATACAAGAAAAGGCAAAAATAGTTTCTACTCTCAAGGAGCTCCCAGTCCTTGGAGAGACATCATGCAAATGACTCCACACAAACCAGATATAGACAGGATACAGCGTGAAGACTAAGGAAGTTGGGGAAGATCTTCTCATAGAAGGTGGGACATTGGCTAAAACTAAAGGAAGTCAGAAAAGCCAAAAGATAGAGATGAGAAGGGAGAGAGTGCCGAGCATTAAGGACAGCCAGTGAGACTGGCCCAAGTCAGAAGATGCAAGTGTCCTGTGTGAGGAACAAGCTAAGAGGTGAGGGTTCCAGAGGACAGGGTAGGGTGGAGGGGTGTAAAAAGACTGGAAAGACAGGAATAGACCCAGTTAGGAAGAGCTTTAAAAGCCAAACCTGAATTTTAGAAGGATCAATTTGACAATGAGCAGAGGACTTGGGCAGAGAGACCCACCAGGAGGCTATTGCAGTAGTCCAAGCTTGAGGCAAGATAAGGCCATGCACCAGGTTGATAGCCATGTTGGAGGAGAGAAGAGAGCATATCTGAGAGATGTTGTGATGATAGAATGATCCTGGATCCATCAGGAGCTACAAGAAAATTCCTGGCCTAGATTAAGATCAGGTTTTAATACTCTGCTGCTCTCTCTGTAGGAGGTATCACTCTGGATCCCCAGACTGCTAGCTGGAACCTCATCCTCTCTGAAGACAGAAAGTCGGTGAGATACACCAGACAGAAGCAAAACCTGCCAGAGAATCCCCAGCGTTTTGATGGGCTACCTGCTGTATTGGGTGCTCAAGGTTTCTCTTCAGGAAACCACTCCTGGGAAATTGAAGTGATGCTGGGTGATGGAGGTGGTTGTACCGTAGGTGTGGCCCGAGAAGACATGAAGAGGAAAGGGGAGATGGGCCTGAGCACTGAGGAGGGCATCTGGGCTGTGATTTTCTCCTATCACCAATGCTGGGCCAGCACCTCCCCAGGTACTGATCTACCACTGAGTGAAATTCCCCGAAGGGTTCGGGTGACTCTAGACTACAATGGAGGACATGTGACTCTCTACAATGCTGAAACCCAAACCACAATCTTTGCATTTCCTGCCGCCTTCTCAGGCAAAATCTTTCCTTTCTTTGCTGTTTGGAAAAAGGGCTCCCGACTCATTCTGAAGCCCTGAAAGAGATGCTCTCCCCACTTCTGTTTCCCTGGGCCCCTGTATTCATTCACTGGGCTCTAGGATGGAGCAGACTTCAATTTTCTCCCTTTTCAGCTCATGTCTAGGTAGATCTCTAGATGTACAGAAATTGTTCCAAATGGGTTTCATTTGCAATGCTGAGACCAAATTAACCTTCCAACTTACAAATAATGTCAGTGATGGTAGAACTGAATGAAAGTCTATTGAATATCTATTGGATTCAATTGTTATTCCTAGTGGTACTGGGAAAGGGACACATCCTGAGTCATGTGATGTAGAAGGAGATAGAGAAGTCTTTTCTCCCACTCTGAGCTTCGGTTTCAAAAACTACAAAAGGAAGGGGTTCAGGGCAGCTAGATGGCGCAGTGGTAAAGCACCGGCCCTGGATTCAGGAGTACCTGAGTTCAAATCCAGCCTCAGACACTTGACACTTACTAGCTGTGTGACACTGGGCAAGTCACTTAACCCCCATTGCCCTGCAAGAACAACAAAAAACAACAAAACAAAAAAAAACAAAAAAAAGGAAGGGGTTCAACAAGCTGCTCTCTTAGAACTAGAACTATACCATCTTATATCCATTTTAGACCCTTTCCACAAAGTAAAACATGGCTCTGTCCTCCAGGGACACAGACCAGTACAATCTTTTAGACAATACCTCCAGAACCATAGCTATTTGGCTGGTGTTGCTCCCACCCAGGATTTCCTCTGCAAAATCTACAAATGTGGCTCACATCTAGGTCTCTACATATGGATCTAAAAAAAGGTCAAAATTCCACAGTTCCTATAGGAGCCCTCAAATAACAATGCTTCTACTGGGCTCAAGAAGTCTTTATTCCACCCCACAAAAATAGCAGAAAACACATAAAGCCCTCACAGTAGCCTATAAATAATCACTACAATTCTTCTGCCACTCTAGTGAGTCCTTGTTCTGACCCTAGAGAGGCACCTATCTTTATAATATCCTGAAACCTTGTGTTCCTTTTGTAAGGGAAACAAACCAGGGGTTACTAAAGGGACAACTCCCTTGACCTTCTGATAAGTCCTGCATTACTGTGGAGATATGTAGATATCTGGTTTTATGGTACAATGAGGCTCATTCTTGGAAACAAAACGAACTTGTGATTATTGGACAGGCAACCAACCCTCTTTCCCATCAGACCTGCACTGTTCAAACAAGTAGGAGTAATAACAGGGAGCAAAGTCCTGACCTTCTGCTCTCCTACCTCATAGATTTAGTACCCCGTTGCTCTCCAGCTCTGCAAACACTTTCAATAATATTGTTTTCTCTCCAAAAGGACAATGCTTCCCAGGTTCTCCCCTTAGCCTCACCACCCCGCCCCCTGCATAATGTTCCAGGTGCATTCAACTCTGATGGCCTCTGGTCCCATGGCTCAGCTCTCAGGCTCTTACAGACCCCGAAAATTAAACAAATAAAAAGGTCAACTGTGATTATTACTCTTTCTTAATAGACCCAGCACAAAGAGGTAGATCGTACCCTGAAACGGTTCAAGCCAGCCAATTCATCCCCTCTCAATGAAACCCAGCCTCCACAAGGTGCCAAAGGGCTAGTACATAAATAGGTACAAAGCTCTTGTAGCTCTTCTGGAAACTACTGATTATTTAGCCTCCTTCATTCCTGAGGACATGGGCATAACTAATAGGGTCATAAGATTTAGAATTAGAAGCTTAGAGGTCGTCTAGTCTGATCCCTTCTTTTTTCAGACAAGGAAAGTGAGACCAAAGTTCACCCAGATAGTGAGAGAACCAGGATTTTATCCTAGATCTCCTGATTCTCTGACCCCTTTCTGTAATATAACAGGTACGCTGGAAGTAGATTTTGGCTTTAGAAGGATCCTTATAGATCATTTAGTCCAACCTTTACCCAAATAATAGAATGGAAGATCCTTGAGGGGAAGAAACATTTCATTTTTGTCTCTGTAACCCCAGATACACATAGAAAGTGCTTACTATACCGACTATGTCTATTTTCTTGAACAACATTCCTACAAGTGATCACTCAGCCTCAGCTTGAAGCCCTCCAGAAATAGGAAAGTTGTGATCTAAAGCAGTATATTTTATTTCCAGACAGTTCTTCACTATGAACAGAGATCTATCTGCCTGTAATTTCTGCTCTATCCTGTAGAATGGGCCTACACAGAACCGTTCTAATTCTAATAAATATAACGATAATCATGATGCTGCTGCTGCTGCTGCTACTGGTAACTAGCATTTATATAGCACTCTAAGATTTGCAATTCATTTTACAAATATTATGTCGTTTTATCCTTACAACTACCCTGGGAAGTAGATGCTATCATTACCCCCATTTTAGAGATGAGGAAACTGGGGCTGAGTAAGCTTAAGTGACTTGCTCAGAATCAAATAGACAAGTGTCTAAAGTTGGATTTGAACTCCAGGTTGAGTCCTCTATCCACTGTTCAACCTAGTTGCATTGTTGGTAGACTACTACTATAATTCAGTTAAGTGTAACTATTCAAAAGATCAAGTGTTTCATAGATCTAAAGCTGGAACAAACCTTAGAAACCAGCTAGTGCAACCCCCCTCAATTCAAATGAAGAAAATGAGGCTAAGGGACGTCAAGAATTTTAGCTGTTGACACAGGAATAATAATTAGAGGCAGGATTTGAACCTGGGTCCTCTGACTTCAGAGCCAGTACTCATTCTACTGTACCATGCTCACCCCCTTATTCCTGTTTTATCATTTTCACATGGTAACAACTAAGACTAGCTTCATCTACTCTCCCTGTTCAGCCCTGAGGCTAAAGTTTGGTGCCAGCTTCCTGCCCTACCAATCTTAGAACACAGAAAAATATCCCAGGTATCATTTAATAAAAATAACTGACATTATTATAGAGTGTTTTGAGGTTTACAAAGAGCTTCACATGCATTATTCCAGTTGAACTTTACAACAATACTATGAGTAGAGTACTAAAAATTCCCTATTTTACAGTTGAGGAAACTGAGTCTCAAAGGGAATATTGCATAATTTGTACATAGTCATGCAACTTATAAATGCTAGAGTTGAACCTTCATCTTCCTGACTCCAAGTTCAACACTTATCTATCACAGTATAGTGATTACACCATGCTGCCTTGGGGGTGGCAGGGTGGGGTGGTAGTAATAGTAGTAGTATCAGCAACGGCAGTAGCACCTACATTATTAGGTAAAAATGCTAATATTTCTTTTTCTTTGTTTTTTTAAAATAATATTTTCCCAAGTACATATAAAAACTAGTTTTAACATTCTTTTTTTTAAAATTCTGAGTTCCAAATTCTCTACCCCCAAGACAGTAAGCAATTTGATATAGGCTGTACATGTGCAAACATGTAAAATGTATTTCCACATTAGACCCCCCCCTCAAAAAAAACACACCACAAAAAAAAAAAAGAGAAAAACAGTATGCTTTGATCTGCATTCAGCCTCTATCAGTTCTTTCTCTGGAGGTGGATAAAAATGCTAATACGTCAATACCTTAATAGAGTCGTAATCTTTGCATGGTGCATAGTGCCTGCCTGATATGGCTTAATAAAAAATTTTGATTGATGATCTTATTGCTGTAAGTACTTCCTCCAACAGTGCAAATCATAACACTTCCACATCTCATCTGGTGTGTCTCTCGTCCATATGCTCTCACATATTCTCCACAAGGTCGGGTCTACTCTTTCTCCAGTTTCCCCTGCTGGTGCCTGGTATCCATAGACACTTTAATATAATCTGCTGCTGTTAACCAAACCTTTCTGGCAACCTGAATCTTGCCTCAAACACAAAGAGGCCAGGGGTTAAATGGGGGTAGATAGAAATGTAAATTAAGGCAAAATGTCAAACTTCTGCCTAAATGTTAAGAATTTTTCTTACTGGGGTCTTGGAGTAATTATGATAACTTTCAGTCTAAAATAAGCTCCCTAAAGCTGCAGAGGGAGAATGAACATGGGTATTAGGGACTGTTATATTGCCCCTAGGCCTAAAACAAGCTAATTCTTGCAACAGGATATTACAAAGATAAAATATAGACTTTGTTTAATTTTTAAAGCCCTTCACAACCTGGCCCCAACCTGTCTTTCTAGGCTCATCATATGTTACTCCCCACTCCTGCAAACTTCAATCCAGCCAAACTTGCATTCTCTCTGCTCCTTACAGCACTGGGCAGCCAGGTGGTACAGTGGATAGGGCAATGACCCTGAAGTTGGGAGGACCTGAGTTCAAATTCAACCTCAGACACTTATTAACTGTCACTTAACCCTAAATGGCTTAAACATCTGGGGTCATCTCCAGTACCTATCTTGCTTCTGGACCCAGATGGCTCTGGAGGTTGACAAATACAATTCACCCCAATGTTATGGTCTTCTTTGATATCGAAGGACAAAAAACACCACCACCCAGCACTCCATCTCTTTCGTCCAGGATTTTCATTGGCCACCCCCATGGTAGTGCCCTCCCTGCCTAATTACCTTGTATTTAACTACTTTGCATTTCTTTATATTTATTATCTTTATAATTACTCCATATATACTTCAATGTATACCTCATCTACCCTGATAGAAGGCACCCCTAGAGAAGAGGAAGTATTCTTTCTTTTGTCTTTGTATCCCCAGAACCTAATATAGGGTCTGTCATTTAGACTTAATAGCTTAAGTAGAGCTTGTTGCTTCACTGGTTGTGTGACCTTAGCATAATAATTCCTGCCCTACTTATTTCATTATGTTGAGGGAAAACTGTTTTCATGCAGCTGCTGCCTCAGTTAGTTTTGCTTAACTCTTTTTCTGAGTTTTAAGAGAAGATTCTCTGAAGGGTATACATAGAGAAGTGACTGAACAAACATCAATAAACAAGCAAATAAAACAGCTCTGTAAACCATAAAGTACTATGTAAATATTCATTGTTATTACTACAGAAAAGTCGTGATCTCTCTTTGGTGAAGGAACATTCACATGAATGAAATCCCAGATCATTTAAACTATAAAAGTTTGAGTGATAAAACTTTAGAGGTCAAGTCCAATGTCCTCATTTTACAGTTCAGGAAACTGAGAAAGTGAAATGACTTACCTAAGGTCACATTGTGAGAAAGTAGGAGACTTATGACTATAACTAAGATCTCCTAGGCAACCAGGTGGATGAAGTGCTGGGCCTGGAGTCACGAAGACCCAAGTTCAAATGTGACCTCAGACATTTAGCTGGTTGTAGAACTCTGGATAAGTCATTTAACTTGTTTGCCTCAACTGTGAAGTGAGGGTAACAGCACCAACCTCCTAGGGTTATTGTGAGGATCAAATGAAATAATGCTTGTAAAGCACTTAGCACAGAGCCAGGCACACACTAGGTACTTAATAAATGCTTGTTCCCTTCCTTCCTGACTACCAGTCCAATCCAATGCTTCTTCAAGATAATGCTTTCATCATAGGAGAGGGCCTCTCAGGTCAAGGGCCAATGAGATGGCCCTTCGGTTTGTCCCAGCATACTCAGTTCACACATTATTATGCATGCTATGAAATATCTATGTGTATTATACATATATGTGTATGTATATAAATACACACGTATGTTTACAACACCCCACAGATGGGGTGTGGCAGTTAGCATTATACCCATTTCAAAAATGATAAAACTGAGAAACAGCACTTGGAAAAAAGTCTCCTAACTCCTACTCCAGCCATTTTCCCACTATTCTGGAGTATTCTAGGCAGGTATTTTCTAAGAGGATTTTAGCCATTTGATTAGATACATGTTGGAGGCTGGATTCATAATTCAACTCAATTCAATTCAAATTCCTCTACTGGGAGTGGAACAGATGAGTCTGAAGATCTCTTCAGAGAATATTAGGATCTTCCACTGACTATACTCCCTCCATTCATGAGGCCAGAGATTCATGGAAGTGGCTAAAGTTACTTCTTACTTTGTAGACAGTGGAGAAATCATAGCTAGCATTCATAAATATTATCTCATTTTATCCTCACAACAACCTTGGGAAGTAGGTGTTATTATTATTCTCACTTTACAGATAAAGAAACTGAGACAGGAAGAGGTTAATAAGCGTAGAAGGTAGGATCTAAACTCAGATCTTCCTGACTCCAGGTCCAATGCTCTACCCACTGTGCCACCTACCTGCCTCTAAGCAACCTCTACAGTCAGATTCTTATGGCTAAAATCAGTCCAAAGATAAGACAAGTCTAATAGCCTGAGAAACTAACCAGACTAATTTCCCTCTGTGCTAAACCATAGTGTGGAGACCTTATGGGAGGGAGATTTGGAAATCTTTGGCCCACAAAGTGGAGAGGCATTCTATTTCAGGGGGGTAACTATACATCTACTGCTTCTCCTTGCTCTCAGAAAAATCATAGGATTTCAGATTTAGAACCAGGAGGAACCTAAGAACTCTTCCTGGTTCTACATCTTCATCTTACAGAGAAGAGTAAGCCCAGAAAGGTTATATTAGTGCCTGGCATATAGTTAAGTGCTTTGGAAATAGCTGTTAGTTGATTAACTCTGTAGGGTTGGTTTTTGTATCCCTTTCATATACTTTGTTATAGTCGTTCTGTAAACATTTTCTGGCTCTGTTTTATTTGAATCAGTTCATATAAGTCTTTCCATACTTCTCTGAATTCTTCATATTTGTTGTTTTGTATGGTATAGTAATATTCTATTACATTTATGAATGAGTGCATGTATGTATGCAAAAGCATTGATTAAGTACCCAGTAAGTGCCAGGAAGGCAGTTTGATGGCACAGTGGATACAGCACCAGGACTGGAGTCAGAAAGACGAGTTCAAATCCAGCCTTAGACACTTACTAGCTGTGTGACCCTGGGTAACTCACTTAACCTTGTTTGCCTCAGTTGCCTCATCTATAAAATGAGCTAGAGAAGGAAATGACAAACCACCCCAAGATCCTTGCCAAGAAAACTCCAAATGGGGTCATGAAAAGTCAGGCATGACTGAAACAACTGACCAAGTAACTGCCAGACGCACTAGACAAAAAACAAAGCAGTACCTCCTCTGAAGTAAATTAACATTCTAATAAGGTAGGCAGTCTTAACGTGGAGTCTGTGAATTTATTTTGTTGATGGTGTTGCTTTTAACATGTTAATAGCTATTAACCAATATAATTGGTTTTCCTTTGCTCTGTATTTCACCATATTCATTTAAAAACACTATTCTGAGAAAGGTTTTATCAGACTGCCAAAGAGGTCCAGGACACAGAAAATCTCAAGAACCCATGTAATAGCAGGGAAGAAACCTACAGAGAGAGTGTTAGCCAAGGAAAGGAATTTGGGTGATTGCTATTATTGCCACCAAATTTATGGTCCAGGAGAGGGGGGCCAAACGTTAAAAAGACCTCACCAGAACAATCAGGAACTTATTCCAGGTTTAGTGACGGATCCACCAGCATTGCATTGAATCAAAGTGCTCTGAATGTGGAGGAGGGTTTGGGTGAAAGATACTAAATTCAGTTTGGGACAGGCTGAGTTTAAGAGATCTACTAGACATCCAGGTCAAGATGTCTGAAAGGCAGTTGAAGACGTGAGACTGGAGGTCAGTAGAGGTGAGGAAAGAATAGGTATATTTGAGAATCATCAGCACAGAGATGATAATTAAATCCATGTAGCTGATGCAATCACCAAGTGAAATAATATAGAGGGAGAAAAGAGTACAGTACAGAGCGCTGTGGGACACACTCAGTGGACATAACCTGGATAAGAATCCAGCAAAGGAGAATGAGGAGCAGTCAGAAATGTAGAACCAGGAGATAATGCTGTCCTAAAAATTTAGGGAGGGTTTTCTGGGGCAGAGCCAAGATAGCAGAAGAAAGGCAGTAAATTCTCAGAACTCACAACACAATCACTCCCCAAACCTCCAAATAATGCCGCAGGACAATTCCTGGAGCAGCAGAACCCACAAAAGAACATCTGAGATCATTTTCCAGCCAACGATGGCTTAGAACATCAGCAGGAGGGGGCTGCTGTGCCGGGCAGGAGTGGAGTCCAACCCTGAGGTCATGCTGGCACAGATCCAGTCCCAGGCAGGCCAAGTCAGAGAAAGAGACCCCCAGAGCCTCTGAATCAGCTGTAGCACCAGTGTCATCTGGAACTAAGCTCACGGTCTGGTGAGAGGGCTGAGCCCTTGGCAGGGAGGAGATTACAGGGGTCTCTGCTGGTGCTAAGGCAGAACTTGGGTATTTCACCCCTGCTGGGAACCAGGAAGTAGACTTGAGTGGTGGTGGCCCAGGTCGGGGAGGGGCACAGGCTCTTTGGAGCTAACAACCACAGCACACAAAGTGTTGCTACCTGGTTAATTAGCAAGTTAGCCTTGGGTTATCTACAGACCAGAGAACAGGCCAGGTTAGTGAAGAAGCTGCCCCTCCTTAAATTGTACCACATTAGACCCCCTGAAGTTTGGCATAGTACACCCTGGAAGCAGTGTCCCACTTTAAGAAGGTGTTAAAAGTCAAGTAAAAGACTGTAAAGATGAGCAGACTGAGAAAGATGAGGACCATAGAAAGTTTCTTTAGTGACAAGGAAGATCGAGGTACATCCTCAGAAGACAATAGCAACATCAGGGCTCCTACATCCAAAGCTTCCAAGAAAAGTATGAATTGATCACAGATCACAGAAGCACACAAAAATGACTTTGAAGATAATGTGAGAGGTAGAGGAAAAAAATGAAAAGGGAAATGAGAGTGATGCAGGAAAGTCATAAGAAAAAAGTCAACAGAATGAAAAGCCAAATTGGCCAAATAGAAAAAGAAGTACAAAAAGCTCTCTGAAGAAAATCATTACTTAAAAATTAGAATTGAGCAAATAGAAGCAAATGACTTTATGAGAAATCAAAACACAATAAAGCAAATCCAAATGAATAAAAAAATTAGAGGGCAATGTGAAATATCTCTTTGGAAAAATAGCTGACCTGGAAAATAGATCCAGAAGAGATTATTGGACTACCTGAAAACTATGATCAAGTACTCTGGAGCCTCAGTCAGAACAGCACAAGATCTAGCAGCTTCTACATTAAAAAGGATCAGAGGGCATGGAATATGATATTCCAGAGGACAAAGGAATTGAGATTATAATTCAACTATCCAGCAAAACTGAGTATAATCTTTCAGGGGGGGGAAAGGGATTTCAAGGAAAAAGAGGATTTTCAAGTATTTGTGATGAAAAGATCTGAACTGTAATAGAAAATTTGACTTTCAAATACAAGACCCTAGAAAATCATAAAAAAGTAAACAGGAAAAAGAAGTTAAAAGGTTAAACTGCTTATATTCCTACATGGGAAGATGATACATCTAACTCATAAGAAATTTCTGAGTATTAGGGCAGATGATAAAAATAAATTTAGACAGAGGGCACAGGTGGGAATTGATTATGAAGGGATGATATCTATAAAGCATTTATTTTTTATCTTTTTTTGTGTGGGGTGGTCAGAGTTGGGTGACAGTCCTGGGGTTGAGCAATGGTTGAATATCTTGTGTCTGGGGCTGGATTTGGGCTCAGGTTCTCCTGGGTCCAGGGTGGGTGCTTTGTCCACTGTGTCACCTAGCTGCCCCATGATGACATCTTTAGGGTGAAATTGAGGGGTGAGAGGATTGCACAGGGAAGAGGGAAGGGGAGAGGTAGAATGGAATGAAATCCCACATGAAAGAAACAGGAAAGGGCTTATGAGCCTAACACTCATCAGAATTGGCTCAAAGACCTCAATCTCATTAGAATTGGCTCAAGGAGGGAATAATGTACACACTCAATTGGGTGGAGTAATCTCTCTAACCCTGCAGGAAAATAGGAGGGGAAGGGGATAAAGAGAGAGGGGCAAAAGAAGGAAGGGCAGAGTGGAGGAGGGGACAGACAGAAGCAAATCCCTTTCAAAGAGGGATAGGATGAAAGAAGATGGATAATAGAATAAGTATCATGGGGAAGGGAATAGGATGGAAAGGAAACAGTTAACAATAGTAATCATAAAAAAGAGAAAAGGGGGAAAAATTGTACAAAAAATATCTATAGCAACTCTTGGTGGAGGCTAAGAATTGAGAATCAAGGGAATGTCCATCAATTGAGGAATGATGAAAAAAGCTGTGCTATATGATTGTAGTGGAATGGTCTTGTGCTACAGGAAATGACAAACAGGATGATCCCCGAAAAACCTGGAAAGACTAATAAACATCGATGTATAGTGAAGTGAGCAGAGCTGGGAGGACATTGTGCATAGTGACAGCAGTATTGTTCAATGAGCAATTGTGAATGACTTAACTACTCTCAGCAGTGCAATGATTCAAGACAATCCCAAGGAACTAATGAGGAAGCTTACTATGCACCCCTATAGAAAGAACTGATAAAAAGAACATTTGTGGATTGTACATATATAACCTGGTTGCAATCTTGTGGAGGGGGAAGGAAAGGGAGGGAGAAAAATTTGGAACTCTAAATCTTATGAAAATGAATGTTTAGGGCGGCTAGGTGGCACAGTGGATAGAGCACCGGCCCTGGATTCAGGAGGACCTGAGTTGAAATCCGACCTCAGACACTTAACACTTACTAGCTGTGTGACCCTGGGCAAGTCACTTAACCCCAATTGCCTCACACACACACACACACACAAATGAATGTTGAAAACTACCCTTGCATGTAACTGGAAGAATTGGCTCAAAGACCTTAATCTCATCAGAGTTGGCTCAACTAGGGAATAACACATTCAACTGGGTGGAGTAATCTATCTAAACCTGCAGGAAAGTAGGAGGAAAAGGGGATAAGGAGGGAGGGGTGAAAGAAGGGAAGACAGAAGCAAAACACTTTTGAGGAGGGATAGGGTGAAAGAAGATATCTCTTTGTGGAGGCTAAGAATTGGAAATCAAAGGAATGCCCATCAATTGGGGAATGACTAAACAAGCTGTAGTATATGATTGTAATGAAATATTATTGTGCTATAAGAAATTACAAGCAGGATGATTTCAGAGAAACCTGGAAAGACTTATATGAACTGATGTATAGTGAAGTGAGCAGAACCAAGAGAACATTGTGCAGTGACAGCATTAGTGTTCTATGAGCAATTGTGAATGACTTAACTACTCTCAGCAATACAACAATCCAAGACAATCCCAAAGCAGTAATGATGAAGCATACTATCCACCTCCAGAGAAAGAACTGATATTGATTGAATACAGACTGAAGCATGCTATTTTGTGCTTTTTTTTTTACTTGAGTCTTTTTATATAAAATTACTGATATAGTAATGTTTTACACAATTGCACATGTATAACCTATATCTGATTGCTTACCACCTCAGGGAGGGGGGAGGGTAGGAAGGGAGGGAATGAGAGAAGGATAGAATTTGGAACTCAAAACTTTAAATAAATAAATAAATGGAAGTATCCTATTTAAAAAAAACTTAGGGAGAAAAGAATGTCAAGAAGAGAATGATCAAAAGTATCAAAAACTGTAGAGCGGTCAAGAAACATGAGGATTGAGAAAAAGCCATTGGGTCTGACAATCAGATCACTGGTAACTTGGAAGAGAACAGTTTCAGTTGAATGAGGTGAGAAGCTGAATTGGTAATGGGTTGAGAAGTGAGTTGAGGAGTGAGAGAAGAGGAAGTGAAAGCGTCTATTCATAGGCCTTTTCAAGGAGTTTAGCTACAAAGGGCAGAAAGAATATTAGGATGATAGTGGGGATGGAGAGATCAAGTGAGGGTTTTTTGAGGATGTTCATATTTGCAGGCAGTGGGGAACGTGCCAGTAAACAGAAAAACTGAAAATAAGTGAGAATGATGATAACAGAGGGAGCAATCCATTGGAAGAGACAGGATATAAAGGGATCACTTTTGCAGGTATAGGGCTTTGCCACAACAAGGAGTAGGGCCACCTTTCCATGTAAGATGGGGTAGAGGAAATAGTGGCAGAAGGCATCTGAGTGATATAGAACGAGGAGGTGGGGAGAAGAGAGAGCTCTTGGTGAATGGCCTCAATATTCAAAAGATTTGAAACAGTACATACTTCTAAGTATTTGTACATCAATTTGTTTATAAATTATTTATATACATTACTGTAATAATAACTAACATATATAATGCCTTCTATGTGCTAAGCACTTTAAAAATATCTCTTTTGATCTTCACAGCAATCTTGGAAGGTTGGCACTATTATTGTTCCCATTTTACACATGAGGAAACTGAAGCAAACAAAGGTTAAGTGACTTGCCCAGGGTCACAGATCTAGTAAGTGTCTGGGGCAGGATATAAACTCAGGTCTTCCTAACTCCAGGCCCACACTCTATCCACTCTGCCACCTAGATGCTCTAATAATAATTATGTACACAATAAGACAAAAATTTTTAAAGGCTAAATATGAAATGATACTTGATCCTAGAGGTAGCAGAACCACTTAAGTTTATTGAATAGAGGGATGACATGGTCAAACTCAAACTTTAGGAAAAATCACTTTGGTAGCTATATGGAAGATGACAAGAGAGGGAAGACCAGGCAGGGAGAAAAATTAGAAAACTATCGCAACAATCTAGTCAAGAGAGGATGATGGGGGAATGTTCATGAGTGGAGAGAAGCGAACAGATGTGAGAGATGTTAGAAAGAATAAAGATGTGGCAATTATTTAGATATGTAAGGTAAGGGAAGGTGGGGTACTGATGATCCTGGAGTTCTGGGGACAAAGCCAAGAGGAGTTCTGGGGGCGGAACCAAGATGGCAGAGGAAAGACATTAAATGCACAGAGCTCCTGACACAATTACCCCCCAAACAGCAATAAAACAAGCCCTGGAGTGGCAAAACCCACAAAAAGAAGGCTGAGATTATTTTTCAGACTAAAGGGGGCTGTACTGGTCTGTAAGAAGAGTCCAACCCTGCCATCATGCCACCAGACCCCAAACACACTGTGCCAGAGAAACTTACCCCTAGCCTCCAAATCAGCTGCGGCACCAGCATCTTCTGGAACTAAGCTTACCGTTGGGTGAGAGGGCTGAACAGCTGGCCCGGGGGGTGGAAAATACAGTGATGTCTGCAGGATCTGAGGAGGAATTTGGCTATCCCACCCCAGCAGGGAACCAGGAAGCAATCTTGTGCAATGGGAGGCCCAGGTGGGGAAACGGCACAGGCTCATCAATACTAAGAACCACCTCAGCACTCTGCTAGCTGGTTAACCAGCAAGTTGGCTTGAGGTTACCTTCAGACCAGAGAATAGGCCAGATGAGAGAAAAACCTGCCCTCCCTCAAACCAAAACACCTGAGACCCTCTAAAGCTTGGGACAGTGTAGCTTGAAAGTGTAGGGCCCTACTGTAAGAGGGAGTTAAAAGTCAAGTGAAAAACAGCAAGATAAGCAAGCAAAGAAAGTTGAGAACAATAGACAAAGAAGATCAAGGTGCACCCTCAGAAAAGGATAACAACCTCAGGGCCCCTACATCCAAAGCTTCCAAGAAAAATATGAATTGGTTTTGGGCCACAGAAGCACTCAAAAGGGACTTTGAAGAGATAGAAGGAAAATTTAGAGAGGTGGAGGAAAGAATAGAAAGAGAAATGAGAGCAATGCAGGAGAGCTATGAGAAAAAAAGTCAACAGCTTGAAAAGCCAAATGGAAAAGGAGATTTTAAAAAAGCTCTCTGATGAAAGTTATTGCCTAAGAACTAGGATTGAATAAATGGAAGCTAGTGACTATGAGAAATAAAGACACAGTAAAGCAAATCCAAATGAATAAAAAAATAGAGGGCAATATGAAATATCTTCTTGGAAAAACAACTGACCTGGAAAATAGATCCAGAAGAGATAATTTGAAAATCACTGGACTACCTGAAAACCATGACCATAAGAGTTTAGACAGCATCTTCCAAGAGATCGTAAGAGAAAATTGTCCTGATATTCTAGAAGCAGAAGGCAAAATAGAAATTGAAAGAATCCACCAATCACCTCCTGAAAGAGATCCCAAAAGGAAAACCTCCAAGAATGTTACAGCCAAATTCCAGAGTTCCCAGATAAAGGAGAAAATAACAAGCAGCTAAAAAAAGGAATTCAAATACTATGGAGCTACAATAAGGATAAAACAAGATCTAGCAGCATCTACATTAAAGGACCAGAGGGCATGGAATATGATATTCCAGAGGGCAAAGGAACTGGGACTACAGTCAAGAATCATGTACCCAGCAAAACTAAGTATAATCTTTCAGAGGGAAAAAATGAGACTTCAATGAAAAAGAGGACTTTTGATGAAAAGACCTGAACTGAATAGAAAATTTTATTTTCAAATACAAGACCCTGGAGAAGCATAAAAAGGTAAACAGGAAAAAGACTTCATGAGGGATATTAAAAGATTAAACTATTTACATTTCTACATGGGAAGAAAATACTTCAAACTCATAAGAACTTTCTCAGTAAGGAATTCACAGAGGACATAGGCCTGAACTGAATATGAAGGGATGATATCTGTAAAGCATTTGTTTTGTTCTTTGTGGGACAAACAGGGTGGGGTGTCTTATGTCTGGGGCCAGATTTGGGTTCGGGGCCTCCTGGGTCCAGAGCTGGTGCTTTGTCCACTGTGCCACCTAGCTAACCCATGATGACATCTTTAAAACAGGGTGGAGCGGTAGGAGGAATAGACTAGGGGCGGGGGAAGTGGAAAGGTGGAATGGGGAGAGGTAGTTCACTTGAAGGAAACAAGAAAAAAGCTTATGGAGGGAAGGGGAAGAGGGGGAAGGAGTGGAGGAGTGAGTGAACTTTACTATCATCAGAATTGGCTCAAAGAGGGAATAACATATATACTCAAGTGGGTATAGTAATACATTTTTGCTCTGAGGGAAAGTGGGAGGGGAGGGAAATTGGGGGGGGGAGAAGAGGGGAAGGAAGGGCGGGCAGATTAGAGGAGAGAGCAGTAAAAAGCAAAACACTTTTGAGGAAGGTGAAGATGTTCTGCATAACTGCACAAGTATGACATATTGAATTGCTTGATTTCATAGGGAGAGTTGAAGAGGGAGGTAGAAAGAAAAATTTAGAACACAGAATTAGCTCAAAGACCTTAATCTCATCAGAGTGGGCTCAAGGCAGGAATAACATTCACACCCAATTGGAAGGAGTAATCTATTTAACCCTACAGGAAAGTATGAGGGGAAGAAGATAAGGAAGGGTGAAAAAAAGGGAGCACAGAGTAGGGGAGGGGAGAGTCAGAAGTAAAACACTTTTGAGGAGGAATAGGTTAAAAGAAGATAGAAAATAGAGTAACTATCATGGGAAGGGAATAGGATGGAGGGAAATGGTTATGATGATTGACCATAATGGCAAAATGTATGCTTCATACTTTGCTGGGCTATTGTGAAGAAAATTCTTTGTCAAGTTTAAGGTACTATATAAAAGTTAGGATGAACAGGATGCTATCAGAAAACCCTGGAAAGAAAGACCTACATGAACTGAAGCAGAGTGAAATGTACTGTATACAAAATAACAGCAATAGTGTAAGATGATCTGCTGGGAAGCATCTGGTAATTTTCAGCAAGGCAATGATCCAATATAACCCTGAAAGACTTATGAAAATTGCAACCATCTACAGAGAAAGAACTGATGGTATCTGAAAATAGATTGAAATACGTTTTTTAAAAAAATTTTTTTCTTTGGCAATTCCTTAATTTGAAGTTTTGTTTTTTAACTGTTTTCTCTCACAACCTAGCTAATGTGGGGATATTTTCCATGGCTACTAATGTATAACATATTGAATTGCTTGAGTTCTTGGTGGTGGGAGGTGGGAAGGGAGGAAGAGAAGTTGGAACACAAAGTTTAAAAAAATAATTGATGTCGAAGATGATCCTGAGGTTGTAAAATAGCTCAGCATCACAACCAATCAATGCCTGCTCATCCTGAAAATCACTGTCCCACCCAAAACAGAAAAGGGAAGATTATGTCACTGCCCTGGGACCCCTCCAAAAGGCATGCAGACACAAGGTGAGCAGGGAGAGGCTATGGAGGGTCAGGAAAGTTGGAGGGGAAGGATTTACTCAATGGCACCTATGCTGCTGTTGTTTTGGGTGGCCAGATATGGTTAGGTTATAACTGTGGCTCAGACACGAGGTCAGGACTCTACACACGTTGGCAAGTCACCAAAGGGAGAAGGAAGGAAGGGGGGGCTGGGGAGAAAAACTCTATGGTTATCATGCAGAGGGTTGGACAGATAGATCTTTCTCCCCACCCTATAAGTGGTTGATCACATGCTCCTTGCCCTGGACTAGAGGCCCCTTGTAATAAGGTCACCCAAAGAGGTCTGGTCCCCACTTTGGAAACCACTGTTCCATTACATCTTCCTAGAATTTGCTTCCCATTCTTCTTTTTAGTTCCTGCCTCTTTCCATGGAACCTTCCCTGACTGTTCCAGACCTCAGTAATCCCTCCTCCTTCCTATGAACTCTCTTATCTCATTTACTCCACAATTGACCTTTCTTCTCTTTTATGTTTTATTGATTGTTCTCTTTTAGAAGCAACTGGTCTGTAGTGGAAAGAATGCTGGTCTTGGAGTAGGTACATCTATATTCAAAACTTCAATAAGCTACTTTGTCAGTATCAGCTTTGCTGAGCCAGTCATTTGTCACCTCTTTTTAGACTCAACTTCTTATAAAATGGGTATGATGATAATACCAATACTTCCTATTCTGTGGGGTTGTTTAGAGTCAAGTTGTAAACTTTAAATCTTTTTTTAAAGAGCTATTTCCATATATGTGTTCTATCTTCCCAGCTAGACCATGAATTCTCTGCAAGGCTTTTATATTGGGGGGGGGGGGGCAATGAGGATTAAGTGACTTGCCCAAGGTCACACAGCTAGTAAGTGTCAAGTGTCTGAGGTCATATTTGAACTCAGGTCCGAACTCAGGGCCAGTGCTTCATCCACTACACCACCTAGCTGCCCCCAAGGCTATTATCTTATACAAGACACCATGTCCTGTAACACTGTACCTGAACTGGTACCAAATACATGCCCAGAAGATGATGTCTGCTCAACAAAAGCTTGTTGATTATCTAATGTATGATGATACTTCATCAAGTTGTTTTCCTCAATAAAAATGAATCCCTTAGAAAGATAAGACTTTGAAAACCATTCAACAAAAGAAAAACAAGTGAAACTTGCCTGTAAAAGCTTTAGATTTTTGGCTGCCTTTTACTAATTAACTAATTTAATTAACTAATTTACTAATTAACATCTGAATTTATCTTACTTCATCTTTAGAGACTCCAAATGGCTCAGAACCAGTAAAGGTTTCTACTTATCTTGCAGGCAGAGAAGTAGGTGGTATAGAATCTCTTGATCATTCATTTTAACAGCTTATCCCTGGTAAATGTGACATTAGGTCTTCCCCAGCTTAAGGGTCTTGGAGTCAGAAGACCCAGATTCTTAACACTGATACTTCTCAGATGGATAATGCTGGGTAATTTACTTCACCAATATGAACTTCAATTTCTTCATCTGTAAAATGGGCATAAATATTACTTGTATCTTAATGTGAGTCATTATTACCAACATTTTTATTCATTCTCCTCTCACTCCATGAAGGTTACAACCCAGGGGCCACTGAAAGAGAAAGCTTAAACCAGCCAGAAAGAGAGACAGAAAGGAAGCTGTACTCAGACTAATATAAAAACTCTTCCCAGATGAATATAAAGGTGACACCATCTGCACACTGAAGGTTAGAAGAATAAAAATAAAGATGTTATAGGGAAGTCAGTGGAGTTGAGGAAGATTAACAGATTTCTCTTTTTTTTTTTCTTGATCTTAACTGGTTTCTTGATTGATTGGTTTTATTGAATTGAAATCTTGATTGATTTCTTCCTGATCTGTCTCTTCGTTATATTGTAGCCAGTTTTTAGAAATCATAGATCATATGCACTTAAATCTATACATAGAGAAGGAAAAATCAAAAATCTAAAGGAAATGTGGTATGTTCTTCCATTTGTCACTGTCCATGTGGCTCTACCTGCCATAAGTATGCAATTCGACAAGCATTTATTAAATGCCTACTTGATACAGAGAACCTCTAAGCTAGGGACACAAACACAAACACTCAAGGCCCTTCTCTTACATTCCCCTGGGGGATAAGCCTAGCACCCAAGTAAGTAACTATAAATACAAAGTGTTTTCAAGAGAGAAAAATTACCAGGAGGATGAGAAAAAAAATGAGTGCCGAGTGGCACCTGACCTTGCTCTGAAAGAGACTAGGGATTTTGTGAGGCAGAGGTGAAACAGGAGAACCATCCATGAAAAAGCACAGAGACAGCAAATGGAATGTCACATTGGAGGAATGACGAGCAGGCCAGTCTGACTATAATGAAGAGAAAATGAAGGAAAGTAATATGAAAGATGGTAGAAGAGTGACTTGTATCACCACACGCTGAGAAATTGTTCAGTTGTTTCAGTTGTGTCCAACTCTTTATGGCCCCATTTAGGGTTTTCTTGACAAAGGTACTGGATTGGTTTGCTGTTTCCTTCTCCAGCTCATTTTACAGATGAGGAAACTGAGGCAAAATGGGTTAAGTGACTTGCCCAGGGTCATACAGCTAGGAAGTGTCTGAGACCAAATTTGACATCACAAAGATCAGTCTTCCTGACTCCAGGCCTGGTACTCTATCCACTGCCCCATTCACTAGAGGTCCCATGGTGAAAGAGGAGACAATGAATATTATATATTATTGTATAGTATTGTATAACATGCCAAAGTAAATGCAAACTTATCTCAAGTGCTACATGGCACTCCTCTGTTGGTTCTTAAAAGATCAACAAAAAAGCTGATGACATACATGTGTGTGCACACATGGGCATGCACATTCTATGTCAGGAAAATCACACATACCATTACAGAAGGCCTCAAGAAAATTATTGATTACAAAAACTGTATTTTGGAGTCAACACAACTGCTCAAAATAATGTAGTTTCCTTTGGCATCGAATACCTGAAAGACTGCTTAGACAAGGGAAAGGGAAATATCTTTGGGAGAAAAAGTATAGCAGGGCTCAATAACCCTAAGAAATCATATGACTACTTGTGCTCTGCTTATAGCACTTGCTAACTTCAGCAGGCTTCATTAGATGGAGTGGAGAGAAAATGCACAGAAAAAGGTATCAAGACAACAGAAATGCTGGGGAAGATGAGAGGAGGAAGACAAAGAAAGGTACACTCTCAAAATATATCAATGGATGGTTTCTAGACCTGCTTTTAAATTCTCATCTGGCTGAAACCATCTAAGAATAATGGCTTGGGGCAGCTAGGTGGTGCAGTAGATAAAGCACCAGCCCTGGATTCAGGAGGACCTGAGTTGACACTTACTAGCTGTGTGACCCTGGACAAGTCACTTAACTCCAACTGTCTCACCAAAAAAAAAAGTGGCTTAAAGTCAAGGGTGTGCTTAACAATCAGCTGGAAGTAGGAGAATGTACAGGACACACTTTTAAGTTTAACCTTCAGTATTAACATTAGATCACTAATAAATCAAGTTCTGATTTGTAGCATTTGCCGATTTCTGAAGTATAAATGCTCACACTGAATAATGCACACTGCAGGTTAAAAGCAACAATTGAAATAAAAGATGATCTAACAATAGTCCATGGTGGAGAATTTAGATTTAGGAAATCTTTGTAGAACTTACCAATACTGAAACAACTCCACTGAGCTCTTCCTTGCTTACAAATGATCCAAGAAAATATGCCTATTCAGTGACCAAGAAGGAAGGAAGGGAGGGAGGGAGGGAGGGAGGGAGGGAGGGAGGGAGGGAGGGAGGGAGGGAGGGAGGAAGTAAGGAGAGGGAAGGTAGGGGGAAAAAAAAGGAAGGAGAGGAGAGGGAGGGAGGGAAAAGAAGAGAGGAAGGGAGGGAGAAATGGATGGAAGGGGTACAGGGAGGTAAAATGGAAGGGAGGAAAGGAGGGAGGGAGGGAAAGGAACAGTGGTGGTGCCATTATGGTCTAGTACTTTGGAGTGTTCCTCTCCTTACACCATTTTGTATCTTTACCTTCAAGGAGAGGCATTGTAGTACAATGCAAGAATCACTGCTTAAGGGATTGTACTCCTTTCTCAGTCTCTAAGCCAGCCTGAGAGCCTATTTTTTCTTCAGAGCCTCCCCAAGCTCTAAAGTCCATCAGTGGAAGGAAGTAGATGCCTGGAAGGAAAAGACAAACAGCATGGCCAGAAGCAGAAATCTTTTTTAGGGAAATAACAAATATTGAGTCCTGCAATGTGCAAGACATTGATGTAAGAGCTATGGGGACTACAAAAGATGAAGCAAGACAGCCTCTGCCCTCTGCCTTACAATCCAATGGGAAGAGGAGAAGGATCATAAGATCAGATTTAGAGCTGGAAGGGACTTAAAGTCCATCAAGTCCTACTTCCTCTCTTTAAAGATGAGGAAAATGAGGCACAGAGAAATTAAGAAGTGACTTGCCCAGGATCACACAACTAGTAGGTTGTTGGGGTTTGTTTGTTTTTTTAAGTGAGGCAATTGGGGTTAAGTGACTTGCCCAGGGTCATACAGCTAGTAAGTGTCAAGTGTCTGTGGAGGATTTGAACTCAGGTACTCCTGACTCCAGGGCCAGTGCTCTATCCACTGCACCACCTAGCTGCCCCTACAACAAGTAGGGTTTTGAAGCAAAGTTTGAACCCAGGTCTTCCTGACTTTGAGTCTAGTATCCTATCCACCACAAGACATAGATACAAACAACTATGATACAAGGCACAGAGTAATAAAGACAAAAGAGAGATCCAGACAAAAAGCCCTAAGAAATCAAAGGAAGGGTGGACTATTTTTAGCTGGTTGGGGTTGGAGGGGGAAAACACTGTCTAGAAAAGTTCCTTGGAGATGGCGTCTGAGCTGAAGGTGGCATTCCAGGCACCAGTGAGAGAATGTTAAGATGCATAGGAGGTGATGACAGGAAGAGATCAGGAAACTGATAGCAGTCTACTTTATCTAGAATGCAAAATACATGAAGGGTAATAGTAATTAGTCTAGCCAAAAAATAGAATGGAGGTAAGAACCAAAGGATCTTGAATGCTAGGCTGGGGCCTGAGTATTCTTTCTCCTAGGTAATGTGGAGCCACTGAAGATTTTCTAGAAAGGGAATAATATGGTCAGATTAGGAACATTATTTTGGTAAATAATGACAAGGGAAGGCCCTGAGTGCCCTAGTCTAACCTGTCTCAAATTGACTTTATAAAGGTGCCCTGCTCTAACCTTATGTCTCAAGCTGGCTTCATGAAAACCATTCTTCTCTACCCTAACCCCACTTCACTATCAGAACACTGCAGCACACATAAACAAACATTTATCAAGAATCCCCTAAGTACATTAGTGCCTTCTCCTCAAGGAAATCTCTTTAGGAATCCATCTCTTCTTCTTCCAAACCAGGAATTGAGGGCTGGGTATCTGTTATTCAACTACACAGTGCTATAATATAGCCGCTGATCTTTTTTTCTTTTATATCCTGATACTTTACTAAAGCAGCATGTGATCCTTCATTTAGCTATTTGAAGTATCCTCTTCATTTTTTTTTAAATCACTTCACCTTCACGCTCAGAGAAGTTCCTTGTTGGTCTCTGAACCCAATGCAAACTCCTTAGCCCAACAAATTAAATATTGAGCTTCTATGTGCCAGGCACTGTGCTAAACATTGAGAATTTAAAAAAGAAAAAACGAAACAGTCCCTGTCCTCAAAGATCACATGTTCCATTGGGGGAACCAACATGTACAGTTTCCAACGTGTCGATGCTCATGCGGCAAAAGAAAATTCAAGAATGGTCTGACCCGCCCCTGCCTAGACTGATCGTGCATCTCATACTACACTACATATATATCTCATCATAACACTACACATGGTGATACAAACTCCGACACTGAATCTGGCAAATCCAGCTTATTATTCTGCCCCGCGAGCCCAAGCTAAGCCCAGCTATCCCCGACCATTGCCAAGCCTCTTAATCTTTGTCTTGCCACTGGACCCCGGTGACTCTTGAGAACGTGAGGCTGACGACATCACGTAAGCTCCGTCTCACTAAAATCCAACTCATGCGCAAGTAAAGACATCACCCTCCTGATGTCATTGGTCCTTTTCAAGACGCGAAAATAACGTACATAAAAAACTACATAGAAAGTAAATATACGGTCATGGGGGGAGGAGCCAGTCATGGTGAGAAGGCGCGTGTCATAGTGGGACAAGCCGGTTATGGAGGGATGCGGCCGGTCATGGGCGGGGATGCGGCGTAACTGGGAGAAGCGGCCGGTCACGGGGAAAAGGGGCCGCCACGGGGAGAAGCGGCCGAGAAGTGGCCGCCACGGGGAGAAGGGGCCGTCACGGGGGGGACGCGGCCGGTCACGGGGAGAAGGGGCCGTCACGGGGGGACGCGGCCGGTCACGGGGAGAAGGGGCCGTCACGGGGGGACGCGGCCGGTCACGGGGAGAAGGGGCCGCCACGGGGAGAAGCGGCCGAGAAGTGGCCGCCACGGGGAGAAGGGGCCGTCACGGGGGGGACGCGGCCGGTCACGGGGAGAAGGGGCCGTCACGGGGAGAAGGGGCCGTCACGGGGGGACGCGGCCGGTCACGGGGAAAAGGGGCCGTCACGGGGAAAAGGGGCCGTCACGGGGGGACGCGGCCGGTCACGGGGGGGGGGGGGACGCGGCCGGTCACGGGGAGAAGGGGCCGTCACGGGGGGACGCGGCCGGTCACGGGGAGAAGGGGCCGCCACGGGGAGAAGCGGCCGCCACGGGGAGAAGCGGCCGCCACGGGGAGAAGCGGCCGCCACAGAGGGAAGTGGCCGGTCACGGGGAGAAGGGGCCGTCACGGGGAGAAGGGGCCGTCACGGGGGGACGCGGCCGGTCACGGGGAGAAGGGGCCGTCACGGGGAGAAGGGGCCGTCACGGGGAGAAGGGGCCGTCACGGGGAGAAGGGGCCGTCACGGGGGGACGCGGCCGGTCACGGGGAGAAGGGGCCGCCACGGGAGAAGCGGCCGCCACGGGGAGAAACGGCCGCCACGGGGAGAAGCGGCCGCCACGGGGAGAAGCGGCCGCCACGGGGAGAAGCGGCCGCCACGGGGAGAAACGGTCGCCACAGAGGGAAGCGGCCGGTCACGGGGAGAAGGGGCCGTCACGGGGAGAAGGGGCCGTCACGGGGGGACGCGGCCGGTCACGGGGAGAAGGGGCCGTCACGGGGAGAAGGGGGCACCACGGGGAGAAGCGGCCGCCACGGGGAGAAACGGTCGCCACAGAGGGAAGCGGCCGGTCACGGGGAGAAGGGGCCGTCACGGGGGGGACGCAGCCGGTCACGGGGAGAAGGGGCCGTCACGGGGGGGACGCGGCCGGTCACGGGTAGAAGGGGCCGCCACGGGGGACGCGGCCGCCACGGGGAGAAGCGGTCGCCACAGAGGGAAGCGGCCGGTCACGGGGAGAAGAGGCCGTCACGGGGAGAAGGGGCCGTCACGGGGGACGCGGCCAGTCACGGGGGGACGCGGCCGGTCACGGGGAGAAGGGGCCGCCACGGGGGACGCGGCCGCCACGGGGGACGCGGCCGCCACGGGGGACGCGGCCGCCACAGAGGGAAGCGGCCGGTCACGGGGAGAAGAAGCCGTCACGGGGAGAAGGGGCCGTCACGGGGGACGCGGCCAGTCACGGGGGGGACGCGGCCGGTCACGGGGGGACGCGGCCGGTCACGGGGGGACGCGGCCGTCACTGGGGGGACGCGGCCGGTCACGGGGAGAAGGGGCCGTCACGGGGGGGACGCGGCCGGTCATGGTTAGAAGGGGCCGTCACTGGGGGGACGCGGCCGGTCACGGGGAGAAGCGGCCGTCACGGGGAGGAGGGGCCGTCGCGGGGAGGAGGGGCCATCTTGGGGGACGGAGCGGTTGTCACGGGGGACAGGGCGGTGGTGGTGAGGATCAGCCGGTCATAGGGAGGAGGGGCGAACTACTTCCTAGGGTAGGGGCATTTAAGAAAGGTTCCCGTAGAAGGTATCATCTACTTCAACAGAATTTCGACGGAAACAAGGCACCTGTGCATCAGTATTCTTGGCATTAGGAGACAGGGCAAAGGTGGGGTAATAGGATAATGAGTTTTGTGTGAGGAACAACAAGAAGGCACAACGTATATCATAAGCACTGGAAAGGAAGGTTGGGGCTAGGTGGTGAAGGTCTTTGAGAACAAAGGCATTTAAAGTTGATAATAAATGTGCTAAGGAGCCATTGGGAGTTTATTTGGGGTAGAGTAAGGGCACTGGAGGTCTTTTCGCGGACCATTCCCTCACTCCCAATTCATTAGCCTTACTTTCTCATTACTGACTTTTTGCTTCTATTCCTTGTCTATTCCTCATCTGTCCCACAACGTTCACTTCATCCCCAGTGTCTATGCCTGGTGTCGCCAAACGACACAGAAAAAGATAGCGGTCATGTTCATTTCCGTTAACGTATCACCTAGTCATAATCTCTATCCCAGACTCTCCTTACCACCCCGAGAATCCAAGAATTCACTTCCCTCTCGTTCCCCACCCAATAAGGCAAGTTATCACCCGGACTCCTGGTACAGCAGGAAAACAGGAGTAGCGACTTAGTACGTCACTTTTGGAAAGGTTGCCAACCCTTATCCCGGGTCTTTTTTTATAGTTCCGTGGTCCTTGAACGCCTGTTTTCCCCTTTTCCTCAAGTCAATTTCCTCAAATCTCCAGGTCTGGTGATTTAAATCCCTTCCCGTGAAAGTTTTCCCCCTCATTTTTTCCTTCCCAAAAGAGGAATGATGCCCTATGTTACCTGATAAGGGATAGGGCCATTTGGTAATTAAATTGTTTCAGTGGACGCAAGGATTTCCATTTCTCCAAGTGTTACCTCCCCTAGTTAACTTTAAACTTCTTCCGGCAGTAATAAGCAAATATGTTAGTGAGCCAGGAAGAATAAGGGGCTGGTGTGTTGGAGGCTCCCCCTCTGGGATTGGTTCTGCCCGAGTCGCCTTCTCCAATGAGAAGCCTACGTCGTTGCGAGGCGGAAATTACGTATCAGGTTAGGTTGAAGAGTTATAACCTGTGAAAACCCTGGTAGGTATGAGCTAGAAAATCAGAGTAGACCTTTGCAGAGGGGGGAAAAAATCTTCTGGGGACCAAGCATTTCAGCCGTTAAGGCCCTCCTTCCTCCCAGAATGCAAAAGTAATTCCCGTATTTTCTCATTACCGAGAAGCCAATAAATCACGGGACATTTTAGACCTTCAACTACAGACGGCGTAGTCCTATCGCTACGATGTAGGGATAACTAAGAATGGGAAAGGAGACGTAGTTTGCCTAAGACCACAAGAAAGCAAAGAAAAAAATTTGCGGGGAATGTAAGTTAGCCAGAGCCAACATGAATCCAGCCCTTGCATTTTGCATCTGAGGAATCCAGTCTAAAAGGAAATCCTTTGTTCAAGGCCACGCGGCAAGTTAGCTCCAAATGTGGCACCCCCTCTAGTGGGAATTTGGGCAGTGGGGAAAAAGTGATAACAGGATCAGAGCTAGAAGGGTCCTTAGGGATCCTTAAGAATTTTCCACTGAGGCCCAAAGTCAAAAGGTGGAATTTGAACCTGGGTCTTCCTGACCCAACATCCTATCTGCTATAATCAGTGGTTCTTAAACCTTTTGGTCTCAGGACCCAGATACACTTCATAAACGTTATTGAGCCCCCACCCCCACCCATCCCCAAGAGCTTTTGTTTATGTGGGTTATATCTATTGGTATTTACCCTCCAAAAGACCCCCTAAAGGAGATCCCTAGAGGCCCCCAGGCCACTGTATTTTGAGAACCACTGAATTACACCACTGTGCATGTTGCAAAATAACAGTACATATTCCAAAGCCCGACTGAAATTACGTTTTCATTACCCAGTTGATTCCACAAATATTTATTCACCACTAATAATGCAGGGTATCTAGCGCTGTGGGATATGCGAAACATGGCCCTTGCCCTCCAAAGCTTACAGTCTAGTTGGGAAAAGGGGGGAAATATCCACACAGGAAACAATTAGCAATACAAGGTACTATCGCAAAGTGCCACCACATGGTACATACAAGAAATCACATCAGGACAAAGGAAATGACAAAGTCACTGTGGGCAAGAACAACTGAAAAAGACCTCAGAAGAGGTGGGACTTGAGGTGGGCTCTCAAGGACTTTGATAGGCAAAGGAAGGGGAAAGGGCATTCCAGGCCTGGGGGACTACTGAATATATAAGTAAGCAGGAACCCTGGTGTGTCAGGAGGGTGCAGAGACAATGATTAGAGTAATTTGGCAGGAGCAGAATTTGTTTTGGATTGTTAGGGCATGATATTGGGTTGAATAAGCAGAAGATCGTGGAAGATCATGAATGATAGGTTAAGGAACCAGGTATCCCCTAGGAGGTAGGTCGCCATTTTATTCCCTTCTCTTGCTAGAGAGCTGGAGATCTAATTGTGGACCTCTGAGGCACCTTGGTATCTTTCCCTTCTTCTTTAGGGAGAAAGGAGGGATGTGGACTGAAATTGAAATTGCATGAGAGGAAACAAGTGACAAAAAGTTAAGGCCTTATTTGAAGCTCAGAGTCAGGATTGGAAAAGCACCAGAGACCAGGGGAATGTCTATATACAAGCAAGAACAAAGCACCTACTAGAGTTCACTGGCCTTTGAGGTGAGATGGGGTGCTAGACCCAGTCAGAGGACTAAGAGACCCTGGGCTCAGTCACATACTCAAAAGAACAGATTCACATGGGTGATTTATTGATCTTGATAATTTTCCCGAAGTCGAATGGTTCTATGTACACATCGGGACACCAGGACTTGAAGTCAGTACCTTGACAGCCAATGGGAACCTCATCTGCAAAGCCCTGGGCCAATACAATATGAACTTAGGTCAGGACCTCCCTCAAGGACTTCACATAATCAATACGTACTAAGAGAAATCGATCTCCACTGGCACCTGGGATCATAGAGTCCCATCCCTTCTTCAGACAGCTTTGAGTCCCTCAGTCTAAAGAAACCCTAGAAGAGTTCCATTTTATTCTATACATCATATTTTCACTTATATTTTGAAGAAATTGTCTCTTTACTACATGGAGAAAGGCCGACTGGGAGAAGTGGGGTTTACAATGGAAGGATAAGAAGCAGCTAGCCAGATGAGGGCAAGTGGTTATTATGGGAAAGGGGAGAAAGCATACAACAGGAGACTAGATAAAGGGACTTTGTAAGACTCTTGGGTTTTATCATCAATATTACCTTGAACTCCAGTGGTGCTGGGAGTGACTTTGGGGGAAGAGAAATCGAACAAGCAGAATTCATAGCTGAAGGTAAAGGTGATCACCTCATAGAGAAGGGAGACCATAAGAAACACGATAATTAGGACAGTTCAAATTGTAGAACTAGCCCTGGTGCAATAAGTCTACATGGGGGCCACAAATACTAAGGACTTAAGGATTGGCAGTAGGCACAGAGACCCTCCTCTCTCTCCTGATATCTTGGCCAGGAGGACACCCTCTCCCTTCAATGAAGCATTTCATTCCCAGGGCAGTCTGCCCCAGTGAAAGAGAATCAGAGCACTGAAGGAAGTGAGGGGCCAGAGAGAGGATCTGTATGTTTCTCCCCTTTAGGGTTTCAGAACAAGGCTTGTTCCTGGCCAATTCAGCCAAAAGAAGGGAACCAGACGCCTTGTAAAGGATGTTGAGAACGTGTAAATAAGTTCCTGTGATTCTGCATTAGTGAAGGTCACCGTACCCCCATCATAATCCAGAGCAATCCCTATTCTTTTGGGGCGCTGGGCAAGGAACAACTCTGCTTCAGGGTTGGTGTTAACCCATACACCAGCAGAGGACAGACGCAGAGCCCACACCCCATCCTCAGGGCTTAGGCGGAGTTCCCCCTTCTTCCTCACAGTGTCTCTGGCAATACCCACCAGACAGGACTCCTGAACAACATCATCCTCTTCCAGATCATCTTCATCTTCATCTCCACCTGATTCATCATCCTCATCTGTCTCCCAGTCCTCCTCTCCTTCCCCATATCCATTTTCTTCTTCTTCTTCTTCCTCCTCTCCTTCTTCTTCTTCCTCCCCTTCCTCTTCCCCCCATCCTTCCCTCTCCACTACCACTTCCCAATAGACTTTGCCCCAGGTAAAGCCCTTACTACCCAGAACGGCAGGTTCAGGATCAAACTGCTGGGGGTGTTGGTATAGACTCTGATACATGTTGGTAAAGGACACACATTTCCAGTCCTCAGACAATATAAGGTATCCACTGGCTGTCTGGGGGTCCAAAGTGACGTTCACTGTGGAGACAAGGGGGAAAAGTAGTAGGGAGGGGAAGAAAATAAGGGGAAAGGGAGTCTGGGGGTACTAGTCCCACAGGATTCAAGGCCATCCTAACAAGAACCCAGCAACAGAGTCAGGGACAGAGATGGCATTTGGCATCTGGCCTTGGGCCAAATTGTTTTCCAGACATAATGATGCCATGAGGATTATATGAAAGTCAGAAATGGGGGAACAATTAGGAAAGGGAAGGAACAGGAGACAAAGATCTGTGAGGAAAGAAGGGAACCGGAATAATTAAGTGCCAATAAAAGGGTGCTGGGGTGGGGAAGGGCACGGGGTTGGAGATCAGGGTAAGAGGAGAGCCAATTATGGTCTTTATGTTTCTTAGGCATCAGGATATAGGAGGTGGGATTCGTTAATCCCCATTTCAGACTTTTTCAAAGGGAAGGATTTAGTTTAACATGAACAATGGCTTAAATCTGTGTAATCGATTCTGTGTAATAATTCATATGGTCTTTTACATATATAATGTCACTTGATTTTATATATATATGTATAGATATGTGTGTATTTATATTCATATGTATTTATATAAATGTAATTATATTTATGGAAAATATACATAAATATAATTATATATTTATATAACACATATTTTATATATTCTATATTTATGTTTATATATTTATGGACATGTTGAGGGAAGAACCTTTTGTCACAGAGATTACTCAGACTGGTTGTGGGAGCTTTGTGTAAGAAGTTTCCTTATTGGGGACACCCTGGACACTTACCTGTCTTATATTCCAGAACCCTCAGCAGCTTCCCTGATGGAGAAGAAAGAGACAATAATGAGACTCTGACCCAGGAACTTGAGAGCAAGGGAGGAATGGGGGTGGGGGGGTGGAGGGAGAGGTTCTGCCACAGAGTAATAGAGCATTTAAAACAGCATAGCCCAAGGACCACCAAAGGAAAGGCAAAGAAGGACAAGAAGACATCCCGAGTTTGACAACAAGGCCAGAGGAACTATGATGAGAATCAGAAATGAGTTAAATATTTGAGGGAGTGCCCCCCACCCCCCACCTTTATTTACCTTGGAATTCCCTCAGGCCTTTCCGTAAGGAATGAAGCTTATCAGAGAATTCTCCAGTCCTTTTTCTAACAGCTGGGGCAATGGGTTTCCCACTCCAGAACTTCTTCCGAGGAAACCTAAGAAGAGAATGAACATGAAACAAGTCATCCCGCCCCCCAATGGTGGAAATGTTCCTGAGGGTTGGAGCATATCCCTCACATCAGAAGCAGTTGGGAAAGGCCTTGTGATTAAATGGTTTCATAAAGGGCAAGGCCAAATTTCTACTTTGTGTGGCTCAGGGTCCAAGAAGATAGCTGTCAAGGGGTTCTCAGTGCTAGAAAACTCTTCTCTGTTCCCACTTCTTCAAGAACAAAGCCACAGAGACATGGGACACCAGAGTAATGGCCTCCCTTGCACCATACACACTCTCATTGTGGCATTTCAAAGGCTCGTGGTTAGATAAGTGGCAAATGAAAATGAGTCAAAGATATAAGAAGGGCATGGAAGGATGATGTATATTGTGAAAAATAATGTTCTTTTACCTGATCAGGAAGTCTCTGGTGTCCTAAAAAGGAAGGAGACACACAATGAGAGTTAATTCACTGATAAAGGAGAGAGATTACCTGTAGTTAAAGGAGCAGCCATTGAAAAACAGGAAATAGGGATAATTGATTGGGAGATTGCTCTAATCAGTCAGCATTCATTACTGTCAGAGTAGAAGAGTTATGAAATGATCACTGACAATAATGTTGGATAGCAAGATTTAGAATATTCTTGGCTAGGAATTGTCAAATTGCAAACTTCATGACAAAGTTGGCTTTGGATTTGACTTTGAGTAGTTGGTTATAGCCAAAAAGTGATTTCCCATTCTAGAATACCTCCTTCACTTGGAGTTTCCCAGCTATCTCATCAATTCACCAGCTTTCTTGTTCCATTCTCTCTCAGCCATCAGTAAATGTTGTTGTTGTTCAGTCATTTTCAGTCACGTTTGACTCTTTGTGACCTCATTTGGGGTTTTCTTGGCAAAGATACTGGAACAGTTTGCCATTTCCTTCTCCAGATCATTTTACCGATGATGAAACTGAGGCAAACATGGTTAAGTGACTTGCCCAGGGTGACACAGCTATCCAGTGTCTGAGGTCAAATTTGAACTCAGGTCTTCCTGACTTCAAGCCCAGTGCTGGTGCTCTATCCACGTCACCACCTAGTTGCCCCCATCAGTAAAATAATCCTTGCTAAAGGTGTTAGCTGATAAAATGAATTAATAAGATCCCTTCCATGAGATTCCATGGAAGACATTCTATGAATCTCTGAATTAAGTAAGGTATAGTCATAACCTGGCTGCCATTTTAACTTCAGCTCATATCCTTCTACTCTATGGTCTGAAGCCTGGAAAGCAGCTAGCCCCACCCTCTATGGTCTGGGAAGAGAGGGGAACACAATGAATTAGTTTCTCTCTCAATCTTTTCTTCTCCTGACTTCTCCCTTTCCCCTTTTCTCAAATCCCTAGCCCTCTATTTTATTTCTCTGTCTCTCTTCTCATCTGTCTTCCTTCTCTCTAGAAATGGGAGAAAGGGCTCACAAAAGCACCCCAACTCTTCTCAATGACTACTGAGTCAATTTCTTTTGCCTGATATCCAGGGCCCTCAACAATTTGGTGCCATCCTACCTTTCTAGCTTTATCTCATAGCCTCAGCATGTTCTAGATTTCAACCAAAGTGATCTATTCAATCCCTTGAATGGCCCATGCATTCCTCCATTTCCTAAATTTTGCTTATGCTTGGAACTTCTTATACTGCCTCTCCCTCTTAGCTTCTTGAATTCCTGCTTCCTCTTTAAAGGAATATCACCTCCTCCAAAACAAACAAGCAAACAAAGAAATATCACCTCCTCCTCCATGAAGCCTTTATGAACCCATTCTCTCAGTTCTCTGAAGCCTGCCCTGCCCTAAAAAGCGAAAAGAATGGCCCAAAGATGCGGGAGACTTTACTGCTATGGAATGCTGGGGGGAAGATGATACTGACATTTCTACATCTTTTGCTTTTTTTATTTTGAGATTAATAGTTTATTGGTTTTCTAAAATACTATGCTTTTCAAAGACTCTAAAACTGAGATTTTGATTTTTTTGGCAAATCTTTCACTTGTGGATGAATAATTATGATGGTAAGTTTTAATGAAAGACATGTACATACATCTACTCCAAGCAAACTGTTTAAACTCATGGGAACTGTTCCGTGAATACACAGCCTATGATCTCCTAAAACAAAGAGCATAGTTAAGCAATGCCTACAATATTTTAGTTACACAAAAGAAAACCTTTTCCCCCTCTCCCCTGCAAGGTGTGCAGCTTCCAAACACAGAAACATGTCAACTTACCTGGTAATGACTGACAAAGGGTTGAAGGTAGACTTGTTGGCTATGGGTAAGACCTAGTTTTCCACTGATCACAAATGAACAATTTTGGTATGATGATACAAACAAGTGTACTCTGTAACTATTAACAGGATGGAGCAAGTTTTTACAGTAGTGGCTAACTATCACAGCCACTAATTCACTGTCATTCATATATATACGTACCTTGGAGGCAGGTAAAGCAGATATTACTCACCCATTTTACAAATGGGGGAAACTGAGGTCCAAAAAGCTTACAGATATTTTCCAAAGGTTATGACCTTCTTTTTGCCAAAAGTAGAGATCAGGCAGAACAAGTTATGGCCCAAAGACTTGTCAATGATAACAATAATGCCACCTTGTAGCTTACATTTGTATATAATGACATTTATATTCTTTATCTCATTTGCTCCTTACTACAACAACCCTATTGTCCTCATTTTATATATGAGGAGACCAAGGCCCAGAAAAATGGAAGAGTAAGGACTTGAACCTAGAACTCTTGACTACTGGTCAAGCACTATTTCCATTACAACAGCTGATCTCTCAGGGAACTGGTGTAATTACTTTTCTCTAAGGAGCCTCTCACCTGCATGAGCTCTGCTGCTGGTTGCTGAGCCTTTTCCTCCAGTTCTGAGATTACACTCCCAAGCCTGGTGAGCTCTCCAGAGGCCCTAAGACTGTATTTCTCTCTCCCCTCGATGATCTCTCGCTCTAGTCCCTCAAGTCGTTCCAGCAGGTGCTGCTCTCGTTCTCTCAGGAACTGATGCCCCTGGGCAAACTCTGAGGCAATGCTCTGCCTCTCCATCTGGAGTTTGGTCTACAATGGAAGAAGGTACATACAAACTGGATGAAGGTACATACAAAGACAATGAGAATGCTTTCGTAGGGATCAGAGAATCATAGATTTAGAGCTAGAAGAGATCTTTTATGGTCATCAAGCCCAACCTCCCAATTTTACAGATGAGGAAACTGAGGCCCAAACAAGTTATGTAACTTGTTATCAGTGTCAGATACAGGATTTGAACCCAGATCTTCCTAACTCAAAGTCTAGCATTCCAGGCACTATAGCACACTGCCTCACCAAGCATTCCTCAGGTCTTAAAGAAGAGCTCAGAGCGTTTCATGAGATTCTTTGTGCTTAGCTTGGTATTTTACTGCTTCTGTCCTCACAATGGTTTAAGCCTTATTCACTTCCTTTCTCCTCATCCCAACTCTACAGAGGCAGTAGTGGAATAAGGACTAACTCTGACATGAGAAGATAACAGGTTCAAATCCCAACTCTACTACTTACTATCTGTATGACCTTGGATTTTATTCAACTTCAACAAACCTCAGTTTCTTATCTATTAAATGAGGGGATTAGATTAGATGATCTTTAAAAAGTCTCTAAATTCTATGAATCACAAAACATCAGAAGTGAAAGGGGCCTTATGTAATCTTAGGTAATATTATGCCATTAGACAGATGAGAAAACCGAAATACAGAATCTGCTTAAAATCAAATAATACAGTTTTGTTTTGTTTTTAAATTTTTGGTGGGGCAATGAGGATTAAGTGACTTGCCCAGGGTCACACAGCTAGTAAGTGTCAAGTGTCTGAAACCAGATTTGAACTCAGGTCCCCCTGAATCCAGGGCTGGTGCTGTATCCACTGTGTCACCTAGCTGTCCCAAATAATACAGTTTATTAGTAGAAGAGCCAAGCCTTGAACTTAGGTTGCCTAACTCCTAGAGCCAATGTTCTTTCCATTTAAATTTAAGTTCACCACTCTAGCGAAACCACTTCAACTTAGATGATTACCTCATAGCCACTGCACACTGGCTCTCACTAAGGAGGCCTTCCTTAAAATCAGTCCAACCTCCTTTCTAAGCAGTCTGTCTTGATTCACTCCTCTCAGGTTTGGTCACTCTCTACTTTGCATTCTTTCCTTCATCACTTATGGGCTATATGACTGAATTCTCATACCTGGAACTCTTTTCCTTCTTCTTTCCCATCTCCTAGCTTCAGTCTGGTTTCCTTCAGGTCTAAAGTCCCACCTTTTGCAAGAAGCCTGCCTGAATCCCCCTTACTATTAGTACCTTCCCTCTGTTGATTATCTTCAATTTAGCCCATCAGCATCTTATTTGTACATAATCGTCTTTACATTGTCTCTTCCACTGGCCTGTGAGCTCTTTAAGAGCAGAGATTGTCTTTTGTCTTTCACTGTATCCTCAATACTTAGCACAATGCTTGGCACATAGTAGGCACTTAATAAATGCAAGTTGATAGACTGAACTCACTAACCAAATTCATCTTTTCCTTCATTTTACTCTGAAATGTTTATTTTATATTTATTATAAATATTTATTATCATATGGATATCAATCTGACATGTTTATTATATCCTCTCAGCAGAAACCCAGTGAGTGTACCTAGATGTCTGGCCAGAAGACTTCACTTACCAGCAGGTGCTGAATCTCAGTTTCCCCCTTCATTTGAAAGCTCTGAACCCTCTCTCTGTCTCTCCGCAGGGTTCCCAGATGACTCAGGATTTTCTCCTGCAGAAAAAAATATGCAGATAAAGGACAGTTAGAATCTAATTTAAGTCCTTGGACAGGGCTAGACTGGACTATCAAATCATTCTCACTACAGACTGTCTGGATGATTTATGGCAGGGGCCCCCGAGTCTAATCTGCTAAAATTCTCAGGGGGAGATACATTTTCTCATCACTCTCTAGGAGGAGGTATGTGACCCTCCTTCTGGCTAGAAGTTAACTAGGCTAGTGACTACCAAGTCTTACCCGGTGGGGCTGGGCAGCCTTCTCAATGAGGATGGCCGTGTGGTACTTGTGCTCCCTGGACTCCCGGCACATCACACAAAGGAACCGTCCATCATCCTCACAGTAATAGTGTAGCTTCTCCTTGTGCCGTTCACACTGCATCATTGTCATCGGCTCAGATCTCTTCTCCTTAGCTTCTCTCCCCTTTTCCACATTGAGCCTCTCGATATTCTGCACGAGGCTGGCCAGCTGCCAAACTGGACGAATATTATCCTTCTTAAATGTCTTCTTACAGAGTGGGCACGATGGGCGGCCTCCCGGGGGTGCTCGGATATCGATGACACAACCTCGGCAGAAGACGTGGCCACAGTCGATGGTCACTGGATCCCTCAGGTAGTCAAGGCAGATAGAGCATGTCACCTCCTCTTCCAAGGTTCTCAAGGGGGCAGAGGCAGCCATGATGCCTGTTCCACAGGAATGATCTCTGCTCAATAGGTGAGCTGCTTTTTCCTGTAGACCAGAGACAAAAACCTACAGGGAGAAAAAGCAGATGCACAATGAACAGGGAAAAGCTAAACAAATGGTCATACAAGAATGTAATGGAATATTATATGGCATAAGAAATTACAAATAAGAGAAATTCTGAAAAATATGATTAGACTTGTATAAACCAATGAAGGATGAAATAAGTAGAACCAAGAAAACAATAAACAAGATGACCACAGTATAAATTTTTTTAAATGACAAAACAATACCAAACATTGTGTAATTATAACGACCAAACTTGGCCCATGAAGAGATGAGGAAATGTACCTTTCATTGGAGAGGTGAGGGACCATGGGCATGGAATGTTATATAAGCTATCAAAAAGTTTTGTTCACCTGGGGTTTTTTCTTCCTTTGTTACAAGGGAAAGCTCACTGGGTAGGAAAAGGAGAGGTATGTTTGGAAATGATTGCGATGTAAATTTGGCGGGAGGGGTGTAAAATTAAAAGTGTTATATTTGAAAATTAAGATGAACTGAGAGACAAAGTTCCAAGCATGATCCATTTGTTAGTTAGGTTAGCAGTAACCAATAAATTGGGTAAATGACCTCCCTCAGTGACCAAAGGCCAAGAGACAGGGCTTACTAGTCTTCACATAGTTTTGGGAAGTAAAAGACAACAAAGAACAGGGAGCATCACAGATGGAAAACAGTATGATTGGCTAGACATTTGGGGCTAATGACAACCCCTCTTTCCATTCTATCAGGAAAGGTTGATTTGATAGAGTCTATCTGCTCAGTAGTTGAACAGAGATAACAGACTTCTTGGCTCACACCTTCATTCTATAAGGCTTGTTATTAGGATAACAGATCTCCTTTAATTAAACATTAGGATGCAAGGTTTGTTAGTAAAATAACAGATCTGCCTTAAGGATACCTAGAGATCATATATATTTCCTGGAATTATATTAGCCTAATTAATGACATAGAGATACCAGCAGATGGCCTGGGATTCCACCAGAACAGCTTAAGAGTCTAGAAGATAACCAGTTTCTTCTAATCAAAGTGACTTAAAGGTAAACTGAACTTTTAAAACTTAACTCAGAATTGAAGGCTAAACTTTTAGGATATCCAAACTTAAGAGACAAAAAGACTTGGTATAGGATAGTTATACTAAATACAGAACAGGATTAATTATTGAATAAAATCAATTTTCAATTTTATAAACATCATCAATAATTTTTAAAATTAATAAAACAATTTAAAAGACTGCATAAGTGGGGAGGGCAGCTAGATGGCGCAGTGGATAAAGCACTGGCCCTGGATTCAGGAGGACCTGAGTTCAAATCCAGCCTCAGACACTTGACATTTACTAGCTGTGTGACCCTGGGCAAGTCACTTAACCCCCACTGCTCCACCCAAAAAAAAAAAAAAAAAGACTGCATATGGGGCAGCTAGGTGGTGCAGTGGATAGAACACTGGCCCTGGAGTCAGGGGGACCTGAATTCAAATTCAGCCTCAAACACTACTAGCTGTGTAACTACTAGCTGTGTGGGCAAGTAATTAACCCTAAGTTCCCTCCCCCCAAATTTTTTTTTTAAACTGCACAGGAGTGACAGGTATCAGTCACACTCAAAGGCACTACTTCAAACAGTCAAAAAGCAAAATCAATAGACATATATTGAGTGACTAATACATGCTCAGCATTGTATTCACTTAAGGGTAAACTATAGGTAAGATGTAGAACAGTACATTGTACATACTAGGCATTGTGGTCATTGTATAAATGTTTCTCCTAGTTCTGTTCACTTCATTATGCATCAATTCAGAGAGGTCTTCCAAGTTTCTTCTGAAATTATTCATTTCATAATTTCACACTGCCTAATATTCCATTACATTCATATATCAAAATTTGTTTAGTCTGCTCAATAGGCAAGCACCCCACTAGTATTCAGCATTTTGTTACAATGAAAGGAGATGCTATAAATATATTTATATTTATGGAGATAGATCCTTTTCCTCCTCCTGGTCTCTTTGGAGTATATGCCTAGTAGTGGTATTGCTGGGTCAAAGTTTAATGACTTTGGAGACACAATTCCAAATTGTTTTATAGAATAGTTGGGTCATTTCACAGTTCTACCAAAAAATGTATAAGTATGTCTGCTTTCCCACTAACCCCTCCAACATTTGTCATTTTAATCTTTTTTTCTTTTCCCTCATCTTTGCTAATCTAATGGGTATGAAATAGAACCTTAGAGATGAATTAATTTGTATTTCACGAATGACTGCAAATTATTATAGTATCATCTAAGTTAATTATAATTATTATTGCAAATCTTTATAATGATTTGGAACATATTTTCAGCTTGGATTTCTTTCTCTGAAAACTGCCTGTTTTTTATCCTTTGACAATTTATCTACTGGGGAATGGCTCTTAAGCCTTATAGATTTGAATTAGTCCATTATATAGATGGTTATCACAAAAGTCTTGCTTTAATAGCTTAAAATCATTCATAAGTTGCATCTGAGACCTTTCTCAGAAGCACTTGCTAAAAAGATTCCCCCTTCCCCCCACCACCCTCCCTCCCCCTACTTGTTTCTCTTCTAATTTTCATTGCATTGGTTTTATTTGTGCAAAAACTGTTTAATTTTATATAGTCAGAATTGTCCACTTTATGTTGTCAGATAATGATCATTTTCCAATACAATGAACTGAATCTTCCTGCATAACAACAAAAACCAAGTGAGCCTAAAAACATAGGCAAAATTCCATACCCACAGGCTCTACCAACAACAATATTATTAATGTGTCTCCAACACTGAATTCTCCATTATTATGGATAGGAAGTAAAATGTCAAAGATATTTTAACTTGCATTCTCTTATTACTGGTGATTTGGAGGATTTTTTTCATATAGTTGTTGACCATTTTTATTTCTTCTGAAAACTGTTCATATCTTTATCTATTAGGGAATGGAACTTAGTCTTTCAATTCCCTATATACCTAGGCTATCAGACTTTGTGCTGAGTCATTTTTCATTCATTTTTTTTTTCATTCATCCCCCTTGGGGTTTTCTTGGCAAGGATACTGAAATGGTTTGCCATATCCTTCTCTCCAGCTCATTTTACAAATGAGGAAATTGAAGCAATCAGGGTTAAGTGACTTACCCAGGCACACACTGCTAGTGTGTGTCTTGAGGCTGAATTTGAAATACACATTTACTGCTCTAAATCCCTATTGATTAGAGAAATGCAAATCAAAACAACTCTGAGGTACTACCTCACACCTATCAGATTGACTAATATGACAAAAAAGGAAAAAAATAAATGTTGGAGAAGCTGGGGAAAAATTGGAACACTAATGCATTGTTGGTGGAGCTGTGAACTGATCCATCCATTCTGGAAGGCAATTTAGAACTATTCCCAAAGGGCTTTGACCCAGTAATACCACTACTAGGTCTGTATCCCAAAAAGATCATAAAAAAAGGAAAAAAGGACCCTGTGTGTGACCCTGGATAAATCACTTAACCTCTTACTGCTCTAGGCAACTACCTAAGACTATAATTTGCAGAGAAGATGACAATCTGCAGAGGTAGAGGAAGCATCCCAGCAATGGGAAGTTCATTGTATCCACAGAATCACAGGTCTGGCCCCTATCCCTAGTCTGTCAAACACACACAGAGAAAATTCATTCAAAATAACTGCAAAATGCATGAAATGCCTGGTTATTTACCTACCAAGTTACCTAATGATTAAGAAATCAGTAAGAAACTTGAGTAAATTACTACTTCCACACTAATACTATCCCTCGACACACACACAAGCCCACAACAGCAAAAGGAAAGGGGGCTGCCAGCAAAGCAAGCACCAGCCCAGACAAACTTGCAAACAGCCTTCCCACTTCACCAGAGACCACCCAGAGAAAGGTACAGCTTTCAAGACTTTCAAACTTTCCAGCAATTATCAAAACTATTTGCTACTGGCTAAAAAATAGAGAGGAAGATCAGTGGAATAGGTTAGGCACACAAAACACAGCAATAAATGAATATAGCAATCTCCTGTTTGGTAAACCCAAAGCCTCCAGGATAAGAACTCACTATTTGACAAAAACTGCTGGGAAAACTAGAAAATAGTATGGCAGAAACTAGGCATAGACCAACATCTTACACCATACACCAAAGTAAAGTCAAAATGGGTACAAGATCTAGACATAAAGGGTGATACCATAGGCAAATTAGAAAAGGAAGGAATAGTTTACTTGTCAGAACTGCGGGGAAGAATTTATGACCAAAGATAAAATAGAGAACATTATAAAATGCAGGGTGGATCATTTTGACTACATTAAATTAAAAAGGTTTTCACAAACAATACCAATGCAAACAAGATTAGAAGGAAAGCAGAAAGCTGGGAAACAATTTTTACAGTTTTTTTTAATAAAGGCCTCATATTTTAAAAATATAGAAAACTCAATCAAATTTATAAGAATACAAGTCATTCCTCAATTGAGAAATGGTCAAAAAATACGAACAGTTTTAAAATAATGAAATTTAAACTATCTATAGCCATTTGAAAAAAATGTTCTCAATCACTACTAATTAAAGAAATGCAAATTAAAACTACTTTGATGGGCAGCTAGGTGGCTCAGTGGATAAAGCACTGGCCTTGGATTCAGGAGGACCTGAGTTCAAATCCAGCCTCAGACACTTGATACTAGCTGTGTGACCTTGGGCAAGTCACTTAACCCTCATTGCCTTGCCCCCCCCCCCAAAATAAATAAATTATTTCAGCGAATCCTGCAAAATAGGAATTGATGCAGAGTGGTATAAGTAGAACCAGAAGAACCATAGAGAAAAACAAATTTGAGAGACTTAAAAATTCCAGTTAAAGTAATGATGACCATGTCTCCAAAGCATCTATGATGAAGCAAGTTACATGCCTCCTGTCAGAGATACAAAATGAGACATGTGTTGGGGGTTGGGGGGGAATGTTCTTTCTCTGGAGGTAGGTAGCATTTTTCATTCTAAGTCCTTTGGGATTGTCTTGGATCACTATATTGCTATTAACAAGTTACCTTTCAGAAAATATCTTCTCATGTCACATTTTTTTTTTCATTCTTGCAATGGCTCTCTTTAGGAATAGATATTCCTTTCATATCTCTCCAAAATTCTGAGCCATCAGAAGTGGGCACACTCTTTGCAGTTCATTCTAACTTTCATACTGCCCTTTTGTCACTATCATTCAGCAACTTTTCTTCCTTTGAGACTTATTCATCTCATTGCATCCATGTCATGAATCCAAATCCTTGTCATTCATCTACTAGCCTCCAAGATGTCCTCCCTTTACTCTCAAGGACTTCAGTAACTAGTGTTTTTCTCCATACTGCCTTCTTCATCCCTGGGGCACTCAGTATTCATGTCTAAGTCCTCTTGAATACCCTGGCCTCCCAGTTCATCTTCTTCCTCAATTCACCATCACTCCACCTCTGCTACCTTTATAAAAATGGTCTTTAAATGCCAGGTAAGAAGTTTGTTTTTGGGGCAGCTAGGTGGCGCAGTGGATAGAGCACCAGCCCTGGAGTCAGGAGGACTTGAGTTCAAATCCGGCCTCAGACACTTAACACTTACTAGCTATGTGACCCGGGGCAAGTCACTTAACCTCAATTGCCTCACTAAAAAAAAATTAAAATAAAAAAATAAAAAATAAAGCCCTGTACAATCTGACTCCAGCCTACCTTTATGTACTTCTTTCCTGTTATTTCCCAGCACATACACTATGTTCCAGCCAAATTATCCTCCTAAATTGTTCCCCAAACTCAAGATGCTATCTTCTCTTTATCTTTGCACAGGCTATCCTTAGTGCATTCTCTCCTTACCTCAACTTCTTAGAATTCCTAGAATTCTTCAAGAATCAGCTTAGGCTACATTTTGGGGGGAATTCTTTCCTGATCCCATTAGGGGTTAGTGTTCTCTCCCTATCAAAAGGGTTTTGTATTTAACTTTTCTCTATACATATTATATCCCAGAGATAGAATGTAATTTCCTGGAGATCAGGACTAGTTTTATTTCTGTCTGACTCCCATGGGTTTACCTAGCACAAAGCCTTGTATACAGTAGGCACTTAACAAATATTAATCGAATCCAATTTCTCCCCTCACCTAAAAGACAAAAGATCTAGAATCTAAGATCTGGCTAAATGGATTGAGCTAGAGCAGATCAATTCCCCTCTTGGCTTCAATTTTCCTCATCTATAAAATAAGATCTATAAAATTAAGTCCGATCATCTCTACAATCCCTTCTAACTCTGACGGCATCCATTTTGTGATTTTTAACTCTCCCTAGGCCTTCACTCAGAAATCCCCAGTGGAGAGAAAATGCTTAGTCATTACTGGGTATGCTTCTTGTATCCTCAACATCTCATTCTTCCCAACCTGGTTAATGATCACAAATCCAAGAGAAATCAAAAAGCAGTTTCTAACCAACAGGAAAAGTCAAAGGCAAGGCAGTAGAGCAAAAAGCATCCTGAATTTGGAAGTCAAGAGGCCTGGTCTTAAATCCTGCCTCTGATACTTAGCCATTCCTCACCTATAATTTGGGGATAATAATACTTATACTATATCCCTCATGGGGCATTTGTGAAGAAAATGCTCATAGGCCTTAAAGTACTGTAAAATGATTTATTAAAATTAGGACAATGGATAAAATGCTGGACCTGGAGTCAAATCTATTCTCACTTATTAGCTGTATGAACCTGTATAAGTCAGTTCACCACTTTTTGCCTTCGGGTTCCTCATTTGTTAAAAGGTGGTAATAATACCACCTATCTATCTCTCAGGGATATGAGGATATGAGGATAAAATAAAATATGAGGATAAAAAAATCTCTATATAAATGCCTATTGTTATTATGATTATTCATATCTTATGAATTGGAAATTTATTATATATAAATATCAATCCTGAAGGAAGAACTCCTGGATATCTATCATCTCACCAGATTCTATAGTGTTTTTAGCTAAAGTGTTCCTTAACTGGGAATCCCAAAATTTGTATTTTTGTCCAACCTCTATACTTACTTGCTGCACAGCATAGGGCAAGGTATTAAAGCTTTATGGGGTTCATATTTTTCCATGTGTAAAACAGAAAGAAAAAACCCTATCCTATATACTTTGTAGGCTTGTAATCAGGATAAAATTAGTTAACAGATTGAGAAGCATTATCAAGTGTCAATATAAATAATAGTAACAACTCACATTTCCATAGCACTCTGAAGCCTTTCTCTCCCTGCAAAAGCCTAGCTAGTTACACATTATAAATATTAATTCCCATTTTACTGATGAACAAATTGATGCTCAGAAATGTTAAATAATTTGCCCATTATCACACAGCTAGAGTGATCAGTTATAGTGTAAAAAGTCAAAATCCAGATCTCTTACACTACAGCATATCTTCACTATTAGCAGAAGGGTGCTGCTGGAACCAGCTAGAGCACTGAAATCAGTGAGTGGGTGGAAACAAATCTCTGGTGGTCTAATTAACATGAGAAATCACGCAAAATAAATAAATTAATTAAACTCTTCCTCCTTCTTCGGGGGCTTCTTTTCACTTTCCAGATTATGGAATCTGATTCGATTTTTATTAAATTTCATTTGCTCAAATTCACAAATGGAGTAAATAAACTAAATAATTGTTACTCAAAATATGAATTACAGAGGCAAAATGCATTTCGACCACTCTCTCCCAGCACAGAAAGGAGCTAATCAGAATCACCATTTGTAGACTGCTCTCTACTGCCCTCTGTCTTCCCTTCTCTCCTTTCCTCCTTTCTCTCCTCCCTTCCCCCACTGCTGAGCTTAGCCACCTCCTACCTAATCACTTTTGTCTGCCTGGTGCAGTGGAGAGAATGCTGGATTTGGAGCTAAAAAACAGGATTCTACCTGTTTAGGTTTCCTCGTTTACAAAATGAGGTTAAATTAAATTAGTTGTGATCTTACAAATTCTATGGCTCCTCCCTCAAATTGCACCCTTTATCTCTATTCTAGCAGAAGGCACCAAAGGTTTTTTTCTGATTAGACAGCCTCTGCTCAACTTCCCCTGGCCTTGAGAATAAGCCCGGACACTGTTGCAATTAGATCAGCAAATTCTAGTTTAACCTGGTTATCACCCAAATTAATTTTCTCTTTTCCAAAAACAACTTCTTTCCATTCTATTTTTCTTTTCTTTATATGGGGTTTAGTCACACGAAAAATCAAATTCAGATAAAGTGTTTTGTGATGAAAGGGCCTTAAGCTGGGTAGCGGATGATTTAGGTATTCATTCGGAATCTATCACTCCCATTCTGTAAGATCAACAGACATAATAGCCTCTTTGGGCTTCAATTTCTATATCTATAAAATGAGAATAGCATCCATCTTGTTCAACTCAAAGGATTTTTGTAAGAATCAAATGACAACATGGATGGAGGGAAATGCTATAAAATCAAAAGGCACTTTACAAATTCAAAGGATTAATAATAATGAGGATGAGGAAAAGGGGATGGGGGGGGGGAAGGTGGAAGGACAAAGGAGTGGCGAATTCAACTCCCTTTCTGAAGCGCATGAATTCTGGCCCATGGCATTGCGTCATCGTCATCGAGGCATACAGTATATGGAATGAAAAAAAAAAAAAAATTTCATCTGCGTCAGAAGACCTGAGCTCAAGGCCCAAATTAGGGACAACCTCAATGTGTGACTGTGGACAAGTCACTTTTCACCTCTAAGTGCCTCAACTTCCTCCTCTTTAGATCTGCATAAGATTGTAACATCCCTTAAAGTAGTGTTCTATAAACCTTAAAATGCCTTATAAATCAGATGTAGTAGTACAGTATCATAATCAGGACCATCCCTTTACCATCCCTTTGATTCCCTTAAATCCCAAAGAGAATAATTTATACACCCTCTAGGAGGGGGATGGGAAAAAAAGCATAGTGAATATTCATGGATGATAACTGACATGAAGGAAGACGTCACAGTTATTCATGTAATAAAAGATTTCATATTCAATATCATTTTATCATTACAAAGTCCTCATTTTTTGTTTTTCAGTACAACCCTGTGAGGGCAGGAGGCAGATATTATCCCCATTTTGCTTGAAGCACAATGGGGGAAAAAAATTTGACCAGGTTGACCAAACGCATTATGCGACACAGCTCTTTTCCATTACAACACATCTACCTCCTAGAGCTGCGCCATTAAAGGTCCGCAGTCCTGTTGGTTCTTTATGGTTGACCAAACCAGATCATTTTGAAAAAAAAAATATTGCACTTTACAACATGGATGATGCATGCAATCAGACCTTCCCACAATCGCCATGCTCTGATGCTTCTAAGATACAGATTGAAAAAGCAAGGAGCTGGGCAACAAGAGCTATCTTAGATAGATTAGATTAGATTAGATTAGATTAGATTAGATTAGATTAGATTAGATTAGATTAGATTGGATTAGATTAGATAAGATAAGATAAGATAAAATAGATAGATGATCGATTGATCACCACCTGGAAAAGGAAAGGTTAAATGAACAGGGAGATTGCGCTGGAAAAAAACCAAAGACGCCAGAGCTCTAACCATCATCAGAAATCCATACTTAATACAATAATGCCCATCCTCTCACCTCCCCCCCCCAACCCCCGCATGGATGCCTGCATTTGACCCCTCCGGATCCCGGGATTGGGGTGGGGGGAGGTGAGGGTCCGGGAGATGGGGGAAGACGGACAAATAATTATTGAAGCTTTAACCTTTATGGCCTCTACTCACCAACCTGAAGCTCTAAACCGCAACCAGGAGCGTAGGAGGGAAGGGGGAGAGGAAGCGACTGTATGGTCGCCCAATTCTCCCCAGCTGTGGCTCCTATCTTCCAGGAACAGACAGCTCAAAAGAGAGTCCCCACCCACAGGACTCTGCAATACAGCCAGCACAGAGCGCAGATTTTTTTTTTTTAACAAAGCCAGTCCCGCGATTGGCTGTGTCTAAATAATAATGTCCAATCACATTTTCCAATTCTTTGAAGTCACCGGTTACTGGGTAGGGAACCAAGGACAGCCTTGGCAGGAAAAGAAAACTGAAATTGTCTCCAGTGGGTATTGGAGTGGGAGAAGGTTGCTGTTCGCCCAAGGCCAGTTTTTGAGGCTGAAAGGACTTCCCATTTTTTGTGACCCTTTGGACAGCCCTTCAGGGCTTGGAAAAAGCCATCCATCCGAAGGACAACAAAAAGAATTTGACTCACACTTCAGCACCCCAGAGCTGGCTTTCAATTCCTCCTTTAGCCGGCAATAAAAGAGAGGAAGGAATGGCCAAGCCCCTGCGCTCTGCTGGACAGACATGTAAACCCAGATGAACTACATAGAAGGGCCACAAGTCCATAACAGCTTGTGTTAATGATAATTTGCCTTAATATAACACCTGCAAAATGTTTTCCTCCAAACTGTTTGATAATAATAGCTAACATTTATAAAGTACCTACTATGTACCAGGCCCCATGCAGAGCACTTTAATAATAGTAGCCATAGCACCTATTATGTCCCAGGAGTTTTACAAATATCATTTCACTTGATCCTCACAACAACCCTGTGTTAACCTGAAAATTAATGAAACAATCAATACAATAAAATTAAGGTCATTAATCAGGGAGACATGGGTTTAGGATTAGTCAGAAGAAGTTTCTCAGGTGAGAAGCAAAACCAAAGGTAACCAGATAACAGGACAGACATATCAAAGAATTAAGGGACTATTAAAGTTTAGCTTGACTAACAATGAGGATGGGCACACCTAAGAAGGGGACATAAAATTCTATAGCAGGAAAGTCAATTAGGCATGGCTACTACCTGAGCTAGGAGACAGATAACTCCAGAGGTCAGGACCATCATTCCAAAAGAAAAAATCCCCCTGACTCTCAAGAATCTTTCCCTACCCAACCCTGCAAAAGGAACTTTACATTGGTCAGGTGGTCACCCCATCTATCCTCTCTAAAAGTTTTGGCCTTTCTGCTGTTCTGGGAGGGAAGATGTTTCCAAGCCATTTCCTCCCCTTGAGCTTAGTCTTCAACTTCCCTCTTGTCACTTTCTCTATCACCACATAAAAGAGTGTTTTCATTCTAATTGGACTGTGTTCAAGAGTGTAATTCTTTACAGAGGAATACTTAAGGACCACCACCAACCTACTTTTCCCAGTGACAAGGGTAGAGGAGTTATAACTTAGGATGCCACCATATCGAGAAATACCCAAAGATGGGAACTGAGGACAGGGTTTATATGGAGTAATAGAATGGAGAGAGAACAGATTGCTTCTGGGGTTGATTACCTTATAGTTTTTACATAAAGTCTGAGAGTACTGAGATTACCCTTGTGAGGGTTAAGTATCTCATAAATAAGGTAAACTGTTTTACATAAACAAGCAAAAGTACAAAAAGAAAACTTGGAATTCTTTTATGAGAAAATAATTATTATAATGGATTTCTACAGGGACCAGAGCTCAGTTTCAGTCTTTTCTCCCAACCCCCAACCCCAGCCCCCAACTGAAAGTTCAGGTCTTATCTGGGACAAGCCAAGGGGAACAAAAGAAACATACAGAAGAGGCAGGGCAGCTAGGTGGTGAAGTGGATAAAGGACCGCCCTGATTCAGGAGGACCTGAGTTCAAATCCAGGCCTTAGACACTTGACACTTACTAGCTGTGTGACCCTGGGCAAGTCACTTAACATCTCATTGCCCAGCAAAAAAATAAATAAATAAATAATGGAGATAGACTCTTTTGTCTAGCTCAGTGAATAACCACACCTAGATACTGGACTTTGCCCTTCAGCTAGGGTCTTTTGCATGCTCTTCTCTGATGTTATATGTAGAATTCATTTTAATTTAGACCACCTCTAATATGTCAATCAATGGAACTGACTGATGCTAACCAATTAGCTTTTGAACAACCTGCCTCTATCAAAAGAGGATAAAACCCTGGCCATGCCAGGGCCTCTCTCTCTTGCCTTGCTCTCTTAGCTCTGGACACTCTCTTGGTGGGTGCTTTTCCTCTTAGGACAATGTAGGTCTGAGGGCCTGAGTCCATGAGAAGTTAGGGAGATACATGGTCAATACTTTAACGATATATATCAGGTTATTAATAAATGCTTACTACCAAAACTGTATAACAGCAATTAATTTATAACACAGTTCTAGCAATAATTTTTTAAAACACACTTGGAGGAGGAGAGAGTTTTAGGAGATCTACAAAATAAATCAGAAGCTAGAATTGACAAAGTCCTAGTCAGCCCCAAGCAATTCACTGGTTTGGGAATGAGATTAGATGAAGTCAATCAGTTCTCAATCAATTAAGATTTATGGCCTTATTTTTTTCTGGTAAGTAAGGTACAATCAGGAATCTGCCACCAGGGCTGATAAAGACAAACACTTGAGTTCTTCATTCCATTCCCAATCTGACAGTTCAAAACTCAAGCATAAACAGTAAGAACAAAGGCAAGGAGAGTCTCTGTTGATAAACTGTCATGAGCTCGAATTGCTTCAGAGGGCCCCACTCCTGGCCACCACAGTGGATTGTTGGTATGTCCTCATATAGGGTCCTCTGGTTACGTTAATATGAATACATGATCACCTGGATGTGATGGAGGTACCTTTATTATCCAAGGGGAGTTTTATGAAACCCCTGGATTAATAGGATTAAAATGTACTTCAACTGAACTACCAAACCTGAACTCAGATAGCTAGCAGATAAAGACACTACCTAGTGACTTCTTTTCCCTCAGGATAGTAAATCCCTATCTTATGGTAACATCTGAGCTTCCTTAACCTTGCCAAAACCTTTTTTGGAATCCTGTAGTCTTATCATGATGCTTTCATATTTCCTCCATATTTGTTATAACTGAAATTGTTAAACTACTTTTTGTTTCTGGTTTGATTTCTGTATCATACTATTGAAACTGACAATGCCCTGTAATCAGTGGACTAAAACCATATATACCCTCAGAAATGGGGGTCCTCTGAGCTCCTCTCTTAGAAGGGAAATCTCCTCATGATCATGTGTTTTGTTAACTTTCTTCTTGGAACAATAAAATATTAAATTGATATTTTTCTGTCGTCTCCTGAAACTGTTTTCGTAGGACAAGTATGGTTTTTTCTGTATGTCCCTGATTTGTAGGAGAAATTTAAACATTATTTCTCTGATCTGTTTGTAGAGAACAGGCAGATAGATATATCATGTTCTCTGAACAGGTTCATTGTAGGAATATTTAAGATGTAATTTCTCTGATCTGCTTATTAATTGTGTAGAGAGATTAAATATTATTCCTCTGGGTCTGTTTGTAGGAGACAGGCAGATACAAAAGCTATATTTTTAATATCGACATTACCTAGATAACTTGGGACTCAAGCAAATTAGGGTATCCCTATTTCTACAGTTCCCAGGTATTTTGTCCTTATTTTGTTTTCATTTTATTATTTATTTATTTATTTTTTGTTTTTGTGGGGCAATGAGAGTTAAGTGACTTGCCAGGGTCACACAGCTAGGAGATGTTCAAGTGTCTGAGGCAAGATTTGAACTCGGGTCCTCCTGAATCCAGTGCCAGTGCTTTATCCACTGTACCACCCAGCTGCCCCTCCCTTATTTTACTGAGGGAAAAATTGAGGCCTAGAGATATGAAGTGATTTCCTCAGGATCATACATTCATTAATCAAAATGGAAATTTGAAGCCAGATCTCTAGAAGAAAGGACCTCAAAGGGCTTTGTTAGTCACATAAGGGCGAAAGTTTGCAAATGAGAAACTGAGGGAACTCAAAAGCCCTGATATTTTGGTGGGAGGATAGCCTCTACAGTATAGGTTGATTAGATGTAGTCTAGTCTGCCTACCAGATTTTAATCAAGAATCCTAAGGAATGCTTACCCTAACATAGAGGAAGGTCTGTGATGGAGGTAGTCTAGCCTTGATCCCCAGGAAATTTAGTTCAAAAATAGAACTAACCCTGAAGGCATTGTTTAATTGGGTGTGACCCTGCTCTGTATTAAGAAGAGCTTGGTACTTGCAAAAGTCTTCTACAGATGAAAAGCCTGTTCTAGCCAACGTTCAGAAAAGAACATGTTGTCCACTCCAAGGATAAAAAAAGGTGGAAAGGTTTGGGGATTTTATGTCTCCTCCCTCTGCCAAGAAAACAAACAAAAAAAGTTTTGAAGGGAAAGAGTGAGCCCATTCTTCTCATTAGCACTTCATTTAAGTAGTCCAGCTGAACCCAAAAGCTGGAAGTAGAAAGAACCTTTACAACTACATACACCAAGGATCAGTGCCTAGCAGTGGCCAGCAATAACCCCAAGTCCAGTGCAGTAACATTTAGCAAAGACAGAGCATCTAGCCAAAAAATATACATTCACAGAGATCATATGCTCAAGTAAGAGAGAGCAGGCTCAGGGCAGTGGAACAATAACATCAGAAGTCAATCGAGCACTGCAGTGTTTGAGGTGTGAATTGCCCCTCCCCTTATTTATCATAGCTATGTGTGTCCTCTATATGTGTGTCCCTTCATCTGTGACAAGCCACTCTTATTCCCTAACATATACCCTTTTCACACGTGCCCAGGACCAAATTGGTTCCCTCTGTTTGTGCTTTTTCGTAAGATGTCCTTCATCATACATAGAGGACTTTGAGGAATAATATAATTTGAGAATGCTCTGTGTGATGATACAGATATTTTTGGCAAATGTGGAGTATTTACTAAAAATATGAAGAAAACAAAACCAAACAAAAAACAAAATTTAGTTACCTGAATTAAAGTATTCTAAAAGCTCTGTGAAATCTTTGGAGAGTATTTTCAAACTGATTGCTAGCCTTCACTGAAGATAAAGAGATAATGCATTGTACAAAACCCCATAGTCAAAGAAAAAATATCTAAAGCCAGATTGTCTTTACTGAATCTAAAGAATAAAATATTCAAGGTCTATCAATTTGGGAATGCCTAAACAAATAATAATAGATGAACTTAGTGCCATTAAAAAAATCACAAAAGCATTGGAAGAGATACAAACAGATGCAAAGCAAGTAAACAAATCAGAAAAACAATATGCACTAATGACCAAACCAGTGTAAATGAAAAGAAAAACAACAAAAAACCTGAAAACTAGCTAACTATCATAACCAAAAGATCACAAGAGAAAAGATGAGAAAATGCACCTCCTCTCTCTCTTATAGAAGTCAGAAAATGATGGCTGTGAAATATTACATATACTCTAAGACTTAATCATTGGATTACAGACCTAGAGCTGTGAAAAGATAAAAAGTATTATTACCTCTAGTTTCTGCTATATGGATTTCTATTGTATATATTTGTTCTACAATGTAATTGATTTTATTCTGTATTGATTTGCATAATTGAGTCTGTATCTGCCTAAAGCCACTTTCCCATATCCTTGAGTTGAGTTCAGGAATTTAACTTTTCCTCTGAGCTAGTTTAAAGTTAGTTTAAAAGAAGAGTTTAACAACTCTTTCACAGCTGTATTCCATTGACATTTTCTGAATATGTTGTTAGAAGCCCCACAAGAAAACTTCTTACCGTGTCTTCTTAGTCCTTGCTTATCTTTATGTATTTAGGGGAGTTTTTCATCTCTTCCAATGAGATAGCAAGTCTATGAGTTGTGATTCCCCTAGCAAAGACTACAAGATGAAGATGGGTCCCAGAAAAGAATTAACATTGTCTTAAATTTTTAGAGAGGGGCTTGATTTAGCCTCACCTGAATGTCAGCCCACCTTTTTTTTTTTTAGTATAGTCAACCATAATGTTCTTGCCCCAACATTATAACCTATACCTACAAAGACCCCTTCTTTGTCATCTGTCAATAAAAAGGATCCTCTCCCTCTCTTGAGGTTGCAGGCCTTGCTAATGTCACCAAACTGACCCTATATGTTTCTCTGTTAATGATTTGATATTGTTGGGAGTTCTGTACCACAGTCTACCTTTATTAAATTTTCTCAAGACAGCTGGAAGAGACCTCAGGGGTTATCTAATACAACCCAGTCATTTTACAGATAAGAAAACTGAGACCCAGAAGGTTAAGTGACTTACCTGGTCAGCTAGATGGCACAGTAGATAGAGCACTGAACCTGGAATCAAGATCTGAGTTAAAGTTCAGCCTCAGACTCTTACTAGCTGTGTGACTCTGGGCATGTAACTTAACCTGTCTCAGTTTCCTCACCTACCTCCCAGGTTTGCTGTGAGGATCAAATGAGATTTTTTTTAAAGAGCTTTGCAGACTTTAGAATACTATGTAAATGTTAACTATTAGTGCTCAGGGTCACAGAGTCAGTAAATAGCAGAAGCAGCATATGAACCCAGGGTCTCTTTCCACACTACTGATATGAGCCTGGGATCAATCTGAAGAGGTTTTTCCAGTGAGAAACAAAATCAAAGATGCAGCAGACCTAGAACAGCATGAGAATGCTTTTCCTGTGAAAAAACAAAACCACTTGATAAGGCTGTGGTGGGCCCAAGACAATTTGAGGATGCTCTTCCAGTGGAAAACAAATCAACTTGATAAAAGGACAGATATATCAAGGCTACTAAAGAAATCGGGCCATAAAGGTTAATAGCAGAAAGCCAAATGTTAATCAGGTGTGCTTCCAGGCCATAACCCAGAATTCTGGAATGTAATCTCAGCTGTTTCAAGTATCCCCACCCAAAGGCTGTAATTTTGTGGTTTTAAGTCTTCCCCCACAACTATCCTCTATAAAGGCATTGCCTTCCCTCTGGCTCATTGAGGAAAATGTCTTAAACCTTCTCCTCCCCAATGGCTGTCTTGGACTTTCCTCCCCCTACATTCCCTTGTGCCAAATAAAAACTTTATTATCTGATTGGAACGTGTGTGAGAGTTAATTCTTTAATAGAGAGATATCCAGAACTAGTTCCCCCCATAACACTACCACCTGTGATGTGTTGGTTAGTTTTGCTGAGCTGTTTCCCCCCCTTTTTTATTCTTTGTTACAAGTGTCAACCTGAAAATTTATCAAAGCAATCAACATAACAGAATTGAGATCTTTAATGGAGCAGAGGTGTTATAACTCATGCTACTGCCATAGCAAGCTAGGAGTACACAAAGGGTGGGGCTGAAAACAAGAGTTTATACGGGGTACAAACAACAACAACAAAAGCATGTGAAAAAGCTGCCTTTGGAGATGATTACCCTTTGTTCACCTGTTAAGTTCTTACATAAACTGAGAGTTGAGATTCTTTGGGATATCTACAAAGTAACAAGAGGCTGGATTTGACAAAGTTTGATCAGCCCCAGGTGATTCATTTGTCTTAGTAAGCAAAACTAAAAGAAGTCAGAAGTTTTCTTATACAAGGGAAGAAGGGATAAAAATTGGAACTCAAAACTATAAATAAAATGTTTATTTTTTTTTAAATAAAAAATAAGTTTAAAAAAATGTAAATGCCAGTTCTAAGATAATTGTGTTTATCATTTCCTTCTCTTGGTCAAGAGTAATATCTTGAGGTTTACAAAGAGGGGCAATTTTATACATATCTACTAACTTTTTCTAAATTATAAAAGTATTTTATTATTTTCCAGTTACATTTGTTTTTATAAGATTTATAGTTTCAAGTTTTTCTCCCTCCCTCCCCTCTCTCCCCCCCCCAAGATAGCAAGTAATCTGATATAGGTTATATATGTACAATAACATTAAACATATTTCTGCATTAGTCATGTTATAAGAGAAGAATCAGAACAAAAAAGGAAAAACCTCAAAAAGAAAAACAACAGCACAAAAAACAAAAGAAATAGTATGGTTCAATCTGCATCCATATTCCACAGTTTTGGGGTTTTTTTTCTTCTGGATTTGGAGAGCATTTTCCATCATGAGTCCTTTGGAACTATCTTGGACCATTGTATTGCTGAGAAGAATCAAGTCTATCACAGTTGATCAACACATAATGTTGCATATCTACCAACTTTTAAAAAAATTTTTGCTAATGGGAATAAATAATACAGAAAGACTAGCAACTAGTACATTCAGTAGCTGCTACTGGGATGTAGGTTGCAAAAAGTTTTAAATTCATGTAAGTTGGGGTAAGGAACACAGGATTCTCGGCTCACATTAGGTGTGTCTTGGAAATGTGGTCTGCCCTACTGTCACGTGGTTCTTTTTCTGGGTCAGATGGAGTTTTGTATTGTTATGGGGTACCCTAGGCCCATAACAGTATCACTAGTAATGGGCTTGGCTGTCCACTGGGTATTGGAGACTTCTTCAGATGTGATTCAGCTCTCAATACCTTTCAGTTTTTTAGCTGAGGGGTGCATCAGCAGGACTAAGTAGGACCTTTCCCCCTAGGCTGTAGGGAATCCAGCTCATGGTAGGCTGACTTAAGATTGAATCTCTAAGGGGCAGCTAGATGGCGCAGTGGATAGAGCACCGGCCCTGGATTCAGGAGTACCTGAGTTCAAATCCGACCTCAGACACTTGACACTTACTAGCTGTGTGACCCTGGGCAAGTCACTTAACCCCAATTGCCTTACAAAAAAAAAAAAAAAGATTGAATCTCTAGAAAATAACTGAGAGACAAGATAGTTAAGGTGATGAAGATTTGGGGTGAGTGTCCTCTGCAGTAGGACAGAAGGGAGACCTTGGTGATGATGGGGTCATTAGAGGGGAAAAAGAAGGGGCATAGAACACCTTCATGATGATTTCAAAGGGTAAAAGAATATTTACCAAAAGGAGTTAGTTTAACCTTCAGATGTCCTAAAAACTTAACTTGATAACAAGATAATTTATGACTTTTTAAAATAGTTTGTCATTGGTGCATAAAGCAGTGATGGAGGTTACTCTCATTAGTCATCTTGATTTAAAAGCAGCTAGGTGGCACAGTGGATAAAGCACTGGCCCAGGATTCAGGAAGACCTGAGTTCAAATGCAACCTCAGACACTTGACACTTACTAGCTGTGTGACCCTGAGCAAGTCACTTAACTACCGTTGCCCCACAAAACCAGAATTTAGTCATAAGAGTAATCATACCTTTTAAGAAGGAAAAAATAAAGATAGAAGATACCTCATGAAGGTTAGCTCTGATAGAGTCACACTTGGTTTGAAAATGCAGTTTGCACAAGTGATCACCAGAATAATACACTATGACCAGGTGGGATTTATACCAGGAATGCAGGGCTGGTTCAACATTAGGAAAACATAATCAATCACATCAATAAGAAAACTAACCAAAATCATATGATTCTCTTAACAGATACAGAGAAAGCTTTTGACAAAATACAGCACCCATTCCTAATAAAAACACTAGAGAACATAGGAATAGGTGGAGCTTTCCTTAAAATAAGCAGTATCTACCTAAAGCCATCAGCAAGCATTATATGTAACAGAGATAAGTTAGAGGCATTCCCGATAAGATCAGGGGTGAAACAGGGAAATCCATTATCACCTCTATTATTTAATATTGTACTAGAAATGTTAGTTTTAGCAACAAGAGAAGAAAAAGGAATTAAAGGAATTAGAATAAGCAAGGAGGAAACAAAACTATCACTCTTTGCAGATGATATGATGGTATAGTTAAGAGAATCCTAGGGGCAGCTAGGTAGCTTAGTGGATAAAGCACCGGCCCATGGATTGGGGAGGACCCGAGTTCAAATCCAGCCTCACACACTTGACACTTACTGGCTGTGTGACCTTGGGCATGTTACTTAACCCTCATTGCCCTGCAAAAAAAGAAAGAAAGGAAAAGAGAATCCTAGAGAATCAACTATAAAATTACTTGAAACAATTAACAACTTTAGCAAAGTTGCAAGATAAAAAATAAATCCACATAAATCATCAGAATTTCACATGACCAACAAAATCCAGCAGCGAGAGATAGAGAAATGCCATTTAAAGTAATAGTAGACAATACAAAATACTTGGGAGTCTACTTGTCAAGACAAACCCAGGAACTCTATGAACACAATCACAAAATACTTTATACACAAATCAAATCAGATCTAAATAATTGGAAAAATATCAATTGCTCATGGATAGGCCAAGTTAATATAATAAAAATGACAATTCTACCCAAATTAATTTACTTATTCAGTGCCATACTAATCAGACTACCTAAAAATTATTTTATAGAGTTAGAAAAAATAATAACAAAATTCATCTGGAAAAACAAAAGGTCAAGAATATCAAGGGAACTAATGAAAAAAATGCACAGGAAGGTGGACTAGCTGTACCAAATCTGAAGTTTTACTATAAAGCAGCAGCCATCAAAACTATTTGATACTGGCTAAAAAATAGAGCATAGGATCCATGGAATAGGTTAGGCACAATGATTGAGAACATTCTTTAGAGGGAGGCTTCATCTAGTCTGCAGCTTTTGTATTACCTGCTAACCAGCACATAGCAGGTCATCCCCTATTTCTTAGCTAGCACATAGAAGCCTCCAGGATCTTTGCCAAGAAAAACCCAAATGAGGGGCAGCTAGGTGGTACAGTGGATAAAGCACCAACCCTGGATTCAGGAGGACCTGAGTTCAAATCTGGCCTCAGACACTTAACACTCACTAGCTGTGAGACCCTGGACAAGTCACTTAACCCTCATTGCCCCACAAAACAAAACAAAGAATTATTTTCTTCAGTGACCTTTTGTACTTCTTTTTCCATTTGGCTAAATCTGTTTTAGGGAGTTATTTTCCTCAGTAAATTTTTGTATTTCTTTTTCATGGTTCTCTTACATTATTTTATTTCTTTCCCAAATTTTTCTTTACTTCTGTAATTTGACTTTTTTTTTTTTTTAGTGAGGCAATTGGGGTTAAGTGACTTGCCCAGGGTCACACAATTAGTAAGTGTTAAGTGTCTGAGGCCGGATTTGAACTCAAGTAGTCCTGACTCTAGGGCCAGTGCGCTATCTACTGCACCATCTAGCTGCCCCCTGTAATTTGACTTTTAAAGTCCTTTTTAAGCTCTTCCAGGAATTCTTTTGGGGCCTGAGACTAATTTACAGTTTTCTTTGAAACGTCATCTGTAGCCATTTTGTTACTATTGTCCTCTTCTAAGTTTATGACTCAATTTTCCCTATCACCATATTTACTGCCATTGGTCAAGCTTGGGGTGGGGGGGTGTTCATTTTGTGGATTTTTTGTGTCTTGATATTTTTATGAGAGAGCTGGGCTCTATTCCTGCACTGTCCCAAGTTTTTGTGCTGAGGCTCTGGGTCTTAGGTGGCTTTCACTGGGCTTTAGGGCTTAGATGCTTGCTTTCTCTATGGAGTAAGCTTCCTTTCTGATTAGTCATCCCCTGGGTGTGGGCTGGCCTTCCCTTGGTGTCCTGGTGCTGGCTTACAAGAGTTAATAAAGTGGCTGGCCCTGGAGGAGTGATCTTGTTGTTGGTCAACCCCAGGGGTGGTGCCCTGCTGCTGGGTTGATGTTAGCAGGCCCTGGAGGAGTAATTTTGCTGCCAATCTTTCCAACTGTGTGTATATGTGGAAGGAGGAGAGCGGGGCAGAGGGGGTCCTGCTGCTGGGTTTCTATGGTAACAGAACCACTCTGCTAGCAGGCCCTGGAAGAGTAATTTTGTTGCAGATCTGCTAAGTGTTGGAGCTCCCTGCTGCTGGTTTGTCCCTGAAAGCATCTCTCTGTTGGGAGGTCCCAGGGGTAGGAACTTGCTGTTGGCAAGTCTTGGGTGAAGCTTTACTACTGGTCAGCAGTGGGGTCATAGCCTGCCTGGTGTCCTGTGCTAGCTGTGGGGTGCCTGGTGAGAGTCCCTACTATACTGCCCAGACTGCTCATTTGCCTATGGAGATCCTGGTTTACAGGAGGATGGAGTCTCACTGGTGGTTTACCCCAGGCTGAGCCCTGCTTCAGGCTCCTTGCTATGAACCCAGAAACTATTGCTGCTGCTGCTCTTGGACCTCACTTCCCTCCCACCCAGGTAAGACAGAACTTTCCTGCAGGGCTGGTAGGCTGCCTCCCTTCTCCTGGAACAATTCATAGGCAGTTTTATATTGCTTTGGAGTAGAAATCTGGGAGAGCTCTAGAGGGTTCTTTCCTCACTCTGCCATCTTGGCACTCCAAGTCCCAGGCAGACATTTTAATGAGGAGATAGAGAGTTATCTCAGTTCATCCTCTTTCAGAAAATGGAATAATCCTCAAATAATATTAGACTGCAGACAATGGGACAACTGGGGTGGCACAGTGTTTAGAGTGCTGAACCTGGAGTCAGGAAGATTCCTTTCTGAGTTCAAATCTGATATCAGATACTAGCTGTGTGACATTGGGCAAGTAACTTAACTCTGTTTGCCTCAGTTTCCTCATCTGTAAAATGAGCTGGAGAAGGGTGACAATTAAAAATATGAGAGATGTAGTTTCTGGGTAATTTAATAGGCCAGTAGGTTATTAATAAAAGGAAGTCTATTGGCCATCTCTCTCAAACCAAAAACCCCTCATGGCTGTAGGGTTGCAGTTCATATATTCTTCCAACTGTAGGAGGTCCATCACATAGCAACCAAATCAAATTGGTTAACAACAGTTAAATCTAATTGGTTTATCTGATTGGAGTTGGGCTATATTAAAATGAAGTCTAGGGGCAGCTAGGTGGCGCAGTGGATAGAGCACCGGCCCTGGAGTCAGGAGTACCTGAGTTCAAATCCGGCCTCAGACACTTGATACTTACTAGCTGTGTGATCCTGGGCAAGTCACTTAACCCCAATTGCCTCACTAAAAAAAAAAAAAATGAAGTCTAGGGATACATGACTTATGTCACTCAAGTCTTGGGGAAGATGACATCACAGGAAAATTGTAGATCCCCACTCAAGCTGATCAGGGCAAAATCCTCATTAGTAATTCTCATTAGTAGCTGTCCTTCATCTATCTAGACAAAAGAATCTGTCTCCACCCAAGACTTCTTTGTAAGCTTGGTTTGACCCAGCTGAATCTTACTTTCAAGGATCACTTAGATCTTGAGCAAGGGAGGAAGAAAGGACTAAGAAAGAAGGGGAGATCACTGGGTCCTCCAAGATACCATTTATTGATAATTATTTCTCACAAAAGGAAATGACAAACCACTCCAGGATCTTTATTAAGAAAACTCCAAATAGGATCACAAGAGTTGGACGTGATTGAAAAATATGTGAACATGATCAAACATGCATTTTAGGAAAATTGCTTAAATGATTAATGGAGAATGAATTGGAGTAGGGAGAGACTTGAGGCAGGCAGACCCATCAGCAGACTATTGCAATAATCAAGGCATGAAGTGATGAGGACCTTCACTAGAGTGGTATAATGTCAAAAGACAAAAAGAGATATGTTAGAGAGGTATTGCAAAGGTGAAATTGGCAGGTCTTGGGAACAGTTTGGATATATAGGGAGTGAAAGATAGTGCAGAATCCCGAATGACTCCTACTGACCTCTGGAAAGGTAGGAGCAGGGAAAAGTTTAAAGGGAAAGATAAAGAGTTCTATTTTGGACATATTGAGTTTAAGATATCTACTGGACATCCAGTTCAAGATGTCTGAAAGGCAGTTGGAAATTCAAGATTGGAGATCAACAGAAAGATTGAGGCATGAAAAGTAGATGTGAGAATCATTTGCATAGAGATGGTAACCAAGAAACCAGGAAAGAGGGGTATCCCAAAAGCCTTGAGGAGAAGAAAGTGATCAATAGAGTCAAAGGCTGCAGAGAGGTCAAGGAGAATGAGGATTGAGAAAAAGCCATTGGATTTGGCAACTAAAAGATCATTAGTAACTTTGGAAAGAGTAGTTTTGGTGGCATGATAAGATTAGAAACCAGGTTGTAAGGGGTTAAGGAGAGAATGAGAGGAAAGTAAAGGCATTTTTATAGAGGCCTTTTCAAGTTTAGCTACAAAGGACAGAAGAGATATAGGAAGATATTTAGTAGGGATGGAAGGATCAAGTGAGGGTTTTTTCCAGATAGGGGAAACATGGACATGTTTGTAGGCAGTGTAGGGAAGGAGAGATTGAAAATAAGTAAAAGAGAAGGGGTGACAGAGGGAGCAATCATTTGGAGGAGTTGGAATGGAATGGGATCACTTGAACAAGTGGAAGAGTTAGCCTTGGGGCAGCTAGGTGGCGCTGTGGGTAGAGCACCGGCCCTGGAGTCAGGAGTACCTGAGTTCAAATCTGACCTCAGCTGTGTGACCCTGGGCAAGTCACTTAACCCCAATTGCCTCACTTAAAAAAAAAAAAAGAGTTAACCTTACTAAGGAGTAATGCCACATCATCATATGGGATAGGGGTGAAGGAAGAGAGAGTGTCAAAAGGTATCTGACTGATGGGAGACAAAGAAGAGGGAAGAAAAGGGAGTTTGTGGCAAAGGGCCTCAATTTTTCCTATAAAATATAAGACAAGATTCTTAGCTGAGAGAGTTTGGAGAAGGGAAGTCGTGGGAGGTTTAAGAAGGGATGAAAAGGTTTAAAAGAGCCACTGTGGAGAGAGGAATAGTGGATTGATGAGGGAAGTACAATAAGATTGCAACTATTCTTACTGGGCCCAATACAAATTTGTTAAGCAACCTCAACTGCTGGGCAATCTTATTGTACTTCCCTCATCAAGACTAAAGTCAATGATTTTGCACTCAGTGCAGCCTTTGAGGCTGAGACACAACAGAGTATGGATAAATTCTCTGCTGCTTGTGCTCATTTTGGCCTAACAATTAGCACCAAGAAAACAGAAGCTCTCCACCAGCCAGCACCACATCATCTATATATGGAACCATCAGTTATAACAAATGGAGAGATTTTGAATAGATATGTTCACTTACCTTGGCAGGACACTTTCCAGGAATGTACCTATAAATGATGAAGTTGACTCATGAATTGCCAGAACCAGTTCAATGTTTGGGAAGCCCCAAAGGAAAGTATGGGAAAGAAGAGGTATTGGGCTGCCTACCAAATTGAAGGTCCACAGATCCATTGTACTGACCTCATTGTTGTATGCCTGTGAAACCTGGCAAATATACCAGCATTATGCCAGGAAACAGAATCACTTCCATTTGAATTGTTTTAGGAAGATTTTGAAGATCACCTGACAAGACAAGGTACCAGACACTGAGGTCCTTTCTCGAGCTACACTGCCAAGCATTGAAATGCTGCTGCAGAGTGCAATTCCAATGGGGTGGCCATGTTGTTCTAACATCAAACATGTGTTTGCCTAAAAGACTATCTTACAGAGAACTCACAGAAGACAAGCATTCTTGGTCAGAAGAAGAGATACAAGGACTCTCACAAGGCCTCTCTGAAGAACTTTGTAATTGATTGCAAGACATGGGAGACACTGGCATAGGACAGTCCAGCATGGTATGCTCACATTAAAGAAGATGCTGTGCTCTATGAGCAAAGCAGAATTTTAGTTCAAAAGAAACATGAGATGCACAAACTTAGAGACATCTCCATCCCAAATGTTCATATGGACATAAGTGCCTGACCTGTGGTACAGCCTTTTGAGCTCATATTGGTCTGATGAGTCACAGTTAGACAAAATGTACATTGACCCCAATATAGAGATGTCATTTAGGTTCTCTTAAATTATAAAGAACAATCACCAATTGGGACTGGGATGTACCAACCTCTTCCTGACAATAATAGTAATAGCTCATATTTCTATAGAACTTTTAAGTTTTTTAAATCCTTTTCTTTTCTTTTCTTTTCTTTTCTTTTCTTTTCTTTTCTTTTCTTTTCTTTTTTTTTGGGGGGACAGGGCAATGAGGGTTAAGTGACTTGCCCAGGGTCACACAGCTAGTAAGTATCAAGTGTCTGATACCGGATTTGAACTCAGGTCCTCCTGAATCCAAGCTTCGTCCTTTATCTGTAAAATCCTTTTTTTTTTTTACAGTATAAGAATGTCTCCCCAAACTGAGGTTCATGCAAGGGAAGCAAATTATCCAAGATCACACAGCTAGAAGTGGAATAGGCCAAAGCTTCTTAAACTGTGGGTCAAAACTCCATATGGGGTCATATAACTGAATGTGGGGGTCTCGAAAAATTTGGCAACATTAAAAGGTTATATATACCTATTTTATATACCTATTTACTTGAGGGTGTGTAAAAGTTTTTGGGCAAAAGGGGGTCACAAGTGGGAAAAGTTAAAGAAGCCCTGATGTAGGCAATGTAAAATGAAGAGGCTAGATTTGATCTCTTAAGTCTTTTCTAGCTCTAAAATGATATCCTTTTCATTATACTGCTGCTGCCTCCTTCCATCCTTTCTGTAATTATTTTCCTTTGAGGATCTTCAACCCTTTTCCCTTTTGATAGGTTACAGAAACAAACTAGACTACAGCAATCTAATTCCTCCAGGCATCTTCTCCACCCATTATGGAGCTATTTACAATGAACTACGTTATCCAGAAGGGGAGAGAAAGAACTTAAATTCCCAGAGTACTTTGTGGGGTTTTTTTTTGCTAGACACTGCTTTCAATGCAAACTCAGCCAATCATAGCCCCTGGAAACAGAGCATTTGCAAGCATCCCTGGGGATTCTGTTTCCTGCTTGCTTCAGTGGCTATTCATACACAATAGAGGTTGGGTCCTGCTTCTGCTCCTGCTCCTACTCCTACTCCTTTTCTTTCTTTTTTTTTTCCCTGCTCCTTTTCTAACAGATAAAATCTCCATGGTTACTGTTAGCCACCACTAGAACAGAGCGTTCCCTAGCAATCTCACCTCTTCCTGTCTGTGTCTCCAATTGGTCCCTGTCTTTCTCTGTGTTTTTTTTTTTTTTCCTGAAGATTTGGGCGTATTACAATTGTTCTCTTCCTGGAAAAAAAAGTCCTTAAACACAAATCAATCAAAAACATCATCTATTAAGTGCCTACTATGTGTTAAGCACTGTGCCAGGTACTAGGAATACAGACAAAATGAAATTGGGGATTACAAAAAGGCAGGCAAGGAGGAGGAAGGAATGTATTCCATGCATAAGGAATGCACAAAAAAAAAAAAAGGGATTTGGAACGTCACATAAGAACAGCAAGATAGTCTGTTTGGTTGTACCATAGTGTTTGTGAAGGCAAAGCAACAAAGAAGCAAGGCAGGGAGAAAGGGAGGAAAAAAGGAAAGGAAGAAGAAAGGGAGGGAGGGAAGCGTCTTGGGAAAATGGGGGGTAGGGAAGTTAGGGATAGGGGATAGGGGTTTGGGAAAGGGATTAGGGGGTAGGGTTGGGTAGGGGTTTGGGGTAGGGGTCCTTGGAATTCCTCATTAAAGAATTACACCCTCTTGCACACAAAAGCAGTTAGAATAAGATGGTAGTTTATTTAGAGGAAGGAAGGGAAACCATGAAAGAAATCCTTGGACTTCTCATGGGGGAGAAAGGCATGGCGCAGAGCTGGCTCTGAGATACCAATCTCTCGAGCAGGAGACCGGCAGGTACTTTTATAGAGGACTGATGGGGGGTGACTATCTGACTGTGGAAATTTCCCTTAGTGAGGGGAGAACCATCCCCCACTGGTGGTGGCTGGAGGAGTTGGGGGAGGGGTGGCTGCGGATCTCTCCAGCCATCTCTCTCTTCAAGACACAAAGGAAGCAGCCACACCCAAATTTATCTTCCCAGGGGTAAGGGAGACTAGAATAAAGGGTGGGGGGTCCCCAGAGGGCTAGCTCAGTCCGATATTACTTATCTCTCTAGGCTTGTCTGTCCTCTGGTTTAGTTTCTCAAGGAGAAGGTTTTTTGATGTGCCCCAGAGAATTTCTGGGGTGCTCTGGACCCATAACAAAGGGAAGAAAGAAGGAAGGAGATAAGCTATTAAGCATCTACTAGGTGCCAGGAACTGTGCTAAGTGTTAGGGATACAAATACAAAAAAAAAAAGATAGTCCCTGCCCTTGATGTAAGGAGGCAAAAAAGGGTTGGTAGAAAAACCCAAGGATCCAAGCTCTAATTCAGATATTAGCTCTAAAGGAAGTCAGACCCCAGTTAATGGATAACTTGTAGTAGGTTCTTGTACCCACAGAAATCAGTGTCCATAACGGGAAGAGAGGGAGAGAAGCCATGATGACCTTAGACTAAAATGACAAGGCTATAGAAATTCTGAAGAAAAATGATTATAGGTCAAAATAACAATAAAGGAAAAAGACAATTAGAAATTCTAATGAAAAATGATTATATTTTGAAACTAGCCATGGGAATCAGAAAGAGACATGCACAGAAAGGCCAAATTTGTCCCAGATTCACCTTATTGATGTGGGCAGGAAATTTGGGTCCAATAGATCATGAGTTGTCCCAAAAGAATTACAAGACTCAGTGACTCAGTTTACCAAGTTTTATTGCAATGCTGTGAGTGATCACAGGCAGGAGTACCAGAAAAGTGAAAAAGTATCTCTTGAATAATGAAAAAAAAGACAGTTATATTTATAGTATAGATAAATTGATTATCAGTCTCATTATAATAATCTCCACCTTGAGGGAGGGCCTGTCCTACTCATTATAATATTCTCCACCTAGGAGTGTTGCAGGGGAGGGCTTATCCTAATTTGGAGTTCCTGGGGGTAGTAAGCCAAGACCCAAGGCGGGTACCTTTTTCAGTGGAGGTGTGTTTTGGGGGTTTACATGTCATAAGGTGAATCTGGGGACAAATTTGGCCTTTTCTGCACATGTCTCTTTCTGATTCCCATGGCGAGTTTCAAAATATAATCATTTTTCATTAGAATTTCTAATTGTCTTTTTCCTTTATTGTTATTTTGACCTAACCCATTCTGGTCCATTATGGATGTTGATCACTATGGCTAGTTTCAAAATATAATCATTTTTCTTCAGAATTTCTATAGCCTTGTCATTTTAGTCTAAGGTCATCATGGCTTCTCTCCCTCTCTTCCCATTATGGACACTGATTTCTGTGGGTACAAGAACCTACTATAAGTTATCCATTAACTGGGGTCTGACCCCCTTTTAGAGCTAATATCTGAATTAGAGCTTGGGTCTTAGGTTTTTTATTAACCCCTTTTTGCCTCCTACATCATTATGACGTGTAAATCCCCAAAACACACTTCCACTGAAAAAGGTACCCGCCTCGGAGGTTGCTTTGGACCCCCAGGAACTCCAAATTAGGTTAAGCCCTCCCCTGAAACACCCCCAAGGTGGAGAATATTATAATGAGGAGGACAGGCCCTCCCCTTGTACCCTCCCCAAGGTGGAGATTATTTATTGAGTCTGATAATCAATTTATCCATAACTATTAATATAACTGTCTTTCCTTTCCTTATTTTGAGAGATACCTTTCCAATATTCTGGTTCTCTCCCTGTGGTCACCCACAGTTATTGCAATAAAACTTGGGAAACTGAGTCATTGAGTCTTGTGATTCTTTTGGGACGACTCACAATCAATTTGACCCCAAATTTCCTGTCCACATCACCCTCACAGAATTTATATTCTAATAGGGGATGTCGACTCTGGTAACAAATGACCAAAAAAACCCCAAAAAACAAAACAAATGACCAGAGTCACAGAGGTTTTGAAACCACTTTTAACTCCAAAAATACCAAAGAGCTCACACCAGTGAAAGCAAAACTTAGACACACATGTTGGGGCCTATTCTAGTAGGAGATCCAAGACAATGGGGGCAAAAACCTTGATTTATTTATTTGTGGCTAGACAAAAAAATCAAACAGTGCAGTGTAGCAACAGTAATGAGACAAAATAGCAACAGTGAGGCAAGGTTATTTAGTGACACAAAATCCATTTATACCAGGGCTTCATGTCTGTGCCTGTTGGTGCTTTCTCGTTCTGTGATTTAGTTTTGTAGCAGTGTTCATCCAGAGGGTGAGTGCAAAGGATTGTGTTATGCCAAGCTCAGGTCACAGCTTGTTTCCTGGGCCTTCCCTTTGGAAAACAGGGTGTCTCTAGAGAGGAGTAAAAAAAAGAGGGGGGTGGTCTTGAATCCTGACAGGAAAGACAACACACACAAAGAGGTAGAGTGAGAAAGGAATGAAAGAACCTGCACCTGACATGGTTTTGAAGTCTGAGAAGTCAGGAACAGATTCAGGAGGGGATTGAAGGCTGGCCAATCAAGGCCCTCAATAAAATGGAGGCCCCAGAAGGAACTTGCCAATGGGCACAAGAGGCCATCCTGGCAGAAGGATTTTCCAAGTTGAGAAGGCTGCAGTATGTTTGGATAGGTCCAGGATAAGGAGGCTTCAGGTGCTGAGGGAAGTTCTGGAATGAGATATAAGCAGAGGATATTTTAAAGTCTGAAAAGTCAAGGGCACAACTGGGGGAGAGGAATAAATGCTAGCCACTCAGGACTTCTCCACAAAATGGAGGTCTCAGGAGAATTCACCAATGGTGAGAATGGGGGCAAACCTGGCAAAAAGATATTCTGGAGTCTGCAAGAGCAAGGAAGCCCCAGTCACTAAGTGAAGTTCCAGGATAAGACAGCATACAGAAAGGCAGGTGGAGTCATGTTATGACAGGCTTTAAATAAAAACTAGGAGATACCCTCTTTGTAAAACATTTGAGGAGTTGGTGGGACCCTAGGTCTCAGCATTTCATTTCTGTCTCTCTCCCCAGTGTGCCTACAAAGAGGGCAAATGAGTTGGAGAGAAGGAGGAAAGTATCTTCTTTGTTTGAGGTATGGGATGGAGAGTCCTCTGACACAGCAGAGTATTCGAGCTAGTAGACAATTCTTTCTTCCCACTGTTCTCCTCCACCCCCATCCCAGGTGGGAATTGTTTGGACAGAACAGGACCTGACTAATTTGGGCTTTTGTACCTGGAAAAGGACCAGATGCTGCAACTCATTTTCTTTCTTTCCTTCTTCTTTCCTCTTCTTTCTTTTTTCCTCTTCTTTCCTTCTTTCTTTCTTTCTCTTTCTTTCTTTCTTTCTTCTGTCTTTCTTTCTTCTTTCTTTCTTTCTTTCTTTCTTTCTTTCTTTCTTTCTTTCGTTCTTGTCTTTCTTCTTCTTTCTTTCTTTCTTTCATTCTTTCTTCTTGACTCTTCTTTACTTTCTTTCCTTTCTTCTTCCTTTCCTTTCTTCCTTCCTTTCTTCTTCTTTCTTTCCTTCTCTTCTTCCTCCTTCTCCTTTCTCTCTCTCTTTCTTTCTTCTTTCTCCTTCTTCTCCTTCTCCTCCTCCTTTTTTCTTCTTCTTCTTCTTCCCCTCCTCCTCCTCCTCCTCCTCCTTCTTCTTCTTCTTCTTCTTCTTCTTCTTCTTCTTCTTCTTCTTCTTCTTCTCTCTCTCTCTCTCTCTCTCTCTCTCTCTCTCTCTCTCTCAGTTTTATTGATGTATTTTGTTTTTTACATTATAATTGTTTACAGATTACCCCCAAGATGTGAGAGGTCTCATGTAACAAAGTAAAATGATTAAATAAAACTATATAGTGACCTCCTCTGTGAAATTGCATGCAACATTCTACAACTGTAGCACCCTTCCTCAACCTTTACATTAAAAAAAGAACAAAAATCTATTTTCTTTCCCTCCTATACCATTGAATAAAGAGAGAGAAAAGAAAATTCCTTGTAACAAATATACATAATCAAGAAAAACATATTTCCTTATTGGCAATATATAAAAAAGGTTGTGGCCTGTGTGCGCGTGTGTGTGTATGTGTGTGTGTGTGTGTGTGTGTGTGTGTGTGTGTGTGTATCATTCTGCTCCCTAAATCTATCACCTCTCTTTCAGGAAGTGGACAGTATGTTTCATTTTCAGTCCTTTGGAATCATAAAAGGTCATTGTATTGATCATAGTTATAACCTCTTTCAAATTTATTTGTCTTTATAGCTTTGTTCTATAAATTGTTCTACTAGTTCTTTTCCTTTAATTCTTCATCAGTTTGGGGCAGCTAGGTGGTGCAGTGGATAAAGCACTGGCCCTGGATGGATTCAGGAGGACCTGAGTTCAAATCCAACCTCAGGACACTTGACACTTACTAGCTGTGTGACCCTGGGCAAGTCACTTAACCCTCATTGCCCACCAAATAAATAAATAAATAAATAAAAACACATTCTTCATCAGTTTATAAAATTCTTCAAAATTCTTCATATTTATAATACTGATGTTTATAGCATAAATTATTCTTCTAGTATGTTTACTTCACTCTGCACCAGTGCATATAAGTCTTTCCACACTTTGAGATCATCTGTTTCCTCATCTCTCACCACACAATAATATTCCATTACATCCATATACCCTAGCTTATCCAGCTATTCCTCAATTGATGGGTATCTTTTTAGTTTTCAGGGTTTTGACACTACAAAAAAAACTGCTATAAATATCTTTTGTACAAATAGAATGTAGGCATATCAGAGATATAACTGGGTCAAAGGGTATGTACTTTTTAGTAACTTTTAGTAAATCATTACAAATTACTTTACAGAATGGCTTTAACAATTCAAAGATGTTGGCATCTATGTGAATATTTTCCTGCAATTTCTCAAACAATTATTATTTTTTCTTTTTTGTCATCTTTGTCATTCTGATGTGTATAAGGTAGAATCTCAGAATTGATTTGAAGACCTCTAATTAGAAGCATTTGGAGCATTTTCATATTTTATAAATAGCTTTAGTTCCCCCTGCCCTGCCCCCACTGCTCTCCAGAACTTCATATCCTTAAGCCATTTAGCAATTGGAGAATGGCTCTTGTTCTTTTGTATTTGGATGAGATCCCTATATATCTTAGAATATGAGACATTTATTCAAGAAATCTTAAGCAAAGATTTTTTCCAAGTAAATGTTTTCCTTTTAAAATCCTTAGCCTAAAAAAAACCACCTTAGCTTTATTGATGTTCTTACAAAACCTTTTAAATTTTATATAATTAAAATTATCTATTTAATCTTCAATGTTCCTCTCTTCCTCTGGTTTAACCATGACCTTTTTTTCTCTATCTATAGATCTGATAGGTAATTTTTTTCCATGTTTCTGTAATTTGTTTATAATGTGATAATTTCTATTTATTTCACATACTAATTAGAATTTATTTTGGCATAAGGTATGAGATGTTCATCTAAATCAAACTTCTTCCATGTTATAGCTAGGTGGTACAGTGGATAGAACAGTGGTCCTGAAGTTGGGAGGACCTGAGTTAAAATTTGACCTTGGACACTTAGTAGCTGTGTGACCCTAAGTAAGTCACTTAACCCCAATTGCCTTAAAACATCCAGGGCCATCTCCAGTCATCCTGACCCAGATGACTCTGGAAGAGAGGGTGAGGTTGGTGATTTTGCACAGCCCTTCCTCACTTAAATCTAATTCATTGCAAGGTATGACATCACCCTGATATCATGGTCCTCTTTGAGAACAAAGGACAATATAACAAAATTTCTTCCATATTGCTGGCCATTTTTCCCAGCTGTTTTTGTCAAATAGTAAATTCTATTTTGGGGGGGCGGGGCAATGAGGGTTAAGTGACTTGCCCAGGATCACACAGCTAGTAAGTGTCAAGTGTCCAAGGTCAATTTTTAACTCAGGTCCTCCTGAATCCAGTGCCAGTGCTTTATCCACTGCGCCACCTAGCTGCCCCCCAAATAGTAAATTCCTATAATAGTAGCTGGGGTCTTTATATTTATTAAGTATAGATAACTTGCTTTTGTAGGTTTTATATTCTCTATTTTTTTTAACCAATATGAAAATGGTTTGAGAATTATTGCTGTGTGGTATAGTTTGAGACCTGACATTGCTAGATTGTCTTCATTTCCAATTTCTTTCATTATGTGAGTGAGATTTTCCCCAACCCTTAAATAAAAGAGCTTTAACTATGGTAATAATCAGTACTTAGACTACAAATTGTGATTTAGTATGTTTAGGTATTCTTTAGTAGTTTTCTTTAGTAGTTTTAAGCAAGCAAATGATAATAGAATAAGTAAGACAGAGATTAGTAGAGTTTATGTATATGCTCTATGGTAGATAGATACAGAAACCACATAACTTTTCTTTCTTTCTTTCCTTTTTTGTGGGGCAATGAGGGTTAAGTGACTTGCCCAGGGTCACACAGCTAGTAAATGTCAAGTGTCTGAGACCAGATTTGAACTCAGGTACTCCTGAATCCAGGGCTGGTGCTTTATCCACCAGAAATCACATAACTGAAACCATTAATTTAATCCAATGTGGTTACTAAAAATAGTTACTCTGGACCAATCAGAACTCGAAAAAAGTTACTTTTGGAAGTGGATTTCACTATCCAATTCTTTCAACTGTGGTTTCCAGCACTGTACATAAAGTCTACTATGGTGACTCTACTAGTTGGATTACATAATTTTTGCATAAGACAGGTTTCCAATATTCAATGAGGATTTGTTGTATATACATCATTTGAATTGTGTACTGTAAAAATAGTATTGTATAAATACTCTTAAGCCTTGTAGGGAGTATAAATACCAGCTTCTGGCTCTGCTCGGGTCTTTGGGTCCTAGACCTGAGACCGGCTTTATTTTCTACAGCTTGGAGACTTCATTGTTTCTTTTTCTTCATCGGACTTAGAAAATTTTCGTGACAGTTATTTCCCATAAGATTCTTGAATTTTTAAGCATCTATATGAAAAATTTTTTTCAATTCTGTAAAGTACTAGGGTACTTTGATTGGTATGGCATTGAATAAGTAAATTAATTTATATGGTATTGTTGTTTTTATTATATTGATTTTTATCAGCCCATAAGCAATTCATATTTTTTCAATTCTTTAGGTCTTTATTTCTATAAACTGTGGTTTGTGGTTATATTTCTTGTGTATATCTTGATAGGTAGAGTTCTAAGTATTTTATGCATTATATAGTTCTTTTAAATGGAATTTCTTTTCCTGTCTCTAACCTGCTGGGTTTTACTGGCATTATAGATAAATGCTGATAAATTGTTTAGATTTATTTTATATTCAGCAAGTCAGTTGAATTAACTTTTAGTTAACTCTTTAGAATTCTTTAAGTAAACTATCATATCTGCAAAAAGTAATGATTTTGCTGCTTCTTTCCCTCAATTACTATTTCTTATCTTATTGCTGTTACATTTGAAAATTAAGGTAAACTGAGAGACAAGTTTAATTTATTAGTTAGGCTATATGATGAATGAAAAGTACAAGAGATATAATTTATGGGTAATTAATAACAATTTACTAATTATGGCTCAAAAATGAGGTCAGTGGTACTCTCAGGGACCAAAGATAAACTTTGAAGAAACCCCTCAACACATATATCCTTGGAAGAGTGGGTGTTTCTGACAGGTATAAAACAACTCTGATTGGTTAACAATTAATAAGAGAATAAAATATTATAATAAGAGGTGGACTTATTCTGATGAGAGATGGTAAAGGAAAGGAAAACTCTGACTCTGATCCTGTCACTCTTGGACAAAGGAACTATCTCTATACCCAGACCACCCAATCTAGATAAAAGGGACCCACCCAGTTGTGCCTGAGTAGAACACAATGGGATGAATTCACCTAATTTAGATTCTCTTTGTAAGATCTTCTAGTTGGGTGTGCCGAGGATCTGGACAATCTCATGTATCCGTAATGTCCTTCAAGAGGACTGGCCTTTGAATTAAGAAATAGGGGAAAAAACCTGGATCTCCCCAATATAAATTAGTGTTATTAATAATCATTTTTTCTCAGCTAGTGGGATGGGGACAACATGACTGTTTATATCAAGGAAAGTGGGCTAGCACATGCATGAGTCCAGTATCCATCCCTCTGATGCAGGTATTCTTGATTAATTTATGGGACCCATCTACATTGTTAATGAACCAGGGATAGCAGATGCCTTGGCCTATAGGAAGATTTGTTAGGGTGATAAGACCCTCTTAAATTGTACAAGGACTGGGGCAGCTAGGTGGTGCAGTGGATAGAGCACCAGCCCTGGAGTCAGGAGTACCTGAGTTCAAATCTAGCCTCAGATACTTAACACTTACTAGCTGGGTGACCCTGGGCAAGTCACTTAATCCCAATTGTCTCACTAAAAAAAAAAAAATGTACAAGGACAGGCATGGAAGGTCAATATGCCTTGTGGAAATCTACCATACCAGTTTATAGGCCATTAAAGATAACAAACAGATGTCCCTGGGATTTTCCCAAGAGCTAAAGGTATGGTAGTAACAGTTTTTCCCAACTGATTATAACTTTTGTTAAGGGGCTAAAATTCTAGCTAGTCTGTCTAAAATATCTAATGAGTGGTCGCCAATAAATTATAAGCTTTAGCAAGAGTTAGGCTTTTAAGCATTTATTAAGGAGAATAAGAATTTGGTAAAGAGAGAGAGAAAGGCCTAGATTCCTCTATCTATTAAAGGGAGAGAACATTTCTAGCTGCGCTCTCTGCCAGAGTCCAAAGGAAAGAGACCCAGTCAGAGCGCCAGGTTCCTCCCTTCTTCCTCCCACAAGCAGATGTCACTTCCTGACGCCAAAGAAAAGACTCCTGGTCTTGCCCTCAAAGACCTTCACTTCATTGGGGAGCTTTTCTACAGTAGTCTCCAGCAGGTGGCGTCATTCCAATCATTACACTTTGAACTTAACTCTCCCTCAGAGGGAAATCTCAATTCTGAGCTCAACCCAAGGACACAGAGAGGCAATTTAAGCAGATACAAAATCAATTACAATATGAAATCAATACAATATAGAATCAACTACAAAGTAGAATTAACTTTAATTTTCTCATTGCTATAATTATATATCAATTAGAAGTAGTGGCAATGGACATCCTTGTTTTGCCTCTGATTTTATTGAAAAAGATTCTAGTTTATCACCATTTATTCCTGTTTTCTAGAGTTTTTAACACACATGGATATTGCAATCTGTCAAAAGCTTTCTTGCATATATTGATAAGATCATTTTTTTCATTTTGTTGTTATGATAGTTGATTACAGTTTTCCTAATATTAATCCAACCTTGCATTCCTAGTATAAATCCAACCAAGTCAGTGTATAATTTTTTATATTTTTTTTGTCTCTTTGATATTATTGAGTGGCTTCTAATTTTGGGGAATCATAAATAAGTTGCATGGTAAATATAAAACAGTAAAAATGGTAAAAATAAAATAGTAGAGCAAGTTAAACTTTAGGATCACCATAGTTTTTTGTTTGTTTTTTAGTGAGGCAATTGGGGTTAAGTGATTTGCCCAGGGTCACACAGCTAGTAAGTGTTAAGTGTCTGAGGCCGGATTTGAACTCAGGTACTCCTGAATCCAGGGCCGGTACTCTATTCACTGCACCACCTAGCTGCCCCATCACGATAGTTTTTAAAAAGGCTTTCTAGGTTTTCATCTCTTATTTAGTCTACAACTTAAGTGTATCTATGAAGGAACATTTACAACTTATGAATAACCTATTACAACTATTGCATTTAACAAGGAATTTGATCCTGTTCAAAAGTTCCAGATTAGAAAATATAAATCCAAGAGACAGGCAGCTGGAGCAGCTCTTTATATAAATCGTAAATATCAACAAGATCTGGGCAGGAATTGTTCAAGATTAAACAGATATATGATAAAGCAAATATGACTATTTTCCCAACATTTTTATTTGAAGACCCCAAATTTGAAAAGGCACCTAAACCCCAGGCTTGAGGAATAACTACAATGTGTATGTTATTGTTTATAAGTCATGAATTAATTGAATGACTAAGCAGGGATAACAATAAATTTTAATTTCACTTTCACAAAAAAAAAAAATAAAAGGTCATATCTCTGTTATAGAAGAAATTTAGAAGGATCCCCTTTTTGCTACTTTTGCAATTGAAATTAATCATTCTGTGAATGCTTGATATTGAAATAATTATTGAAATATTACAATCAATATTGAAATTAATCGTTCTGTGAATGTTTGATAGAATTCACTTGTAAATCCTTTTGGTATTAAGGGTTTTTTTTATTTAGAAGTTCATTTATGGGTTGTTCAGTTTCTTCCTCTGAAATTGGGTATTGAAAAAATTAAGTTGATTGCATATCATTTTTAATTGATTCTATTCTGTAATTAATCCTATTCTGTATCACTTCCCCATTTTGAATGATTGCTCAAGCCGCATTGTTACATCCTTTAGTTAAATTCAGAGATCCAGATTTTCCCCTCCAAGTTAGTTTAAAGGTACAATTAAAAGAAAAACTATCATACCTTATCTTTAAAGGCCTACAAGCTGATCTGGCATATCTCCACAAAATATATTGACTGTTGTGGGGTTTTTTTTTTAATTTTAAGCTACTACTATATTTTCCATATATTAATTGCTATTAATGGCAGTAAGCATTTATTTTTTTTTTCATTAATAAAGTATTTTTTTTCCCACTACATGTAAAGATAGTTCTCAACTTTTGTTTATACAGGCTTTCCAATTTCAGATTTTTCTCCCTCCCTCCCCTCCCTCCCCCCTCCCCCCTCCCCTAGACAGCAGGTAATCTGATATAGGTTTTATATATATATATATATATATATATATATATATATATATACATACACACACACACATACACACACATAATAACATTAAACATATTTCTGCATTAGTCATGTTATAAGAGAAAAATCAGAGCAATGACGAAACACCTCAAAATAGAAAAACATCAGCACCAAAAGAAATAGTATGGTTCATTCAGCATCTACTCCACAGTTCTTTTTTTTTTTTTCCTGGATTTGGAGATCCTCTTCTATCATGAGTTCCCTGGAACTCTTCTGTACCATTGCATTGGTGAGAAGAATATAGTCCATCACAGTAGATCAACACTCAATGTTGATGATACTGTGTACAATGTTCTTCTGGTTCTGTTCATCTCACTCATCATCAGCCCACGCAAGACCCTCCAGGTTTCTCTGAACTCCTCCTGCTCATCATTTCTTACAGCACAATAGTATTCCATTGTATTCATATACCACAACTTGTCCAGCCATTCCCCAATTGATGGGCATCCCCTCAACTTCCAATTCCTTGCTACCACGTAAAGAGCAGCTATAAATATTTTTGTACATGTGGGTCCCTTTCCCCTTTCCATGATTTCTTTGGGCAAAAGACCCAAAAGTGGTATTGCTGGGTCAAAGGGTAGTAAGCATTTATTATTAATTAATATTACATATCAGTATTGCCATTATGTCTCCCTAACTTCTCATGGTCTCAGGCCTTCATACCAACATTGTCCCAAGAGGAAGAGTGTTCACCAAGAGAGAGTGTCCAGAGCCAAGAGAACAAGGCAAGAGAGAGGCCCTGGCATAGCCAAGAGTTTTATCCTCTTTTGATAGAGGCAGGTCATTATACATTGATCACAGCTAATTGGTTAGCATCATTCAGTTCCATTGATTGACATACTCGAGGGTGGTCTAAATTAAAATGAACTTTACGGATGATCTCAGGGAAGAGTATGCAAAAGACTCTGAAGTCCAGTATCTAGATGCTAGACAAAAGAGTCTGTCTCTATTTTTTTGTTCCCTTGGGCTTGTCCACACAAGAACTGAACTTTCTGGAAGTGGGGGCAGGGAGATAGGATTGAAAGTGATCTCTGGGTCCCCCCTAGAAATCCATTATTAATAATTATTTTCTCACACCATCCTTGCCTCTCTTTGTACAATTAAGGAGGGTCTTATCTCCCTAACAAATCCTATGAGCCAGGGAGTCAGCTATCCCCAATCCAGTAAAGATGTCCTCAGGATACAGATAAGTCCCATAAATCAATCAAACATTCCTTAATGACAGAGAAGGGTAAATACTAGCACCATGTGGTTGCTACCCCACTTTCCTTGATGTAACCAATCATGCCATCCCCACTTCTTTGATGCTGTCTTATCCTGTAACCAATGTCATTGTCTTTCCCACCTACCCAACTCTATACTCCCCAAAACTACATCAAGGCTGGAGAGACCTACCTTCGGGTTTTTGGTCATTGAGAGAGGCCACTGACCCAATTTATCAGTTACTGCTAGCTTCAGACCACTATCTCTCAGTTTACCTTAATTTTCAAAAATAAGGATATTTAAATTCTCTCTTTCTTCTTCAACAGAACATGGCTATTTTGCTTTTTTTTTTTGGTGGGGCAATGAGGGTTACGTGACTTGCCCAGGGTCACACAGCTAGTAAGTGTCAAGTGTCTGAGGTTGGATTTGAACTCAGGTCCTCCTGAATCCAGAGCCAGTGCTTTATCCACTGTGCCACATAGCTGCTGCTATTTTACATTTTTAAAAAATATTCATTTAATTCATTTAAGTTGTCAATTTTATGGCTATGCAATTGGGCAAAATAGTTTCTAATAATATCTATCTCCGGATAGAGCACCGGCCCTGGAGTCAGGAGTACCTGAGTTCAAATCCGGCCTCAGACACTTAATACACACTTACTAGCTGTGTGACCCTGGGCAAGTCACTTAACCCCAATTGCCTCACTTAAAAAAAATTAAAAAAAAAATAATAATATCTATCTCTTGTTCATTTGCTCTGCATTCTCCTTTTTCATTTTTGATACTAGTAATTTGATTTTATCATTTTAGTCTGTCCGTGGGATTTTCTTGACAAAGATACTGGAATGCCATTTCCTTCTCCAGTAGAACACCTTTTGCTGAGTATATGCCAGGATGGATGAATCAAAACCTGGAATTAAGGTTGCCGGGAGAAATATCAACAATCTTAGATATGCAGATAATACCACTCTGATGGCAGAAAGTGAAGGGAAATTAATAAGCCTCTTGATGGGGGTAAAAGAGAGAGTAAGAGCTGGCTTGAAGCTTAACATAAAAAAAAAACCCTAAGATCTTGGCAACTTGGTCCCAACACTTGCTGGCAAAGACAGGAAGAAGAAATTGAAGCAGTGTCAGATTTTATATTCTTGGGCTTGAAAATCACTGCAGATGGAAACTGCAGCCATGAAATTAAAACATGCTTGCTCCTTGGAAAGAAAGTTGCCAAATCTGGATAGCACACTAAAAAGCAGAGACATCACTTTGCCTACAAAGTAGTCAAAGGTATGGGTTTTCCAATAGCAACATAAGACTGTGAGAGTCAAACTATAAAGAAGCCGAGCACCACAGAATTGATGCTTTCAAACTATGGTGCTTGAGAAGACTTTTGAGAGTCCCTTGGACAGCAAGGAAATCAAATGGGTCAATACTTAAAGAAATTAATTCAAGCTATTCACTGGATAGTCAAATACTGTAGCTGAAGCTAAAATACTGTGGCCACATAATAAGATGGGACTCGAACAAATGGGAACTAATGACTTTATGAGACATCAAGATACAATCAAACAAAAGTAAAAGAGTTAAAAAAAAATAGAAGAAAATGTGAAATTTCTCATTGGAAAAACAACTGACCTAGAAAATAGATCCAGGAGAGATAATATAAGAATTAGAATCAGAAGGCAAAATAGAAATTGAAAGAATGAAAAAAAAAAGAAAAAGAAAAAGAAATTGAAAGAATCCACCAATCACCGCATGAAAGAGATCCCAAAATGAAAATTCCCCAGAATATCATAGCAAAATTTCAAAGCTCACAGATCAAGGAAAAAACATTGCAAGGAGCCCAAAAGAAACAATTCAAATATTATGGAGCTACAGTCAAAATTACACAGGATTTGGCAGCTTCCACATTAAAGAACCTCAGGGCTTGGAATATAATTATACAGGAAGGCAAAGGAATTAGGTTTACAACCAAGAATCACCTACCTAGCAAAATAGGATATATTCTTTCAGGAGGAAAATGGATATTTAATGAAATAGAGGACTTTCAAGCATTTCTGATTGTAACAATTGGAATGACGCCACCTGCTGGAGACTTACTTTTGGCCTCTCCTAATGCTGAAATTTGTCAGGAAGATAGCTGTCACTTACTGCTGGAGCTGCACAAGAGAGGACACAAGGTTTCCAAGTCAAAGGTACAATGGTGTTTGCCCCAGGTAGAATATTTAGGATTTATTTTGGCTGCTGGAACTCGCTCTATCTCTTCTAAGCGAGTCCAGGCCATTCAACAACTCTCTGCCCCCACTACTAAGAGGCAGTTGAGAGCCATTCTGGGAGCAGCTGGGTACTGTAGACAATGGATACCCTCTTTTGGTGAAATTACTAATCCTTAATAAATGCTTAAAAGTCTAACTCTTGCTAAAGCTTATAATTTATTGGCGACCACTCATTAGATATTTTAGACAGTTTAGCTAGAATTTTAGCCCTTAACATGATTAAAAGGCCAAGGTTGAATAAAAAATTTGACCTCCAAATACAAGACTCAAGAGAAACATAAAAAGTTAAAAAAGAAACAAGAAAAACCGTAAGAACCTTAATGTTTATATTTCTATATGATATTTGTAAGTCTAAACAAATTTATTATGAGCAATTATTAGAGCAATTAGGAGTATATGTAGAGAGAAGATGTGGTCATAAGGTAATATTGAAGGGACAATAATATTTATAAGTCTTAACAGCTTTATTATAAGAATAATTAGAAGGAGTATATGTAGACAGAGGTTGTGGTTATAAGGTGACATTGAAGGAATGACACCCCAGAAAACAAAATAAAGGGGTAAATTGCATAGAAGGAGAGGAGAAATTGAATGGGGAGAATTGTCACACACACACACACAAAGAAGCATGAAAGAACTATCAAAATGGAGGGGGAGGGGCAGCTAAGTGACACTTAACACTTACTAGCTCTGTGACTCTGGGCAAGTCACTTAACCCCAATTGCCTCACCAAAAACAAAAAAATGGAGGGGAAGATGGGTGACATGGACAAAGATTAAACCATACTTTCATAAAAGTTGGCTCAAAGAGGGAATAACAAACACACTCAGTTGGATATAGAAATCTAACCCTATAAGGAAGTTTAAAAAGGGGGAGGGGGGACTGATACAAAGGAGGGAATATTGGGGAAGGCAGTGATCATAAATAAAACACTTGTGAAAAGGGAAAGGGTGGGGAGTAAGAATGGGGAGGATAAGCAGGAGAAGATGGGACTCATTGGAAAAGACCGTAGTGTTGGAACAGATTGAAGGCAAAAGGAAAAGGGGACATCAAAGGAGAAAATGGATAGATAGTATCATAGAAACAATGAACATGAACTTGGACAAACTGAGAACTAGTGAAGGACAGAAGGAACTGGAGTGCCGTGGTCCATGGGGTTATGAAGAATCAGACATGACAATTTTGTTTTCCTTCTTCTTTTTAATCAACTTAGCTAATGATTTATCTATTTAATTTAATGTAATTATCTAATTAATTTAATTATATACTTAATTTTCAATAGTTCCTAGTTTTATTTATTATTCAGTAAGATTTTTGTTTTTGCTTTAAATATTTAGAAGCTATATGATCAAGTGCATAAATAAATGAAATAAAATTGAAATAAATTAATTATCTGTTACCTTTCATTAAAATATAGTTTCTCTATCTCTTTTAATTAATTTATTCTATTACCTTATTTGAAATTATAATGGCTGTCCCTGGTTTTCTGTTCAGCTGATGCATGATAGTTTTTGCTCCAGCCTGATTTTAAGTCTGTGTAAATCTTCATGTTTCAAGTGTGTTTCTTATAAACATGATATGGCTAAATTTTACTTTCTAATCCATCCTGCTATCCTCTTCCATTTTAAAGGTGAATTCATCTCATTCACACTTAGATATGGTAGTTAATTGCTCATTTCCCTCCATCCCATTTTCTTATACTTTTTCTTTTCTATATTCTTTATTCCCTGTTCATTTCACATTGTGACTCTTTCCTTTTAACCTTCTCTTCACTTTTCCCTCTCCAAGCTTAGGGCTTGTTCTGTGTATGCTTATCCTTCCCAGAATCTACCCTTCTTCTTATACTCCTCTACCCATATTGAGTTACATTTTTTTGTACCCCAAATTGTGTATATGTTCTGCCCTTTTTGATACATTTGTAGGAAACTGAAGCTTAAGTGATGCCTGCTCCTTCCACTCTTCCTATCCCTCTCCAAGCTTAGGGCTTGTTCTGTGTATGCTTATCCTTCCCAGAATCTACCTTCTTCTTATACTCCTCTACCCATATTGAGTTACATTTTTTTGTACCCCAAATTGTGTATATGTTCTGCCCTTTTTGATACATTTGTAGGAAACTGAAGCTTAAGTGATGCCTGCTCCTTCCACTCTTCCTATGTTTATATATAGCTCTATTTGCAGACTTATTATCTGTGTTAACAAGTACCTCCATCTTTCCTACCATTTTCTCCTGTGTCCTTTCCCCTCTCTCCCTTTTTTTTCCTTACCCTATATTAAATAAACTATTTATAGTTCTGCCTCAATGACTATTTCTATGACCCATTCAGATATTATGATTCTAAAAGAACCCTTGTTAACATTCCACACACATACACCCTGACACATTAAAATGTAAAGAGTTCATCTTTATAAAATTCCTTCTCATTGTTCACTTGCATCTACCTTTTTATTTTTCTCTTGACTCCCAAACTTGTATTCAAAAGCTTTTCAGCTCTGGGGTGTTTTTTTTATTATTATTAGAAATATTTTTAAGTTCTTTATTTCTTTTTTTTTTTAATTTTTTTGGACAGGCAATGAGAGTTAAGTGGGTCACACAGCTAGTAAGTGTTAAGTCTCTGAAGCCTGATTTGAACTCAGGTCCTCTATCCACCATACCACCTAGCTGTCCCTAGGGTTTTGTTTTTAAAAGAAATTTTGTTACATAACACGTCTTATTTACAACATTATCATCTTTGCCCATCTGATGGGTACGAGGTAGAAACTCAGAGTTATTTTAATTTCAATTTCTCTAATTGTCAATGATTTAGAGTATTTTTATGATTGTTGACAGTTTGAATTTGTTTTTTTGAAAAATGCCTGTTCAAAGTTATGGTACATAAATGTAATGAAATATTCTTGTGTTAATTTTCTAGCATGACAGAGCCAAGATGGCAGAGGAAAGACAGTAAGCTCTTGGAGCTCCTGACACAATCACTCCAAAAAACTCCAGATAATGCCATAAGACAATTCCTGGAGCAGCATGACCCACAAAAAGGTGGGCTGAAATCACTTTCCAGCCAAATATGGCTTAGAAGTTCAGCAGGAGGGGCAGCTAGGTGGTGCAGTGGATAGAGCACCTGCCTTGGATTCAGGAGGACCTGAGTTCAAATCCGGCCTCAGACACTTAACACTTACTAGCTGTGTGACCCTGGGCAAGTCACTTAACCCCAATTGCCTCACAAAAAAAAAAAAAGAAGTTCAGCAGGAGGGGTCTGTTGTACCAGGGTGGGAGTGGAACCCAACCCCACACTGACACAGATCCAGCCCCAGGCAGGCCACACCAGAGAAATTTACCCCAGGAGCCTCTGAAATGGCTGCAGCACCAGTGCCTTCTGGAACTAAGTTCACAGTCTGGTGAAAAGGCTGAGTGGTTGGCCAGAGGGAGAATACAGGGGTCTCTACTGGAGCTGAGGCAGAATTCAGTTGTTCTACCCCAACTGGAAACCAGGAAGTAATCTTGAGTGGCAACCCAGGTCAGGGAGGGGCTTGCCAGAGCTATCAACCATAGCAAACAAAAGTTTTTTGCCTGGTTGAATAGAAATATTCTTATGTTGTAAGAAATGACAAATGGGATATTTTCAGAAAAATCTGGAAAGATTTGTATGATCTGATGCCAAGAGAAGTGAACAGAACCAGGAAAACAATTTATTCACTGACAGCAATATGGTACTTTAAGAGAATTAGGCACGGGGGCAGCTAGGTGGCGCAGTGGATAGAGCACCGGCCCTGGAGTCAGGAGTACCTGAGTTCAAATCCGCCGCAGACACTTAACACTTACTAGCTGTGTGACCCTGGGCAAGTCACTTAACCCCAATTGCCTCACTTAAAAAAAAAAAACAAGAATTAGGCACTCTTATCAGTGTGACTAATCAGGATTCCAGAGAACTAATGATGAAATGTGCTACTCACCTTCTGATAGAGAGGTAAAGGCCTCAGAGTACAATAAGACAAAAAAATTGTTTGGATGTGGACAATGTGAAAATTTGTTGATTGTTTTTACAGTTTGTAATGGGGTTTGTTTTTCTGTAGATCTTAAGTTGGAGGGGGAGACGTTGGGGAAAACAAGAAAGCAGGGATTTGCTGATTTAAAAAAATAGACATACACATATACAATTTAAAAAAGAAAACCATAAGTTTATATATTTTGACTACCTATTAGAAAATAATTCTTAGTCATAAATTTGAATCATTTTCTTATATATCTTGAGTAGGAAACTTTTTTTCTAGTTACCTGTTTTCCTTTAAATTTTTATTGCCTTAGATTTGTTTTTTGAAAAACTTAAAATTTTATATAACCAAAATTATTCACTTTTATCTCATGTGAGCCTCTAGATTCCTTGCTGTACTCTTCCCCTATCCTAGAACTTAAAGGTAATTTCTTCCTTGTTCCTTTAATTTGTTTATAATGTGACTTTTTATACCTAGGTCATGTATCCATTCAGATAATTTTATATTTGATCCTGGAGGTAACCACAGGCATTTATTGAAGAAGGATGGGAAAGATGATGACATGGTCAAATTTACACTTCAGGCCACTCACCCTACTTAACATCTGCTGCCCTCTGAGGGATGGAGCCAAGATAGTGGAGGAAAGGCAGTGACTCTTCAGAGCTCTCCCCCAAATCCCTCCAAATCTCTTCAAATAATGCCATAAGACAAATCCTGGAGCAGTAGAACCCAAAAAAGGACAGGGTGAGATTGTTTTCCAGCCAAAGACAGCTTAGAAGATTGGCAGGAAAGGTCTGTTGCACCAGGGTGAGAGTGAAGTCCAGACTCGGGCCACTCCTGCACAGATCCAGCCCCAGGTAGGCTGCACCAAAGAAACACAACTCCAGAGCCTCTGAATAAGCTGCAATGGCAGCTACTTCTGGAACTCAGCTCACAGACTGGTAAGGGGGTCGAGTGGTTCGCCAGAGGGAGATTGCAGGGGTCTCTGCTGGCACTGAGGCAGAACTCTGTTATGTTGCATGTGCTGAGAACCAGAAAGCAGTCTTGAGTGGTGGCCCAGGTGGGGGAGGGTGCAGGCACTCCCAAGCTTGCAACCACAGTAAAATAGAATTCTGTTCTTGGGTTAAAGAGCAAGCAGGCCTGGGGTTACTTACAGGCCAAGGAAGTGTAGAACATGCCTCTCCTTAAACTGTCCCACCTGGGACCCCCTGAAGCTTGGGACAGTGTGCCCTGGAAGCAGTGCCCCACTTTAAGAAGGAGTTAAAAGTCAAGAAATAGGCTGGCAAAATGAGCAGACAGAAAAAGATGCTGACCCTAGGAAGTTTCTTTGGTGACAAGGGAGCTCAAAATACATCTACAGAAGAAGATAATAAAGTCAAAGCTCCTACATCCAAAGTTTCCAATAAAAATATGAATTGGTCTCAGGCCATGGAAGCACTCAAAAAGGACTTTGAAGATAAGGTAAGAGAGGTAGAGGGAAAAATGGAAAGAGAAATGAGAGTGATGCAGGAAGGTCATAAAAAAAAAGTCAACAGCTTTGTGAGAATTGGAATGGCACCCCCTGCTAGGAAAGATATTGTAGGGAAGCTCCACCATGAGGAGAAAGCATGTGATTTAGAGACCATGTAACTTTAGCGTCCAGAAGTTAACCAGTAGGGGCAGCTAGGTGGCACAGTGGATAGAGCACCAGCCCTGGAGTCAGGAGGACCTGAGTTCAAATCCGGCCTCAGACACTTAACACTTACTAGCTGTGTGACCCTGGGCAAGTCACTTAACCCCAATTGCCTCACCAAAAAAAAAAAAAATCAACCAGAAGTTAACCACTGTCTGGAAGTTACATCTATAGAACCACAGGTGGGATTTGTCAATCAGAGCTACCATCCAATTAGCTTGGAGCTGTGTGTGTGGATGGCCCTGTTTCCTGTTGGAGAGGAGGCTTCTGGGAGGAGGGAGTGAGTGAATTCTTTTTCGCCCAGGACCTCGGCGGCTTGGCTCCCTTAGATAGATACATGAAGAAATCTTGGCCTCTTTCTCTCTGATCACTAGATAAATGCTTAAAAGTCTAAACTCTTGCTAAAGCTTCTAATTTAAGGTGACCTCTCATTAAATTTTAAACATTCTATTTAGAATTTTAGCCCCTTGCAGTTTGAAAAGCCAAATGGAAAAGGAGATACAAAAGTTCTCTGAAGAAATTATTGCTTAAGAATCAGGATTGAGCAAATAGAAGCTAATAACTTTGTGAGAAATCAAGATATAATAAAGCAAATCCAAATGAATGAAAAAATAGAGGGCAATGTGAAATATCTCTTTGGAAAAACAGCTGACCTGGAAAATAGATTCAGGAGAGATAATTTGAAAATTTTTGGACTACCTGAAAGCCATGATCAAAAAAAGAGCTTAGACATCATCTTCCAAGAGATTGTCATGGAAAATTGCCCTGATATTCTAAAAGCAGAAAGTAAAATAGAAATTGAAAGAATTCACTGATCGCCTCCTGAAAGAGATCCCAAAATGAAAACTTGCAGGAATGTTATGGCCAAATTCCAGAGCTCCTAGGTCAAGGAGAAAATATTGCAAGCAGCCAGAAAGAAACAATTCAAGGACTGTGGAGCCACAGTCAGAATAACACAAGATCTAGCAGCTTCTACATTAAAGGATCTGAGGGCATGGAATATGATATTCAGGAGGGCAAAGAAACTGGGATTGTAACCAAGAATCACCCACCCAGAAAAACTGAATATAATCTTCCAGGGGGAAAAATGGGAATTCAATGAAAGAGAGGACTTTCTGGCATTCATGATGAAAAGACCTGAACTGAATAGAAAATTTGCCTTTTTTTTTTTTTTTAGTGAGGCAAATGGGGTCAAGTGACTTGCCCAGGGTCACACAGCTAGTAAGTGTTAAGTGTCTGAGGCCAGATCTGAACCCAGGTACTCCTGACTCCAGGGCCAGTGCTTTATCCACTGCGCCACCTAGCTGCCCGAAAATTTGACTTTCAAATACAAGACCCTAGAGAAGCATAAAAAAATAAACAGGAAAAAGAAATTATGAAGGATATTAAAAGGTTAAATTGTTTACATTCCTACATGGGAAGATGATACTTATAACTCATAAGAACTTTCTCATTATTAGTGCAACTGAATGGAGTATACTTAGAGGGCACAGATGTGAGTTGAATATGAAGCGATGATATCTTTAAAGCATCTATTTATTTGTTTGTATATTTATTTATTTGTTTGTTTGTGGGGTAGTCAGGGTTGGGTTGCTTGCCTAGAGTTGCATAGCTGGTGAGTGTTGGGTATCTGAGGCCAGACTTGGGCTTGGATCCTCCTGGGTCCTACCTCATACCTACTGGATTGGATAATAGGACAGAAAAGGAAAATGACAAATGTTGTGGGGGATATGGGGAAAATGAAACCTTAATACACTCTTGGTAAAGTAGTAAACTGATTCAAACATTCTTTAGAACAATTTGGAACTATCGCCAAAAGGCTATAAAATCATGCCTACTCTTTGACCTAGCAATATCACTACTAGGTTGGTATCCTAAAAGAGATTAAAAAAAGTTGAATTCAAAATTGGGGTGATGCTCATCAATTGGGGAAAGGCTGAACAAATTGTGGTATGAGATTAGGATGGAACACTATTGTGTTGTAAGAAATGATGAGCAGGATACTATCAGAAGGACTTATGAAAAATGCAATCCATCGTGGTAAAAATTATTTGTGGTATAGGCAGCTTTTGAAGGACCTCCCCTTTTGGGGGAGAAAAGATTGAATGCTTCCTGAAGGGAGGTTAAAGGGCACTTCCGGAATGCTAGCACTTGAGTCGCTTCCAGACTAGCTCTAGAGTGACTTCCAGAATGCTAGTTCAATCTCTCTGGCTGGTGACTCCAGTCCTGGTAGCAGGTGCTGATTCTCAGTCTGGCAGGCTGTTCAGGTTCGGTGAATTTAATTACAGAAAACCCAAAATTCCTTTGAACTAGCTTAATTGGAAAATGGTCTGGGGATTTCATAGGCTAAGTTTAGAGTTAATAATATTTATCTGTATTTCTATTTTCCTATTTCCTTATCTTTGATTTTTTATTAGTTTCACCTTCGTTGTTTAATTAATTCCCAAGTAATAAAATCTGATCCTTTTGTGAACTAAAGCTTAGAGGCTCCTTTCTTATTGGCCTGGGAGAAATATCTAAAAAAGGGCAGTTCAGAGGGGAGGATAAACCTTAAAGGTCCCTCATATTTCCAGGACCCCAATATTAAGGCGAGTCACCCAAATAACGCTCAGTATATCAAATTTTGGCCCTCAAACCATCTACAGAGAAAGAACTGATAATATTTGAATACAGATCGAAATATGATTTCTTTTTTGTTAGTTCTTTCTAAAGTTTTTTTGACTGTTTTCTTTCACAACCTAATGTGGAAAGGTTTTGCATGACTGCACATGTATAATTTATATTGAATTGCTTGAGATCTTAAGGGGAGGGGTAGAGAGGAAGGGAGGGAGCAAGAGAATTTGGAACACAAAGTTTTAAAAATTGATGTGAAAATTTCTTTATACATGTAACGGGGGGAAATTCTAAATAGATAAATAAAAATAAAAACAAAACTTGCATTTCAGGAAAATCACCTTAAGCAGCTGAGTGGAGGATGGATTGCAGTAGGGAGAAACTCAAGGCAGGTAAACCAACCAGAAGGCTCTGACATAGCCTAGACATAAAGTAATGAGAGCCTCTACCAGGGTCCCATGGCTTGCCTTCAGAAAATGTCATCTTATTCCCTATCTAAGCAGACTCTAGATGGGATGTTTTAAGCCTATGAGTTGGCCAACCTGTTTGAAAACATTAAAGAATTAAAGTGGACTTTAAAGACACAAGCAAGTAAATCAGAAGCAGATTTGAGGATAACTCCATTTCTTCTGCTAAAGGAATAGAGAGCTGCAGGGAGTCTCCAAGGAGCAAATTCTACACAAAAGAGGCTACTTACCATTTCAGGGCTTGGTGACTTTGGGTATGAGGCCAGCAGGGTGCACTGATGCCCCAGTAAAGTTGGGTGCCCATGCTATGGGTGAACAGGGATCTTCACCCTCTGGCAGCATCAGGAAAGAGTATACAGGAAAGAATGTGAGCCAAAAAGGTAACATTCTTAGTTCCTTCAATTGATGTATTGGGGAGAGGAGTGTTTTATTATTTTTTGACCATGTAGGGTATGCATGTCCACATAGATCTTTTTTTTGTTTTTGTTTTATTTTTGCAGGGCAATGAGGGTTAAGTGACTTGCCCAGGGTCACACAGCTAGTTAAGTGTCAAGTGTCTGAGGCTGGATTTGAACTCGGGTACTCCTGAATCCAAGGCCAGTGCTTTATCCACTGCGCTACCTAGCTGCCCCCACATAGATCTTTCTAGAAGTGGCTCCTAGAGAGGTATGAATAGATATCTCTAATCTCTTCTCCCCCATCCTTCTCCAAGGGAGACTTTGATTCCTGCCAGGAAGGGAGCTGGAGTTTGATACCAGAAGCTGGCTATAATATGACTAAAAAAAATAGAAAGGCACCAAGTTATGAAGGATTTTAAAAGCCAAGCACTAGATTTTAGATTTTATCCTGGAAGTAATAGGAGTAGCCTCCTGGAGGCCACTGGAGTTTACTGAGTGAGAAGTGACAAGGAATAACAGGGAGTAGGGGATGTGTGGCTTGGTTAGACCTACCTTTTAGGAAAATCACTTTGGCAATTGAGTGGAGGAGAGAGTAGAATGGGGAGAGACTTGTGGCAGGGAAACCAACTGGAAGCCTATTGTATTAGTTCAGGTGTGAGGTGATAAGTACCTGCACAAGGGTAGTGACTATATGCACAGAGAGAAGGGGATGTATTCATGAGGTATTACAAAGGTAGAAACAACAGTACTTGGCAAAAGATTGGCTATATGGGATGAGAGTGAGGAGTCAAGGACAACACCTAGGTTGTTAGATTGATGTCTAGGAGGCTTGTATTACCTGTAACAGTAACAGGGAAGTCGGGTAGAAGAAAGGGTTTGGGGAGGTGAGGGGATAATGATTTTTGTTTTAGACATATTGAGTTTGAATTGTCTATAGGACATACAGTTCAATGAGAATAGAGTTCAAGATAGAAATTAGGGCTGGATAAATAGATCTAAGAATCATTGGTATAAAGACAATAATTGAATCCATAGGAGTTAATAAGATTGCCAAAAGAAATAGTATAAAGGGAGAAGAAAAGAGAGCCCAGGACAGAGCCCTGGGTGATACCTGTGGTTAATGGGCATAACCTGGAAGAAGATCCAACAAAGGAAACTGAGGAGTGGTAAGATAGAAGAAGAACCAGAAGAGATTAGTGTCATAAAAACTAAAAGAGTATTAAGGAGGGTGATCAGTGGCATCAAATGTTGCAGAGGTCAAAAATGATGAGGATTGAGGAAAGGACATTAGATCTAGCAGTTAAGAGATCATTAATGGGGGGCAGCTAGGTGACACAGTGGATAAAGGACCTGCCCTGGATTCAGGATAACCTGAGTTCAACTCTAGCCTCAGACACTCAACACATACTAGTTGTGTGACCCTTGGGCAAGTCACTTAACCTTCATTGCCCTGAGGGGAAAAAAAAGAGAAAGAGATCATTAATGACTTTGAAGAGAACAGTTTCAGTTGAATAATGAAGTCAGAAACTAGACTAGAGAGGGTTTAGAAGAGAGTTAGAGGAGAGGAAATGGAGGCACCAACTAAAGAGTTTAACCTTGAAAGGAAGGCAATATATAGGATGATAATAGTAATTAATGACAATCATTATCATAGCTAGCTTTCATACAGTGCTTTAAGGTTTACTAAAGGCTTTATATTTACATTGGGTTCTCACAACAACCCTGAGGATGAGTATTATTACTATCCTGGGTTTTAAACACAAGATAACTGAGGCTGAGAGAGGTTGAGTCCCTTCTTCAAAGTTACACAGCTATAAAGTGAGTTAGGATTCAAATTCATGGCCTCCTGATTTCAAGTCTAGCATTTTATCCATTGAACCGTTCAGGGGCTCCCATGATAGCAGATATGGTATGATCAGGTGAGGGTTGTGTTTTTTTTAATTGGGGAAGACATGAACATGTTCATGGGCAGCAAGGAAGCAGCCAGAACATGTCAAAAGACCAAAGATTACAGAGGGTTAAGATACAACCCTAAGAGGGAGCAATCTGCTGGAGAAGAGAGTGTGGAATGGGATCAAGGATTCATGTAGAGGATATTGCCTTTGTGATATGTGAGAGAGGGGTGAAGAAGTGGAGGAAAACATATGAATGATGTGAGATAAGGAGGAGGGGAAAAGAGAGAACTCTTGTCAAAAGGCCTGTTTTTTTTTCAATGAAGCATGAGACAAGTTCTTCAACAAAGAGGATGGAGTAAGGGATCCTATGTGAGGCTTGACAAGTGATTAAAGTGTTTGGAATAGCATATAGGATCAGTGAAATTGTAAATTGGGAGAGTGAGTTGATTAGGGAGGTGAAAAATGATGGCCTCCAGTGGTAAAGGCAAAATTGAGATTATGCAGAATTTGTCACCTAATCAGTCTTTCTGCTACCAGTCTCTCCCCATTCAATTCATTCTCCACATACAATCATATTCTTCCCCATACTGAATATTTTCACTGGCTTTTCTCCCATTCCCGGAATGCCCTCCCTCCTCCTCCTCTCTGACTCCTGGCTTCCTTCCAGTTCTAGTTTAAATGTTACCTTCTGAAAGAATGCTTTCTTGATCTCCTTAATGCTAACGTCTTCCCTTGGTTGATTATTTCCAATTTATCCTGTTTCTAGATTGTTTGGACATAATTACTTGCCTGTTGTCTCCTCCATTAAACTGAACTGCTAGAGAGCAGGGCCTTTTCTCTTTCTTTCTTACCCCAGCGTTTAGTACTGTGCCTGGCATATAGCAGACGCCTAATAAATGTTTACTGACACCATTAACTGACGGACACAGTTCTGAACATGTCACTCCCCTGCTCAAAGCACTTCAGTGGCTCCCTATTGCGTCTAGGAAAAAATACACTCATTCTAGTGTTTAAAGTTCTCTTCAATCCAGCTCCAACCTACTTTCCGGATGCCTTCCAGATGTTTTCATTTAATATTATTCTGCTACCCGTCCTCAACATCTAACTATAACAATCTCGAAGCCTAAAAGAATTGGCGGCGAGAGTCTGGATTTAGTTGATTGGAAGGGACACCAATAGGCTCTTCGGATTGGCCAATTATGAAGGGGCGTCATCAATCTCTAGTCAGACTAAGTAGCCTGAGGAAGAAACGGAAAAGGAAAAGTGAAAGGCGTAGAGAAGTTTTTCCGAAGTCCCCTTTGGGCTGGGCAGTTTTTCCTTCCCGAGCCTGCTACCTCCTGCGGCTTCTCCAGCTGCCAGCGACTCGGTGGAGTTGCATCTCCCTCCGCCTGTCCCCGACCTCTCCCTCTCGTCCGACGAGGTGAGAATTTCTCAAGCTGGGCCCAGATGAGATTGGCGTTGAGGGGGTGGGAGCTCTACGGAAAGAAGCCGGATTTTGGAGTCAGGGAACCTGGGTTTGGAACCAGGGTCTTGCCTTGCTACTTAGTAACCAGCAAAGCGCTTTCCTTCTCTGGGTCTCAGACCAAAACTCCCTTCAGCCACTGCTTGCCTGTATGTATGCTACCTTACCCATTACGATGGGTAAGCTCTTTGAGGGCAGGGATGGGCTTTCTTTTCATATTCGTGCTAAACCAGGGTTTAATAAACGCTGTTCCGTTCGTTATTCACTCACTCTGTAAAATGAGTTAGTTTGGAGCTCCAGCTCTAAAAACTGTTAATTCATTAACTTAGCCCAGGACTTGGGTTTGGCTGCCAGGTGTCCGTCAGCATTTATTAAATACCAGGTCTGTGCTAAGCGCAAGGAATCCAAAACCACACAACCAGTCGTCACACTCAAAGAGCCCACAGTCTAAGGGGGAAGACGACGCACAAACAACTATGTACAAAGAAAATAGAGACAGGATAAATTGAGGGTATTCTCATTTGGAAGATAATCAAATTTTCAAAGACAGAAATCTTCCAATCTTCTTCCAGAAGGTGTGACTTTATCTGAGACTTAAAGGAAGTCAGGGAAGCCCAGAGGGGAGGGAGAGAGTTCAGGCGTAGGGGCCAGCCAATGAAAACGCTGTTACTTTGAAGAAAAAAAGGTTACCAGACTTATGCAATAGGTGTCACGTGGACTTGTTTGGCCTTAGGAAAGGATGCAAGGAAATGCCGGCCCAGAGCCCTGATTTGGGTTTTTTTGTGGATTTGGTTTTTGTTTGCTTTGTTTTTTGGTCCGCTTGGGGGGGGGGGGGGGGGGAGAGAAGGTACTGCACTGGAGCTTCCTATCTGTGTATCCTAGATCAGGAGTCTGGAACTTTGGACCCATTTTCAAAGCCCTAAACTTTGGTGACATGTAAATTACCTCTATTACTGATCTTTAAAATTATATAACTAGTAATTTCTAAAATGGTATAACTAGTAGTACTCAAACTGATTAAATGCATTCCCTGGATTCTGTTGTGTAGAGGTTCTTAACCTGGAGTCCACAATACCACCACCCTCATTCCCATCCCCATCCCAGCCCCTCAGATCTGTCAGTAGATTTCAGGGAATCTGGATTTGGGTAGGAAAAAAAATCTGTATTTTTGTTTTCACTCATCTCTAACTGAAATTTAGCATTTCATTTTCTTCAATTCAACATTACTCTGAGGACTCCATGGGCTTCACCAGATTGCCAAATAGTTCCTTGACACTGATGTGGGGAGAAAGCACGTGGGTCCTTAGGATTCCTCTGTAAAGAATTACACTCTTGCACAAGACCTAATTAGGAATAAAAGAACAGGTTTATTGGGGTACAAGAGAAACTGGCTGAGAGGAAGGTTTTAGAGAAACAAAACGCTTTCCTCCTCAACTAGCTCCGGGAGCGCCCTTTTATAGGGTTTAGATGGCATGGGTAAAAGTGTCCCTTATTGTGTGAGGGGCTGGGGGTTCTCTGGAGTTGTGCTGGGGTAGGAGAGATCGGTCGTGAGCAATCTGGTGATGGGCATTAACTCTGTCCTGATGGGTCTGAGCAGTCTGCTGGTAGTCGGTTCCAGGTAGTCTTCTCCTGGTGTAGTCTATCCCAATGGATTACCTCATCCAGGTGCTCAGGAGGACTGGAATGCAGGGGTGGTGGTCCTGGAGCATGCTCATTTCAATCTGGTGCCGCTCATCTCTTTTGGGTGTGTATGTCCTTGATTGAGCTCAAGGAGAGGCCTACTTGATTTCAAGGGAAAACTCCTGAGGTTTCAAGGAAAAAGTTCCTTGACCTCCCCAGACAACTGTTGGAGTGACCAGGGCCCATAATCCTCCCATAACATTCCCCCCTTCTTATTTCTAGGGAAAAAGGGCAGTGGTCTCATCTTCCGTATCTGCTTCCTGCTGATTATGGATGTAGAGATGTCCCTGAATCATTGGGGTTACAGTGGAAGTCATTATGGGCCTGGTCCAGGGAGTGAAGTGGCATGGAGGCAGGGGTAGTGGCTGCCATGAGGTTGAAGGCCTTGAGTCTGCTTGAGACAAATTTTACAAAAAGGTTAAAAAGACAAGGGCCAAAGATTAAAAGAACAACGACTAATATCACTAGCGGAATAAAGGGAGTTAACCAAGAAAATAACAGAGAACTCTAGGAACCTGAGTGAGGAGAGAAAAGCTGCTCACGCGTGTCCTTCATCCAGTGAGAGCTATCATGGAGATTTTGTATTCGGGTCTCGACTTTCCTCGAATTGTTTTGTTTTGTTTTTTGTTTTGTGGGGCAATGAGGGTTAAGTGACTTGCCCAGGGTCACACAGCTAGTGTCAAGTGTCTGAGACTGGATTTGAACTCAGGTCCTCCTGAATCCAAGGCCAGTGCTGTATCCACTTCACCACCTAGCTGCCCCCTTTGTTTTGTTTTGTTTTGTTTTGTTTTTGTTTTTCCTCGAATTGTTAATAAACACACGTTGTATTCTGAACCATACACACAGGAGATAGTCTAAGGCTATTCTGTTATCTAACACTACATTGGCTAGAGTATCAAGGGACTCGTAAATCTTCTAACCCAGCTGCTGTTTCATTTGAGAGTCTTTCTATGGCCAGAGTAAGATTGGTTAGTATGGCATTCTGTTCAATATAGTCTATAAAAGGGATGGTGAGAGCTGCTGCCTTCTTAACCCACCAGAGAAAATTATCCCAAGAACCCCGTTTAATTCTTGAGGGGTGATTAGCAGGAAGGGTTGAGGGATTGTGGAAAACCTTCACTCGGGGATCCAAAAATCCCATTGTGTGTTGTCCATAGTGTTTATAGGGGCTGAGACATGAAGTTGTCATGAATTTCTGGGGGTATTCTTCAGGAGTTAGGCCTGTAACAAAAATTGGCAGATTCTGGTGTCCGCAGACAAAGACATACCCCTGAGTGGCACATAGAGACCCCTTGGTGTTTCTGAGCAATGTCTCAATCTCCTTGCCCCATTTTGAGGTTGGATTGCATGAGGGTATAATGCCAGGCCACCTCTGGCTATTCTTAAGGGTCTTTAACATACCCCAAGAAGCTGGAGGCCATGAAGGTTGCTGGAGGGTGGAATAATCTTTAAAACTGTCACTTGGAGTCAGGACAGTGTAATCGGTTTGCCAGTATGTGCACTTGGACAAGTAAAATGAACCCTTTTTATTATTTGAGGGGATTGGTGATCCTGTACAATTTACGCACAGGGCATGTGTGAGGTTAAATGGAAAGGAGATACCTTTCCGGTTCCCCTCGAGACAGGTAAGCTTGTGAGGTCCATTGATCACTTTCCCTCCCTAAATCATCATTGTCCCTGTGTACTGTTTCTTGGGATAGGTGATGTTGAAAAAAGGCTTACCAGCAGTGAAGCATGAAATGCCCCTAAAGGTCTCCCACAATGGTGTTGCAAATATAGGGAAGGTTGCATAGCGAGGGGACATAAAGGGAAGAGGCATAGAAGTAGAAAAATTAGCACCATGAACTATGGGAAGGGACCCATCACTATCCTGGGGATGTCTCTTACATACCCAGCAATCTGATGGTCCAGCCCTGGTGACTGCATCACCTAGTTGGACTATTTCATTATCCTGCCAGGTGCCAGGGCTTATGATTGAGGAGGAGAAGGCAAAGAAGCAAAGAGCACAAGTAAGAGGAGTAGCATAATGGAGTGATAGTGAGGGGGAGGTACACCGGTAAAGTTATCAGACCACTCACAGAATGTCTCGGGATCAGCTCTTTCTTTTGAATAGGTACTTCAGGTCCTCGACTGGTTCACATGAATACTCAGCTATGTCTTCTGTATCAGGTGCTATAGGGACAAAAGGTTTAATCCGAGAAAGATGAGTCCAGGAGTGCTGCCCCTCCAGTTTTACTGCTGTAGGGGTAGACAAGATTACCCGATGAGGCCCCTCCCAACAAGGGATCAACTGGTCTGAGGCCCTGCCTGTATCTCAGACTTTTTTTTTTTTTTTGGTGAGGCAATTGGGGTTAAGTGACTTGCCCAGGGTCACACCTAGTAAGTGTCAAATGTCTGAGGTCACATTTGAACTCAGGTCTTCCTGAATCCAGGGCCAATACTCTATCCACTGTGCCACCTAGCTACCCCTGTATCCCAGACTTTAAGGAAAACTAAGTCTTCTGGCTGAGTGGGGTGTTGGATGCCTGAGTCCTCCTGAGGTGAAGGTTTAGGCAGTATTTATTCTGCGTATTCCCGGATGGCCTGATGCAAGGACCCTAGCTGTCTGGAAAAACTGGTAATGGCATTGATATAGGCAGCAAAAAGGGGTTAATAGAAAAACCCAAGACCGAAGCTCTAATTCAGATATTAGCTCTAAAAGGGAGTCAGATCCCAGTTAATGGATAACTTATGTTAGGTTCTTATACCCATAGTAATCAACATCCATAACAGACCAGAATGGGTCAGGTCAAAATAACAATAAAGGAAAAAGACAACCTATAGAAATTCTAATGAAAAATGATTATATTTTGAAATTCGCCATGGGAATCAGAAAGAGACATACGCAGAAAAGGCCAAATTTGTCCCCAGATTCACCTTATGATGTGTAAACCCCCAAAACACACCTCCACTGAAAAAGGTACCCACCTTGGGGGTTGGCTTAGGACCCCAGGGACTCCAAATTTAGGATAAGCCCTCCCGTGAAACACCCCAAGGTGGAGAATGTTATAATGAGAAAGACAGGCTCTCCCCTGTACCTCCCCAAGGTGGAGATTATTATAATGAGACTGATAATCAATTTATCCATACTATAAATATAACTGTCTTTCCTTTCCCTATTTGAGAGATACCTTTCCAATATTCTGGTTCTCTCCTTGTGGTCACCCACAGTATTGCAATAAAACTTGGGAAACTGAGTCACTGAGTCTTATAATTCTTTTGGGACAACTCACAATCAGTTTGACCCCAAATTCCAGCCCACATCATTTGGTGCCCCGTGTGACTTCAAGTCCCAGACTCAGGGGGTGAGATCTCATTAAGGTAAGTTTGGGATCTGCCTTTAACTCCTGCACCCAGGTTTTTGGCTCATTTGGGAGTTCCAGGCAACGCACCAAAGTGAGGGGAGGGGGGGTTATTTCTCGTTGATCCAGGATCAAGCGATTTACCCTGAGGGATTTCTTTTTTTTCCTGAAAAGGAAGAAACAAATTGCCCTGTTGGCAAGACCCAGCAGTCTGGGGGACACCCTGGATTGGGTTCTTTGCTGTTTTAATGGACACCCACGTGGATACAGGTGCGGTGTCGGTAACCTCCAGGAGGTTACAGATGGATCAGGAAATTTTGATAAATTGGGAGAAGGGAATAAGGAGAAAATTGAATGTAGCTAAAAAGAAACAAATGACTTTAAGAGAAAGGAGAATTAAGGGACAAATTTGGACAAGTCCGATTGCACTGACCTGGAAAAGAAAATGGGTGGTGTTTTATTGCAATACTGTCAGGCCACAGCAACCCCCTCATTCGGCTCTTGGGTTCCCCTGACAGAGTATGCATTGTGTTTTTCCCCTCTGTTGCCTCAGAAACCTCAGTCACATTGGGTGGGCCCCCAAGGTCTGAGGTAGGATTTTTCACAGGTGTGGTCTTAGCCCAACCCACCTTAAAGGGACAAGGAGAGAAAACATTCTGCATAACCCCTCTGGTGTATCCTTATGAATTTGGGAAAAAGGGAAAAAGTTGGACATGGGTAAAAAGGACTTAATTTGCAAGAGAAAGATTTAAGGTATGGCTGTTTGTTTGTCTGTGTGCAGCTGCTAGCCTGCTTGTTGTCTCACGCATTTATGTCTGTCAAATGTTGTAATTGTGTTGTACAATCTGTGGGGAATTTTTGGTTGTGCCCCCCCTCCCCCAGCCTTTCAGAGTGATGGCCGGGCTCTGAAGGTGGAAGAAGGGAAGTCTTTGACTTCTGTACAGGTGTGTGTCTACTTAAGAGTTTGAATTTGGAATTGGGATGTAACTTCTTTGCTAGGCATTCATAGCCTTAGATGAACATTGTAAAAGTTGGTTTGAAAATGCTGCTACTTTGAAATCTTTTGTAGTGGAATGGTTAAAAATCAGGAACTATTTGTAATGTGTAAAAGTTGTGATGAAAAATGATCTCTAGTCAAGCGTGACTTGCGCCACTGCTCCCCCTGCTTCTCAGGAGCTGGCCAGTTGCGCAGCACCAGATCAGAGTGGTGGGTGAGAGAGAATGTTTATAAAATCTTAAGAAACTGTCCAGAGTATTTTAAATAATTGGTAAAAAACAGAAAGAAAACTGTGCTGTTTTGTACTGACTGTTCAAAGAATTTAGAATCTTGAAAAGAAAAAAAGGGGGAGTATATTTAAGGTACACTGCCACTTTAAGTGCTCACTTGCCATTTCAAGGTTTGTGAATTCTGGAAGAAACCAAAGAATACTGTTAAAGTTTTAAAGTTATTTTTAAATTGATGTATATGTGTTAAAATTGGAAAAGCAATTGATGGTCTTAAGAAAAACAGGTACTTTAGTTGTTTCCTCTAAGAGACAGAGGGAAGCATAGGAAGCTGGTAAATCATTAAACAGAAAAGGGCCTTCTAGACTTTTTTAAAAATTTGTAAACTTGCCAGGAAAGAGCCTGTTACAAGGAATGGTTTTGCTGAGGATTTATAAGGTTGCTTATTGTATAGAAGTAATTTCTAATGATTGATCTTTATACCAGGATAAAGTTTAAACATGAGAAGGAAGGAAAAACCAAGCAACATGTGTGTGTCCTGGTAAATCTTTTTTTTTTTTTTTGCTCATTGCAATTTCATGAGAGTAGAGGTTTGCTATTTAAGATAAAATATTTTTGGGATGGTAATTTATATTGTTTTGAGTTTTGAATTCAGGTATAATTGTTTGGATGGTTAAGCCAGTAATGCAAGTATTGGAGAGAATGCCACAAATCAATGCCACAAGAGGGAATGTGTTGCTTACAGGTGGAGATATCTGGGAAAAAGCAAAGGACAATTTCAGACTTAATCCGAGGTAGGCTCCTTTTGGCTGTTGTGTTCCTACTGAACAGGAAATGTTTTCCCACCTGGCTATCCCTGAATTTGGCTAGTACTGTATGACTGGTGGTTACCTGTAGCTTTTACCTGAAATCAAACAGAGCTAAGGATCTTATTCTGGCCTCATAATCATGTCCCTGCTTTTTCTTTTATAGCAGATTTCTATAATCAGAGCAAGTAGTCAGTAGAAGAAATGAGCACAATGCAAGTATTTAAGATCTTACTGTTTTCAGTTTAAATGTGTGGTCATGTGATATGTTGAACAATAAGGTATATTAATAATCAGGTTTGTCATCTGCCTGCTAATGCTTACGTGGTATGATGATACGGTTGAATTAACTGAGTATTTTTCTGGTTTAGAAGAAAATGAAATTCCTCCCCATTGCAGATGAGAGGGAGGATGGTAACTAGGAAACATAATTATGCGTTTTAGGTTTTATCATAAGTCTGCCTAGTCAGATCTCTGTTATGTACTGCCAAGGGCACCAAGCTACCAACTCCATAGTACAAGGGAATCACAGGGCAGACATTGCTGCTAGATTAGTTGCCAGGTCCATTCACCAGTCCACCCTAGCCCTGGTCCCCTTGCACCCTATTGTGCCCCAAAGGTATTTCCCCTTCCTAAACCAAAGAGGAGACTATGTCTTTAGTGTTAACTACCACTTGCTTATAATTCTTTACAGAGGTACAGGGGAGGGCCTGTCCTCATTATAATATTCTCCACCTTGGGCTGTTTCAGGGGAGGGCTTATCCTAATTTGGAGTCCCTGGGGGTCCTAAGCCAACCCCTGAGGCAGGTACCTTTTTCAGTGGAGGTATGTTTTGGGGGTTTACATGTCATAAGGTGAATCTGGGGACAAATTTGGCCTTTTCTGTGCATGTCTCTTTCTGATTCCCATGGTGAGTTTCAAAATATAATCATTTTTCATTAGAATTTCTATAGGTTGTCTTTTTCCTTTATTGTTATTTTGACTTGACCCGTTCTGGTCCGTTATGGTTGTTGTTCACTATGGGTATGAGAACCTAACATAAGTTATCCATTAACTGGGATCTGACTCCCTATTAGAGCTTGGGTCTTGGGTTTTTTCTATTAACCCTTTTTTGACTCCTACATCATTAGTAAGGTTCTTTTTAGGGTTTGGTTCATGGGTTCTACCTTCCCTGAGGACTGGGGGTGCCAGGCAGAGTGAAAGTGATAAGTAATACCCAATGCCTTTATTGTGAGTAACCCAAGAGGTAAAGGCAGTGCCATTATCACTCTGGAGAGATTTGGGTAGACCAAATCAGGAAATAATCTCGTTTAGGAGGGCTTTGGCTACCTCAGAGGCTTTCTCGGATTTGCCAGGGAAAGCCTCTACCCAACCAGTGAATGTATCAACAAAGGCCAGAAGAACTCTATATCTCCTGCATGTGGGGCAGATGAGTGAAATCAATTTGCTAGTCCTCTCCTGGGAGCTCCCCACTGTGCTGGAAGGGTTTCAAAAGGGGTGGTGGTGGTGGTGGTGGTTTTTCTCTTTCGAATAGAATTTTATTTTCCAAAATATATGTAAAAACAAAATTTTTAAAATATATATATTTTTTAAATTGATGTTAAGTGAGGCAATTGGGGTTAAGTGACTTGTCTGAAGCTAGATTTGAACTCAGGTCCTCCTGACTCCAGGGTTGGTACTCTATCTACTGCACCACCTAGCTGCCCCAACATCAATTTAAAAAAAAAAAAATTGTGTTCCAACTTCTCTTCCCCCCCCCCCCTCCATTCGCACCCCCCACCCACAAGAACTCAAGCAATTCAAAATAAGTTACACATCAGTAGTCATGGAAAAATTCCCATATTAGCTAGCTGTGAGAGAAAACAGTCAAAAAACCCAAAACTTAAGATTAAGGAATTGTCAAAGAGGAAAAGAAAAAAAAATTTTTTTAATGCATTTCCATCTGTTTTCAGATACTATCAGTTCTTTCTCTGCAGATGGGCTGCAATCTTCATAAGTCTTTCAGGGTTCTATTGGATCATTGCCTTGCTAAAAATAACCTCATGCTTCCCAGCAGATCATCCCCCACTATTGCTGTTATTTTGTATACAGTACATTTCACTCTGCTTCAGTTCATGTAGGTCTTTCCAGGTTTTTCTGATAGTATCCTGTTCATTATAACCTGTATATAGTACCTTAAGCTTGACAGAGAATTTTCTTCATAAAAGCCCAGCAAAGTAGGTATCATACGTTTTGCCATTATAATCAATCATCATAACTATTTCCCTCCATCCCACTCCCTTCCCATGACATTTCCTCTATCTTCTTTTTACCTGTTCCTCCTCAGAAGTGTTTTGCTTCTGACTATCCTCTCCCTTTTTTCACCCTTCCTTCCTTATCCTCTTCCCCTCCTATTTTCCTGCAGGGTTAAATAGATTGCTCCTCCCAATTGGGTATGGAAGCTATTCCCTCCATGAGCCCACTCCAATGGGATCAGGATCCCTGAGCTAATTCTGTGTTCTAAATTTTTCTTCCTCCCTCCTCAACCCTCCCTATGAGATCAAGCAATTCAATATGTCATACTGGTGCAGTAATGCAGAACATCTTCATCTTCCTTGAAAGTGTTTTGCTTTTTACTGCTCTCTCCCGCAATCTGCCCTTTCCTCCTTCCCTTCTTCCCCCCTCCCCTTTTCTCCCCCCCATCCCCTCAGGGCAAAAATATATTACTATACCTACTTGAGTATGTGTTAGTCCTTCTTTGAGCCAATTCTGATGATATTAAGGTTCACTCACTCCCCAACTCCTTCCCCCTCTTCTACTCTCCTCCATAAGCTTTTTTCTTGTTTCCTTCATGTGAACTACCTCTCCCCAGACCATCTCTCCCCTTCTCCCTCCCCCAGTTTATTCCTCCTACACTTTAACCCTATTTTAATGATGTCATCATGGATTAGTTAGGTGGCACAGTGGACAAAGCACCAGCCCTGGACCCAGGAGGCCCCAAGCCCAAATCCAGCCCCAAACATAAGACACCCCACCCTGTCTGCCCTTTAAAGAACAAAACATAAATGCTTTACAGATATAATCCCTTCATATTCAGTTCATCCCTGTCTTCTGTGAATTGCTTACTGAGATAGTTCTTATGATTTCAAAGTATTACCTTTCCATGTAGGAATGTAAATGGTTTGATCTTTTAATATCTCTCATGAAGTCTTTTTCCCGTTTACCTTTTTATGCTTCTCCAGGGTCTTGTATTTGAAAGTAAAATTTTCTATTCAGTTCTGGTCTTTTCATCACAAATGCTTGAAAGACCTCTTTCTCATAGAGATCCCATTTTTGCCTCTGAAAGATTATACTCAGTTTTGCTGGATACATGATTCTTGGCTACAGTCCCAGTTCCTTTGCCCTCTGGAATATCATATTCCATGCCCTTCGGTCCTTTAATGTAGAAGCTGCTAGATCTTGCTTTATCCTTATTGGAGCACCACAGTATTTGAATTCCTTTTTTCTAGCTACTTGCAGTATTTTCTCCTTTACCTGGGAGTTCTGGAATTTGGCTATAATATTCCTGGAGGTTTTCCTTTTGGGATCTCTTTCAGGAGGTGATCGGTGGATTCTTTCAATTTCTATTTTGCCTTCTGATTCTAGAATATCAGGGCAATTTTCCCTCACAATCTCTTGGAGGTGTCTAAGCTTTTGTTTTGGTCATGGTTTTCAGGGAGTCCAATGATTTTCAAATTATCTCTCCTAGATTTATTTTCTAGGTCAGCTGTTTTTCCAAGGAGTTTCACATTGCCCTCTATTTTTTCATTCAATTGGATTTGCTTTACTGTGTCTTGGTTTCTCATAAGGTCACTAGCTTCCATTTGTTCAATCCTAATTCTTAGGCAGTTATTTTCATCCGACAGTTTTTTAATCTCCTTTTCCATTTGGCTTTTCAAACTGTTGACTTTTTTCTCATGACTCTCCTGCATTGCTCTCATTTCCCTTTCCATTCTTTCTTCCTTTACTCTACATCTTCTTTCTATTTCTCCTACTTTCTCTTCAAAGTCCCTTTTGAGAGCTTCCATGGCCTGAGACCAGTTCATATTTTTCTTGGAAGCTTTGGATGTTGGAGCTTTGACCCTATTATTATCCTCTTCTTCTTCTTCTTCTTCTGAGGTTGTATTGTGGTCTGCCTTACCCCCAAAGAAGTTTTCGATGGTCTTCTGCTTTCTCTGCTTACTCATCCTGGCTTACTATTTCTTGGCTTTTAACTCCTTCTTAAAGCATGGCACTGCTTCCAGGATACACTGTTCAAGCTACATTGTGGCCCAGGGGATGGTTGGGCTTCTTCTCAGCCTGCCTGGCCTCGCTTTCATTTGATTTTAAACTCTCCACTGGGGGGGGGGGGGTTGCTTCTCGGCTCTACTCCTGTTCTCAGCTTCAGAGGGTCCCAGGTGTTTTGGGTTGAGGTGGGGCAGGTTTTAATCTCACCTGGGCTGTTCTGAGGTCCAGAGATAACCTCAGGCCTAATTACTAAGCAACCAACCAGCAAAGCTTTCTGTGGTGTGGTTCTCAGCTTCCGATGAGACTGCTCCCCTGCTTTCCTCCCCAACCTGGGTCTCCCGCCGCTCAGGATTTCTTCCTGGTTGCCCACTGGGGTGGGACAGTCTAATCCTTCCCCCCCAGTCCACTAGTACCCCTGCACTTCCTTCTCCGTGCCTCCCCCCCCCCCCCCCAAGCTGTTCAGCCCGACCGCTCTTGGTTCCAGAAGACACCGGTGCTGCAGCCGATTCAGAGGCACTGGGGCAAATTCCTCTGGTGGGTGTCTGGTGTGTCGGCCCCATTGCAGGGTTAGGCTTTATTCGTGGCCCAGAATGGCCCCCTGAAATCTATCTATAGTTGGAGAAAACTCTCAGCCCGTATTTTTTGTGTTTTCCTGCCCCAAGGGTTCTTTTATTGCTATTTTTGGGGTGATTGTATCAGGAGCCCTGTGGGTTTAATGTCTTTCCTCCGCCATCTTGGCTCCGCCTCCCCCAGTGAATAGAGTTTTAATCAGGGTAGTTAAGGACTCCCTTCCCAAATGGGTGGTCTGATGCAGGCCTGAAGCTAACTTCCAAACCATGTTGCTTGGAAGGAGGAACTGACCTGCGGGAGTCGTGTACCACCCTGTGGCTTCTGGGATAAAGCCTTGGCTGTTAGCAAAGCTGATTTCCTCTTGTGTATAAGAGGGAAAAATTTCTGGGGGAAGGGAAGGGTGGAGGGGAACTAAGGCAAGGGTGTGGCTCTCTCTAACTGAGTTTTTGCAGCAAGGTCTGCTCTCCTGTTCCCCTGAGAAATTGAGGAGTCTCCCCTTTGGTGCCCCAGACAGTGCATCATGGCCACCTCACGAGGGAGAGTTACTGCCTCAAGAAGGTGCATGATTTCTGACCCATGTTTTACGGGGGAGTTCTTAGAGGTTAATAATCCCCATTCTTTTCATATGGCACCGTGAGCATGGAGGACATAGAAAGCATACTTAGAGTCAGTATAGATGTTAACTGACTTGCCCTTAGCCAACTCTGAGGCCCTCCTGAGAGCAATGAGTTCTACTTTCTAAGCAGAGGTCCCCGGAGGGAGGTTCTTTGCTTCTATGGTGTCCGTCAGTTATGAACCCCTGTTCTAGTGGGAGTCTGAAAGTTCTCCTCGGCCTTGTGTGTTCTGCTGCCCTTCTTAGGAACCAAGAACATCTGGCAAGATTTTGGAAGAACTTAAGACAGTCTGAAAGAGTTGGTAAGTCTAAGGTGAGAACCTGCTTAGACCTCATTCCAGAATCCAAAATATAGTTGGATTTTCCCCTGTGGACCTCTAAAAGGGATGTTTTTATATCAATTAATCATTCTATCATATCAAACCCCCTCAATTCCTTTTCTGTGCACAATATACATCAAACCTATGTTAAATGTTTTCTCCCTTCCTCCCATCCAACACCGCTCCTCTTCCTTCACTTTGTTTGGTTTATTTTTTGCAGGGCACTGAGGGTTAAGTGACTTGCCCAGGGTCACACAGCTAGTAAGTATCAAGTGTCTGAGGCCAGATTTGAACTCAGGTCCTCCTGAATCCAAGGCTAGTGCTCTATCCACAGTGCCACCTAGCTGCCCTTCTTCCTTCACTTTGAATGGAATCCTGCCCTCACAGCATCTAGTCTTCAACTCTGTTTAGACCTGTGCACCATTCCAACTCCTACTCAAACATCTTTTCAAAACCCACTCCCCTAAATCCCTTCTGAGAAGAAGAAGGACTAGAGATTTGGTACAATAGAGTCAGAGAACCTGACTTCAGATCCCAGTTCTGCTACTTCCTCTTACCTGTGTGTAACCCTGGGCAAGAAGGAATAGTGGCCTGTCAAGTTCCTTCAAGCTCTAAATCTACTCTCTGATCCTAGTCTGAATACCTAGAATTTTGACTCCATGCTTAGTCTCATTTGGGGGGAAGTAGCAACATTCCCATGTTAACTAATCTTCACCCAAACTCCCCAATTGTAATTTCAATCCAAATTCATTTTCAGAATTTCTCTCTTTACCCTATTCACCTCCTCACCATGTCTAGGAAGCAGAATCCAGGTGAAAAAGAGCAGTCATGGCTGCCAGACCCCTGCCAGAGACACTCCTAGAAGAACTGACCTGCAGTATTTGTGTGGAGTGCTTGAAAGACCCAGTCAGCATCCCCTGTGGCCACAGCTTCTGCCAAGTCTGTATCACTGAGCTATGTGACTACTGTAAGACCCACAACCAGCTCTCTGCATCCTGTCCAATTTGCAAGAAGTCTTTTCAAAAGGAAAACATCAGTCCCAATTGGGTGCTGGCACAACTAGTGCCCAGCCTTCTCCACTTAGAACTCTCAGAGAAGCAATCAGAAGATTCTAAGCAACTGGCGGATTACCAGCTTTGCAAGAGGCATGGGGAAAAGACCTTTTTCTACTGTGAAACAGATGAGCAATTCTTGTGCTTTGTGTGCAGGGAGCTCCGGGAACATAGCACTCATGTTGTCCTGCCAGTAGAGGATGCTGCCCAACCCTACAAAGTAAGACATTTGCCTTGGTCTTTTCTTCCTCTTGATTGACTGATCTAGGATGAATCTAGTAAAGGTAGTAGACATGTTACCTGTGATCAGCAATTAGTCTGAAGGTATCTGTTAAGCATTTACTGTGTGCCAGGCATTATGCTAACCTACAGAACTGTGGTTTGGTTATAGTGTGACCACCAGGATTGTCACTGTCAAAATTCCCTGCTATCTCAAAATGCTAATTCCCTGTCTACACAGATGCATTTCCCAGGAAGTGTGGTGCTGTGTGGAAAGAACTCTGGATTTGAAGTTAAGAGCACCTGGATTAATAGCCTGGCTCTTTCACTTCTAATGTGACCTTGCAAAAGTTACTTAAGCTATGGGGCCCTCAGATTCCTATAAAATCAGGGCATTGGACCCTGTAGAGTTCCTTCTAGTTCTAAATCCATGATCTTATTACTATTACTGTTCAGTTGGTCACCAGAAAGGGCAGAAGTGTATAGCAGTGATAGAAAGGATAGGGTTGGGGGTATTGGTTGTCAAAAGGAGTTAGAGCAGGAATCCGGGATGGTGAAGCAAAGAGGGATACAAGTAGAGTTTACTTAAAACTTATAGAAAACAAACCCCTGGAGAACTCCATTTTGAAGATTCCATGTTGAACTAAAATTATGGCTGAAGTGATTTTAAAGAGAAGCAGAAAATTTCCCAGCATTCCCAATAATTAAGCCCAAGATAGGTTTTCTTTATTCCTGGACAGTTTTTTAGGAACAGTCTCCAATATTTTCCCACTGTATCTAGAAAAATGGAATTCCTAGCTAAGGATGGTTACTTTCTCTCTAGGAGTGATGGGATCTGAAAGCTCTATGGAGTTTTGAAGGAAAACCCCTCTGTAGATGATGATCAAGTAATTTCCTTCAGAAAGAGTAACCAAAGTAAAAGGTCTATGTTAGGGAGGACTTTGTCAGGAAAGACCTCATGGAGTGAGTTGAGCATGGCCCTAAAGGAAATAGAGGATTGTACTAAGAGAGAGGAAAGGTAAGGAACATTTCGGGAGGGGTAAAAGAACATAAGGAAGAGCATACTGTAATCTAAATGGTAGCTGTGATCCTGGCACCTCTTTGTATCATTAACTGAATCTTATATCAAGCTTAAGGCTGACCTAATTTTACTGCAAACCTTTTCACTTATCCTTTTCCTGTATTTAACCATAGTGATGCTTTCAAACCTGTTTCTTATTCTGCTGTTCCCACTTATCTTCTCCTGGATCCTGATATTGACTTCCAGTCCCTTTCTCCATGGAGAATGCTTGAAGCATACTGATTATTTTTTACTCAGACTCATAAAATGTCATTACTTTAAAGCTCCTGCATCAGTCATCTAGCCCAATCCCCTCAATTTATTAATTCATTTATTTATTTTTTAAAAGTGATGAGCATTTTTATTTATAGTTTTGAGTTTCAATTTTTATCCCTCCTTCCCTTCCCCTCTGCTCCCTCCCTGAGGAGATAAGCAATCAGAAATGGGTTATACATGTGCAATTATGTAAAACATTACCATATTAGTCATTTTGTACAAGAAAACTTAAAAGAAAAAATGAAAAAAAGTGAAAAATAGCATGCTTCAGTCTGTGTTCCATCAATATCAGTTATTTCTTTGGAGGTGAATAGTATGTTTCATCAGTAGTCCTTTGGGACTGTCTTGGATGATTGTATTGTTGAGAATAGCCAAGTTGGAGGCAGCTAGGTGGCACACTGTATAAAACACTGGCCCTGGATTCAGGAGGACTTGGGTTCAAATCCAGCATCAGACACTTGACACTTAGTAGCTTTGTGACCTTGGGCAAGTCACTTAACCCTCATTGCCCCACCCAAAGAGAGAGAGAGAGAGAGAGAGAGAGAGAGAGAGAGAGAATAGCCAAGTCATTCACAGTTCCTCATCAAACAATATTGTTGTCTCTTTGCACAATGTTCTCTTGGTTCTGCTCACTTCACTAGACATCAGTTCATATAAGTCTTTCCAGGCCTTTCTGAAATTATCCTGCTTGTCATTTCTTATAGCACAATAATATTCCATCATTATCACCACAGCTTGTTTAGCAATTCCGCAATTGATGAACATTCCTTTGATTTCCAATTCTTAGCCACCACAAAAAAGAGCTGCTATAACTATTTTTGTACGAATAGGTCTTTTTCTCTTTTGGGAGATGTCTTTGTGATATAAACCTAGCAGTGTTATTATTACTGAATCAAAAGGTATGTACAGTTCTATAGCCCTTTGGGCATAGTTCCATCCTCAATTTATTTTTTTAAATGTTTATTCTTTGTTATTCGGAGCGTGAACATTTCTATATACAAAGAACAGAAAAAGATTGCATATGAAATGATGAATCTCTGTTATGTTCAGCTTTTTTTAAGCTGTATGTAATAAGTTCAACAGGTTAGTTACCAAGCCATCCTACTTGTCTGTGTCTCCTTCTAAACTCCTTTAAATTCTTGTCTATGCATTTCTTTAAATGTTTCCTTGATGTTGTTTTCTTTATTTTTCTTTTTAGGCATCACTATTACTAGTCCCCTATACATGGTTTATATGCTATCAAAAGTACTTTCTAGGGGCAGCTAGATGGCGCAGTGGATAGAGCACTGGCCCTGGAGTCAGGAGTACCTGAGTTCAAATCTGGCCTCAGACCCTTAACACTTACTAGCTGTGTGACCCTGGGCAAGTCACTTAACCCCAATTGCCTCACTAAAAAAAAAAAGTACTTTCTAGTTCTGTATACCAAGACCCTCTCATGAAGAGATGTTGAAATTGTATTCTCCAGTAGGAAAGTAACTCTCCTTTCTTCAGGATGAAATTCAGAGACAGCTGGAAAGTCTGAAGGAAGCCAAAGAAAAATTTATGCATTTGAAAGGAACTGACACATTCCAGGCACTGCTGGTAGGAGATCATTCCTTCTTCTTTCTCAGCTTCCCTCACAGGCCTCCCAAAAAGTGGTGCTCTATTTCAGGGGCCCAGTGCCTCTCGATTATTTGCTTTAGAGACCTGGAAAGAAGAATATGACCTTCCAGGGTATGGAACATATGTTCTTTCCCATGTTCATAAGAGAATGAAGGAGGGGTAAAGAAAGTGTGTCTTTATACAACTTTTACTTGTATGACTTTATGCAAATTAATATTTCTTCTTAATTAATGATTAATCTTTGTTAAATGGGGATGAGATCCTATTTGATCCCCACACCTGTCTTATAGCATTGTTGTAAATTTAAATGAGGTAATAGGTGTCAGAGTTTTTTGAAAAATGCTATGCACATATAAAGTTATGATTGATAAGAAAAAGTCTGGTCCTTCGGGGATAGGTCCAAGGCAATAAAGGGCTTGGATGACATGACAGGACTAGAGGATAATGAAAAGTCTAGGAGAGAGAGATGGGAATGTTCTTATAGCTTCTCATCTTTCCACTGATGTCCTTCCTCCTACTTATTGCAACACTCCCATTCATACTGCACTCAAGACCAATCTGGCCATTATTTTCCATCAGTTTCACATGATGGACAAGTAAGGAGAAGACCTGAGATCATATGGATCAAGAGGTACCATGTTAGTTATATGCTATAGATCTATTACTCTATGCCATAGATTCTCAAATCCTGAAACTGGGAGTGCAGGCAAGAGATAGGAGGAGTGAAATTCTAACAATCATCATGCTATCTTTTTTTTTTTTTCCCCTTTCGGTCAATGGTAATGAGACTTTAGCAGAGAAGTTTTTAATATTTTTATGTCGGGGCGGCTAGATGGCGCAGTGGATAAAGCACCGGCCCTGGATTCAGGAGTTCCTGAGTTCAAATCCGGCCTTAGACACTTGACACTTACTAGCTGTGTGACCTTGGGAAAGTCACTTAAGCCCCATTGCCCTGCCAAAAAACAACAACAACAACAAAAAAAAAAACAAAGGACAAAAGCAGTTATCAATATTTTTGTGTCATGTGCCCCTTTGGCAGTCTGGTGAAATGTAATACTATTTTGCTTCATTGCTTACATTCATAATTGAAGAAACTCGGTAAGAAATTGGTGAAAATAAAGATGTAGGGGGGTTTTCCCCATTCAAATTCATATCTATTGACCTTTTGGGGATCCATGGACCCCAGATTAACAACTCCTGCTCTACAGTAATATCATTTTCCACTTTGTTTCTACAGTATCAGATCCAAGACAAAAAACTAAGAATTGTGTCTGAGTATCAGCAGTTCCGGGAGTTTCTTGATATACAGGAACAGTTCTTCTTGGCCCAGGTAGAGGAGCTAGAGAAGGACATCACCTGTCAGAAGGAGCAGCATGTCAAACAAGTCTCTCAAAAAATATCTCATCTTGAAGAATTAATAAATAAAATGGAGGAGAGAGTTTCTCAGACCCCAAGTGAAATCCTCAAGGTGAGAAACAAGGGAACTTATTATCTATGTCCCAGATGGTGAGTATGATAGATGGGTTACAGAATAGAAACTGACATGAAAGAAGACATGAATTGAAAGTGAACTGATGACAATATAGAACTGGATGAATTTGCAACTATCAAAAGCATGAGGTATTAGAACCTAAAGGGAATTAATGATATTGAGAAAAGTTGGGATTTGTAGATGTGGAATAAGCATCTGGAACAGCTGGGAGAAAAGCACAAAAATTAGTTTGGGTATTCTCTAGGGATTTGTTCCATATCCAGTGGGTAATGGCTAAAGAAAAACTGACTTTTTCCCCCCCCTCCCCTCTCTTCCATAGATCAGAAAACAGTTGGAAGAAAGGTAAGTGTTCTTAGCTGGGTTTTTTCCTCTCTATGTATCCTCTATCTCTCATTCATTTGTGGATATCCAATGAATAAATTAGTTTTTTCTCTCCTGTCAGCCTGAAAGAATACCTTCAATACAAGGATTTATGGTTCTATTTTTAAAAAATCCCAAACCTTTATTCAGTGTCTAACAGGTACAGAACACTGGGGTAGTTGCTATAGGAAATAGAACATCCCAGTCCCAATGGGGTTTTCAATTTAATGTCGTGGGGTGGGGGGGGGGGCCGGGAGCCAGGTTACATAGGTGGTGCAGTGGATATAGCGCCAGCCCTGGATTCAGGAGGACCTGAGTTCAAATCTGGCCTCAGACACTTGACACTAGCTGTGTGACCCTGGGTAAGTCACTTAACCCTCATTGCCCTGCAAAAACAACAACAACAATTTAATAAGGGATTAAGTTGCAAAAATAATTTTAATATACATTATATAAAGATGTCAGAGACCTATGCAAAGTGCCACAAGTAATCCAGCTTTTGCTTGAAGATGTCCAGTGACAGGAGACCCACTATATACCAAGGTAACCCATTCCACTTCACCTTGGCTGTAATCGTTAGGAAGTTTTTCCTGACATCAAGTTGAAATTTACTTCTTTGCAGCATCCACCCATTTCTCCTAGTTCTGCCCTCTGGAACCAAGTAGAAGAAATCTAATCTCTCTTCCACATGAGAACCCTTTGTGATGATTAAAAATAATGAGAGACATGATATTTGGGTAATTTAATCATTTTATTAACATGGCCAGCAGGATATTAGTAAAATGAGGTCTATGGCCATCTTTCTCAGACCAAAGACTCCTCCTCACAGTTGGGTCCCAGTTCATATGTTTCCAAGGTAGGAGGTCAGTCACACAACAAACAAATCTAATTGGTTAGCATTATTCAAATCTTATTGGTTGACATGATTTGGAAGTGGTTATATTAAAATGAAGTCTGGGGATGACATCAGAGAAAGAAATGCAAGTGGCAAGGAGGCAAAGTCCATTATCTAGGTGTGGTTTAATCCCATCCTTCCTTCTGCAAACTAAACAAAAGAATCTATCTCTCCTTTTGTTCCCTAGGGTTTGTCCCAGAGGAGATTTGATGAATTTTCTCCAGGGGAACTAGACGTTGGGGGAAGGGGGGGGGCAGACAAGGACTGATCCCAGGGTCCCCCAAGAAATTGATTGTTAATAATTATTTTCTCATACCTTCAAATACTTAAAGACAGGAATCATGCTCCCCTGAGTCTTCTCTAGGGTTTTCTTTCTACCAATTCCTTCAACTTGTCTGCATATGGCATGAACTTGAAGCTTTTCACCATACCACTTGCCCTCTTCTAGACTATCTCTAATTTATCAGTGTTCTTTGTACAAGGTGATACCCAGAATTCAATATAGTACTCCAGAAATGTAGACTGATGGAGTACGGTAGGTCTGACATCTCCTTATTCCTGGAAGCTCTTCCTCTCTTGGTCTTCATTAAAGCCCAAGATTGCATTAGCTTTTTTGGCTGCTATTTTCCCCCCAGATCCATCTAATTCCTGTACTGTCTAGTCTACATCTTTTCCATCTTTCTCACAAGCATAGCATAAGAAACTTTATCAAATACTTTGCTAAAAGTATCTTTAAAATACACCTATAGATTCCCTCTTACCAGTTTAGTAGCCTGTTGAAAAAGAAAATCAAATTAGTTTCTTATGATTTGTGCATGGTGAAACCATTCTGGTCCCTTGTTAACATCTTTTCCTTTTCTAGATGTTCACCAAGCATTACTTGAATCATACAATTTGACTAGGAATTGAAATCAAATTCATTTGCCTGCAACTTACAAGTTCCTTTTTCTTCCCTATTTTGAAAATTGGGACATTTGCACTCTACAATGTTACAGTATTTCTCTTGTTCTCTAAGATTTTTCAAATATCACTGTCAGCCATCATATTTGCCAGGGTTTTCAGTATACCTAAGGATGTAGTTCTTCTAGGCCAATTGACATGCGGAGGTTGAGGGGCTATTGAGACATCCATTTAGAGGTGTGTCCTTTAGGCAGTTGGAAATGCCCATCTGGAGTTTGAGTCGGGACTGGAGATCAGGATTTTAGAATCATCTGAAAAGAGATGGTGGTTGGAGCTGTGGGAATAAATGACAATACCAAAACAGTATCAAATAAGAAAAAAAAGACGCATGCACATGCATGTGTCCAAGTTTCATTTTTAACTGATCAGTAGGTAAAATCTCATACTCTTGTTCCATTTTTCTTTTAGTTCATCCTAGAAACATTGTGTATCTATTCAACCTTATACTTCTCCAAATTCTCTGGGTTTTTTTTGTTTTGTTTTGTTTTTTTAGTGAGGCAATTGGGGTTAAGTGACTTGCCTAGGGTCACACAGCTAGTGTTAAGTGTCTGAGGCCGGATTTGAACTCAGGTACTCCTGACTCCAGGGCCGGTGCTCTATCCACTGCGCCATCTAACTGCCCCCAAATTCTCTATCTGGAGGAATAGAGACAGGGAGGAATGAGATGATTTCTATGGATTTCTTCTTTCCATCACATTTCTCTGGGCTTCTATTTGGTTTTGGGAGGTCTTAGGGGTTGGAGCGGCTTTTGTTTTGATGAGTCTTTCATTTTGGTGGTAGTTTAGTAGATAGTGAAAAATATGAAAAACTAAAAGCAGGAAACATTTTTTTAAGTTCACAAAATAAAAAATGCAGGAGACACAAATAACAGTTTTGTTTCTATTTGGTTAAATGCCATGTAGTTTTATGTATTTTTAAAACTATGTAACAGAAGTCCATATTTTCTTATGTAATTCTTCTTTCATTATTCCTACATTTATTCATTATTATACTTGAGATTCTAGATCTTTTATTTTTCCAAATAAAATTTTTTAAATTATTTGCTCTAGTTCTACAAAGCAATTGATTAGTATAGCACAAAATTGTAAATCACCTTAAATGGTATAGTCATTTTTATCATACTGACATGGCCCAATCAATTATAAATAACAAATGTCTTTCCAACAAAACTTTCCAAGTTTATTATCTTCTTTAATTTCTGTACAGTGTGCCGTAGATATCTTTCTTTCTTCCTTTCTTTCACAAGGCAATGAGGGTTAAGTGACTTGCCCAGGGTCACACAGCTAGTTAAGTGTCAAGTGTCTGAGGCTGGATTTGAACTCAGGTCCTCCTGAATACAGGGCTGGTGCTTTATCCACAACACCACCTAGCTGCCCCATTTAACTCTTTTTCATTAAATTTCCAGGTTCTCCCATATAAACCATAATATTTTTGTAAATAGAGAGAATTTTGTCTCTTCAGTTTTTGTATCCTGCCTTAGTTCTATAGCTAGATTTCTAGCACTATGTTAGATCATAGTAAAGACAACTAACATCCTTGATTTACCCTTAATCTCACTGGGAAAAACTTCTGGTATTTTTCTACTGCAAGTAATGCTAGCTCTTGGGTTTAGATAGATACTACTAATCACATACAATATAGATACGTTTATTTTTATACTTTTTAGTATTTTTTTCTTTTTCTTTTTTTTTTGGCGGGGCAATGAGGGTTAAGTGACTTGCCCAGGGTCACATAGCTAGTAAGTGTCAAGTGTCTGAGGCCAGATTTGAACTTGGGTCCCCCTGAATCCAGGGCTGGTACTTTATCCGCTGCACCATCTAGCTGCCCCACTTTTTAGTATTTTTAACATTAATCCCGCATTTTGTTGAAGGCTTTTTCTGAATTTGTTATCATTGTGTTCTTTTTATTATTTTTGTTTTCCTATTGACAAGCATTCCACGTATCTCCATATTATTGTTACTAACCAGGCACTGTACTAAACACTTTAGAGTTATTTTATTTGATCCTCACAAACAACCCTCGGAGGTAAGTAGGTTGTATTATCATCCCCATTTTACAGATGAGGAAACAGAGGCAGAGATTAAGTGACTTGCCCAAAGTCACACAGCTAGTAAATGTGTAAGACCAGATTTGAACTCAAATCTTGCTAACTACAGGCCTGGTGCTCTATCCACTATACCAGGTAGCTGCCTCAAACGAGTTACAATGAATGTTTCTTTGCATTTATTGCTGTAGTATCTGAAAATATCTTGGTGTTTTGGCATCAGCATTCATTAAGAATAAACATTAATTTCTCTGCTTTCTCTCTTCCTATTTTGGGTATCATGATTATATATTTTCATAGATATTAATAAAGCTGTCTTCTTTCTCTAGCTTGGAAACTTTGTATAACATAATTATATGTAAAATTTTACTGTTACTAATATTGTTTTGTTTTTACATCATTTGCATTTTCAGATATGTCTCTTTCTTTCTTTTATCCAGTAATCCATCATTTGCTGTCCGATTAATCTGAATATTTTATATTTTTGTAAATAATTCATTTATCTTTTACCTTTTATACCTTTTAATTTTCTTTCAAATTATGGACTCAAACACCAAATAAAGATTAAGATTTTCTTATAAATAGAAAAACATTATACATGAACCTGCCACTCTGTACTATAACTTACTTTTCAAGTATATAATGAATTCAGCATGTTATTTTCAAAGTTAACCTGTTTGTTTCTTACTAATATTCCTTCTGTTCTCTTCTGTGCGTTTATTTATTTATTTACTTATTTATTTATTTTTGTGGGGCAATGAGGGTTAAGTGACTTGCCCAAGGTCACACAGCTAGTAAGTGTCAAATGTCTGAGGCCAGAGTTGAACTCAGGTCCTCCTGAATCCAGGGCCAGTGCTCTATCCACTGTGCCACCTAGCTGCTCCTCTTCTGTGCATTTTTAAAATTTCAAACTGAAATACCAAATAAAAGAGCATTTCCATATAGAAAAAAGAACAGAAAAAGATTGTACAAGAAACTGCACATTTCTATTACATGCATCCTGGTTATTTTAAGTACACAATAAACTCTTTTAAAATATATAATAATTTCTATATGTAATTTTCAGAGTTTTCTTAATTGTGTTTGCTTCTGGCCTTCCTTCTGTTTTCTTTTGTGCATTTCAAAAAATTGTTTCAACAATGCTATTATCATTCTTTTTGTTTTGTGGTTTATGTCACACCTATTACTAGTCCACCTTCTAACTCCATTTAAACAAAAATAAAAATAAATCTCCTGGGGCAGCTAGGTGATACAGTGGATAAAGCACTGGCCCTGGATTCAGGAGTACCTGAGTTCAAATCCAGCCTCAGACACTTGACACTTACTAGCTATGTGACCCTGGGCAAATGACATAACCCCCATTGCCCCACACAAAAAAAATTTTTTTAAGGCTTTAAAAACAAATCCCCTTTTACAATTATGTGTAGTCAATCAAAACATTACCACATTGGCAATGTCTGAAAAAATATTTCTTTTTCTGCACCTTGAGTCCATTGTCAGGGAATGGGTAGCATGCATCATCATTGGTTCTCTGAAATTTTTTGTTGATCATTCCATTTATTAGACTTCTTAAGTGCTTCAGAGTTGTTTTTCTTTACATTATTGTTGTTATTGTATAAATTGTTCTCCTGATTCTACTCACTTTACTCTGTATCAGTTCAAACAAATTTTTATAGGTTTCTCTGAAACCATCCCTTACATCGTTTTTTATAGCACAGTAGCATTCTGTAACAATCATATACCGTAATTCACCCCTTAATTTCCAATTCTTTTCCATTACAAAAAGAATTGCTCTAAATATAGTTTTCAAAACCCCTCCATCAATTTTCATTTTATATTTCAATGAGTGCAAGGTAGAACTTCAGATTTACTTTAACTTACATTCTCTAATTAGTAGTGATTTGGAATATTTTTTCATATGGTTGTTGATAGCTTAGATTTCTTCCTTTGAGAATTGCCTGATTCAAGGGGCAGCTAGGTGGTGCAGTGGATAGAGCACCGGCCTTGGAGTCAGGAGGACCTGAGTTCAAATCTGGCCTCAGACACTTAACACTTACTAGCTGTGTGACCCTGGGCAAGTCACTTAACCCCAATTGCCTCACTAAAAAAAAAAAAGGATTGCCTGATTCATATCCACTAGCCATTTATCTAATGGAGAATGATTTTTGTTCTTATATACTTAAATCGGCTCCTTATATCTCTTGGTTATGAGACCTTTCTCAAAGAAACTTGCTGTAAGATTTTCCCCCCCAAATTTCCTGTTTCTCTTCCAGTTTTAATTATATTATTTTTATTTATTTAAAAATTTTCAATGCCATTAAAATAGTCCATTCTATTTCTTTGATCCTCTGTATTCCTTATTTAGTAAACAATTCTTACCCTATCCATAAGTATAAAAGGTATTTCATTTCTTGCTCTAATTCTTTTATGATGTGACCTTTTACAATCTAAGTCATCTACTTGGAACTTATATTGGTATATGATGTGAGAAGTTGCTCAGGGGTAAGCTAGGTGGTATAGTGGATAAAGCACTGGCCCCAGATTCAGGAGAACCTGAATTCAAATTCGGCCTCAGACACTTGACACTAGCTGTGTGACCCTGGGCAAGTCACTTTAACCCTCATTGCCCCCCCCCAAAAAAAAAGAAGTTGCTCAAAACCTAACTTTCGTCATACTACTCATCTCTTGACCATTTTTGTCATTTAATGAGTCCTTACCCCAGTAGTTGGGGTCTTTTGAATTTGTCAAACACTATGCTACTATGTTCATTTGCTTCTGTATATTATATCTAATCTGTTTCATTGATTGACATTTCTATTTTTTTTAACCAATGCCAAATAGGATTACTGCTTTGTAGTATAATTTGAGATCAGGTAGTATTAGGCCCCCTTCCTTTCTTCTTTGTTTTTCATTATTTCCCATGAGAGTCTCAACCTTTTGTTCTGCCAGATGAATTTTGATATTTTCCCCCTATTTCTATAAAGTAATCATCTGGTAGTTTGCTTGGTATGTCACTGAACAATTAAATAATTTCAATAGTATTGTCACTTTTATTATATTGGCCTGATCAACTATGAACAATTAGCATCTCCAATTATCCAGATCTACCTTTATTTCTCCTTTTCTTTTTCTTTTCTTTTTTTTGTGGGGCAATGAGGGTTAAGTGATTTGCCCAGGGTCACACAGCTAGTAAGTGTCAAGTGTCTGAGGCCAGATTTGAACTCAGATCCTCCTGAATCCAGGGCTGGTCTTTATCTACTGCACCACCTAACTGCCCCCTACCTTTATTTCTATAATAAGAATATTTTGTAGTTGTATTAATGCAGTTTCTATGTATGCTTTGATAAGTGGACCACCAAATATCTTATACACCCTGTAGTTATTTTGGACAGAATTTCTCTTTTAGCTTTTCCTACGGGATTTAGAAAGACTGATGATTTCTGTGGGTTTATTTCATATCCTGCCATTTTGTTAGTTATTATTTAAATTTATTGTTAGTTGACTCCCAAGGTTCTGTAAGCACATCATATCACCTGTACAAAGCAATGATTTTGTTTCTTTACCTTTGCATATTCCTTTAATTTTCTTTCTTTTTTGGCAGGCAATGAGGGTTAAGTGACTTGCCCAGGGTCACACAGCTAGTAAGTGTCAAGTGTCTGAGGCCAGATTTGAACTCAGGTCCTCCTGAATCCAGGACTGGTGCTTTATCTACTGTGCCACTTAGCTGCCCCCTATTTATCATATTTTTAAAGGCCCACTTATTCCTGTTTTGAGTTTTTAAAACAGAAATGGTTGGGGTTTTTTGTCAAAAATCTTTTCTGTATATTGATAGAATTTTTATTGTTTTCCTTATTAATATGTTCTCTATTGCTTATACTTTTCCTAATATGAACTAACCCTGCATTCCTAGTGTAAATTAAATAGTCATAGTATGTAATCTTTTTTTGATATGTTACTGTAGCCTTTTTGCTGATATTTTATGAAAATTTTTTGTTGCTATACATGAAATATTTGCTTAGAATTTTCTTCCTCAATTTTATCTCTCCCTAAGTTAAGTATCAAGACAATATTTGTTTTATATTTGGTATGGTCCCATATTTTCTTATTTTTTGCAAACAATTAATGTAATATTGAAATTAATTATTCTTTGAATATTTGACAGACATTACTTGTAAGTCTTTCTGGTCCCAGGTGGGGATTTTTGGTTTTTTTGTTTTTCCCCTTTTGGAAGTCCATTTGTGACTTGTTCATTTTTTTTTTCTGAGATTGGGTTACTTAAATTCTCTATTTCTTGGTGTGTGTGTTTTTTTAATGTAAACATTTTATATTTTTGTAAATATTCATCTATTTTGTTTAATTTATCAGGTTAATTAGCATATGATTGGGCAGGTAGGTAGCACAGCAGATAGAGTGCCAGCCTGAAGTAAAAAAGACTTATCTTCCTGAGTCTAAATCTGACCTCAGATACTTACTGGCTGTGTGCCCCTAGGCAAGTCACTTAACCCTGTTTGTCTCAGTTCTTCATCTGCAAAATGAGTTGGAGAAGGTAATGGCAAACCTAAGAAAACCCTAGGGGCAGCTAGATGGCCCAGTGGATAAAGCACTGGCCCTGGATTCAGGAGTACCTGAGTTCAAATCCAGCTTCAGACACTTAACACTTACTAGCTGTGTGACCCTGGGCAAGTCACTTAACCCCAATTGCCTCACCAAAAAAAAAAAAAAGAAAGAAAGAAAACCCTAAATGGGGTCACAAAAAGTCAGATGTGACTGAACAATAACAGTTTCCTTTTATTCTTTTTAATATGGTGTGTATTCCCTTTTTTTTTCATTTTTGATACTGGCAATAGCTTGATCTGAGGTGGTGGTAGGGAGCAGGTGGAATGTGAACCAATAGTAAAGACCACTACTTTTTAAAAAAATTATATAATTATTATTCTATAGGAATTTATTTTCTTTCTCATCTCTTGATTTTTGTTCTTTTAATCCATTTCGCGTATTTCTTTTTTTTTTTAACAGTTTTTTAGAATTTGACTTATTTTTTTTGTGGGGCAATGAGGGTTAAGTGACTTGCCCAGGGTCACACAGCTAATAACATTTTGTGTATTTCTAACTGTTTTTGAGTTGGAAATGAGGAGAACTAGATTTGGCCAGAACCTTTCACTCCTATTTTTCTGAAGTCCCTTATGATGATCTGTTTCTCCCCAGGTGGGAGAAAGAACAGGTCTTAACCCCTATCACCACATCCCAACACCTAGAAGAGAGAGTATATGCATTCACTGGAAAAATAGATGCCTTGGAGGAATCCATGAGAAGTTTCAAAGGTAAGGAGAAGTCCAATATCTGCATTTGATAGATGAGAAAGCTTAGTCTAGAAGCCTGAAAGATTTCTTGTTTCCCAAGTTCAATAGGATGGGGTTACAAGTGGGCTTGAGTTCATGGGCTATTTTCTATAGCTTCTGAGCCCCCACAAGAGGGAAATGGCTTGCAACAAATCAGACTCTCCTTTTTTTCTCAGGGAGCCTTCCTGTGCTCAGAAAATGTCCTTTTTCCCCTATCGATGAAATGGGCAAATGAACTTGCAAGCTCAGTCTCTTTTTTTCTCTCTGTCCTAGCTCCGTGGCTACCACTTCACCTTCAGAACAAGACAATTAAGAAAGAGGTTTGGCGTACATTTTTGCAATTTTTTAAATGTATTTATCAATGTTCGAATGAGCCAATGCATCCATCTTTGCACAGGGAGAGTCATTGATTAGGAACCCAGTCCTCAAATGCAAATGATTGATGAGGATTCCACCAGTTACTATTATCCCATTCTTTTATCCTTACATCTGGGTTCTCTCCTTCATCTGAATGAAAAGGACCCCATTACTGAAAAAGCTATTTCGGGACCCCCCCAAAAAACCCAAAAAAATATGATCAACTTTTGGGGATCCATTTTTCCAAGGTAGAATTTTAAAAGTCACCCCTCATTCTTCTTTATCTAAAATGAGGATAACCCTAGAAATCAAAACTCCTGGTGTAAAGGGAAGCTGCATCTGAGCATGTATGTTTCTAACCATTGCCAAGCTAAATAACTTCCTTTTGGATTATCTATACCCCACTTCTCTTCTCACACAGAATGGAAGGTTAAGTGTAAATATAAGAATAATGAGTTTTTTTAGAAATTGTGAAGATTTTACTTTTCCTTCTCAGAAAGTCCATGTCTCCTGTCCCTCTTCTTTCACTCGTGCCTTCCTAACTCCATTCATTGTGTCTCCTTTTTCCTAGATGTGTCACATGGTAGAGCAGATGTTGTACCAACTTGCCACTGAAATAATAACCCAATCCATGCTGAAAGATAGTCTAGGAGTCATTCCTGAAGCAGATGTTTCTGAGATACTAGAAATGGTGGTCCTGGGAAAATTAAAAGAAATATCTTCCAAATTGAGAATGAAAATGAAGACGATGCCCTTTAAAGTAGCTGTGGTTGGAAATGTTTTCCTGAGTAGTTCATTCATCAAAACTCTGCTTCCTCTTACTAGTCAGGGAAACATGAGAGGTTTTTCTTTCTTCGATGATGTGATCCCCTACGTAGCAGAGTGGCAAGAGCTACCAGATGTTGAGACATACGGGAAACCGGTAACAACTTACCTGAAAGAGTTAGATTGTGACCGTTTTGATGTTGTCATCATTATTGCTTCTATCCACATTGAATCCATTCATACCAGTCTAGCAATAGAGCTCTGCAATATGGGGAAGAAGGTCTACTTCATTTCAATGAAAATACAGCCCATTTCAGTGAACATACATCCCATCTCAGCATCCCCAGGTGTAAAGTTAAATCTTAGAAATACAAAGCTATTTGTTCAGAACCTGGAAAGGATAGGTATAAGTAATCCTCAAGTATTCATGATATCTGTCATGAATGATGTATCTGACTTTGCAACTTTTTCTAGTGCCCTGAAGGCATTTCAAAATCAGAGGAGGATAAAGGCTCAGATGTTGATGGAATGCCTACCTCAAATCTATGTAGGTGCCATTGAGAGGAAGAAGACTGCCTTGCAGGGGATAATTGGAGTAGAATCTTTGATGGTTGCCCTACAGATCACTGCCACTTCTGGGGATCTAGCCCAGCTCAGGACCTGTCTGAGTCATTATCAAAGGTTCTTTGGGGTGGATGATCTTTCCCTAACCAATCTGGCTCAGATGCTTGGTTGGAACATAAAGGAATTACTGGGCATCACTAGGTCCTGGAATTTGCAGACACTTATAGAAGACAATCAAGAGTTAGCTATTATCATAGCCAGGAAGGTTGCAGTTGCAAAGCTTCTTCGCCAATACAGTTACCAAAGATTATATAAACAAGCTTATGACATACATAACTATTTTCTTGAAATAGTGGCCAATGATGCGATGATGATCCTTAATAAAATATTTCTGGAGCTGTCTTACGAAGCCAGGTGATCTTGCAGGTCTCTGAAACCATGACCAATCCCCTGCAATTTTACTTCCATCCAAAATCATTCCTTGTTCATCTTCCAAGTACTGCAAACAAAGAACTTTTTTGGAACTCCATATCATTTTCATAGAAGACTGAAGTAATTTGTGGTTTTTGTACCCAAGGCAAACTAACCACTTGGTTTCAAGGGCTGCTAACATTTCTTCTGTTCCAAAGTTGGTTTTCCAATCCCACGGTGAAGTTTCATGAGAATACATGACCTCTAATCCATACCATTATCATTATCTTAAAATACAAAGAAGAGAGCAGTGAGAAGTCAAAAGAGGACATGGAGGGCAGCTAGGTGGCACAGTAGATAGAGCACCAGCCCTGGATTCAGGAGGACCTGAGTTCAAATCCGGCCTCAGACCCTTGACACTTACTAGCTGTGTGACCCTGGGCAAGTCACTTAATCCCAATTGCCTCCCCAAAAAACAAACAAACAAACAAACAAAAAAAGAGGACATGGATAAGCTGGGGAGTTTTATTGTTATGTTAAATTTCATATACATTTTAAACTAACACTGAAAGTTTAGAACTACATACACAATCATCTTTTGTGTTCTTTGTATATTGAAATGTCCATTTATTAATGTTTGTTTATAATAAAAATTTTTAAACAAAAAAATATGAGAACAGAGAGAAACTTTTTAGATGACCTTTAGATAAAACACCAGGAGATCCATAAAACAGGGAGATATGTGTAACCAAAGGTGTTCACTACTTTCATGGAGGAGATCCAGTATAGCATCCAAGCTGAAAAGTGTTTCCCTGGTGATGGTGATGTCCTGCAGATTTTGTGGATTTTTCTTTTTGTATGAGGCTCCATAATGTTACAGTGTCCTAGAAGAAAGCTGCAATCACTCAAAAATTTTAACCTGATAAACTATACCAGAAAAACCAAGTGGATGAAGATATCTATTGCCAAAGAAATTGAGGAAATAAATACAGGTAAACAAGAAATAAAATCATTGTTATATGCATATATTTGGAGGTTCCTTGAAAGTCAACTAAAAATAATCCAAACAACTTCACTGAAGTAATAAATGTAAAATAGACCCATAAAAGTCACCAAATTCTCAGTATATTACTAACAAGTCTCAGTAGGAAGAGATAGAAAAAGAAATTCCACTAAAAATGGGGGGCAGCTAGGTGGCACAGTGGATAGAGCACTGACCCTGGAGTCAGGAGTACCTGAGTTCAAATTCTGCCTCAGACACTTAACACTTACTAGCTGTGTGACCCTGGGCAAGTCACTTAACCCTAACTGCCTCACCCCAAAATAAATAAATAAATAAATAAATGACTAAAAATGTATAAAATATCTAGAAGTTCATCCACCAAGACATACTCAGGATACACATGAACACCACAAAACACTATAGAAATAAAGGACTCGGTTAAATCAAGAAAGATTAATTGTTCATGGTTGGACTGCATTAACATAATAAAAATGATATAGTATCTAAATTAATTTACAGATTTAGTTCTAACCCATTCAAATTAGCAAGGGATTACTTTATAGGATTATGGGGGGGAAATCAGTTCATCTAGAGAAACAAAAGGTAAAGGAAGATAAGGGGGGAAATTTTTTTAAATGGAGACCTCAGTACCAGGTCTCAAGCTTTAAAAAAGGCTATATTTCAGCTGCAGCTAGGTGGCACAGTGGATAAAGCACCAGTCCTGGATTCAGGAGGACCTGAGTTAAAATCTGGCTTCAGACATTTGACACTAGCTGTGTGATTCTGGGCAAGTCACTTAACCCTCATTGTCCATCAAAAAACCAAAAACAAAACAAAAGAATTACAACTCTTACACCCAATCCAATTAGAATAAAAATGTAAAAAAAAAAAAAAAAAAGGCTATATTCCCTCAGTCTCTGTTCTCTGAACCCTGTGGATGGAATCCCATCCAGAAACTCAACATGTCTATTTTCAAGATCCACCCAAGAGAGATCTTCAACTCTTATGGAAACCCCACTGTTGAAGTTGAATTCTATACTGCAAAAGTCTCTTCCAAGCTACTGTGCCCAGTGGTGCTTCTACTGGCATCCATGAAGCCCTGGAACTCTGAGATAATGATAAGACCCACTACAGGGGGAAGGTGTCTCAAAAGTGGTTGAGCAGGGGCAGCTAGGTGGCTCAGTGGATAGAACACCAGCCCTGGATTCAGGAGGACCTGAGTTCAAATCCAGCCTCAGACACTTACTAGCTGTGTGACCCTAGGTAAGTCACTTAACCACAATTGCCTCACCAAAAAAAACCACAAAAAACTGGTTGAGCACATCAATAAAACTATTGCCCTAAAAAACAAACAAACAAACAAAAACAACTATTGCCCTGACCCTGGTTAGCAAGAAACTGAATGTTGTAGAGCAGGAGAAGATTGACAACTTGATGATTGAGATGGACAATACCAAGAATAAATTTGATGCAAATACCATCTTGGGAGTGTCTCTGGCTGTTTGTAAGTCAGGAGCTGTGAGAAAGGTGTCTCCCTCTTCCCTTATATTGCTGACTGTACAGGCTATGATGAAGTCGTCCTGCTGGTTGCAGCCTTCAACGTGATCAGTGGGGGCTCCCATGCCAGTAACAAGCTGGCCATGTATGAATTCATAATCCTCCCGGTTGGTGCAAAAAATTTCAAGGAGGCCATGCACATTGGAGCTGAGGTCTACCACAACCTGAAGAGTATGATTAAGCAGAAATACAGACAGGACGCCACCAATGTAGGGGATGAGGGTGGCTTTGCTCCTAATGTCCTGGAGAATAAGGAAGCTCTGGAATTGCTAAAGAATGCTGTTGGTAAGGCCGGTCGTAATTGGCATGGATATGACTGCCTCAAAATTCTTCTGATCTGGGAAATATGACCTCGACTTCAAGTCACCTGATAATGTCACTAGATACATCTCCCCTTCTGAGCTTAGGAACCTCTATAACAGCTTCATCAAGGACTATCCAGTGGTGTCTATTGAAGATCACTTTGATCAGGATGATTGGGAAGTGTGGAAGAATTTCACTGTTACTGCTGGTATCCAGATGGCAGGGGGTGTTCTCACTGTGATCAATCCCAAGCGCATGGAAAAGGTTATGAGTGAGAAAACCTGCAAATGCCTCCTACTCAAAGTGAACCAGATTGGCTCCATGACTGAATCTCTTAAGGCATGCAAACTGGCTGAGTCCAATAAGTGGGGTGCGATGGTTTCTCATCGTTCTGGGGAGGCTGAAGATACCTTCACTGCACACCTAGTGGTGGGTCTCTGCACTGGGCAGATCAAGACTGGTGCCTCCTGTCAATCTGAGCATCTGGCCAAGTATAACCAGCTTCTCAGAATTGAAGAAGAGATGGGCAGCAAGGATAAATTTGCTGGAAGGAACTTCAGAAACCCCCAGGCCAAATAAACTAGCCAGGAAGCCTCAGAACCAGCAGGCACCAGTCTCCTCCATAGAAGTCTGCTACTGTCCTAAGAATGGGCAGCTCCAAGTACTAGTCCAGTTTTGTTTGGGGGCAGGACCCTTTGCTGTTTAACTCTCCCTCTCCCCTCCACCTTTCTGTGATGTTCTCACTGCTTCATTAGAACTGTCTTATAAACTCTACCTGAATATCTGGTGCTCTGTTGGAAATTCTCTATCATCTTATGACTGGCTCCAATGACCTGTTCTCACTTTCACCCCCATGTTGATGTGTGGAGCCTTATACTTGTGATGCAGCCCTGATGAGCCCACAGGCCAGATCCTTAGTGGCTTCTATGTGCAGAATAAAAGTATTCAGTAACTCACTGGGGGGGGGGGGGAGAGGAGCCATGGAAGGGCAATATTACAGAAGAGTAATCAAAATATTTTTGTATTGGTTAAAAAAAAAAATGGAAAAGTTGGCCAATGGAGTAGATTAGGTAAACAAGAAGCAAGCAAAAATAGTAGCACACTGAAAAACTCACAGAAACGAACTACTGGGGTAAGGACTCCTTTATTTGACAAAAACTGCTAGGAAAACTGGACAACAGTCCAGAAGAAATTGGATTTAGGCCATCAACTTTTACTCTACACAATAAGTTTCTAGTGGATACATGAGCGCAATACAAGTAATCATATGTTAGAAGAGAAGAGAAAGAGATACCTTTTACACGTATGGTTAGGAGAATTATTAACTGAGCAAAGAATAAAAATGAGTGAAAATAAAGTGGGCAAATTTGCATAAAATTTAAAAACTTTTGCAGAAATAAATTTGATATAGCTATAATTAGAAGGGAATAGCTAATTGGGCTAGAGCCTTTACAAGTAAATTTCTCTCACAAAGGTCTGATATGCAGTTAAAATTAGAAGGGACAATATATCTAGAAAAAAAATCCAGCAAGTTTCTCTGAAGAAAAAATTTTATATGCAAGATACATAAGGAACTATTTCAACTTTATAAAAAAACTATTCCTCAATAGCTACTCAAATAATATAAATAGGTAGCTTTCAAAGTAAGAAAGTTTTAAAAAAGAAATCTAAGGCATCACAAACATATGAAAAATGCTCTAAATCACTAATAATTAGAGAAATGCAAATTAAAGAAACTGGGGTTCTACATCATACTCACAGACTGGCAAAGATGACCAAAAAAAAAATCACAATTGTTGGATGAGCTTCAGAAAAATAGTCAAGTAAACAAGTATTGTGCTAACTGTGGTAAATGCTGGAGAATTTTTTTTTTTTAAAGTCCTTGCTCAGGGGCAGCTAGATGGCACAGTGGTTAAAGCACCGGCCCTGGATTCAGGAGTACCTGAGTTCAAATCTAGCCTCAGACACTTGATACTTACTAGCTGTGTGACCCTGGGCAAGTCACTTAACCCCCATTGCCTGCAAAAACAAAAACAAACAAAAAAGTCCTCGCTCTTGAGGAATTCACAGTTTAAAGGTGGAGATATCCAAACAACTATGTAAAAATCAGATATATTCAGGATAAATTAAAGATAACAGACATAAGGCATTAAGAGTAAGAGGGAAAAAAACCCACTTCTTACAGAAGGTAAGACTTTAATTGAAATTACAGGTAAGCCAAGAAGTATAGATGAACAGGGAGAGACTTCTAGGCATGGGGGCAGCCAGCGAAAATGCTCAGACTTGGAAGATAGGGTGTGAGGAACAGCAAAAAAGACAATGTCACTAGACCAAAAGAAACATGAATGGAAGAAAGCATACTAATACACTGTTAGCAGATCCATTCATTAATCTCACCATTCTAAAAAGTGATCTGGAACTATAACCCCCCAAATCACTAAACACTAAATCTTTCACCCAGTTTACCACTATTATCCCCTAAGAGATGAAAAAAAGAGGGAAAGGACCCATATATACAAAAACATTTATGTCAGCTCTTTTGTAGAAGCTCTTTTGTAGAACTAGAAACTTAAGGAAATAACCATAAATTACAGTACATGAATGAAATGGAATTATGCTATAAGAAATTGTGAAATGGGGGCAGCTAGGTGGCGCAATGCATAAAGCACCGGCCCTGAATTCAGAAGGTCCTGAGTTCAAATCCGACCTCAGACACTTGACACTTACTAGCTGTGTGACCCTGGGCAAGTCACTTAACCCTCACTGCCTCACAAAAGAAAAGAAAAGAAAAATTGTGAAATGGATGTTTAGAGGTAGAGATGGAGCCCTACACATAGTGAGGCTCCGTGTGTGGCGAGAGCTGTTTGTATATGGCTTGAAGGGGTGGCAGTGGTGCAGGTCTCTAGCCTTTTCTCCCCCCAATACTTTTCCAAGAAAGACTTTTATTCCTGCCAGGACAGGAAGCAGGAAGTTGAGACCAGAGACCACTCCATTTTCCTCAAAGAGAAGGGGTACTAGGCTAGAAGTATATTTCTCTGTTCCTTTAAATATTGTTCACCTAGGGGATATGATCAAGCTGAAGCTAACTTCTGAATGCTTTGTCATGGAGTGGGGGAAGAAATACCCCAAGCTTTATATCTAGACCTGACTCCTTTCCCACCAAATGTCAGTTCCACAAAGACCATACACAAAACATAGCTAAGAAACCCATTTAACCAAATTGATAGCAAAACAAAAATCAAGAAGGTATACACAGGAGAATATATAAGACAATATAGAATGAAGAAGCTCTCCCATTGGGAGTGAGATAGCTCAACCCAGAGAGATTATTCTGGATCTCACCCAAAGGGAAACTCCCCAGAATCTTTAGAGTAGCAAGCTGGAAATGGAGATGATGGAGATTGCCAGCTCCTCTTTTGTCTTCCCACAATCTTTTCCTTCAGCAACTTGAAATGGAGTTTCCTTCTTACATCTTTCTTGAAGCTGGAAGCCAGGAGCAGCAGAAATGACTCAACCCTTAAAGAAGACTTGAAGCTTAATCATTTCTAAAGCTCTGAAGAATCCCAAAGTAGGATTCAAAGTGGACTTTCACTTGAAGAGTCCCAAAAGGAACTGGCAAAAGCTGGAGTTCTCTCACCTCTCACTAACTCAGCCCTGTCCCTCAAGCTGGGCGAGGCATTTACCTCCACCAATAAGGAAAGAATCCCATACCACTGGCTTTGGGGAAAGGATTATAGATGGTTTCTAAGACATCTGGGAAGACCTGTATAAAATGATGTAGAATGAAGTCAGTGTGTACGTAGGATGAAGTAACTACATGATAACATTTTCTTAAGCAAACCCAAATCAAACAAACAAACAACAAAAAAAAAACTTTTAAAGATTTCAGAACTGATTTACCAAAATATAAGGGCAAAGATAGGAAAACTATCATCAAGTATTGTTGCCTAATGTGGGCAGGGGCTGGCTGAAGCACGGCTCCTCAGAAGGTTGGGTGTGTCAGCTTTTGAACATCTTTGTGAATGGTAAAAAGCCTGGGAATGAAGAAGAATGCACTTATGCTGCCCTCTGGCGGCCTGAAGCACTTCAGTTTGCCCTAAAAGAAGGTACAGAGGAGAACAAAAAAAGGAACAAAGTGAGGAAGATCAATGGGACCCCCTGCTTGCCCTGCCTCTTCCCTATGTACTTCCCCCTCCCATTGCACCCCTTCCTGTTCCTTCCCAACTCCCATAGGCATTGTTTGAATTTGGCATTAGAAAGTAATTTCTTTTCCATGCTGTAAATTAACCTTTCTAATCCTACAAGGTTAATTAATAGCTGCAAGACAACTAGAAGAGTGAGTATATGATTCTTTAATTTCCAAAACTGTTCAGTAAGTAATCAAGGAATTCCTAGGGAATACCTGAATTTTGTAATAGACAGATTAATAAAGAGAATCCCCTGGGTCTAACTTGGAAAAATAGGGTTTCAGTAAAATATTGGTTTACCTGCCATTTTGCTAGTTTTAGATGATTTAAGCATGTTGAGAAGATGTAAGGAAGTTTGATTTTGTTTTAAGTAAAAAGGGGGAATGAATGGGTTAGGAAGCTCTTTGTTGACCACTGTAGTCTGAAGTACTGTGATTAAGAACTTACACTGTTAACTAAGCTATTTGGAGTTATTGTTTTAATCAAAAATTAGGTACTTACTAGTCAAGTAACTTTTTTTTTTTGCAGGGCAATGAGGGTTAAGTGACTTGCCCAGGGTCACACAGCTAGTGTCAAGTGTCTGAGGCCAGATTTGAATTTAGGTCCTCCTGAATCCAGGGCCTGTGCTTTATCCACTGTGCCACCTAGCTGCCCTCAAGTAACTTTTAAATTGGTATGTGTGTTAAAATTGGAAATGTGGGGCAGCTAGGTGGCTCAGTGGATAGAGTACCAGTCCTGGATTCAGGAGTACCTGAGTTCAAATACGGCCTCAGACACTTAACACTTACTAGCTGTGTGACCCTGAGCAAGTCACTTAACCCCAATTGCCTCACTAAAAAAAAAAAATTGGAAATGTAAGGGGCTAAAATTCTAGCTAGTCTGTCTAAAATATCTAATCAGTGGTCACCAATAAATTATAAGCTTTAGCAAGAGTTAGACTTTTAAGCATTTATTAAGGAGAATAAGAATTTGGTGAAAAGAAAGAGAAAGCCTAGATTCATCTATCTATTAAAGAGAGAGTGCATTTCTAGCTCCCTTCTCCACCTGAGTCCTGAGGAAAGAGAGCAAGAGAGCCAGCCTCACCCCCTCTTCCTCCCACAAGCAAATGTCACTTCCTGATGCCAAAGAAAAGCTGCATGGCCTTGTCCTCAGAGGCATTCTCCTCATGGTGGAGCTTTCCTACAGTAAGTCTCCAGCAGGTGGCATTATTCTAATCATTACAATCCCCACTTTGTTTCTTCAAGAAACACCGGGTGTTTCCTTGATGAAACAGTCAAAAATAACAGAATATAATACCTTATGCTAGCAAACAATGTGTTAATAACAATATAGAAAAGGGAAAGAGAAAAGTTTTGTCCAGAGGGGCGGTCCCTCATGAACTGACGCTTTGACATTGGCTTTGCAGAGGTAGGGCGTCTGCGGAGAGTACATGTTCTAGATGGTGTATATAATGGAAGGAAAAAACAACAAAACAAAACTGTTCATTTAAAGTCTTTGAAAGTCTTTTCTCAGATGGTTCTTGGGACATCCTCTGGGTGTAGTCATGGAATGGAAGTCTTTTCAGGGGTTGATGTGTGGATGCTGGTAATCAGACAGAAAATTTCCTACAAAATTGAGCTTAACATAACTTTAAAATAGCTTTGTCAATAATCAAATCAAACAAAGAGAGTTCTCAAAAACATGTCTAAGGGAATTCAGAATCTTAGTTGTTATACATGAAACATATTATAAAACAAAAATTGAAACATTCTCTAAATCTTAATATTACTATAGTCCTTCCTTGTGGAGGGTAAATTGAGAAGACAATTACTGCGATATTAATTTTTAAAAATAATTTTATCTTTGTTTCATCACTTTTTGCATCATCTGCCTAATTATCCTCATACCATTATGAGAAATTTTAAAATCTAATATAATTGGTAACAGATGTAAAGGCCAAATTCAACACTGTATTCATCATGACACCTGAGATAATTATGGGGGTTATCATAAAAGAACAGAGAAATGATGGGATATGAGCATTCCCATACTTGAGCAATATATACTGCTCATGCAGTATACTAGGATTGGAAGGAAACTGAGTCAGACTTAATCAGATGCATGGGATTGAGATATCCATGGCATCAGGCATATAGGAGGGGGCATAGAAGCCAGGTGTAGAATGAGATGGGTGGGATGAAAACTTCCAGCCATCTGTACAATATTGTGGGGGAAAAATTAAACCAAGAGAAACCAACCTCAACATTTGTCAAAAGCCATTCCCTCGGCCATACCTTGACTTCATGCATGTCTCCCCTGATTTGACAGTTCAATGTCTGCTCTTGCATGTATTCCTCTTGTGATTGGATGGCATCTTGGCCAACTGGCATCTGGTAACTCAGAATGAAGGCAATGTCTTAAATGAAAAGTTCCCATAATCGAAGTCTCATATGGATTTAAAAATTGAGGATAATAAATGATCACAAAAAATGTGAATGTATCTTGACTCAGAATATAATATACGATTGTGCAATAATTTCAAATAATACCTCTTTTTGTTTACTAAGTATACAATTACTTTTGTAAAAAAATCAGAACATATTTAAATACAAGTTAAAACAACACAATCTTAAAGAAAACTTTTACAAATGTTCCCCTCTTTTTTTTAATATGCTTATCAAAAAATAATACTTCTAGAATCAAATTACACTTGCCATGGCAACCAATTTGCCAGGGAAATGCTTTATAGAGTTCAATCAAATGATCAGTTGAGAGAAAAAAATAACAAAAACAAACAACTCAGAATATGGGAGCACAATACTCCCAGAATTAACATTGTATTATGAAATCAAAACCATCTTGCATTGTTTAAAAATTAGATAGATTAATGAATAGAAGAAAATACGCATGGAAGAATAAAAGCCAATGAAATTCAAACTAGGGAAATCTAAATGAATATGAACTTAATATTTTTTTAAGTGAGGCAATTGGGGTTAAGTGACTTGCCCAGGGTCACACAGCTAGTAAGTGTTAAGTGTCTGAGGCCGGATTTGAATTCAGGTACTCCTGACTCCAGGGCCGGTGCTCTATCCACTGCGCCACCTAGTTTCCCCTTGAACTTAATATTAATAAGAGTATTACAAAATATAAACTTGATCACATGACTACAAAAAGCTTTTACAAATAATCCCTTTTTTAAAAAAAACTAAGTATAAAACACAATCTCAAAAACATGAAAATCTCTATGAAAATAAATCCATACCATTAATTTCAAAATGTAGATGTAATAGCATAGAAATCCTGTGTAACCTCTGAAATGACATTATTTCTCTGAGTAAATTTAGAAAACTTTTGATTCCAATATCTAAAATCCCCAATACTCATATCAATACCTTGCTGCTTACTTCTACATTTCTGTAAAATATGTACCCTTCCATGGCAAAAGAAGCGGAGTCTTGAACTATGATGATGATGATTGACATTTTTATTCAGCTTAAGTTTGTCTTCTTTAACTCCTCTATATTGTCTGTCGGCCCTTTCATAATACAAATGCTTCATAAGGTTACTAATTAAAGACAAAAGCAGATTAACAAAATTATGAACAAAACGAGCATATCTGGGATTTAAAGGGTTTTCTAAGGTTGGTTTGGGAGAACCACAGCAGGATGAGTCAGAATCACAGCCAGGCTGGGGAAGGGCTGCACCTGACTACTCTGGGTAACTGAGTAGAAGCTGAAAATGTAGGTAGAGAAAGCTGCGCATGCTCTGAGGAGGCTGAAGGAGTAGGAGGTAGTGCCAGAGGAGGGGGAGGGGGAGGGGGTAGGGTCCTGAAAGGAGGGAAGGGACCAGGGCAATTTGAATCAGACTCGGTTTTGAACTCAGGCCTGGTTTCCCCTTCCCCCATTTCTAGGGAATTAAAGCCTTCTAGAGGCTGGGTTGTTGCCTCTAGGCATGCAAAATTAGAGCAACAATTAGTATTAGAATTTGGAAAAGCTGGAGGAGTCAGAGGTTTCTCTGAAAAGGCATGGTTGGGAGAGGGGGGTATATCTATATTCCCTTGTGTGAGCACCTTGCTCCCTCTTCTAACAAAAATAAAAATAGGAAATCCACAAAAACAAAGCATTATCCCCCATTTGTCTGGTTAAACAGACTAATATCAGGAACAGGGTACTTAGGGAGTTTAAAAGATCCATTTGAAAATTTAAATAGAAAACAGCTGATACTTAGCAGTACTTTCCAATTTAAGGGGACAGGGTAGGGGAAATCTTACCCAACCAAAAGATCAGAAGATGGAGATTCAGCTTTCCTCTTCATGGTCAGCCATCTGTAAGGGGCTAAAATTCTAGCTAGTCTGTCTAAAATATCTAATTAGTGGTCACCAATAAATTATAAGCTTTAGCAAGAGTTAGACTTTTAAGCATTTATTAAGGAGAATAAGAATTTGGTGAAAAGAAAGAGAAAGCCTAGATTCATCTATCTATTAAAGAGAGAGTACATTTCTAGCTCCCTTCTCCACCCGAGTGCTGAGGAAAGAGAGCAAGAGAGCCAGCCTCACCCCCTCTTCCTCCCACAAGCAAACATCACTTCCTGACACCAAAGAAAAGCTGCATGGTCTTGCCCTCAGAGGCCTTCTTCTCATGGTGGAGCTTTCCTACAGTAAGTCTCCAGCAGGTGGCATCATTCCAAACATTACAGAAATAACTGTAAATCATATAAGACTCCTATCTGTTTTTGTTATAGACTATGTTAATTGATTTTGGAGATAAAAGGGAAAACTTGTAAATTATTGTATGAAAAGAAGAAAAAATCATAGAAACTTGCCAGAAAAGAGCTTGTGAAATTCCTATATAAGGAATGGTCTTACTGAAAATTTATAAGGTCAGGGCAGCTAGGTGGTGCAGTGGATAGAGCACTGGCCCTGGAGTCAGGAGGACCTGAGTTCAAATTTGGCCTCAGACACTTGACACTTACTAACTGTGTGATCCTGGGCAAGTCACTTAACCCCAATTGCCTCACCAAAAAAAAAAAAAAAAACCCCACACCAAAAAAAAAATGTATAAGGTCACTTATCATATAGTAGTAATCTTTAATGATAGATCTTTGCACCAAAATAAGTTTTTAAATGATAAAATATTTTGGGACTGTAACTGCCAAAATGGTTACAAGAGGCTGAAATCAAAATGGAGGACACCATGTGTCCTAAAGCCCCAACCCCACCCCTTTTTCCACATGGCTGTTTCTGCTATTGGGGGAAGAGAGCCACTTGATAAGCATCTAGTGCCTAAGATTTTGATCTGTTATATATTACTACTCTTAAACATTTTTTGTAATAGAATAGTTTAAAATCAGGAATTATTTATAAAAATTTCAAAGAGAAATATGGGGTTTTTTGTCTCTAACCATTAAACCACACTGGCTAAGAACAGCCTTTGACTTTGAATTACTTCATTCTGATAAAGCAGGCCATGCTCTATCTGCATTAAAACTTGCAGACCACAAAAGCCTGGGAAACCTGCTGGGGGGAAAAAAATGTGGCTACACTTTAACTAGACTCCTTATCTGATAAGTTTCTAAGATATGGGTGGAAGCCTTGCTTCTTTGCAAGTTATATATATATGATATTATGCTTCTAAATTTTCTTATAATGTATAAATTAGTGAACAATTGTATCAGCTATGGTGAAAGTTGTTGTGTGAAACCTCTTATATGTGTGTGTCTCTTGGTAAACTTTTATTTCTTATTGCAACTAGAGGATATGAGCAGAATGCAAGTATGTAAGATTGGTGTCATATGGGTCCTACCTAACTGACTTTGCTGACTTTGAGCCTGACACAAGATACCTGGCTGTCTGCATAACTCCTGCCTGGAGTGGACATGAAGTTTGGGGAAGCATTATTCCCTGAGAATTTTGTCCCTTTTCTTTTATGGCAAATTCCTGTAATCATATCATGTGATCAGCATGAGCACAATATTGGATCTTCATCCCTTAGGTTAACACTATAATATCTGGGTAAGATGCAGATATAAGATTAAGACTATTCAGCCTAGAAATTCTAGTCCCTTTTGGATTCTAAACAACTAGAATGTATAAGTATCTAGCTTTGTTATCTGTCTGTTATTGGTTGTACATTTTAAAACTGAATCAGAAATATCTCAAGCTTGTTTTGAAGAAAAGAATTTTAATGCAACCAGTTTTCTTAGAGGGAGTAACTTAAAGAAAAATTTTGTTACATTTATGGGAAGAACAACTTTAAGTTCATTATGTAATGTGAAAATAATACCTATCTATAGAGCATGTCCTATAGTGCAAATATGGTTTATTATGGACAACTTATTTGGCATGCACAGTTTTGAAACCGATTACTTTAGTGTCATCCTAAGTCATTTACTACAATTGAAGTTAACTTTGATAACTTTTATGTAAGTTCATCTGTGGTCATCTTCTTACAAAAGTATTCTGTAACCTATGTTTTCTGTGAGGGTTAGATCTTAAACAACTGAGTAAAAATTTTTGGAGAAATAAGGTCAAATGGATATATATGAAATTTGAAAATATTTAAGGGTTCTGCCTTCTGTCGTATTTTGAAATATTTATGTTTCAAAGTCATATGGCTTGGGGGCAGCTAGGTGGCACAGTGGATAAAGCACTGGCCCTGGATTCAGGAGTACCTGAGTTCAAATCCGGCCTCAGACACTTGACACTTACTAGCTGTGTGACCCTGGGCAAGTCACTTAACCCCCATAGCCCAACAAAAAAACAAAAAAACCCAAAAAACAAAAAAAGTCATATGGCTTGCATGTATCAAGGTAATGGTAACCCTTTGTTAATAATGTTTGTCAGATACAGAATTAGATAAAGCTATAAACAGCATAGGGCACTCATGTTATAAATTCATTAAGGTTCAAGCAAACTATGGGACCTTGATATATTCCTTTTCTTTTTCTTTTTTGGTGGGGCAGTAGGGATTAAGTGACTTGCCCAGGGTCACACATCTAGTGTCTGAGGCTGGATTTGAACTCAGGTCCTCCTGAATCCAAGGCTAGTGCTTTATCCACTGCACCACCTAGCTGTCCCTTGATATTGTTAATAAGATCAGAACCATAAGGTTTGAGGTAATTTTTACCACATGGACTTGTTATTGGAGAAGTAGAATTTTAGAGACTATACTAATTTGTATTGAGATCTGTTTTGCAAGAGATTTTAACAGGAACATCTGAGGAGTCTCTACAAGTAATATGAAACCAAAGAAGTAAATCTACTGAAGAGGTGCCCTGGAGACAAGATATCTTCCCCAAGAAAAGGAGTTCCAAAGACCAGACAACAGCTGAGATCCAAGATGAAATTGCTAATTGAATGGACAATGGGAGTGGGTTACTGAAATTACAAAGGGACTTGATATCAGCTAATACTGTTAATCATGCTTGGTGTTATAGTCTTGGTAATTACTGACATTTGTTCCTTGTGTTATATCTGGGCATTGTTACCAAAAATAAAATATGGACCAAGAACAGTTAATTGAGCAAATGTATGATAAGTAGAGATTTAAAAGATGAGAACAAGAGCAGGGATTGTGAGAGACAAAGAAGGAATAGTTTGTTCTTCTCAGAGAAACCATGTCTTGGTCATATATTTTGTTATTTCCTTAGTGTCTAGCTTACATCCTGTCATTGTGTAACTTCAGGGACATGCTGGTTATACCATTAATCTTAGCCCTCCCCCTCTCCCCCCAACATGAGCTCATGATCAGCTCATAATCAGAGTATGCTATACATCACAGTTTTCCAATTGGGTTAGATGTCATGTATAGATTATACGTCCTGACAATCAGCCAGTGGGAGTCAGACAGGCATGGGAGGGGGTATTGCATTAGGAACATATAAAATACTTGTTTCTGAACTTGCATGCACGCACTCACCATATATGGGTATGTGCCCTTTCTCAAGAAAGAAAATAAACTCTGTTGTTTTTTTTTCTACTTTTACTCTTCAACTCCAGGTATTTATTTTGAGTAGGTGGTCTTTTGTCCCACTCAGAATTAAATAACCAACCTGAGAGTGACAGGGGGCAGCCTCAGATACTTGATACTTACTAGCTGTGTGACTCTGGGCAAGTCAACCCCTCATTGCCCTGAAAAAAAAAATGAGAGTGACAGAAAACAAAACCCCACAATATGTTCCTTTAAAAAGTATCTAAAATTCAAAGATGTACACGGAATAAAAATGAGAAGTTGGAACAAAATATACTATGCATGAATCTGAAAAAGTAGGAGTTATAATCATGCTATCAAAGCAAAAACCAGAAATTACAACGTAAAGATAAACAAGTAAACTGTGTTATGCTAAAAGGAACCATAGACAATAAACCAGTATCAATAGTAAACTTATATGCTCCAAATTTCATAGCATCTAAATCCCCTTCCCTTAACTGAAATGCAAAACCATATAGGTTTTAAGATTAACAACAGGAGACTTTAGTGTCCTTCTCTCAGAGTTTGAACAAATATAGAGGAAAGATAAACAAAAGGGAAAATATAGAATTGAACAAATTGGTGGAGAAAATAGCATTTGAATGGTACTGTTAAAAACATGCATATTTCTAAGGATCACATGGAAACTTTACAAAAATTAAACATGCATTAGGGTATATTGATATTGCAAATAAATACCCCAAAAGGCAGAAATAATAAATTGTTCTCTGTAGCCAGGAGATTCAGTAGATTGAGTGCTGCTTGGAGTTGGGACATCAATTCAAATCCTACTTCACACCATTATTAGCTGTGTGACCCCAGGCAAGTTATTCAACTTCTCTTAACCTCAGTTTTCTTATCTGCAAAATAAGAATAATAATAGCTGCTGCCCAAGATAAAATGAGGATAAAATGAGATAATATTTGCAAGGTGCTTTATAAGTGATAGCTATTATTACTAGCTATTAGTGCAAAACAAAATAGTACTGAACTGAGGTTCAGAGAGCAGAAAATAAACATAACTAAGTGGAGACAACAATGAAATTTTAAATAATAAGTAGACCAATGAACAAATTATAGAACGTTTAGTAATTATATGAAAACCAATGACAATGATGAAACAACATAGTAAAATTTCTGGGATACAGCTAATGTAGTTCTCAGTAGGGAAACATCCCCAAAAACCTGCAATATGAAAGGAGAGGATTAGTGAACTGAATATCAATTTTTAAAGTAGAAAAATAATATTGAAAATAAGAGAAGAAATAAATAAATTAGAAACCAAATAGACTATCAAAGTGATAAGTAAAACTAAAACCTGGTTCCTTGAAAAAAAAAACAGCAAAATTTATAAACTTTTTTCCAACATTGTTAAAAAGGCAGAAATTCAAATCAACAAAATACCAAATGAATAAGATAGAATCACAATAAAACCCGAAGAAATAATTGTCAGAACCTGCTATACCAGAACTGAGAACAGGAAAAAAAAAGTAAAGGATTGCCTTCAAAATATAAAATACTTTATCCAAAAGAAGATGAAATGAGATCTTAACTAATTGAATCTCAGAAAAGAGAGGGGAAAAAACACTAGTCAATAAATTTGTAGAAAAATTCTATCAAACTTTTAAAGAGTAGTTAATGCCAGTAAAGCACAGTTTTTCTTCAAAAATTGAAAAAGAAAACACTTTACTAAAATCATTTTATGAGACAAATATAATCCTAATGTGTAAATCAGGGAGGGAAAGATCAAGCAAAGAAGAACTATAGGTCAATGTCACTAATATATTGATTTTAAGTTTTTTAATAAAGTCTTGTCAAACATACTATAGCACTTCCTTAAAGAAATAATTCAGGGGTGGCTAGGTGGCGCAGTGGATAAAGCACCGGCCCTGAATTCAGGAGTACCTGAGTTCAAATCTGGCCTCAGACACTTGACACTTACTAGCTGTGTGACCCTGGACAAGTCACAACCCCCAATGCCCTGCAAAAAAGAAAAAAAGAAAAGAAATAATTCATTATAACCAAGTTTCATTTATGCCAGAGATACCAGAATGGTTCAAAATTAGGAAAACAATAAATATAATTAATCATATTAAAAACAAAAACATTCTGAACCACGTGAGTATGTCAATAAACACAGAAAAACCTCTTTGCCAAAGGAAAACCCTTATTTATGCTAAAACCCTAAAAAGTATAGTATCATAATAGTATCTATCTAAAACCAAAAGCAATATGCAGTGGAGAAATACTAGAATCTTTCTCAATAAAAAATAGGAGTAAAGCAAAGATGCCTATTATCCTCTACTATTATTTGATATAGTTCTAGAAATACTTAATAGCATTAATAAAAGAGAAAGAAATGAATGGCACAAAACCAAGCAAAGAAGAAACAAAACAATCCCTATTTGCAGATGACATGATAGTTTGTTAAGAAAACCCTAGGGAATCAGCAAAGAAACTGAGGCAATTGACTGTGTCAGCAAAGTTGAAGGCTATACCCATCAAACTACCAAAGAATGACTTGATAGAGGTATAAAAAAACAATAACAAAATTCACCTGGAGAAACAAAAAGTCAAGAATCTCTCAAACTACTGTTGTTGTTGTCTAGTAATTTCAGCCATGTCTGACCCTTCATGACCCCATTTGGGGTTTTCTTGGCAAAGATACTAGAGTAGTTTGCCATTTCCTTCTCCAGCTCAGTTTACATTTGAAGAAATTGAAGCAAACAGGTTTAAGTAACTTGCCCATGGTCACATACCTAGTAAGTGTTAGGCTAGATTTGAACTCAGAAAGAATTGTCTTCCTAACTCCAGGTCCACCTACTTGCCCCTCAAACTACTACAAAGCAGTAATCATCAAAATGATTTGGTACTGGTTAAGAAATAAATAGGGGGGCATCTAGGTGGCGCAGTGGATAGAGCACCTGCCCTGGAGTCAGGAGTACCTGAGTTCAAATCCGGCCTCAGACACTTAACACTTACTAGCTGTGTGACCTTGGGCAAGTCACTTAACCCCAATTGCCTCACTAAAAAGAAAAAAAAGAAAAAAAAATTTTTAAAAGAAAGAAATAGGTTGATTGGTGGAACAGATTAGTTACACAATAAACAAATGGTGGGAAAAGAAGGTTCTGAAAGTTGGAGCAAGGAGCAAGGATTATGTCAAGTGTTCCTCCTAGCCCTATAGATAAAAAGGTTTGAGAGAAAGAGAAGTCACTTTTGAAAGAGAGGCTGTATTTTCAGGAAAAAGTTAGATTTCAACAATTCAGAATTATACTAAAAATGTTACTAAACTACTATATCCTTTGACCCTGTGATATCACTACTAGACATATACTTTAAAGAGGCCAAAGACATAGGGAAAGGTCTCATTTTTTTTTAATTTTTGGGGGAGGGTGGGGCAATGAGGGTTAAGTGTCTTTCCCAGGGTCACACAGCTAGTAAGTGTCAAGTGTCTGAGGCCAGATTTAAACTCAGGTCATCCTGAATTCAGAGCCGGTGCTTTATCCACTGAGCCACCTAGGGGCCCCTTTAAATGTTAATATTAGTATATTTTGTAGTAGCAAAGAATTAAAAGGAAAATGGTCTCTCATCGGTTAGAGGATGGCTAAACAAATTGTGATATAGGAATGTAATGGAATATTATTGTGCTATAAGAAATAATTTGAAGAATTCAGAGTAACTAGAGACTTGTATGAATTGATGCTGAGTAGAATGAGCAGAATCATCTACCACCTATCTTTCTCTGTCCAGTTCAGATCCTTGGTGTTGTTATACATGGACAACTTGATGATTCTCCCTCATCTTCAGTAAGTTTAGTACCTGGCTCACTATCTTCACCTCAATATCAGCCCCTCCTCCATTTGAACATTGTGTCCTTTCAGATCCTCAATCTCTAACTCTTATGATTATCTATGCTTCCAGTCCATGCACAGGAGTCATCCGGTTCGAAAACTCCTAGGTAGAGCTCTACCTTTAGAACTCCACGTGATCTATGCCAGAAATATCTTTCCTTTGATGGAGGTTTGTGAATTTTTATAGCCTGGCCTCTGCCACAGATCTCAGACACAAATTATGCTCAGTTTTCTATGAAATGATTATTATGCTTAGGGAATAAAGATGTTTTAGTCTGGGATGGCCCATGATCTGAACTTAGGACTCCGTCAAAAGAGATGAGTTCGAATCCTAGATTTCATATTTCCTCAATGTTTTTTTGGTTTTTTGGGGTTTTTTTTAGTGAGACAATTGGGGTTAAGTGACTTGCCCAGGGTCACACAGCTAGTAAGTGTCAAGTGTCTGCAGAGGATTTGAACTCAGGTACTCCTGACTCCAGGGCCAGTGCTCTATCCACTGCGCCACCTAGCTGCCCCTATTTCTTCAATGTTTGACAACAGGAAAGCATTCTTTGAGCTTCAGCTTCCTCATCTGCAAAGTCAGAATAAATACAATTGTACAATCTACCTCAAATGGTCATTGTGATAAGAACAAGATCAAAAAAGAAGTGTAAGCTATCACTATTAATGTTACTATCACTATAACCACTCATATTCTACAATCCAGACTGGTGTGATTCAGTTGTTTAGTTATGTAGAAGTTTGCAACTAGGAATTAAATAGCAAGTTCATTCTTTAAAGTTGAACATGGTTTTGTTTTGTTTTTTATTTGACCCAGTAACACTTGCTATAGTAGCTTCATATGGGAAAGAAATCTCTTTCCCCCTTACCAAGCCTCTTATTGACTTGATGAGTAGAGCACTGGGCCTGGAGTCAGAAGGACCTGAGTTCAAATCCTGTCTCAGACACATATTTGTTATGTGACCTTGGGCAAGTCACTTAACCTCTGTTTGTCTCAGTTAATTCAATGATAGGATTAGGATAGTAATAGCACCTATTCTCACAGGATTGTTGTGAGGATAAAAAGATAATATTTGTAGAAGCATCTAGCATAGTGCCTGGCACATAGTAGGCACTATATAAATGTTTTTTTCTCTTCCTTTGTCCCCTACAATTTCCAAATCTTAAGGCATGCTGTCAGAGGTCATCCAGTTGTAATAGGTGAGACTTTTATGTAATCCTTGTCCCGAAGTTTGTTTGTATGAGACACTTTCCTCATTGGCGAAAATGAAGGCCTTTCCCTACCTGAGGGGCAGGGTAGAGTTGGTGAGAGGTGAGAGAGCTTCTATTTTTGGCTAGTCCCCATCCCCTTCAGAAATCTTCAAGACCAATCTACTTTTTGAACTCATCAAGCATCAGTCCCCTTTGGTACTCTAATCTTTGGGCACTTTGGGCACTTCTGGCTTCTAGCCTCAAGAAAGAAAATGGAAGAAGTCAACTCCACTTCAAGTTGCAGAAGGAAAACACTCTAGGAAGACATGAAAGGAGTTGGCAGTATTCATCAAGTTCCTATTCCCAGTGTGAGAATCAGAGCACTACCAACCTGCTGAGAAAGATATTGCAGGGAGGCTCCGCCATGAGGAGAAAGCATGAGGTGACCTTTCTGGGGTGTCGCAGGTCAGATTGGTGTCCGGAAGTGATGTCTGCCACCTGTGGGTCGTGTCAATTGGTGTTACCACCCAATTAACTTGGAGCTGTGTGCAAGGCCGGCCCTGCTTCCTGTTTGACAGGAGGCTTCAAGGAGAAGGGACTTTCATCTGGACTTTGGGGTGGGGGCAGAGAACTTCACCTGGGCTGTTAGGGAAATGCAAGTTTTTCTCTCTGGCTATACCAAATAGATCCAAACAAGGGTTTTCTTCTCTCTCTCTCTCTCTCTCTCTCTCTCTTCTAATACACTTTAATAAATATTTAAAAGCCTAAACTCTTGCTAAAGCTTCTAATTTAAGGCGACTACTCATTAGATTTTAAACATCACAGCTAGAATTTTAGACCTTACACCAGACCGCTACACTAGAGACTACACGACATTTCCCTTTGGGTAAGATCTAGGATTCTCTCTCCTTCACTCTGTATTGTCTGATTTATATTCTCCTATGTATATCTTCTTGGATTTCTGTTTTGCTATGATTTGGATAAATGGGTTTCTTTGCTATTTGCTATGTATGTTCATTATTGTGGTGAGTGAAAGATGAAATGACTAAGGAAACAAAGGTTTGATCTTCTGGGAATATCAATTTATTAAGCAATGTATGTCAATTAACTAACAAAGCAGGACCAGACCTCCTCAGCTTAGGTCTGGACCCTAATACAGGAGAAGGTAGACTTTTATATATTAAAAACAATCATAGGGGACACCTAGGTGGCACAGTGGATAAGACACTGGCCCTGGATTCAGGAGGACCTGAGTTCAAATCTGGCCTCAAACACTTGACACTTACTAGCTGTGTGACCCTGGGGAAGTCACTTAACCCTCATTGCGCCCCCCCCAAAAAAAACCCCAATCATATAAGGCCAATTAAATTAAAAGGAAACAATACAACATTAGATAATCTGATTTCTACCTGGATGAAAGATTAGGGACTTTCCAAGTTCGGAGGAGAGTGAACAGGTGCAATTCCCTGAATTCAGAAAAAGAGGGGTCCTACTCTCCCCAGATATCTATAAATAATCAAAAGAATATGGAAACAATAACTGATTGATCAGTATGGGCCAGTTTTCAGCGGAGACATAGGAGTTCCTTGTGATATACAATTGTGAGAAAACTCCTTGTATCAGTCTTTGGATCTAACTGTGTTTCTGGTCAACACAACCTAGGCCTTTTATGGGGGCATTTTCCAAAATTGTTCAATCTACAAAAACAAACAAAAAACACTGCGGCAGAACTCTGAGCCAATGAACTTTATTAATGGGTCCATGGTCTCCTACAATGAAGTAGAACTCATATCTTCCTCACAATCTGAGATGCCCCCTTCCTACAGGGCCTTACTTGCTACCTGGACAATACAGGTAGAGCAGGCCAAAAATACAGTCTGATTGATGGGTAGACCTTGCCCTTGACCCTCCAGGAGAGTCTACACAAAATACAGAATCCCATTGGTTGACAAATGAGCTTGTAAGCAGACTTTAACAAACCTATCTTTACCTTCCAGGAGGTCCTACCAAAATTGAGGAGCAAGCTCATGGGTTTGAACTGATGAATGAATGTCAAAACATCTGCATGAACTCACAGGCTGGTTGAAGGGCATGCCACAGGCTGGCAACCAGGGTCACTCATTGGCTATATGCTTATGGTCATCTCCCTATATTGGGCAATACAGGGATGAAAGGGCAACAAAGATAGATGGAGGACTTTCCATGTAATTGAATCACTTCTGTCACACTGTCTTGGTCACCATAAAAAGGAATAACAAAGGTGGAGGTCTTATGATTAAGCAAGTGAATTTAAAATCTGTAGTTTACAACTCTGGGACTTAATATACAGAACTTATAAACACCACCCCTATGGAATCATATCCATATATTATGAAATATCACAGTGAGTGGGCCTACATAGCTAAGACAAAGCTAAAGTAGTCTAGTGCAGCTTGGCTTTAGAGTGCCACCTGGTGGCCTACCCAGATATAACATCACCACCCAATCCACCCATATACCCTTACTGCTCCTAATAGGAACATAGTTCAGGTATTCAGGACCAGTGCTGACATATTTGAAATGAGTCTCACTATATAGGGAGGTTTGAAATGATCACCAGATGAAGACAAAAAGCATCCATAAAATGTTTTTATTTTTTTAAAGGCATTAAGCAACATACTTTTTAAAAGAAAAAGTATCAGATGTAATCATTAAAACTAATATTATGGCCTTTTTGGATAAACCAATTAATAGCAGGTAATGTCCACCTGATTTTTCCAGTGGTGGACTTAACATATAAAAATAGTCTAACTCCATAGTTCATTATTTTGGGTCATAAGCAGCACATATGAAAAAGTAGCTCCTTTTCCCCCTTGTATCTCACCTTCCTTTAAGTCATTTACCAATCTGAAGGAGTTTATCTAGGATATCAATGCAGGGTTTCTATATTCCTGAGTAAACAATAGAAAGGCACTTTCACCTTCAAAGGTACTGAGCCAGTGGATCAAATGTAGGACCAAGTCTTTTCCTTTGGTATGTGACCAACATCTCTTTCCCATTTTGTAATATATATATATGTACCTTCATCTGTTAATAAAAGCTGATAGAACCCTTGAAAGAAGCATCTTGGTTTTCCCATCCCCTCAATTTCCTAATTTTTTTAGATTCCAAAAAGAATAGGAAATGTACGTCTTGGACAACCTTTAGGTCTTTTTTTTTTTTTTTTGCAGGGCAATGGGGGTTAAGTGACTTGCACAGGGTCACACAGCTAGTAAGTGTCTGAGGTTGGGTTTGAACAACCTTTAGGTCTTTAACATAAATGGGGTTATCTGAGATAGTTCTCGTTTTACTCACTCTGTTAGTGTGACCTTTTCAAAAGACAGTGGCCATGCTTTGTGAGAAGAGGCACAAATTTTTACAATCCATCAAGAAGAAAAAGGCAGAAATGACACCTGGCCAGGTGCTGAGCTGCTAATGAGAAGCAGTGAGAGGCACAGCAGTACCTTCCCTGTGAGAAGATACTGAGATAGCAGCTAACCACAGACCCTGTATCAAGGAAAAGTAGCCCAAAATAGATTAGCCTGGGTAAGATGGCAATCTAGAAAGTGGGAGCCAATGGTGGTGAGCCAAAAGAGTTTGCCCTATATTCTCTACTTTTGAGACCATAGTGGGTGATAACAGGACAACATTTTGGAGCATTTATCTCAATGGTCACAGTAAAGATAAAGCACAAAGGAAACAAAAGAAAGTGGGAAAGTTCAGACCCTACCACAAAGATACATGACTTACTTAAAACTATTGTAGGTTTTCTTTTTCTTTTCTTTCTTTCTTTCTTTCTTTTTTTTTTTTTGCGGGGCAATGGGGGTTAAGTGACTTGCCCAGGGTCACACAGCTAGTGAGTGTCAAGTGTCTGAGACCAAATTTGAACTCAGGTCCTCCTGAATCCAGGGCCGGTGCTTTATCCACTGCACCACCTAGCTGCCCTAAAACTGTTGTAGGTTTTAATACTGCACTTTGATTTTTTTTTAATTGCACTTAATTGAATTTATTTATTTTTAAATAAATAAAAGTATTTTATTATTTTCCAGTTATGTGTAAGGATAGTTTTCAACATTTATTTTCATAGGATTTTTAGTTCCAAATTTTTCACCCATCCTCCCTTCCCTCCTTCCTCCCCAAGACAGAAAGCAATCTGATATAGGTTATATATGTGCAATCACATTAAACATATGTCTGTATTAGTCATCTTGTGAAAGAAGAATCAGAGTACAAAGGAAAAACCTCAAAAAAGAAGGAAAAAAAAACAGCCCAAAAGTAGAAACAGTATGGTTCAATCTGCATTCATAATCCACAATTCTTTTTTCTGGATGTTGAGAACATTTTCTATCATGAGTCCTCTGAAATTGTTGTGGATTACTGCACTGCTGAGAAGAGCCAAGTCTATCACCATTGTTCATCACACAATGTTGCTGTTACTGTGTACAATATTCTCCTGGTTCTGCTCACTTCACTCAGCATCAGTTCATGTAAGTCCTTCCAGATTTCTCTGAACTCCTGCTCATCATTTCTTACAGCACAATAGTATTCCATTACATTTATATACCACAACTTGTTTAGCCATTCCCCAATTGGTGGGCATTCCCTCGATTTCCAATTCTTTGCCACCACAAAGAGAGATGCTCTAAATATTTTGTACATGTGGGTCCTTTTCCCTCTTCTATGATCTCTTTGGGATATGGACCTAGCAGTGGAGAGATAATGTCTCAGAGAATTATGTCAGGAGGGAAATTAATAGTGGACATCTTTAGGAATTCCTCTTTAAAGAATTACATACACCTTCTTGCACACAAATCCAATTAGAATATAATAATCTTTTATTTAGGTGCTAGAGAAAGTAACCAAGAGAGATAGACTCTCGAGGGGAGAAAACGGTTTAGAGACATGATTCTCTGAAACACATTTCTCCTCCAACAGAAGAAAAGCAAAAGCTTTTATAGACTGTAGATGGGGTGACCACCTGACAATGGAAAGTTCCCTTTGGGGGTGGGGAAAGCTTGAGTGAAGGATGGTGGTCTGGACTTCTGGAGTTATCTCTATCTCCTGGTACTGATCAAGCAGCAGACACACCTAAGGGGCTTATCTCCCTTACTTCTCAAGGTGTGTCTTTCCTTTAGTTTAGCTGCCCAGTTTAAACTGTAATAGTCCCAAATTTCTTGATATGTTCCAACCCCATAACATAAATGAAGGAAGTATGAGTTATATTATATAGAGAAAGTTTTTTGCCTCAGTAGTCTCCGAATTTGAATCATGGATTCTGAGAGAAGTTTGCAGTAGATTACCATACCCTACCCAATAAACGAAAATAGGGCAAGCTAGTCCCTGCTAGCTAGATGTGCAGTAGATAGAATGCTGGGTATAGAATTAGGAAGACTTCTCTTCCTGAATTCACATCCAGTCTCAGACACTTCCTGTGTGACCCTAGGCAAGTCACTTAACCCCGTTTGCCTTAGTTTCCTCATCTGTCAAATGAGTTGGAGAAAGAAATAGCAAACCACTCTAGTATATTTGCCAAAAATCCCAAATGGCATCAAGAAGAGTCAGACAGGGCTGAAAAATGCCTAAACAACAACAGACCCCTTCTGGGTCTCAGATAGTTATGAAGGGCCAAAGCCTGATTAAATTCATTTGCCTCATTCTTTTTCTCTCCAGAGGAAAAGCATCAAAGTACAAACACATGCTAGAGCTGGAAAGCAGGCAAGGAAGTGAGAGACTCACAGAAGTAAGTCAAGCTGAGTCAGGGAGAAGGGATGAATATCACTGTAGGGATAGAGAATTTTTTTATTAATAATAAATATTTTGATTTACAGTTTTGAGTTCCAAATTTTATCGCTTCTTCCCTCCCTCCCCTGCTCCCTCCCTGAGGTGGCAAGCAATCAGATATGGGTTATACGTGTGCAATTATGTAAAACATTTCCATATTAGTCATTTTGTACAAAAACACTTGAATAAAAAAGTGAAAAATAGCATGCTTCAGTCTGTGTTCAATCAATATCAGTTCTTTTTTTGGAGATGGATAGTATGTTTCATCAATAGTCCTTTGGGATTATCTTGGATCGTTGTATTGCTGAGAATAGTTAAGTCATTCACAGTTCTTCATCAAACAATATTGTTGTTTCTTTGCACAATGTTCTCTTGGTTCTGCTCACTTCACTATACATCAATTCATACAAGTCTGTACAGGCCTTTCTGAAGTCATCCAGCTTGTCATTTCTTAGAGCACAATAATATTCCATTACCATCATATACCACAGCTTGTTTAGCCATTCCCCAATTGATGAGCATTCCTTTGATTTCCAATTCCGAACCACCACAAAGAGAGTGGCTATAAATTTTGTACAAATACATCTTTTTCTTTCTTTTGGAATGTCTTTGGGATATAAACCTAGCAGTGGTATTGCTGGATCAAAGGGTATGGATAGTTCTACAGCCCTTTGGGCATAGTTCCAAACTGCTCTCCAGAGTGGCTGGATCTTTTCACAACTCCACCAAAAGTAGATCCCTTTCAACATCTAATATTTTCCTTTTTTGTTATATTTGCCACTCTGATAGGTGTGAGGTGATACCTCAGAGTTGTTTTAATTTGCATTTTGGGATAGAGAATGTTTAGAGGTCAGGGGAATGAGAATGGGGAAAGGAAGTGCTCAGAGGATTACAGAGAAAGGGAAAAAAATCCAAACAGATCTAGAAAATACATCAGGCTGAATACTGATGGAAAAATACAAGAAAAGACAGAGTGGGTCATTTTTCTAGCCCAGGATGACTTAGGGAAACAGAGGTCTGCAGACCCTGGGGATGGGGTCAAGCTAGGAGTGCTGTACTCAGAGGCTATGCACCAGAGTAAGTAAAGTCCCTCTGCTGGGGCACCCCCAGACCCGTACCAGTGTACTGTGATAGGACAGGTGCCAACTGGCAGCTTTGTGACCCACTACCCAGTTCCAGGTCATAGATCTAGGGCAAACTCTGAAAGGGAAACTGTGTTCCCCACCCTCACTCCCTCCACCCCAAGTTATCTCAGGTTCAGAAGCAAACAGTAGGGTGGCTCAGATCCCAGAAGTAGAGCAGGGTCTCAGCTCCAGCTTCTAACTCAATCTTATGACTGTGGAAGAATAACCAGGATGGAAATTTCAGACCAAAGTAGAGCCTGCAGTTCTGTCAATCTGAACAAGCAGAATTTTCCAGCTGCCTGATAGTGGCTGAGTCTAGGAGTCTATTACTGCTAAGACCCAAACTCAGGTCAAGAACTTACAGAACTCAGACCAGGGGGACAGCAATCAGATGTTACCCTGGATAAGACTACTTTGCCAGAATTGAAGGCTCACAGGTTCCTGGTTTGAACTGTTCCTAAGATCTTAGAACAACACAACATTCAATATCCTAAGAAAGCAGCAATTAGGACCAGGCCAGACCTTCATACAAAATTACACAGAATCTGGCCATAACATAAAGTCTGAATTCAGGAAACAGACTGGAAGAATAAGGAAACAAAATAAAAATCCCCTCTCTAAAAAGCTTTGTTTTTGTTTGTCGTTGTTGTTTTTGTGGGGGGATAATGAGGGTTAAGTGACTTGCCCAGGGTCACACATCTAGTAAGTGTCAAGTGTCTGAGGCTGAATTTGAACTCAGGTCCTCCTGAATCCAGGGCCGGTGCTTTATCCACTGTATCACCTAGCTGCCCCTACAAAAAGCTTTTATGATGCCAAGGATGCTCAGAACACAAACCCAGAAGAGAAGGACTTCAAAACATCTACCAGCAAAGCCTCTAAGAAAAACACTGTGGATGGGGCAGCTAGGTGGCGAAGTGGATAAAGCACCAGCCCTGGATTCAGGAGGACCTGAGTTCAAATTCGGTCTCAGACACTTAACACCTACTAGCTGTGTGACCCTGGGCAAGTCACTTAACTCCAATTGTCTCACAAAAACAAGAAAGAAAAAGAAAGAAAGAAAGAAAGAAGAAAGAAAGAAAGAAAGAAAGAAAGAAAGAAAGAAAGAAAGAAAGAAAGAAAGAAAGAAAGAAAGAAAAGGAAAAACACTGTGGGCACAAATTCAACTACAATTCCTGGAAGAAATGAAACAAGAGTTTTAAAAGGAATTAAAGGGCAGCTAGGTGGCGCAGTAGACAAAGCACCAGCCCTGGATTCAGGAGATCTGAGTTCAAATTCGGCCTCAGACACTTGACACTTACTAGCTGTGTGACCCTGGGCAAGTCACTTAACCCCAACTGCCTCACCAAAAAAAAGAAAAAAGAAAAGAAGACTTATATGAACTAATGCAGAGTAAAGTGAGCAGAACCAGAATACTTTATAGAACAATATGGTAAAAAACAAATTACTTTGAAAGAATTAGGAACTCTGATCAGTATAATCACCATTCCAGGGGACTAATGATGAAACATACTATTTGCCTCTTGATAGAGATGTGAAGAAGTAAAGAGTGCAAAATCAGACTTTTTTTTTTGACATGGCCAATGGGGAAATATATCTTACTTGACTATACATGTTTGCTACAAGGGTTTTGCTTTTGTTTTGTTCTCTGTTGGGAGGGGGAGGGGGAGATAGTAAAGGGAGAGGGAGTTTGCTGAATTTTTAAAAAATGGAATTGGCACAAAATGTGAAAATATATAACATAAAGAATTGATGGCTTTCAATACAGGTGTTTTTCTCTTTGCACAGTCTGGTATAATACAGGCAGATATCCAAACACTATGTAGAGGGGCAGCTAGGTGGTGTAGTGGATAAAGCACACGCCCTGGAGTCAGGAGTACCTGAGTTCAAATCCAGCCTCAGACACCTAACACTTACTAGCTGTGTGACCCTGGGCAAGTCACTTAAGCCCAATTGCCTTACTAAAAAAAAAAAAAAAAACACCAAACAATATGTAGAAGAAAAACAATGCTGAACTTGAAGTCAGAAGCTGGCATTTTAAGTCCTTTACTTTTACTAGCTATGTGACCCTGAGAAAATCACTTATCCTATCTGCTAAGCCTCAGTTTTATCATCTGTAAAATGGGGGTATTAATAATTACACTATATTCCTCAGAAGTTGATTTAAGTAATTTGTAAACCTTAAGGGGGATATGACCTGGACAGGTAGTTTCTTTGGAATAGGGTATTCCCACTACTAATGTAAGGTGGGCACCTTCTCTGCAACTTGTAGTCTAGAGCACTGACAGGGGAAGTTGGGACTTGCTCAGAGTCACACAACCAGAATGTGTCAATGGAAGGTTTTGAACCCAGGTATTTTTTGCTTTGAGGCTAGAGACTAGGTAGAGAAAGTGTCTCCTTTCAAGCTCATATATCCATTGGGTGGTCACTCTAGTGCAGTCAATAAGGGAGCTGGTAGTCGGGACTATGAAGATTTGGTATAGAAATGACATTAAAGAATAGGCATTACCATCTACTCTGCAGCTGTACTCTACACCGTGAAACTTTTCCATCTGACTTCCAGCTGAAATCTTCCATATATTGTCTGTCCCATTAGAATGAGAGTTCCTTGCTAGCAGAGATTGTCTTACTTTGTTTTTATATTTCCAGCATTTACCACAGTAAGCATACAATAAGCTTAATAAATGCTTCATTCACTCATTCATTCATTCTTTCATTCATATGAATAGAAAGATAGCTCTTCCATTCTGCACCGTAGTCAAAAAATACCAGCACTAGCAAATTAATTACTTTAACTGCATTTCAGCTGCCTCAGTCCCACGTCAAGGGGGGGGGGGCAGGGCAGTGCTGGAACTAGCTCTTACCTCTAGGCAGAGCCAATTGTTAACATTTCAGTGTGAGCATTTGCACTTCAGAAATCGACAAACGCTATAAATAAGGGATTGCTTTACTGGTTTGTTGATTGTCCAGACTTTTAAAAGTGTTTGGGAAAAAACGTTAATAATGTAGATTAAATTTAAAATTTGCATCAGGCATACTTTTTTTTCCAGGAGAGATGATGGCTAAACATTTATCAACACACCCCTAGAGGAGAGCCTCCTGCCAAGTAAAAGGTCATGACAAGTGATAAAAGACTAAAGTCGGTAAGCTTCTCGAGGGCAAGGTTTGTCTCATTCCCCGACGCTCCCTCCCCCTCCCCCTCCCCCTCAAAGGTTTTCTTATCTCCCTAACCGAGTCTTATAGCCCACTGGAGTCGCCTCAAGGAATGGAATGGATGCTGTCTAAAAGTGGGGCGGGGACAGGGTCGGGGGTTCCACCCTTCACCTCGCTGATTGGTCCAGGTCAGGTCCAGCTGCTCCAATAAGAACCACAATCGGAGCTCCCCCTTCGGTCTCTAGGCAGAACAGCCTAACTGTGAATGAATAGGAGAGAACCGGAAACCCAGCCCCGACGGGAAGCTGTTCAGAGGAGCTAGCAGAGCCCACGGAAAAGATCCCTCTCTACACCATCCCTCCTCTGCATGCAGGCATCTCTCTCTCTCTCTCTCTCTCACACACACACACACACACACACACACACACACACACACACACACACACACACACACACACACACACACACACACAACCTCTTCCCTCCTACCCTCTCTCCCTTCTTCCATCCCTTCAAGAGATGTCTTGGGTATTGCTGAGAAGCCAGGAGACTTCCTCTCCCTCAGGGCGGAGACCGAGACTCGGGGTAGGTGGAGGGGCTCTTAAGGAACCAACGGCCACTGGCCTGGGACAGGTACCTGTAGGCTGAGAGGAGGGGAGGGGCTGGAAGAAGGGGAAAGGCGGAGACTTGAGGGATAGCAGATTCTGCTGCTCTCTTCCTTCCTCCTCCTCTGCTGTTGCTGTTCCTGTGCATGCATCCCTTTGGTCTCAAGTTTCCCCTAGCATCCTTACAGGCCCTCCTTGCTACCCCATGAGCTCAAGCCCAGGGGCTGATCACGTGGGTCTCGTTCCTAAGACCATGTGCTTTGAGGAAACAGAAACAGGACAAAAAAATATATAAGGGGAAATTTTAAAAGAGAGAAGGCAAGGTGGAAAAAACTCCCTCCAAGTTGTCAAGAGACCTGGTTTCCAATCCAGGCTTTGCCACATCTGTGATCATGGGCAAATTCCTGGACTTCACTTTCCTCATTAGTAAAATGTGGGCTTTGGACTAGACCCAATTAAACATATTCATCGAGTTTTCGCTTTGTGGAAGGCATTATGTTCTCCACTAAGAATACAAAGATTTTTTAAAGTGACACAATCTCTACCTTAAAGGAGCTTACAGTCAAGGGAGGGGGGTTAAGTGGGAGGACAACTTGTACATACATGGACATGTATAATAACATACATGAACACGTGTAATAACAGACTGGAATGGAAGCAGTGGAAAGATCAAGACAAAGTTTTCTAGGAAAATTTGAGCTGGGAAAGAACACTTTGAGGGAGCTGGGTAATGCAGACTCAGAGAAGACTGTCTGCTTCTGGAAATAGATGGTAGGTGGTAGGAGTCACTAGTTGCTATTAAGGTTGCCATGTCTGGGAGCTAACTAGAGGTAGTATACACCCTCTTCAATAGGTGAAAGTGGGGGTGGGTTGAGGGAAGAATGTTGTGTGTTTAAGGAGGTCACAGTTTAAAGGCAGGATTCTTTTGGCATTGCTATGATAAGTGAAGGAAAAACTAGAGTAAGTGCCCTGGGTTAGGAATGATAAAAGGGGCCAAGCTCAACTCAGAGGTTGTATTAAGTATGTACTTACTATGTGTTAACTAGTGGGGATGTAAATGTAAAGAATTGTAACCATCCCTGCTCTCAAGCTTACATCTATATATTATTAGTTTCCTAACATTATATAGATACCAGTACAGCTTTTGGGATGAACAGCTGCTATTGTTCCTGCTACAAGGCTAGCCCAAATTCTTTTCCAGTAGGATATCTCAGATATTTTTCAGTAGTATGCTGTGATCTATTCATGCCCACCATACATCTCTCCATTTGCCCTTTGAAGGATATATGGTTTTGATCTTTTCGAAATTAGGCTATTTCATGATTCAAACATTTCACATCAATAGAAGAATGCTGATGTTTAAAAACTTGGATTTCTGTTTCAGAAGTCACCTTCCTTTTGTTACTCAATCTAGGCCCAGTTCATTATCCATCTATGGTGTTTGGCCAAGATTTATGTACTCATGGACAATTTCTATAGGCTGTGCATCCAACTACATACAGGGGTTGGCAATGGCCTGTAAGCTAAATCCAGCCCACTGCCTGTTTTTTGTACAGTCTCCTCAACTAAGAATGTTTTTTACATTTTTAAATAAAGCTGTATTGTATTTTAAAATGAACACACCATTCTTAATTCACAGGTCATACAAAAACAGACATGGCCTTGATTTGACTCACATGGTTTGGCTACCATAGTGTATAAAATTTATGTGTGTGTGTGTATACTGTTTTAAATGATTACAGATCTCATTTAAGTAGCTGGGAGTCGATGTAATCAATACTGTCATCTGTAAACACAAGTATCTGGAGGACCTCAAAATTTATATGGAATCTATTATCTTCCATTAGGTCTCTGCACTGGACATCCTTCATGACAGTGGTACATACCTTTGGCAAGTTATGGTGGTCTCTGTTTTATTCCTTGCTTATTAAGTATCAGAGAATTTTTGAACAATGTTATCAGTTTTGTTGCATCTTTCATGGAGTCTCATATGATTTTAACATATGCATAGGAGACACTTTTTTGGAGGAAAGCCTTTAAAGTAGCATTTTTCTTTACCAAATCAAATGCTTTTTTACAATCAACAAATAATAAGCACAGTAGGATCATATATATTCTCTGTAGCTTTCATTCAGTGGTATGACTATAGAAAAATGGTCTACTATAGAATATCATTTGAAAGAGCCTACCTGTTCCTTTCTAGTACTTTCAAGGATATCCTTGATTTGTTGATTATTCTCATTTCATAAATGAGAAAGTAGGTATTTATTAGTTATCAATGTTTCCTTCATTACCATGTCCATTTTTCAAGTGTTTAGTGTCTTTACCTTTTTCAGATATTATAAGGATTTACCTTTCAAACCCCCACCATCCCAAATTGTGTCACCTTCAGCATGTGCCTCCTTTCTGTATATTTAGTCTAATCTAACTGCTCTTCCTATCTATGTTTTCTTTAATGTCATTTCTGCATTCTTTTGTAGCATATTGGAAACTCTGATGTTTGAATCCAAATGTAGAAGAAATATTCTGTTACAGAAATCTTGACAGATCTTTTCCCTTTTTTTGTCTTTGTTGTCCTTTTTTTAGTTTCATCCTTAAGTGCTCTCAGGATGATATCAGTTTAAATTGGGTCTCACCCCCAACTTTCTGTAAATTTATTTTTCCCCTCATCTGCTTCTTACTGTTCTGAGATAATATAGCTTATAACCTTCCCAGATCCAATAAAATTTCATAAATGAATTTTATAAACTAGTGATGACTTTGGTTGCTTGCTGAAGTGGTTTTTAAACTTTTTGGCTTCTTTATTCTGGCAGTTGGTTTAACATCACTTAAATTTCAATATTAACTGACTATCCTTGGTATCCATTTTCCATTTTTTCCAATGTCAATACTTTGTTTACATAGGTCAGATTGGAGTTGTTTTAAATTATATTTCATATAAACTTCTCATTTTTATTCTAATTTGGTATTGGATTTTGATCTTTGCTCTGACAAATTGATGGTCTTACTATGCATAGACAGATGACTTAGAAATGACTGTGACATTGGTAACCAAGTATTTCCTTTCTATTAAGATATATTAAATTTCATTTATTGTGCTATTAGTAGATGCTTTCCATCTCCTGACTTCCTTCTTAAAGAAAGTGTTCAAGGTACCTAGATATAAGGTATTGGTACTCTATCTACAACTTAGATCTCCTTCATTTCTTAACTCTTGACTATGTTTTTCACTAAACCCATTCTCCAGTGTTCACTTTTGGTTTTTTTGTTTTTTGTTTTTTATGGGGCAACGGGGATTAAGTGACTTGCTCAGAGTCACACAGCTATAAGTGTCAAGTGTCTGAGGCCGGATTTGAACTCAGGAACTCCTGAATCCAGGGCCGGTGCTTTATCCACTGCGCCACCTAGCCGCCCCCCAGTGTTCACTTTTGCATTTGGAGTCACTGATTTACGTTTGGAAGATCTCATTTAGTTCTTTGAAGAATTTCCCTACTTCTTTATCTTCTGCAATAAATATTGATATATAAGCTAAAATTATCTTAATGATAATTGGGGATTTTCCCTCCAAAATACTTACGATGATCCTTTTGATATGAGATGAACAAGGGGGCAGCTAGGTGTCAGGGTGGATAAAGCACTGGCCTTGGATTCAGGAGGGCAGAACTAGTAGCAGTGGGGTAAGAAGTGACAGAAAGATTTAAGATTAATGGAAAGTAAAACTTATCAATTAAGATTATTCAAAAGTATAAAGTGTTGCCTGAGGATATAGTAGGTTCCCCATCATTGGAGGTCTTCTACCAAAGACTGAATGACTATCAGTTATGTTGTATGAAGAATTCATGTTCATGTCGGAGTTAGCCTAGATGGTCTCTGGGGTTTCTTCCAACTCAGAAATCCTGTGTGATTCTGTGAGAACCATGGACTTGTTGGATAGAATTCAGTCACCTCTGTGCCCAAGTAAGGGAACATTGGGGTAAAGGCCAGAAAGCATCATTCAACACCTATGTACTAATTGCAGTCTAATCTTGGCATCACTTTATTATGTAAAATAGAGAAAATCAGCACTTTACCTATCAAAGTCCTACCTGTCCTTCAAGTCATACTTCCTCTGTAAAGCCTTCTCGGACTACTCCAGACCTAGATGAATTCTCTCTTTCCTCTGATCCTCTATTGGCATTTGTTTTCTGCATTATTATTATTATTATTATTATTATTATTATTTAGTGAGGCAATTGGCCCAGGGTCACACAGCTAGTAATTGTTAAGTGTCTGAAGCCGGATTTGAGCTCAGGTACTCCTGCCTCCAGGGCCTGTGCTCTATCCACCGTGCCACCTAGCTGCCCCCTGCCTCATTATTAACAAATTATTTGACCTCTAGTCCAAAACTATCCACTACACCATGCTGCCTCATGATTATAATGAGCTCCTTTTCCTCTTATTCTGAAGATTCCTAAGTCCAGGTGCACAGAATTTTAGAATCGGCAATATCAGAGAACTTAGTTGTGACTTACATGTTGATACCAGTCTTTCCCTATGAAATATCATAGAACTGTTACCCTCCCACCCACCCCCCAACCCCCAGTGTAGAGTAATATGCCATTACTGCTAATTTGCAAGCTCTTTTGAAGACTTGGTCTCAAGAACCTTATCTCATTTAATCTTTTTATTGCTCCAGGGCTGCTTAGCACAATCCTCTAGTGTGGTGGCTTTAAAAATGTTCCTTGTTGAATTTTTGGTGTACATGTCTAAGCTCCTTATGTATTACTCACAAGGTCATAAATTTAGAGCTGGAAGGGACCTTGGCATTCACCTAGACCAACATCTTCTTTTCAAAGATGAGGAAACTGGGAGCAGCTAGGTGGCACAGTGGATAAAGCACCAGCCCTGGATTCAGGAGGACCTGAGTTCAAATCTGGCCTCAGACACTTGACACTTACTAGCTGTGTGACCCTGGGCAAGTCACTTAACCCCCATTGCCCTACAAAAAACAAAAACAAAGATGAGGAAACTAAGGCCTCAAAAGAATAAGATAAGGAAACAAAGTGATTTGCCCAACACCATTGAGGTAGAAGAACCAGAAACAGGATTTTAATTCAAGTCTTCTTTTTCATCTGCACCATGTAACTACTCCTTTTTGTAGCTTTTACACAGGGCACAAGGAAGGATGGAGCAAAGTGGTTAAGGCTCTTTTCAATTCATTTTAGCAAGGTTTTAGAATGTAAGTAAATCAGTATCTCCCTTTTTCTCTGAATCAACCCCATCTTTCTCTTAGACCTTCCTATCTCAGGTTCACTTTGAGCTTGTTCTTCTCTTATATTGGAAGAACCTGGGGGAAATCTGGATTTTTCTACCCTCCTTCTCTAGTGTGGGTGTTCAGTATTTAGGGTATGCAGTGGATGACTCAGAATCTAGCTTGCAACCATTTGCCCTCCACAAACATATCTTGGTGGGTTGTGAGAGTGTAGATAAGAGAATGAATTAGCAATGGTTATAATTGCTTATGTGGGTTATGAAAAAAGAATAATCAAAATTTTCATAGAGAAAACTAGGCCTAATGATTAGAAAGGACTTTAAAGATTATTTATTCTGCCACGTTAATTTTGCAGGTGAGGAACTTGAAGCCCAAATAAATTAAGGGACTTGCTTAAGGTCATACAGCTTATTACTGGCCGAGTTGAGACTAGAACCCGAGTTTCCTGATTCCTAATCTGTTGTCCTTTTCACTTACTCAATGTTCTCATTTGTTTACTCTTCACTATAAAAATAAGCACATCTTCTTTGCCCTAACTTCTTAAACATTCAGTATAACTATAATCCCATTTGCCATTTGGCATTCATTCAATCAGTATTCAAAATTTACTTATTGAACATCTTCTATGAATTCAGCACACACTAGGCATTGAGAAGGATTCAAGAGAAACAACAGGGGAAAGCAGAGCGTGCGTGTGTGTGTGTGTGTGTGTGTGTGTGTGTGTGTGTGTGTGTGTGTGTGTGTGTGAGAGAGAGAGAGAGAGAGAGAGAGAGATATTAAGAGCTGTACACATTAATAAAAAGGAGAGATCCATGTGGATTTAAGTATCCTAGTGAAGAAAAGAACAGAGAGAAAAGTAGGAAGGATGACAAAGAAATAAGGGAGAAGAAAACCTAACATAACAAATATATGAATTGTCACACTGGGTCAGGCCCCTAGTCACTCTGGTCCAAATCAATCAATCAACAAATACCATGCTACTGCAAGCACCATGCTAATCCAATATTCTTTCTCTGAGACAGCAAGAGATGATTCATTGGAAAGTATGATGGCTATCTTCCACAACATCTTCCTCAACAATGAGGAATTAACCCCTAAATCCATTAATTTTAACATTTATTTCTACTCAGTATAAAATTAGAGGCAGCAAACTCTAATAACCAGGAGTGTTAGCTGATAAGGTATTGGAAACCTTTAAAAACTGCCTAGGGTGGCACTTGCCAGCACTAGGGCTGTCAATTATCTATGTCTTAAATCATCCCAATCCCATCTTGAATTCCTACCCATCCCCTACAACCCCAACCCTATCCCTCTGACCTGTCAAATAAGGAAGCAGAGGCCTTCATAGGAGGAATTTTCAAACACACCTCAGACAGCAGCCATGGTTTCTGAGCCTGCTCTGAAAAAGCTGCTTGAGCAAGTGACCTGTAGCACCTGCCTGGAATATATTTTGGAGCATCCCATATGGTCCCAACTTCTGCTGAACCTGAGGGCTATGGCATCTGCAAGTCTACAGAAGGAACTGTATACATTTTTATGCCAGAAGCCTTTTCAAAAGAGAGACATCAGACCCAATGGGATTTTAGCCAATTTAGTGCTCACCCTTATAACTCTAGAGCCTCAGATTGGGCAACCATCGAGGGAGTATCAATTTTGTGAGCGGCTTGGAGAAGGTGCCATTTTCTACTACAAGAGGACGTGCTTCCAGTGTGGAGTTTACAAAGATCTGAAAAAGCACAAAGATGATTTTGTGCTGCAGACGGAGGAGGATGCTCCACCATACAAGGTAGGAGAATCATCTTTCCTTGTTAAAACCTGGTTACTATTTATTATCTGCTAGTTCCCCATGTCATTTTCCTTCCTTTCTTTAGTAGTTCAGCACCTGGTTTAAGCTTCCTCTCCACCCCACCCTCTTCCCTTAAACTTAAGGAATTCAGTATAGATGTTGATCGTCCCTACACACGTGACACACACAAATAATGCTGGCCTCCTCAGCTTCCATGACCTGCACCTTCATTTCCCCTTATCTATACACAGAGATCATCATCATGCCCTTAATCCCACTGTTTGACCTTCATGATCCTGAACTCAGAGCTTCCTTTCTTAGACTGTAACTGAGTATCCTTCCCTCTTTTCTTCCAGCTCAGCCCTAAACCTTTTCTTCATCTTCATCATACTCTCTAGTCACTCTACCCCTCCTGCTTTCACAGTTCATCATCCCTGTTATGGCCTCATTTTCTTCTCTTCACAGTCTTGACCAGGTTGGACTTTATACCCATGTCCTTTGTTTTTGTTTGTTTTGTTTTGTTTTGTTTTTTGGTGAGGCAATTGGGGTTAAGTGACTTGCCCAGGGTCACACAGCTAGTAAGTATCAAGTGCCTGAGGTCGGATTTGAACTCAGGTCCTTCTGACTCCAGGGCCAGTGCTCTATCCACTGTGCCACCTAGCTGCCCCTCCCATGTCCTTTGTTACCTTGTCATTATAACTGCTCCTACCTTTTCAAACCCTACCTCTGGGTTACTGTCCCCTTCTATACTCCTGTTCACATAGGTCTGAACTCTTCTGGAGGAAGTCACACAACTGTCCTGACTAAATCCACTACAAAGTTACATTATCTAACCTCAACTGGGCTCTCACTGCTACATGCCAATACCCTGAATTATCAGTGATTGACTCGAAATATACTCCTACCCACAGAGACCTTTCCAAACCTTCCCTCCTTAAGCTACCTACATAACCTCTTCCTCTTATCAAAAGACCTCACCTTCAAAAACAAAAACAAAAGGGGGAGGGGGGCAGCTTGGTGGCGCAGTGGATGAAACACCGGCCTTGGATTCCCAAGGACCTGAGTTCAAAGCCAGCCTCAGATACTTGACACTTACTAGCTGTGTGACCCTGGGCAAGTTACTTAACCCTCATTGCCCTGCAAAAAACAAAAACAAAAGATCTCACATTATACTTTTTTTTAAAAAAGGCCAACTGTGTGAATATATCCTCTTCTTAATTCTGTGCCTCAAATTCCATCATTTCCCCTTAGCTATAGTCTAGGAGGAAGAGAGATAGACCTCATTCTTTTTTGTATTATTCCTTCTAGTTTATTTTTTTTAAGTAATAATCATTTTTATTTAAAGTTTTGGGTTCCAATTTTTACCTCTCCTACCCTCCCTCCTCTCCCCTCCCTGAAGTGGTAAGCAATCAAATATAGGTTATACATGTATGATTATGTAAAACATTACCATATTAGTCATTTTGTATAAGAAAACATGAATAAAAGAAAAAAATGAAAGTGAAAAATAGCATGCTTCAGTCTGTGTTCCATCGATATCAGTTCTTTCATTGGAGGTGGATAGTATGTTTCATCAATAGTCCTTTGGGATTGTCTTGGATGATTGTATTGTTGAGAATAGCTAAGTCTTTCACAGTTCTTCATTAAACAATATTGCTGTCTCTGTGCACAATGTTCTCTTGGTTCTGCTCATTTCACTATACATCAGTTCATACAAGTCTTTTTAGACTTTTTCATTCTGGAGGCCAATCTCTCTACTTCTCTTGATCCTTTCTCTTCAGGACACTTGCCCCTTTAATCATTTACTTCTCTCCCTCTTGCCCAGTAGCTTTTCTTCTGCTAGCTAAAAAACATGCCCAGATCTTTATCCTTAAAAAAAAAATCCACCTTCATTTGATCCTGCTATCCTCTCAAACTCTTCCCTTCCTTTTCTTTCTTTCTTTCTTTCTTTCTTTCTTTCTTTCTTTCTTTTTTTTGGGGGGTGAGGCAATTGGGGTTAAGTGACTTGCCCAAGGTCACACAACTAGTAAGTGTCAAGTGTCTGGGGCCAGATTTGAACTCTGGTGCTCCTGAATCCGGGGCCAGTGCTCCATCCACTGCGCCACCTAGCTGCCCCCTCTTCCCTTCCTTTTCTTTTTTTTTTCTTTTTTCTTTTTTTTTTTTTAGTGAGGCAATTGGGGCCAAGTGACTCGCCCAGGGTCACACAGCCAGTAAGTGTTAAGTGTCTGAGGCCGGATTTGAACTCAGGTACTCCTGACTCCAGGGCCGGTGCTCTATCCACTGCGCCACCCAGCTGCCCCACTTCCCTTCCTTTTCAAAGCTAAACTGTCAGGAAAGCTGTTCCTTCCATATCCTCAACTTCTAGTCATTCATCAGCCCCTTAAAATCTGGCAACCCCATTCATCAATGGAAATTATTTTTCCTGAAGTTGTCAACAATCTCCTAATTGCCAAGTTCAGTGGCCTTTTCTTATTCCTCATCCTTCTTGACCTTTCTGTAGTGTTTGACACTGTCCCTTCCTCCTTTATGCTCTCTCTTCCTTGCATTCTCATGACACTGCTCTGTCTTGTTTCTCTTCCAACCTGTTGAACACTCTCAATCTCCTTTCCTGGAGTATCCCATCCACCCCTTATGCATGAGGTTATCCTGGGCCCTCATCACTTCATTCTCTAATCAGTTCCCATGAGTTCACTAATCATCTCTATGCAGATGAAAATAAATTGACCTACCCAACTCCAGTTTCTTTCCTGACCTCCAATTATACATCACCAACACTGCTAGACATTTCTATACAAATGACTCATTAGATATTTTGCCCTGAGGGAAAGTGGGAGGGGATGGGGGAAAGTTGGGGAGAGGCTAAGGAATGGATGGCAGATTAGGGGAGGGGGCAGTAAAAAGCAAAACACTTTCAAGGAGGGATAGGGTGAAAGAAGATAGAAAATAGAAGGCCAGCTAGGTGGTGCAGTGAATAGAGCACCGGCCCTGGATTCAGGAGGACCTGAGTTCAAATTTGGCCTCAGACACTTAACACTTACTAGCTGTGTGACCCTGGGTAAGTCATTTAACCCTCATTGCCCTAAAAAAATAAAAAATAAAACAATTCATTCTCTTTATTCTCAACTCACTCCTCTTTGTAAATTGTCTAAACTTCAGTCATCTTCAACTCTTCTCTCCTTTACCCCCCAAGTTGAATCAGTTTCCACATCTTATCATTTTTACCTCCACAATACCTCTTCCCTAGATTATTGAAATAATCTTCTAATTGGTTTCTTAGCCTCTATTCTCTTCCCCATTCCAGTCTATCCTCCATGCAGCTGCTAAATTGATACTCTTAAAGCTCAGGTCCGACCATAACATTTCTCTGATTAAGAAACATTAGTATCCTCCTATTGCCTCTAGGATAAAATATAATGCATTTTTCTGGCATTTAAAACCCCTCATAATCTGGCTCCAAACTATCTAGATGATTATTACTTCCTCCTATGCAATATACATGATATCCAAACTGGCTTTTTTGCTGTTTCTCATTTGTGACATTCAATGCCCTGCTTTGCATTGCCTTTACACACCATCTACCCCAAACCTGAAATGCACCTCTCCTCATCTCTGCCTCTTGGAATCCTGATCTCCCTTCTAGACTCAGTTCATATGCTATCTCCCACTGAAGACCTTTCCTGATTCCTTCAGATACTGCTCTCCCTCAATTCTGAAATTACATTGAATATATTTTGCATTTACTGGTCTGTGCACATGTTTTATCCTCCCAGTAAAATGTAAGTTTCTTGAAGTCAGGAGCTGTTTAGTTTATTTCCAACATAGTACTGGGCTCTTATTAATTGAATTGAACTGAATTGAATTGAATTATCTAGCCCAAAGACAAGCCCCAGTTAAGAGTTTCTTCTGTATCATTACAAAATCCCTGCACCTGCCTGCATTCTACAGCCCTATCAGCAACATCAGTAAGCATGTTTCTCTTTCATTTCTCACAACTAGTACATTTCCCCGTGAGTACGTTTATCCATGTGTGGGAAGTTTCAACATGCATGTTGTCTGTATTATTTTGGGGGACTGCATGGCATGAAGCAAACATTTAAAAAGTTGACAATGACAATGATAGGAAAGTTCTTACTATGCAGCCTGTCTTGACAGATGCTAGTTCGATTTGGCTTGAGTATTCCTTACTAGGGAATCTAGTTCTTCTGGAGTTAAGAATTCTATCCTCTTCCTAATTCTGGTCAAGAAGGCATGGGATAGGGGCAGCTAGGTGGCACAGTGGATAGAGCACCAGCCCTGGAGTCAGGAGTACCTGAGTTCAAATCCGGCTTCAGACACTTAACACACACTTGCTAGCTGTGCGACCCTGGTCAAGTCATTTAACCCCAATTGCCTCACTAAAAAAAAAAGAAGAAGAAGACATGGGATAGGGGGCAGCTAGGTGGTGCAGTGGATAGAGCACTGGCTCTAGATTCAGGAGGACCTGAATTCAAATCCGGTCTCAGAGACTTGATACTTACTAGCTGTGTGACCCTGGGGCCAGTCAACCCTCACTGCCCTGCCAAAAAAAAAAGTGAGAAGGCATGGGATATCCATTGGTCTTACCATTTGGTAAGCCCCTTCCTGGGTACATGTTACTCTAATTCTCTCCTTCCTCCTTTGGAGCTGATTTTGATATTCTGATTTTTCAGGAAACCTAGATTATAATCATAATTCTACTACCAGCCAAGTGAGTAATGTTAGCTAAAGTAAGTTAGCTTCTTTGGTCCTTGTCTATAAAATGAGTGAGCTTGATAAAATAATCTCCAATGTCCCTTTTAGATTCCCATTGGGTCATCTTTAAAATTCTCTTGCAGACCAAGAGGGCATTTAATTTGAATACTTTTCTTTTTTTATTATGATTTTCTCACACACACACCTTAATGAACCTAATGAACTTTAACAATTTAACAAATATTAAATTTTATGTACCTCTTTCAAAACTCTCTTCTGGTCTTTATTGATGGTTATTCATTTTTTTTTTTTTTGCTGAGTTGTCATGTTCCACCATGTTCTAGGTTTTGTGCTGTACCTTTTTCAGTTATTTCTTATATTCATTTTCATGTACAATATAGTCTGCATATTTGAATGAATAAAAAAATTATCAAATACTTTTGCCAAAGAACTGTGCTAAACTGGGAATACAAATACAAAAACAAAGACAGTCCCTGACCTCAGGAAGACAACATATAGGTAAGTGATAGCCAGGGAGGGTTGTTTTAATATAGACAATAGGGCAGTCTATTTACATGCCCTTTCCAAAAGGCAATGATAGTGCAGATTTTATTAGTTCTCAGAGCAAGAGGTGGAAAGTAAGACTGGTGGAAAGTGAGGCAGTATATGTAGTGGCAGAACAGAAAATGGCCAGGATGAAGATGAGAATGCACAATCCTAGGGATTCATAGCTGAGGAGCTTAGCTTCTTCTGGGCATGAACTCTAAACATTAAATTTGGAAGGTGGAAAAAGTAGCAGCAGAAAATGACAAGGGTAAAGATGAGGACAACAAGGTAGTTTTGGAAGGGAGGGTTCTAGCAGTTTAGGGGAAGGGAGAGGGCAATCACAAAAGGCTTTTCACATAAAATGTAATGATTCATCTGAGTCTTAAAAGAAACCATGGATTCCAAGAGGCCAAGTTGAAGAGAATGGGCATTCCAGACATAAGGGACAGCTAGTACAAAGGCATAGCGATGAGAAATGGGAGTATCTTGTGTGAGAAGCTAAATGAAAGTCCTTGGAATCATCCTCTGTAGTAAATATTAAACAAATTTGGAGAGTTTAAAAAATATTTTTCTCCAAAGTAATAGAGATGAAAGAGGCTGAAGTACTTCTCTAAATTCTCCTCACAGTAATCTGGTGCGGCCAGGTAAAGAAGGCAGAGAGTACTTGGAAATTTAGAATAAATTATAGGGAGCTAAATAAAGTTATGCCAATTACTGTAGCCCATCCTGACTTTATCAATGTGGTGGACCAGATGGCCCAGGTCCTAGGCTAATAGTAGGGAGTGTTCTCTATTCCCAAAGTTGAAACTAGTCAGAAGCAATTTGCTTTTTTTGTTGTTGTTTTGTTTTGGGGGGGGGGCGGTTTGCAGGGCAATAAGTGTCAAGTGTCTGAAGCCGAATTTGAACTCAGGTCCTTCTGAATCCAGGGCTGGTCCTTTATCCACTGTGCCACCTAGTTGCCCCAAACAATTTGCTTTTACATGGAAAGAACTTGAATATACCTTTACTCTCTGTCATAATTTTCCTTCATATTGCTATCATTTGGGTGGGCAAGGAACTGAGGGGCCTACTTCCTGAGAGTATCAATAACTACCACTATATTGATGATGTAATGTTGACTGTGCCAACAATGACAGAAACCTGATATCAGATGGTGGTTTATATAAGAAAAAAGGGGTAGGAGATCAACCCTAAGATACTTCAGAGTCTAACCTATTTGGTTAAGTGTTGGAAAACACACAGGATAGAGAAAAGCCAGGTGAGTCCAGATGTAGCCTGTAATAAACTACTGACATTTACTTCCTCAAAATCTAAAAGGGAAACTCAGAGGTTATTAAACACTTTGAGTTCTGGAGAATTCATATTCCTCATCAGGTTATTTTAATATCCCCTATTTACCAAGTCATTTGCAGATCTACTTTTAAATGGGGCCCAGAACAGATCTTTAGATCTTGAAAAACTTAAAGTGGGCTTTTCAGCAGTCTCTCCCCCTGGGTCCTTATGATCCTTGTGAGACATGTTTGTGAAGGTTTCTGTCCTTTGAAAATTACCAACAGGTAACCAAACGAAATGATTGTTAGGTTTCAAAGTGGCCACTCATTATGCGGCTACTTTTGAAAATTAGTTTTTTGCCTATTACTTGGAACTTAACTACACTAAACAGATGACTTTCAGTCATGCCATCACCCTTCATCAAGAATTGTACATTACGAATTGATTGATGCAAGATGATCCCTCTAAAAAAGATGAATGGCTTCCATTGTTAAATGGAATGTTGTGCTCACCCAAGGCTCTCTGCTGTTAGTGTCCTTCATGAAAAGGTTGTAATGTTGCTAGTAGTGTAGAATTGAGTGCCTGCTCCAATGTTTTTCTTTACCCTCTAAACCAGTGGGCCATCTATAAGCACTTAGCTTTTGAGGAACCTTCTTACTTGGTAAACCTGCAGCTCTACACACAATGAAAACTGATCTCAGTATCTACATTAATCCAGTATTGGAGAATGCCTTGAGGAATGGGAATGCAAAACTTCCTGTAAATCACAAGACAGCCTATGAGAGAGCCCTGAAGAACAGAACAAATAAGATTTTCATTTATACTGATTCCCAGCTGGTGGCCATGAGTCTTGACAGGGTAGTCTAGAACCTTTTTAGTTAAAGGACTAGATAATCAAAGGTTCTTCTTTTTGGAGTCAAGAACAAAAGGAGGAATTTTGCCATGCCTCCTACCACTTACAGTTGTGAGTACAAACAGTGTCCTTATAAAAATATCCATATAAAAAATGATAGAAATTGGGGACTGGATCCATTATTAATATGGACATAGGGGTATGAACCTATGTTGCAGTAGTTGCAGGACCATATGATGCACTAAGGATGAGACAGCTACTTCTGAGCAACCCTACACCTTATGTCAATTGGGGCATCCATCTCTGAAAGATCAGTATGTGATTTCCAACCTGCCCTCAACTAGTAAATTGATTACACTGGCTTTCTTTCCCATTTCAATACAAGGAGTTTGCTTTTATAGTAATTGATAATTACTCAGGATACATGGCATTACTGTGCCAGTCAAATATGCCACTATATGTTCTTTAAGAATATATTTTAAAAAAAAAAAGAATATATTCTTCAGTCATGACACAATCGCTCCAAAAAACTTCGAAATAAAAAAGAATATATTCTTCAGGGGCAGCTAGGTGGCGCAGCGGATAAAGTACCGGCCTTGGATTCAGAAGGACCTGAGTTCAAATTCGGCCTCAGACACTTGACAGTTACTAGCTGTGTGATCCTGGACAAGTCACTTAACCCTCATTGCCCTACAAAAGCCAAAATATATTCTTCTTCCCTATGAGCCTTCCTACCTCTGATCAAGGCACCCATTTCACAGCAGAGATCATAGGTCAACCCCACCACCATCACATTCACTGGGTTTTCTGTCTTGTATCTTCCTCAGACATCTGGCTTTATTGAATATTAGAAAGGACCCTTGAAACAAGAGCTTTGTTATTATAACCTTGATCATTCTGGGGGATCTCCTACTTTCCCGAAGTTGTGTCTGTGATAAATCAGCAATATTCTACATGATTTCTTAGATCTAGCCTCTAAGACTTAACTGGTAAGGATGAGCTACTTTTAGACATAATCCAGAAACACACAAACATACACACCACCACCATTATTCTGACCCCTGTTCAGACTCACTTAAGCCTTTCAGTTTTTTCACATCAGAAAGTTCTGTATATCCTAAGAAAGAATAAACATTCAAGTGCTCCTTAATTGGCAGATCTTACTCCCCCCACCCTACCCCAGGGTTAGGGTAACTCCTTTCTAGAAAAAGCTTGGCTGACCAAGGGGCAGAATGGTTCTTTACTTTCTAATGACATGGGGTGTAAAGTGCTAAAATTCTAGCTATACTGTCTAAAATATCTAATGAGTGGTCGCCAATAAATTATGAGCTTTAGCAAGAGTTTAGACTTTTAAGCATTTATTAAGGAGAATAAGAATTTGGTGAAGAGAGAGAGAAAGGCCTAGATTCAGCTATCTATCTCAGGGAGCCCGTGTCTCCTGCTCCCCTCCCCCCTGGGGAGCCTTGCCCCTTATTCGTCCCACAAGCCTCCTGTGGAACCGAGAACATCCCATACACACACACCTCCAAGCTAATTGGCTGGTAGCTTTGATAGACAGTACCCACAAGCAAACGTCACTTCCTGATGCCAAGGAATCGACCACCTAAGCCACATGGCTTGCCCTCAGACGCCTTCTGCTCATGGCAGAGCTTTGCTACAGTAACTCTCCAGCAGGTGGCGTCACTCAAATTGTTACAGGGGTAGAGCACCGGCCCTGGATTCAGGAGCACCAGAGTTCAAATCTGGCCTCAGACACTTGACACTTACTAGCTGTGTGACCTTGGGCAAGTCACTTAACCCCAATTGCCTCACCAAAAAAAAAAAATTACAAAAAAAAAATTGTTACAGGAGAAAGTGAAACACAATTTGGGGGAACATGAATTCTGGAAAAAAAGGAAATCCTTTAGCCCACTTGGTGGTAGTCCTGAATCCCTGGATAAAGGTGAGGGATGCCCACAGAAAATCCCCAGAGAAAAAGGAGAGTAACACCTAAGTAGATGCCTTTAAAGGGTAAGGCTTTGAGTTCATGTTCTGACAAAGCTTCCAGGGAGAGAGAGATTTGCACTAGTGGACTGGAGAACACTGAATGGGTGGCAGCATAGGGCAAGTCTCAATATCAACTCAGGCAGGCCCTGGGACACATTGATTGCATGAAGCTTATGACCACCTAGTTACCTTGTTTTAAGATGATCCTAACCTGTGATGGGGATTCATGACTGTCAGAGGTATCATCATTGGTGATATAGTACTGTTCCTAATGGTGATCCTGATCATCATTACTGTTTTATATCAGGACACCCACTGTAAACCATTTGTCATATCATCCTGCCCCACTTAGAATACTTTGATATTGATGTTTTTATATATTGATGTTTACTATTTTTTATGTTTATCTCCTTCAGTACTGCCTATGGTAGACTTTTCATATGCCCTGGTTCTGAGTTGCTTAATAATGGTGTTAAGGACGTTTAAGTGGTAGAAACTCCCTTGCAGATTTTAGGGATCTTGACATCAAAGAATTGGATGTGGTAGGAATGGCATCCTTGTGGAAGGTGGGGAGTAGGAGAGGGGACCATCAGGATTTTGTTGATCTAAGGGACTAGGGCTTGAACCAGTAATGTATCTTCAATATACATTAGGCTGGGCTGGTTCCCCTTTAAAGGGAGCAAGGAGGGGGCAGCTAGGTGGTGCAGTGGATAAAGCACTGGCCCTAGATTCAGGAGGACCTGAGTTCAAATCCAGATTCAAGCACTTGATACTTACTAGCTGTGTGACCCTGGGCAAGTCACTTAACCCTCATTGCCCTGAAAAAAACAAACAAAAAAACCTTTCATGGGGCATCTAGGCGGTGCAGTGGATAGAGCACTAGCCCTGGATTCAGGAGGACCTGAATTCAAATCAGGTCTCAGACACTTGAGACTTACTAGCAGTGTGACCTTGGGCAAGTCACTTAACCCTCACTGCCCCGCCAAAAAAGGGGTGGGGAGCAAGGAGGTCATCCTCAGGATTTTGTTGGTTGGGGAACTCAGGCTTTACATGTAGTTTCCTTTTTGCCTGAAACATAAAAAGCCTGACTCTGTGGGAAGTTGAGATGCTAAAGGTTTAGCAGAATTCCTACCTACTACCTGCTGGATACCTTTCTGACCCAGCATTGTCATGACAAATGTATAGATGGAGGACAGTGGATCCACTTGAATTAGCAATGAGTGCCTGTATCCCTTTAACTCTATTATAAGTAAATTATCTTTTTAAAATTTTTTGTTCCATGAGTAATTCATTATATTTTAGTCCAAAGTGTGAATGGCCTGGGCCAGAATAAATGTAATACAATGTATGTATTATAGCTGTGTTGGTATCTCATACCCCACTAGACTGCAGACTTTTTGAGAACAAGGAATGTCTTGTATAAACTTTTTTATCTCCCTCAACACTTGTAAGTACTTAACACTTGTATGTGTACTCTGACTAAATGTACCTACATAGGGCTTTAAGCCTTTCCGGAGAAACTTTTAAGACCCTGCAATGGTGCTAATTTGGGTCTTGATTTGTGCTTGAAGAATATAATCCTATGACAATGTGCTGCTTTGTTTCCTTGTTTTCTTTCCTTAAAAGTATTGGGGGGGGGGGCGGATTCTTAGGCTTCTAAATGTAGAGAATCATGAATTTGCCAGGTCCTAAGCAAGTCAGTCTATCTTCTCCCAACTATTTAATAGTGGTAGTGGAAGTGGCAGTGGCAGTAGGTTGTGGTTGTTGTTTCTATACATTCTGATGTTCCTTTCTTGTAACAATATTCAGTTTAGCCAATGGGGCAACACATGCATGCATTTTCTCTCGTGATTGGTTGGAGACTCACATACAAAAAAGCTTCTAAGAGAAGGGTGCACTTGATCTGGACCTTGAAAGTTGAGGACTTCAAAGTAGAGAGAAGTGATGAAAGATAATCTCAGGTATGGGGAAAAATTCAAGTAAGATTCTATGTGCTGGATATCTTGAGGAATAACTAGAAATCCAGTTTGGTGGAAATGTAAGAGTGTTTGAAATACAAAATAAGGATAGCAAGAAAGAGGCAATTACTAGTTCTTATGGTTGTGTATTTGGAAGATCACCGTGTAAAGGATAAATTGAAGAAGGAAAGGACTGGAGGTAAGGAGACCAATTCGAAGGCTCTTGCAAAGTAGTTCAGGTGAAAGCTCTACTAAAAAAAGTGTAGGGCTTTCAAGGTATGACTAAGGAGAGCTGGTCTTCAATTCTGAAAATTCTTCAGATAAGCTTAGCTAAATTTTTGGAATTTTCTCAATTTAAGCTGAAGCTGAATAACATTGATTAGTATCTAAGGACATAGTTGTCATCCTTTTTTACAAATTTAGTAGCAACACCTTTCTGGGCATATCAATTCACTCTCCTAATCTTGTGAATTCCCCCACTTGAGATCAAGTGTTCAGCTCGAGAATCAATTCTTGTTGCCACCTTCTCCCCCCAGTTCCCCAGTCTGCAAACTTCTCTCGTTCCACTCACCTGAGATTTCCCAAATCACGTAAGTGGAAGAGCTGTAGCAAGCTCGATAAGAGGTCAAACTCACCGAAGACGTTAGTAAAGGGGAGGTCTGGAGAGAGATTGAAACAGAGGGCTTCAGAGTTCAAGTGCATTTTGTTTTTACACTGACACCACGCCGCCTCTTTTCCCCACCTTCAAAATACATTTTCCTACCAGCTTTAATTTAATAGAACGGGTTAGGGAGGCTTGTTACTGATCTGTTGTTTTAAGGAGGGGATACTATGTAAGAGTATCTCACATTCACATAGCCCTTTAAGCTCTTTTAAGGAAAACGCTTTTCTTGCGACAGACAAGTGAAGAGAACTAGCATCGTAATTCCCATTTTAGTTTTGCTTTAGTAAACCTTTCCCTCCACGGGCGCGAGGAGGAATGGGCACCACCGGCCACCATCCTGCCCTAGCCTCCCTCCAGACTCGCTTCCAGGGCTCAGGACTTGGGGATAGGGAGGGGTGTGGTCGTCCAGCCTTCCCATCAGAAGACCCAGACTCACCCCGCCCCAGTCCCGAGTCGGCCAAAGAGGGCGCCCACGGCCATCAGGTCTCAACACCCCATCACTACGGCCACTCTAGCCTGAGCCCCGCTTCTCTGTGGGCCTTCAGTTGGCTCCCGGAAAGCCTGCGCATTAAGGCCCATGCCCAGACCCTGGCCACTAGCCTGGCCGTTCTCCGTTAGGCTTCACAAGCGTTCTGTTGGCCTGTGCGCAGGTGCGTGGCGGCCCCAACAGAACCCTTCCTTCGGCCGTCCCTTGTCGCGATGGGCTGTCGCCGGTATCATTGGGCGCGTACTAAGCGACGGCCGTCAAACCGCGCATTTCCCTGTCATTCTTTGGCTCGCCCCAGCTGATCGGGTTGAGCAGAATTTGATGAACCAGCGGGGCGTGTTGGCGCATGTGCATCACGGGGTCTCCTCCCCCTGCCGTCTGTGGGCAACCGAGGACTCAGCCCGGGGTGGGACTCGTGGAGCGTAGATTCCGCTTCCGGTGTGTATTGTGTGTATCTGTCGGGGGCTGGAGGAGGAGGCAGTGGCCTCGGCGGCTCCGGTCCCCCGCCCGCCGACCTGGACCTGGGGGAGGTAAGTGGGAATACTTTTCCTCCCCCGCCTCCGACTTCTGCTGCCCTTTTCTCCCTGGCCAGCTTCAGCTCTGCGCTCCAGCGTCCCCGCGCCTGTTAACTAACGTCACCTGCCACCCCCTGCACGTAACAATCGCCTATCCTCCTCCTGCTTGGGGGGCTGGTGCAACGTCACCTTCTGCCCTGGTGATGTCAGAGCGTCCAATGTTGTCTAGCTACATTGACTTACCATCTCCCATCTACCGATCTTCTTCATGATCCTCATTTTCTGCTTACCCAACTTCATTGATGTCATAGACCTCCTCAGACATCACAACAGTCCGAAATACTCTGGCTCATGGCTCCTTTTGTGAATCACACCCACCCTTCCTGCCTGTCAGAGGCCTTGTTTGTTTTCCTTACCCCCTCCCGGAAAGTCACGTTATGACAGAGTCGGAGAGAGGAGATAAGGTTTCTGGGGACGGAGTTGGGGGTCAGTGCTTGAAAGAAAAGAATAGTAAAGTTAGGGCTCCCCAAGATGAGGAGAAGATAAGAATGGGGGTTCCCACAAAGTTCGCTCCTCATCCACTGACAGTTTCAAAGGAGGAAGAGAATACGTTCTACTACCCACGGAGTCCAGTATCTATAGGGACAGTTTTGCCTTTGGCTCCCTCCATAGACCCTTCCCCTTCCACCTCTATCGCCCTCTAAATAATCTCCTGTTTTTCTTCTTTCCCTTTCTTTCATCAGGGCTGGGGTGGTCCTTCCTTTTCCCCATCCTAATGCCCTGTTCAGTCCTTGGCTGCTAAGCTACAGAGACCACAACTCTCCCCAGGTGAGTAAATTTCTCAGCTTTTTAGATGTTTTATTAACATGACAAGAGGAGGTCTTAGAAACTGAATTCCAGGGAGAAAGATGTAAAAACTTAATCCAGCTCCTTGTTGATGAGGAAATAGGAATGGCCTATGCTAACTTATCCTCCATTCACAAAGAACTACAGTGCAAGGTCAACAAATACTTAGTAAGCCCAAGTGTATAATGTTAGGTCCTGGGATGAAAAAAAAAAAAAGAATGCTATTTCCTACTCCATTGGGGACTTTAATGAACTAAGGTAGGTAGGAGATTGGTTCTACTAATAGATACAGAATGTCTTAAGAATCCCAGCTTCCTTTAACATATTTTATTTATAGACTTCATTATGCATTATTGCATAATGAGAGATACTATACTACTGCTTATCCTCCCTCTTCCCCTTCCCCAAGGGTGAAGGGGTGCCAGAATCTAATAATAACGAGAGAAAATTAGTCAGGAGAGGGTGTAATGTTAGACATTCATTAATGTTTGCTGGTTACACAAGTCTTTTGCTCTCTTTGGGACATACAGAGTTTTCCTGGTGTTAGTCATAAAGGAGAGACCTGTGATATGGGAGAGGGTGTGTATTCCCATATAGGGTGAGGAAGAAGGTTAAAAAGTACAGGATTTGTTATAAGTTGAATATTATATTTTTTAATAGGCAGGAAGGGTGAAACTATTCTGTTGATTAGAGATTGGACTGGATGAAGATGGCCTTTTTTTTTTTAACAAAATGTTATTGATATACATGAGCCAAAATTTTGTGTCAGTTATTTTCCCTCTAAACCCTACCTTGAAACAAAGGGAACCAATTAAGCAAGCCAACATAAATTTGACAAACCCCTGAACAGATATGCAATTCCTAGTCCTCCCAACATTTTAGAGAAAGAAAGATGTTTTCCCTATTTCTTATCAAGGCTAAGATTGATCATTAAAATCACTCCAGCTTTGAAATGATTTGTTGACAGGTTTTGTTTATGTGATTGTTGACCTAATGGAAAGACAGATATTTTGGCCAGTGGATTGTATTTAGTAAAGAGCTTTGTAGGTAGTTTTTGGCAGTAAGCTATGAATTAGCATAAGGAAGTATAGATTTGAGGTAAAGATTTGGATCTGGAGGGGGGGGGGGGGCCGGAATCTAGGTGGCAATGGATAATAAGCACTGGTCCTGGATTCAGGAGGACCTGAGTTCAAATCCAGCATCAGACACTTGACATTTACTAGCTGTGTGACCCTGGACAAGTCACTTAACCCCCTCATTGACCCACAAAAAAATAATAATAATGATTTGGATCCTGGAGGAGGAGGGATAAAGGCAGAACAAGTTAGTGAAAAGTAAGAGTTCACTGTTTTTTCTTTTGTTTGTTTAAATCCCTACTACTTAGCATATAGTTGACAATAATGCTTTTTTATGGACATGGAATGATGGTATAGGATGTAATGTCTACCTGGAAGGTGCCTGGGGTGATCCATGTGAAAGAATCTCTTTCACTGCTCACCAGTTGGGAGTATGCTTGACAACCTTTCTTGTTTTCAAAGGGGTGATTTCCATAGGCCTATTAGGCATTACCATTGGCACTTTTTGAATGTGAATGCCACATATTTGCAACTCTTTAAATGTGTGCACCAATATGAATAGATTCCCAGCATTGGGACCTTGTTAAAACCAAATATATCCAAAGGGCAATGGAGCACTTTGTGAATCATTTCAGTCAGAACTGAGGCAAAGTGCACACCTTTTAACATCATATTACTTTTTGCTGGCTTTATCTAGTAGCGCCTTCCTGAAAAGAAGCAGGGTGGCATCCATCCTCATTCCAATTCAAGTCCTGTGAAAGAGTGGGGGATGAATGACCCATGAGGAGGTGTATGAAAAAATTGGTGAGGAATAGGCCTAGAAGAAAGATGAAGAGCAAACACTAGGAGAGAAGATGATTGGGACAAGTTGGAGGATGGGAAAAAAATAGTAGATACAGGTGAGTGGTAGATGTTGACAACTTGGCATGTCCTAGGTAGAGGAGGAAATGTTCGTTTTTGTATGTATCCAGAATTTTGATGGGGAAATATGCCTCCTCTTTTGACTTCTTTCAATAATATGTTTACAACAGTTTTGCTTATTGATGATGATGCTTAGTAGAGTATGATCTTTGTAGGGCAGAGAGAGTGTGTGGGTTCTGGGTAGAAGAGGAAAACAGCTTCTGGGATCCTCTTTCTGATACTTAGACTTAAGTCTAAATCTTTTTTTTTAATCTCATTTGTTACTAATTGTGTCCATGAGTAAGTCATTTAATTTCTGAACCTCAATTTTGTTATCTGTAAGATGCCACTTGGTGTATTTGACAATCTCAGGAGGAACCTGGGGCTCAATAAATAGATCTGCAAGTCATTGCATGGATAATTAAAGCCATGGGATCTGGAGCTGTTTATGTCACCAAGTGAGAGAGTATAAAGTGAGAAAAGAGAGGGCTCCATACAAGAGTCTTGAGTCTTGTCCCACAGGGCCAAGATATGGATAAATAAACAGCAAAGGAGATTGAGAAGGCATGGTCGACAGATAGTAGTAGAACCAGTAGTGTAACAAAAACCCAGACAGTATTTAGGAGACAGTAATCAGCAGTGCCAAAAGAAAGATCAAGAAAGTCAAGGACTAAGAAATAATCAAGCTATGTGACCCTGAGGCAAGTCACTTAAACCCTCATTGCCACCCCCCCCAAAAAAAAAGAGAAAGAAATAATCATCAGATTTAGATATTAAGAGGGACATTGGTAACTTGGGAGAGAGCAATTTCTGTTAAGTGAAGGGGTTGGAAGACATTGCATAAAGTTGAAAGGTGAGAGGAGAGAACTGAGGACAGTATGGATAGCTTTTTCTAGGAGTTTGGGCTGAGAAAGGAGGAATGGATGATAGCTTGAGTAGATGGTATAGTGTGGTTTAAGGATGGAAGAGCCTGGGGCAGCTAGGTGGCACAGGGTATAGAGCACTGACCCTGGAGTCAGGAGGACCTGAGTTCAAATGCGGCCTCAGACACTAATGGTGGCTCAGTGGATAAAGCACCGACTCTGGATTTGGACACTTACTAGCTGTGTGAGCCTGGGCAAGTCACTTAACCCCCATTGTACCGCAAATAAAAAAAAAAAAACCACTTACTAGCTGTGTGACCCCTGGGCAAATCACTTAACCCCAATTGCCTCACCAAAAAAAAAAAAAAAAAAAAAAAGGATGGAAGCAGCCTTGGGCATGTTGTAACAACTGCCGGAATTGGAGAGTGTTATGTTCTTACCAAGAATCTGTCATCAAATAATTGATAGGCGTGACCAACAATTAAAGCAAATATAATTATACGTATAATCTCTATACTTCAACACACTAATGATTTCATCAGTGAAGGTATTCTGAAAACAAAGATCAAAGAACACTTTCATGTCTTAGTAGATAATCTTAATGTTTTAATCTGGGTTAGACAATTCTTCACTGGTGACCAGTCTGTAGTTGGGCCCTACTGACCATAGGGTGATTCTTAGCAGACAGTCTCTCATCAAATCCATTTACAGAAACTTTTTTTTGTCGGGGCAGTGAGGGTTAAGTGGCTTGCCCAGGGTCACACAACTAGTAAGTGTCAAGTGTCTGAGGCCAAATTTGAACTCAGGTCCCCTGAATCCAGGGCTTTATTCCACCTGCGCCACCTAGCTGCCCCCTACAGAAACTTTTGCAGCTTGGTTGGATATTCAGAGAATGTGTTCCCTTCATGTAACATCTAAGAACCCCATAGGTCACCCACCATGTCATAATAAAGTTCAGATGTCTCAGATTCATTTGGTGGGCTCAGATTAATAGTAATAATGCTCCAAATCCCATATAACTGTACTGTTAGACAACAGTTACATAAAAGACCCCAATTCCTGTATTTTTTTTTCCTAGTTGGGACCTGTGATTTTGAAGGTATAAGAATATTGAAATTCCAGGTGAAGCAAGTCCTTCTGTTAATTCTGAGCAGCAACTGTTGTTGTGCAACTTAGTCTTGGGGAGTTGCTTGGCCACTGAGAGGTTCAGTGATTTGCCAAAGGTTCCACTGTCATTATGTGTCCAATTTAGGACTTAAAACCTGCCTCCTCAAGCCAGCTTGTTATCAGCACTGCTCTTAGCATATAAATGCAACTTTACAGTTTCATACTTGACCTAAAACTAAGCCTTGGGTAGGGGCTAGAAAAGATTCAAGTTTAAATACTATTTGACCATGGCTCTCAAAGTTTTCAGCCTAGTGTAGGTGTATGTGATATAACAGATTCTTAAATAGAGCTTCAAGATTCACAAAGAACTTCTTCGCAACAGCCCTGTGAGGTAATTAGTAAAAATCGCTATTTTCCAAATGAGGAAACAGTTTTAGATTAAATGAATTGCTGAAGGTCTGACCCTGTCTGGCTCTAGAAAGGGAAAAAGGCCCCAACTGATATAAAGGGCCTGATATGGATAAGAAACGATAGGAGAAAGCACGAGGGTCATGGCCGGGAGAAGGTTTTGCCAGAACAAAACGCTTTCCTCCCCGCTAACTTGGGGGGTGCCATTTTATAGGGTTTAGATGAGGTGGGTAAAGAATCTCTTATTGGGTATGGGGCTGGTGGTCTTCCCGAGTTGTGCTGGGGTAGGAGGAATCCCTAGTGAGGGATCTGGTGGTGGGTGTCAACTTTGTCCTGATGGGTCTAAGCAGTCTGCTGATGGGCGGTTCAGGTGAGTCTTCTCCTGGATTACCTCATCCAGGTGCTTAGGATGACTGGATGTAGGGCGATGGTCCCTGGAGCATGCTCAGTTCGATCTGTGCCGCTTATCTCCGTTAGGTGGTGGTGGTGGGGGGGGGTGTCCGTCCTTGATTGAGTTCAAGGAGAGGCCTACTTGATTTCAAGGGAAAACCCCTGAGGTTTCAAGAAAAAGTTTCCTGGGGTTCACCCCTGAGAATTGTTGGGGTAGCCAGGGCCCATAATCCTTCCATGACAGGGCTTTGAAAGCCAAACCACAGGAAGCAACACTCTGTGGTCCCTCCACAGGAACTGTTCTCTCTCTCTGAATGGGATACAGCTGGTGTTTATGGTAAGATTTCCCACCCCAAGTGCAAGAGATACAGCTCTCTCCCCCATTTCAGGCCTGAGGCATGACAGGGGCATGACCCCAGCAGTATCAAGGTCTTCAGGATGATATACCAAGATATGGATGGGTGCTGCCTATCTTACTGAGATGCCCTATTATTCCAAAATCCCCTCCCTGTTGTTGCATTTCTCTCCTAGTTCTTTGTAATGCCCCTTCCCTCCCTTTTGTTTTGTAGAGATACAAAAGACCATGTCTTCTCTTACTCCAGCTGAACCAAGGTGATCTGTTCCCTGACCATACAGTCCTCTCCTAATAAATCTCTTTTTATTTAAAAAAAAAAAGAAAGCCAAACACAGGAGTTTATCATTTTAATTTGGAGACATTAGAGTTTATTGAATGAGAGGAGGAGTGACATGGGTCAGACTTGCAATTTAGGAAGTTCATTTTGACAGTTGAGTACTGGAGTAGGGAGAGAATTGAGGCAGGAAGACCCACCAACAGGCTATTTAATCGTCCAGGTGTGAGGGAATAAGGGCCTACACAAGGGTGGTGGCATTGTCAGAGGAATTGGGAGGGCCCTATTGGGTAAAGATAGTGGTACTAAAGAAGGGACAAATGGGAAAGAAGTTCAGAAGTAAAAAGACAAGACTTAGTAACTTTATGAACGAGGAATGAAGGAAGAGAGGAGGGTCAAAAATAAACAAGGAGGTTTCAGGCTTGGGAATTAAGTGAATAATACAAGAGTAAACTTCAATTAAGGATCTAGTTAACAAGAATTTTGTTCACACTGTAAAATTGAGAAGGGCTTTGGAGGGATGGTTTTTGACATCCAAGCCTCAGTGGTTTTCCAACCTTCTCTAGTATTCAGAGGAAGCTTTGATTTTGAAGGGGAAAAAAAATTCTAGAACCATAATATAATGATAATTGTACTGTTAGCTATTGATTGAGAACATATAACAAAGGCTACTATGAATTTATTAACACTTTAAATAAATTTGTATTTTGTTCATCCACATAGATTTGAATATATATATGTGTGTGTGTGCTTGTTTGTGTGTGTGTGTGTGTGTGTGTGTGTGACATAATATATTTAAGCTTCCAGAAGGTATGTTTGCTTATTCACTTATACTAAATCATGTAATGAAATATGAATCCTTTGCCTTAGCTTCTCTTCTACAGGTTGGAACCTACTGCTTGAAGTAAATGTGTAAGAAGCAGAGGTATCCCATACCTTGACTCTTTTGTTTAGTTATATTGACAAGTTGAATTCAAATCGATGCACTCTGGTAATTTATCAGCCGACTTGAGGAGGGGAAATAATTTTGTAGGACAGTGTTAATAGGAGTAACTTATGAAAAGATAGGAAGACTGGGAGCATACTCAAAGTAATAAACCTTAATTTGCTATTAGAACAACCCTCACTTGGAAGGCCATTAAAAATTACTAGGTCAAGTTTCATTTTTAAAAGTATTATGAAGTATTGTGCCAACATTTATGGAACGGAACGAGGTATGGTTATTAAGTGGGATTGGGCTGTTTGTTCAACACAAAGATAGCACTTTGGGTCAGGTTTTTGTCACTGCAGGATCACCTATATGAACTTGGGCAAGTCATTTAACACCTGAACTTCACTTTTCCTTATCTGTGAATGAGGGAGTTAGACTAGATGGCCCATTCCAGCTATAAAAACATGATCCTATTTGCTGTGTTTTATTTTGGAATAATTTAAGGATAAAAAGATAAGTAATTGTAACCATGCCTTTTGAGGTACTTATACTTGTCCAAAGTACCTGCTATGTCTGCACAGGAGCTGTGTGAGACTAGGAATGTATGTTGAAAAGGAGCTAACCTACTTGATTTTCTTTAAAAAAAATTTTTTGTACTAATTTTTTTACAGGACTATTTAGATACACTGCAATACTAATGACTTGCATTTGTGTATTGTTGATTTCTAGTCTTTCAATATGCAGACCATTGTGCTGGGGGAGGTCTATGTGTCTGCATACCTTACAGAGCATCAAAGGAGAAATGTTCCGTGAAAGCAGGGGACTATCGTATCTAAAAGCTATATCGCTTCTACTGCCCAGCACAATGGGATGTAGAGGTGGGAGGAGAATGGGGCTCTGTAGAAGAACCCAAGAACAGAAGAGGGGAAAGAAACAGAGCAGAAAAAACATAATAAAAGGTACAGAGTTGAGAGCAGGGTGAACAGAAGAAATACTGTGGTAAAGATAGTGCTGTTCAAAAAAAGTAATGGCGCAGTGAATAGAGCACGGCCCTGGAGTCAGGCAGTACCTGAGTTCAAATACGGCCTCAGACACTTAACACTAGCTGTGTGACCTTGGGCAAGTCACTTAACCCTAATTGCCCCACATTTAAAAAAAAAAAGGTATGGGAGGGGGGCAGCTAGGTGTGCAGTGGATAGAGCACCGGCCCTGGATTCAGGGAGGACCCTGAATTCAAATCCGCCCTCAGACACTTAACACTTACCTAGCTGTGGTGACCCTGGGCAAGTCACTTAACCCCCAATTGCCTTGTCAAAAAAAAAAAGGTATGGGATGGAAGACTAAGGCAGATAATATGGAAAAACGCCTGGATGAGACTACCTAGTGACATCTAGATACAGGGTTAAAAAGGAAAATTGGGATCAGGGATGAAGATGAGAATATTTGTTGACTGGGACATCAAAGAATTTAAATTAAATGCTCCTTCTTTCCCTTTCTTCTCTGCTGTAAGGTGAATAATGGCAGATACAGGCCTGATTGAGGCAGGGGCCTCAGCGGCCTCAGCAGCTACAGCCCTGGAGAACTTACAGGTAGAGGCGAGCTGTTCAGTGTGCCTGGAGTACCTGAGGAGCCTGTCATCATTGAATGTGGGCACAATTTCTGCCGAGCCTGCATTACCCCGTTGGTGGGAGGAACTGGAAAGAGACTTCCCCCTGCCCTGTTTGCCGCAAGACATCACGTTATCGCAGCCCTCCGACCCAATAGGCAACTGGGCAACATGGTGGAAATTGCCAAACAGCTACAAGCTGTCAAGCGGAAGACTCGAGATGAGAGGTCTCTGCCCCCAGCACCATGAAGCCCTTAATCTCTTTTGCTGCGAGGCACCAGGAACCTGTATGCTTGGTGTGCGAGATCTCCCATGCCCACCGGGCTCACACCATCGTGCCACTGGATGATGCTGCACAGGAGTACAAGGTGGGGAACCTGATGCGTGATGCCGACGTTGGGGGAAAAAAGAGGGAGGAGCAACAGAGGATGGGAGACTCCATTGGGTAGAGGATTGTAAGCTCCTTGAGGGCAGACTGCATCTGGTCCACATTCTGTAAACCTCCCAGAGCTACACACACACGGGGGGCGCTCAGTACGTCCAGTCACTCAATTATCCACGCGAATGGAAGCAAACGTGGTGAGGATTATCCAAAAATCATTTATTTTTGACTTTGTAGCACATTTTTGGGGCCTTATATGTGAATATCGGTGTGTCTGATCTGGGAATTTACAGTATTTGCACAAATAAATGACATCATTTTCAGAAGTCCTGACTAGGAGAAGCTGGACAGTGATCTTGGCCTTCCCCTTCTCCCTTCCAGCTCACCACACACACACACCACACACAATTCTCCCTTGCTAACACCACCCCCCCCCCCCCCCCCCCCCCCCCCAAAAAGGCTGGGAAGAAATAACTTCATACCTTTTAGAAAGATGCAGCACCAGCCTCAAATTGAACTTTTGGTGTTACGTGTTTCTACAATTGAAAGGGGGAGTTTATTTAAATTAGAAGGTTTTTTCTGGGCTGCAGAAGGAAATGTATAATAGTAAATAGAGAATAATATATAAACATTGCATTTTTATCACCTGCTTTGCTTAATTATTTGTTACTAACTTAGATACAAGATTTGAGTTAATCCATGTGAGTAATGAGTATATTTTGTAATAGACAAACAGATGGACAGTAAGATGAGTGGACAGATGAAAAAGGAGTAGAAAATTTTGAGTGAAAATTGGGGGGGTTAGGAGAGAGGGGGCAGAGGAAATACTGAAAGTTGGTAGTGGCCAGTGAATCCTAGCAACTATCTGGTTGGAGATGGACAAGGTTGGTAGTGGACTTTGGGTTTAGGGCAGCAGTTGTATAAGTGAGATTCATTAAGCAGAAGATTGGGCATGAATTGTGTATAGGAATGGATTGGTTGGTGGGATGTTGAATGAATGATTTCAAGAGTGATGATATATAGTGGTGGAACTGAGAAAATCAGCAGAGACGACAAGTGAGTTTGAAGGATTGGGCAGGTGATGGTGACAGCCAGCCCCCGTCACCTTTCACAATCCCTTCATCCCAGGAGAAGCTGCAAAAGTGTCTGGAACCTCTGGAGCAGAAACTGCAGGAGATCACCCAGTGCAAGTCATCTGAAGAGAAGAAGCCTGGGGAACTCAAGGTGAAAACACTTGGGAGGGAGAGAGTTTAATCAGAGCTGTGCTGTGGGTATGATCCTTATAGACATAACCAAAGGCTACTTACAGGTCAAATCCCATTACAAGAGTACCATTAAAATAAAAACTTTATCATGATAAATATTTTCAGGAAGAACTGTATATTTAGCTTTTGCAGTTGCTAAACCCAGTTTATTAATGTAATGAATGAGTATCCACTAAGCACCTACTATGTGCAATGCACAAGTAATGGCCCAGCTTTCTTTAAAAAGTGATTTAAGGTGAATAACATCAGAGCCTTTAGCCTTGAAATTTATTATAGCCAATATCATGATACTTTTTAACTTTTACTATATTACATTAAAACGACTTTATGTAGGTTTTCATTCTAAAACATTATAGTGAACTTTTTTTAATGAATCCAGTTAAATTTTCAAAACTTTTAGATCAAGAAAATAAATTGTTAAAAATCACAAATTGTATTTATCTGTTCAGGTATTCACCACCCCCTTACCACTAATCCACTAAAGCTAAGATCTCCTTTAGTCTGTCACTCTATTTAGTCACTCTATTCTGAGAAGTTTTAATTGTGTGTTGTTTGCAAAATATTTCTCAACTATACTTACAGAGAACATCTCACTTGCTAATATACTGTAAAAGTGTAAAGGGGAAGAAGAGTGGAAAATTAAGCAGAGGAATTCAAGCAACTCCCTTCTTCAAACATCCCAAATTCTCAAACAACCCTGCAAAACCAAACAGCAGACTCAGAAAGATATAGGAACTTGGAGGAGTGAAGGGATGGGGTGAAGGTGTGTGCATGCCACCTCCTTGAAAGTGAATGAAAATTTGCTTTGGGGGTTTTCCCCTTTTCTCTTGCTGTGTTTTGAGCACTTTTTTTTTTTCCAATTGCTGACTCATAACCCTACCAACTGCCTACACAAAGGCCAGTAGAAAACAACCTCTCTAAGCTTGGAATATTATTTCCTGCAATGACAAAAGAAATTGTCATCATGAAAATGGGTATCCTTCAGTTCCTTATAATGGGATTTAACCTGTGTTAATTCATTTAAGTGGTGGCTTGGGGGATGAGCTACAGAATTCCCACTCGGCACTATTGACACATATCCTTCTCTTTCCTCAGCGTCGAGTGGAGAGTAGGCGGCAGCAGATTGCAGGGGAGTTTGAGGAATTACATCGACGGCTAGAGGAAGAACAGCAGATTCTGCTCTCTCGACTAGAGGAGGAGGAGCAAGACATTCTGCAGAGGCTTCGGGAAAATGCTGCCCAGCTTGGAGAGCAACGTCGAGACCTTGCCCGCCTTGCTGCTGAGATCGAGGGCAAGTGCCTACAGTCAGGTTTCGAGATGCTCAAGGTGTGACTTCTTCACTCTACTCACCTCCAGCTTTCTACACGTCTAAGATCAGACCCTGTAAATAACTAGACTGCTCATTCTGTCCAAGTAGAATGGCTTGGTGTAGTGGAGCATTGGATTGGGTTTTGAGACTGATTCTAGTCAGGCTTTTTTTTACCTAAATTGAGTCACTCACCCTCTCCAGGCTTTCATTTTTTGCTTGAGTGGAGTGAGGAAACCTGATTTCAGATCCTGACTTTAGCATTTAGCACATGACTGTGTGACCCTGGGCTAGACACTTAAGTCAAAGAACTGTTGTCAAGAAAGCACACTTTGTTAAACTTATATCAATACAAGTTGCTTTTACCAGGAACTAGACTCAGAAAGCCTTCACAGGTCTTTATGAATATGCTTTAATGAATCTTAGAGAACTTTTTTTATCAATTACATGTAAAGTGATACTTCTGAAAACAGTTCTTTTATGCAGAGTTAACAAGATTATAGAAAATGTTTGTCCCATTTTAAATAACAGATTAATGTAATGAGAATTAACAGATACATGTTACTGATTCACAGCTATTCCTTTAAGTGTTCTCATTCTTTTAAGTATGGATGTTCTGTCATCCTCATTTGCTTGAGGGCTCCCCGAGAGCAGAGGCTGTTTTGCTCAGGACTTTCTATACATGGTTACATGCTCATGAAATAGTAAAGTCCAGTAGAATGTAAAGGGCCCTGCAACCAGCCACTGAAAACCTAGATTCAGATTCCTGGGCCTGCTATCTTCTATCTCTACAGCCTTGAGCCAATTACTTTCCCCTCTCAAGGACTCCATTTCCTCATCTGTAGAAATGAAGGTCCAATAGGACTAGATGATCTCTTAGTTCCCTTCAAGCTTTAAAATACCATGATCTTAAATGATGGTGGAGGGGATCCAAGATTCATTCATTCATTCACCATCTACCACTCACTAAGCCTATACGTTAAGCCTCCTGTACTTGGAGAACAAAGAAAGGATCGGACAAGATCCTTATCTTCAGAGAATTCCCAGTTTTGTTGTTGTGGGGGGTGGGGGGGGGCAGGGGGAGCAGTGCAGAAAACTCAGACTCTCAGAATTTTTAGGGTTGGAAGGGATTGCAGTGGCTACATGGTCCAACCTATACCTGAATGGAATCCCAATATAATTAGAAATTAATATTCAGCATATCCTTGAAAGACCTCCAAGAAGAAGACGGATTTACTTACACACACACACACACACACACACACACACACACACACACACGTTTTTTTTCAATACTTGAACACTGCTATTGTGTTCCCGAAAGTCACATCACCAGGTTAAATAAACCCCATTCCTTTAACTAGTCCTCATATGATATGGACTCAAGGCCCTTCACAATCCTCGTTGCCCCCCTTCTGATTCTCCCCAGGTTATCCATGCCCTTGAACTGTGGTGCCCAGAACTGAGCAGAATAGCTCCAGTGAGGTATGAACAGGGCAGAGGGGCTAGCTGCTTCCATATTCCAGGGAGCTGTACCGAAGGGAGTATAAAGTCACTTTTGCTTTATCCACTGCCACATCACACATCCTGCTTATCCATAGTGAGCTTGCAATCCACTAAGACCCCTAGTTCTTTTTCAGACAAACTGCTGTCTAATCATACTCTTTCCCCCATCATATATTTGTAAAGTTGGGGTTTATGACACTAAAGGTAGAACTTTACATTTTTCCCCTTTGAATTCCATCTTAATAGATTAATTCTAATGCTCTTCTTGCCTGCCCAGATCTTTTTGGATCCTGAGTCTGTCATCCAGAGTGTGTACAGCTGGTGCAGAAGTTCATTCTTCTGGTGCATATCACACTCACTTTGTGTCTTAATTGTCTGGACACTGAAGTTGAAGGTGGTCACACAGCTCATGGGCTTCTGATACAGGACTTGAACTCATATCTTCTTGACTCCAATATCAACCTCCTATTCACTATGCCATGCTGCTTCTCCTTCATGGAAGAACATAGCCAAACATACATGAAACAATTTGGAAATAATTTCTGAGTATCATTATAAAGGAACAAAGTTGAACCTCAAACTGCAAACCAAACAGAAAAAGGGATCATGTCAAGTGAGGCTCTGAGCCCCATCCAGAATTTTCCCTTCCACACTTGGCTCCATCCACTTGTTCCTCCAAGTTCTAGGATGTTTTTCTCCCTCCCAAGACACTGAATAAACCCCTGGGAACCTTGGGGACAATTCTCAGGACAGCTAAAGGTGGGGTGGGAGTAGGAAAGTAACAAAAGACAAAATTAATTCTGCTCCCTTCTCTCCTGCAGGATGTCAAAAGCACACTGGAAAAGTAAGTGACTCCTCCTTGGACCAGCTGCCTGTGGTGGGGGGATCAAGGTCAGACAGGGCTTTAGTGTGGGAAAGAAACGTCCCTAGCTCAGAGAGGTATGAGGTCACTGGGATGGCCTTGATAACACCCTCTTCTTCTCCCAGTTTATTAGTTATATTTCCCTGAACACAGTGAGCAGTGACAGAATTCAATCCTGTCTCAATCTACCAGTTGGAATGGGACCTAGAGGAGATAGAATAAAGGGGTACCAAGGGATCTGTAGAAAGGTTTGAAAGGAGAGGTTATTTGGGGACCCTGTGCTGCCCCTCCCACCCTCCCCTACCTAGCAGATTGGATTAAGGGAAAGAATCAAACAGGAGAGGAATTCTTGGCTACAGTTTAGGGAGCAAGGAATGGGAAGGACTGGAGATCACAGCTTCTCTTTGAAGATCTGGACAGCTGTGGCCCAGTTGCCTAGGGCATTTCCTTGATCTGGCCCCTTATCCCCACTCCCACCCCACCCCCCTCCCAGATGTGAGAAGGTGAAGACCATGGAGGTGACCTCGGTCTCCATTGAGCTGGAAAAGAACTTCAGCAGCTTTCCCCGACAGTACTTTGCCCTAAGGAAGATCCTTAAACAGCTGATGGGTGAGTTGGGCCAAAAAGAGAACTAGCTGCAAGATTATATAGGGAGGAGAGGTTCCTTAGGTCTTTCCCCTCTGCCTCCTAAACCCTTCCTCACCCACCCACTTCCCTTGGCTGACCTCCAGTCTCCCCTTATTCTCTCTTTCTCATGCCCTCAGACTTGTCCTCTCTCCTTCCCAACTCACTACTTCCCTCTTGCTGGCCCTCAGTCTTTGCCCTTCCCCCTCTGCAACACATTGGGGCAGATTTTAGTGAACAAAAAAAAAAAATGGAGAAGGCCAAAACTTGAATTAATCACCCCATAGCCAATTAGCTTTGGAATAGTCAAGAGTTTGCTGTAAGTGAACACATTGGGCTTAGGATGAAAATAGTGTTCTCTCTCCATCATGAAACATGAAGGACTAAAAGTCAACCAAATACAGTGATTGGGGGATCTTAGAGAAGATAGGCCTTACAAAGTTAGGTCCATTGCATCCTTCCCACCTTCTCCCTTAATCTGGCTTCTTCCTGCAGCGGATGTGATCCTGGACCCAGAGACAGCTCACCCTAACCTAGTGCTATCAGAGGACCGAAAAAGTGTCAAGTTTGTGGAAACTCGGCTCCGGGACTTGCCTGATACACCTCGGCGCTTTACCTTTTACCCCTGTGTCCTAGCCACAGAGGGCTTCACCTCAGGTCGTCACTACTGGGAGGTGGAAGTGGGTGATAAGACCCACTGGGCAGTAGGTGTATGTCAGGACTCTGTGAGCCGAAAAGGCGAGCTAACTCCTCTGCCTGAGACAGGATACTGGAGGGTGCGACTGTGGAATGGGGACAAATATGCAGCCACAACCTCACCTTTCACCCCTCTCTGCATAAAAGTGAAACCCAAGCGGGTGGGTGTATTCCTGGACTATGAGGCTGGCACACTGTCTTTCTACAATGTCACCGACCGCTCCCACATCTATACTTTTACTGATACTTTCACTGAAAAACTATGGCCACTCTTCTATCCGGGTATCCGAGCTGGGCGGAAGAATGCCGCACCTCTTACCATCCGGCCTCCCACAGATTGGGAATGATGATGGGAAAGGACAGGGTGGGATGTTGAAGTAATCATGGTGATAGAGGAGACAGGTATTTGGAACTGTGTCTCTTTAACTTCCTGTGTCCTGCTGCTAGAGGTTTCCTTACCATCAGGCTCATGTCTCCTCCTGGAGAAGGTGAGGTAATGGGAGGGAAGGTTATCCTAGGAAAGAGACTGGGCCTGGAAGAGAGTCTCAGATCACACACCTGGAGACCGATCTCTTCCTATTATGTGAAAAGGAAAAGGGGGGAGAGGTTTACTCAAGGTGAGAATGTTTTGGTTGCTTGCACTGTCCTCCACCAGTTTCCTCATTGCAAGAGGACTTGAGGGGGGCCGCCCCCTTCCCTCCAAAACAGAAGTAGGTGCAGGGAACCCTGAAGCCTCTGCTCACCCATTTTGGGTGATTATATGCCCAGGACAGTTTTGTTCCTTTGAGGGAAGCAGGATAATCTCTGTATCCCTAGAATGAAATAAAGGTGAATTGACAGTCACATGGGAAGAAGAGTGTTAAAGTTGGTCTGGGGCAAGGTCTAAAAGAAGATGGGGAAAGGAAGGTTAGAAAAGGGCTTCAGACATTCTAGCCACAAGGAAGAATAGAAAATGAATCTCCTCTTTTTACCACTTTACTATAGCTAGGTGTGGTAGAAAGGAAGAAAAAATTGAAGAGCAATACCACCTCCAGCTTTCATGGAGTCATCCTATCTCAGGCACTCCACTGGTGAGGGGGTAGAGGCAGAAAAAAATGTTTGGAGCCCAGAAAAGGCAGACACTCCCAAGATGACTCAGGAATTATAGATGGAGGAAGGAATTATTTCTCTCTGGCCTTGAAGAGAGTTTGAATAGCTGGGACTAGAGCACAAAGGTAGTGGGGAAAGTACCATGGTGATGGGGAGTGGGGGAAGCACTAGATTTGGACTTGAGACAGGTTCAAATCCTGGTTCTGACATTTAGTAGCTATATGATCTTGGGCCAGTCCTCTTGCTCTTTCTGAACTGATCAGTTACCCCATCTGTCAAATGATGGGGTTGAACTAGATATTCTGAGGTCTATCTTATTTTAATAATGACTGTGTCATTAATGGAACCAGAAACTTATATTCCTTCTCCTCACCCATCCACTTGCTACACTTGAGGTTGGCAGGATGGGTGGGGTGGAACCCTAAATCTTGAACCCAACCTTCTGCCTAAACCTCTTACCCATCATCATCCCTGAGTACCCACTGCATTCAAACCAAGGCTAGCCAAAGGCAAATACGTTATCCAAAACCAAATTATCTGTCTATAACTAAGACTTCATGTAAAGCAAGCATCACCATCAGAAGTTTATTAAGTGAATCAGAATTGTCCTGGGTCTTTCCTCTCATTTCTTCATTTCCCCCTTCCCCCCCCCCCCCCCCGAGCGCAAAAAAGCCCCCCCCCCCCAATCCTAAGCCCCCTTTTTGTCCTTTGCCTGGGTCCTATTTACAGTGGTTAACACTGGGCTGGTAAAATTACTGAAAATATGTTAATAATAACGTGTTAATATTGAGCTCTAGTGATAAATTAATGAAGCTAATACAATCTATTTTGTGGGGAAGGAAGCAGAATGTGGTTAAATATCTGCTTTTCTAACATCTAATTTTTTTCTATTCTAATTTCTAATTCATCTTTCTAATATCTTTTTAATTCATCAGGGCTGGAGGTCAAGAACCAATGCCTTTGGGGGTGAGGGGGCACTAAGGGTTATGTGAGTTGCCCAGCTAGTGTCAAGTGTCTGAGGACAAATTTTAACTCAGGTCCTCCTGAATCCAGGGCCGGTGCTTTATCCACTGTGCCACCTAGCTGCCCCCAAGAACTAATACCTTTTAATTAAGTTATTCACACATCTGATCACAGAGTTAAGCTGGGAGGAACCTTAGAGGTTATCTCACTAGAGATGACCCCATCTCTGTCACTTTACAAATGAGGAAACAGATCTATGAAGGTTTAAAGATATGCTGTGGCTCACAGTGACAAGTAGGATGAGAATGGACTTCTGCCTCCAAAAAACTTCCACTTTTAGCCTCACCCATGATTTCACTGATCCCTTGTTAGGCCACAACGTTTTACAGTTTCCTGGGGCATCCACTTTAAGTGGTTTTAAAGCCACACAGCCAGTACATGTCCTACATTCAATTTGAATGTGTACTTTCCTGATTAGAAAGCTAGCCCTCTACTATGTTCTAGAAGGCAAAATGTAATGAGAAAAAGTCTGGAACTTTTTTTTTAATCTCTTGCACTAGTAATCCTTGCCTTGTTAGAACATCTTGGGATATGCGTTTCCCTAGATCATCTACACTACTACCGTTTTGCCTGTGGGCCCTCAGAACTCTCGGGGGAAAAAAGGAAAGCCTGTTTTCATACTCACACTTGAGGCAGCAAGTGGGGAAAGTTGTAAACTGCATCTGCCCTGTTACCTTGTTACTCCATGAGGCAGCCATTGTAATGAAAAGCACCGGAGCAGGAGTCTTAAGGACAGAAGTTTGAGGTTTGGCCGTATTAGCTGTGATTTTAGACAAGTCATTTTGGGCTTCGGCTTCTTTAGCTGTAAAATGTTTCGGTCCATCACTAGTTAACTCCGTTTCTGTATATCGTAATTTGACAGGAATTGGAGTTAGTCCCAGTAAGAAAGCAAAAGGGGTCGCCGACACCTGAATTCTTAAGGACCACAGAAATTGGGGCGGGAATAGGGGTCAAATTAGGATCAATGGGTGACAGAACTGAAGCCAAGGGGGTTTAAAAGAGTTGTACGAGATTGCACAATCAACGTCACCTCATGGTTATACGCCAGGCGTGTAGGAGGCGGGGACTGGGTGGAAGTATCCGCCCTAGAAAGGCGGAATTTCGGCCCGAAGGAAAGGGGAAGTTCCTCTTTTTAAAAGCATGCGGTCTTAAGTAATGGCAGAGGAGACTACAACTCCCAGCAGGCGTCGCGCGTGTAGCCAGGGCGTGTAAGGGCTGCAGAGCAGATGGCGGGCCAGGTGAAGGACAAGGAGGCTTTTCAGAGACTCAGCTACCTCTACCAGGTGAGGACGCGACGGAGGGAGGGGAGGGGCGAAGCGGAGCGAAGAGATTCGCGTGGGGCCGGAGAACGACCAGCGCCCCTTCCTCCCTCGCTAGGCTGCCCACTGCATCCTAGCCCAGAACCCTGACAACCAAGCGCTAGCGAGGTTTTACTGCCACACGGAGAGAACCATCGGAAAGCGGCTCGTACTGCGACAGTGAGGCCGGGGCGGAGGGGGGGTGGGGCGGGAGCGGGAGAAGGGGACTGGTGAATGAGGGTGACCTTCCTATCTGTCCTTGCTCCACAAGGGACCCCTCGGTGAAGAGGACCCTCTGTCGTGGCTGCTCCTCCCTCCTCATCCCCGGTGTGACTTGCACCCAGCGGCAGAGGCGTGAGTGTCACCTCCATCCTGGTGCTGGTGGGATGAAGTGGAAATGATGGGCAACCCAGTGTTTTTTTGTTTTGTGTTAATAACGTGTGCAACGCATGGATTTTTCAGAAAATGTATCTCTAACCTCTCTCTCTTCTTCACCACTATAGCTCCACCTAGGAAAACTGGGTTGGGCTCCCCGTCTGTAACTAGACAAAATGGGAAGGCCTAGGGCCAGTGGAAGATTTAGGGCCGGGGACTGGTGGGAGGAGAGGGAAAACAGTCAGTCCTCTACATGTCCTGTTCTCCTCCTGCCCCACCCCCACCCCCTGCCCCCAAGGTCGCCTAGGCCAGCGTTGGACAGTGCAGACTTGTTTAACATGCCATCGAAGCCGAAGATTTCTCAATGACCCCAGACACCAGCTTTGGGGGGACCGACCTGAGGCCCAGCTGGGAAACCAGACTGGTAAGGAGGAAAAAAATAATTAATCTCAAAGGTGGAATAAATAATGGGGTGAATTAAGCAGGGGAAGACCTTGTATAAAATGGGATTGGGGAATGGAGGTAGCCTGGATTGATGGGAAGGGACACTGTTTTGGATCAATCTTTTTCTGCCTCTGTCTTCAGACCCCAAATTGCCTAGGTCTGTGGCACACACAAGTCATCCAGTCTCAGCCCAACCTTCTGAGGAGAAATTGCAGCATCAAGACATCAAAATACAATGACTGGGAGGGTACTTTTTGCAAAGGCCTAGAAAACATGAGCCATCATTCAGATACAGTATTCAGTAAAGTATTCAAATAAAGTTTTGTCCTGCCTCTTTTGACTTGTGTCTCCAGTGTGTAAACCACATTTTTTCAAACGGTAAGAATTCTATCCAGCCTCTTTTCTCTGACACAATCTGTAACGTACTAGAAAGAACACTAGAATTGGAGTCAGAGGAACCAAATACTGTCTACAAGCTGTGCAATTCAGACAGGTAAACAAGAAATAAAAGCAATTGTAAAGCACATCAACAAATGAAGAATATTATTCCACAAACTAGTACATGAGTTTAAAGTACCATTAACCAGGAAAGTCATCATGAAAGTCAACTTGGTAAAAGCCAATTTAACTTAGATTGGAATGGAGGGAAGGAAGTTGAATGGTTGGAGAAAGACATTCTACCAGGGAAGTAACCTGGATAAATCTAGTAATGAAAGATGAATTCACAGTTCTGGGCATATGATAGAGGTTTTTCCATAAAAGCTAATAGAATTGAATTATGGAGTGTAGAGACCTTGGAAATCCTTTCATCTAACCCCCACATTTTATAGTGGTGACATAACTTACTTAACAGGTTAGTTTCACAAGTTGTTGGTGATGTTGAATGGAACTCAGGTCTCCATATTTCCACCTTCCTTCACAAACTTCTGCCCCATTGTACTTGCTGTCTAGTCTAAGGGCAAAACTAGCTTGGCAGAAACAAGCTTAACTGCTTGCAAGTAAAAAACATGTATTTCAAGGGATCTTCATTGCTTATCCTCACTTCAAAGAATCTCCAAATATGTTTTGGGGGAAGGAGATCAAGACAAAGGGAAAGATCCCATATTCTCTAAAACGTAGCACTTTTTGTAGTTCCAAAGAACTGGAAACAAATGCCAATTGATTGCGAAATAGCTATATAATTTGTGGCACATGAAAGTAATAAAATTTTCTGTGCAAGAAATGAATATTAACAATACAGAGAAGGTTGAGAAAACATGAACTGGTACAAAGTGAAGTAGAACTAATAAAATTACAATGTCAAAAATATGAAACAATACTGTATAATGACCAAGCATAGGCCTAAAGGAGAAATTAACCAGCCTGTCTCCTTAATTTGCATAAGTGAGGGATTATTGTATCTCAAAAGTCTGAGTACAGTCTTAAGCTTTAATGGTGACAATATTGAATTCACTCTGTGTTTTCTTGAACTATTTTTTCTCTTTTACTCTGTTACAAGAATGGCTCTCTGGGTTAGGGATGGGGGTAGTATATATTTGAAAATGAAGGTTATGTTCAAACAAGATAATTTTTAAAAACTTAAAAATATGCTTTGAGGATATTGAATGCAGCACGTTGTTTGTCCTTTGTTCTGGAAGAGGACCGTGACATCAGGAAGGTGATATCCTTACTTGCAATGAATTGAATTTAAGTAAGGAATGGCTGTGCAAAATCACCAGTCTCACTCTCTTCTCCAGAGCTATCTGGGTCCAGTGGCAAGATATATATATATATATATATATCAGGACAACTGGAGATGGGCCCTGAATGCAGCTTGGTTGTTTTTTTTTTGGGGGGGGGGTAAAAGAAAAAATAAATTCATGCTAATTGAAAAAATAAAATTTAATATAAAAAATGAGCTTTTAGAAAACCCTTGAGAGTCAACTAAAAAACTAATTGAAATAAAGAACTTTAGCAAAGTTGGAGGATATAAAATAAACCCACAAAAATAATTGACTTTTCTTTTTAATACCAATAAAATATATCAGGAAGAGATAGCGAAATTTCATTTAAAATAACTACAGAAACCATAAAATACATGGGAGTCTAGCTGCCAAGACACCTACAGAAACTATTTAAACATGATTACAAAACACAAACACAAAGACATCTAAATAACCAAATATATTAATTGCTCATGGGTAGATGGGGTGAATATAATAAAGACAATATTATCTAAGTTAATTCACATATTTATTCAGTTTTGTACCAATCATACTCAAAGAATTATTTTATAGAGCTAGAAAAAAATAACAATTCATCTGAAGGAAGAACAAAGGTTAAGAATCCTAAAGGGAGTCTAGCAATACCAGATCTCAAAATAGTAGTCATCAAAACAATTTGGTACTGTTATGGACCTAGTTACCTCATTTAAATAGCCCTGGGGTATGGCAAAGAAACTAAACCAAAGGACAGACACACCTAAAGAGATAAGTGGCACCAGATCTGGACGGAGCTAGCTCCAGGACCACCACTCTTCATTTCAGTCTCCCCCACCCCTGGAGAGATAAGATTAGGTGGGGCTGCTGCCTTTGTGACTTGAGGAGGAGAGTGATGGCTTGAGAGATCCGAAGCCCCTCTCACCCAATTACCTCAGCCACCATCAGTGGGGGATGATTCTCCCCCAATAAGGGAACTTTTCACAGTCAGATGATCATCCCCATCAGTCCTCTATAAAAGTATCTGCCTGTCTCCTGCTAGAGGAGATAGGTATCTCAGAGCCACACCTCTGTGCTATGCTTTCTCCCCATGAGAAGAAATTCAAGGATTTCTCTCTTGGTTTCCTTTCCCTAGCACTCTAAATAAACTATTATTTCATTCTAACTGGATTCGTGTGCAAGAGGGTGTAATTCTTTAAAGAGGAATTCCTAAGGACCCCTATCCCTACCCCAAACCCCCATCTATTTCCCCCATAACAGTACCAGTCAAGAAATAGAGAAATTGATCAGTAGCCTAGTGTTTGGTAGACCTAAAGATTCCAACTATTAGAATGAGAATTCACTATTTGACAAAAACTGTAGGGAAAACTTGAAAGTAATTTGGCAGACCAACATACCAAGAGAAGTTTCAAATGGATACATGAACTAGGAAGAAATTACCTGTCAGATATGTGATAGGTTTCATAACCAAAAGAGATAAAGAGGATCATAGAAGGTAAAATAAATAATTTGGATTCCATGAAAATTTTAAAACAGGTTTTGCACAAGCAAAACCAACATAGCTAAAATTAGAAGAAAATCAGGCGAAAAGAACAAAACATCTTTGCAACAAGTTTCTCTGATAAAAGATTACTGTTCTAGGGGCAGCTAGGTGGCGCAGTGGATAAAGCACCGGCCCTGGATTCAGGAGTACCTGAGTTCAAATCCGGCCTCAGACACTTACTAGCTGTGTGACCCTGGGCAAGTCACTTAACCCCCATTGCCCTGCAAAAATTAAAAAAAAAAATCATAAAAAAAAAAGATTACTGTTCTAAGATATATAAGGAATTGCTTCAGATTTATAAAAATAAGAGTCATTCCCCAATTGATAAATGTACAAAGGATATAATCAGGCAGTTTTCAGATAAAGAAATCCAAGTTATCAATAGCTATGTTAAAAAAAAATCCCTAAACAACTAATAATAACACACTAAAACAATTTTGAGGTTCCACTTCATGCCCATCAGATTGGCAAAGATGACAAAAAGGGAAAATGACAGATGTTGGAGGGGCTATGAAAAAAGTCTATTAATGCACTCTTGGTGAAATTGTGAGTTGGTCTAGCCATTCTGGAAAACAATTTGGAACCACAGGCATAGCTTGGCAATATTGCGGGTTTGGTTTCAGACCACTACAATAAAGTGAATATTGGAATAAAGTGAGTCTCACAAATATTTTTGTTTCCCAGTGTATATAAAATTTATGTGAGGAATAATTATTAATGACTGATATCTTGGGAAAGATTCATTGTTCTCCCCTTTCTCCACACCCATCCCCAACCCCAGCCCCACTCCCAGGTCCAGTTCTTGAAAATAGGAAAACAAGATTACATTGTATCTTTTCATCTTGGTCAGGCCCATTCAAGTTTCAAGGAATTTAATTGTGTTCTACTCAAGGTTGGGTGGAGACAGATCTTTTTGTCTAGATAGGAAGGCCTCTCTATCCAGGGAGGGGTCGACTCAGCTCACCTGTTGAAAAGGGTATGCATTCTTTGAACTGATAGCCCAAGGCTGGGAGTGGTTTGGTATAGCCCTTCATTTTAATATAGTCTACTTCCAAATTAACCAATTAGATTTGATTGCTGTTAACCAATTAGATTTGATATTTGATGGACCACCTACAGTCAGAAGGGTATATAAACTGTGAGTCCACCACCATTTTAGTCTTTGGTCTGAGAGAGATTCCAGTTGGCCAACCTTTTATTAATAACCTGCCTACCTTATCAATAAACTGATTAAATTACCCAGGAACTATGTTTCTCATATTTTTAATCATCATAGTTTTGTTTACACTATACTGTAGTCTATTAAATATGCAATAGTATTATGTTTTTTAAAATCCAATGTATGAGAGATGGTCTGGGGAGAGGTAGTTCACATGAAGGAAACAAGAAAAAAGCTTATGGAGGGGAGGGGAAGAGGGGGAAGGAATTGAGGAGTGAGTGAACCTCAATATCATCAGAATTGGCTCAAAGAAGGACTAACATACATACTAAAGAAGGTATAGTATTATATTCTTGCCCAAAGGGAGGGGAAGGAGATAAGGGGAGGGGAGAGGGGAAGGAGGGAAGGGCAGATTTGGGGAGAGAGCAGTAAAAAGCAAAACACTTTTGAGGAAGGTAAAGATGTTCTGCATAATTGCACAAGTATGACATATTGAATTGCTTGATTTCATAGGGAGGGTTGAGGAGGGAGGGAGGAAGAAAATTTAGAACATAGAATTAGCTCAAAGACCTGAAACTCAGAGTTGGCTCATGGAGGGAATAACATTCACACCCAGTTGGGAGGAGTAATCTGTTTAACCCTACAGGAAAGTATGAAGGGAAGAGGATAAGGAAGGAAGAGTGAAAAAAAGGGAGTCCAGAGTAGGGGAGGGGACAGTCAGAAGTAAAACACTTTTGAGGAGGAATAGGTTAAAAGAAGATAGAAAATAGAGTAAATATCATGGGAAGGGAATAGGATGGAGGGAAATAGTTATGATGATTGATTATAATAGCAAAACATATGGTACCTATTTTGTTGGGCTAATATGAAGAAAATTCTTTGTCAAGTTTAAGGTACCTTATTCAGGTTATGATGAACAGGATACTATCAGAAAAACATGGAAAGACCTACATGAACTGAAGCAGAGTGAAATGTACTGTATACAAAATAACAGCAATAGTGTAAGATGATCTGCTGGGAAGCATGTGGCTATATTCAGCAAAGCAATGATCCAATATAACCCTGAAGGATTTATGAAAATGTCAAACCATCTACAGAGGAAGAACTGATAGTATCTGAAAACAGATGAAAACACATTTTTTAAATTTTTTTTTCCTCTTTGACAATTCCTCAATCTGAAGTTTTGAGGGGTTTGTTGGACTGTTTTCTCTCACAGCCTAACTAATGTGGGAATGTTTTCCATGACTACTCATGTATAACTAATTTTGAAATGCTTGAGCTCTAGTGGGTGGGGGTTAGGAATGGAGGAGGAAGAGAAGTTGTAACACAAATTTTTTAAAAATTGATGTTAAAATTTGTTTTTACATATATTTTTGAAAATAAAATTCTATTCAATTAAGAAAAATAAAAAAATAAAAATATATGTATAAAAAAAAAAACCAATGTATGGGGCAGCTAGGTGGCTCAGTGGATAAAGCACCGGCCCTGGATTCAGGAGGACCTGAGTTCAAATCCGACCTCACACACTTGACACTTACTGGACGTGTGACCCTGGGCAAGTCACTTAACCCTCAGTGCCCCACCAAAAACAACAACAAAAAAACACCAATGTATATACCTTAATTAAAAATATTTTATTGCTAAAAAATGGTATTATCTGAGCCTTCAGCAAGTCAAAATCTTTTTGTTGATGAAGAGTCTTGACTTGATGAAGACTGCTGACTGATCAGAAAGGTGGTTCCTGAAGGTTGGGGTGGCTGTGGCAATTTCTGAAAATAAGACAATGAAATTTGCTGCATCAATTGACTTCCTTTCACAAAAGATTTCTCTGTAGCATCCAATGCTGTTGGATAGCATTTTACCACACTATAACTGCTTTCAAAGGCTGCTGCCGTTTTATGAACTATGTTTATGTAATATTATTCAATATTGTTGTGTCTCAGGGAATTAGGGAGGTCTGAGTAGTAGGAAAAAGATGGGGAAACAATGGAGCAGTCCAAATACACGCAACATTTATCAATTAAATTCACCTTAACTGGGTAACATTTGTGGTGCCCCTAAACAATTACAATGATAACATCAAAGATCACCATAACAGATATAATAACAATAGCAAAGAATTACCAAAATGTGACACAGAGACACAATGTGATCACGTACTGTTGGAAAAATGGTGCCAATAGACTTGCTCAAGACAATGATGCCACAAATCTTCAATTTATAAAGCAAACAAACAAAAATCTGCAAAGCAGAATAAAACAAGGTGTGCTTGTATAACCAAAAAGCTATTAAACTCTGCATACCCTTTAGCCCAGCCATACCACTAATAGGTTTATATTCCAAAGAGGTTAAAGGACCAGGAAAAGGAAACATATGTTCAAAAATATTTATAATAGCCTTGAAGTGGAAACTAAAGGAGTTGAGGAATAGCTTTTAAAATTATGGTATACAAATGTGATGGGATATTATTGTTATGTAAAAAATGGCAAAAGAAATGGTTTCAGAGAAAACTGGGAAAACTTAAATTTGCAGAGAGAAGTGTAAGCCTCAAGATTAAGACATGTTTTTTGGACATGGCCATTGCTGGAATAAATTACTTGACTATATAATGTTTATAACAGGAGTTTTGTTTTTCTTATTTGGGAAGGGGAGAAGACAGATCTTTGTGAAAATAACAAAATTTAATTATTTTTAAAAGTGATCGCGGGGGTGGCTAGGTGGCGCAGTGGATAAAGCACCAGCCCTGGATTCAGGAGTACCTGAGTTCAAATCCGGCCTCAGACACTTGACACTTACTAGCTGTGTGACCCTGGGTAAGTCACTTAACCCCCATTGCCCCGCAAAAAAAAAAAAAAGTGATCGGGGCAGCTAGGTGGCACAGTGGATAGAGCACCAGCCCTGGAATCAGGAGGACCTGAGTTCAAATCCAGCCTCAAACACTTAACACTGACTAGCTGTGTGACCCTAGGCAAGTCACTTAACCCCAATTGCCTCACCAAAAAAAAAAAAAAAAGTGGTCATTCTGTCAGGCAATCAACAAGCATTTTTCAATTGTCTGCTATGTGCCCAGCATTGTGCTAATCACTAGGGATACAAAGAAAGGCAAAAGGTAGTTTTTGCTGTTACAGAACATACATTCTCTCTTCTGATTTCCAGTTCTGCCTCGCCAACTACCTATTGGACAGCTCCCCTAGAATATCCCAAGAGAATTTTAAATTCAACATATCCAAGACAGAAGTCTTATCATTTCCTCAAAATCTATCTTTCTCCCTTAAAATCCTTATGTCTGTTGAGGTCACTACCAAGCTTCTAATAACCCAGGTTTGCAACCTTAGAGTCATCTTCAACTCTTCCTCCTCCTTCAATTCCCATGGCCAATCAGTTGCCAAGTCTTATGGCCTCTATCTTCATGACATCTCACAAATTTACTTGTTCTCTCTAATCATAGAACCATCAGCCTATTTTGACTTCTCATCAACTCTCAGCTGAACTACTGCTATAGTCTCCTAATTTAGTTCCCTTACTTCAGCCCACCCCTCACCCCTAATTCATCCTTCACATAGTTCCTCTGTTTGCCAATTAAAGCATTTCATAACCTGTCCCTAACCAGTCATTCCAAAATGATTTTACATTACTTTTCCTTTACGCACTCTCTTCTCTCCAAACTTGTCTCCTTGCCACTCCTTGTAAATGACATTTCATCTCTCACCTCTTTGCCATTGCATAAGTTGTCCCCCTGCCTTGATACCTGGAATGCTCATACCTCTCCTCTCTGCCCCTTGGAATTCCTACCTCTGTTCAAGTTTCTCCATCTACACTGAGCTTTTACTGATTCCTCATCCCCTAACCCAGTTGATTGTGGTCTACTCTCCCCTTCAACAAAATTCCATTTGCATATATTAGTATTTACATAGTTGTGTAAATGTTGCTTTTTCCCTGATGAATGTCATTTATTTGTATAAGCTATATGTCATTGTCTTGAGTCTTCTCACTATACTGGTTGTTCTCTTATGGATAATAATAATAGCTATTGTTCATATCACATTTTAAATTTTATGTTTGCTTTACATATTTACATGGGAAAACTGAGGCACAAAGAGGTTAGGTGACTTGCCCAAGAACACACATCTAGAGAGCGTCTGAGCCAGGATTCATACTCAGGACTTCCAGTCCTCCACTTCCTGGATGTACTACAGTATGTCAATATATGTTCTAAAACTGACATCCAAACTAAACATAATACTCCAGATGCACTCCAATGCCCTACAAAATCAAGTTCAAACTCTTTAAACTTCATTGAGGGTTTTTAAGAATCTGGTCCCATCTTCCATTTTAATCAATCTGCTATGTGTTCTGGTCCATAGCCCTTTCTATCCACCATATAATAAGAACAGCCTCTTTTAGCTGAATATGCATATAACTTGATGCTCTTCCTGAACCTGAAAGGCAAAAAGGTTAGGGGAGGGGCAGAAGGTAGGAAAGAGGAAAAGATAGTTGTTACATCCAGAGACATAGCTTGGTTTAGTGGATAGAGCACAGGAATTATTATCAAAAGACCTGTGTTTTGCTTCAGTCTGAGACCATTTAGCGAACATTAAATCACTATGTGAGTTATTATGATAAATTGTGTGACTTTAGGAAAATCATGCAGTCTCTTAAATCCTCATCTTTAAAATAAATCTTAAATCATCATCTTTATTTTTATTTTTTTGGTGAGGCAATTGAGGTTAAGTGACTTGCTCAGGGTCATATAGCTAGTAAGTGTTAAGTATCTGAGGTAAGATTTGAACTCAGGTCCTCCTGAATCCAGGGCCAGTGCTCTATCCACCGCGCCACGTAGCTGCCCCTAAATTGTCATCTTTAAATAAATATGATCTTTGCCCTAACGACTTCACAATGATGGATCAAAATTAAATGAGATAATGTATTTAAAAGTACTTTGAACATTGTGAAGCATTATAGAAATATATTATGTTAGTCTTAAATATCTCATTATATCTGGATAACTGAATAGTCAATTACCACATGTAGTCACTAGATGGAAGTAGGTAGCTTTTAATCCAAGTCCCTCTTTGATATTAAAAAAAAATTAATTTTAAAAAATTATGAACTAAAAAAACTAAAACCAAAAATTAACATTTCTACATACAAAGAAGACCAGAAATGGAAGTTATATATTAATCCCTGGATCTATTACTTCCTATTTGTTTTTTAATATATCCCAAATTTAATATGGTAGTACTCATACTGTCTGTCTCCTGAATTTGCCACTACCTTCTTTGTGCATTTAAAAAAATTTATTGGTATTTTTTTCTTTTCTTTTTTTTTTCATTTCTCTCACTACCCTCATTCATTCTCCCCTTAATATATTCCTCCAAATAAAAGCCCAACCTTATTACAAAAGTATAGTCAACAGAATAAATTTAGGTGGTAATGGTTGTGTCTGAAAACAGTTATCTCATTTTAAACCTGTAGTCTATCACCTTTCTACCACAAAGTGGAACACATGCTTCTTCATCATCAATCTTCTGGAATCTTGGTTGGTCATTACACCAATCAGTTCTTCTTTTTTTTGGTGAGGCAATTGTGGTTAAGTGACTTGCCCAGCGTCACACAGCTAGTTAAGTGTTAAGGGTCTGAGGCCGGATTTGAACTCAGGTCCTCCTGAATCGAGGGCCGGTGTTCTACCCACTGCACCACCTAGCTGCCCCACCAATCAATTCTAAAATTGTTCAGAGTTGTTTTTTTCTTTACAATGTTGTGGTCATAGTATAAAGATTCTCATGAGTTTGCTCATTTTATTTGGCATTAGTTCATGCAAATCTTCCCAGGTTTTTCTCACTAATAATCTCAAATCTCAAAAGGTTATGAGCAATGAGAGAAAAGACCCTATTTGGACTCTTCTCAGAGCCCTAAAGACAGAGAGTGAGTCTAGTTTCAAACCTCACTACTTCATTGCCTGAGTTTCCCAGCAGGGGGCCACCTAGCACACAAGGCTCTGAGGAGCCGAAGCCCCTGGACCTTAGGACAGAGCAAGGCCTGGAACAGGGCCTGCACTTTTGTGGGAGTCTAGCTAAGCTGAGAGTTCACCTTGAGGTACCTGAGGTGATTCCCATGTGACTCTGGTGTTCAAAGCCCAACTTAAGTTTTGTTTCTTGACAAGTTATGTATGTTAACACAGCACAGTTCTAGTGAGGAATGGGAACATTCTTGTCCAGAATAAAGTTAAAGCTTAAAAAAAAAAAAAGATTTAAGGGGCAGCTAGGTGGTGCAGTGGATAGAGCACCAGCCCAGGATTCAGTAGTACCTGAGTTCAAATCTGGCCTCAGACACTTGACACTTAACTAGCTGTGTGACCCTGGGCAAGTCACTTAACCCCAATTGCCTCATTTAATAAAAAAAAAAAAAAGGTTAAGGCGTAGTGTCATAATCTGATTGGTTGACTGGTGCAATCTGATTGGTCCTCACAGTTACCATATATGGGAAGTTGGTACTATATGCTGTGATTGGTTGTTTTTGTAATACTGTATGTAATGGTAACTGTGATGTGATTGGTTGAAGGGACCCTTGGTGGGTATAGATAACAGTGCTGGACCTCACTTCAGTGTACTCTCTGGCACATTCAGAAGAGTACCAATCTTCAAAGATGAATAAAGAAACCTTCACCCACCCTCTGCTATCTGCTTGGATTCTTTGAGCTATGAGCTGCTTAGCAGCACTTGAGCTGCACAAGACTATTTGAGCTGTTAGCTGTGTTTCTAACAGCAATATCTCATACTGAATTAGATAACACATAAAGTTTTACAAATCTTAAAATGCTATATGAAATATTAGCTATTATTACTGAATTTTCTTAAATAAACATTTCAGAGGGTGTAGTCAAGATGACAGAATGACAGGTAGCATTTTTGCCTTAGCTCTTCCATAGCCTCTTCTACAACCTAGGAAGTGTGCCAGGCTGAACTCTGGAACAGTAAAACAAGAAAGAAAAAAGGCACAATGAGTCATTTTTTTCAAGCCCAGGGCAACTTTGGAAGATAGATTCAGAGGTCTGTACACACTAGGGTGGGGGCACAGCACAGTGGAGGTGGCTGCAAGTGGCAGAGGGCTGTGGCAGCAACAACAGCTTTAGGGAGTGTTTCAGTGCCCAGGAATAGTAAGAGGTCTAAGAACAGGGCAGGAAATACTGGGCAGAAATAGACCTATACTAGCCCTATATTAGCATTTGGGAACAGGCACAGGTACATCTGGCAATTTTATCACCTAGTCCCAAATCACAGGTCCAGGGCAGAGAGGAGTGGTTGAGAAGGAACAGGGGCCAAACCTGTGTAAGGAGCAAGGAAGCAGTTCTAGACATATAACTGTGTAACCCCACACATAAGTTTACAGTCAAATGAACCAAGGCAGGGGGAAGTTGGAAGTTCAGTTGCTCTGAAACCTGCAAAACTTTCCAGCATGCTAACAATGATGGACTCTAGCAGCAATCGATGGAAATTCACACACCACACACAAGTGTGCATGAGCACATGCCAAGAGACCCAAACCTGGGTAAGCAATTTGCAGAGAGAAGACTAAGAAGGCAGTCAACAGACCTTTTCCTAGATCGTACCAATATGGAATGACTGAAAATTAACAGGTCCCCAGACTGAGCTTTGAAAGCAATAGAAGAACACAAAAAGACAGAAGTTCAGGCCAGACACCCCCTACCCCCATCCCAGAAGTGAGCAGAGATGAACATTAATATAAAATTCAAAGTCAAGAGGTAGGCTGGAAAAATTAATAAGAATTCAATCATAAGGGGCAGCTAGGTGGCGCAGTGGATAAAGAATCGGCCCTGAAGTCAGGAAAACCTGAATTCAAACCTGGCCTCAGACACTTGATACTTACTAGCTGTGTGACCCTCGGCAAGTCACTTAACCCCAATTGCCTCACCAAAAAAAAAAAATTCAATCATAAAAGGCTATTGTGGTGACAGAGAGGTACAAGACACAAACACAGAAGGCAGACTTGGAAAAAGCTTACAAGCAAAACCTCAAAGAAAAAGGCAGTTTGGAAACAAACTCAATAAGAATTCCTAGAAGAATTTTTTTAAGAGCAAAAAAAAAATTAAAAATCAAATAAGATTGGTAGAAGAAAAATTGGAAAAAGAAATGAGAGCTATGCAACAAAGTTATGAAAAGAGAATTAACAGCTTGGTAAAAGAGTAAAGCAAATGCTGAAGAAAACTCCTTAAAAATTAGAATTGGGCAAATGGAAGTTAATAACACCCTGAGACATAAAAAAAATAATAAAATAAAGTCAAAAGAATGAAAAAATAAAGGAAAATGTGAAATATCTCTTAGGGAAAACTAAGATTTTTAGAATCTTGTACTAACTAAAAACAAGAACAAAAAAAAATCCTAGACATCATATTCCAAGAAATTATAAAGGAAAATTGCCCAGATATCTTAGAACCAGAGGGAAAATTAAAAATTGAATGAATCCACTTAACCTCTTGAAAGAAATTCCAAAATAAAAACTTTCAATAATATCATAGCCAAAATGCAGAACTATAAGATCAAAAAGAAAATACTGCTAGCAGTCATAAAGAAAAAATTTAAGTATTATGGAACCATACTCAGGATCACACAAGATTTGCTACTACCTAAAAAAATGAAGGGCTTGGGGGCAGCTAGGTTGGCATAGCAGTTAAAGCTCCAGCCCTGGATTCAGGAGGACCTGAATTCAAATCTGGTCTCAAGACACTTGACAAGTACTTACTAGCAGTGTGACCCTGGGCAAGTCACTTAACCCTCATTGCCACACCAAAAAGAAAAAAGAAATGAAGGGCTTGGATTATGACATTCCAGAAGCAACAGAGCTAGGATTACAACAAAGGAAAATATACCCAGCAGAATTGAATATTTTCCTACAGGAGGAAAAAAACGAATATTTAATGAAATAGAAGAATTTCTAGAATTCCTGATGAAAAGATCAGAGCTGAATAGCAAATCTAACATTCAAACAAAAGGCTCAAGAGAAGCATAAAGAAGTAAACATGTATGAGAAATAAAAGGAACTAAACAAGGTGAAATTGATCATCACCAGGGGTCTTAAAGTACTTAGACTAAGGGTCTATTATGTTAGGGTGATTTCAAAAAAATAGAAAAGTGACATTGTGACTGAAATTCAGTAAGCTGAGGAACAAAGCTTTGAGCATGAACAATTTAATTGTGAAACTCAAATTTGCCAGTAAACAGGGTCTGAGCCTCCTCAGCTGGCTAAGACATTGAATGATGGATGATGGATCATTTTTATGGATAAAATTTGGAAGAGCATCCAAAAATTAAAAGGCAGTATTATAAATGGGGGAAACAATATGATTGCTTACAAAGTCAGAAGCATCATAGATGTGGAGGATAATATGATTGGCTGAAAACTTGTAATACAAGGCTAGCAACAACCCATTCTTCCATCTTGTCACTATGGAAAACTCATTGATGGTGTCCATTTGGATGGATAGGTAGTGCCACAGGAATGAGACTAGACTTTCTTGAAGAACAGCCAGTGTTGTGGAGATAATAGACTCAATGCCTTGACATTCATCTACGTCTTTCAAGGAAAACAGATGTCCTTGACACAAGAATAGAACAGCAATTAGCCGAAAAACTGAACTTCTTTTTTTTTTGGGGGGGAGGCTGGGCAATGAGGGTTAAGTGACTTGCCCCAGGGTCACACAGCTAGTAACTGTCAAGTGTCTGAGGCTGGATTTGAACTCAGGTCCTCCTGAATCCAAGGCCAGTGCTTTATCCACTGCACCACCTAGCTGCCCCAGAAAAAGTGAACTTCTAAACATCTCAGAGACAAATGAAATGTGACTTATGTAGTTACACAAAATGTCAGTAGTGATACAAAATGAAATCAATTGGAGAATAGAATCGATTTGATTTTCTTAATTTTGAGGATGCACTGGGCAAATGGAGAAAAGAGAGGAAGAATAGGGAAAATACTGTCACATAAACTGAATGCACAAGAAAGAGTTTGTAAAATAGAGGGAAGAATGGGAGAGGAGTGGCGATACTTGAACTTCGCCCTCATCTGAACTGGTCCAAGAAAGAAAGAAGGCACATACCCATACAGCTAAGTACAGAAATTCATGTTACCCAACAAAGAATTAGGAGGGGAAATGATAAAGAGAATAAAGGGACACAGCTGAAAAGGAAGGGCAGATTGAGGGAGGTAGCTGTTAGAAGCAAAAAAAAAAAACTTCTTGAGGAGGGAACAGGGTGAAAAAGAGAAGGTTAAATATAAGAGAATAAGATGGAGAGAAATATAGAGTTTTCAGTTATAACTGTGGATGTGAGTGGGATACATTCACTTAAAAAACAGAAGAAGATAGCAGAATGAATTGGAAACCAGAATCCAGCAAAATGGTGTTTACAAAAAATATACTTAAAAGCAAAAGAATACACAGTTAAAACATGGGTCTGCAGCAGAACCTATCATGCTTCTGTAGAAATTCAAAAGAAAAGATGAAGGCAGCAATCATGATTCCAGAGTGTGGGAATTTATTGTGATTTGGAGACCCTGCCTTTGGGCTGAGATTAAAAACCCAGGGGCAGCTAGGTGGCACAGTGGATAAAACACCGGCCCGGGATTCAGGAGTACCTGAGTTTAGATCCTGCCTCAGACACTTGACACTTACTAGCTGTGTGACCCTGGGCAAATCACTTAACCCCCATGCCTTGAAAAAAAAAAAAAAGCCTTAGGCCCTCAGGGTTCTTCTCTTTGTAAGAGGAGTTGGTGCCCCTCCCCTTCTGCTTCAGCCAAGCAGAGAAGCCCATGGGCCTTAGAGACCAGTGGACAGCTGGGGAAAGCCCCAGCTCCCTCAGCACTGAGGGAGCTGCCCTGGAGATCCTGGGCTTGCCCTTCAGTCTGGGTGTGAAGCAGGGGGCATAGGCCCCTCGAGCCCTGGGTATGATAGCATGGGACACTGGAGCTCCCCCAGCCGCAGCCCTATGGCAGGGGGATTAGTTTGGCACGTGTGGAGGCACAGGAGGCCCAAGGTTTGAGGGGAGAGAAGGAAGATATATACTGGGGAGTTAGACAGTAAGGGAGGATGGACAGAAAGGGAACGGACAGAAAGAGGTCCCTGGAAGACGCAGGAAGAGAACACAAGGAAGAGAAGCAAGTCGGTTCATCGCTAAGGCTGACAAAGACTGAGAAAGAGCTAGCAAGAAGGTAGAGACACTGAGGGTGGGGCGGACAGAGGAAGGAGCGGGACATAGTAAAACGCTTAGGGGTTCATCACTATGGTAGTGAGAGAGAAGTTAAAAGAGTGAAGCAGGGGCAGCTAGGTGGCACCGTGGATAAAGCACCGGCCCTGGATTCAGGAGGACCTCAGTTCAAATGCGGCCTCAGACACTTGACACTGGCTATGTGACCCTGGGCAAGTCACTTGACCCCAGTTGCCTCAGCAAAAAAAAAAACCAAACATAAAAAGATAAAAAGAGTGAAGCAAGAGGCTTGGAGTTAAAAAGAAAGGACCTGAGCAGTGAAAGTGCAGGGGAACTGGAGTGAAGGTGAAAAAGAGTGAAAGTTGGAGAGGACTGGAAGCAAACTGGTCCAAGCAGCATACCCTCAAGCACGAGGCAGCAATGCCTTTATTATATTAAAAGCAGATAGGTCTGTATAACTTTGCATTTCTTATCTCTTACATTTATTTTTATAAATAAACCCTGCTTTGATTATTTAATTAAGAGGCTTCTTAATAGTTTGCTTATCAATTTGTGGAGAAATTAAATTAAGAGCAGTCAGATAGCCAGCCAGTTAAAAGTCCCCAGATTAGGCCCCCACTCAGATTAGTCCCCCCAAATTAATAAAATATTCTTACAAGACAAAGCAAAAAAGAAAAATAGACAATTAAAGGAGACAATTAGGGAAACTATATTTTGCTAAAAGCTACCATAAACAATGAATTGATATTGATGCTGCACATAAATTGCACCAAGTAACATAGCATCTGAATTTTTGAAGGAAAATTTAAATAAGTTACAGGAGGACATAGACAGTAAAACTGTAATAGTGAAAGACCTCAATTTACCCCTTTAAAACCTAGATAGACCTAACTACAAAATAAACAAGAAAGAAGTAAAAGAGATGAATAAAATTTTAGAAAAGTTAGATATGAGAGACCTCTGGTGAATACTGAATGGGAATAGAAAGGAATATACTTATTTCTTTTTTTTTTTTTTTTTGAGATATTTTATTTTTTCCGTTACATGTAAAGATAGTTCTCAACTTTTGTTTATACATGCTTTACAATTTCAGATTTTTCTCCCTCCCTCCCTCCCCTCCCTCCCCCCTCCCCTAGACAGCAGGTAATCTGATATAGGTTATATCTATATATATCTATACATATACATATAGATATATATACACACACATATATATACACATAATAACATTAATCCTATTTCTGCATTAATCCTGTTACAAGAGAAAGAATCAGAGCAGTGATGCAAAACCTCAAAATAGAAAAAAAAAACAACAGCACCCAAAACAAAAGAAATAATATGGTTCAATCAGCATCTATACTCCACAGTTCTTTCTTTCTTTTTTTTTCTTGGATTTGGAGATCCTCTTCTATCATGAGTTCCCTGGAACTCTTCTGTACCATTGCATTGGTGAGAAGAATATAGTCCATCACAGTAGGTCAACACTCAATGTTGATGATACTGTGTACAATGTTCTTCTGGTTCTGCTCATCTCACTCATCATCAGCTCACGTAAGACCCTCCAGGTTTCTCTGAACTCTTCCTGCTCATCATTTCTTACAGCACAATAGTATTCCATTGTGGAATATACTTATTTCAATTGTGCATGGCACTTTCACACAAATTAACCCTATCATAGAGCATAAAAAGTTTACAAATGCAGAAAAGCAGAAATATTAAAAGCATATTCTTCTGACCACAATGTAATAAAACCTTATTCAATAAAAGACCTTTGAAGAATAGCTTTTAAAAAATTTAAAAACTAAATAATTTAATCCTAAAGAATGAGAGAGTCAAAGAACAAATGATAGAAACAATCAATAGTTTCATTAAAGATAGTGACAATAATGAGACAACATACTGAAATGTGTGGTGTGCAACCAAAGCAGGTTAGGGGAAAATTTTATCTCTAAATGTAATTACATCAGTAAAAGTGAGAAAGAGCAGATCAACAAATTGGCCATGTAACTAAAAAAGAAAAACAACAAATTTAAAGTGTACAATTAATCACTAAAATAGAAATTCTGAAAATCAAGGAAGATATTAATAAAATTAAAAGTAAAAATAAAAATATTGATCTAATAAATGAAACTAGGAGATTTGGGGGGGGGTGAAAGTTAATGGTTAATTTGAAAAAAAGAAAGAATAAAAACCAAACTACTAGCATCAAAAATGAAAAGTGAATTCACAACCAATGAAGATTAAATAAAAACAATTACTAGGAGTTATTTTGCCAAACTATATACCAATAAAACTGACAATCAACATGATATGAATGAATTTTATAAAAATATAAATTGCTCATATTAATGGAACATGAAATAGAATACTTAAATAATCTGATCTTAGAAAAAGTAATTGAACAAGCCATAAATGCTCCCTAAGGTAAAAACAAAAAACAGGGTCAGATGAATTTATATACATTTAAACAGCAATTAATTTCAATACTACATAAACTGTTTGAAAAAAAATAGAGTCCTACCAAATTCCCTATATGAAACAAATATGGTATTAATACTTAAACTACCAAGAGTCAAAACAGAGAAAAAACAACCTACAGACCAATTTCCTAATGAATATTAATGCACAAATTTTAAATAAAATATTAACAAGGAAATAATATATCACAAAGATCACATATTATGAACAGACTATATATATACTAGAAATGAAAGACATTTCAAATATTAAGAAAAACAGTAAAACATAATTGTCTACATCAATAATTAAAACAACAAAAATCATAATTATTTCACTAGATGTGAGAAAAGCTTTTAAATAAAATACAACATCCATTCCTGTTTTAAACTCACACACACACATATACACATGCATATATGTCCAAGCACGCACACACAAAAGCATAGGAATAAATGGAACTTTCCTTAAAATAAGTAGTATCTATCTAAAACTAAGAGCAAGCATTATCAGGTCTAAGGATAGGCTTGAAGCCTTTTCAATAAGATCAGAAGTGAAGCAAGATTGTCCTTTATCACCATTATTATGAAATATGCTAGAAATACTAACTATAATAGAAATAAGAAAGGAAAAATAAATTGAAGGACTAAGCATAGGGCATGGAAAAAACAAAACTATTACTTTTTGTAGATGATAAGATGGTTTTAGAGAGCCCTAGAAAATCAACTAAAAACTAACTGAAACAATAACAAATTCAAAAAAATTGTAGGATAAAATAAAATATATTCATATATAAAATAAATAGTACCAATAAAACTCAGCAGGAAAATATAGAAAGAGAAATACCATTTAAAATAAGTACAGACAGAGGGACAGCTAAGTTGTGCAGTGGATAAAGCACTAGTCCTGGTTTCAGGAGGACCTGAGTTCGAATCCAGCCTCAGAGACTTGACCCTTACTAGCTGTATGACCCTAGTCAAGTCACTTAACCCCCATTGCCCTGCAAAAAAAAATTAATTTAATTTTAAAAATAAAATAAAATAACTACAGACAGTATAAAAGCATACTTGCCAAGACAAACACAGGAATTATAAAGATACAGTTACAAAGCATCTTTAACACACTCACATACACACACACAAGATATTTCTAAATACCTCAAGAAATAGCAATTGCTCAACAGTAAACTGAGCCAATATAATAAAAATGACCTTTCTACCTAAATTAATTTGGTTATTGACTGCCAAACCAATCAAACTACCAAAGAATTACTTTACAGAACTAGAAAAATAATAACAAAAGTCATCGGGAGGAATGAATAGAAGGTCAAGAATATCAAGAGAATCTTCTTTCTCTGTTTTGGCTCTGCCTGGTTTAGGTATGAACACCATATTTGTGTCATAAAATGAATTTGGTAGGACTCCTTCACCTATTTTTCCAAATAATTTATAGTATTGGAATTAATTGTTCTTTAAATGTTTGGTAGGATTCACTTGTAAACCTATCTGGCCAAGGAGATTTTTTTCTTAGGGATTTTATTTAAGGATTTTATTTCCTCTTCAGTTAACCTGGACAATTTGTAAATATCCATTTCATCTAGATTGTCAAATTTATCAGTATAAAGTTGGGCAAAACAGCTCCTAATTATTGCTTTAATTTCCACTTAATTGGTGGTGAATTAATCCCTTTCATCTTTGTTACTGGGTAATTTGGTTTCCTTCTTTTTTTTTTTTAAATCAAATTAACCAAAGGTTTATCTATTTTATTGGTTTTTTCATAAAACCAGCTCTTAGTTATATTGATTAATTCTATAGCTTTCAATTATATTAATTTCTCCTTTGATTTTTCAGGATTTCTAATTTAGGATTTAATTGAGGATTTAGGATTTAATTGAGGATTTTTCTAGCTTTTTTAGTTGTAATGCCTAATGAATATCGATGCAAAAATCTTAAATAAAATATTAGGAAGGAGATTACAGCAAGTGATCACCAGGATAATATACTATAACGAGGTGGGATTTATACCAGGAATGCAAGGCTGGTTCGACATCAGGAAAACTATCAACATAATCAAATCAATAACAAAACTAACCAAAATCATATGATTATCTCAATAGATGCAGAGAAAGCATTTGACAAAATACAAACTCATTCCTATTAAAAACATTAGAGCAAGTGATTTAACCCCAATTGCCTCACCACAAAAAACAACAATAAAGTAAATTTAGGGACAGCTAGGTGGCGCAGTGGATAGAGCACCGGCCCTGGAGTCAGGAGGACCTGAGTTCAAATTCAGCCTCAGACACTTAACACTAGCTGTGTGACCCTGGGCAAGTCACTTAACCCTTAATTGCCTCACTAAAAGAGAATCCTAAAGAATAGACTTTAGTCTATTCTTAAACTACTTGAAACAATTAAGTTTAGCAAAGTTGCAGGATATAAAATAAATCCACATAAATCATCAGCATTTCTATACATGACCAACAAATCTCAGCAGCAAGAGATAGAAAGAGAAATGCCATTTAAAGTAACGGTAGATAATATAAAATACTTGGGAGTCTACCTGCCAAGACAAACCCAGGAACTCTATGAACACAATTACGAAACACTTTTCACGGGGGCAGCTAGGTGGCGCAGTGGATAAAGCACTGACCCTGGATTCAGGAGGACCTGAGTTCAAATCTGGCCTCAGACACTTGATACTTTCTAGCTGTGTGACCCTGGGCAAGTCATTTAGACCTCATTGCCCCACCAAAAAAACATTTTTCACACAAATAAAATCAGATCTATATATTTGGAAAAATATCAATTGCTCATGGATAGGCCAAGCTAATATAATAAAAATGACAATTCTACCTAAATTAATATACTTATTCAGTGCCATACCAATCAGACTACCTAAAAATTATTTTGTAGAGTTAGAAAAAAATAATAACAAAATTCATCTGGAAGAACAAAAAGTCAAGAATATCAAGGGAACTAATAAAAAAAAAATGCACAGGAAGGTGGGCTAGCCATACCAAATTTGAAGCTATACTATAAAGCAGCAGTCATCAAAACTATTTGGTACTGCCTAAGAAATAGAGTGGTGGATCAATGGAATAGGTTAGGCACAGGAGACACAGTAGTAAATGACTATAGTAATCTACTGGGGATAGGAACTCAGTATTTGACAAAAACTGCTGGGAAAACTGAAAGATAGTATGGCAGAAACTAGGCACAGAACAACATCTTACACAGTATACCAAAATAAGGTCAAAATGGGTACAAGATTTAGACATAAAGAGTGATACCATAGATAAATTAGGAGAGGAAGGAGTAGTTTACCTCTCATATCTATAGAGAGGAAAACTATGTCCAAACAAGAGATAGAGAATATTATGAAATGCAAGATGGATGACTTTGATTAAATTTAAAAGTTTTTGTACAAACAGAAGCAATGCAGCCAAAATTAGAAGGGAGGCAGAGAGCTGGGAAACAATTTTTACAGCCAGTATTTCTGATAAAGGTCTCATTTCTCAAATATATAGGGAACTAAATCAAATTTATAAGAATGTAAGTTATTCCCCAATTGAGAAATGGTCAAAGAATATGAACAGGTAGTCTTTTCTTCTTCTTTTTTTTTTTTTAGTGAGGCAATTGGGGTTAAGTGACTTGCCCAGGGTCACACAGCTAGTAAGTGTTAAGTGTCTGAGGCCGGATTTGAACTCAGGTACTCCTGACTCCAGGGCCGGTGCTCTATCTACTGCGCCATCTAGCTGCCCCAACAGGTAGTTTTTTGATAAAGAAATCAAAGCTATCTATTGCTACATGAAAAAATGCTCTAAATCACTATTGATTAGAGAAATGCAAATTAATACAACTCTGAGGTATCACCTCACACCTATCAAATTGGTTAATATGACAAAAAAGGAAAATAATAAATATTGGAGAAGCTATGGAAAAATTGGAACACTAATGCATTGTTGGTAGAGCTGTGAACTGATCCAGCCATTCTGGAGAGCAATTTGGAACTATGCTCAAAGGACTATGCGACTGTTCATACACTTTGACCCAGTGGTACCACTGCTGGGTCTGTGTCCCAAAGAGATCATAAAGGAGGGGAAAGGACCCACATGTACAAAAATATTTATAGCATCTCTCTTTGTGGTAGCAAAGAATTGGAAATCAAAGGAATGGCCTTCAACTGGGGAATGGCTAAGCAAGTTGTGCTATATGAATGTAATGGAATACAATTATTGTGCTGTAAGAAATGATGAGCAGGAGGAGTTCAGAGAAACTTGAAAGGACTTATATGAACTGATGCTGATTGAGAGGAGCAGAACCAGGAGAACATTGTACACAGTATCAGCAACATTGTGTGATTAACAATGGTGATAGACTTGGCTTTTCTCAGCAGTGCAATGATCCAAAACAATTTCAAAGAACTCATAATAGAAAATGTTCTTAACATCCAGAAAAAAGAACTGTGGATTATGAATGCAGATTGAACCATACTGTTTCTACTTTTGGGGCTTTTTAAAATTTCCTTCATTTTTTGAGGTTTTTCCCTTGTACTCTGATTCTTCTTTCACAAGATGACTAATGCAGGGATATGTTTAATGTGATTGTGCATATATAAACTATATCAGATTGCTTTCAGTCATCTCCACTCAGCAATCCCCAATCCCAAGATCATTGCTGCTCACTTGAAAGGTGAATGGAAGTCTCAGTCTGATGGTAATAGCTTTCTGCTTCCCATTCCCAGCATGACAACCAGGAATTCTCTGCTTCAGGGACAAGGAAAGGAAAAAAAAACTTGAGATTTATGTGTCTATGCATAGGTTTCATCACTTCCCTGTCTTATATGATTTCATGTCTTTGTTGAGTCCAGGCTCCCCAAGAGTCCTTGGTCAGTGGAAGGGTGTGGAGCTATCAGAAATGTTCTTCTAGTTCCTAGCTTCTTTAACTATGGGTCGAGTAACTGAATGTGGGAGTCACAGAAAATTTGACAACAGAAAACTGTTATGCATACCTATTTCATAGGTATTACATAAAAATTTCTCCAGTGGAGGGGCAGCTAGGTGGTGCAGTGGATAAAGCACCGGCCTTGGATTCAGGAGGAACTGAGTTCAAATCTGGCCTCAGACATTTAACACTTTACTAGCTGTGTGACCTTGGGCAAGTCACTTAACCCTCATTGCTCCACAAAAAATTTTTGTTTGGTTGGGTATTTTTTTTGGTGAGGCAATTGGGGTTTAAGTGACTTTCCCAGGGTCACACAGCTAGAAAGTGTCATGTGTCTGAGGCCAGATTTGAACTCAGGTCCTCCTGAATCCAGGGCTGGTGCTCTATTCACTGTGCCACCTAGCTGCTCCCTCCCAATTAAAAATTTTTTTTTTAATTTCTCCAGTGAAAAGGGATCATGAATGGAAAAAGTTTAAGAAGCCCTGTTCTAGCTCTTCTATCTCTAAATCATCATACCCCTTCCCTGGGCCCCAGGGAAAATCACAGGAATTCACAAAGATAAAGTGGGTCCTGGATACAGGTTACTTAGACAGACTCTTTGAATGACCTAATCCAAAAAGTAGTCAGTATTATTAGCTCAATGTGAACTTGGAAAGGGGGAATCTTTTATGAAGTGTCTCGAGGATCTAGCCTTGGCCCAGTGCTGTTAAATCTTGTTAGTAATGAGTGACAAAGGCATATGTGAAAGCAAACAAAAGCCCCAGCCCCTCTTTGAGAAATGTTAAGGAAACATTTTTAAAATGTCCTAGTCTGAAGCCTTTGGACTAATTTGAATGAGAAATCCTTCTCCATCTTTCTCTAGCTTAATTATCAATTTCAAAACAATCTCCTGCTTCTTCCTTCTCTCTAGATAAGCCTTGGAAAGACTCTTCCCTTGAAGTAATTACGGCAATGATCCTATAGGGACAGGAGTAGCCTCTTTCCCACTGCCCAGAAGTAATAATGATCCATCCACCCAAGAGAAAGAAGTCTCTTTGATTACTTCAGATCATATGGAACTGGGTGAGAGAGAGAACTCAAGGGGAATGAATCTTAGACAGAGTCCTTTAGACCTCCAGATTGAGCTACCATTGTTCTGTATTGATGAAGCAAAATGTTAGCTTTTACCTTACCCTGAGTTGTGTGTAAAATTTTATTTGTTCCAGATTTCTGTAAATGTTACTTCAAAAATGTCTTGTTTTGGGGCAGCTAGATGGCGCAGTGGATAGAGCACCGGCTTTGGAGTCAGGAGTACCTGAGTTCAAATCCAGCTTCAGACACTTAACACTCACTAGCTGTGTGACCCTGGGCAAGTCACTTAACCCCAATTGCCTCACTAAAAACAAAACAAAAAAAATGTCTTGTTTTGGAGAGAAGTCCAGGGGTATGAAGAATTCCAGCTTGTACAGTTTTCCCTCAAGCAGAATAATATTTGGATTTGGTTTTGGTGAGGCAATTGGGGTTAAGTGACTTGCCCAGGGTCACACAGCTAGTAAATGTTAAGTGTCTGAGGCTGGATTTGAACTCAGGTACTCCTGACTCCAGAGCCAGTGCTCTATCCACTGTGCCACCTAGCTGCCCCAATATTTGGATTTGGAGAAATGATAACTTAAAAAAAATTCATTCTGGTAGGTTGTGCCTACAACACAGAACTATGTTGATATTCTTCTTTGACACATAGAAACAGGCTTGTTAAATTTGCCATGATTATGAAGCTAGGAGGTATATAATATGGTGAATGACAGAAATAGGACCCAAAAAGATGCCAACAGATTAGGATAATGTGCTAAATATAATAAGATGGAATTGAGTAGAGATCAATGCAAAGTTCTACTTGGGTTTAAAAATTGTTCTAGAGGGGCAGCTAGGTGGCACAGTGGATAAAGCACTGACCCTGGATTCAGGAAGGCCTGAGTTCAAATCTGGATCAGACACTTACACTTACTAGCTGTGTGACCCTGGGCCCCGCAAAAAAAAAAAAAAACAACAACAACCCCAAAATACAAAAAAAATTGTCCTAGAGAACAAACCCCCAAATCAGAAATAGTTTTAGAATGAAAATTTATTAGGTTATTTGGTAGAGATCTGGAAAGAAGGGGGGGTGGCTCTCACTTACAAGTGTTTGTGAAGTTACATTAGAGTTCAGACAAAGGTAAAAGGACATTTGCCTGATTGGCCTCACATAGGCAGAAGACAGTCTCCAAGAGAAGGGTAGCGTGAGATGTATCTCAGCAGGTTAGTCAATTTATTTTAAGGCTCCAAAATAAGACCTGAGGGAACCCAAAAGCAAGGAATCCAAGCATTCATTCCATTCACCTGGCTTTCCTAGAGCATCTCTGAAGTCAGCCTGACCTCTACGGTAAGTTTTTTGGGTTAGAGAATTTTTTAGCCGTATAAAGCTAGGTTCAAACAATATTAATAGGGGGCAGCTAGGTGGCACCGTGGATAGAGCACCGGCCCTGGAGTCAGGAGGACCTGAGTTCAAATCCGGCCTCAGCCACTTAACACTTACTAGCTGTGTGACCCTGAGCAAGTCACTTAACCCCAATTGCCTCACTAAAAAAAAAACAAAAAAACAATATTAATAAATGATAAACAATAATCCACTGAAATAGATTTCTCCAAAATTATCAATGATCTCACAGCTGCCAAATCCAATGGCCTGTTTTCAATCTTCATTCTCCTCAATCTCTCTGCAGCCTTAATACTCCTTAATACTCTCTTCTCTCTAGGTTTTTAGGGGCACCACTCTCTTGTGGTTCTCATTTTACCAATCTGAGTTTTCCTTAGTTTCCTTTGCTGAATCCAGATCACCTATATGTAGGTGTCCCATAGGGTCCTGTCCTGAGTCCTCCTCTTCTCCCCCTATACTATTTAACTGATAATCTCATCAGCTCCCAAGGATTTAATTACCATCTCTATCTGAGGATTCTCAAATCTACCTATATTGCCCCAAACTTTCTGCTGACTCCAATCCAGTCTTGGCACCTCCAAATTTCCTTTCATACATCTTGAACTAAATGTCCAGTAGAAATCTTAAATTCAACAACAAATCCAAAATGGAACTGTTATCTTTTCCCCTAAATCCTCTCTGCTACCCTACCTTATTAGTGTTGAGGGCCTCACTATCTTCCCCATCCTTAGGCTCACAAGTTAGGGAGTTAATCCTTGACTCCTCATTCTTTCACCCCTCACATCCAACCTTTGCCAAACAATTGTTGATTTTACCTTTGCAATATCTCTTGAATATGTCCCCTCTCTCCTGACACTGCCACTACTCTTGTGCAGGCTCTTATCACCTCACGTCTTGATTACTGCATAGCTTGCTGGTGGGTCTGCCTGCCTAAGTCTCTCCCCACTCCAATCTATCCTCCATTCAGTCACTAAAGTGACCATGTCATCCCCTTACTCGATAAAACTCAAGTGGCTCCTTATTGCCTCAAGATCAAACACAAAATCCCTGTTGGCCTACAAAGCTCTTCATAACCTATCCTCCTCCTACCATCCAGTCTTAATTACTTCTTAAAGGTGTAGCGCTGCTTCCAGGACACACTGTTTGTGCTACAGCATGGCCCAGGGGGTGATTGGGCTTCTTCTCGGCCTGCTTGGCTGTGAGTAATCACGAAACAGAAGTCTGATTCTAACAATCCAGTCTTCTCACACTTTACACTCCCTTCCTATACTCTGATTTAGGTGACACTGGCATCTTGACTGTTGTGCTATCTCATGCCTGGAATTTTCTCTCTCCTCATCTCTGCCTGCTGGCTTCCTTAAGTCCCAACTAAAATCTCATCTTCTAGAGAAAGCCTTTCCGAGCCCCTTTTAATTCTAGTGCCTCCCTCTATTAATTTTTCCTTTTGGTGGGTTTTTTGTTTTGTTTTTTTTGGTGGGCAATGAGGGTTAAGTGACTTTCCCAGGTCACACAGCTAGTAAGTGTCATGTGTCTGAGGCTGAATTTGAACCAGGTCCTCCTGAATCCAGGGTCATTGCTTTATCCACTGTGCCACCTAGCTGCCCCAAAATTATTTCCTTTTTATGCTGTATAATATGCTGGCTTTGTATATATTTGTTTTCTTGTTGTCTCCCCTATTAGGTGATAAGCTCCTTGGAGGCATGGACTGTCTTTTGCCTCTTTTTGTATCCTCAGCACTTAGCACAGTGCCTCACACACACTAGGCATTTAAAAAATATTTGAGTGATAGCAAATGAGGAAAACAAAGGGAACAGAAGAGGATTTTTGCTAACTTCTTCAAACCAAATATTGAGAATCAATTTCTGTAAAAACCCTTTGAGACTTGCCTATTCTAGGAACTATAGGAGACAAAAATTCTAACTCTCCATGGGATATCACTAAGCCAAGGGATACTGTCTAATACACAATGAGATTCAATGGCCCAACTAATCACCTGATATTTGTAGATTATGAGAATTGAGCCTACTAGCCCTGAAGATCATAGGCCTGGGAAAAGTAATGGATCTAAACTATTAGTGAATTGGAAGTGATCATAGGTGGCACAGTGGATGGAGTGCTGGGCTTGGAGTCAGGGTAGACCTGAGTTCAAATTCAACCTCAGACACGTTACTGTGTGACCCTTGGGCAACTCACAACCTATTTGCCTCAATTTCCTCATCTGTAAAATGGGGATAATAATAGCACTTTTCTCTCAGGGTTGTTGCAAGGATCAAATTAAATATTTGTAAAAGGATTTAGCACAGTGCTAGACAGTTAAGTGCTATATAAATGTTAGCTATTATTATATATCCTCTGTTCAGAATGTAGAAATCTATTATCTACAGGAACTAAGGTGCTATCAAAACTGCTTGTTTGAGATGAATATTATTTTAATTTTTGAAACAAAGAGAAATCTTCCCAGAATTTTAGTGAATTTGAGGGTAATAGCAAAAAGAAATGAGTTGTCTACAGAAACAGAATAAATTGACCACAGGAGTCTGAAAAAGCTTTTCATCCTGTGTCTTCAAACTTAGCACCTCAAAATCTGAAAGGGACACACCCTTATATTAAGAAGGACATTTCTAAGTTGGAAAGTATTCAGAGGAAAGTTGGAGGGCCTTAAGATCATGCTTGAGATCAATGACAGAAATCAGGTTGTTCAGTTTGGAGAAGACTTAGGGAGAGACATGATAGGTATTTGCAGATATTTGAAGGGCAGGTCATTTGGAAAAAAGGGATTGAATAGGTAAAGTTGAAAAATAAGGAAATTATGTTCAAAGGGCTGTGGAAGAGAACACTCATTCACTGTTAATGGAATTATAAATTGGTCTAGCTATTCTAGAAAACAATTTGGAATTATGAGAAAATTCAGTAACTTCATAACCCTTGACCTAGCAATCTTTTTTTTTGTTTTGTTTTTTGTTTTTGCAGGGCAATGAGGGTTAAGTGACTTGCCCAGGGTCACACAGCTAGTTAAGTGTCAAGTGTCTGAGACTGGATTTGAACTCAGGTACTCCTGAATCCAGGGCCAGTGCTCTATCCACTATGCCACCTAGCTGCCCCTTAACCTAGCAATTCTTAATTTTGAACATTTCCCCAAGAAGGAAAAAGACAGAAAGGCCCCATGTATACTAAAACACTTATCCTAGTACTGTTGTGATAGTAGAACACTGAAATAAAGTGGTTCTCTATCCCCTAAGGAATGGGTGAAAAAATTGTGGCATATGGATGAAATGCTACTTATCCCATAAGAAAATTTGCACCAAAGGAAATAAATGCAGCTAGGATAAATGGGAAATTGTTGACTGGGAAAAAATCTTTGCACAAAATATTTCTTACAAGGGTGTGATATACAAAATACTACGTGCAGTCTGTAAGTTGACAGATGATCAAAAGGATATAAACAAGCAGTTCACAAAGAATTTGCAATCTACTAACCAGCATGAAAGATTTTTTCCAAATTAATAACTGAAATACAAATCAAAATAATAGCTTGTATTTATCTTAGCTTTTTAATATTAATAAAGATAACCCTAACATTATACAATAGCACTTACTATGTGTCAAGCATTGTGCTAAGCACTTATTCTTTAATAACAATTTAATAACAATTATTCTTTCATTGGATTTTCAGAACACCCTAGAGAGGTGGTGCTTGATTATTTTTTTTTGGTAGGGGGCTGTATTATTAACCTCATTTTAGAGAGGAGAAAACTGATGCAGAGACTTGTCCAAGGTCACACAGCTAGTAAGCATCTGAGGTTGATTTGAACTCAGGTCTTCCTGACTGCAGGCCCAGTACATGTGCACCTAGCTGCCTCTAGTAAACAAATGAAGCAACCCTAGCCCCTGTAGAAGGTGTTATTGAATTTCAGTCAGCCTCACACGAATTGAACACTATGGAAAGTGAGGCTGTGACTCCTTCTCCATTTCTCCCACTGCCTGGCTTACAGAGCCCCCCTGAAGTGCAGTAGCTGACAAAGGATAGGCTTGATCCTAGGAAGAATCCTATGGGCATCTTCTATAGGTGCAGTTAAGAGCAGTCTGTAACACTAGTGACCCCATCATCTGATATGATAGGTACCTTTAGTCAGTCAAGAATTGTCCCTTTATTTGCTACACATCCTGTGGCTCTTCAATAAATGCCTGTATTAATGGACTAAGTAGGCTCATTTCTGTTGTCCCTCTAGGCCTGAAATTCCCAGCAGTGTATGGGGAGGGGAGTAAAAGGAGGAGAAATTGTCCAGATGCTCATCTAATAGGCAGACGTAAGTCTTTCAGCTAGGACAGTGGTTGGCATAGAAATGTAACAAACTGAGATTTACTAAGCATCTATTATAGGCTAGGCACTATACATTTCAAGCCCAGGCATATAGCATCCTACCTAATTCCTTGGATGTGTTCATTGTCCTGTCCTGTGTGCTGTACCTGTATTTTTTTTTTTAATTTTAGTGAGGCAATTGGGGTTAAGTGACTTGCCCAGGGTCACACAGCTAGTTAAGTGTTAAGTGTCTGAGGCTGGATTTGACTCAGGTATTCCTGACTCCAGGGCCAGTGCTCTATCCACTGCGCCACCTAGCTGCCCCGTGCTGTACCTGTATTGCCAAAACAAAAATACTGTTGTCATCAGTCCTATAAATCGGGCATCCCTCACTAATTCCAAGAATGAGATGGTGAAGGGCAGACATCTTTTTTGTTTTGTTTGTTTTTTTTGGTGAGGCAATTGGGGTTTAAGTGACTTGCCCAGGGTCACACAGCTAGTAAGTGTTAAGTGTCTGAGGCCCGGATTTGAACTCAGGTCCTCCTGACTCCAGCACCGGTGTTCTATCCACTACGGTCACCTAGCGCCCCGAAGGGCAGGACATCTTCCAGATACTAAGGTTGGGGAGAAGTACAGAGTCAACCCCAGGGCTTGTTCTTTTTTTTTTCTTTTAAAGCAATCTGAATATTTATTCTTTATTAGTATTGATAGTTTTTGACACCACAAATACTTCCCCCCAAACAGCCAAAGAACTTCCCCCCAACGGTGATTGTACAATACCACTTAATCGTGATTATGACCAATAGTACATGCTTTTTCAGTTTACCCCTTATTTACAGAAAGGAAGTGTGCTTTAATAGCTTGAAACCAACTTTGTCCATTGTATTCAACCTGAGTTTTGTTGCCTTTTAGTGTTTATTTATATTCTAGTAACCATTGTGTATATTTTTCTTTTATAACTGCCATCTTTATTTTATGTCACTTCTTCTAAGTTTAGCTCCTTAAGGGGTCTAGGTTATAAATGGTGAGAACTGGGCACCTGAGTCTCTGAGTAGGGAAGTGGCATAAAGTGATGGCCTAGGCAGGGTACCTGGTAGACTTAGCAGGCTGAAGCAGAGTCAAGAGAACATATTTCAGAAGGCCTCTTAAAGAGTTGGGCATGAGGGAACCAAGTAACAATGGGAACACTTGATTCCTGGTTTTCATTCTTCTGTGTTGGGTTCTGCTAGTGAGGATTTGAGATGAATGGTGTCTCACATAAGGGAGAGGAACTATTCCCTCAATCAAGTTCCCTTGGGCTTCCTCACAATGATTTATTGCCTAGATGAGGATTACTGTCAGGGCTATGAGTGATTTGTCAGGGTTCCTGCCAAGAGTTAAATGACATCCATTCTCACTTCCTGGCAAACTTCAGGAGTGTCACCTACTGAATAAAGTTCAAACTCTCTTACCTTGATTTCTTGGCCCTCCACTGTGTGGTGCCATCCTACCTTTGAAGCCATGTCTCATACTCCACAGTCTCTGCTTAAGCTTTGTCCACCCCTTGCCCTAGTTGTTAAGGGTTTCCTATTCTTAAAAGTGTCTTCTCTTTTTCCCAGCAGAATTTGTTTATCCCTTAAAGCCAAATTTGAAAGTCACCTCCACAAAGCATCCTGTTATTTGATCTAACATGACCTTTCCCCAAAGATTTCCCAGTAGCCTTTTATCTTTCTACAGAAGTGTCAAGCGGGTCATTTCCAGATAAGAAGAAAAAAGGGGATAGTGGTAAACCAGTTAGCTGTGGCTACCCTTATTTCTGTCTTAGACCACGAACTCCAATAGAGCAGAAGCCATCCTGATTTAGCTACATCTCCTAGCGACTGGCACAATACTCTAACAAGAGGCACTTAATGTGTGTCCAATTTCAAAAAACACAAACTCACCTGGGGTTCTCCTCACTTTATAAGTTGCTTTTACTGCCTTTCTGTGGGTCATTTATTTTCATTTTTCCTGTTGCTTCCCTTTCTTCCTCAGCTTTACAGAAGCCTGTGCAACTCATGGGAAAATGCCCTTTGACGATGGTGAAGCAAGCCACAGACAGGATAGACTGAGGTAGTGATTTATGGATGTGGGGTGAGATGGAGATTTCAGATACAGCCAATGTGCCGATTTCCCCCCCTTTTTTGTGATTATTTGGGGAGGGGGGGGGGGAGGTTAATTGGTATTTTGTTACAAGGAGTGATCTGGAGGTTGTGGTGATTAGAAAGTGACAATAATGTTATTTAGTTTTTTTTAAAGTGCATTAGTAAAACTTCTTAATGTTCTGTGGTGAAACCCCCCAGAGCATTTAACTGTTTTTAGGAATGTAAAAGGGAGTAACAGTTGGGACGTTCGACACACTTATAAACAAAGATTATCTTTTGTTAATATCGGGGGTGACTTGTATTTTGGGTTCAATGATTATGACAAAATCCTGATGGGCAATGTGATAATTCTACTCAATCCCTTACTCTGTGTGCTTATAGGGTAAAATGGATGAGTACACTACAAACTCAACATGCCATTCCAAAGCCTCCTGATTGACTATAACTGAATTTAGGTTGTAAGTGGATAAGGAATACATCAAGGGAGCCCTGGCAAATGAATCCCTAAATTGGACCTGGGTGTATTCTAGGGCTGAAGCTAACATTCTTGTCTAGGGTCACTGAGGGAATGACGATACCAGAGACTGGGCTTCTGGCTTGGAGAGAAGTATGGGCCAGTGCCCAGGGTCTGATAAATTTACTTATTTATTTTGGTGAGGCCAATTGGGGTTAAGTGACTTGCCCAGGGTTCACACACCTAGTGTCAAGTGTCTGAGGCTGGATTTGAACTCAGGTCCTCCTGAATCCAGGGCTGGTGCTCTATCCACTGTGTGACCTAGCTGCCCCCAGTCAGATAAATTTTTGTTAAAAATTAGGTTAGACCCCCCCCCCCACACACACACACACAAAAATTAGGTTAGAAAAGATGTATCCTTTAGTCTGGGACTAGGTAGAATGTTTTTAAATACTTTAAAATATATCCTGTTGTATTATTTCAAAACTGTGTATTCTTTCCCCTCATAAAGCTTAGAAAACACATTCTGAGGTCTGTACTATGTAGAGATGGAGGACAAGTAGGATGGTGCTGCTAGAACTGGCCATATATGTAGTATTAGCAGCAGCAGAAGGATGACAGGAAATTTAGGCTCCGGTTCATTTCTGAACAGAGAGAGCCAGGTGACCTCTTTACCCAGGAAATTTAAAGAGTTTGGTACTTCAAGTTCATGTTCAGTGTTCAAGGGAGGTTAAAAGAACAGTCAAAGGCAAAAACTTTGGTGGCTGATTTCAAAGTTCTCTAGAAAAGAGCTGGTGCCCTGGGAAGCAGCCTATGGCTTATTAGGCCTATGGTCCAGGATTGGAGCCTCCCATCTCCCACCATTGCAACTAACTTGGGCTCTATCACTCAACCTCAAGTCAAAACTAAAGCAGACATAAATAGATACATGAATAGGAGCTCCCTGCCAAAGGATGGTTTTATTTTCCTTTTTGGCCTCTATGTCAGATATCCATCAAAGATGAGCTTACCTGTTGGGCTTCCAGAAACATTTTGTTTTGTTTTTGTTTTTTGTGGGGCAATGTGGGTTAAGTGACTTGCCCAGGGTCACACAGCTAGTAAGTATCAAGCGTCTGAGGTCAGATTTGAACTCAGGTCCTCCTGAATCCAGGGCCAGTACTTTATCCACTGCGCCACCTAGCTGTCCCCTAGAAACATTTTAACAATAAAATGATTTCCCATCTATTGTCAACTTAAAGCATTTTAAAATGTTTGACCTCATGGAGGGGGCAATATCCATTCACCCTCTCACAGTAACTCCTAATCACTTAGTACTTTTTAAGATCTGAAACTAATTTATTTTTGCACTCAGACAAAGTTCTAAGGAATGTGCAGTCAGGAACTGTGGGAGGACAAACTTTTTCAATATCAAGATTTAGGTGCCCGAGAGTGAGGTCTCCTTATTAGCATCTGTTTAGATGTGTCCCTCAGAAGGAATCTGGCCTCCTACTTGAGTCTACTGCTTAGGAAACACACCTCTCTGTCTCTGACCTTGACATAGGGACTAGGGAATGGTTTCCTTCACAGGGACACATACCATAATAGATCTATGAAGGCTTCTTCTGAACATGTTGTCTGGAGATCTGGATCTGGTGCCAATCCCAGAGTAGTAAGAGAGGGGTTTCTGTGTACTACACTGAGGAACCTGGGATTAGACCAGACTTTACTGGCAGGAGCCATCCCCTTATCCACTCTTTAATAACAAGGCATTAGGAGAAAAAAGGAGCAAGAGAGATGGGAATAGGGACTCAGTGTATTAGACCCTATTTCCAAAGGATTATTATTAACCAGAGCCCCTGAAGGAAGGGGTCTTTGGGTAAAGGTTAGGATGAGACCTCCAACTGCTAGGATAACAATTCAACCTCAATTTTAGTCCAGATGGGAAGGGGGCTAACAAACCAGGTTATCTTTATTCACAGTTGGGAAGATGGAAAGGGGGTATCCCCTGATTAGTCCAAGAGCAAGGATGTTGAATGGGAGAGAGGAATAAAGACGGAGATTCAGCATTCATCCTCACCCAGCAGGGCATAGGGGTTTGGGCCCACCAGGTTTGAGGGGCGGGCAGGAGTGGGGGTATCTTCATCCCCCTCACCCTCCTCATCAGCATCTCGGGTCCTCCTCTCCCTCCTCTTCCCAGAACTGCTCAGCTCTTCTTCCTCATCCTCATCCTCACCCGACAGTCCCACCCTCCCCTGCATCATCACCAGCTCCAAGGTTTCTGGATGGGACTCCCAGGAGGCTAGAGGGAATGGGGAGGAGACAAAAAGAGGATGATGAGGAGTTAGAATTGGGGAGAAGGATGTCCGGATCCTATAAAAGAAGAAAGGTTCTGAATAGAGATATGCCTGAAAGAAAGGGGACACCGAGCAGGAAGAAGGTAAAAGAGGGGTAGAGACTGAGGTGCAAGAAATGTAGGAGACACTTTGAGTCCCTGAGGGAAGGAAGACACAGAAAGCCAGATGCCTAGGCCCAATAAGGGAGAGAGGCAAAGACTGTCAGGTTAGCTGCCACTGGGAAAAGGAAGGCTGGGATTTGGGTGGGAGGCAAATGGGGAGGGTCAGACTCTAGGAACTGCAAGTCTGCTCCTTTTACCTCGCTGGTCACTGTAGCCAGGTGGACGAAGACATAGGCTGAGCCGTCCGTCAGCAGCCAGCCGAAGGAGGCTGTTGGCTGCTCTGTACACATCGTTCCTAGCTGCTTGGCTGTCTTGTAACCACGCTTCTCAGCCCAGGCTACAGGAAAGGCAGAGGGGTGGAGAGACAAGAGGGCACGAATCAGTTAGTTACACCCTGCAGCCTCAGAGGCCTTCCCAAAAGGACAAAAGAGACAAGTGGGAGCACATCTAGAAGAAGGTGATTACAATGATGAGGGGTATTCAGAACCACACCACATCAAGCAGCAGTGGAAGGACTTGGGAATGCAGAGTCTGACTAAGGAAATGACTTAGGGAAACCATGAGAGCTACCTGAAAAAACTGAAGAGAGATCCTTTGGAAGATGATTAGGTATATCTGTAGAGTCCCAAAGGAAGAACACTTGGACCAAAAGGTGGGATTTATGGGTGGAATATAAGAACATTCTAATAATTAGAGCTACTAGTGATGGAACTGAATGGCTTGTGAGGCCATGATTTGTCATTAGAGGCATTCAAGTAGATGCTTCTATAAAGATGAATTCATGCTCCAGGTAAAGACTGAACTAGGTGACCTCTGAAAACCCTTCTAAAACCTAGGACTCTTTTATTCATATTTTCTCTAAGATATTTAAAGCCAAAGAGGTAGTTAGCTGGGGAGACACAAAGATGTTGTGATGGAGGAGACAAAAACAAGAATTTGGAAAGAAGGGGGAAGAGACAGGATAGGGGAGTAGAAAATGGCAAGGGGAGGACAGGAAAGAGGAGACAAGGAATGACACTATAGTAATGAAATGGCAGGAAGATTATAGGGTTATAGATTTACAGCTGGAAGAGAGCTTACAGGTCAAGTCCAATCCTTTCATTTTAGATGAGGAAACTGAGCCTGAAGAGGTTAAATGATTTGCCTAGGGTCATCTAGCTACTAAGTGAGGAGGGATGTGAACCCAGGTTTTCCTAACTCCAAGTATAATGCTCTATTTCACCATGCTACCTCTAAGAGAGAAGGAAGGAAATAGTGACTGACAGAATGGGGAAAATAATGCAGGGGAACAAGGATGGCATTGAAAGAGTAGGTAGCCTGGAGAACCTACCTTCACAGATATCCCAGGCACACCAAGGAGGCTCATGTCCTGAGTCCTCAGCTTCAGGGTGTCTCAGCCGAAGAAGTGCCTGGACAGGTATTCGGGAGGCCAAGTACCCCACAGATGTGTAGGGCTCCTGGATCTGAGCAATGGGGTAGATCCCAGCCAGAACCTAGGAAAAGAACCAGAGGATTAATGAAACCCAACATTTTATTTACCCTAAGCCCCATCTCTCACTCTTCTCAGGGAACCTCAGGCCCTTTTTCCTTTAGTTCTTAACCTCCTTACTGACCCAGAAGCCTATCATACCTCCCTCCCTCCACTCCTACCTTCCAGTCCTCATACCTGTAGCTGTCGGGGCAGTAGAGAAGGAAAGATAAGGCCAGGGCAGTCACAGAGCCGAACAGTGGGTGTGAGGAAGTATGTCTGAAAGTAACGGGTATGGCCAGGGGTTCTGGAAACGCTCACCACCTTCCGCCCGACAAGCCCATTTGATCAGGGATGACTTCCCAACATTAGGAAAACCTTGGGAAGAACAGGAGCAATTGTGGGGGGAGGGGGGCAGGGCAGGAACAAAGAGGAAGGTGGAGAAAGGTGAGAGACAACCTGTGAGGAGTTACAAGTTTAGTAAGAGAGAGGGAATGATCAAGTCACAGCACATAGGGAGATGGAGGTCAGGAAAAAATTGTGCCAAGGATAGGCAAACCACATAGGAGATACTCCCATGCCAACCAGTTCCAACCCCACCCACTGAAACATTCAGAAGAATACAACAGTCTGCTTCTTTCTCCAAATAATTATGGTGTACTCTTTGCCCTTCTGACCTGAAAAGTCCCCTCATCTCTCTAATACCACCAATCACAGTAACTTTGCCTTTTCACAATTTCAGAAAATCCTAAATGGTACCCTAGGAGTAGTTATCTAGTCTAACACTACTCATTTTGGTTTGTTGTTTTTTTTTTTGTGGGACAATGGGGGTTAAGTGACTTGCCCAGGGTCACACAGCTATAACACTACTCATTTTACAGATAAGGAAATGGGAAATGACTTGCCCAAGTCCCACAACAAGTCACTGGCAGAACTAGGAATAAAAAATTGTTAATTCAGTGACTTTCCCATTATTCCACTGCTTCCTCCTATATTCAAACACTGTTTCAATGAAATAGACAACTTTTAGACAGCTTTTTTTGGGGGAGATAAGTTTTCATCATCTGGTCAAGCTTTAAGCCTCAAAAGAACCCCTTGGTTGAGAAGAGGAGCTTCTGTTAGCTAACAGAGTCTAGTAGTCTGGGTCACACCCAGCCCAAGCCCAGCAAACTGAAATTGAGAATAGACTATTAGGGACTAGTTAGCACCCTACTCCACGGTCCCCCAATCCTCAGAACTGCACCTCCTGACACTAATGAGGGATGATGTTGCTGCTTCCTCACCCACACAGCCAATGGTCACAACTCCATCTTTATAGCGCTCTCGGGTTGGGCTAGCTGGTTCCAGAGCTGCATCTGTTTGCTGCTCTACCAACACTGCTGGTCCTTCCTCATCTTCCTCTTCCTCCCCTGAACCAGTGTCCCGGCTTGCTCCAGCTGCATCCCGCTCCATCTTTTCTCTCCAGCTGCTTAAGTCCACTGCCATAGGGAGAGATAGATTGGGAGGAGTTTTTAGATTTCCAGAAAAAAACCCCCAAACTGCGTTTCCTTGTTTAGGCTTTCTGGGAGAATAAGAAGGCAGGGGGTCAGCTAGGTGGCGCAGTGGATAAAGCACTGACCCTGGATTCAGGAGGACCTGAGTTCAAGTCTGACCTCAGACACTTGACACTTACTAGCTGTGTGACCCTGGGCAAGTCACTTGACCCCCATCACCCCACAGCAAAAAAATAAATAAATAAAATAAATTTAAAAAAAAAAAAAGAAGAAAGGCAGCATGGCATGGGGGACAAAGAGGTGACCTCTGAGCCAGGAAGCCTTAGTTAGGTTCAATTCCTGCCTCTGTGACTCAGAAGAAATCCCAGAACCTCACATTGCCCTGGCCAACTCTCTAAGACCAAATAATTTATAAAATAATTGCAGATCTGCATTGCTAGAGAGAGGCCCTCTACAGGGAGTTCCCTATAATAATGAAATCACAGATTCTATCCCCCCAAAAGAAAAAGAAACCAAGAGGATTTTGCTTGAGGAAAAAAAAAACAAAACCAAACTCCCAAGGGCCCCACCTGCCCACACACACCCTGATCTATGGCCAGTTTTACTCATTCCCTTGATTCTACTAAAATTGTCATAACTGACAGGCTGACTCCTGGCAGGAGGCAAGGGAAGAAGCCCAGACCTTCCCCAACCCTCTTTGGGCCTTCCCTCAAATATACACTCAGACCTTTTCCTGCAGTAATGGTCTCACAAGCCCTTAGCAACTGTTCTGGTCCCAAGGCATGAGTCCAGCCCCTTCCTTGCTTCCGGCGCTTCTTCAAGACTGAAAATAGAAAGGGAGAGGTGTAGGGAGGAGGGCCAGATCCCATCCCTTCTTCCTGCTCCACCCGTCATCCCTGACTTTTATTTGCTACCTCCATTCCATAAAGACTCTGTGTCGGGGCAGCTAGGTGGCAATGGGGCAGTTAGGTGGCACAGTGGATGGAGCACCGGCCCTGAGGTCAGGAGTACCTGAGTTCGGATCCGGCCTCAGACACTTAACACTTACTAGCTGTGTGACCCTGGGCAAGTCACTTAACCCCAATTGCCTCACTAAAAAAAAAATAAATAAAGACTCTGTGTCTCCTCATAGGGCTTCATATGTTCTCCCACATATCCCTATGTTATCCAAATTCCACTCACCAGTCTTTGGGTCCTGTGGGGTTTGGGGGTCCCGAGGGAAAGACGTGAAAAGAACAAGGTGGAGCCGGGGGTAGTGCAGGCGAAAGTGATACTTCCAGGCTATGACAAGAGCTGGGGGAGCCAGGTCTACTTTGTTCAGCACTAGTATCAGTGACAGCCCTAGCTCCCCTGTCACATACTCATAAAAGGCTGGGGGAAAGTTGATGACCTGTGGGGGATGGAAAGGAGAGGGTATGAAGTAGGAATGAGAGTAAGTTGCCTAGGAACCTTCAATTTCTTTCCCTTATCTAGTAGGAGGTTCTATAGGCATCAGCTTCTGTAGTTGTGGGATAGTAGAGAGCCAAATGAGTAAAAAAAATAGAATGAACTCAGAGGAAAAGAACACTTGAGAGAAGGCAATACATGGTGTTCTGGGGGGAGGTAAGGCTAGTTTGTCAGCTTCAAGGAGTAAGAGAGGGACACATGAGAAATAGGAAAAGTAAAACAGGAAGGCCAGGTAAATTGGATAAACAGCAGAGGCAGGGTAGAAGGTGGAATAGTTTGTTGTTGTTTTTTTCCTCCTTATCAAAAGAGAAACCTATAAATAAGCCCCTACTCAAACTAGAAAGAAATTACAGCCAGAGAAGTGCTGTTGTTTAATTCACAGCAATTTGAAAAGTCAGAGTAGAGGAGAAAGTGTTGGGAAGGAGGGAGGGCACGTGAACAGAGAGTCCCCAAGAGTCACTTAGCTAGTTCCTAGAGAAGCACCTGAATTTATTTCACCCTCCAAAGTTACAAAAAGTAGTTGCACTGAGAAAGTAGCCATTACATAGAAAAATGCTAGATTCCTGTCTTGTGGAATTCAGGAAATCTTTTCCCTTTTTCAATCTGCGCTCCCCCTAACTCTTGCCTTTAATTCCCACCAACCCATTGCCCCATTTTCTTGGCTCTTCTCACTCACTGGATGGCGTATGTCTGTGATGAGGAGGACGATATCAGACATCTCCAGCACACGCCATAACTGTCGCCAAGTCTAAAAGAAAATAGGTGAGGAAAATATGAACCTTGTGCTAATAGTCACAGATCAGTGACAACCTGTAACCATGTACCAGCAACCCCACAAAGGCCCATGTGTCACCTCCCCCACTCCCTTCTTCAGGGACAGTCAACTCTCCAGGTGGGATCATATAATACCTTGCTGTTATCTTACCTCCAAGTTGTGTTCAAAGTAGCTGAGCTGCTCAGAGGTGTAGGACCCATGGATCTTCCCCAGATACTCCTGGAAGCTCTTTTCCTCCCGGCTCATCAGTTGCTCCCTGGACATTTCATAGTTCCAAGGGGGGCGACGGGGAAAGTCTAGATCTAAAAAGTGAAGAGAATGAAGAAGGGAAACGTGGGTGCTCTCCCAAATATCTGGCACCAGTTTTTAGCAGCTCTCTCCCTTCTCCCACCTTCTACTCCCCGAAGAACTAAGTTTCCTGCATCTCAATCCTTACTGGAGCCTGGACGGTAGATGTCTCCAATGTCAAGCTCCAGAGATTTCTCACTGACTGGGTTCAGTACTTGTTCCCGAGCAGCCCTCTTTCTCCGTTCCACCTCTTCCCGGCTGTCTCTTTCAAAGTGTAATCGGTATCTGGGGAGATGTTGACCCAAGTATTCAACTTAGTATATAGTGTCCACAAGTCATCATTTTCCAGATTCCCCTTCAAAATGTAAGGGTGTTTTTCTCTATAGGGATCCAGGTAGCTTAATCTGCTTGCCTCCAAAGTCCCCTTTTCTGCAGCTACAAACTTTCTCCACCCTCTCCCAAAAGAACTAGTTTCCCTCACGGTAACTAAGGAATCCAAGGTCCTTCCTTCAGAGTTTTTACCTCAGTACATCTGAGCTTTCTACTTCACAGCCCTCCTCCTACACACTACTCTGGATTACTTTCAGGGCAAAGAGAGGAAATCCCAAGTGCCAAGTTCCCCACCCTCACCTATTAGGGTCATAGCGATGACCAGAGCCGAGGGTCGGCTGCTGGTTGAGGCGACGGATCTGTTGGGTCACAGATTCTCCATCAGAGGTGTCGGTCTGGTCCTCCCTCCGCTCCCGGCTCCCGCTGCGGCTGTTGGAGCTGGAGCGTAACCCATCCTGCAGCCCTGCAGGCAGGGACATGACATCACCTGACGCCCAGTTCTCATACACAAGCGCAGGCATCTGATTCGTCCAGCTCTCCTCTTTTAACCCAACTTCAGCCCCCCACAGTGACCCAAGTATTTCACTTTCTCTTTCTTTCTCCTCCATACCCCTGAAGCCTACCGGGACAAGGAGATAGGAGGCAACTCTTTCCTATGGTCAGCATCCATTTCGTCATGGGGGTGGGGGGGGCTCTTCTTCCAACTAAAGGGATCCTCCTCCAAATGTGGACAAGAGCTCTCTGTCCATTCCCTCCACTTCCAGATGAGGGGGAGATCGGAGGTTCTTTCTTCTTTCGATGGGAAACGGCTGGCTCTGCCCACCACCCTCCACCCAGGCTCCAGATGTAGAGTTCATCCCTCTCTCCAGATGTGCTGGAGGCTCAGGCCCCGCCCCCCTACTCTCCTTCCTTCACTTACCTCGTTTCCTCTCGCGCTTGTCCTGCAGCTGTTTCTTCTTCTGCTTCACGCTGAAAGGCTTCTTCCTCGGCATGGCCCGGTCTGGTTCCCGTTGGTCTCCAGCCCTCTCCGGGCTCCAGCCGCCGCCGCTTCGCTTCTACCGACACCCCCCCGGGCTGCCCCCGCCGCGCTGGGCCCGGGACCCTTGGGGGCGGGGCTCCGAGGTGACGTCACTCGGCGGGTTAGACCAAGTCTCGCCTCCTCGAGGAGGAGGGGGGAGTGCGTTGTGGGTAGGAGAACACGGGGCTGACCACTGGTGTCCTTTGGGTGGGGGGTTCGGCCACTTCCCTCCGAGTAAAGTACCAGAGTGTGAAGTGAGGATAAGGGAAGTGTAAGGGCGGAAAGACGCGCGACGTGCCGGCCACAAGCTAGTCCTTTAGGAGTCCCGGGGAGGGACGGGGGCGGTTCTTGGGGGTGTGGAAGAGGGAGTCGCGCTGGGGCGCCGACCGACCGTACTGACTTCGTCACGGACGATACCAATTCCCATTCGGAGAAAGGGGGTGAGGAAACCATCCTTACCTTTCGTTCCTGGAGAGAATCAATCCACTCACCTGGTGGGGTGAGTGGACTCTACCACTTGCGAGGCGGGGAAGAACGCAGGGCTAAACTAAAGTGACCTAGATGAGGAAGGAGGTAGATCATACCTGAAAGGAAAGGGGGAGGGGAGGGAAGGGAAGGGTGATGAAGTTACTAGGTTGCCCGGGAGATCACTTCAGAGAAGGTCAGAGGTCATGTACAGAAGAGCCACGAGACTTATACGGGAAGGTTAAAAAAAAAAACCTTAGGTGGGAGTAGGCCAATAATCAAGGGGTTTAAAAGGTCGTAATTAAGAGGCACTGGGGCTTAGATGGTCTAAGGATCCTTTGGGGGGAGGTCAGAGGTCATGAAGTTGGAAGCGGTAGTCAGCGGTTACCGAGGTTACCAAGCTGCTTGACTGCTCCTCCTCCTCCTTTCTCCTCCCTCTCCCAAAGCTCTGGGCCGATGTCCCTACTCTGTGATATGCCTCGAAGTGGTGTTATCTCTCACTTTTTTTTCTTTAGGTGGGAGGTGCGTGTGGGGGAGGAGAAAGGAGGGGGTACTCATATTGCAACGCTACAGGGAGGGAAAGGCACGCGCCTGCGCACTCGCCGCTTCTGGATGGGTCTGCCGGAAGCGGAAATAACCGGATTCTCTCTCCCTCCATATACCGCCCCCTGTTCCCACCGGCCCTACTCTGATCGCTGCTTTTACGCTGGCCGTGATGCCCAAGAGGGGGAAACAGCGGCCACCGGACCCCGAGGAGAGTGGGGATGAGGAGAATGGGAGCCCCGCCGGTAAGGGAGGGTTGCATGCGCCTGTGGCAGGCCTGGAACAGGGGCACGAGACAAATAAAGCTCTTCAGGGCGTGGAGGGAGAAGACGAGAACTGGGCGACATTAGTGCGGCCCGAAAGGGAATGAGCCCATTGCGTCTTCATGTAGAAAAACGGGAAGCGAGGCTTGGCAGAGAAAAATTATCCCCTTTTTAAGGACTGAGGGGTAGGGAGATCTAGAAGTGTAAGCGCACATGCGCCGACCTCGGGCACTGTGGCGCGCCCGCGAACGGGAGGAAGGGCGGGGGAGGCCGATGCACGTGCCTTGGGGAATAGGAGTGGTGCGTCTGTAGTAGCAGGCCCGGAAAAGGCTGAATGTGTTTTCTCGGCCTGAAAGATGCTGCCGAGAGCCCGTGACGTAGACAAATAAAAGTAATTTGCTGGGCAGCTGCAGCCTTTTCTTCCCTTTCACTCCCACTCCCCCCAATAGAAGAATTTGTGAAAGCCGGTTTTCCCACCCCTCCCACATTTTCTGTTCTGGTCCTCGTCAGCTTCAAGAGTGAGACAGATTAAGAATAAAAGAAAGTGGGAGCAGCTAGGTGGAGCAGTGGATAGAGCACCGGCCTTGGATTCAGGAGGATCCGAGTTCAAATCCGGCCTCAGACACAACACTTAACTAGCTGTGTGACCCTGGGCAAGTCCCTTAACCCCAATTGCCTCACCAAAAAAGAATAAAAGAAAGTAATGAACTCTGTGCGAATCGTCTGGGGTTTCTATCCGTGTTCTTAACTCTCTACCTGCAAACTTGGGCAAGCAAAAGGTCTCAGTTGCCTGATCTGTACTGTACTGTGTGGGGAGTGAACTAAATGATCTGTTCATACATCTATGCAAATGTTTCTGGATCTCTCCCTGGTCAAAGAAGGGAGAGAAGTCCATCAAATTCGGTGGGAGTTAAGCGAAAATTGCCTGGAATTCTTTTCGAAATTTGGAAGGAAAGATAAGTCTATTCAGTTTGGGATTTTGTAGATCTTAGTTTGGAGCGTGTCAGTCTTCAATTCTGCTGGCCCACTCCCCATTAATCCATCCATGAGGGCCTGGAAGGAGGAATCTTGTCATATGCTTGCCACCTGTATCATGTTGTCTATCTCCTTCACATCTTGTTTGGGGGTACTTGTTCAGTAACTCAGGGTTACCATGGCTACTTGAAAAGAACTTGACAATCTACTGCTCTAAGGATTTACTCATAATCTTAGTGACTGCCTAGACCAAAAAACTTCCTTTCCCAGCTACTACACCCTATTTATTTTATTTATTTATTTAGAATTTTCCCCACCTTACATGTAAAAACAAATTGTAACATAGATTTTTAAAACTATGTATTCCAAATTCTCTTCCTTTCTCCCTATCCCCCCTTAATAACTCAAGCAATTCAACGTTATACACGTGCAGTCATGCAAAACATAGCAGACAAAAAAACTTTATAAAAAGGAATTAACAACAACAAAGTATACTTCCATCTGTACCCCATTTGTTTTGTATCCCCAGTGCCTGTCACATGAAAAGCATCTCATAAATTTTTGTTGATTGATAGCAAGAGGAAACTCATACTAAGGAAAACACGTTGAAGTCTCTTATTGTTTTATTGTCAGTCTTACAATTAAGCTTGCTTTTCCTTTGATTGAAGGCTGTGCCATTTGGTACCTTTGTGTTTTTCTTGTTTCTGACATCTTGATAACAGATTCTGCTTTTTTTTGGATTCTACTGAAGCACAATACATTTTGCTTCAGCCCATCACTTTGATTCTGTATGTAGCCACAGAAAGTAAACATCTGAAGGACAGAGACTTTTTCATTTAGTCTTTGTTCCCTAAGACAATTCATTGTGTAAAGATAGTAGTAGACCCTTAAGTGTTTGCTGGATTGAATAGTAGTAAAGGGAAAATAAGAGTCAAGTCTGATACTCCTTAAGGTTTGAATCACCACTGTTTGTATAACCATGTGTTATTTAGTCTTAGGTTGAGTAACAAAAAGAAAGGAGAACTCAATAGAAGTACTACTGAGCTGTTGTGTAAACTGGACTATACTAAGTTGGACCATGCTCCATTTTGCTTATCTTATTTCTTCCTGCTCTCATAGGTCCACCCAGCCTCCTGGGCCCTCCCCCCATAGCCAATGGGAAGTTTGGTGGCCCTGATCCAGGTGAGTGGAAAGGGTTTGAAAGGACAGATACCTTGATTGATTCAAATGAACACATATTAAGTGAATATTACAAGCAAGGCACTCTGGAAGTTCCTCTAGGAGAGAGCAGGTTTTGGGGATTGGGGGAAGTAGGGGATGAGACTCAAGAAGAAAAATTGTTTCTATGTTTTTCTGGATTGAGTTGATCAGGGGCTGTCTTTTTCTGTCTCTCTCTTTAGGCTTCCACAGAGGTCCTCAGGGTTTAAGGGGACCAGTGATTCCACCACTACTGAGCCTCCCACTTCCTTTCTGGGGAGGATGCCCAATGAGAGGGGGCCCAGGTCCCAGGCCTCGACCATACCTACATAGCCGTTGGGCCTATGAGGATCCAGAACCTAGGTGGGGAACAGGCTATGGGGACCATGCCAGGAATGGTCCTCCCAATGGATGGAGAAATGTTGGAGGGGGCAGTAGTCACCATCCGTCTAAGAATATCCCCTGGCCTAAGAATGCCCCTCAATTTAAGGATGGAGTCCAGGAAGGTGATAGAACAGGTTAGTACTATCACTCTTTATATTTATTCCTGCCAGTAGCATGTAACTGTGTCTAAAAGACAGTGACTACAAATCTCAGAAGTTCTTCTGCCTTCACTATGAAGCTACCTCTTAATTCTTTCCTTATAAAACATTATCCTAGAAGGCTGGAGACTATAGCAATTCTTAAAATGTTTCCCCTTAAGGTCCCAGAGGTGTCCTTCTGTTTTTTGTACTCCCAAAGTCTTATGCTACCTCTCTCCCACTTACTTCCACAGATAAATCTAACCGCCCTGTCTGCAGACACTTCTCAAAGGGCCACTGTCGCTATGAGGATCTTTGTGCCTTCTACCACCCAGGGGTGAATGGACCTCCATTGTAAAACTGTGCCTTCCACCAGTCAGGCTCCAGTGGACCTTTTCTATCCTGGAAGCCCATTGCCCTGTTGTTCTTTGTTGGCTTCTCTGAGGTGTTTCTGCCCAACACCTCTGGCTGAGAAAGGAGTCTGAGCCTGACCCTCTCCCTCCCCTACTTGGGGATCAGGAGGATTTGGGGTGGGGGGAGGAGTGGCAGAGGAGGTTTTAAAAAAAATGTTTTATTGATACTTTTGGTTTTTACCACTGTCACTTCCCAGTAACCCTCCCAGTAACAACCCTTTCTTGTAACAAAGAAAATCACTTACGGAAATCAGCCAATGGACCACATCTCACAGTGTGTGCAGCATTCCACATCAGTAGTGGTCTGGGAGGTTTTCCAATCATTGATCTGCATCATCTACCTTTTTCTCTGTTAGAGGTGGGAGGGGTGGGGTGTTGTAATTTCAATGCTGTATCCCTTTATTCCTCTTTCCCAATAAGTGACTTTCCCCTGATAAGTTGTAATGGAAACCTTATTGGTGCTGTTCACCCACAACTTGCCCCCTTCAAGTATTACTTGTGGTTCTTGTGAGACCTGTGGTTCTTGTGAGCCCTGGATAGTTTTGGAAAAGGACACCATCTTGATTCCATTTTTGTCTGTTAGTGGTGCCCTCCAACCCCTTCCTCACCTTCAGTGATAGGAGATCTAAGAAATGCCCTTTAGAAAAATACCCTGTGGTTTACCCAGTTTCCCCTCTCCCCAGTGTGAAATAGTGAGTTGTCCCTTAGCTTACTCCCAATTTTTGATTCCCTCCCTCCCCTTTCCCTACCTCTCCTGTCTGTTGGATTCTGTGAATCTCCACCCAGTATAGAATCTCTGGGCAATGAAATTCCCCTATCTCACTGAGTGGAGCTTAGATGATACTACTGCCTTCTACCCTTTTCCTTACCTTTATCCCTGTGTAGGTTTTCTGTGAAAACAGATTAAGTTTTGTGAGTAGGGCCTGGAGAAAGATTAGGGAATGTGGGGAAAAGGGAGGGACCGGAGCCATGACTGGTTGAAGAGTCTTTGTTTTAGCTTTTTTTTTTTAAGTAATAAACTCAGAGGAAACATTTTATTTAATTTTGGTGTTCCTGTAGTTTTTGTGTATGAGGATCATAGAGTATTCTAGAATAGGCTAAAATACAAACTCCTCTGTTTGGCACTTAAACCTCTGTACTCTGGCTCCAGTCTATTTTTTCATGTATATTTCCCATTACTTTTTATGCCCTGAGGTTTCATCCTCAAGTGGCCTATTTGCTGGACATTACATTTCCTGTACCTTATCCCCATGCCTGGAATGCTCACTCTCCTCACCTTTACCTCTTGGAATCCCTAACTTTTAAAGGCTCAGCCCACGTGAAACATCCTACAGGAGTCTTTTCCTGATCTCCCCAGTTGTTGGACTCCATCCCAATTCCTTTGTATATACTTATCTATATTCGTGTTGTTTGTATCTCTCTTTTTCTCCCATAGTAGAATGTAAGCTCAAGGGCAGAGACTTGTTTTTGTCCCAGTGTGTCCCTGTTGCCGAGTACAGTGCCTTGCACATAGCAGGCACTTAATAAATTCTTGATTTGAGTTATATTGAATTATTGAAGGCAAGTCTGGTTTGATCACATTGTTGGTGGTCTTTGTCCCATATAGTGTGTGTCGTCCTGAATAGTATATTCAGAGAGGAGCAGTGTACCCTCTCGGGGTTGAAGCCAAAATCTTTACATAACTTATCCGTCTCACTGAACTGCTGGGTCTTTTAGGATTCGTAACTTAAGCGACTTTAGAGTTAGAAAGGAAGTGGGAGGTTTTCTAGTTGTCTTTTTTCCCCACACTACCCCCATTTTTACAGAAGAGGGAACTGAAGCCCTGGGTGGCTAAGGGACTTCCTGAAAGTCACATAGGTGGCAAAGTCTGGACTCAAAACCTAACTCAGCGACATCTGACCACAAGATGCAGCGAGAGCTCCTGCTACTGCCTCATACCATCCGGCCACTACGGTAGCCCTGGTCTCCACGGCACCCTGCGTTTTATCACTCTGGCTTGGTCTAAGCGCCTTTCCAGGTCTAAGGCAGAATGAGTGGGTGGGCGGCAGAAACAAACTCCTTAAGTTTATTTGTGCCCCGCCCCCCCTTAGAGAGGCTGCGGCCTCCTATTCATCTTTATTAGTAGAAAGGACTAGCTATAGCTCCGTTGAGTCATATTTGACGACCCTAGCTAGCTAGGGCTAAACCTCGTAAAAGCGAGGAGGACGCTCTGCAATCTCCGCCTACCCTCCTCAACCTTTACTCCTACATCCTTGTTCGATACTGGGGCTGGCCGGCGCGTGCTTGGCAGCGAGCGGGAACACATCCGGGTCGCCTCGCCTGTATCCTATAGGATTCCGCACGCCATTTAACCCCACCCTCTGCCATCGGAAGCGGAAGTAGAGCTACGTTCCCGGAATAGTCTCAACTGTCGCCGAGATGCCGAAGGCGGGGAAGCAGCACCCACCGGAGCCGGAGTGGATTGGGGACCGAGAAAATGCGAGCCCTGCTGGTGAGAAAGCGAGACGGATCGCTAGAAGGCGAGACCAGCAGGAGCCTGGGATCGCACGCGTTCCGAAGGAGAAAGGGAGAAAGCAGGCGCGAGGCAGAATCTTAGCCTGACATCTGTCTGGGAACATGCGACTGGGGGGTGGGGACGCAGTGCGCGTGCGCGGGCTTGGAAGTTGGCCGGATGGGAGCATGGGAAGAGGGTCCGATGACTCTGAAAGTTTGGGGTGGCATGAGCGTATGTAGCACGGAGATGGATAGTGGCCAGGGCAGGGTTTAAGAGGAGAGACTATATCTAAAGGGTGTGTGTATGTGTTGAAAGGTATAGATGGAAAAATGGGTATTCCTCTCCCTGGCCTTTCCTTGACCCTCCCTATTGTGGACCCTATTCTCTCTTATCAATTATCAGTCAGCCAAGGAACCTCAGTTTCTCTGGGCTCTACATGAACTCTAGATCTTTTAGGCAAAAAGATACGTTTTTGTATCACAAAACCGTAGTACTAGTACCTGGAATGTTTACTAGTTCTATGTATGACCGTGGGCAAATTACTTAACCTTTCTGAGCCTCAGGATCTGTAAAATAAAGCCTGTGGGGGAGAGGAGAATTAATGGACTAGATGGCTTCTTGAGTCTGTTGAAATTATAAATCAGTGGTTCTATATCAGGTTATATTCATAGAAAAAGGGAGGGAGGGAGGGAGAGCTCTAGCTCTAACCCTGAGAAATGATAAGGTTGAAGAAAGATCATGAGAGTAGGCCAAATTGAAATAGTTTCTCTCTCCAGGTTCTCTTTGGGGAGGTAAAATGTCCTCATCTACCTAGGTTGGGAAAGAAACCTAGGGACTCTGCTGTCTTCTTGAAAGCCCCATTCTAAGAGGAAAATAGACATTTGCTGAACTCAGGGAACTTTTAACAGGACAAATGTGGACTTCTCCAAGATTTAAAGATGGAAAGATAAAAGTATTGCTTACTTTTTCCTCCAGACAAGGTTGTCAAGAAAGGAAAGAAGGACAAGAAGACCAAAAAGACGGTGAGAAAGTTGGGGATTAGGAGAAAAATTTGGGGTGGTAAATGGCGTCATTGACAGCTTTATGAGGTAAATAACTAAATATAGAGGGGCAGGGGACAACACAGGAACGCAGGGAGTATGTAAAATTTAATTGAATCACTTTTGGCTATAACTTTACTCCAAATTCCCCTCACATCTTATTTCTTAGTTCTTTGAGGAATTGGCTGTAGAGGAAAAGCACACAGGGGAGGAGGAAGAGGAAGTGAAAGTAGTCAAAGAAAAAGAACAGCAGCAGGTATGTTATGACAAGATCTATAGAACTAAAGGACCTCTGATAGGTCCATCATCCATACCAGTAATTGTTCACATTGAGAGGTATTGAATTACACATGGGAAGGGTAGAAGAAGGGCCTAGGTTTTTCCCCTATGTCTTTAGCAGCAGCAGCAGAAGAAAAAGCGAGACAATAGGAAAGGTCGACGAAAGAAGGATGTTGATGATGACGATGGGGAAGAGAAGGAACTTATGGAAAGGCTCAAGAAGCTCTCTGTGCCAGCCAGTGATGAGGAGGATGAAGGTGAGGGGATGGGAATCCTAAACAGAAATCCCCAAAAAAGAGTGGGATAAGGGGGCCAGATTACTTGGAGGAAATTGCAAGGTCAGGTACCCCGTTTCTCTTTTCTACTTTACTTTCTTTCCTTCTGTCATTTCAGTGCCTGTCCCGGTACCCCGAGGTGGGAAAAAAGCCAAGGTGAGCAGCCCTTTGTGGTAGATAGAATTCTCAGACAAGAGCTAAGTTATGGGTTTCGTTTTCTCACTTGTACTCTTCCCATCTCTAGGGCGGTAATGTGTTCGCTGCCCTGATACAAGATCAGAGTGAGGAAGAAGAGGAGGAAGAACAGTCATCAAAACCTGCCAAACCAGAGAAAAATCGGATCAATAAGGTGGGTGGGAATATCTCTCCTCTGTATAGTCTTGAATTGTGCCTAATTTACATTCATAAAATTGTTAACTTTTTTCTCCTTTCAGCAAGTGTCATTTATTCTTCATTGCTGTAGTGCCTGTGTAGTCTTTGTGCTTCTAGTTCTGGTTTGAGCTTGTTTCGTATGCATAGCCCAAACAGTCTATCTCCAATACCATTTGTTTGTTTGGTGAGGCAATTGGGATTAAGTGACTTGCCCAGGGTCACACAGCTAGTAAGTATCAAGTGTCTGAGGCTGGATTTAGACTCGGGTCCTCCTGCATCCAGGGCCCGTGCTCTATCCACTGTGCCATCTAGCTGCCCCATCAATATAATTTTTAATCATGTCATTTTCTGGTTCAGTAGCTCCTTTTGTTCAATAAAATCTAAATTCATAAGAGCTAGGAAAGCCCTCTATTTACTAGGTTCTTGGTTTTGGTACTTTATTTTTCACTATTCCCCCAACCACAGCCCATCCATTATAGTCATTATTATCCTTTAGAATTTATCTTTTGAGGGCAACTAGGTGGCTCAGTGGATAAAGCACCGGCCTTGGGTTCGGGAAGACCTGAATTCAAATCCAGCCTCAAACACTTGACACTTACTAGCTCTGTGACCCTGGGCAAGTCACTTCACTCTTATTGCCCTACCAAAAAAAAAATTTATCTTTCACATCCCTTGGCTGGAGTTCTAAACTCAATAAAGAGAGAAGCTTCATAGCTCAGTGGAAAGAGCACTAGATTTAGAGTCAGAAGACTTAAATTCAAATCTTATCTCTGTCATTTACAATCTGGTTGGTTTTGAGCAAATCATTTCATCTCTCTGGGCTTCAGTTTTCTTCTCTTTAAAATGAGGAACTAAGTTACTTCTGAGGTAACTTGCAGCTCTAAATCTGTATTCTTGTGTTCCTCCGTGCCCTGGAATCCATATCCACTACCTTTAAGGACACATTTCCTCAAAGAAAACTGCCTTTTTATGTTAGATTTGGCTCAAATCTCTGTGTTCATGTAGAGTTTGTACTTGTATTCCTGCATGTTTGTATTTTTTATTCATGACCTAAGTTTCTGGCTAGTCTAGCTAGTCTTGAAATTTCTGAGTGAGAGAATTATCTCCTGGCTCTCTATCTCATGGACTATTGAAACTTCAGTAGTTGCTATTACTTCTATTAAACATCATTATACAAATACGGCCTCAGACACTTGACACTAACTAGCTGTGTGACCCTGGGCAAGTCACTTAACTTTCATTGCCCTTGCCCCACCCCCCCCACCCCCCCTCCCCCCCCCCAAATTCACTATAGCTGCCACAGTAGTAGGCAGTCTATAACTGACTTTGCCATTCTCTTCAGGCTGTTTCCCAGGAGCAGCAACCTGAGCAGAAGGTCAGAAAGGGGAAAGAAGAAAAGTCAAAAGGGAAAGTAAAGGTAAGAAAAATCCTTTGGGAATGTTGGTAAAGCAGAGCAATAGAAATTTCACCTGCTGAAACAACTGCACTTGCCTATCAGCCTCAGAATAAATTTGTTGCTTTGGATGATGAAGAGGAAAGAAGAAGAAATACCCAAAGAGAAGGAGCTTTCCAGATGGGGGAAGGATAAACTCAAGAAAGTAGAACAGGTATGGGGTCGAAAGACCAGGTACCCAGGTGCTTCAAGAAGGAAGGAGGACATTATGGATGGGCTGGTGAAGGAGGACTAAGGGACTAGATCCCTGGAATGACACAGATTATCATCATAAGAGATACAGTGTGCTACAATGACAGAGTTTGAAATCAGAGAACCTTAGTTCAAAATATTGTTTCTTTTATTTACTACCTGTTTTGACTTGAGAAATCACTTCACCTGTCTTGGCCTCAGTTATTTCATCTGTAAAATGAAAGGGTTTGACTTGACCTTTAACATCCCTTCCAGCTCCAAGTATATGGTTATGATTTATGGGGTGATAAGGCTCCCTAGTGCATTCATTTGTTCATCCTTTCTAATTTACTGTTACGTTATAGTCATGTCATACCAATTTCATCTTTTCCTTCCTTTGGTCAGAAGTTGATAAAGTAAAGATATGTGAGGAGATAAACTAGATAGTCATTTCTTTCTTTCTATGTTTGTGCTATTACCCAGCAAAATGTAAGCTTTAGATTGGGTTTTTATGTTTGCATTCCATTCACCAAATATAGTGCCTTGGCTGTACACATAATAATTGTTGAATTGAACACACACTAATTGTGAAATAGTGCAAAGGGAGAGAGCTGAATACTAGATTCCTAGGTCCTTGAGGGAAGTAGGATCATGGCTGGGCAGGAGACTGTGAAAGCCAAGTCCTGGAAGGAAAACTTTGGGTTTTTACTCTTCATCCATTCCCGTAGGGCTCAGAAGAGGAAGGAGGTGATGAAGAAGAAGAGGGTGAGGCCAAAGCAGATGATCCATATGCTCACCTCAGCAAGAAGGAGAAAAAGAAGCTGAAGAAACAGGTAAGGAGGGGAAGGTGAGACACATAACACTTGGATCTCTGAAAGAAGTTGGGGATGAGAAGCCATTGGATTTCTTTGGGGAATGGACATTAGGAAGAAAAGAAACCTAAAGCTTGTGCCCGAAACATAGGATCTAATTTAATGGGGCCATGTCATCAGGGTTCTATGCCTGGGGGTGGGATGGGGTGGATTGGATAGTATCTAAATCCATTCCTTTTTCTGTCTGTAGATGGAGTATGAAAGACAAGTAGCCACACTGAAGGCAGCCAGTGCTGCTGAAAATGATTTCTCAGTGTCCCAGGCTGAAGTGTCTTCCCGCCAGGCCATGCTGGAGAATGCTTCTGACATCAAGGTATGACCTGAAGCAGAGAAGGCTGGGAAAAGATTTATTTTGAATAGATTGTGTAATGGGGGAGGGAGAACATTTATATTTTAGATCAGGTTATTCCAGGAGGGATGGAACATACAAGTTGACTTTGCCATTGAAAACAGTGGGAAACTGAGAAGGGAGAAAAGATTATTACTCCCTATTAATGATGAGAAGTAGTACAGTTATCCCAGCAAGGCAAGGTAGTGACAATATTTTCTCTTTTCTACCCTCTCCTGTTCCCAGCTGGAGAAGTTCAGCATCTCAGCCCATGGCAAGGAGCTCTTCGTCAACGCAGATCTGTACATTGTGGCTGGCCGCCGCTATGGGCTGGTGGGACCCAATGGGTGAGGAGAGGGCAAGGTCACAGATAGAAGGGTTTGGGTCATAAATTTTGTTCTGACTGCTCTTTTCTTTCAGTAAGGGCAAGACCACACTGCTCAAACACATTGCCAATCGAGCTCTCAGCATCCCTCCCAATATAGATGTGTTGCTTTGTGAGCAAGGTAGGGAGAAAGTGGCATTGGGGAGGGCAAGGAGGATGAAATAATTTGGAATTGAGGAAGGTAGACTTTATGGAGTAGATCATGAGGTGGCTGTGTGGGTAGTGAGGGGGTATTGGCCTGATATATGGGGTAGAGGGAGAGGAGGAAGAAATGATGGGAATTGGGAGAAGGGGAAATTGAGATGTACTGTACCAAGGAAAGAGAAGCATGTGGGAGTAACTAGGCAGAACTTGGGGAAGACCAAGAGTAGGAGGAATAGGAGGGGAGAGAAAAAGATGGGTGTGTGGCTGTGTTGGTGATGGGAAAGGAGAGCTGTGGAGTCAGGGTTCTAATCCAAGAACCACAACCCTTCTCCCTACCCCAGAGGTGGTAGCAGATGAGACCCCAGCCGTGCAGGCCGTGCTTCGTGCCGACACCAAGCGACTGAAGCTACTAGAAGAGGAAAAGAAGCTTCAGGGAAGGCTGGAGCAGGGAGATGATGCTGCAGCAGAGAGGCTCGAGAAGGTGAGGGACATACAGGGGACAAGGATGTCCACCACAGGCTTCTACAGGACGTAGGAAGACATTCATGAACTTGGAGGCTCTTGATCAGATTATGTTATGAAGGAGGGAGTGAACAAAAAGTGTTTACTATGTGTCAAGCACTGTGCTAAACACTGGGTACAAAAGGAAGACTCCCTGCCCGCAAGGAGTATATATATGGGGAAGACTAAACAAAAGGAGTGGTGACCAGGGAAGACTATCTGAGTTTGAGAAGCTACAGGGAAGAGAAGAGTCGATTGGCATGATGGAAAGTAGGGTAGAATGTGAGGCATGATCTAGGGCTGCTTAGATAGAGAGTGGGTCATGTGGGTAGTGAACCCCATTAAGCTGTTCAGGATTTAGGATCATCATTGTCTGTTCTTTCTTCCAGGTATATGAAGAACTTCGAGCCATGGGAGCTGCTGCGGCAGAGGCTAAAGCACGGCGGATCCTTGCTGGTCTAGGCTTTGATCCCGAGATGCAAAATCGACCTACACAGAAGTTTTCTGGGGGCTGGCGTATGAGAGTCTCCTTAGCCAGGTAAGCTAGTCCCACTAATCCTACAGTGTCCTTTCCTCATTTTTTGCTTCCTGTCATCTTCAGGGACCATCCAGATGTGTTAGGAATGAGATGATTCCTTTCCCACTGACTATTTGTTGGAACAGTTGAGTTCCTAAATTTTTCCTTAGTCTGCTTTTGGTAGCATTCTTTTATCTTATCTTTAGCAGTGGGCAGCTAGGTAGCACAGTGGATAGAGTGCCACGCCTGGAGTCAGGAAGATTTATCTTCTTGAGTTCAAATATGGCCTTAGATACTCACTAGCTGTGTGACCCTGGGCAAGTCACTGAACCCTGTTTGCTTCAGTTTCCTCATCTGTAAAATGAGCTGGAGAAAGAAAAGGCAAACCATTCCAGTATCTCTGCCAAGAAAACCCCAAATGAGGTCACAAAGAATCAGATATGACTGAACAGCAAGTCTTCAGCAGAATGCTGGGAAGGTAGGGCATTGGGTAAATGCCCTAAGCTTCTTCCACTCCCACCTCCTATTCCCCAAGTTTTTAAAAGAAGACTGAAAGATTTCTTAGGTAGAAGGGCCTTCTAATCAATCGGGTAAAAGAGACCCTTTTTTTTTTCCTCCCTTCAAATCTCTCCTCCACTCCATTTTATAGGGCACTTTTCATGGAACCTACACTGCTTATGTTGGATGAGCCCACCAACCACCTGGACCTCAATGCTGTCATCTGGCTCAACAAGTGAGTCACCTTCAATCCTGGCTTTTCTATGCAACTCCATCCTGTGATTTCTTTACTGATATGTAGTTTTGTCTTCCTTCTTTACTTTCCCCAGATCACAGGCATCTCTTTAGTTCCCCTGACACCATCCCAAAACAAACATCTTTCTGATACCTCCAAATTTTCCCCTTCCCCATCGTCTTCCCTTTAACTCTGTCTTCTTTGATTTGAATGTTGACAAGCTTCCCCACTTCCTTTTTTCTCCCCAAAGCTATCTTCAGGGCTGGCGGAAGACATTGCTGATTGTGTCCCATGACCAGGGCTTCCTAGATGATGTTTGTACTGATATTATCCACCTGGATGCCCAAAGGCTCCATTACTATAGGGGCAACTATAGTAAGTGGGGATTGAGGAGAGCATTTGCTTGGGGGCTTGTGACACACTAAAGGGGATGGAGAAGTGGGCAGGAGGGCATAATGATGACCTAAACACTGCCAGGACCCAAAGCATCTTTCTGCCTACCTTTAGGAGGGAAGAAGGCAGCTGCTGATTTTTGCCTTCTATTTCCTATCTTAGTGACCTTCAAAAAGATGTACCAGCAGAAGCAGAAAGAACTTTTGAAGCAATATGAGAAGCAGGAAAAGAAGCTGAAAGAGCTCAAGGCTGGGGGCAAGTCCACCAAGCAGGCGGTGAGACGCAGGGGCAGGGACAGGATGAGACAAGGCTTTTAGTATGTTTTGTTGAACAACCCTGGTTAGGGAGCTTTTCTTTAAGGAACTCTGGGCCCCTGATAACACACCCTTTCAATTCTACTTTAGGGTGTGTCGAGGAGATGTGGCCCAGAGGTCTCAGTGGTCTGATCCATGCAGATTGCTTGAAACCTGTGCCTCCATCTCCTATCTCCCTAGGAGAAGCAAACAAAGGAGGCCCTGACCCGGAAGCAGCAGAAATGCCGGCGGAAGAACCAGGATGAGGAAGCACATGAGGCACCTGAGCTTTTGAAGCGACCAAAGGAATACACTGTGCGATTCACTTTCCTGACCCCCCACCACTCAGCCCCCTGTGCTGGGACTGCATGGTTAGTGGAGAGCTTGTAGGGCAGGGTTTGGATATGTACACGTGTCCTAAACACTTAGGACTGCCGTTTTCTCTCCCCTCCACCCCTTTTCCTTTCCCAGTGCCATTTTACCTCTTTTTGTTTTGTTTTATTTAATACTTTGGGTTTTTTACACACTGTCCCTAACTATTATTCATCACTTTCCCCCCAAGAAGGTTCTTTCCTTGTAACAAAGAAAACCAGTTAAGCAAAACGATTCTTGTTTAGTTCTTTTTTCCCTGCTCAAGAATTTGCCCCCATGGCTGATTCATTATTTTTTGTAGGCCAAGAAAATTGATGGAGGAACCCTGGGGTTAACTTAACTACATCCTCTTTCTTATCCTAGGTGTAACATTTGGCTATGAGGGACAGAAACCACTCTTCAAGAATCTGGACTTCGGAATCGACATGGACTCAAGGAGTGAGTAGAAGGACATGAGTAACTAAGGGTTGTGGGGAAGTTGGAAGTAGAAGTGGGGAAACAGAGGAAGATTACCCTAGGAATTTTTTTCTTTTTTTATTCTCCTCCAGTCTGCATTGTAGGCCCCAATGGGGTGGGGAAGAGTACTCTGCTGCTTCTGCTCACAGGAAAGCTGACGCCGGTAAGTTTGAGGATTCCCCTCTCCTAATGGCATAGCCCTTTCTTTCTACCTTCCATTTTTAGTATTTAAGGGGGAAAACTAAGGGAGTTCAGTATGACTTAATGTCATTAAGTGTGTGAAATTCTAGAATTTACCCTTGAAAGAGGTAAATAAGGATGTTGCATTTGTAGAGTGGAGGGGACTTGGCACCCTGACCACCTTTTCCTATATGAACAGGAGTCTCTGTTCCCAGGGGTCTCTGCTACTGGATGCATACATAACTCCTTAAGGGCCAAATCCAACCCCATATTCCTGCCCTCACCCAAGGCAGTTGTACCAGTTGTAGTAATTATTCCTCTTTCTAAATATACATGTTCCTAGGAAAACTTTTCTGCTAATAGATAATATTGTTTGCTATGGGCTAATAACCCTCTCCAACTCCCACCATCCCTATCCTTCTTCCCTTTCTTTCTCCCATAAGTCAGATTTGATAGCAGTTATTCTCTCCCCCATTCCCCAACTAATGACAAGAGTGCTTGGGTCTTTAACAGTTACTTCCCCTTCCCCTTCCCAGTATTCCTTAGGTGAGCTTATCTAACTGGGGAGAGATGGCCCTCTCCAGACAAAGGGAATTGTGTAGCCTTTTCATTTGAAGGCTATGGTATTCTGCCTATCGCCTCTTCTGTTGTAGTTTTTTTTTTTTTAAGTGCTTCCTCTCCTCAGAAGTAGCTGCCACATATAAGCTATTCCTAGAATATACAGTGTGTTTAACAATGATTCTCCCAGTTCACTTCTTGCTTGTCCTAAGACTTGTAATAATTCCCTACTTTAGGTGTTTGTAATCATCCTACTATTTTCCCTAGAGATTAGATTACAAGCAAAATATGAAAAGACATCATGCTTTACCTTTTGTTAGTGTTTTTATTGATTCAGTTTTTACATCTCCATAATGTCCCCTTCAGTATCATTTCCCCACCCTCTCCCAGAGTCATCCTGTAAGAGTATTTTTCTAAAGACTAAAAGAAAATGAAGAGGGGGAAAATTAGCATAACTGAGCATTACGCTGAAAAAGTATGAATATGTGTTCATATAAAACATTTATGGAGCTCCTATTTCAGCAAAGAGATCATTTTGCAACTTTCACTTTTGATTTTTGTGTGTGTGTCTGTTTACATTGTTGTAGTCATTGTGTATATTATTTTATTGGTTACTCTTCTCTTTGCATTTTCATACTGAGATTTCTATGCTGCTTTGTATTCATTACATTTATCATTCCTAATAGCACAATAATATTCCAATATTCATACACCACAGATTGTTTGGCCATTCCCAATCAATAGGCATTTACTTAGTTTCCAATTCTTTGCTTTCACAAAAAGTGCTGTTGTAAATATTTTGATGTATATGGGAACTTTTTTCTTATCAGTGGCCTCTGGGCCATTAAGACCAGTAATTGAATGTCTGAGTCAAAAGATATAAATATTTTAGTAACTTTACTTACATAATTCCAAATTGCTTTCCAAAATGTACTGATTCACAGCTCCACCAACAATACACCAGTGTGCCTATTTCCCACAACAATGACTAATACCTTAGGTTATCATCTTTACTAATTTGCAGGGTGTGAGGTGAAATTTGAGGGTTATTCTGATTCACATTTTTATTAGTGATTTGGTTGTTAGTTAATTGGCGAATCGTATTTTTGAGACCTATTTGTTCATATTCTTTGACTGCTTAACTATTGGGGAAATAGTTAACTTCTTATTCATTGTACTTTAATGATCTTAAGCTTTAGCTAGTTACTGGTTTTCTTGTACAACTGTTTATAATGCTACTGAACGTTATATTCTGCTTTTTTGCCATTAAGGACCATATTATTCCTTTGACCTTAACCCCTTTTTCTTATCTCCTGAACCAATAAGTTATATATCTCCTTTTCCTCTCTCCCAATAGCATTCATAGGTAATGACAGTTTGGAAGTCCACTTGGGCTCTTTCATCATCCTCCTTTAGCTTGTCCTCTTTCCTGTTTTATCACCAATTGCATGTGCATAGCTACTCTAGACCTCATAGCACATCCCAATGGTAGAATAAGTAACAGGAAATAAATTGCAATTTATATAACCCATTACTTTGAATTACACAGGTAAAGTGCAGGGGAAGGTTTAGAAACATTTACAGGTGATCCATCCACAACAAGTTAGTGAAGAGAACTTAGGGTTGTTTATGAGAAAAACTTGAGATTAACATTGTAGACTCTGAAAGTCAAGAACTTTGATCAAAGCAATGACCAATCTAATCTCCAGAGGACCCACAATGACCTCCTGACCAAGATAGGTTCAGAAAGAGATGTTCTTGTTTGGACATGGCTCCTGTTTATTTGTTAAATGATCTTTTTCCTCTGTTTTTAATGGGAAGGAGAGGAGCTAGCAACAGTGAGGACCAAAAAAAGAGTGTCATGGAAGCATTTAAAAAGCGCAAAAGAATGTTCAGGAGGAAACACTGAAAAGCAGAAAGTTTTTGAAACTTATGTCTGAAAGGGGAGGTGGAATGGGGTGAATTATATCATATGAAGAGGTGAAAAAAACAACCAATTACAATAGAGGGAAAGAAAGGAGGGGGGAACATTGTTTCAACCCTATTCATTAGATTTGATTCAAAGAGGGAATAACATACACGTTCATTGAAACTTCTGTCTGTGTGGAATTTGTTAATGTCCTTTTCTAAAAACCAAGTGAAATTGAATTGTGGTTTCACAGTCCTTTTTGTATTCTCTATAGTATGAAGTTGCTCATTATTTTGTGATGTTTAAGTTCATAATTTAAAAAAAAATAGTGTAGTGGATGAAGCCTGGTTTCAGACTTAAGGGGTGTAGGCTCTTTTTCCACCTTTAGGATCCTGGGCAGGTCGCCTGACTTTTCTGAGCTTCAGCTCCCTCTGTAAAATGAAGGGGTCAGATGAAATGATATTTAAGGGCCCTTCTAGTTCTGAACTGTTAGGACTTGGTGACATCATGAAGGAACCACCACAGCCTCCAGATTTTCTTCTTCTGCATCTATTAGAAAAATTATGGGGCTTGAAAATTTAAACTGAGTCTGAACCTGGTTGGAATTTTTTGCCTTTCCTGTCATTGAGTTTATCTCTTCTGTTCCCTCGCCTATTGCATTCCTTTTCTGGCTGACCTCAGCCAGCTGTTTTGTCTTATTTTTTCGGGTTATCTTTATGGATAAGTGGACTTTTGTGCTTCTTTCTCGTATTCATTCCCAGTGTGCTTCTGGTATTTTTCTGCCTTGAGGAGTTAGGATATATATCTTCCTTGTTATTTGCTCCTTCTTAATCACCTCCTCTGCTTTTCTCTGCAGACCCAAGGAGAGATGAGAAAGAACCATCGACTGGTAAGTTAGTTGGCTCTGGAGACCCAGAACTAGGGAGGCTGGTGGGGGAAATACTATGCCTTTCTTACTGTATTTTCTTTGTGTGGTAGAAAATTGGCTTCTTCAACCAGCAGTATGCAGAGCAGCTGCGAATGGAAGAGACAGCCACTGAATACCTACAACGGGGCTTCAACTTACCTTATCAAGATGCCCGAAAGTGTCTGGGCCGATTTGGTCTGGAGAGCCATGCCCATACCATCCAGATCTGCAAGCTATCAGGTATATCCTAGGGAAAAGGACCAAGACAAACCTGATTTACACAATCCAAATTCTGGGGAGAAATCAGGTGTTTAAGAATGGTGGACATTCTGAGGAAAATTAGGGTGTTACCCTCTCTATCTCACATTTCTTTCTGCTCCAGGTGGACAGAAAGCCCGAGTAGTGTTTGCTGAGCTGGCTTGCCGTGAACCAGATGTCCTCATACTGGTAAGTGAACTAAAGATGGAAGAGAAAGGGACAGGAGAAGAAGGAATGGATAGAAGTTAGGAGTACTAAGCCATAGGATCCTCTCCTGCTTCTCTCACAGGATGAACCCACCAACAACTTGGATATAGAGTCTATTGATGCTTTGGGAGAAGCCATCAATGAATACAAGGGTGGTAAGTCAACTGAGTACAAGCCTACTTTCCTTACTCTAGCAGGTTCCTTTCAAATGTCCTGCTTTGCACCTCCTATTTCCCACAAGGACTAACTTCTCTCTTTGCTGCATTGTCCTGATTATTTTTCTCTCTTTCCCCTTCTTCAAAAGCTGTAATTGTCGTCAGTCATGATGCCCGGCTAATCACAGAAACCAACTGCCAGCTTTGGGTGGTAGAGGAACAGAGTGTTAGCCAAATCGATGGTGACTTCGAGGACTACAAGAGGGAGGTGCTGGAGGCCCTGGGTGAGGTCATGGTGAATCGGCCTCGTGAATGAGGTTTCTTCCTGTACACCCTTCTATCTAATTAGCCCAGGTGGCCTGGATGCTCCTTCCCTCTCCCACTCACTGTTTGCAAGATAAGGGCTCATCATCAACCAGTGCAACAACCACTGAGACATCTGGAGGTGGGGCTTTGCCTTGTGTGCCAAGAAGACTCACCTTAACTGGTGCACAGACAGACTAGGAACCTTCTTCAAATGGAAGTACTGGCTTTGATATCTTACAGTATAGGTGGAGAAACTATTGATACCATGTTGTGTCATTGAACTGACAATACAGATAAGGAACCTTTTTGTTCACCGGCGTCCACCTCTGACAGATAGTCTGATTCGAATAAGCTTTGCACCACCACTTTACCTGATGATCCGTGTAGCCCATCTGATGCAGAATAGGGGCTGTGCGTTGGGAACTTGAGCTACTCTTCTCTGACTATGTCTCTGAAGCTCTGCCACTTCCCCCAGTCACAACAGGATTTGGTCTAGTTTGATACTTACAATTTAAAGGGACCCAAGCTGTGGGCATGATAGCTTTGGTTTCAACTGCCAGCACTACTCGGACAAGTGATCCTGTTTTAATTTTTGTGGTCTGATTGATATATAGAAACCTAACAGGAGTCTCCAGCAGCATTCCAGAGATTGGAGGCATAATATTTACAGGGATCATGGTCTTTAGCAGGGATGGAGCTTGTTTGCTGCTGTCTACATTCTCTTGTATTTGTGAATTGGAGGGGCAGGGAACGGATAGATGCTGCTGAACTTTGTCCTCAGTTTGCCTGGGGACGGAATAAAGGAGAGTGAATTGCCATCACTTGTCTTTATTTTATGGGGCTTTGGGTGTTGAAAGTATTGTTAGGATGTTGTCAGGACTGGCCACATACTGCCCTCCTGTGGCCAGAAGATAGAATAACTCAAGCCTGAAACAAGATCACTTAACCACATTTATTGATCATCTAGCATGTTTAGAGTACTGGAAGATAGGAAGAAATATACAATATGGTCTTTGCTCTTGTCCAGATAATGATTTATCTGGAAAGATAATTCAGTAGTAACTGTAAGGGGCAGCTAGGTGGCGCAGTGGATAGAGCACTGGCCCTGGATTCAGGAGGATCTGAGTTCAAATCTGGCCTCAGACACTTACCACTTACTAGCTATGTGACCCTGGGCAAGTCACTTAACCCCAATTGCCTCACCAAAAGAAAAAAAATAGTACCTGTGAGCAAGACATTCAGCTTGACAACATGAGATGAAATGTCATGAGATTGACACTGTCAGATGAGTGCTATGGGTGGTGATAAACTATAGGAATACAGAAAAGAGAATTCTGGGCTATAGAAGACTTTTGATTGATCATAGGGTCATCACTTGAGACCTGAAGGAAACTTGGGAGATTATGTAGTCCACAGGCCCTCATTTTCCTCTTGAGGAAGCAGGCCCAGGGAAATTAGGTAACTTAGGTGGGGTTACATAGGTAGGAAGTAGAAAAACTAGAATTAGAAGCCAGAGCTGCTGGCTTCAAATCCAGTGATCTTGCCACTGCCTCACAGTGTGAGATGGTGGCCTTTGAAAGATGGGAAGAACAAAAGTTTGAAGATGGAAAATTGCAAGGTGTTTTAGGGGAGGGAACTGAGAAGACTTAGTCGGCTAGGATGAAGGACTGTCATAAGAAGAAAGTGTGAAAAAGAAGGGTGTTCAGTTCTTGCCTAAGGAGTTTGGATTCTAGAGGGATAAAAAATTTGAGGAATTGGTTAATCATGAAATTAGGTTTTAAGGACCTGAAGCAAGATGATTGTAAAGGGAATGAAGAGGACATTTTTTTAAATTTAATTTTTGTTTGAAGGGACATTTTCAATAATAGCTCACATTTATGTAGCACTTAAAAGTTTATGACATGCTTTATATAATTTCACTGAACAAGGTATAGATGAGACTTGAAATTTAAAATGATTGGAGGGGCAGGTAAGTGGCACAGTGGATAGAGCACCAGCCCTGAATTCAGGAGGACCTGAGTTCAAATCTGGTCTCAGACACTTGACACTTAGCGGTGTAACCCTGGGCAAGTCACTTAACCCTCATTGCACCCCCCCCCCCCCAAAAAAAAAGATTGGATATGGGGGCAAAGTGTAAGGGGTTTAGGATAGGGTGGAAGTGCTGGTTTGGGGAGAAATATGTTCTGTTTTGGACATGTTAGTTTGGAGGGGGTGCTGAACGGCAAAATGGAAGTATCTGAAAGGTAAGTGAAGTTAAAATTAATAGGAGGTAATAGTTGGGAGTCATGGGATTGACATCTCTAAGTAAATGAGCAAAGGACAAGTGGGAAACTCAGAAACAGGAAGCAACAGAGGAGTCAAGGAAGGGCAAGTTAGAAGTTGGATGAACAAGAAACAAGTCAGAGTTAGAAAGTTTTAAAAATGGAATGGTTATGCCGAATACTGTGAAATAAATGAGAATAAGGATTGAGAAAATGTCGTTGTCTATTGATTAGGTCACTAGGTAAAGGTTGAGGGAGCCACAGGTCAAATTGTAGGAGATTCAGGAATGAGTAGGTCTTTGGCTTCTCAGAGATTGAAGATTTGTATGGAAAGGACCTATTCCTCAATTGGACAGCTCCAATTGTTAGATCCTTGTATTGCAACTGAATTTGTCTACTTGCTTTCCATCTATTGCTCCTGGTCCTGTCCTTTGGGGCGAAACAGAACAAGTCTAATCCCTCTTCCACAGACAGATATTTAGAAACATCTCATGAGACTTTTTTTCTTCAGGCTAAACCTACAAATTTCTTCTTTCCCCCATATAGTGTTATTTTGGTTCAGAAGAAGTAGTTGGAAAAAGGTAGTTGTTCAGATTTTTCTGTTAATTTATTTCCTACCGTTAGCAATTGCTTTTTTTTTCTTTTTTGTGTGTGTGAGGCAATTGGGGTTAAGTGACTTGCCCAGGGTCACAGAGCTAGTGTTAAGTATCTGAGGTCAGATTTGAACTCAGGTCCTCCTGAATCCAGGGCTGGTACTCTATCCACTGTACCATCTAGCTGCCCCAACAACTGCTTTCTAAACGGGTGATTTTGTGGTAAACCAGCAACACAGCAGAGAGGGAAGAAACAGCTTACTCATAGAACTCACTTATTCTAGTGAGGTTTATAAATGAGCTTGTTCCCAGCCCCCAGAGATCTCAGGAGAGCTAGAGATGTGGGTTGTGGGTCCATGAAGTTATGACTTAAATTTGTTCTTCAGATATTTGGGCAGCCTAGGAGTAGTTTATAATAATCTGAGATGACTTTATGGAAGGGATAATGATGATAACTTCCCTGGTGGCTCATGGCGGTTGTAACAGCACTAAGATGGCTTGTGGGACTGATAGTACCCTAGACTGAGTGGCAACAACAAAGATACCTCACCAGTTTTCCTTTTTTACACAGAAAAGCTTCATACATCAGAGTTGTTACTGTTTTTCAATTTCCAGGGATTTTAGAGTAGTGATTAGCTAAGTGGGATTGTAGATGTAGAATTGAGGGCAAAGATCCCTGGAGCAGTCCACCTCTAGCCAAGGTGACATCAAATTATTAATGACTACTCTTTGGCCATCCAGCTAATCTGAACTATTGTCTATTTTCCATCCTGTTTCAATAGAACCCTTCCTTGTATCAAATAATTACAATTAAGCAAAACAAGTCAACACATGTCTAAAAAGGTGTATCTTATTTTACATGTCTTTTTCTTCAAAGTCCTTTTTGAGCACTTCTATGGCCTGAGACCAATTCATATTTTTCTTGGAAGCTTTGGATGTAGGAGCTTTGACTTTGTTATTGTAGGCGTTAAAATTAGCCTCAGAGAGCTTCCCCTCACCCTAGGCTTCAGCTGCAGGGGGGCCTCTGAGCCCCAGGGCTGGCCCTGTACTTCCCTACCTGGAGTTGGGGCTGGGTGAAGCAAACTCCAGCATCCCTCAGTTTTTTCGTGCACATCTCCACTGTACGCAGGACTCTGCCATGCCATGCTGGGGGTGAGGTGGGAGGGTGGGGGCCGGCAGCTGAAGCAGAGGGGGAGGGGAAGCTCTGCTAGGGGAGCCTGAGGCTAATGTTAAAGCCTACATTATCTTCTGAGGGTGTATTTTTTCTTTTCTTTTTGTAAGGCAATTGGGGTTAAGTGACTTGCTCAGGGTTACACAGCTAGTAAGTGTCAAGTGTCTGAGGTTGGATTTGAATTCAGCTCCTCCTGAATCCAAGGCCAGTGCTTTATCCACTTCGCCACCTAGCTGCCCCACATGTATTGTCTTTTGAGAGAAAGTGTATGCTTCACCTTCAAGTCCTGTGAAATCAAAAGTTTTGTAAAGATGGGGAACCAAGCTTGGCACCTGTCTCAATTACCATAATTAGAAGCAATAAAATTCAGATAAGGGGCAGGTAGGTGTTGAAGTGCATAAAGCACCAGCCCTGGATTCAGGAAGACCTGAGTTCAAATTCGGCCTCAGTCACTTGACACATTACTAGCTGTGTGACCCTGGGCAAGTCACTTAACCCTCATTGCCCCGCAAAAAAAAAAAAGAGAAGGTAGACTGCTGGAAGCTTCACAGAACTTGTGCAGTTTAGCTGGAGAACACACGTGAATAGTTTGAAAATACGGAAGGCATATTGGATATTAGGGTCAGGCTGCGGAGGGCCTCTAAGGAAATAAAGAAGCTCACTAAGAAGTTGCTTGAGGTACAAAATTCTGAGCTTCAGGAGAGTTATAGCCAAATATCAGTGCACTAAGTCTACCACCAATACAGTAAGCGTCCTGGGAGTAAGAGCCACCCACTTCACTAAGGATGGGGGCAAACTCAATACTGGCATTGGGCAGTAACATCAGGCATTTCCTTCCAAGATAGGGAGTCCCAGCCCCCCCCCCCCCCGGGAAAAAAAAATGAAGCTAGACTTAGTTTTGTAAGTAATAGAAAACCATTGGAGGGTTGGATTTTTTGTTTTGTTCTTTAGGAATGGAATAATATGATCAGATCTGTACATAATGGAAAATAATCGAGTTCCTTTTTGAAGGATAGATTGTGGAAGTTGTTGCAGCAGGTTAGCCAGAGGTAATGTGGGCCTAGACCTAGTGGTGGTGGCAAGTGGGAATAAAAAGGATAATACTGGAAGGGTCTGCCTTGGAAAGAAGGGACCTTCCCCAAAATGGAGAAGAAATGTAGGGTTATTTTGAGATCAAGATGATGATAAAGAACTTTTTAGGAAGAACAAATAATTGAGGTCATTTTTTGTTTGTTTTGTGGTTTTTGTTTTTTTTTTTTGGTGAGGCAATTGGGGTTAAGTGACTTGCCCAGGGTCACACAGTCAAGTGTCTGACACCAGATTTGAACTCAGGTCCTCCTGACTCCAGGGCTGGTGCTCTATCCACTGTGCCACCTAGCTGCCCGAGGTCATTTTTTGAGACTGATGACGTTAAGGGTGGGACAACTTCTGTGGGGGAATACACTAAGGAATTAACCAAAAAATAAAAAGTGCTGTACATCAAGTGAGAGATTAGTTGAAGTTAGCATGAATTTGAGGTGGTCCAGGTCAGCATAGTTCCATGATTTTCTCCAGCAACACTGCAGCCTAGGGAGCAGTAATGAGACTGCATAAGGAAGATAATTCAGAATTGGGATTTATGGTGGGTATGGCAAAAGCTTATAGGGTCCAGTTTAGAGTAGTCCTAGACTGTACAATGATCAGAGTCCAACCAATGCAAGTAGTCACGTAGACATAATCAGGCAAATGGTCAGGGTAAAGTGAGGACCAAAAAACGGGATTGATCCTGGTGAGAATGTTAGAAATGTGTGGGTGGACCTTTTGGCTTTGATATAGAAAAGCTGTATACATACAACCAAAAGTTTTTGAAAATAAAAGATTAAAAATTAAAATAAGGAATATACCACTTCTTTTAATAACATTTTAGAATTTATTATTTAATAAAATTATATTATAGGGGCTTTTGCAGGGAAGGAAGGTAGAGGAAGGATAAAAGGAAAGAGGAAAAACATCAGGAAATTGGTGAAGACCTAGCTCTTTAAAAGTACAATATTGTGATCAAAGGAGAAAAGGATCTGTATGTACAAAAATATAATTCTGTGGTGGTAACTGGAAACTAAGGGGGTGCCCATCTATCTGGGGAACAGCTAAACAAATTATACTATATGAATATAGAAGAAAACTATTGTGTTTTAAGAAATGACTAAAGGGATGGGGTTTTAGAGAAACCCAAGACCTGTGTGATCTGAGCAGGAGTGAACAGAACTGAAACCATTTACATAACATCATTGTAAAAGGGACAACTTGAAAAGACTAAAGAACTCAGATCGATGCAATGACCAACAACCAGCCAACCTGATGGGTCCCCCCTCTTTCCCCCCGCCCCAAAGTTTTGGACTCAATCTACAGAATATGAATCGACCACAGCCACTTACATCACAGCATGGACAAAAAATTTGCTGAGGCCTTACTTTTTTCATGGCTATATTCTGCTCTCACCCAGCTCCTCACTCTATAAATTGGCCTCAGCCTGAGGCAATGGGGAAAGAATGTATACATAGATCAGAGCTAACACTCCCTTTTCCATTACCCATCCTTTTAGGGTCCCCCCTATACACATACTCCTTTTCTTATTTATATATCTCCTACTTTAGTTACTCAAGGCAGTTATATATATACTTTGGTTGATCTTATCAAGTTTGCAATTTCCCCTATTTTGCAATGGGAAAACACTGAAGTCCCAGACTTCCTAAGTTGTCATCTACTATACCACACTTTTTTCCTTGTTTGTCCTTCGTCCTTACAAAGGAATCAAGGCACACAAGAGTTTAAATAAGCTTCTCTTTCCACTGTTTATTATTAATGTACAAAATATACAAAACAAAAAGAAAATAATCATCCTCAATCCATTGTGGCTCTAAACCTGGGGCCCTGCACAAAACCCCGATCCACTCACTGCCGTTTTCACAGAAACAAACTGACGCTGGGATGGGACAAAGGAGAAAATTGGGAAAGGGCAGCAATACTGTCCAGGATCCACCCTGGAAAGAGCCAGGTGGGGAATTATAGAAGTGACTGATGAGGTTGGGCCTGGAGAGGCCTCACACTGACATGGTTTAGGGTAAGAGGGACTGGAGCTGAAAAACTCTCAAAAGGCAGTGCATGTAGTGTGACTATGTCAGACTTGGGCTCACTGACATATTGACAGAGTGGTCTTGCTTAAGAGTGTTTTACAGATCTCCCAGTTAGTAGAAGGAAAGGGGGGACTGACACCAGGGATCTCACCTACACCAGCTGAAAAAATAATGGGTTCAAAGAATATGGATGACTTTTGTCCAAAAGTATGAAGGACTGATAAAGCTGGTCTGGGTGCTCATACAAGGCTGCAGTGTCATACTGTTAAAAAGGATTCAGAGTGCAAAGGACAGGTCCTGATGTATATATTATATAGGAAAAGAAGGGAGGAAGGCAGGGCATAGAGTGTGTTGGATAATGCACACCTAGCCTACAGGGAACCCTCTCAGTGCAATGAAGTAAGAGGGTACTCCTCATCACATCCCCACCCCCATAAGGAATGAATGAACCTGCTTGGTTATAGGATGATTTCACAATAAGTGCAATAGACACCATGTCAGGGGATTGTTCATGTGGGTGACCAAAGACAGAAAAGGTCCACCTTTTCTATCTTGGTTGTAGAGGGGTCTTCCCCTTCCTTCAGGATAACCAGTCATAGGTATATGCAGGGTCCAGGATAATACTGGAAGGAGGTTAGGGCTAGGTAACTGCCCCTCACAGGGCAAAGCCCACTAGGTCTCCTCTTCCGCAGTCCAGGGGTACAGGCTGTATCAGTCTTTCTCCTCCCCTGACTGGAGGAAAATATGTACAACAATGCGCACCAGTGATTAGAAAATCCCCAAAACCCCAAACAGGGGTGAGGAAGGGAGTCCAGCTCATCAGCTGGGGAAAGGGGGAGGTGGGCCTCACAGAAGCCATAACAGGACAACAGGGCCAAGGAGGGAGGGAGGCTGCAGTCCATAGGGTACCACAGATGGGTAGCCCCTAGGGCAAAGGTGGCCCATTGACACCTGGGTGGTAGAAGGCACAGTTGTTTTCGTAGCGGCAGCTGCCCTTCATCATAAAATGTCGGCACACAGGGCGGCTTGACATATCTGTTGGAACAATGGTAAGGTGGTTAGATGGATATCAGAGACCCCAGAGAAAAGGAATAACCCTGTGCCCTCCCCCCAGTTATCATCACTAGATTTAAGCAAGACAATTCAGGGGAGAATATGGGAGATTACAGGACATTCTAAAGGGTATAAAAGGAGAATAACAACTGTATAGCTACTTCATAGGGAGCACTTACCTCCTCCATGGCCATGGGGATCATGTCCTCTGTGGCCTCCATGACCAGGTCCATCATGGCCACGATGCTCATGTGGGGGTGGGCCTCGGTGGTCATGGCCTCGATGGCCAGGGCCATCGTGAGGCGAGTGACCGTGGGGTCCACCGTGGACCAGGGCCATCGTGGGGACGGTGGCCACCAACCTCCACCCTTCCTCCACCGGGACCTCCTCGTCCATTGGGAGGTCCTCCCCCAGAGCGGCCTCCCCCGGACCTCCTCGAAATGGAGGTGGTTCGTTCCCCGCCTCGACCTCCTCGGCACTCGATGGTAGGCCCAGGACCAGGCCCTGGGTCCTCCTCGGCATTGGACCGCCTCGCATGGGATCTCCTGGGACCATCCCAGAAGGGGTCACCCCCACGGGGAGGGGGGGGTGGGCCTCAAAAAGTCGTGGGACCCACTGCGACCACCAGGACCTCCATGGGGACCTACAAAGAAAGAACCATTCAAGATTATTCATTTCAAAGCATTCAAACACATCAAGGTAGTTGGCCAGGCTCATGACCATGTTTTAGTTTACACTTCTTCCTGTGCTTAAGTCAATCCCATACTCCCTCCAGAATTACTTACCTGGCCATAGGCCCCTCCAGGGCCAGGGGGGGAAATGCTGCATGCCTTTGGGGCCACTGGGGCCCCCTGGGCCTCCAGGGGGGAAAACCATTAGCCATTGGGGCAGGTCCTAAAATCCCATGGGGCACTGACTTATGAGGAAGGAAAAAAAATGTCAGTAAGATAGATTCTAGGATGAAAAATCACCACTCTGAGGGGTCTACCTCCACTAACACTCCCAGTTAAAACAGCGAGAATAAACAAAGCCTATTCTTACAATCTTAGGGACTGTTCTAGTCTTCCTTTACTTCCTTCCTACTGGCTTTTCCCCTGGTTCTTAATAACCCCTTCTTCTAAGATCATTCTGCTGTGGTGTCCCTCCTGCCCCATTTTAATTGGAGCATATCTACCTGGCTGTGCTTCACCTCTCAACCTAAAGTGGGCTTCCTCACCTCCTCCCCCAGGCCCCTGGGGCTGGCCCTGCAGGTTACCCAGCAACTGCTTGATCTTATCCGAGTAGTCTGGTTGTTTCAACAGCTCTTCTGAGGGGTGACTGTTGGGGCTTCCCTGTGAAAAGGAGTAGAGTTGGTGTGGAAAAGAGATCAGTCAGGAGACATAGGAGTAAAAGAAACAAAAAAATCTAACTAGAAAAGGGAAGAATGGATCCAGGAGGGAGAGGGAAACATGCTGTAGGAGGGATAAAGAAGAAGAAAAAATTACAAAGAAGACAAAAAACGGGGGGAACCTCCTGAAAAGGTTTGCATCTCACCATTATTGAGGTAAGGATCTCCTGAACGTTGATGCCACCTCCTCCTGGGCCCTGGGGGCTCTTTCCAGCACCCATACTTCCCATAAGGTTGGCCAGCACAGGAGGCAGCTTGGAGCCACCTGTCCCATCAGGGGAACCACCTGGTCCACCAGTCTCTAATGCCTCAGAATATGGGTTGTCATCTAAGGAACATTCCTAAAAAGTTATAAAAAGTTAGAGTAATGATGAGTCAAACATTTATATTTGAGAGAGACATTAAGGTGGCTCCTGCCCCCTCTCCTAAAAATATTCAGACATTTAGACAAAAAGTGAAGGACAAAGATGCCTTACCTCATCCAGAGGAATGAGTTTTGGAGGAACAGGTTCATAAGACTCAGGGTCAGGCTCATGGGGACTGTCAGGCACACTGTGAAGGAATGAAATGATGTTAAGATTACTTCTCCATTAAGTCCAGATTCTCAACAATCATATCTCGCTTCATCTTGCTCTCAACTGAGAGTCTGAGAGTTTTATTCTCTACTCACCTCTCCTTGGACAAGAAGAGCTCCTGCAGGATTCCTTTCACACGTTCAGCCTGGACATAGCGCTCTTGGCTATTGCCACCCGGGGACACAAGGGGCGAAGGTAAGACCAGGGGCCGGGGGCATACCCACGCCACCTTCTCTTCCATATTGTCATTGCTCAGACGCCGAGCTGTCTCAAAGGCATGACGGTCGGACAGTATCTCTCTCTTGGCTGCCTCACCAAAATCCTTGATCTTGTTCACATTAACTGTTTTTGTTTGTTTTGTTGGGAGGTGAGGGATGGGAGGAAGGAAAAGAAGGAAAAGAAGAGAACATGGAGAAGTTAGGCCGTATGGATCCTTTTCAAGATCCCATCACCCTCCATCTTCCATAGCTCCAAGATGCCCCTATGTATCAATCTACCCTCTTACCTCGCTCAGTCTCATCCAGTTCAAAGTAAAAGTATTCTCTCAGTTTACCTTCTTCAGGCCATGTCACAGTCTTTCTCTTCCGGCCCTTCCTTGTCAACTGGCTTGGATCCCCAGGGCTCTCCACTGGTTTTGCATCCAGCACTCCTGTGTCCAAGGAGGCTATAAAAGAAAGGAGTGGAAGATTATAGGGTTTAATGCAAGAAGTCAGAGAAGATATTTAACCCTAAGGCCCTAAAAGGTTAAGTGACTTGCCTAAGGTCATACAAGTAGGAAAATGGCAGAGCCACAAGCTGAAATGAGTCAGTAGAATTATCACCTGAACTAGTAAGAGTCCTGACCTCAAATCAAAGGTCCCCCCAAGTCCAGTTTTCCAGCCCCAGTTCCCTTTTCTCAGGACCCAGACAACTGGAACCCTAGACAACCAGTCTCTAATCTTACCTGTGTCCATAAGCTCTGGAATTTCAACGGGAGGGACAGGGGTTCCAGGACGCTCTATGTCCATGGCCTCAGCAGGGGCTGCTGGCTCCGGGGAAGAAGGTTTGACTGTGTTTGGCTCTGTGCTTTGTTTCCCCTCAAAGGGGCTTGGCTATAGGAAAAAAAGAGATCATCAGGATAGGGAAGCCACAGCCAGCAAAAGGAGGCTTTTTGTAAGAAAAACCATGTCAGAGATCCAGTCTCCCAATGGCTCCTAGATAGACTTAAGGCTACTTTCCAATCGCATGACCCAAGTTTTGTCCTCTATCACCCACCCTACACTACTGAAGATACATACCTTGGTAGCTGTGGGTGACAAAACCTTTTTCTTTTTCTTGATTTTGATGCCTGGAACAGGGGCTGAGTTGAGGGCATCTAGGAAACCCAGGCCCTCCATAGCTAAAGAGAAGGGGGGGGGGGGGAAGAAAGTGTTATTATAGTGTATAGACAGATGGACAGATGGCATACTTCCCTCTATCACAACTACAAAGTCTTGGCCAAATAGTAAAGTAGTGAGATCTCTCTCCAACCAAGATATGATGATAAAAATTTCAGAACATATGGCATAGGAATTCACGTAAGAAATTCTTAATGTTACTAGGCTTATCTTTCAGCAATCTATAGTTTTGGACATTAAATATAGCCGAGTACTGGTTAGCTGACAGTGGGAAAGGGGAAGTGAAGTACAGGGAAAGTGAAGAAGAGGGGAAGGGTATACCAATGAATGAACCACAAGAGCAATTCTAGGGATTGAAGACTAAAAATCCAGAGATAGAAGGGCACACAAAGAGAGGGAAAGAAAGGCTAGGAATCTGGTAGATTAAAAAAAAGAGAGAAAAGAAAATTAGAGACTACATTAGGAAGACTTAGAAAAATGAAATAGACTAAATGGAAAGATAGTAAAAAACCAAAAAACCAAATTCCATTCCCCTAGCTAGAAAGTCTACTATGTTTGTCCTTTGTCCCTTGTCTGTGGCCATACTCACGCTGTGGGGGTATAATCTTCACTTTAATTTCTTTGGTGGCATTAGGTGTTGTATTGAGTGGTTTGTATTTCTTTTCAGCTGGTGGAGCCACATCACCAGGTGTAGCTGCAGAGCTATAAGAAAAAAGATAGTTAAAAGTATGCAGCAGTCCTCCCTACCAATCCTTATATTATTACCTCAGGTTAATACTTGCAACAGACCTAATACATACCTCTGACGCTTAAGGGGGATGGGCTTAAGATTGTACTTGTCAGAAACAACCACAGTACTGGCATTCTTCTTCACAGGCACCAGGGATGGTGTCTCTAATTCCAAGCCTGAAAAAGGTAGACATGGTATGAATTCTTGACACTGTTCTTTCTTCTGCTTTCCTTTATCTCTCTCTGTCAACCATCAAAGCACCTTGTACCAACCACTGTTCCTAAAGTGCTTTTCTCTTACCCTTGTAAGTAGATTCACAGATCAATACCTTCCCTCCCCAAAGGGCAATGTCTTGTTCAGATCTCAGAGTGTATGTGTGTGCATGCATATATAATTCTGTTCACAGCAAAGTGTCTATGTACCCTTCCAAGACCAGGACTCAGCCTTACCAGTAGAACGGAACTTGGCATGGCTAGGAGCTGTGGTTCGCAATGATTTAGGTTTCTCCTTCTTCTTCTCTGGTGCCTCCTCAGCTCTCGTTTCTGCCTTCACTTCAGGAAGAGGTCGTTCAAGAGGAGCTGTGCGTCCCTTCCCCTCTTCTTTCTTTTTCTTCTTATCTTTCTCTATAGGGGGAGAGCCCAAGGGCAGAAGATTTTATATAGAGAAGCACAGTATAGTAGATAGAATGCTGGACTTGGAGACTATTAGACTTGGGACTGTAAGACCTGTGTCTGACACTAGCTGTATGACTATGGGCAAGTCACTTATTTTCTGTTTGCCTCAGTTTCCTCATCTGCATACTACAATACCTGTAATATTTACCTCATAGGATTGTTGGGGAGGATAAATGATAAAGTATGTAAATTGTTTTGCAACCTCTAAATACTGAATAAATGCCAGCTGCTGTTGTATGGTGAGAAGGCTAATTTCACCCAGGAAACAGAATGAAATGGAACTCTTCCCAGAACCCTTTCAGGCTAATTATGCCAAGATGAAGGACAAAGTAACTTACCAGTGGGCTGGGTGCTACTCTGAGAGCGGATGACAGCCATCCATTCGCTGACAAGGACTGAAGCTAGTTTCCGGAGTTCTTCAAGGAAAACAAAAGTAATTTTAGAAACAGGAGAATGACAGAGATGGACACTGCCAAATCATAGTACCCCTTCCTACTGCCCCACCTCTACCTGCTTCTAGGCCCTACTCTCTTGTCCTCAGAACTCTTTTGTAATGACCCCAATAAGAAACTTGAAACAAACACCCCATAAAAGACTGGTTGAGGTGAGGAAAAAGCTGCAATTGGTTCCCTATCTTTATAAAAGGTCATGACCACTGTGGAAGGATGAGCTTCTCTGACCTATAACTCAGTATAATTTGTATCCCAAACTGAAGGGCAGCCTCTATGGATCACCAACTTGAAGTCAATTATAATCAAGATGACTGACTCAATTACATCATTAGCTCTGGTCCTCTCCCTTTTCTTTTGTCTTTCCCCTCCCCCCCCATATGTCTCTAGGTACTCTACAGTAATGCAGTTTTCTCTTTTTTTTGTGAAACTCTTCTAGTTCTTAAGGAAATTGGGACAATGGAGTAGACAGGAAAGGGTAGAGGATGATCAGGATCAGTGGGAACATCAACTTGGGCTGGGATTTAAAGAAAATCTATTGCATAAATAGAATGGGATGGAGAAGACAGTTACAAAGTAGTCTACGTGACAAATATCAAGTGACTTTAGTGAACTTTAATAAGTTCACTGAGTCAGCAGCATGATGGGATAACTATTGCATTAATATACGTGTCTAGAATAAAGGCCAGGATGATGATCCCTGTGCACTCGGTCCTATAGAGACCACACATCCAGAAGAAGTCTATAAAATTCTGGGTGTATCACATTTGAGAAGCATGGAGTGAGTCAGAAGAAGGTGCCCAGGATAATAAGACTTGAATTCATGTCATATGACAATTCAGTGCAAACTGGAAGAGATATCCTAGGGATTATATGAAGTCTTCAAAATATTTTAATTTGTTGCAAAGTGAAGTGAGCAGAACTGGGAGAACAGTTTATACAACAACAACAGTACTGTAAAAGAAAAATAACTTGGGAAGTCTTGAGAACTCTGATCAACACAATGACCAACAACTCCAGAGGACTCATAATACAACATTTTATTCTATTCCTGACAGAGGGGATGGACTCAGTGTGCAGATTTAGGCTTTTAAAAAAATCTGTTGCTGGACATGGCTAATGGAAGAATTTGTTTTGCTTAACCAGATGTTTGTGATTGGTTTTGTTTGTCTTGCTTTTTTTGGTGGGGAAGAAGAGGAAGTGGGAGGGAGAGAATTAGAAGCTAAAAATAAATTAAATTGAAGATAAAAACAAAACAAAAAAGTGCTTAGCTTTATTACTATTGCTGCTATGGGATTTACTGCTCAAAATGCTGTTAATAATGCCATCAAACAATGAATCCCAAGGACTAGATTCTAGGGACTTTATAAAACTGAAGGGATGACGTTAGATATGAGAAAGGAGAAATATAAGACCAAAAAGGGAAGGAGATAAGTAGAAAAGAAAGAAGACAGAAAGAGCTGTGTTTTCTGGTGAGATGGGGGAGAAGGTAAAATCAAAACAAAAAGAAAATAGATAAGAAGGGAACAAAAATAAATCTACCTTCATCTTCACTTGACTTGCTCAATTGCTTCACAAGTTTGGCTGTGTTGTTCTAAGAGATGAGAAACAGAAAAGAAGTCAGCATACGGAGAAAGAAGATTCTATCTAGATCCTCTCTACAACTTACTTATCTGCAACTACCTTATGGCCCCTTAAGCCCCAGAAATATGGTTGGTTTACGATAACTAAAATGCACTTTTCTATAAGTTATATGAAATACTCAGCTGAGGAAGGACAAAAGCCCTAAGAGATACCTGTTTGAGATGGTCCACAGTAAGGGGTAGGTGCTGCAAGGTGAGCAGAATCTGTTGCAAGAGAGGTATGTTGTTGGTTGTCTTTGAGTAAGTCAGCCAGTTATTAAGGAGCTTGTAGCCACCAACTCGGATAAACCTGCAGACAGATAGGAAAGTGTATCACAGTTTAGGAGTTCTATGCTCCCATTCCCGATGCCTTGATCCCCTATTCCAACTTCATCTTTACTTCCTAGATATCTAGTTCCCCACTCACTTGGCCAGTACATCTGGTGAACGGGTCTGCAGGAGAATGTTCAGGTATGTACAGCGGCTCACCATCTTTCGAGCTTCCTTCATCAGGCTATAAGAGAAATTGAGTTGAGCTTAGAGGTTAGAGTTGAAGTTAGAGCTGGGACAGAGAAAACACATCTTCTATCCACAGAGGAACACAAGTCTCTCAAGACTTGGGACCTCAGTCTAAGAAACAAGAACAAAACACTACTTTCTAGGAGGATGGATATTTAATAGGATAATATGAGGGACTCTTATAGGAAAGAAATATACAAATCGATCTTGGAGCATTAGGCATTATCATTTCCTTTGCAAAGACCTTTTCACCTTCCAATAACCAGCCAGCCACAGCCTAACACCCATCATCACTAGTTACTGTGCTTGTTATTGATATATTACCGAGCCAGTTTATTTTTAGGAAGGGCCATGTGTGCTTTTGAATCTCTTCTTTTAAAACTAAGGGCACTGAGTTCAAATCTAGCCTCAGACACTTGACATTAGCTGTGTGACCCTGGGCAAAGTCACTTAATCCTGAATGCCTCATTAAAAAAAAACCAAACAAAATAAAACTGAGGCTACAAAAATATAACTGACATTCATATGATCAATACAATAATTAAAAAATAGTACTGACTTATCAGTCAAGAGGCTTCTAGGATTTGGGGATCTGGATTACCAGTTGCAATACAACAGGATTAGTAAGCCTGTGTGTATATGTATATATATGTATATACACATATACATATATATATAAATTTTATATACAGGCCTTGACAGGAAATCAGGGAAGGTCATAGGACTTGTCAGATTACTGCCACTGCTATTGAAACCCCATGTTGGCTAGAAATGTTTTAAGTAATAAAAACTTAAGTGTTTTGTTAATAAGACACTGAATACAACTGCCTTGTTTTCTAACATTATAGTTCTCAAGGTCTACTACAACCTTAGTCATGCATCATAGATCCATGTTTCTTTTTTTGGCCATCTAATCCTAGAATCCATTCCTTTTTTTTTTTTTTTTTTTGGTGAGGCAATTGGGGTTAAGTGATTTGCCCAGGGTCACACAGCCAGTAAGTGTTAAGTGTCTGAGGCCAAATTTGAACTCAGGTCCTCCTGACTCCAGAGCTGGTGTTCTATCCACTGCACCATCTAGCTGCCCCACTAGAATCCATTCCAATGGCAACTTATACATACCTAAAGATCTTGGCGATTCCCTCCGCACTTTTGACCTCTCCATCCCTACCAAGGAAGCTGTCTAGTCCCTTAAGGAGCTCTTTAGGGTCAATGGGTCCCGAGCCCATGATGATAATACCTGGGTGGGGAGAAGTTTGAATAAATGTATCAAAGATATTAAATGAAACAGCACTTGTAATTCTTTAACTTCTACCCATCAAGAGGTCAGAGGTTATTTAGCCACTACCTCAGTGATCCAGAAATGGAGATTCAAGACACTATCACTACTGAAAAAAGAAAATTAGGGCAAAAACATAGAACACTAATAAGATGTGAAGACAATATTGTTGGAAAAATCTTTGCCTTTCTTTTTCAAATTTATCCCATTAGAAAGGCTGAACTCCCTCAGGCTGCAGATAAGAGACAGATACCACATAAAATATGTCAGAAAAAGGCCGGTTAATTTTATTGTGTCAGATGAATCTGAATGTTCCCAAAACATCTTTCGTGTATTAAATATTTGGTTCATTATTCCTAGCTCTGAAATAATATAGCTTAATTATTCCTAGGTTGCTACCTATGTAAACAAGATTTCAGAACTAGGAGATATCAGCACCAGGTCTGAACATTTCTGTTCTAAATTGTTCTTAGCAGTTTTAAGGGATGGAAAGCACAGTGAAGCTCTTAAAAAGTTGTCCTCCAAAGGATTCAGGCACTGTCACAGTGGGCAGGTAGAATGATAGATTATACTGGACTGGTGATACTAGGAAAGGGAAGCAAATGTAAACTTGGAAAAAGAGGTAGAAACAGAGATAGAGACAAAGAGGCTAGAGACTGAAGATATTTACTCGAATGGAGCCAAAGGTTTGAGCTGTGTATGGAGATGTTCATAATAAACTTCATAATTGTTATTACTTAAAAATTTTTGGTTGGCTTGGAATTTCCTAAGTAATGGTGGTAATCTGACAAAGAATTTCATCAGCTTCCTCAATTCCCAAGAAGGCCTATGTATGGGAATTCATGGGCTGAGTATAAAATGAGGGAGCCAGAAGTGAAAAATGACAGTTAAAAAAAAGTGAACTCCCATAGATTTCTGCATCACAAGGCAAGGTCAGGAAAGGAACCATTGCTATGAGACAAAGATTGGCACATGAAGAATTTGCTTGAAAGATTCTACAAATTATATAGGACTGGAGGGGATATAAGTTTAAGACAGGGCTTTCACGCAGTATTTCTCCAAACATGGCCTCCTTAGAGTCACATAATATGTGTTAAGGGCCTAAGGCTGATATAAACTTGACTGTTTATAAAAAAGGGATTAAGGGTGCAGCTAGGTGGCACAGTGGATAAAGCAATGAATGGCCTTGGATTCAGGAGAATCTGAGTTCAAATCCGGCCTCAGACACTTAACACACTAGCTGTGTGACCCTGGGCAAGTCACTTAACCCTCACTGCCCTGCAAAAAAAAAAAACCAACACAAAATAAAACAAAAAAAGGGAATAATTATTTTTCTATGACTGCCCAGGGTCTACCTCCAACATCTGTAAGACAGTGCAGACTTATAAGTCTCAGTGAAAAAACATTGCTTGTTTTCCTTCTTGACCCTTGAGGAAACCTATAGTTTATCTAATTTTAGTAAACTGAGGCAGAGAGGCAAAAAGGCTGCTTCCCTGAAAGCAAAGAAATGTGCTTTAAGGGCAATATCCTTAAGATGATTCAGAAGACAAAAGCTCTCTGAAAAGTAAGACTTAAAGATCTCTATATTCTAGCTCTCCCAAGTGAGTAACTGGCGAGAGTCAACAAAGGAGAGGAAGAAGGGGCACAAGAATCAAAGAACAAGAGATGGTGAAGACAGTGAACCATTTCTTGGATTTAGCAATTTAATACATTGAATTTTAGAAGATATAGAAATGAAGGAAAAAATCCTGAAAGGTTAATAGAGCTATGGAAATTGTGTGGGATTTTAAAAGTTTCTGTTGAATTACCAATGTTGCCTCTTTGTTTCCTCTGGGAGGGAAGGGAATAAGCTGGGCCAAAGGTCAGAAGAAAGGTAGCTTTAAATAAAATTTCCTTAGTCGAATTAAATTCTGATAAAAGTTATCAATTTGTTGGTTTGGCACACTTGGACCTATTAATCCTCATATAAGCTTAAATGAACAAAGACAAAAGGGTTTTTTTTAACTCAACTAGTCTGGGCCAGCATCAGAAAATAAGCAGAGGTTTTCTGATGAGTGTGAAGAGGCAACAGCAGTAAGTCTGAATACCATTAATACTATCAACAACCAAGAAAACAGTTAAGAAAGCAAAATACATATGTTCCATGCCAGATTATCTGTTGAGGACACAGAACTCTCAGGGTGACAATTCCCAGAAGGCTTCAAATTATGAAGTTAGGAATACTGTTTTCCATTCTACTTCAATACAGACTTGCTCCCCCTTCTTCCATCTAACAAAGAACCAGGCATAGGAATTCCAAAGCACTTACATCTATTCTTTCCATCCCCAAATCATTGACTCTTTCCTGCCCGACATATCAAAAGCTAGGCCTGCTATCCCACTAGACCCCCAACTCTATTATCTTCAAGGACCTGAGGGAAACCCCAATTACCACCTTCTTTTTACTGAATAGAAAAATTAACTAATTAGTCTCCTCAAGTCATGAGATTAAGGGTCATCAAGGTTAATTATTTTAACAGAAAATAAGTGTTATCCGTCACTTATACAAAAGCTAAGCACCGGAAAGGAAAGAAGACAGCAGAAAATAGATGTAGCCATCACAGCAGAAAAGAGGTTCCGTTATCACCTCCATCCCAAGCTTCCTCTCAAACTACTGAATAGTTTTAGCAATTACCACAAAAAAAAAAAAAAGGCTATCTAGAGAACCTGTCTAGATAATAAGAATTACTAGTGATTCCTGGAGACAGGAGGTAACTTCCCAGGAAAACTCTAGCTTTCACCCAGTTAAAAGTTCAGGATTGATTTAACCTACAAACTTCCACTTTCAGGTACTGTAAAGGGCATATAATTTCATGGAGGGGAAGAAAAACAGAACCACTGAACCACTGAACCAGAGAGAGCAAAGAAAGAGTTAAGTGTTCCTATTACAGGGCTACAGCAGAAAACCTAAGCATAATGAAGTGGCATGTCTTAATTGGAATGAATATATATAGTTCATGAAAGACTCCCAAATTCATAGTAATATCTGGCTGTTAAAAATAAATGTTCTTGCCTTAGAGTGTGGCATGTAAAAATCAGGGGTAAATAAGTTGAAGGTCAAATTTCTGGAATAAAAAATAAGGATCCAAAGATGAAGCCATGTAAACTCATTTCCTTAATGAGAGAACTTAAAAAAATATGGGGTGGAAGAGGAAAACGGGAGTTACATAAATTCTTTACTCCTCTGGGAGTGAAGCCAAATTCATGCACCCCAGTGACCATGTCAAGTTTTTTGGTGGAGCCTGGTCCCCTGAGCAAGGAAGTAAACAAAGCAAAAATCAGTAAACAAATCCCTGTTCTTTCAGGGCCATTGCTCTCACTTTGCCATCTTCTAACCTAGCTTCTTTCTTCTGTTAGCTGCCAGATCCTCATTATACAAATCTGGGTGCTTCATCCCCAGGCATAGCTTTTCTTTAAAGAAGCTGGGAAAGCTTCGAGTATATAGAAATGAGTGGTTTTGGGGTACACAAGGGATCCAAACTAGAAAGCCTTCTCCTACGAGTTCTGTTGGCTTCACTAAGAATCAAAAACCTTGTCAATTAACTGACTGGAGTAAAATTCAACTCTTCATTACAAAGAGAATTGAGTGGGTTCAGGGTTAAACCCATGTGAACTCAAAATATGAGGTCTTAAAATTGCCTATCTCAAAGATAAAATTATTTCTTCCTTTTAACAAAAGGGGGGAAAATGAATGCGTGTTTATCACGAACCAGTCTGTTGCAGCACTTCTGGAGAGTTAAATTTTGTTACTGGCCTAAAATTCACAATTCCTTCCCCTCTAGGGACCTTAAAGGCACCTGTTATTTGGGAGTCAAATTGGTTTTTTGAGTTGTGCCTTGGTCTGCCTTCTGAGAAACTTAAAATTATATAGCTCCTAGGACAAAGATATGAATTGTGGTGTACATTATGCAATAAACTTCTGGACGCAGTGTCTTTCAGTACCTATTCTTTCATTTGTATCCCTATGAAGCCTTTCCCTACCAAGTATACTTTGATGATGGGGGATTCTAGCCTCTTTGCCTCTCTAAAAAGAGAAATCATCATGAGCTTTTTTTAAAAGGCAGGAAAGGTGCCAAAATTCAACTCAAGCTTATTAGTGGATTGGCACTCCCAAGTTGGTTCCTTAAGACTCCTTTATTCCTCAACTTTCACACTGCAGAGACTCCCATAATTTCCCTAGTCTAGTTCAGGAACTCAAATCAAGTTCACATCCCCAGGTATGTGGCAGAGACACCATCTAGTGTGCTAGGGGTAAACTAAAATCTTTGTAACACTGATCGTGTAGATAGGTTCAACTTAGGGTACAAAGTCTCTTGGACCTCCTCAAACTGGAGGCTAAGGAATTCTTTAGAGGTACTACACATCCAGCAGAAAATTTGCTGGGGAAGGGAATGATCAAGTTCAAGCCTCCCAACTTTGCCATGAATCTGAGGATCTTAAAACTTGTAAAGATTTTTGGAAAATTTTTGATAAAGGACACAAACACCAGCCTTGAGTACTGCCATGGCTTGTACATGCACTGGTTGCTACAGCACTGCATGAGTTGAAAATGGAGAACAGAACATTATGTTTCCATTATTAGCCAGAAGTTTGGGCGGGAGAAAAAAAAGATTAAAAAATGATTATTTGGAAAACAAATGAAGGTTGTGAAATGTAATACCAGAAAGGTTTTGCTTACCAGAAAACGAAGCTTGACTCCCCCTGACTTGAGTTTACAACTGCCGCCTTTTTCCTAAAGATTCACTCCTCATCCTAGTACCAATGTACAGGAGGCTAAGCAACTGGAGGTGGTACAGCACGGAACACAAAAGAGTTTACCCCAAAACCAGAAACGATGAGAAGGAGGAAGATGGGAAGTTTAGAGGAAAGCCTTCTAGCACCCACCCTTACCCTTCAAAAGGTGAAAATGTCCTTAGCCTAGGAACTAGCTCCTGTAAGAACCTAACAATGGAAATTCATTTTTAGACCAGATTTATTTAATCTTTCCTATTTAAGACTGTAAACTTACTATCCTTTGGGCTCAGAGATATTTGGGTTATCCTAATAGGAAAGAAATGGGTAAATTCCACTTATTGTTTTCCAGGTTGTGTATATGTGGGGGTATTCCTAGGATATTGTAATACTGATGAAAAATTGATCCTGTTGCTAAACCTCAAATCTACCCACAGGTACCCACTGGCGAAGAGAAGCAACCCCTAGGGACCTAATAATTCCTACCAGCTTGTTGGAGAAAATGGGGTGCTTTGTGAAAGAAAAGAACAGAAACAACCTAAGATAAAATGTAGAGATAGAAAAAGAAGGTATTCAAGTTCCTGGCTCCACTCCTTCCAAGTTCAGATCATGGCACAAAAGGCAAAACTCAGGGGGTGGAGTTTCAGTAGGGTGGAGGGGAATGAAAGCAGATTACATCACCTTTCGAGATTGCTCCTCCCCCTTAACTAACCTCCTAAACCAGCCCTATGCTCCGGCTGGCAAGGAAGAGGAAGGAGAAAAACAACAAAGCAGGGACGCCATCTTGCAATGGAGAAGAGACTCAAGGAGGAAAAATACATCTACGATTGGCCATAAAGGTTACAGTACAAAGAGCCCATTAAAACCCATACCCGGTTAAAAAACAAAACAAAACAAAACAAGAATACAAAAAAAAAACCCCACCCCAGTTGTGTTTAACTTATTAAAACTTCATTTGATTTGATAAAAAACAAAGGCAATTAAAACTGCTACTTAAAAGTTGTTTCTCCTGCTTGGGGTAGAGGAAGAATTTGCAGTGTGGGGGGGGGGGGAGTCAAACTGCTAATACAGCCCACCCCCGTTTCTATACTACAAATAAGGGGGGGAGGGGAATTGGGCCCCTCCCAACAAAGGAGGTCAAGGTGGGAAAAGGACAGGAGAAAAATGGGTAAAGACACAACCTGCAACGCCGCTCAGAAGAGACAAAAGGACAAGGAAAAGTCGCCATATTGAAGCAGGGAAGAAAAAAAATTCCTTTTAACGACACAAATTTTTTAGAAATCTAGCATTCAATTGCACTAAATGGCCTTTAAAAGTTACACGCCTTAATTCCCCACATAGCCCCCCTCCCACTTTCCACCCCCCTGTAACTGTACCCATTTTAAAAATCAAGTTAAAGGTTATAACGATTTTTTTCTTCTTTAAAAAAAACCTCTGCAAACTGCAACAATTACAATACATTCTTTACCTTCCCAACTAACACTTTGGATGTATTGGCACTATATTTTACTTTGGCTTAAGTGTCTAGCAATCTTTATTCGTAGATTGCCACCTATGTAAAGCACACAAATATACCTCAAGCAAATTACATTAAAATATAACGAGAGGATTTAACCATTAAGACGTAGCCAGCTACTTTCTAATATTTATCTGCGCATCTCCTTACCCTGCAATCTTTATGTACAGATTGCTTATTAATCTGGCCAATTGACAGGCGCCCCTGCTTGTCTCACACACAAAGAAGTGGGACTTTTAGGCCACAAGATCCACATCTTTTGTATGTGAGCTCATTAACCCTTCCGAAAGACTGCTGGCATCCAGAGGAAGGGATCCCATTCCTCCTTATAAATATAAGATCGAACTCTTATGGCTTTGGCAGTCTGGAAAATTGGCTGGATTACCAAGGGTTAACCATCAAGAAAATCCTCACTTGTCGGCCCCCCCACCCTCTCCGTGCCTGCACCAGGGCAGGGAAGAGGGAGGTGGTAGGGGAGAGAGAATAAGACTTTTAAGACCTATTGTTTTTTTTTAATGGAGACTCAAGCGACCGGATTGGTCGTTCTCCAGCTCAATTATATATTTGTCTACGATCTCATTTCTTCCTCTCATTTTTTTTTGTTTCACAACGGGAAACGTTGATTTCTTGTTGTAATGCTGGTTTTGAAAATTCGACACTTACTATCCAATTTTTTTGCGACGTCAGCACCTCGGGCTCAGGGGGGGTTAAAATTTGGAGAAAAAAAATAAAGCCAACCAGGACCCAAAGCTTAATTACTTGGGGGGCCTCATTGGATCAAAAAGTCTTTTAAAAAATAAAGCCAACTCAGGATTCATTACCCCCTCCACTTAAGGAGAGGGGTCTTAGAAACAAAAAAAAACTGAGTGGATTCAAAAAGGAGACGCTGGATGGGCAGATTTGACGGGACTTGGGAGTTGGAGGAAAGGTGGTTGATTATTTTTGATAGATTTTGTGGTGATGGTCCTTCAGCCACAGATTTGAGTCCCAAGCAGCTTGGGCTGGGAGTGGGGGCGGGAAACAAGATAGGGCGATGGGGCAGAGAAGACACAAGTGGTTGGGTTGGTAGATGCTGCTTCCCCCCCCTTCGAAGGATCCTTTTGATGCTGTCACGGCTGCTTCGTTTTTCCTTGTGGCCGGGCTGTTTCCTCCGATTAAATTCGAACCTGGGAAGAGGAAAATAAAGGAGGAAACGAAATTGTCAATTGTTGGCTTGAATATTTCTTTACGTCTCGTTTTTAGCCTAACTAACAGGCTCCCCAAGACGCACCCTCCGGTCTCCAAGAACTAAAAAGCACTACAAGAAATTTCGCTGTCACCCACCACCATTTCGCCACGCTACCACGATGCCGCCACGCAACATACCAACCGAAAAAACACCCGTACTCACCTCTAAACGAACCCCAGAATGGCGGCGGCTCGCTCGGACGATGCCTTTTATACAAGGGCACCGCCCCGCGCACACTAGCGCGCTCACGAGATACCGACGCCTAGCGCCATTGTGAGCGAGGCGCAAGCTAATTGGTCAATCACATCAAGGTATCGCAAGCTGATTGGTTGTCGTACCACAACCTACCCTCCATCTATCCCTCAACTCACTCTTCCGCTCTCCACACCCAACCTTTGGTTTGTGAGTAGGGTTATGACGATTGGTTGGGGCCCGCCCCACCTTCCTTCCCCGATCTTCTTCCTTCCCACCCCTTCGTCGTCAGGCCTCACCCCTGGTTGGCCTAACCGACCCCGCGCATGCGCACTAGTAGAACAAGGGCCCAAAATCAACCACAAAAATATTCAGAAGCAAAAGATTCAGTAGTGGATCTAAGAGCTATAGCGAACTGGCTATAGCAGTAGTAATTTTGAAGGCGAATTCTATTGTGACGCAGTTAAAATTGGTCCTCTTCGCCCCTACGTACTGACGCATGCACGTACAGCCACGTCCAGGCAACGCGCGTTTCTCGCATTAGCCCCACCCAGCCTGCTTACAGACATGCGCAACTCCTTTTGGTTTCCCCACGCCTTCCCTTATCCGTACACCAAGATGGCGGCCTCTCTCCTAACCCTGCTGCTTAAGCAGCTCCCGGGCCTCGCACCTGTCAGAGGTGTCCACTGGGCGCAGGTATCTATCCAGTTTCCCCTCTCCCGCTGTCTTCCCCCTTCGAAGCCCGCGTCCCTGATTTGAGTCGGCTCCGTCTGGCCGCCTTCCCTTCCCCGCCCGATCCGGAAAGAACTTCCCAGGGTCGAGTAGAGGAAGCAGAAAGCTCACCCCTTTCCAGTCTCGATTGTTTTGGCTACAGCACTCCCTCTACCCAATCTCTTGAGTCTTGTCCCTGGACTTGGGGCGCATGCTGAAGGGTGCTACGTAGTTGCTAAGGGTTGTCCATATATACTGAGTTTAAATGTTCCCATGGATACTGAGTACCTTTAAATGTTCCCATGGTAACCGACAAGGAGGAATGGGTGTGCTGCGTTGCCATGGTGGCCCAGAAGGAGCCTTTCTCTACATTGCTGTAGCAGCCCCCCAGCATATTTTTTTTTCCCTAGCACTGTGTTCACGTGACAGACAGTGGAGGAAAAAGAGGTCTGACCTGAGAATTCCATTCCTACCCCACCTAGCTACTTAGCTCTTGAGAACTCAGGCCTTAACTAGCTCCTTTTGTCCAAGTAGATAGAGGCCCAACTAGCTCCTGGTATGTCCATTGTGTGAACCATTGGATAGAAGGAGTGGTCCTTGATTGCATCTGACATGTTGAGTGGGGCTTATGATCCTCAAGGTACACTGCTATACTTTACTTTACACTCCAATCATTTGTTGTAGGGAGGATCTGAGGAGCTCAAGATACTGCCCCTTTTGTCTTGAAGGTCTCGTCTGTCAGACCAATACCCAAAACCCCTCTAGACACTCCACCCCCAGGTCCCCACTACCTAGGTCTCTTGAACCCTTGGCTTCACTACTCACCTTGAAGTCCTTAGTTGGGGGTAAAAAGGGGAGGGCTGCTTCCCACAGTTGCTATTCCCTGAAATGGGGCAGGTTAGCCGGAAGGGTGAGGAGAGTAATGTCACTCTGGGGTTAATTATAGGGCTGGGGTCTTTGATCCCAGCTTTGGGACTCAGGTTGCTCACCCTTCTGGAATGGGAGACAAGTTTTTATTAAGCAAGGTAAGACCAATGATTCAGAGACAGAGTTGAGATGGAGATTGTATGTATATCACAGGTATCCTGTGATTTCTAACATAACCTTTTCCTCTATACTTTATCCCACTCTTAGGAACTTATGTATTTTTTTTTCCTAGGAATATAGATTTCTTGTAACCTTAATCTTTCTCTTAATGTCAATTCTCTTAAATTTTTCGGCGGGGGGGGGGGGGGGGGGGGGGGGGGGGGGCAGGGCAGACTTGCCCAGGGTCACACAGCTAGTAGTGAAGCCGAATTTGAACTCAGATCCTCCTAAATCCAGGGCTGATGCTTTATCCACTGCACCACCTAGTTGCCCCCTTAATTTTTCTTAATCTTTTAATTTAATTAATCTTAATTAAATCCTATGGGCAGAATCTAAAGGGAAGCTTAAAACTATATTAAGACTTTTGGCACACCTCTATACAGTTGCTTTTCCCTAATTACCCTATTTGTTAGTTCACATTATTTCATCACTTTTGGGTCTTTGGGGACTAAGATTAAGTCTAATTTCTTTACACATTCTTACTGTACATCACTATACCAGTTTTGACACCTTTACAGAACCTCAAGAGTTCTTGAGGGAGGGTTAGGGGATGAAGAACAAGATATTTAACTTCCCTCCTAAACCTTCCCTTGTTCTTTTTCACAGGCTGCTGCTCGGCCACTAAGCACCAAAGCTCCCCCTGAGGAAGAATCTTCCATTCCTGTCTCCCCCTATCAGGATGCTCCCTGGGAATATCTGGAGACAGAAGGTACCCCCATCAGGAAGGTGTGGGAAGAGGGAAGGGAAAATGTGGAGACTAAGGGGAACAGAGTAATCAGTCCAGAGGATTGTGGTAGGTAGAACCTAAAGGCAAGAATAGACAACATAGGAATGCTTTGTCCTTCATTGTCCTTCTGTGAGCACTGAACCAAATGTTAAGTACTGAGGTTTATACAATCTCTAAAGTACTCTGCCTCTCAAGCCTTAACTGTTATTTCTCTTCTCAACTTTTATATATGCTGTGACTAGAATGCCCAGAACATGTTAAATTTCTATATGCCCTCTTCATCCTAATTCTTCTCAGAAATGTCCTTCCTTGTTTCTTTCTTACATAAGATTTTATTTCGGGACTCTAATATATTTGCCATATATCATTGTATATTGTAATTATCAGTCTTTGTGTCAAGTTCCATGAGGGTAAGAAAACCACGGGTTTTTTTTTTTGGTTAAACTTTTTGTTTCTGCCAGCACTTAACTCTTTACCAAATAGGTGTTTATTAAATATTTAGTGAAGGAATGAAAGATGAATAGGGTATGATCTCTAGGGAAAATATAATAGAGAAGGTGATAAGTCATAGAAAATTACTAAAACAGAATATGAAAATGAATAGTATAGAAGAGAGGTGCAAAAAAATGGGGTGGGGGACTGTTTAAGTTAAGTGGTAAAAAAGGAGGAAAACATTACCACCAAATTGGATGTAAGAAATGCTTTTCAAAGGTGTGGTCATTTAGTTGTATCTAAGATGGGGGTAGCATTTCTAGGCATAGGGAACAGTAAAAGCAAAAACACAGATATCTAGGGCAATTTTGTGGGGTGGTTTAGTTTGTGATTAAAAAAACAAATCGGGGCAGCTAGGTGGTGCAGTGGATAGAGCACTGGCCCTGGAGTCAGGAGGATCTGAGTTCAAATCCAGCCTCAGACACTTAACACTTACTAGCTGTGTGACCCTGGGCAAGTAACTTAACCCCAATTGCCTCACCCCCCCCCCAAAAAAAAAGAACGAAAAAAACTAAAAAAAAAACTAAAGGAAAGTAATATGAACTAAGGCTACAAAGGTAGAGTGAAGTAGTTCTAGTAATTATTATAGAGCAGATGAGATATGTGTAAAGTGTTTAGCATGTTTGGCACATAGTAAACTCTTAATAAATTATTTCTCTCTTCCCTCCCCTTCCCCTTCTCCTGCCCCTGCCCCTGCCCCTTTTCCTCCTTCCCAGAATACCTGAGTCGCTATGGCTCTAGTCCAGTCTGGGCTGACTATCGACGCAACCACAAAGGGGGCATCCCACCACAGCGAACCCGTAAGACATGCATTGTGAGTAGTAAGGAAAAGGAGTTGGGTCCCTGGCATGGAGAGATTCAGGGGTGGCAGGATGGGTTTGGAGGGACCTTGACAAAAGGCATGTGTGCTAATTCCCTGAAGTTTCTACCCATCTCCTTTATCTCCTACAGCGAGGAAACAAAGTTGCTGGGAACCCTTGCCCCATCTGCCGGGATCAGAAGCTCCATGTGGACTTTAGAGTAAGGAACCTCTAAATTTCATAATGCTCTTTACCTACCTCAGGAACTAGGGTTATGTACGCTACTTAAAGGATGATATTTTTGCTGCCCTCTTCCTTTATACCTCAAAATGACTGAGTATTACATAACATATGTATGTATTCTTTCCTCCTTTGCTCCAGTTTCTGAAAAGGAGGTGGCTTTCAAGGTCAGCCTTCCTACTTGTCCCTTTATCTCATCATTTCAGGAAGCTAGGTGGCACAGTAGATAGAGCATAGGACTTCAGAGTCAGGAAGACCTCTGATTGAATTTGCCTCAGGCACTTATACTGTGTGGTCCTGGATAAGTCATTTAATCTTTGTCTCAGTTTCTTTATAAAATTGGGAAAACAATAGTACCTACTTCATAGGGTTGTTGTGAGGACTAAATGAATGAACATAAGTAAAGCACTATATAAGTGTTAGGTATTATCATCTCTTGCCGCCTTGAGTGTCCCCTTTATAATCTCCAGTTTTCTACCAGCTGCTTACAAACATGCCCAGTCTCCCTTATCCTTCAAAACTTTCACTTAACCCCACCATCTCCTCAAGCTCTTATTCTCATTTTCACAAATGCTAGAAAATAAGAAAAATGCCATCTGCAGTCATTGCCTCCATTTCTTCACCTCATAGTCACTGTTTTAACTCTTGACAACTTGGCTTCTGACCCCAGGATTAGGTTCAAACTGTCCCAAGGTCAGTCACCATTGAACTCTTAATTGCTAAATTTGATGATTTTTCATGGTCATTATTCTTTATCTCTCTGCAAATTTTGACACTATAACCACTCCCTCTTCCCCATGAAACTCTTCTTGGCTTTTGATTTTTTTTTTAAATTATAAAAGTATTTTATTATTTTCCAGTTACATGTAGAGATAGTTTTCAACATTTGTTTTTATAAGATTTCTAGTTTCAAATTTTTCTCCCTCCCTCCCCTTCCCCCCTTCAAGACAGCAAGTAATCTGATATAGGTCATATATGTACAATAACATTAAACATTTCTGCATTAGTTATAAGAGAAGAATCAGCAAAAAGGGAAAACCTCAAAAAAGGAAAACAACAGCACCTAAAACAAAAGAAATAGTATGTTTCAATTTGCATCCATATTCCACAGTTCTTTTTTTTTTTTCTGGATTTGGAGAGCATTTTCCATCATGAGTCCTTTGGAACTCTCTTGTATTGTTGTATTGCTGAGAAGAATCAAGTCTATCACAGTTGATCAACACATAATGTTGATGATACTGTGTACAGTGTTCTCCTGGTTCTGTTCATCTCATTCATCATCAGTTCATGCAAGTCCTTCCAGGTTTCTCTGAAATCTGCCTGCTCATCGTTTCTTATAGCAAAATGGTATTCCATTACATTCATATACCACAACTTGTTCAGCCATTCCCCAATTGATGGGCAACCCCATAATTTCCAATTCCTTGCCACCACAAAAAGAGCAACTATAAATATTTTTGTACATGTGGGTCCTTTTCCCTTCTTTATGATCTCTTTGGGAAAAAAGACCTAATAGTGGTATTGCTGGGTCAAAGGGTATGCACAGCTTTATAGCCTCTGGGCATAATTCCAAATTGCTCTCCAGAATGGTTGGATCAATTTACAGCTCCACCAACAATGCATTAGTGTCCCAATTTTTCCACAGCTTCTCCAACATTTATTATTTTCCTTTTTTGTCATATTAGCCAATCTGATAGGTGTCAGGTGGTACCTCAGAGTTATTTTAATTTGCATTTCTCTAATCACTTGTGATTTAGAGCATTTTTTCATATGGGAATAGATAACTTTGATTTCTTCAACAGAAAAATGCCTGTTCATATCCTTTGACCATTTCTCAATTGGGGAATGACTTGGATTTCTTATAAATTTGATTTAGTTTCTGATATATTTTAGAAATGAGGCCTTTATCAGAAGTACTGGCTATAAAAATTATTTCCCAGCTTTCTGCATCCCTTCTAATTTTGGCTGCATTGCTGCTGTTTGTACTAATCCAGGAACTTTATGAACACAATTACAAAACACTTTTCACACAAATCAAATCAGATCTAAATCACTGGGAAAATATTAATTGCTCATGGATAGGCCGAGCTAATATAATAAAAATGACAATTCTACCTAAATTAATTTACTTATTCAGTGCCATACCAATCAGACTACATAAAAAGTATTTTATAGAACTAGAAAAAATAATAACAAAATTCATCTGGAAAAACAAAAGGTCAAGAATGTCAAGAGAACTAATAAAAAAAATGCACAGGAAGGTGGGCTGTACTAAATCTGAAGCTTTACTATAAAGTGGCAGTCATCAAAACTATTTGGTACTGGCTAAGAAATAGAGTGAAAGATCAATGGAATAGGTTAGGTACAGGAGACACAGTAGTCAATGACTTTAGTAATGTACTGTTTGATAAACCTAAAGACTCCAGCTTCTGGGACAGGAACTCCATATTTGACAAAAACTGCTGGGAAAACTGGAAGATAGTATGGCAGAAATTAGGCATAGACCAACATCCTACACCTTATATTAAAATAAGGTCAAAATGGGTACATGATTTAGACATAAAAGGTGATAACATAGGTAAATTTGGAGAGGAAGGAATAGTTTACCTTTCAGATCTTTGGAAAGGAGAACAGTTTATGACGAAACAAGAAATAGAGAATATTATGAAATACACAATGGATGATTTTGATTACATTAAATTAAAAAGTTTTCTTGGCTTTTTAGTCTACTTTCTCTTGATTCTTTTCATACTACTCTGACTAGTCTTGATTCTTATCTGCTAGTTGGTCATCCATATTTCTCTTCCTGTGACCATGGATGTTCCCCAGAACTTCGTATTGAGCTCTCTTCTCTTTCTATGCAGCTAACTCCCAAATCTATATATAGTTCTATACTCTTACCCAAGCTCTAGTTCACATCACTGCTGAAGATCTCTATATAGACGAATCATAGCTATATCAAATTAGTATGCCCAAACTAGAATTTGTTGTTTTTATTTTTAAAGCTGAATTTTATCCATCCTTTTTCTTTCCTTTTTTTTTTTGAGGGCACTTTTTAGTCACTCAGGCTTGCAACATCAGTATTATCCTCAACTCTTTACTTTCCTTTATCCCTTCTATCTAGTCAGTTACCCAGTTTTACTGATTTTATCCCCACAGCATCTCTTACATCCGTCCCCTTCCCAACATGTACAGAGCCACTAGCCTAGTTCTGGTTCTTATTAACTTCTTTACTGTACTGTAGCAGGTGTGCCACAGTATCCCTTTTTCCATATTTGCCCTCTCTAATTCATCCTTCACACAAGTGCCAAAATAATCTTCCACACCTCCCTTTTCAGGAATCTTCAGTAGCTCTCTGTTGCCTCTGGGATAAAATACAAAATCCTTATCTTGCTATTTAAAGCCAAACCCGCCTTTGAATGTATTGTGAATTAACATATGGGGGCAGCTAGGTGGTACAGTGGATAAAGCACTGGCCCTGGATTCAGGAGGACCTGAGCCAGACTCAGACACTTGACACTTATTAGCTGTGTGACCCTGGGAAAGTCATTTAACCCTTATTGCCCTGCAAAAAATAACAAAAAACAACTAATTAATGAACCCTTTCATTGACATGTAATTCCTCCATGTTCCAACAAATGGAACCTGCTGGCCTCAGTATCTAGAATTTGCTTCCCTCTTCACTTCTGTCTCATAGAATCTTTAGATTTTTTCATGTCTCAGGCCATCTTCTGTGGAAATCCTTTCCTCATTCTCCTAGTTATTCTGCTCTCTTCATTATTCAAATCATATTGTATTTACTTCACTTTTTGCCTCTTGTGGGTCTCAGTAAGATTAAAAACTCATTGAGGGCAGGATCTTTATTTTCTTTTTCATATTCCCAGTGCCTAGCACCATGACTTACACATTGTTACGTATTTTTTAATAAATGCCCATTAAATTGAATCTCCACATTTTCCAACTTTTAAAAGAGAGTGGTTATAAGGGAACCACCTTGACATCTTTTCTCATTTTCATCCAGCAGCCATTTCAGGTGTTCCCTTCTTAAAATACTATATTTCAATTAATAAGAATTAATTTAACACCTATCATTTGCAGGAACTGAGGATACAAAAATCATTATGGGAACACCAGCAGCTGGGGAAGGAAGTATAGAATCAGGAAAAGCTTCATGTAGGAGGTAGTATTTGAGCTGAGCTTGGAAGGAAACTAAGAATTCTATGATATGGAGGTGAGGAGGGAACTGAATTCCAGACTTGGAGAGGCAGCCAGTGCAAGGGCCTGGAGATAGTCTTTTCTGTGGGAAAACAGCTAGTTAAGTCAGCATGGCTGGACTGAAGAGTTTGTGAAGAGTAGTAATGGGAGCCTTTGTTACAAGGCTCCAAAAGCAGGGTGGAGCCAAGTCATGAAGGGCTTTGGTTTTGCTTTTTATTTTTTACTTTTTTCCCAATTTGGTTGTATTTTATTTTATTTTCCAATTACATGTAAAGATTGTTTTCAGAAATCATTTTTGTAAGATTTTGAGTTCCAGATTTTTCTCCCCCTCCCCCCCCAAGATGGTGTCAAGATAATGGAATGTGATAGATGAGATTTGGCAGATACTCAGGAGCCCACCTGAGTGGATTACTGGCTGATTTGACTGGATTAGTAGTTGACTAGATTCTAAGCACATCTGGCTGGTACTTGAGAGTACCTAAGAAAGCATGGTTCTCAGAATCTAAAAAAACTTTGAACTTCCGGCCCAATCAACCAACCAGCTTGAAGAACCTCCCCATTTTGGGAGGAGACAGGAAGGAGGAAAGGGAGCCTGCGAGAAGAGCACTGTCTTTTTGGTTCATGACTTGGTGGTGATGGCAGAGAACCATGGAGAGGAGCTGAGGAAAGATAGGATTGAGAGGTTGTAGGAATTCTGTTCTCAATCTTTCTCTTTCTATGTTTCAATAAACCCTTAAAAATCTAAACTCATTTTATCAGTGATATTAGTCATTTCCCCCCAAAACTGGGGGAACAGATTAGAACCCACATTTAGAATTTTAAATTACACAATGGCAAGCAATCAGATATAGGTTATATGTGTGCAATCATGTTATACATACTTACATATTAGTCATGTTGTAAAAGAAGAATCATAACAAAAGGAAAAAAACACAAGAAAGAAAAAATAACAACAAATAAAGTGAAAATAGTATACTTCTATTTGCATTCAGACTCCAAAGTCCTTTTTTCTGAATGTGGAGAGCATTTTCCATTGTAAGTCCTTTGGAATTGCCTTGGATGATTGTATTGCTGAAAACTAAATTTTTCATAGCTTATCATCACACAATGTTGCTTGTTACTATATACAATGTTCTCCTGGTTCTGCTCATTCTTGAAGGACTTTGAATACCAAATAGAGTAATTTGTATTTTATCAGGGATCAACAAGGCATAGTAGAAAGACCCATGATTATTGAGTCAAAAGATCTAAGTCCAGTCTTTATTCTGACACTATATGTGTTATCATGGGTTAATCTTTCTGGGTCCTAGTTTTCTCATTTTTTTAAATCAGTTGGACTCTGGCCTCTAAAGTTCTTCTAGCTCTACATTTATGATACTAGAGGTAATAGGTAGTCACTGGAGTTTATTGAGCAGGGAAGTGATATAACCAAACCTTTAGGACTATTCAGATATTTTGGCAACTCTGAAGAAGATAGATTGGAGAGGGCAGAAACTTGAGGCTTGAGAGGCTATTGTGAGAGGTGATGGGGGGGGGGGGCTTAACTAAGATTGTAGCCATGTGAGTGGAGAGAAGAGATGGATGCAAAAGAGGTTGTGCAGTTAAAATCAGCAGGGCTTGTCAAGTGATTGTATATATGAGGGCGTAAAGGAGAGGAGAGAGGAGTCAGATGACTGAGATGTTGAGCCTGTTTGACTGAAAGGATTTGTTTTGCCCGTAGCAGAAACTGGAAAATTTGTAAGATGAGTGAGTTCCAGATGATATACAGTTTGTCTCAAAAGTCTTAGTGCAGTCTTAAGCTATCTTAAATTTTATAATGTGGTCTTTTGGGGACATTTTTAGTTTGAGAAACCTGTGGGATCTCTAGTAGGAAATATCAGGAAATTGGTGATGTGGGATTAGACTTCATAAGAGAGACTTAGAACAGCATAGATGGAACTTGATGTCATCTTCACAGAGATAATAATTGAACCCATGGGAGCTGATGAGGTTGCCCAGAGTAGGAGTGTGGAGATGATGAGAACCCAGGACCAAGCTTGGGGTTCACTCATAGTTAGGGAATGTGATATGGATGATGATACAGCAAAGGAGGCAAAGAAGGAGTGGGTCAGATAGGAGAAAAGAGAAGCGAGAACAGTCTCATGAAAATCCAGAGATGAAAGTTACCAAGAGGAGAGAGTGGTAAAATGTCAAATGTTTTTGAGAGATTGAGCAGTTAGGCTTCAGAAAAGTTCAGCAGATTTTTCATTTAAAAGATTATTGGTCCTCATTGCCCCACACAAAAAAATAAATTATTGGTAACGGTAACTTTGGAAAGAAAAGTATGTCAGGAGTCAGATTGCAAAGGGTTGAGAAGGGAGTTAGGAAGTGAAAGTAAGAAGTATCAACAGCTTTTTCTAGGAGTTTGGCTATGAAAAAATGATGATCAGTCAGGTGAGGGTTTTTCTTAAGGGTGGGGAAACCTGGAGTTGTATATAGATCATATGGGGAGAGATTGAAGATTATGACATTAGGGTTTATTGTGGGGACAGTCTGCTAGTTTTAAAAGGAGTTAGGGCATCCAGTGAGATACTGAATGTTGGTAGGTTAAGGTCAGCTAAAGGAATTTCAGAATCGTTGATCATGGAATCTTGAACACTTTGTGTGATAGCAAGATCACCCATGTGATGTTTGCTGTGTGTAGTTGAAGTGGCATGAAGGTTGGGAAGTTGAGAATTTCTTTATGTGGAAAGGGCTGTGTTAGGTGCTGAGAATACGAAGATGAAGAACTCCTTGCAGTGAAAGAGCTTACATTCTATTAGGAGAAAAAATATGTAAAAAGAAAAATAAGCATGTACAAAGTAAATACAAGACAGCTTTTTGTTCCTGTAATAAACATTTTTATTTATAGTTTTGGGTTCCAATTTTTGTCCCACCTTCCCTCCCTCCTCTCCCCCTCCCTGAGGTGGTAAGCAATCAGATAGAGGTCATACATGTATGATTATGGAAAACATGACCATGTTAGTCATTTTGTATAAGAAAACTTGAATAAAAAAATGAAAGTGAAAAATAGCATGCTTCAGTCTGTTTCATCAATATCAGTTCTTTGGAGGTGTAGAGTATGTTTCATAGGATTGTCCTTTGGGATTGTATTGTTGAGAATAGTTAAGCAAGACAGCTTTTAGGGAGAGGTACTAGCACCAGAGGCATCAGGAAAGTTCTCATGTATAAGCTAGTACTTGAGCTGAGCTTGGAGGGAAAACATTCTAAACAGTGAAAGTGAGAATTGGGTGATATATCTGGTTATTTTGAACCTCAAAAAAAGGAGGGGTTTTTACCGATTGATGGCAGCAGAAGAAACGAGGGGTCTGGAAGGGATCATGTAGAACAAAGAGTATGCTGATATTTGTAATTTTTAGTAGATTATTAAACTTCAATTAAAAAGCTTCAATTTTTGGCCTCCATGAATTTGTAATAAAAAGTAGCATTCCAAATAGATGAATCTTTGTTATAGATATCCAAATGTTAGAATGTTCATATTGTCCTTTCACACACACCCCCTCCCAAAATGTATGTATTGGACTGCATAAGGAAGATAGATCTAGCAGTTCTTTTAAGAATTAGAGTAAATGTGGAGTTGGGGAGGTCATTGTCACTGGGTCACAGTTGTGGAGGTAACTAAGTATTCTTTCTGGAAGATTGGAAAAAGATAGAAAGGAACCTGGTAAGGAAGGGCTTTGAACACCAAAGAGAGGATTTTATATTTGATCCTGGAGGTAATAGGGATCCACTGAAGTTTATTGGGGAGGGGCGGTTCTGACACAGTGAGGTCTACACTTTAGGAAGGTCATTTTGGCAGCTTAGTGGAGAATAGTCTAGACTGGAGAGAGATTTGAGGCAAGAAGACTTGGAATAGTTCAGGCATGAAGTGTTGAGGGTAGTTGCAGTCAGAGTAGTGACAGTGTCAGGGGAGAAAAGGACTTACATGAGAAATATTAGGAATTGACAGGCCTTGGTGGCAAATTGGATGCAGGATCAGGAGAGAATTAAGAGTTAGGGATCATACTTGGGTTATAAACTTGGGGGTGGGGCTGGAAGGATGGTGGTGCTCTCTACAGTAACTTAGAAGTTAGGAGGAAAAGGAGGAGTTTTGAGGAAAGATAGTGAATTCAGTTTTGGACATAATGTCAAAAGTCAAGAAGACTCATTTTCATGAGTTCAAATCTGGCTTTCAGGTATTTACTAACTGTGTGACCCTTGTCATTCTTGAGAGCAGTTTCAGTTGTGTCCAACTCTTATTGATCCTGCTTTGGGATTTTCTTCACAAAGATACTGGAATGGTTTGCCATTTCCTTTTCCAGCTCATTTTACAGATTAAGAATTTAGGTAAACGGGGTGAAGTGCCCTGCCTAGGGTCACACAGCTAATAAGTGTCTGAGGCCAGATTTGAACTCCAGGCCCAATAGCATATTGACTATGCCAACTAGCTGCCCCTGTGTGACCCTGGGCAAGTCACTTAACCCTGTTTGCCTCAGTTCCTCATATGTAAAATGAGCTGGAGGAGGAAATGGCAAACCACCCCAGTACCTTTGCCAAGGAAACCCCAAGTGGAGTCATGAAGAGTTGGACATGACTGAACAACAACACTGACTTCATCACCCTACCCCAGGAAGCTCATTACTGAGATAAGCTCACTATCCTGCAAGATCTCCTCAGCCTTGGTACTCTACCTCATTACTACTCTGCTTGGATTGGAGGGTAGGACCATGAACTCCAAGTCTCAGTTTAAGGGGAGACCTCAGCTCATACATCTCATTTCCAGCTTGGCTGCACCAGTTTGGGACTTCCCTGACTTCTCCATCATCCCTGCCTCCCTACTTTCTAAAGGCAAGGACTGTCTCTCCCCCTTATTTGTATCCCCAGAACTTAGCACTTAATATTTATTGACTGTTGATTGATAGTATCAAAAACTGCAGAGGTCAAGAAGGCTGAGGATTGAGGAAAAGGCTATTTGATTTTGGCAATTAAGAGATTATTAGTGACTTCCTGGAAAGGACAATTTCAGTTGAATGATGAGGTTGAAAGCCAGACTGTAGAGAGTTAAGAAGAGAACAAGAGTAAAGGAAGTGGCGGTACTAGTTGTAAACAGCCTTCTCCAGGAGTTTAGCCACAAAAGGGGGGAGAGAGATAGGATGATAGCTATCAGGGACAGATGGGTCAAGGGAGGGTTTTTTGAAGATGGGGGAAAAACAAACAGTAGGCAAGGAGATATTGAAAGTTAGTGAGAAAGTAGGCATTAATAGAGAAGCACTCTGCCAGAGATGGTAGGACAGACCCAGATCATTTGTGCAGCTTGAGGAGTTTGCCTTTGTAAAAAGAGGCCACCTCTTCTAGTGAAGAGATGAAGGAGAAGATTTGGGGGGAAGGCATTCTGAGTGATAGGAGAATGAAGAGAGAAGGAACTCTTGGCTAATGGCCTCAATTTTTTCATTGAAATATGAGCAAAAGTTCTCAACTGAGAGGACGAAGGTAGGAGAATAGAGAGAAGCAGTCATAGTAGGTGTGAGGTGGGTTGAAAATGTTTGGAAAGGCCCAGTGTGGTGACTGGGATGATGAATTGATTAGGAAGGTGTAAAAGGATTGCCGTGTTGCAGTGAGGGCCAATTTGATATTATTTAACATAAATTTGTAGTGGACTGAAATCAGCACAGTTTTGTGCTTTTTTTTCTAACTTTGTTTAGATGCACATGAGTAAGAGAGGCTTGAGTAATGTGAGTAATCCCAGACTGGGGCAATAGAAGCGTGGAGACAGTAGTATAAAGGAAGGATGAAAGAGAAACTGCCTTGGGAGTATGTATTGTCTTTTAGGAACTAGAGAGACGTACCATATTATCACCATCACAGAATCACAGAATTTTAGTGACTCCAGAGGTCATTTAATCAGTCCCTTCCTGAAACATGAATTCACTCTTCCAACATCTCTTAACAAGGGTTCATCTCACCTCTCTTCACTCCTCCAGTGACAGGACTCTAAAGTGAATGAGGTAAGAATTCAGTATGAGGTTTCTTCTGGTCCCAATAAATGGATATTTTTCAAGGTTGTAGGATTTCCAGATTTGGTGTCTTGTCAGCATAAAAAGAAAAATGGAAACAAAACTTTGGTCAAAGCATTCCTCTCTTCCCTCTACCTATCCAGTGATATTAAGGCAGAAAGGTGGGTATTTGGGACTTTATCACCTTTATTATTTGGGGGATTTCACAATATGCAAAGTGACTGTGGCTCTCCTCACTAACACTGGATGTTTCTATATGTGCTGGAGCATTAAGTAACCTTCATTATTCCCCAGGGGAAATGAGGGACCTATTTGAAAGAGGCAAAGGGATTGCTAGGATGTGGCTATGTGATACAAGTGTGGGAGCTTGAACGTCCAGGTCTTGAAGTCTAAGTGTAGTTACCCTTCTTGCTGGGAGCACCCCCCAACTCTAGGAGGCTTGGGCTTAGAAACTTCCACTGGGTAGGCATCACAACCATTGGAGAGAGATAAGTCATGCCACAGCCAAAACAAATAAAGTGTGAATTTAATTTTCTGTAGAATGTGTCTAAGTGACTTACTCAAGGTTGCATGGCTAGCAAGTGGCAAAATCTGGACTAGAATTCAAGTTTTCTAGAACTTACAGTTCTTTCTTACTTGAGAACAAGGACTATTTTTTGTCTTTATGTTCCCAATGCCTTGCATGTAATAGGCACTTAATATTTCTTGATTATTTAATCATGTCTCATCTCTCTAGTCCACAGAAAGGGATGAAAGAATTTTGCAATAGTTAGTATATCAAAAAGAGCTGAGGCAACTAGGTGGTACAGTGGATAGAGCACTGGTCCTGAAGTCAGGAGGACCTGAGTTCAAATTCGACCTCAGACACTTACCACTTACTAGCTGTGTGACCCTGGGCAAGTCACTTGACCCCAATTGCCTCACCAAAAAAAAAAAAAAAAGCTAAATCTGGCATAACAGTATTTGGTATAGGCTTTGGGTACTAGGTGTACACAAGGCTAGAGCACCGTTGTCTTAGAACCAGGGAAGACTTCATGGATGAGCTGAGGATTGAATATGGCAGGAGATTTGGGGAAGTTTGGAATTAAGTGTAGGAAATGCTATTCTAGAGAGAGGGAGTACTGCATCTTGCTGCCTCTTGTGATATTATATTACTGCAACCTCCATTTCTTTCTCTTCAGAATGTGAAGCTCTTGGAACAGTTTGTCTGTGCTCACACAGGTGTCATCTTCCATGCTCCATACACAGGTTAGATCTCAACCCCTTATAGTGTGGTTTTCCCCATCTAGTCTCCTGCTTCTACTGAGAACAATTTCTGTCCTCATTTAGACTTTTTTTAGAGAATTAAAAAAGGCAGAGAGGATGTAGGTTTCAGCCTTGGGAAAATTTCCAGTCTAATAGCAAAGGTATAAAGGATACACATAAATGTGTATCGACTTGTATGTGGACAAGGGCAAAATGTTATGTGTCCTCTATTTTGAGCAAACTCAACTTCGGAAAATAGAGATATAGCTAAAAGGTAAATGAGGGATAAGTGATTTCCAAAGGGACAGATATTTTACTTTGAATCACAGGAGTTCTTTAAATTGTAACACTTAAATGGAATTTACTTCCTAAAATTTGATCCAACATAACTATTATGGAATTTTAGAAACGAGCCCACAAGTGCCAAGGAGTTGAAATGGTAATCATTGTGGAATGTGGTTAAACAGATAATGGTTCTCAAAGGAGAGAAGGAGCAAGTGTTGGCCTCTTGCCATATTCTGCTCTACAGCTCCCTCTCCTTTGAACAGTTTTTCTGCAGACCTCTCTTTCCGTGGAGCCTCCCTAACCTTCAATTCCAAGAATGTTCCCTCTTGTTACTACATTGGTTGTCCCCACATTTCGTCATTCCAGTTAGATGTGGGACTTAGTTACCTTCTCTGGGCCTTAAATTCCTAATCTGTACAGTGGGAAGAATCCTTCTTCCTGAAATCTCAGTCCACCACCACCCCATATCATTCCCAGAGGCAACATTATGGCAGTCGACATTACGACAATATAAGATGACTGTATTTTCTCCCTTTTCCCCTTTTTCCCTCCCTCATTTCTTCTTTTGCAAGGTGTCTGTATGAAGCAGCATAAGAAGCTGACAGCAGCCATCCTGAAGGCCAGAGACCATGGTGAGAGTCAGAAAGGGGACAAAGTATCTTAGAAGTAGGAGGAGGACCTGGGGTGGGGGGAGAGAGAGAGAGAGAGAATGTTGTGGGGGAGGGATAAGGAAGTTCAAATTCTGAAAGTCTGGGAAGGGATTTTGCCCTCCTATTTTCCTTTCTCTATACATTTCACTTAGCATATTAGTGTCTCATTAATGCCTTATCTCTTATCCCTAAACTAAATCAATCAGCCCTTCATCCTTCTTCCTCACTTTTCATTTCTCAACTTTTCCTTGCCTCATGACACCCCATATTGCCTTCTTTAATTATAGTACCTTCTATTTGATACCTTTCCCCCCATATTTTTCATTTCCCCAGGTTTACTCAGTTACCACATCCCACTGGTACAGCCAAGGGATAATGATTTCAGCAACTCCCATGGAGCTGTGGGCTGTACCCCAATGGCTCCTTCCCTAGTTGCAGGCACCTCCTGGTATCCATGGTACAATTGGCAGCAGCCACCTGAGAGAGAGCTGGCTCGTCTTCGTCGTCTACATCAAGGCCACCTTAAGGAAGAGAGTGGCCCTCCACCAGAGATGATGCCTATAGTTCCATCTCAAACTAAGATGCCTACTGAGGGAGAGGAAACCCCGAGTGTCCACTAGAAAGGAAGCCACTAGAAGCAATGCATGTCAGTGGTGCTCCAGAGCTTAAGGGATAGAGGGCAGAAAGTCCTGAAGCCTAAACTGCACTGATCCTTATCCCCACCCTTTTTAGAAATGGATAGGATATTGGCAAGCTCTCGCCTAGAGGAAAGGAGAAAACAGGGAGAAGGTAAAATGGAGCATGTCTGAATTGGTGTTTTTGTCCATTTCCCTTTCTGCTTCACCCCCCACCCCCATTTTGAAGTTGCAGGAGTAGGGGATGCCTAATATGTCAAGTCAACCCTTTATAATAAAAATTATTTTCTTATCCATGTGTCTGTTTTTGGCTTTCTTTTTAGATTGTAGGAGGCAGATACTTGTACTTTTGCCATTCCTCCCAAAAATGGGTAGGGTAGGAGGGTTAGGGAATGTTTTAGACACAAGGTGGAGTTGCACTCTATGATTTCAGAGAGTTGTATGTGGGTGGTTCTCATTTTGATGGAATCATACATCCAGATCAAATCTCGTCCTGATAATTATGATTTCTCCTGTTAGGGAGGAATATGGATATATAAGAAAAATTGGTTGTCTTTTTAAGATAATGAGGCACGAAGTCCGTGGGGGTATCGGATCACTTGGTTACCCGGATCCGGAGCAGAAAGGAAGGTTATCCAGGGAGGACTTGGGGGTTTTAACCACGAGCTGCCTGGGACTGAAGGGAGAAGAGACCATTGGGCCACACAATTGGCTTTGTGGAAAGCATTGGATGCACGTCGGGTCGGTGGGGTCGGGCCTGGGACAGTCCGGCCAGCCGCTATGACGCTAGAGGAAGGAAGAAGTAGAGGAGTTACCCAGCCTGGCTTCGGCTAGCGGGTAGAGTGCCGGAAGGGGCGGGGCTCTGGGTCGGAAGTGCCGTTTAGGGGGAGTGGCCAGGAGCGCACAATGGGCCATGGAGTTCCCGTTCGATGTGGACGCCCTGTTCCCGGAGCCGATTACCATCCTGGACCAACACCTGCGTGCTCCGGCCCGCCGAACCGGAACCACAACCTCGGCTCGGTGACCTCTCACCCCTCACCCGCCGACCATGCCCCTCCTTGCTTCGCCCACATTTGCCCCGACCACTCCCCATGACCCTCCACCCAAAGTCAAAGGGTAGAGTTAGGGCGAGTTATGGTTCTGTGACCTTTCATCCTCTAGTCCATTGTTGGGTCCAAACTACAAAGTGGAGTGTGCTCTTTCATATACATGGTGGGAACACCTTCTGACTCTCACCTCCATTACCCCGGCCTAGTAGAGGGGTTTTCAACCATTTGACCATCCATCCTCATCCCCACAAGCTCAACCAGAGTGAGTGAGGACTGGAAGGATGGGGAGGGCTGTCGTTTACTAAGGTCCACAAGAAGGGTACAAATTCAGGAATGAAGGAGACTTAAGGCAGAGGTGCTTGAAGGTGAAAACCTGGATCAGGAATTAAAGTCTGCTCCCTCTTCACCAGGACCATTCCCTGGACATGCAGGCTGGTTCAGTGACTGATGTTTCTCCTCTCTCTGCAGTGTTGATCTCCAGCAGCAAATCATGACTGTTGTCGATGAACTGGGAAAGGCATCAGCCAAGGTACTGGGAAGAAATCTTATTATGGGGACCAAGAAGGGCGACAGGAAGAGGGCCAATAAACCCCATCTCAGAGTGACCTGAGAGACTTTGAAGGGGCCTAAGGGATGAAGGGAGGTCTTAAGAAGGACATACTTAAACTCTTCCACCTTATTAGGCGCAGCATCTTCCTGGTCCCATCACCAGTGCTTCAAGAATGCAGAGTAACCGACATGTTATGTATGTGCTCAAGGATACCTCAGCCCGTCCGTGAGTGCTGGACTCTACTGTCCTATTATGGCTCTCTATTCTTTCTCTTTATTAATACCTTCTAGCTACATAATCTTCCTTTTCCTTTTTTCCCCTTCTCTTCCCTCTTCTTTTTCTTCTTCCCTCTCCATGATAAGCTATGAGTTCTCCCGCTCTCTCCCCTTCCCACAGGGCTGGAAAAGGAGCTATTATTGGCTTTCTCAAAGTTGGATATAAGAAACTCTTTGTACTGGTGAGTTACAGAATAGTATGCTGAGTCTGGTGGGGATGGGTGGGGGGTGGGATGAAGTAGAGAGGCCTACTCCCTGAAACTCATCTATTCCTCCTCACTTCTCTTCCCTCATATCCACTCCTCCCATCAGGATGACCGTGGGGCCCATAATGAAGTAGAGCCACTTTGCATACTGGACTTTTATATCCATGAATCACTGCAACGCCATGGCCATGGGCTGAAACTTTTCCAATATATGTTAGAGGTAGGACTACCGGCCTTAATTTTAAAGTGTTTTCAAATTGGAAATTAAAGTCTCCTAAAAAAAAAAAAGTCCCCGTGCCTTTGCCCTGTCTCCTAGACCACTTGCCTCCTCCTGAGCTCCCAAATGCTCCCATATCTCTTGACATTTGTTCTCTCCAGTTCTGTACCATCCTCTGAACTTCTTTTATTCTGCAGAAGGAACGGGTTGAACCACACCAACTAGCTATTGACCGGCCCTCAGAGAAGTTGCTGCGGTTCTTGAATAAACACTACAATCTGGAATCCACAGTGCCACAGGTTAGAAGCCCTGGGAAATGTGACCCTAGAACACATGAGAGTGAAGAACCTACCAGTTATGTTTATTCTTTGTTGGGGACTATCAGGAATGTCCTCATCTATATTATTTGTAATCTCTACTCCTCTCCAAGGCTCTTCCAGTCAGTCAGTAAACATTTATTAAGTGCCTACTATGTGCTAGACTCTGTGCTAAGCTTCCATCTGCTGTAGTACCTTTGCCTCTCCATCCATCTTATCCTCATGCATTTTGGTTCCCCATTTTGTCTACTGTGCTTCAGCTAAATTCATTGTCCCAATTACCCAAACACAACTTCATCATTTCATAGTCTTGCCTTTACACATACCATTCCCCCCCAATCAGAATGTCTTCCCACACTACACAGTCCTTTTCTCCAAGTGATGTTTGAAAGCTTATTCCTAGCATGCCTATCTACTCCATCTAAATAATGTCTTAATTGTCTCTTTTGCATGTCTCTAACGCTATACAACCTTACTTGTTCTTGTGTTTTGTAACTTGTCTTCAATCATGTATATGTATGTGTCCTTTTTCATCTTTATAATGATTACCCTAAAAATAAGAATTATGTCTTTGACACTTCTATTGGATACAGAGTGCAAGTCCCTTGTCTCCTAAACCTGAATTCACATTTGATCTCAAATACTTCCTAGCTGTTTTGACCCTTGGCCAGTCACTTAACCCCTATTTTTGCTTTAGTTTCCTCAATTGTAAATGGGGATAATAATGGAACCTACCTCCCAATATTGTTGTGAAGATTAGAGAGAATGTTTGTAAGGTACTTAGAACCATGTCTGACACATAGTAGGCACTATATAAATGCTATCATTATTTTTCTCCTCTCTAGTTTTTAGTACAGTTTATTCATGACTAAGTGACTGTAACTTTTCTCATTCCAACATGCAGGTGAACAACTTTGTGATCTTTGAAGGCTTTTTCGCCCACCAGCACCGTGAGTCTCCCTCTCCCTCCTCAGTCCTAGAGTTGGGGGAAGGGGGTAGGTCCATTAGTCCCATTGCCCCCTTCCCTTGACTAAGGGAACCCCCACTTCCTTTCCCACAGGGTCCCCTGCTTCCTCTCTGAGGGCGACTCGCTGCTCTCGTGCTGCCTCGGTTGATAACACACCCAATGGTAAACTTGAACTGTAGTTTAGAAGTTGAACATCATTTTAGAGGCAGCTGTGATGGGATAGCTATCGAGAATGGGAAAGAAAGCCATTCAAGGTTCCAAGAGTCATTTAGATGATTACTTTTGATATATGACAAGTTCTGTTCTGGGCATGGTATTTAATTAAACATTCTGGTTTGATTATTGATAATGTGTAGTACTTGAAGGCAATATTCCTTGAGCAGATTTCTCAGACGTCTGTTAGCTTTCCCTTAGGTTATGAGGAGTCAACAGTGCCACTTTTCCATCTTCATTTGGAGTACATTTTTATATGATGGTTGATTTAAGGTGGCCTCATAATTTGGGAAAGTTAAAACAACTCTTACAACGAAGCCTCTTAGCAGAGACTAGCTTAGAAACTTTTCCCATCCCCCCAGATGTTACATGTGAACAGCTGAAACTTAGAGAGTTGCACAGTGCCAGCCTGATTGATCAGTTTTTCAATTTTTGACTGGCTCACACTTTTCCTTAGTGGATATAAGGAAGTGACCACTTTGGTTTCTAAGGCTTTCCCTTCTAGCTCTTTCCGGGCTGTAGGCTGCAGACTGTATAAAAGAGTGAAAGTCAACAGAGCTGGTGATCATGTCAACATCAGAAGCCAATAATATTCACAGAGACTTAAATTGTCAGCAGAAGAGGTAGTAAAGTCAATAAAAGATTGAAAGTGATTGGCGACAAATAATGTGAGTTAACTGTTCCTTCAGATGAGAAGGGACCAAGGGAACAAGCAGAGAGGTGAGGCCAGCCTGTGGTCATCTGACTGTGCCTTTTCTCTCAATCTCCTTCTTGGTCCTTTACTTTGTAGTCTTTGCTTCACATTTCTCTTTCTACTTAAATGGAACTTAAATCTTTTCCTCACCTGTGGCCAAAACAGAGAAGTTGTTCTCTGATCTCCCCAGCCCCCTTCAGACTAACTCCTGATTAACCATGGACTTTGTCCATCTCATCTAGAGGGACCCAGGGTCCTTACTGCTCAGACCGGAACCATACTACTGCCCCAGATTCTCAAGGGTGCCTGATACCACCCTCTGACCAGTAAGAAGCTCCACCCCTCTGCTTCAGTGGCTATGCCCTTCCTGCATCTCCCCAGTTTCTCCTCTCTGATTTCACTCCCCTGACTCCTTGCTTGGAATACTCCCTTCTGTTCGCCTCCCAACTGTTCCAGTATCCTTGGGTATCCCTGTCAGTTTGTAGATACTTCATGAAGCTGATTCTAGGGGTGGAGAGGTTGATTCAACACCCTAACAGCAAATAGGAACCATGATATGAGGGAGTGGTGTTTTTTTCCCGGTGAAGGGAAGTGGGGAGCTGTTGAGAAAAGGTCTGTCTGCCAGTACTCATTCTGCCCATATCCCCTCTCCCTCCAGCTCCAGCCAGAAAGCTGCCCCCCAAGAAGGCAGAAGGAGAGATTAAACCATATTCTTCTAGTGACCGAGAATGTAAGCAGGGCCAGGGTGAGGGCTGGGGCCAGGATGACAGGAGGAAGGGTTAAAGACAAAGGAGGACTGTCAGTCCCCATGTAGGGTCTGATATCTGCCTGTCTTTTCCCTACAGCATTACATATTCTCTTTCTCCATTTGGTTGTATTTTTTGCTCTTTTCCCATTTGATTTTCTTTTTCTTTGTCTTTTCCTTAGTTCTAAAGGTGGCTGTAGAGCCTCCATGGCCGTTGAATAGAGCCCCCCGACGTGCTACACCCCCAGCCCGACCACCCGCACGGTCCAGCAGCCTGGGCAATTCTCCAGACAGGGGCCCTCTCCGCCCCTTTCTGCCAGAGCAAGAGCTGCTACGGTCTCTTCGCCTCTGTCCCCCACACCCTACTGCCCGACTCCTGCTTGCAACGGACCCTGGAGGCAGCCCAGCCCAACGCAGGCGTACCAGGTAATGAGATCGTGGCATGGAGGTAGAGCTGGGGAGAGATTTGAAACTGTCTGAAGAGATGTTACAGGGTTAGAATCAAAAGGGGGCAGCCTGGAAACTGATAGAATGGGGTGGAGAGTTTTGGATATGTCTTAGAGGAAGGGAAGAAGTGGCAAAGACTTTCACGGATCTGAAGGACAGTTTGCTTTGGTGGGGAAAGGGAGGAGAAAGTATACATCTTTAAAAGCAGACACAGTTTTAAAATCATGATAATGAAGAGAGGTTTGGTAGAAAGGCACTAAGCAGTAAATTTTTGGAATCTTGACTTATGACATTGATGAGAAAATGGTATCCATTCTACTCCCTTCTCCCTTGCATACTGATGATACTTGCCTACAGGTAGGGGAGGGGGTATCTCTTTAATTTCTATCCTTGGCTATCTTATCTCTGATTCTCCGTTTCTCTCTTTCTTATTTCCTCTCCCTTCATCCTGTCCCTCCATATCTTCCAGTTCCCTCACCCGCCCTGAAAATAACAGATATTGACCACCTGATTTTAAAAGGATCCATTTTCCCATTTAATCTTTCAGGATGTAATGGAACCCTAACACCTAGGATCAAGTCTCCTAACCCCTTTTTAGGTTAATCCAGCAACAGAATAACAAATATCCTATTCCCATCCCTATATTATTATCCCAGGAGTAACCCCTTCTTATTTTCTAGTTGGGTTCTGAACACTTTTCCTATGGATGGAAACTCCAGTTAATCCACTGAAACCTACCCAGGACCCAACCAGCCTTTAGAATAAGGGTTCTTAATCTTTTCTATGTCATGGAACCCTCTGCCAGTCTGGTGACACCTATGGACCCCTTCTCAGAAAAAAAAAATGTTAATACACAAAATAAAATGATAGGATTACAATGGAAATCAATTATAATAAAATACAGTTATCAAGATATTTTTAAAAAATGACTTCACAGAATAACCAGTAGACCTAACCCCCATCTACTACATCCTTGAAGAATCTTTGTCCAGGAAACAGGTATAGTTGGCCCAGTCCCCCAATTTCCTGTGCAATGTTCACTGGAGCTGAACTTCCCCTTGGATCAGTATTGTTGAACTACTTTGGCTTCCAAACTTTCTTCCCCTCCACAACCCCACCCCAAGGCATCATGCTCCCTTGTGGCCCATATTTTAAGTAACAGATCCTTCAGAAATTAACCTGATTCCCAAAGGAAGCCACTCAACAAAAGATAGCATGGAGAGATCCAGTTGGGGCTGTATCTGGGCTCTCGATGCTTATCTCACTGTACAGGACCAGCTCTAAAACCTGGATTCTGGCCCTGTTGGGATTTCCACAGGGAAATCACTACTACCACTTTAACAGCATCCTCTGAGAGGATCTTTCTTGGGGTCACTTCTCATATGCAAAGAAATAAACCTGGGTTCATGGATCTACCAGATCCTAGTATTCCCCTCTTCCTTCTCCCACACAACTAGTTAGATGATGTTGTATGCTTGTTCCCTCAGATGGTCTTGAGATGAGTGTGTACCACTCCTTTCCTAACCTGTGCCCCTTCCTCACCCAACCTACTTAATCCTCCAGCTTCCCTTTCTTCCCTTCTACTGAGGAACCTCTTCCCTCTGTTCCCAGGCCCTCAGGGTATAATCATATACCCTGGAAGGGTATATAACTCTTCCCTCTCTCAAATCCTCTGTGTGGTAGATTACATTGTGTCCCTAATCCCTGGGGAGCAGGATCCTCCCCAACCCAGTGTTGTCTCAATAAACTGTGCATCCTTTTGTGTGTTTTCTAATGGACATTTTTCAATGGGAAAAACAAAAAAACACAAAGGCAAAAATGTCTCAGCCTCATTTATTCTGCCGTCTCTTGCCCTGGGGACTTTAGGATCTCTCCGCCTGGGATCCTATTGTCAGTGCCTCTGCTTCTTCCACCTTCGGAATCTGTAGATCTTCCACTGGTTGAATCGCCAGGTCCCTTTCAGTGTCTAGGATTCCTTTCCCTTTCCTCCATCTTTAATATTCTTGGATCTGTGTATCTTCCCTCGTATGATTACTGGATCTCTAAGCACCCATCTCCACATGTGGACTACCCTCTGATTCTAACAACTGCAACCCTTCTCCTTCCCCATCCTTAGTCATCCCCATATCCAGGCTTGTCACCACACTATGACTCCTTGGATATATTTCACATATCCCTGATTAAAGAATCTCCTAGTTTAATGTCCACAATCCTGTGATGCTTTCTATATCCCCTAGACCTTTCCCCCTCTCATTTTAGCCCTGTGTAGCCACTTGCCTTCCTCCATTCCAAGATATCCTATGCTCCAGGTCTTTTTCATTTCAACATTCACATAGTAGTAACCAAACAACCTAAATATGCCACAAGCTCAGAAATGATCATTGCTAGCTTGCCTTCTCTTGGTTTCCCTTTTCTTCCTTTACACACCTCCCCTCTGTTTCCATTGCTACCCACTCCATCTTTCCATCCTCCAGTCCCTTTCCTGTTACCTCCCCCATAGCCCATTTCTTCTACAGGGGATCAACCCCAGGACTGGTGGCCCAGAACTGCAGCTACAGTCGATATGGGGAGCCAGACTCCTCATCCCCCAAAACAGGTAAGTGCAAGGCATTGTGGGAAATCTTGGTCTAGGAATCAAGTGACCTGTGTCAATGACTTAGTCATGATTTTCTGCAAGTCATTTACTTCTGGATTTCATGGTACAGTAGAAAGCACTAGATTTTAAATCAGAGGACTTGGATTTGAATTCTACCTCTATCACTGTGTGATTGTCACTGTATGTGACTTTAGGTGGATCACTTCCTTAGGCCCAAATTTCCTCATTTGCAAAATGAGGGGGTTAGATTATATGGCCTTTAAAGGCTTTTCTAGTTCTGAATCTCTGCTTCTACAACTGGTAGCAGTCCAGAATCTGCCTACCTTTGGGATCTGTAGACTGGCTGAATCCCTGCAATTTCCTAGCAGTTACCCTATATGATTTGTAAGGCTCTTTTCAGCTCTAACATTCTTTTCTATCCTCTCACCCTTTCCCCCCCGTCTCAAGCCATATACATTATACTTACTCCCCCTTTCTTTCAACACACAAATACACATACACACACACCCTGTTTTCCACAGGCAACCAAGAACAGAGGAAGAGGGAACAGGAAACAGAGAGTAGGTGAGGTCTGACTTGCATCCTCACACCATCCCTGAATATATGCCTCCAACTCTCCTTTTCCCATCTTCTGACTTTCTAAGCTTTCTGATCTCACATAACATCATCAGCTGTTCTCTTCCCACTGCCCCACCTAACATTTTAGAAACTCCTTTTTAACTTTTGTCTTCTAAATAACTCCTTAATTCCTCTTAACACTTCCAAGGACTCACCCCCACATTCTTCACATGACCATCCCCATAATACTTTCATCTCCTCTCCATCCCACCTTAACAGGTGTCCCAACAGGGGGCAGCAGGTTGTGTCAGGGGAGCAAGATGGGGAGGGAACCTGGTCCTCCACCCCTCCACAGGCCCTGCAGCCCCCAGTCCCATTGTGGAGACTGGGGGAGCCCATGGTCAACGCAAGGTTCATTCGATACCTCCAGGAGCACCGAAGTACCAGGCCATGGTGACCTGGGCCTTCATCTCGTCCTTGATGGGGTAATCCCCAAATCCGGAGGCGTTGACTCCACCCCATGGAGAAATACTGAGCCCCATCCTCGGGGAACAGCTGTTGGTCGGTTGGAGTTGGGCACCTTTTCTTTTCCCATCTGCCCAAATTGTGTTTTATTTTTATTTTTAAACAGAGGACTTTGCTTATTTTTAATATTAAAGGTTGGTGGTCAGGAGCCTGGATTTCTGTGTGATGTGTCGGGAAGATTTGCTTTGGGGGTTTGGAGGCAACGGTTCAGGCTCTGGTCCGGTTACTCTTTGCCCGGGGGACTTGGCGGGTCACTTTCACTTTCTCCACATGCCTCTTCTCACCTGTAAAATCACTGGGAAGTAGAATGAGCCCCAGGCCCCCTCTACATTTATGTGGTCCAACATCTTCAGCGATTCAGGAATCTCCAGCCCCAGGCCAGCCTTTTGCAACGTCTCATTATTACCCCGTTATTTTAACATTTTTACTTGTTTTTTCGCCTCAGTTCGTGTGTCTCCACCAAACACGCATCTGCACCTTCCACAGCTACCTTCCCACGTTTGCCTTTCGCGCAAGCGCTGTGCGGTGCACCCTTTCAAGTCCTTTTTTCCCCCTCCGAGCGCAGGCGCTCTTCCTGTAGTCTCGTCGCCCGCTACTTCTGGAGTATTATATAGTGCGCATGCGCGTCGTCTGTTTCTTCACCTCTCCCCCTCCCCCCCTTCCCCTTCACGAAGCCGGCTTCGGGGCGAGTTTACTCCAGTGCGGAGGATATTGGACGCTGGATTCGGGAGACACCCTCCCCACTCCCGAAAATCATGTACCAGCCAAGCCGGGGAGCGGCCCGGAGGCTCCGCCGCTGCCTCCGCGCCTACCAGGCCAGGCCTCAGGTGAGGGACAGGAAGGGGAGGGGGAGGAGAGGGGGGCAGCGCGAGCCCCTCTGTTGCTGCTGCTGCTCGGGCGTCGCGTTGGGTGGTGCGCGCCCCTGAGAAGAGGGAGCAGGCGCAGTGGTTACCAACTCCCTTCCTCCCGCCCGCCCGCGCCGGCTTCCCGGCGCAGAGGAGTCCTGTGGTTCTTGGCCTGGGGCTCGAGTCGGGCTGGCTCGGGGGCTCCCCAGACCACCCACCTGATGGAGAGAGGCAGGTCTCGTGGAATTCGCGGGGGAGTGGCTTCTTCCCGAGTACTTTAGGAATACCAGTGGTGGTTTCTCAGGCCCACTTTCTCCGTCCGCATCCGGGGAGGTTACCTGAAACTTGGAGGTGATTTGAAGGGCGGAGGGACTGTGGAGCCTGAGGAGAGGGGTGGAGGGTCTAGCTTGGTGAACCCCATTTTGCAAACTAACTCCAGGCAAAAGTGTGAGACATTCTCTGCAATTAGTGCATCCTGGCATCCTCGTATCATGATCATGATCCGTAAAGAGGATCCTTCTCCCCTCCCCATAAGCCTTTATTACGGCCGAGCCTGTTCCTGGAGCCGAGCACTCCAGGCTTTGCCAGAGGGTACTAAAATTTAGAGGGTGCTGGTAGTTAATTCTTCCCGCTATGCAAACTATAGTCTAGTAGCTAGTTAACTAGAATTGTTTAAAATGGAAAACTGTCAAATTGAATTCTCCAGCTGAGTGACTCCCAGACCCCGTTTGATCTTCTGTCCCTTCTCCCTCTTCCCCACCCCATGCACAAATTCAGACGTTCCTTTTTCGTTTTAACAGTCACAAATTGAATTAGATTTTTAAAGTTGATTTAAGGGTTTTGTGGCTTACATTTCAAATTTGGTGGTTATGGCTCTAGCCCTTAGGAAGCCCTTCTCCATTAGGCTGTCACTAATTGACGGGACGTCCCCAAAACAAGACCATTCAATTTATGGAGTTATTTTCAAGGAAAAGTATTTATGCTGGTTGTCCGTTTCTCTGTAGCAGCAGGCCCAGCCACCAAACTACTTTCTGGACATTTCTACTTGGATATCCCATGTGCATCTCAAGCTCAACATAGTCAAAACAGTTTTTCCATCTTTCCCTTGCAACATCCAAATTTTGTTTATTTTACTTCACCTTTCTCTCCACTCTTGGTTCAGGTCTTCATCACTTCTCACCTGCACTCTTGCCTGCTTCAGTATTTTTTTTTAATTATTTATTACATTTGTTTAGATAAGATTTCCAATTTCAAATTTTTCTCCCTCCCTCCCCCCTCCCCTAGATAGCAGGTAATCTGATATAGGTTACATATTTCTGCATTAGTTAGAATCAGAGCAAAAAGGAAAAACCTCAAAAAAGAAAAACAACAGCACCAAAAACAAAAGAAATAGTATGGTCCAATCAGCGTCCATATTCTACAGTTCCTTTTTTTTTTTCTGGATTTAGAGAGTCTTTTCCATCATGAGTCCTTTGGAACTTTCTTGTACCGTTGGATTGGTGAGAAGAATCTAGTCTATCACACTTGTTCAACACATAATGTTGATGGTACTGTGTACAATGTTCTCCTGGTTCTGCTCATCTCACTCATCATCAATCAGTTCATGCAAGTCCTTCCAGGTTTCTCAGAACTCCTCCTACTCATTATTTCTTACCGCACAATAGTATTCCATTACATTCATATACCACAACTTGTTCAGCCATTCCCCAATTGATGGGCATCCCCTCAATTTCCAATTCCTTGCCATGCTTCAGTATTTCTAAAGCACCACATCTCTCCTCTGCACAATAAGCCTCAGTGGCCCATAAGATAAAATACAAACCTCTGTGTTTAGCATTTAAATCCCTTCACAATGTGGCTTCAGCCTCTTTTCAGACTTAATTTACCTTACTTGTAACACACTGTATGTTTCAGCTAAACTGGTTTCACTCACTGTTTCCCATACACAATAGTCTAGCTCGTCTCCATGCCTCTTCCTAGGCTGTTCCCTTGAACCACAATGTCCTTTCCTCACTTCCATCTTAGGGAATCTGAAGTTCACCTTCTGAAGTTCAGTGCAAGGGCCACTTCCTTCACAGGCTTCTCTGATATCTCCCCCCTGCCCCCAGTCGTTAGCACTCTCTACCCCCAAATTATTACAAATACTTTATATTTACTTATAGGGATAGGGGTGAAACCTGTGATTTCATTGGCATGGGGAGGTCCTGAAAAGGAAACTCCTTTTATGAATGCAGGTCAGCAATTTCTCTGCAACTTTAGGTCTTAGAGAGTTGCCTAGAACAGAGGTAGGACTTAAGCCCTTGTCTCCCTGGCTGTGAGTCATCTCCATCTATGAAGGAGGCTGTGCTTTATTATATTTAACTGTATTTTGTTTCAGTAAAATGTAAGAGTCTTAAGCTCAAAGACCTTTTTTATTTGTTTTCTTTCTTTCATTTATCCATTTATCTTTAAATGCAGCATCTAGATCAGTGGTTTGTGGAACAATAAGCATTTAGTAAACATTTATTAAATTTGACTAGTGACAGAAAACATAATCTACTGGAAAGAGTTGTGGATTTAAATTGGGCTTGGTTCTAGCTTTATTCTGTGGTCCTCTCCTCACCACCTGTATGACCTTGAGCAAGTTGATTGGTTTTTCATTTAGAAAGACTAATCTAGGGGGCAGCTAGATGGCGCAGTGGTTAAGCACCGGCCCTGGATTCAGGAGTACCTGAGTTCAAATCCGGCCTCAGACACTTGACACTTACTAGCTGTGTGACCGTGGGCAAGTCACTTTACCCCCGTTGCCTGCAAAAAAAAAAAAAAAAAAATTATAAAAAAAAAAAAAAAAAAAAGAAAGACTAATCTATTTCCCAGAAACCTCATAAATGTTAGGGCAAAATAAAGTGTCTTGGAACCTTTATAGTGTTGATTTGGGGAACAATACTTTGTGTGTTGGGTAGAAGAGGAAAGAAAAGAAAAACACATCATTTAATTTCATCTAGGGCATATATCAAGATGTTATTATTGAATTTTGATGTAAAATATGTGAAAATACATTTTAAAATGATTAAACTACTGGAGGGCCTTATTAACTAGGTTAGCCACCTGATGATGAGTTTCTCAGATACAGCAATTGTCACAGATCATCCACTAAGTCATGTAGAGTTTGCAGTCTTCTTTCCATGGAGGGATCCCCTATACTGACAAAATCACAAATATTTGAAGCATTGGAACTTGAAGTTTAACCCTATATCAGTAGCAAAATCAGTGCCTTCTATCAGGTTGGATAGGAGGTGATAAGAAAGTTTAAATATAAGACATGTACTCTTATTACCACACAAGCCTATAATATATTAAGGAATAAGACAGTAAATTAATACAAAATAACAAATGCATAAAAGAGACAGAAGGGGGTGTATTATATTACCTCTTGAGCATCAAGGGAAACTTTGTGAGCATTTAAAGCATTGCATGTATGAACTGACAAAATATAGTATGTAGAAGGGTTCAATAAACAGAGATTTTAGGCATAAACAGATGGCTTATTGTGTTTGATTTTCTGCATCAGGGAGCCATTAACTTATTGAGGCCATGTGATATAAGCTAGCTCTCTTTGGCTTTTTCTTTCAGTACCTAAAATTCAGCATCATTACCCTCTCTTCTTCCTTGTCTTCACAGGAGAAGAAATATTCCTACTCACTAAAACTAATTTAGACAGCATAGCATGTTGGATAGAATGCTGGGACTTGAGTTTCATAGCTGGGTTCTAATCCTGCCTCTGACATTTATGAGCTATGTGACTATGGGCAATCATTTAAATTATCTGTAATTTGGTGGGGCGGCTAGGTGGCTCAGTGAATAAAGCACCGGCTCTGGATTCAGGAGTACCTGAGTTCAAATCTGGCCTCAGACACTTGATACTTACTAGCTGTGTGACCCTGGGCAAGTCACTTAACCCTCATTGCCCCACAAAAAAAAAATTATCTGTAATTTGGGGGTAATAATGCCTGTAGTACCTACCTAAAAGGGATATTTTAGGGATCAAATGAGATAATGTATGCAAAACATTTTGTAAGCCTTGGACTATCACATATATGGTACATGTGGCCCTGCTCCCTTTTCTTCTACCTTTGCCAGGACCTTGCACTAGGAGTCAACTCTTTTTCTCTTGTGCAAATTCTTGTGTAAATTTTCCATTTTGAGTAGCTTTCTTCAACTTCAGTCTTCTGGAATTTTGGTTCTTGAGTCCTTCATAATTGTTTGAGAAAGAAAAAAAATCACTGCTATATACCTACTGTGTGCCAAGCACTGTGCTAAACACTGGGGATATTTGCATATAAATAAGAACAAAGATAGTCCCTACTCTCAAGATGCTTACAATCAAATCGGGGAAGATGACACACAAAAGGAAACTGAAAGGGAGGGCAATGTGGACAGAAGTTAACCTGGTGGTAAGGCATACTGGACTGTAGAGAAATCCAAAACTAGTTTGCCACCTAGGAAATAGGAAGACAGCGTTGACCCCCCCCCCTTTTTTTTTAATTAATAAAGTATTTTTTTTCCGTTACATGTAAAGATAGTTCTCAACTTTTGTTTATACAAGCTTTACAATTTCAGATTTTTCTCCCTCCCCCCTCCCCTAGACAGCAGGTAATCTGATATAGGTTATATATATATATATATATACACACATAATAACATTAATCCTATTTCTGCATTAGTCATGTTATAAGAGAAAAAATCAGAGCAATGATGAAAAACCTCAAAATAGAAAAAAACAACAGCATCAAAAACAAAAGAAATAGTATGGTTCATTCCGCATCTATACTCCGCAGTTCTTTTTCTTTTTTTTCTTGGATTTGGAGATCCTCTTCCATCACAAGTTCCCTGGAACTCTTTTGTGCTGTTGCATTGGTGAGAAGAAAATAGTCCATCACAGTAGATCAACACTCAATGTTGATGATACTGTGTATAATGTTCTTCTGGTTCTGCTCATCTCACTCATCATCAGCTCACGCAAGACCCTCCAGGTTTCTCTGAACTCCTCCTGCTCATCGTTTCTTACAGCACAATAGTATTTCATTGTATTCATATACCACAACTTGTCCAGCCATTCCCCAATTGATGGGCACCCCCTCAACTTCCAATTCCTTGCCACCACATAAAGAGCAGCTATAAATATTTTTGTACATGTGGTTGACCCCCCTTTTTAAATAGAGGTCCTAGAGTTCATGTTCAAAGGGTCCAATTGGGGATAGAGCCTGAGGTAGATGCACTCTTTTTTTTTTTTTAAGTGAGGCAGTTGGGGTTAAGTGACTTTCCCAAGGTCACACAGCTAGTAAGTATTAAGTGTCTGAGGTTGGATTTGAACTCAGATACTCCTGACTCCAGGGCTGGTGCTCTATCCACTGTACCACCTAGCTGCCCCTGTAGATGCACTCTTAAAGCATAAATAAAACCCCTGTTACAGACCTATATACACATTTCTAAACTGGTATTGTCCAAAAAACAGTCGTTCTGTACTCTGAGTCCTTCACCTCACTATCAAGAGGTGGGTAGCATGTTTCATCATAAATACTCTGGAATTGTGGTTGGTCATGCTGATCAGAGGTCCTAAGTCTATCAGAGTTGTTTGTGTTTATAGTATTGCCATCATTATATAAATTGCTCTTCTGGTTCTGCTCACTTTACTCTGCCTCACTTTATATATGTCTTCCTGGGTGAAACTTCCCCCTTCAAATTTTCTTACAGAACAGTAATATTCCATCATATTTATATACTTGTTCAGGCTTTCTCCAATTGTTGGGCACCCCTTCAGTTTCTAGTTGTTTGCCACCACAAAAAGATCTACAGTGAATATTTTTGTACATTCTAGCTAGGTGGCACAGTGGATAGAATGCCAGACCCACAGACAGGAAGATACTATTTTTCTCTGTTCAAATCTGGCCTCAGACAGTTATTAACTGTGTGATTCTGGGCAAGTCACTTAACCAGATTTGCCTCAATTTCCTCATCTGTAAAATGAGCTGGAGAAGGAAATGGCAAACCACTCGTGGCAAATCTTTGCCAAATGAGGTTACAAAAAGTCAGATGTGCCTGGAAAATGACTGAACAATTGAATTCATTTTGTTGAGAACAAACCCCTCTCTTTATCTACCCTCTCCTTTATTCCCTTTTCCCCCTTCCTTCCTGTTTTCCTGCTTGGTTGTGTGTGTGTGTGTGTGTGTGTGTATTACCAAGCAGGAAATTACATATTATTATATAATTATATATAACAAGCATTTCCATAATACAGTACAATAAAAAAAGGTGACTGCACACAAGACTACAAATCTACCATGTACAACTTGCTTTTCCCTTCAAATATACAAGGTTATCATGTAAACTTTTTTTTCCCCTTTTTCTCTCTTTTCCTCTCCTCTGTTCCTGTGTTTCCTCCCACCCCACCGATCAGATTCAAGTGCCTCCCACCTCCCGCAACTCTTTCTTACTGTTTTGTATAGACTTCTGCTTAGGCACCCTCATTATGTGAGATAATTTTCCCTAATCTTCCTCTATTCTTCCCTCTGTCCCCTCCCTTCCTGTTTTTGTTTTAAGATCATCAAGGCATAATGAAATAACTCCCAGGCCCTCTGTCTAAATAGAATCTATGACCCCTGTTGATGATAAGGTTCCAAGGGGATACATGTCATGATCCATATTAGAATGTAAACAGTTTATCTTATTTAATTCTTTATGATTATTTGCTCATGTTTACCTTTTTATTTTTCTCTTGACTCCTGTGTTTTGCACTTCAGAGTATCTGCGCAGTTCTGGTCTTTTCATCAGGAATGATTGGAAGTCCTCTATTTCATTAAAGGTCCATTTTTCCCCTGTAGGATTATACTTGGCTTTGCTAGGTAAGTTATTCTTGGTTGTAAGCCTATACTTTGCCTTCTGGAATATTGCATTCCAAGGTTTCCTCCTCTTTTTTATCATAGTGACTGCTGAATCTTGTGTGATCCTGACTATGGTTCCTTGGTACTCGAATTCTTTCTTTCTGGCTGCTTGTGGTATTTTTCCTTTGATCTAGAAACTCTAGATTTGGTTATAATATTCCTGAGAGTTTTTATTTTGGGGTTTCTTTCAGGAGGTAACTTATAGATTCTTTCTATCTTTACTTTGTCCTCTGGTTCTAAGAGAGAGATGTCAGTGTTCTTGTATAATTTCTTGAAATAGAATGTTTGTTGGCTGTAGTCCAGTGATTCTTAAAGGTTTTTCCTGGATCTATTTTCCAGACTTTTATTAATTTTTTCATTCTTTTAACTTTGTATAATATTTCTTGTCTCGTGGATTCATTAAGTTCTAATTGGCCCTTTACTTGGCTAAGGTTTATACCTTTTCATTGGCCCTGGATTTAGGAGGACCTGAGTTCAAATCCGGCCTAAGATACTTGACACTTACTTGTGACCCTGGGCAAGTCACTTAACCCTCATTGCCCCCCCCCCCAAAAGGTTTATACCTTTTGTGCAAAGCTGTTACCTCTCTTTTCTATTCTGTCCTCCATAGTTCTCAGTTCTCCAATTTTTGACCCTAGCAGTCTCATTTTTTCTGATTGTTTTGTCTAGCGCTCTTATTTCCTTTATAAAATAATTTTAGTTGTGTTTTTTTAAAACCCTTGCTTTATTTCTTCTAGAAATCCTAGTTGAACTTGTGCCCAAATTGTATTTTTCTTTGAGGCTTTGCAAGTAGATATTTGGGGAATCATTCTCTTTTTCTGGATTTGTGCCTTGAGACTACTTATTCCAAAATAGCTCTTCTCTGGTCTCATCTGTTTTTCCCCGAGTCTCAAAAAAAGTTTCTGTTGTTTGCCTTATCCATCCTATCTCTCCTCCCTTTCACATCCAGACTTCTAGAGAAAAAGCTATTTCTGCTCTCATTGCCTCCACTTTCTTTTCTGTCACTCACCTACCAATTCTTTGTGTTCTGCTTCCTATCTTATCACTCAGTTCAAATTACTCCCTCTAGAGTTACCAGTGATTGCTTTTTAAAAAATAATAAATTTTTATTTATAGTTTTGAGTTCCAAATTTTTTCCCTCCTTCCTTCTCTCCCCTCCCCTCTCCGGCGGTAAGTAATCAGATATGGGTTATACATGTGCAATTATGTAAAACATTAGCATGTTGCCAAATCTGTTGGCCTTTATTCACTCTTCATCCTTTTTGACTTCTGCAACATTTGACACTGTTGATTGCTTTCCTCCTGGATACTCTGATCACTGGGTTTTTTCGACTCTTGGGTCTACTCCTGCCTCTCTGATTGTTCCTTTTCCGTTTTCTTTGTTGGATCATCATCCATATCACATCCCCTAATTATGGGTGTATCCCATAGCTATATTTTCTTACATCTCTCTGCATTCTCTCTCCTGGTAACTTCATCAACTTTCATGACTTTCAATCAACTTTCATCTTTATAAAACATCTTTATATCCAACATTATTCTCTCTTTTTGAGCTCTAACTGCCTTTTGGGCATTTCTAGCTAGATTTATGGGATATATTTCATATTCAACTTGTCCAATATAGGACTAATTATCTTCTCCCCTCTCCCCCCCCCCCCCCGCCCCAAACCATCCCTCTTCTGAACTTCCCTATCATTGGCACTGCCATCTTTCTAGTCACTGAGGTTTGCAACCTCAGTGTCTTTCTTGACTCCTTATTCTCCTGTCATCACCATGTCTAATGAGTTGTCAAGTCTTTTTGAGTCTACTTTTTTTTGTGTTGTGTTTTGTTTTGTTTTTGTGGGGTGGTAAGGGTTAAGTGACCTACCCAGGGTCACACGGCTAGTAAGTGTCAAGTGCCTGAGGTCAGATTTGAACTCAGGTTCTCCTGACTCCAAGGCCGGTGCTTTATCCATTGTGCCACCTAGCTGTGCATAAGAGATGTTTTAAAAGTAGACTCAAGGGGGCACAATGGATAAAGCACCGGCCTTGGAGTCAGGAGAACCTGAGTTCAAATCTGGCCTCAGGCACTTGACACTTACTAGCCGTGTGACCCTGGGCAGGTCACTTAACCTTCATTGCCCTGAAAAAAAACAGTTTTGGGGACAGCTAGGTGGCACAGCGGATAAAGTCAAAACATCTCTTATATCCTTCCCTTTCTCTGTACTTACATAGCCATTACTCTAGTTCAGGACCTCATCATCTCTCACTTGGACAATTGCAATTAGTTTCCTAATTCCTTCTCCTTCAAGTATCTTCTCTTAATAGGAACTTGCTTGCCACAGTGATTTTCCTAAAGCATAGGTTTGACCATGTCTCCCCTCTATTCAATAAACCCCAGTAGTTTTCTGTAACCTTTAGGGTAAAAGGTATCTCTATTTGGCCATCAATTTCCATTATAACCTGGCCCCAGCCTACCTTTCCCATCTTGTTATACATTATTTTTCCCCCTTAATGAATTTTGATCCAGCATTATTCCCCACATACAACACCATCTGTCTTCTTTGTGTCTTTGCATAGGGTGTCTAGCTCTCATTTGTGAAACATACTGTCACTTCATCTCTTCCTCTTAAAATCCCTAATTTTCTTCAGTGTTCAGCCCAAGAACTACTTTCTACATGAAACCTTTGCTCATTCTCCCTCCCAACCAATCATGTCTTTCCCCCAAAAATTACCTTGTATTTATTTTGTATATACTACTATGTGTAAATGTTGTTTCCCACCAATAGAATATAAGCCTTGAAGGCAAGGATTGTTTCATTTTGTCTGTTTCCCCAGTGCCTAACATGTAACAATTCTGGCAAATAGGCACTTAATAAATGCTCACTGATAAATCTCTCTCATCCTCTTTGCTGCAAAATTTGAAAAAATTATACCTATTTTCAGGACTTTGCTCACTGTTCTTTACACTCTGGTTTCAGCCCCAACCACTTTACTGAAATTGCTTTCTCTGAGGTTAACAAGGAATTTTTTATTTTTATTTTTGTTTTTTGGTGGGGCAATGAGGGTTAAGTGACTTGCCCAGGGTCACACAGCTAGTAAGTGTAAAGTGTTTGAGGCTGGATTTGAACTCAGGTCCTCCTGAATCCAGGACTGGGGCTTTATCCACTGTGCTACCAGCTGCCCCCAGGAACTTTATAATTTTTAAAAAATTGTTAACCTTTTGTTTTGATAACATACCTTCATTTCCAAATATATCCCTCCTTCTACTTCTACCCATTGAACTATCCATGGCTACAAAGAATAAAAAATTTAAGAGGAGGAGAAAAAAAATCTGTTCAGCAAAACTAATACAGTAACCAAGTCTGATAATATACGTAGTATTCCACATCCATGCCACTTCCCACCTTTGCAAAGAAGTGTTAAAAAGATGTATTTGCTTATCTCTTCTCTGGGCTGTTTTGTTGTTATAATTTCAGAGCATTCAGTTACTTTTTTTGTTCTTTCCACATATATTGTTGAAGTCATTTTGTATATTGTTTTCCTGATACTTTATTTCTACATCAGTTCACATACTTTCTCATGTTTCTGTGAATTCTAAATATTCATTTTTTTTTTCTTTTTTTTTTTTTCTTTTTTTTTTTAGTGAGGCAATTGGGGTTAAGTGACTTGCCCAGGGTCACACAGCTAGTGTGTGTTAAGTGTCTGAGGCCGGATTTGAACTCAGGTACTCCTGACTCCAGGGCCGGTGCTCTAACCACTGCGCCACCTAGCTGCCCCTAAATATTCATTTTTTTATGGCATGGTCATAACTCACTATGTTCACATAATTTATATAGTTATGCCCTCAACCAATCTGCATCTGTGATGTTTCTATTCTAGTTCTTTGCTACCTAAAACATGCTACTGTGAATACTTTGGCATAGATGGGAGCTCTATTTATATCTCTAACTTCATTGAGGTATATGCCTAGCAGTGGGAATCTCTAAATCAAATGATATGGACATTTTGTTTACTTTTTTTTGTTTTTTGGGGGTTTTTTTGGTGAGGCAATTGGGGTTAAGTGACTTGCCCAGGGTCACACAGCTAGTAAGTGTGTCAAGTGTCTTTGGCTGTATTTGAACTCAGGTCCTCCTGAATCCAAGGCCGGTGCTCTATCCACTATGCCACCTAGCTGCCCCACATTTTCTTTACTTTAAAAAAAAAAAAGCGGGGCAGCTAGGTGGTTGCAGTGGATGAAGCACCAGCCTTGGATTCAGGAAAACTTGAGTTCAAATCCAGTCTCAGACACTTGACATACTTACTAGCTGTATGACCTTGGGCAAGTCACTTAACCCTCATTGCCCTGCCCCCCCCAAAGCGTAATTCCAAATTACTTAACAAAAGGATTGAAACAATTTGCAAAAATATTATAGTGTGGGGCAGCTAGGTGGCACAGTGGATAAAGCACTGGCTCTGGATTCAGGAGGACCTGAATTCAAATTCAGCCTCAGACACTTGACACTTACTAGTTGTGTGATCCTGGGCAAGTCACTTAACCCTCATTGCCCTGCCAAAAAAAATTATTATAGTGTGTCTGTCTTTCTGAACCCCACCCCCAGGGCATAATCATCAAATTCATCTCCCCCCCTTCCACCTTTAAAAATAAATTACTTTACCTTTCTCTACTTTTGAGACAGTTGGCCCCTTCCCACTGTCTAGTCTCCTTGACTTTAGCTTCAGAGATTCTACACTGTCTTCTTTCTGTTCTTACCTCTTGTTTCCTTGCTGATTTTTTGTCCTTTTTGTGTTTTTCCTGGGTCTGTCTTTGGGTTCTTTGCTTTTCTCTATAGATGCATTTCCTTTGTTGCTCCCACAGTTTCTGTTACCATCTCTACAGATAACAGTCAAATGAAATGATGTATATAAAACAGTTTGTAAGTCTTAAAGCATTACATATGTTTACTGTTATTATGCAGTTGACTCTCCAGGCTCTATCTCCCCCCTTCTCAGTGCTAAACCTGCATCTCCAGCTGCCTTTAGGACATTTCCACTGTAATATCCTAAAAGATCTCAAACTTAAAATATCCTATATCAAGCTAAACATTTTTCTCCCTAAATCTGCTCTCCCTGCTTGATTTACTGATTCTGTTAGTGGCATGAATAGTCACCCAGTTTCTCCTGTTTGTAACTTTGGAGTTATCTTTTGACACAGTCACCTCTCATACCCTATTATAAAATTCTGTAAACCCCTTCACCTTTGTATACTCCCCTTTGACAGTATAGAGCTTCTTGTATAAGGCCTTCATTATCACCCACCCACCTGGACTATTCCAATAACTTCTTAATTCTTAACCCCTGCTATGGTCATATTGCTATCAGAATATTCTTTTTTAGGAATATAATTTGGTTCAGAAACCTTTAGTCCTTCTCCATTGCCTCCTGACTGAAGTTAGTCTTAAGTTTTCAAGGTGTTCCACAATCTGGCACCATCCTACCTTTCCAGCCATCTCATATCACTCAGTGCTTATATGGTCATAGATTTATAGCTGGAAGAAAACTCACCTTAGTGTCATCTAATTGGATCTCATCATTTTCATATGTGGAACCCAGGGTCCAGAGAAGCTATATAACTTGCTACAGTTCCACAAGTGACAGAACCAGTATTCAAACCCAGGTCCTTTGTGGATTTAGCATTCTTTCTACTATACCACACTGTTCAGGCCAAGTCGCTCCATTCTCTGATCCTCTGGTTTAAATCAGTGGGGTCAAAATCAAATAGAAAAGGGGTGCAGCTAGGTGGCGCAATGGATAGAGCACCGGCCCTGGATTCAGAAGGACCTGAGTTCAAATCTGCCCTCAAACACTTGACACTTACTAGCTGTGTGACCCTGGGCATGTCACTTAACCCTCATTGCCTGCAAAAAACCAAAAATCAAATAGAAAGGGATCCCTTTGGG